>NW_024429190.1:30096869-31483869 GCF_017639785.1 Mesocricetus auratus | reverse complement strand
GGAGAGGCTGCGGAGGCAAAAAAGAGCCTGTGTGATCCAGTGTAGATTTCCAATATCACTGTTTATAAGAAGCATACTCAAAATTACCCACAACAGCAATCACTACTTAATACATGTATGACTATTTCCTAAGAGGTCTCGATACATCAGCTCAGTTACGTGACAACTATTATCACTGCCTTATGTATGTGGCCATTTGATACCGAGTAAGAGAGAAGCCCAATGATTTACCCAGGATAAGTAGACAATGTTTGGAGACACCAAGAGAGGATTTGAACCCCTGTCTTTAGATCTATAGTGACATTTTTCCTGATTATTTTTCTATATGTCAACCCATTAGCAATCCCTATATGAATCTTACATCCTACTTATAATGCTTCTTTGACTATTGGTAAAAATATTTCACTTCAGTGAGCCATGTTATTCTCAAAGATAGCACAGGGCATTTTATCCAATATTTTGACTAAGTTAAGATTTCTCCTGAGGGCTGTGGATATAGTTAAGTAGTAGAACACTTGCCTAACATGTGTGATGTCCTGGGTTCAGGCCCCATCCAGTGGGTATGGGGAACCTTTACTTAGGGTATTTTATTGATACTTTTTGAGGGCAATAGTTGAAAAGACAAAAATGTGTCCCCAAAGGTGGTAGTGGTTATCTAGTGTGTGAGTGACACATGTCTATGTTTTTGTCCCAGAGGGTAACATCTTGAGCTTTGAATGTGATTTTTAAAATGACACAGGGGACAATGGCTTCCAATGCCCCTGATTAAGAGCTTGTGTTGATGATAGAATGCATTTAGTGTGCAGTGACTGATTAGAAACAGTTTGACAACATTTGCACAGGTATCTTCTGGCCCATGTGGATAGGGGATTATCAGTCAGGAACAGTCTTCTGGCCAGAAAGCCATCAGAGGAACTAGTGACATTTACTATGCCCAACTTCAGGTTGGCCTCTCAAATCATGAGTGGAGAGTCATTTTGGACTCACAGTTACAATTGTACACAATTCTTTAGATGGCAGGTGTCCTGATTTTGTCTCTGTTGCTTTGATAAAATACCTCCAACAAAGCAACTTTTAAAGAAGAATAGTTCATCTGGCTCATACTTCCCTTGTGACAGCCCATCATTGTGGGGATGTCTCTCAGGAATTCGAACTGCTGGTCACATCACACAGTAGGAGAGAAATGCATGCATGTAAGCTTAACTGCTCTAGTCTTAAGACATTCAGGACCCAAACTCAGTGCATGGTCCCACTCACTTCGCGGCTGTACCTTCCCACATCAGTTAGTATCACCAAGATAATGCCCTCCGCAGAGATGCTCACGAGCCAGGCTGTTCCAAATGCTCACACAATGAGACTTTCTTTCCAGGTGAGTCTGTATTGTGTCACGTTGACAATGAAAACTAACTAGCACAGCTGAGCATGGCTAAAGTGATTCTCACTATCTGAGTTTCCAATGGTTGATAAAGTCCTGGAATGTCTTGGGATTATAAGAAGCTGAAGGACCCCAAACATTGCTGAAGCAGCAGTTCCAAGACCAAAACACAGTGAGTGATTTTAAATGGCACATAGGCAAATACACACACTTTAAGTTCTAAGCAATGTCTAAAATATAACCACTTTATAAAATAAATTATCTCATGATTACAACTTAAGATTAGGCAGAGTAAGATGTGGGAGTCAAAATTGAATTTTATTTAAAGAAAAACATTCATAGTAATATATTGTTTGTAGGTTGGCAAAGGTCATATCAACAATATATAAATAAATAGGGTTCAAAGAATATTGGTTTAATGCAATGTTCATTAAACTTTAGTGGTGTTGTATATAAATGGCAGCAAACAGTTTTCATGCTCATTGTGTTTTCAAAGATCAAACTGGGCTTGTAGCCAGAGTAGATGCAGTCACTCATAATGTAAAGAAAAGTTAATTATAGAGGGCAAGAATAATGGTAAATTCTAGAGAATCATTACTCTTTGGTAGAAAGTTGGGATGGTTCTTGTAATACACACACATACATACACACACATAGAGACAGAGACAGAGACAGAGGCAGAGAGACAGGCAGAAACAGAGAGAACATGTGTTTAAATCAAATAGTGATATGTTTTTATTCCTGTGTATTACTTTAACTTACCTGTTTTCAACTTTTATCTTTTAATTCCAAGTCAATTCTAGATTTTTGTAAGAAATAAAAATATACAAATAAAGATATATCTCAGCAATGACATGCATTAGCTAGTACTTGCTGTGTAACATACTATCCAAACTCTCATGAGTTTGTAGTTCTGCAGTTTGCAATTGTTTTATTTGGGTGCAAGAACAGAGTTTTAGGTAGCTGATAGTTGGTTCGGTAGATTTTTACCTGATTCTTGGATAGGTGTCCCCTGCAGTGCAGAAGATGATAGGCCCACATGTCTGGACTTCTTCTTGTGGCATGAAAGAGCAGAAGACTCCAGAACTGACACAATGCTTCTTTGGACACATGGGTATATCACTCTAAGTTCAAGGCCAGCTCGGATGAATGCTGCTGAAATTACATTGCAAAGGGGGGAGGTTATTGCAGAGGGCAGTATTATGGCCATTTTTCACAGTCTTTTCCAACCACTTGGCTAATACATCACCTTGGGCAAGTCACTTCAGTTCTGCAGGCCTTAGGATTATTATATGTAACAAGGTGGTGATGTACTAGCCCTTCAGCTGTCACAGCTGCTACACAAAGAGAACTAGTCACAAAATACACACCATGAGTGTAAACCACTTAGCCCACTTCTAGTGCAAAGAAAAACCCCATAAATGGCAGAGGCTCTTTTATTATTAATAAAAGGAAGATAAGCAATAGGTGCAAATGCTGAGTAGCTTGTGATTAAAAAAGAAACAAAAACAGGAGAGAAAGCAGACCCATTGTAGTGAAATATGAGCTTACCCCTCAAATCTACAGCAGCTTTGCAATAAAATGTATTTGTTCGTCACCAGCTGATGGCTTTTGAAATCATTTATTTTTATTGTCTAACAAAGGGCACTTTGTGGAGTGCTTCATTATCCGTAGAAACACTTTAGCATCCGCACCAAAGCCTGTGCTCCAATGTGGGTGCTGGCAGTACCTCTTAGTGATAATTTTCGAGTTAAGTATTATGCATCAGGTAAATGATTGTGCATATAAATGGTCATTTTAGAGTGTGCATTAGCAGGTAGAAATGGACAATCTTCACCAAGAAATATCCAACTTTTCCCCCCTACAGTTAACTACTTCTAGTAAGATTGCAGAGCATGCTGTGTTGTTGTCCAAAGTCAGATTAAAAAGAATAATAATAAAGGTCTTCAAACTGTTAGTTATCTCTTCCAAGAAGGGAGTCAATGCATTTTCTGCTTCAACCCTCCCCCACTATGTAGCCTCATATACGTTTATGGTGTTATTTGAGTAATGGAGGTAAAAGAAACCCCACAAACAATAAAGTGCCATTTAGAACTTTTGGTTTTTAACCCTTTGCACACATTGATTTAAAGTACAGACACAGAGAAGAATAGCATGCAGCCTCTAACAAATGGACTTCTTGTTCCTTTTTCCTACTGCGGGCTCTGGAAGGCTTGGATTGGGAGCTCCCTTAAATCTCAGGGACTTTTGAGTACAGTGTGCTTAGTAAAATGAATGAGTTGTCAGAGAGAACAGTGGTGCCTCATGTATATATGTTTAAAGGCCATGCTTTAACCCAAATTCTCTTGCCAAGACTGTTTCTTGTCTGTTTCCCCCTGAGGCTTCCCTGCTTGTGGTCTGTGGAGTGTAAGGTATCCAATGCAGGGCATAACTTCCAGAATTGTAGATGATTTCCTAGAAATGCAATCCATGCAATCCTGCACGAGGGGTATTTACTCATGTCTTACTTCTTACTTGTGTCCCAAGATGTCCCCGTGGTCATGATAATGACCGCTTTCTCTGATGGCACACTCCCTCTGGAGGCCAACTCTATATGGATGTGCAATTGTGTCTTGTCCCCCGTGCATCTCAGGATATCTGATATCCATCTAGGTACTAAAATGTCCCTAAACTCTCTAGTGACCTGAAGACCCCGCTGAGACCCAGCCTTGGGTTTATTGAGTTACGGTACTGAGGCAGCAGAGCAGTTGGCATCTTGGTAGTGACCTGAGGTATCTGACTGTGGTCCCCGTTTAGAGTCTTTCTCTCCGGTCTCTACTCCTTGCCCCAGTTCTGTTTTTAACACGTGGTGTTTGAAGGGTCTAACTTCAATATTACTGTTTTTCTTTATCTGCCATGGTCTTCTCTGAGGCAGTTGTCAAGTAAGAGCACTGTGGACTTTAGCTCTTCCCAATGCCCCACAGGGGTGTGTCCAGCATAAGCCACGTACTTCCTGTCTACAGAAAACACACTTTCAATTGAATAGATTCTGTATGTATTTCTTTTTGATAATTTCTTCCTTTGTTTCTTTAATTGAACCTGTACATATATATATGTATATATACATATATACATATCCTTATCAGATTATATAAACAACAATCCCAGAAAATTAAAAGAATCTACATTTTGTACCGGGCATTGGTGGCACATGCCTTTAATCCCAGCACTCGGGAGTCAGAGGCAGGCGGATCTCTGTGAGTTCGAGACCAGCCTGGTCTACAGAGTGAGTTCCAGGACAACCTCCAAAGCAGTATAGAGAAACCCTGTCTTGAAAAACAAAACAAAAAAATCTATATTTTGCATCCTTGTATAAGTCAGCCAAACCCCTAGTTTACAAAAGAAAACTCAGAAGCATTTAGAGTCAGAGAAGATGACAAAATTACTTGAAGTAGTTTGGTTAGTCCTAAAGAATCATATGCCAGCACCCTAGTGACACATGTTCCCTGTTTCACAGATAGGATGCTTATAGAGAGGACCAGTATGCATTTCTACATGAGACTGTGCACCACAGAAATCCACATAGAGAACTGACCATCCTAGCTTGACTTCACTCTGTCAACCCTCTCCTAGCTAACAAAGCTTCCTTTGCTACAGGACAGGGCATGGGTATAGACAGGGTCTTCTCACTTTTGTGTAGACAAAGCTGCCACTGGACTCTTGTTCTTCCTGCTTCTGTCTCACAAGTGCCGGGATTATAGGAATGTGGCATCATGCCCAACTTGCCTTCTGTTTTCATGCTATCCTGCCCTATTGTTAATATTCACAGACTTCTACTTTAAACGGTGCCTCATGGCTTGTGTTTGCCCTGCTCTGCCTTTGCAGCTGCTTCTTGTGTTACATGTTCTTCCAATAACACTTTTATTTGTGTACTTTTATGTATTAATAGTATGAATTTTGCAGTTCTGGTAGGTGGAATCCAGGCTTTTCATGTTCACATGCTTCGAGACAGGTGCTCTACCCCCTAACTACACTCCTAGCCCTTACATTCACAACTTTTTATTCTGTGACAGGACTTTAAGAGATGATAAAGACACACGGTCTCTGGACTCCCATAGAACAATGTGAGGTGCACTCTCACCCTGAACTCTTGGGGAAGGGTCTAGGCCCTGCCCTATATGAAATGACAGACTATGGACACCCCCATGGAGGGCCTCACCCTCCCTGGGGGAATGAGGGGATAACGGGGGGGATGGGGGAAGGGCACGGGAGGAGGGGAGGGAAAGGGAGAGGGACCTCGTACTGACTTGTGAAGCAACCTTGTTTCTTATCTAAATTTAAAATGGAAAATAAAAAAATATTAATAAAAAAAAGAAAGAAGGACTACGTGTTTTCATATAAGTCAAATAAGTCACGTGAAGCAATTTCTCAGATAGAGAGGCAGAAACCACCAGTTTAAAAGTTAGCCGTATCCCTGCCCATGCTGGGGTTGAGTTGGGGACAAGGGTGAGAGAAAGAGTGACCAAGCTATAGGATGCTAGAGAGGTGGAACCAGAGGTCCGCTGTGTGTACACATTCATTGCTCACCCCAAGAATTCTGGAAACTGAAGTGGGTCCTGGGAACCCAGCTGTGCTCTCTAGCTGTTCTACTATTGCAAAGCTCAGAGGAGTGATTTTTTTTTAGAGACCAGAGAAGGAAAGGCCCAGCTCAGAAAATCTTAATACTCAACATGTATATCGTGAAGGTTCAGCCTTGCTACTCACAATGTTTTAGTTACGCCTCCCAGTGTGGCTGCTCTCGATCAGTTGCTATGATCCTGGATCCTACACTTGCAAAGGCTCTGTGAAGTGAGAGGACCTTATAGGCCGCCTGTATTAGTTGTTGCCCATGTGGTCATGAAATGAATGACATTCTGGGGGCTATACATTCTCCTCCTGGAGGCAGATTTGGGAGTGGGGTTCAAGTGAATTTTAGTATTTATTATGTATGCATAATCTGAGCCCATTAGCTATATGCACAATAGAAAGATGAAAGAGTGTCACCAGAAATCTGAATAAGCTCAACAACAAATGGGAATGTGGGAATCTTCCCTTACATGGAAAAGTGTGTGTGTGTGTGTGTGTGTGTGTGTGTGTGTGTGTATAGGGGGCTTCCATCCTCCCAGGGTGGCCTTCCATCTTTTCCAATAAATAGTACAGGGTTCCTCCATAATTACCTGTTAGACTGGAAGAACTCCTTGGGGTCCATTTCTGTCTATTGAGTAAATGATATGTTTTCTAGTGGCATTCTTACACAACAGTGAAGCTTGTGAACTAATGATATATATAACCAGGCCTCTCTAGTAAGCTGTGTGAAGGCAGCAGTTACTTTTATAAAGTTATATTCTAGGCTCTGTGTTACAAGATTCCAGAGAGACAGCATTTGTATTTAGTATTACCCAAGAAAATAAACACTTTGTAAGAATGTTCATAGAGCATTTTCACAGGATGTCTAAAGGGGCCATGTGTTGGGCAAAGTGCCATCTCTAGCCTGTGGCATCCTGTTTGGAAGGCAGCTGCTTTTTGAAGCTATGAAAGACATGCCCCAGTTAGTCTGGGAAGATCACATGATAAGTCTCAAATGGGAACCTGGATTATTGGTTTTGGAATCTTGGATGAGAGTGTGATTTAGATTCCCAAGTCAACCATGGGGTCATGGACAAAGGTCTTGAGAGAAGTCCTAAGGCTTGGGCTGTGATTCTGAAGTAGTTCTCTTCCCTCACTGAACTTTGCTATCTGTCCGAAGTTGGATGGATGATGTGAGAGGGAAAATGAGCCACGTGTAGTTCTACACGTGTGTGAAAATGTCATGGGCTAGGGACCTAGCTTGTTTGGTAGAGTGATTGTTTAGCATACATGAAACCTAAGTCCTGGGTTTGATTCCCAGCATGATATAAATCAGATATAAATACTAGCACTGGGGTGACAGAAGCTAAAAGATCAAAGTTCAAGGTCATCCTGCACTACATAAGGGCACCCTGTCTCAAAAAGAAGACAAAGCCATAATGATATCCATTATTTTGTATGCTTTCTAAAACTTGAAACAAAAGATAGGTGTGGGCATCTCTACATCACACAGAGGACAGGACTGAGAGGGAACCTAGGGCACATGACTTCAGAAAAGTTTTGTCATATACTAGGCCTTTAATGAGTGCTTTTTGAGAAACCAAGTCAACAACTGGTGGTTTGTCCACTATACCACACATAGGTCTACAAACGTGTGGTTTTGTGAATGACCTGGGATGCCTGCTAAGATGTAGACTCTCTGGTCTTCTGCCTGACCTTCTAATGGAGATTGACAGCTGTTCCAGTGTCTGTGTATCTGATGACTGTTTCAGGTGATTGGAGTCTGACTTAGTTGGAAAATATCAGTAAAGCTGATGAGGCTGCAAAAAATTCATTTTCTGTCTCTTTCTCATCCATAGGACCAAGTCAAGTGCATGACCAATCCTGTTATATACCCCAGTCATGTAGCCCTTGATCTGCAATTAGCATTTTGACCCAGTCATTATGGGCAGTGACATGTTGACTCAGGTATACGGAGCAGATGTGCCCCTATGCCTCTGTCATGACCATCTCAGGGTGGCTTGGCTACATTTCTTTGACAGATTGAGGTTTTTGTTGTTGTTATTGGCATAATTCCAAATTTCAAGGCACTCAAATGTTTTCTAAGCTTAAAATGAGTATCAATTCAAGACCAGTGGTCCTAAAGAGATAGAAATGAAAGTGATTAGTCCACTCAGTCCTGTCAGAGTGGACCTAACGAGTTTCATGCCTTGTTGATGCCAGATGCTGTTTGGTGTGGAGTTGCCATTCAAGTGTTTCTATAGCAGCAATATGTCTACCTGGGAGGCCCCTCAACCATGTATTGATATAGCATGTAAGAGGTGTCCTATGAATTGCCTCTGTAGTACAGATAGCTTGCCATTTTCTCTGGAGTCACTCTCTTTAGTATAATTTTCAGAAGATGTTTCAGGGTTTCTATTGCTTTGATGAAACATTATGACCAAAAGCAATTTGGGGAGGATGGTGTTCATCATTGAAGGAAGTTAGGGCAGGAATTCAAACAGGGCAGGAACCTGGAAACAAGAGCTAATGCAGAGGCTTGGAGGAGTGCTGCTTACTGGCTTGTTCCTTATGGCTTGCTCAGTCTACTTTCTTATAGAAGAATCCAGGCACCACCCACAATGGGCTGGGCCCTCCCACATCAATGGCTAATTAATAAAAAAAATACCTGATAGGTTTGCCTATAGTCAAATCTTATGGAGACATTCCTTCAGTTGAGGTGCGCCCTTCTCAAATGACTTTTAGCTTGTGTCAAGTTGGCATGAAAACTATACATGAGAGGGGTCAGCTGATAGTTTCTTCCCATAATGATGATCTAGAAAAGTAGACATTTCAGTGTAATAACAACTAATAAAAGTGAGCTGCAATGTACTAAGAGCTTTGAGGGACCAGAGTCTGTTCTAGTTTTAGATGCTGGCCCATGTGCTCTCCAAGGTACCTCCTACTTGAATGATTGGCAGACATGTTATTGGAACCCAGTTCTAACCAAGATGTCTAACTAACACGTGCAGTAGTTTCTACACACACACCGTGATATTTCTGATGAATTGATCTGCTGGGTTTAGTCCCACTGATGCTGTTGTTCTTGGGCCCCATGTTCTTGCCTTCAGCTGGTATGATTCTTGGTAGTCTTCCTTTTCTAAATATTTTCTGCAAAATTCTTCAGGGAGTTGGCTTTTATTTCCATTGTTCTGCTTCTACATAGTCTTCTTGATCTGCCACCTGCAATCTGAGTAATAGAATCTCAGGACTGAAGGGGCTTTAATGGAGCTTTGGACCAACCCTCAGTGTTAGCATGTCATCTACTTCATGATGCTCCATAAACCTTCTGTTTGGGGGTCTACAGCTATGGTTTTCAACCTGTGGGTCATTATCTTTTTGGGGGGATGGCGTCAAATGACTCCTTCACAGGGGTCACCTAAGACCACTTGCATATCAGATTTTTCCCTTACAATTCATAACAGTAGCAAAATTATAGTTATGAAGTTGCAATAAAATTATTTTCTACAACTGGAGGACCTGTATTAAGGGATCTACAGGCACAGATGATTTGCTCCCATTGTAGGCTGTCTGTGAGGGTAGGTGAAGGCCTTGTCAATCTGTTCACATTTATGCCCTTCTGCTGCTCTAATGGGGAAATGCAAAGCCACCAAAGTAGAGAGCTCAAATTTTAATGGATGCACAAATCCAGGACATAGGATTCCTGGGTTTTCTTTTCAAGATCGGTCTTCCTTAGCTGATCTCTAAAGCTGCTTCACATTGGAGCCTGGAGCGTGGTAAGGAAGGTGAAAATGGAGGCCTCTCAGTCACACGGGCTAAGGGAAGGAAGCACTGTGGTGTTTTCAGGATTGCAGAGAGAAAGTCTAAAGCCACAAAGGTAAAGTGCCGTGTTTGCATTTTATTGATTTCCTACATATTGATTTCAACGGATGAACTGTCTGCCGGTGAGAAACAGACTGAGAAGCTGAAACTGAGAAGCTGAAGCTGGGACATAGGCTCCTTCAAAAGAGGGGGGGGGATTACACAGAAACCCCCGGGGGGGTGCATGCTTTCTTTCACATTCAACCCATGAGCACATTCCCAGGATCTATCCTTCAGAGGCCTGCAAGGAGATAGATTTGAGGGCCCAAGTCTGTTGGGTAACACAGCCAGGAGGTTCATTGTATTTGATGCCTCAAAGTATCCTCAACACCTGACAAGTGTGTGTACAATGCATTTAAACTAGAACAGATACCTCGTGAGTTGCTTCCTTTCTTTGTAGGGAGAAACGTTTTCAGGCACTTTCTTTTGTTTCTTGTTCCGTTGTAGTGAGTCTTGGGAGGCTTTGGGGATTCAGCAGCAGTTTTTACCCCCTTTGCTAATTTGACAGGGTAATTTTTGCAGTAGCAGAGGATGCTTGGAGACATTCTTCTACTCTGTCCTCCCTATGAGATTAGCACACAGTCATAGGATACTTCCTGGCCTGTTCTAAACACTTCCCATAAGGGAAGCACTGTGCCAGTCCCTATGCAGAAGATGAGATGAACACATGAGTTTCACATTTGCTTTGGAAATCCTCACCACAGTGCCTAAGTGCGAAACAAGAGATCAGTGACTTCATATATATATTGTATTTTCCATACTGAAAGTCAGCCTTAAAAAGAGAGTTGATATCTGGGGCTGTAACTCAATATACTGCTTGTAGTAGACATGAAGCCCTAGATTACATTCCAAATACTGTGTTTCAAACAAAGAGCCACTGATAGAAAGTTTACCATTGCATAGAAATGGAATGTGAAACAGTTTTACCTGCATTTCCTGCTAATGTTATGCTCTATAGGGAGCAGAGAGGCTCTTGTAAAATGACCTTCTTACCATACAGAAGGCTTTCTCAAGAGTTGAGAACCGAGTCATTTTTAAATTTATATTCAACACAGGCAAGAACTTAGCTAGCTAGAGTGGATGGAGAGTGAGATGTGACATCAGTGAAATGATATGGGGCAGGGGCATGTTATTCTTGGACAGAACTAACTCAATGAAAAGCAGAAAATCTGTTGTCAAGGATGCTGTATGGATGTATGAGGCATCAAAGGAGAAATGCGTTTACAGGATCCTAGAACACCGAGATAGCATCATGAGTCTATGAAATAGAAAGAGGCTGTTTGTCCTAAGGGGGCCTGAGTGATGAAGATTTGAACTCAGTGTCACTGCTTTAGGTGTGAGCCTCTAGGATCCACCCCTGGCTTTCTTGTAATGGGGATGGGAATTGAGGGAGCTCCTAGGAGTTCAATACAACATTTCATTTCACCAATGAAACTCTCACTTGGGTCCCCCTCCCTGTCATGACATTGTAATTTAGCTCAACTTAAAAATCAAGATTTTTTTTCTCCCCTCAGTAGATTATACCCTCTCAGGGGATAGGTAGGAGGGAAAATAATTTAGTTTGGGCAGCTCCAACAGGTACTTTATAGTACATTAATGTCCACTTAGCTGCTACATGGATTACTCTGTCAATACCCAAGGCATTTAACATTGCTGTTTTAGGAGCCTTTTTGCCTGCTGGGTACAGACACACTCAAGCTGAAGCTGTTGGCTCTTCCACCTCCAGCTGTGAGGGACTAACAGACTTGTCACCCTTCACCACAACTCAGTGGAGAACTGTTGGGACTAGAATCAGATCATGGGGAGTGCCACCTGCCACATGGCGTTTATGAAGCTTTCCTTCTCTCTTCAGCAGCTGTGGAGTCTGGCCTTCCATCAGTCACTTGAATGGTGGGGAGAGGCAGACCATGCATGGTGGATGGCCTTATTAAATGTTCATTGTAAAACATTTGTTGACAATGCATTCAGTGGCCACAGCACAGGAATCGTGGCTAGGTGTTTTTATGGATCCTGGAGTGGGGCTCATCTTTGAACCTGGGAAAGCATTGCCTTGTATAGCCATCGCTTACACGTGAGTTTCGTGTCACTGCCTTGCGGGTAACACATACCCAGTCATTACTGGGAATTTTGCTGAATGGGAAATTTGCCTCTTTTCATATTCATTTATTAATACAACCATGGATTTATGGGCCCACAAATGTTGATGTTCATTCTATAAGCTGAGCTCTGTGGTTTGGCTCTGGAGTCCCTTTGATAAGCTTCCACCTTTTATGTGGATGTGGGAAGAGAGAGGGAGCAAGTAGTGGTGTTTTAATGTGCTGCTGGCTCTAGAGACATGCTTGTATGTTTCCTTTTCCAATCCAAGCTGCTGTAACTACCACTAGCAGTTAGTTACATTAGAGAAATGAGAGAGACTTTGAGTTCCATCATAGCAGACTCCCTTTCCAATTTTTTTTCTTCCTTTAAAACAGATTATCTTGGGCTACTAATTTAAAAGAATAAAACAAAATCAAACCAACTCCCCTCTGCTTGATGTCACTTGTGTAAATTAGCTGGATGGCACATATGGGGTGTGTATGAGTATTTATATGTATATATGACACCAAGGAGACACACTCAGCAGTTGAGCTCAGCTCATAGCTGTCCATCTCTGGGTGTTATTTCTGTCCTGATGACCCTGTGCAATCGTCTCCAACTGTGGGCTCTAAATGATGTAGGAAAGGCAGTGAACCATCTCAGCATGACAGGAGACACATTGTACCAGTACTGCTATGTGTTGTTGCCGATTAGAGTTTTAAGGTATGCTCTTATGCAGGAAAAGGACCCCTGACTCTTTCCTGGCCACCAGGAAGAACAAGGTTATGTACCAGGATCCAGCTCGATGTGGCTACAAATGGACTCAACTGTGGTTTCCTGTGCGTAGGAGCTCAGAGTGCTCTTCACACCTGTTCAAATCCATTTGCTAGTCTTTCCTTTTAATTAAGAGCTTGTGTCTGAAGCAAGAAACAAGGGTGCAAGGAGGATGGCTGCTGGCTTTACTATGGAACACAATGTAGAGATGTTTATTTTGAAAATGACGATTATTTGGTTCCAACAGGATTTCTGTTTCGCTGTAAAAAGACAGAATCAGGTGAAAAGAGCAGGGGGAGAAGATAGGATAATGGAAGACTACACTCCTTTAAAATGTGTTTATCTAAATGAACAGGCATGGTATTTCAAGACTGATAGGGGAAGGAGGTCTTTTCATTGGTTTGGAAAAAGCTCCCTGTGGGCTGTTCTTCTTAAACACAGCCTAATAGAGTGCTACTTAATGAGAGCCATGCAGATCTCAAATTCAATTTTGTTTCTAACTGGCTAATACACGTATTTAACTTTGATCTGTAAGTAGGAATGAGGAGCACGATTGGCTAATGTTTGATTTCCAGTTGGCCTAATGAGATTTTATGAATATCAATATTGCTACAGCATCATAATGTATTTGCTGGGTTTTGTGGCATGGAAAACATATTGCTGTCTATTAGGCAAGTGACTTGGTTTCCTAACACCACAGTAATTATTCCAATTTCCGTTCAGTGAATGTGGGGCCACTTCTTAATTTTTGGAGAGGTCAGCATATTTTTTAATTGAAGCTTACTTGGACTTTACCTAATGTCAGTCAACTGTTGTTAATAGGCTCTATTATAACACAAAAGTGCTGATATTAAACGCTGCTGGTGAACCCCAGTCATGCTGAGGAGCTGGGTCTTCAAGGCCACATTAACCATTCAGCAGAAGTCCTGAATTTACGTGGTTAAATTCATTTCAGCCACTGAAACTTGACAACTAATTCTGGATAAGAATGATTGGAATTGATAAACTCCCTTATTTTTGGAAGTGGCTGTTTTTCAAAACAAATCTTTTATCTAGCATGGCACATAATTTAGTGGAAACATACACAAATAGGCATTGCTGTTGATCATGCAGGCCAGAGACTGTTCAAATCATTAGGCCCTTAATTTTTTTCTGAAAGAAATGAAGAACGTTGTATGCAAGTCATCATACACACTCAGTGCAAAACACAGATAGCAATGCTATGGAAAATATTATTTTTCAGAGAGGGATATGGGAGAAAATACTCAGTGTTGGTTATACACATATTGTTACTTTTAGAGGAAAATGTCATGAACACTTGAGCATTTCTGGTATGGCAGAAACTACAGTAAAAGGAAGGAAGGAATGTTGCTTTTTTGAAGACATTTGACTTATGACAGGTCCCTTACATATGCATCCCATTTGCTCTTCATAACAACTACCCAAGGTGGCTGTCTTAGTTACTTTTCTGTTATAGTGATAGAATACCCTGACAAAAGCTATGTAAGGGACAAAGGGTTAATTTGTCTTACAGTTCCTGAGGCATACAATCCATCATGGCAGGAAAGACATGACAGCAGATGGGGAAGGCATGAAGGCAGGAGCAGGGAGCTGCCTGGTCACGTGGTAGCCTCATTCCAGAAGCAGAGGAATCAGGAGGGATTGTAGGATAGACTGTAAATCATCAAGTCCTCGTGTCCCCCATTCACTGACTCACTTCAGCTTCTCAAACAGCACCACCAGCTGGGAACCAAGTGTTCCAACATTTGAGCCCATGAGGA
Source organism: Mesocricetus auratus (assembly GCF_017639785.1). NCBI lineage: Eukaryota > Metazoa > Chordata > Mammalia > Rodentia > Cricetidae > Mesocricetus > Mesocricetus auratus. The sequence continues at coordinate 31,469,418 of NW_024429190.1, read as the reverse complement.
ACATTTCATATTTAGACCGCAGTAGTAACTAACCTCACTTTACAGCTATGGAAATAGCTTCCATAAGATTGAGTCACTGGTACAAGACTAGTTGCTAGAATGTGGCTGAGCTGGAATTCCTGTTCAGACCAGCTGGCTGCAAAGCTCATTTCCTTTCATACGAGTGGAAACGTTATAAGGGAAGGAGGAGAAAGAATGTAGAGAGTTGGGCATTCTAGGAGGAAATCTTAGAAGTGAGCATATCCACAACCAATCCCAGCAAGAGAGACTAAAGTCATTAGTGTGCAGGTGCTTCATATGGTTCACTAAGGAGACATGAGTCATTACCAGAACTATGATCTTCCTTCTTGGCTTTCCAAATTGGAAGCCATGTTCTCCTGATTTAGGATAGTCCATGGGGCGTACTAGAGGTTTCTGTGGATTTTATGTCTGGTAACTTGACAAACTCTTTTCATGACCACTCACCTTTCCCCAAGAATTGTTCTCTTGTATTTCGAGTGTTCCACACCACACTGCCTTCCTCTAGGCCAGCAGTCCTCAAATAGCTCAAGGGGGTAGAGACCCCTTTGGGATTGCATAGTAGATATTTACAATTCATAACAGTAGCAAAATTACAGCTATGAAGTAGCAAAGAAATAATTTTATGGTTGGAGTCACCACAACACGAGGAACTGTATTAAAGGGTCACAGCATTGGGAAGGTTGAGAACCACTGTTCTAGGTCATGAGAAGGTTGGTTCAGTATCGCTGGGAATGTTCCCTTCAAAGGCAAGGACACTGGGGGAGGAAAAGGCACCATTTGATTGTCTCTTACTGTATTTGTTGAGGTCACTTACCAAAGGCTTTAGCATGAGGAGGGAGAGCATTTACCAGGGCCAGGGCCTCTCAAAAGTCCACTGCTGATGAAGTGCTTCTCCTTTTTCCTTCTTCTACTGTTAAGTTATAGATTTCTGTTCTCGGAAACCTCTCAGAGTTAAGAAACCAGACTATAGGGAATGGGGAGATGGCTCAGTTGGTAAAGTGGTTGCTTTACAAGCACAAGGACTTGAGTTTGATCCCCAGATGCCACATAAAGAAAGCTGATTGTGGTGGTTCCTGCTCATAAGCAGAGCTCTGGGAAGGCAGAAACTGATTGATCTGATTGATCCCTGCAGCTTAATGACCTACTAGCCTAGATAACATGGCAAGTTCCAAGCCAGTGGGAGACCCTGGCTCAAAATAAACAAAGAGGGCTACATTTGAGGTCGTTCTCTACACACATGTGCATACACACACACACACACACACACACACACACACACACACACACACACCTACCCAATTACAGACAACATTTCCACCATGGTCTTATGGAGTATAGTGCAAGAGTTGTGGGCACCCAGCTAGTTACAAGTTTGGCAACAAAGCCAAGTTCAAAACTGTTCAAGTATGGTATTACTTATCTGAGTGGGACAGGAATGTCTTGATATTCCACATGTTCTCTTCAGACAGAGACTTGCACCCTGTAGATTACCTACCTTCTTTTCTTGTCCCTATTGTTGGGAGACTTGGTGGAGTTGGATGTTTTTCTTGGCTAACAGCCCAGTATTTCTTCAGGTCTTAGGAATGATGAAGCCAATCTGGTGAGGAGGTAACTTCATTTTTTTTCTTGGTTTCCTATATGTGTCTCTACCTGACCAGGGCTTTGAAAACACAATGCCAGGCACATTCGAGCCAGCCAGAGTCCTTCCCCTCAACTCTATAAGTCAGTCTCTTTTATGTGAGGAGCTCTGGTTTAGACCTAAGGATGGCATGACAATCCAAACAGATGACATATCTGCTTTCTATGGGCTTTCAGCATACCTCCTAGGATTCTCTGGAGCAGCATTTCTGCTTTTCCCAAAATGTCTCTCTACTGGGTTTCTGAGTTCCAGGTAGTGTGGTGAACTCTCAGTGCCCTTTTATTCAATCAGCTCAGCGTTTTGTGAAGCCGAAGAGTTTCTTTTGCTCAGCAAAGCTGAACAGGTTGGTGCATCCTTCTATCTGGATCATTTATAAAAATATTAAAGAAGGCCGACCTCAGCATGGCCCCTGGGGCTCCCTCTAGTTGCACTTTGTCTTATCTGTAAGCCGATTTACTCGACACTAGTTAGGTATATAGTAAGTGTTCAATAAATACCTTGTTCATGCATTGATTCCCCTTCCTTGTCCGCCGACTTCCCACAATCTCAGCATGACTCAGTGTTTTAATGGCCCCAGATCTCAAATACCGTCAGAAGTCTCTTCTGAGGCTAAATAAACCCTATGAATTCTTTTCTCCTCATTCCCACGCTTGCCTTCTCAGAGGAGTTACCTGATTAAGCAGACCGAAGTTCATTGCCTTCACCCTCAGTCATAGCACCACTCTCTTTGTGGGTTTGTTATCTCCACTGTGCAGTGATCTGCAAACCTGGAGTCTGAGAGTTTTCAGGAATCAGAACTGAGTGGAGTGATTTGTCTTCCTACGATTTGGGAGTCTGTGTCTAAAGCCTTTTGTCAACCTTGCACCATATACTTGTTATTGGTGGCAACAGTCTGAATTTTTTGTTTGGGAGCCTTTGGCTTTGCCCTTGAACTAGAAGCATATTTATAAGTTGCAGCTCCATTTTCCCTTAGCCCATTCATGCAAATATTAAGTGCTAAGACTAATGCTAATGCTAGGTATGAAAATCATGGGGGCTCTGTGTTCAAGGAGCTTTTTTTCTAGCAAGGGATAGCAAAGCAATCATGCTATCATACACAACAATGAGAATCTCAGGTGGTGGACAGAATGGTGAAACATAACCATGTTGAGGGTCCTATGGCAGAGCATAGGTGAGAAAAGCTCTTAACTCTTCCTCGTGGAGGGGGGCACTCCTTTCATAGTTTGATGAAGAGCTAGATGTGTCATGACCTTAACAAAGAAAGTTCTTGGAGAGGAGACCCGGATAAGAAAGAACATTCTGCTGCTGTATTCAGAATTTCTGCATGACTTTCAAGTAGACACAGATTGCGGTTTTAATATTTCGTGTGACTACATGTACCTCACATTTTAACAAGTCAACAAATAATATTCTGGACATTCTACATATATTGACACTAATTACTAATATGTAAGGCCACTAAAGGTAGATCTGCTTTGAATTTTATTCAATGATATATCCTCCAAGGTCTAGAAATTGCTCAGTGAGTACTTGTTAGACTCTTTGAGGTTAGAAGACTAAGATTTAAAGAGGTTAATTGGGTAGAGTCATGAGAAGAGAACTAGGATTTGAACCTAGATGAGCATTCTTTAAAAACAAGGCATCCTCACCACTTCCCATTTTGGGCAAGTGCGTAGGACCCACCTGCTTCCAGAGTCTACTTTTGTGAGTACCCCTTGAGTTCAGATCAAGGCAGGGAGATAATTCAACTGTTTTGTTCTCTTTTCATTCCTCAGAGAGTGGTCCCTTGGGGGCTCCATCATTAGAGGGTCCCACTGGTTTCAGAGCTAACATGCTGCCTTTGATATGGGTTCAGATCTTTTCAAAGGCCAGACCTCAAACTCGGCCTGCCAAAGTTTGCCTTCCAAGAGGTTTTACATGAATTGTGGAAGCAGCAAGGCTCAGATGCATTGGCTCTGCCAAATGCACACAAGCAGAGAGAATTCAAGAAACTGAATGCTGACTAGGTGGCTCATTGTGATGGGTGGTTTATGTTTTAGGTATTCAACCCAATTTAACAGTAATTATCACAGGAACAGGGTAATAAGAATTGGTCTGGGTCCAGACAGACCTGGTTAAAGATGAGTTTCACATTTATAAACTCAATAACTTTAGAAACTTACTTAATCATCCTATTCCTTAGTTACTTAAAAAATAGAGCTAATGTGATTTATCCCAGATGCTGATTGTGAGATTAATAAAACAGGGAAACATTTCTACATGCTTGCCTGAAGCTAGCATTCAATAAATATGAGTTATCAGAATTGTTATGCTTTATTGAGTCTAAGATGCAATATATTAAGGACCATTATTTTACATAGCACTAAGGGAAAATGCTGTCAATTTAACTCTTATGCACAATCAAGTATGAGGCATTCTGATATTCAAGATGAGAAAATGCACATTCTAGAATGATTAAAATATTGTGTATGTTACATATTCTGTAGCCTGTTAATAATGACAATAAATTATCGAAGCATCTAAAGCAAATAATTGCATAGTCTTTGTCAGGTCCTGTAGGAACAGTGGACTGGCACCTTTCTTTATAGCCTCTCTCAATTATTAATGACCTTCAAAAGTCAACACAATTTTCTTACATTAAGTCAAGCTGTCCCACAACAATTTCAGCCAGCCCTTGCTTATTTATTCCACTCTGGAGGTAATGAGCAAGTGGTCAGTGTCCACAGAGCAGCCATTCATCTGCTTGTTAACTTATAACTTAAATTCCTTTCCCGCAGACTAATTACAATATAATTATGTAGGCCTGCAGAACATCTCACCAAAGTAATGTGGATGAATTCAGAGCATTAAGAGATTTTAAAAGCTGGCCATCCATCCATTCAACAGATATTAATGGCGAGCATAACATATGCCCAGTCTTTTACAATGCTGGCAATGGAAGAGCAAACTGAGTGAGCCCCCCCCAACCCCCATGGAATTTGCAGGAGACAGATGATAAATGACTGGATAACAATATTTTGGATGGTCTTGAAGCATGTGACAAAAATAAAGCAAGATAAAAAGAAAGTGACTGATTTTGAGGCTATTGTAGAATAGTAGAGAAAGTGCCGGGAGAGGTCATTGCTGTCCAGAAGCTAGAGTGATGGGAGGAGAGGAGCAGCTACCGCAGGAGAAATGGGGTAGACTGTACTGTGTGGAACATGTCGTAAATGTAGTGGACAGAAAGAAAGGGGAGACCAGGAAGTGCTGGATCGCGATGGACTTTGAAAAGGTTATTCTGTATGAAATGCATAAATGGATTGAAATGCAAGGAATGAATTGTGGTAGTAAAACAGGAGAGGATGGGGCTACAATCAAAGAATGGAGATCACCTAGAACTGCCCTACACCTGGGGGTAGACTGATCCTAGCAGTTGATGCTGTTCAGAGGAGTTGCCCCCATTCCATAGCAACAGAAACTGATGATTTATGTAACTTGGCCAAGGTTGTGATGAAGTGATAGAGCTGGAATTTGAGTTCAGTGATTTTTGTTCTAGTATGTTAGTTCTTAACTACCACCCTATACTGTCTCTATGTGAGATCTTTGAAAAAATCAAATAGAATGGAGGAGAAGGGAGCAATTCAATATTACAGGAGCCTAGGCTTCAGAAAATATATTTTGGTTGGCTTCATGGTTTGGTAATTGTGCCATTTTAGATGATAGAGAAACAATCTGAATGAAAATAAGCCTGGTTTAGAATGAAGCGAGTGGAGAGTGGGCAGACTTCATAGTCTCTCTTCCTTTTCCAGGTACTTTTTTTTGTTTGTTGTCTTTTTTTTTTGTTTTTTGAGACAGGCTTTCTTTGTGTAGCTTTATAGAGGAGGCTGGCCTTGAACTCACAGAGATCTGCCTGCCTCTGCCCCCGAGTGCTGGAATCAAAGTCGTGTGTCACCACTGCTCAACTATTCCAGGTATCCTTAAACAATAAAAATCACCAGCACTTAATCTTTGATAGAGAGAGAAAGGAAAGGGGGGAAGAGGGAGAAAGAGAGAGGGAGAGAAAGAGGGAGAGGAAAAATAAACTACAAGAGCCAAGTGGCAAGCTTAATCTTTGCTATTTAGAATGATGAAGAGAAGTAATATGTGAAATCCACTTAAAATATGATTTCATGTTCTAATATACATTTTGAATTTATGGGGAACTGACTTCTGCCATTTATTCAGAGAGCAAAAAATGCATATGCTACGCAGTCGAACTTATCATCCTATAATGGGACACCTAGCATTTTTCATACGTGATTGATCTTTCCCACTCCTGAACAGCCCTAGCCTAACAGTTACAGAAAATGGAATACATTTCAAGCTTCTCTTGCACAGTATAGAGCAGAAACCAGAGAAGGTGTTCACACTTGCCAGCTTTAGTAAAAGGGGAAAAATAAGTAGAGAACGGGGAGTGTTTTCTTTGCTTTACAGAAAGGGAAGAGAATTTCAACTAGGAGAGATATCCGGAGGTGGATATGTTAATTACAATATTCCCCACTAAGGTTAGATGGAATGTAAACACTGTTTGAAGCTTGTGTTATAGATCCCCCCAATACACACTGAAGCAGGAGCTAAAGAAACTGGATTTTATTTCCAGCTGTGTCGTTGATTTGAACAAGTTGTTTAGCGTGTATGAGGAGCTCAGTTTATCCATCTTCAAAATGAGAAAAACAGCATTCGCCTGTACCCAAAAGAAATCCAGGTTTCAGATTCAAAGCTAAAGGTCCTGTTTCAAATTGAGTTTTAAGGTGAGTGGATCTGCTTGTACAAAATGTTCAGAGTCCCGGAAATAGGGAGAAAAATAGCTGTGGGTAAAAGTGTTCAGGATGCGCCCATCCTTCCATAATTATGCAGGTCATAATGCTAGAGTGGTCTTGGATCTTTAGTGGGACTTGTTGCTTGTGCCTCTCCATGGGGATGGACACATGATGGGTTCCTGATTTAAGCACAGAAAACTTCACATTCTGGGAATGTCTGGGTCAAATGCAGACAATTGACTACTCTGGATGCATTGAGTCTCAGGTCCTACTTGTTTTAGTGTTTGTGCGTATTGGTAGCAGGATCTCCAGCTTCCTGAGGGCGCACACAGTGAAACAAGTTTGTAGTTTTGACAGTACATATTGGGTTTATTGTCTAACCTCTTACAATAAAATACCTACTGATTTGCTGCTAAGTTGTATTTTAAAATTTTAAGTATCTACCTTCAATTCAGACCTTTTGTTGGGATATTTTTGAATGCATTATTGTAATTAATACAGGAGTCTGTTGAGGGTAGAAGTGACTTTTCCGTCTGTGGGTAAAGAAACTGCAATCAAAGGAGAGAAGGATGCACCCAAGGCCACCAACCTTCTTAGTAGTGACATGACATTGGTACCTAGCTCTTTGCAGAGCAAAGGCCCAACTCCTCATTATAGCACCTGGTAGTTTCGGGACCTGCAACACCCTTGTTCTTCACGGGATTGGAGGAAGTCTGGTGTACCTTTCAGTGCCTAACAGCTGTTCCAAAGAGCTTTCCCCAATGTCCTCATAAGGTCAGTGTTACTCTTTTACTTGGACAGAATTTAATTTGTCTTGCCTTTTATCTTGGTTTGCATAATTGTGTCTTGTTTTATCTTTTGTGGGTGACTGTCTTGTGAGAAGAGGGAAGGGTAATGCTCTCATCTTTCACTTCCTAGTGCCCATATGCTTGTTTGTTCAGTCATTCACTTATTCATCCAAGTCTGCATGACTTGACTAACAGAAAGGGACATGTACTGTGGTTGTCTTGAAATCAGTAGGAAAATGTGAAGCCAGAAAGACAGGACCTTGAATGAGGTGGATTGGCTATATTTCTTGAGTTTAATTCACATGCCACACTACTGGGATTTGCAGCAGTCTCTTCCCCTACTTTATCTCCTATTTTCTGCAGAATTACAAAGGTCTACTAGACAATAAAGATGTTCAGGTTCTATGACTATTAGAAGGAAGTGCTTTTAACTGGTTAGCTTACCTGACAGATGTTTCTGAGTGTCTCCTATAGTCAGAAAACCAAGTCAGGATATCTAGGTAACTGAAGAATGCAAAACTCCTGCCCACTAGAAGTTCCTATTAGACACCTTCCTCACCTTGTAGAATGTAGCTGCGTAAGGGCAACAAACCTTCAGGTGTCCATACATAATTACCTGCAAGAGATGGCATTCAAAGTGGATCTTAGTTTCTGAGCAACTAAAACATTATAGTGATTGTCCACTGCAGTAACTTTGGATTTGTGGCTTCCTTTTTTTTTTGTGTGTGGTAATATCTTTCTTTGTGATACTCTGCTTTTCTGAGGCAGTTTGTCCTGTATCCTTTTCTCCATTCTTTGTCCTTTTTGTTGTTATTTTTTATTGGTTGCAACAAAATGCTTTATAAGGAAGGAATTATTTATTTCAGCTCACATTTCAGAGGCTTCAGTCTACACTTGACTGATTCAGTTGCTTCTAAAACCCTAGCAAGGCAGAGGCATCAAGTGGTGAAGATGATGGAAGCCAGGAAGAAGAAAGAGACAGGGAAGAGTCAGCATGAGGAGATACCTTTCAGGCCTGGGGAGAGGACTTTATAGATAAAGTGTCAAGCATGAAGATGCAAGTTCAGATTCCCAGAGCACGCACACAAGCTGGGTGTGGTGGTACACACCTGTAACCCCAGCAGTAATGAGCTGTCTCTGCCTCACTGGTCAGCCAGTCTAATCAAAATGGTGAATTCTAGGTTCAGTGAGAAACCCTGTCTCAAAAAATATGGTGGAAGATGATACCTGCACATACCTGAAGTTAACCTCTGGTCTTAAGGCGCACACACACACACACACACACACACACACACACACACACACACACCTTTAAGAATATACCCCCAGCACCAACTTTCTGTAACCAGGAATTTTTTGACAGTTTCCATCACCTCTCAATAGTCCATCCAACTGTGAACCTATTGAGTGATGAACCCATTGGCTAGGTGAGAACTCACATGTCTCCAAAATCCATCAGCTGGTAACTAAGCCTTTAACCCACATGTCTTCAGAGGACATTTTAGATTCAAATCATAACACTTATCATTTACAGGGCTCTGTTTTAGTTTTGCAGTCCTGGTATTCCTCTCTCTGGCTTTGTTTGGGTCTTATTTCTAGGTCCCTAGTGATAGAAACTCTATCTCAATCTCAAAATCAGATCATAGCACTACCATTCATCAATACCATCATCATCCATCGCCATTAACACAGCACAGAAAATAATGTCATCAGTTTTTCATGCGAATGAAGAGCAGGAGGGAATGTTTACAGCATTTTATGAAATTTTTATGGACTAAGGAGTGATTGACATGTTAATAAACAGCAGAAAAAATATTTTGGCTTGCTTTCGAGTTATCCTTGTATTTCCTACTGGAAACCTGTTGTCAACAGGCATATGTCTTCCATGCCCAGTGTACACTTGTCTGTGGATAATTGCTATTTATACTTCATTTATAAAGAAATCCTGCAGGAACATTAAAACACCAATCTGTACCATCTAGCTTCATTTTTATTCTGATCATATCGCACTGTTGGTGAGAAGAAAAGGAGGCAGCTAATGCTTGATTTTTTTTCAAAGCATGCCATTTCTTTGAAATGTTTTTAAATTATTTTATTTCTGAGTGCTAGGAGCCTGGCAAAAATAATTGAATTGTCAGTGTTTGGTGCAAATTCAAATATCCAATGACTAGGCTATTTTCAGTTCACTGGCATTCCTGGTCCTCATCCATGCGGCTTATAATCAGGGCAGTTGCAGAACTCGTATTTTTCAGCAAATATTTTATGCTTCTCTGAAGTTACCTTCTCCTGAATCCAAAGACTGTCCTGGAAATCAGATCCCTGCTATTATTACTGTCGCTAACAATAGCTCCTGTCCACAGCAGGGAAGAACAATTAACAAATTCATCAATTGTGTTTGTTTACATGTCTGAGCTCAAGGCTAATTATTTAATTAATGTCTTCTGTCTTGAATAGAAGTGTTAGCACATGGAAATGTTGCCGAGTGGCAAACAAGGTGAGATTAGCTAAATTCCAATTTATTTGTGATACGTAAATAGACATTTATTTATTGAAGGCCTAGAGTTAGGAAGGGAGTATTTTTTTTTTTCATCTCAATGGTTAACTTTGGGAATGCTAGATACAGAGCTGACTAATCAAATTAGTTCATGTCTTTTGCAGTCCTTGGAAGATACTTTATCATATGACTAATTATAGTGATTGAGAATGGTGACCTGGTTACAAATTGTTTGTAAATCTCTCTCACACTCCATGTTGTAGGACTGGACAAATGCAGCTACCGATGATGCTTGACTCCATAGCCTGCCTTGATCTCTGACCATTCTCTCCCAACTCTTTATGTCTGTTTTGGAGATGGTGGTCTAATTGGAATTGTGCTCCACAAAGCTGCCTCCTTGTCTGGGAAGGTTGGCTTGTACCTCGGTACCCTATGGCCAATGGCTGTGCTCAGAGCATCTCAGGCACTAGGCAAACCTTTGCATGAATGGAAGGCTGATTTTCAGGGTTTCATTGATTTTAATACCAACGGAGGAAACAGTTTGCTTTTCAAGTCACTCGCCTTTCAAGGCTCTAAGCACAGATAGGAAAGTGAGACAGTTACAAGACCTTTGTGGTTGATAAAAAGCCTCTTTCTTGAACTAACTCTGTATTTGGGGTGGAAGTGGCTTAAAAGAGGAAAGAATGACCTTGAGTGACCTTGAGTTATCTAGAAACTCCATCAGATGAGGAGTATCATGGAGTTTTTCTTTTTGTTCAACCAAAGCTGTTCTTTTGTCAGGTCTCTACACTATTGTTGAAGCAAGCAAGCCAGGTACTCCTTAAGACATACTTTTGATTTTTATAAGATTATGAGTTTTATAAGAATAAACATATATTGTATATTTGTGACAGTCTTGGGTATTTTTCATCAGAAGTCATCTGCTTTTTTTTTTTTTCCACAGTGTCCCTCACAGGTCTGGGACTTACCATAGAATCTGGACTGGCTGACCAGTCAGTGGGCCACATGAATCTGCCTGTTTCTACCTCCCCAGTTCTGGGATCACAAATGTGTGCTTTTTTAAAATGTTGGTTCTAAGCACTGAACTCAGGTCTTCATCCTTGCAAGGGAAGCACTTTACTGATAAATGTTTCCCCAGCCCTTGTTGGTTTGCTTCTCCCCAACACTTTGTATTCTGTACTCATCTTGACCTGGGAGTAAAACACTCTGCTGGATGCAGTCTTGACACACAGGCCTGACTGGAGATTCCATGGTGTCAAAATTGAAAGGGTGACTTCTGAAACCTAAGTTTCTTCCTTAGCTCTGGGACAGATCAGCTGTTTCTCTGTGCTTCTGTGTTGCCCTGTGTAGAGCAGGGACTAGGTGGCTGGATGGAGGTGGCTATGGTAACTAAATGGGTTTGTATGTCTAACCTATGGGAAGAACTGCGTGGTAGGCATGGAAACAGATGCAGTTGGTAGGTATTAGCTCAGTGCTGTATGTTCCTGTAAAATTGGTGTGGTTCGCCTATTCAAGAATGTGATGCTGCCGGGCGTTGGTGGCACATGCCTTTAATCCCAGCACTCGGGAGGCAGAGACAGGCAGATCTCTGTGAGTTCGAGGCCAGCCTGGTCTACAGAGCGAGTTCCAAGACAGCCTCCAAAGCCACAGAGAAACCCTGTCTCGAAAAACCAAAAAAAAAAAAAAAAAAAAAAAAAAAAAGAATGTGATGCTCTGTACCCGGTGTTGTGCATGGGTACAAGGAATCCAAACTCAAGTCCTCACGATTTCACAGTAGGCACTCTACCCACTAACCTATCTCTTCCACTCCTTTAGTGGTCTTTAATGGGTTCTAAGGAGATACTGAGTGTGACATCCCAGGATGCTCAGGGAAATAAGAATGTATGTAGAAAGGCATTTGGTAGGATCTGGGAGGAGTTGTGGGAGGGGAAAGAAAAAAAATGTGATGATCTCCAGAGGTGGGACCCTGGGGAGATGAACTGGGAAGGAGGCCCCTGTGATGAGAGGAGTACATCTGTTTCTAGAGGAAGCTCCCAGAGCCCTCTCTACTTACATTAGGAAATGACACAGCAGGAAGGAAGTTGCCTGCCAGCTATAAAGGGAGCCCTTACCAGGAACCAGATGTTCTGCTACTTTGGTCTTGAACTTCCAGCCTCTAGACCTAGGAGAAATAAATTTCTGTTGTTTAAGCCACATAGACTATGGCGTACAGTTATAACAGCCCACATTATGACCCTAGGCACACAGCTTCTGCCCTTAGACAAAGAATAACATGGGGAAGAGGGCAAAGCTGAGGGACCCTGAAGGTAAGAAATGCCTTTAGATGCCATTGAAAGTGGCTTGCTTGCTAGAGGAAATGGAGGAGACTGTGTTTTCCCAGCAGCAAACTTAGCGAATGGCAGACTTCAGGATGTGACAGGATCCAGTTTGTGTGGAAAGGCCTTACATGTGGCAAGGCACATGATATGTTTGCAATAAGAAAGATGTGTTGAGCAAAAGAGGAGGAGAGAATGTGAAGATATAACAGGCAACTGGGATGGGCAATCGTGTGGATCTTGATAGCAGCCCTCAGCCACACACAGTGCACATAGCATAGGCTTTGGAATCAGTTGACTTGAAAGTGATTCTAGATCTTCATCTTTCTGCCGAATGGCACTTGCTGTCATTCTTTGTTTTCCATTTCCATTTTAATTTTTTTCAGACTTTCAAGCCCTGTATTTATACCACTTACACCTTCCCTCTCCTTTAACTCCTCCCATCCCCCGCTTCTTCCACAACTTCTTTAATTGTTGTGTATACAAGTGTGTGTTTAAATACACCTGTTGAGTCACTTAGTGCATGTGTATGCATTTGGGACTGACTGCTTGGGACAATGAAGTCTAGCAGGGTGCTTGTCCTGGAGAGAAGGCTGAGTCTCCTCTCAGCAGCCATTTCTTGCTTGTATCTCTCCATCTATGGGTTGAATCTTGTGAGATGTCCCCCGTTCATGTTGCCAAGTCAGCTGGTGTTGTCATTGTGCCCTTCTTGGTTAGGTCACAATAGGTTTGAGATTTCATGGGTGAAGCTTCCCTGTCATATAAGGAAGACACTTTCTCACAGCAGATGTCCTGGTCCCCTGGCTCTTACAAACGTTCCAGCCCCCTTTCTACTGTGTTCCTAGAGCCATACATGTAGCAGCTCCATTGTTAATGGATCCTTTGTTTCTCTGCATTTTGACCATTATGCTGGAGTCAGAAGCCTCATCTGTAAAATGGGTGTAGTTTGCATGTGTCTTAGCCATAGGTAGTCCAAAGACGGCTGCTGCTGGTATTCTTCTGCATGCAGCAGGAAGACTTGGGAATCAATGAGTTAATGAGGACAAGGTTTGGCAGTTAAATAGTAGAAGAATGGAGAGAATCTGTTGACATTAAACTTTCAAAAGAATTCGACTAATTGGGGGAGGGTCAGCCCTCTAGGTTTATTATGAAAGGCTTAGTCTAAGTTGGCACAGTCTTATGTTTTGAACGTTGTTTAATCAAAAGCTGAGGCAAGAGTTCTCACTCATGCTCCCAGGAGACACACAGGGGCTTCAAAGCCACCATAGCACTTGCTAAAGGAAGTTCGGAAGAAGAATAATACATTAATTGACATTTGTGTAGTGTGCCCTGTTGTGTTCCACCAACATGTCTTTTCTGTGTTGCAAATCCCATAGTGAGCTGGTCTCTACTGACCTTCTTGCTTGATAGTTCACAAGTACACCATCCCAGGAGCAATTTCTAACCACAAGACTCAGCCCAGTGTAGCTTTCAGTTCATGACTAAGGTTGAAATAAGATTGTCTTGTCTTGTTTGCACGGCTGATCTGTTAGCTTTTTATTGATTGAAGACCTCAATGCGCAATTTGTTTTTCATCTTAAGTTAAGGATATTCCATGTCTGTCCTCTCGTCTATGAATTATTGATTCACTATGATCTGTAAAAAACTCTTTTGTTCCCAAAGTTTGAGAGTGTACCACCTTCCTAAAGAGTCTTGGAAAAGACAGTCATCTATCCTATTCCAAATCAATGCATTGTGGCTTCACCCCTGAGGTTTGCTGTGAGTACAGAAAAATTAGATTTAGATGAAGACAGTTTAGGCAAGGAAGGGTCCCCTCTTAATTTTTATTATTTCATAACTGGCTTATTGCAAGAGGGTCTATAAATATACAGAGCCACACAGCAAAAGCTTCCATGCTGCTGCTGTCTTCCGCCACTTACATATGATGGAGGCAGTTTGGTACCACTGTGCATTTAAAAACAAGAGTGTCTGTTAGGCCCTTAGAAGAGAGCTCGTCTGGGATCTTCCAGACTGCACCACTCATTCACACGAAGAAACGTGTATAAACTATAAAATATATGAACCCCATGCCTTTAATGGCATCAAACTGATTCTCTAAATGAACAAAGTAAATTAGTAGTAAAAAGAACCCTTCACCAGGCCTGTTAGCTTTACCTTAGCCTAATCCTCAGTATACAGATTCTGTCTGTTGACTGACAATGTATTGCTTTTATTAGAATATTGTCATAAAAGATGCGAGATATTAAAATCTTTCCCAAACTGCTACATCCAACAAGTCATTAATACTGTTTACCTTGGTTTTATCTCTTAGAAATATTGGCGTTAGGAGGCAAGTAACAAATTATGGAAATATATATAGGTGGCGTGTCTTCATTATTCTTGATTTACCATGCAAGATAGATAGAACTAATAATAGTCATACTCATATAGGGAACTCTCCATCATGCCCATTTTCTGCTTACTCCCATGTAGCTATGAGCATTTTCCTTGCAATTTGCCTGTTTTATTTTTGTCATTCGTTTAAGTAGGTGTTCTTTTTTTAATCCCCACTTAAGGATAAGTACGGTAGTAATTTGAATGGGCACAGTGAAGGGGAAGACCACCCAGTGATTAATATTTAGATACAGTGTGATATGAACACAGCTCCTGATGTGGAGTGGGTGCTGGAGTTTTGACAGCTCCATTAAGCAAGTGTGTGTACATTGCACTTAGTGAGGCATTTATTCATATGTCAGTAATGAGTAGTCTTGACTAGTGTTTCCAAGTGTCTTTACTGATGAAGAGATGGCATTTCTCATCTGTCTTGGGAACACATATCATGTTCATGTGTTTGTTATAGACCCCCCCCCCAAAGCAGATAGCTCTCAGTAATCTGTTCACCTGACTTAGTAATCTGTTCACCTGACTCAGTCTATTTGCACAAGAAATTCTATGTTAGTGATGTAGGCAAATTCTTTCCCTGAACCCTTCTTTCCAGGCATCCCAGGGTTCCCAGCCCATTTGTTGCAATTCAGTTATTCACAATTTGTGATGTACTGCATATTGACATGCTAATAATTTTATATACTGCTAAAAGCTCCTTATGTTTGAAGACTGTCTTTTTTGTTTCATATCCATAACCTGGTAGATCACATAACAGATGCTCAATAAACATGATTTCATAAAGTACTACGTGGTTATAGAATAATTATTCTACTTGGGCTCAGTGAAGAGTTTTAAAATTGGTAAGATGGGCTGGGGAGATGGCTCAGTTGGTAAAGGCTTGCCTTGCAAGTTCGAAAACCTGAGTTGACTCTCCAGAACCCATGCAAAAAATCAAACATGATGATTCCTACTTATAATTCCAACAGCAGAGATATAGGAGATAGAAGCAGGCAAGGGCCTGGTACTGTTTGGTCAGCTACCTTAAACTAGTTGGTGATGAGAACCGTGTATAAGACATAAAGTGAAAGGTACCAGAGGAGTTATCCCTGAGGTTGTCCTCTAAATTCTGCATGCACACATGCACATAGTACACATATGTACCTGAACACACATGTGTACTATTCCCAAACACACCATATGTAAGATTACAGCTCAACCATGAAAGAAGGGTGTTTGTAGGAATAGCTCTTAGAACACAGATAAAAGGCTGAGGCTTCAATCCTATGGGTACAAAGCTTGTTAGACTCAAAGCCAACACTCTAGTCAATATTTGATTGAAGGTAGGAAAAATCACACGAATCAGTTCAAGTAGAGCATAGTGATGTAGAAACCTGCCACAGGATAAAGAAGTCAATCGGACCTCTGATGAGTTGGCATCTGAGAGGTGTGGGAGACTGCTCTTTCTGCCTCTGTCTTGAAGAGAACAGAGATAGACCTTTCAAGATTCCCTAGTCCCAGAAGATACCAAGAGTATCCTTTCTGCCTTTTCCCATCCCTCTGTAGTTTGATTCATTTCCTTATCCTCCCTCCTGGGCCATTCTGGCTACATGCTATGACTTAGAATTCTACCATCCACAGTCAGCCTGCTAGTCTCAGGAACTCTCGGGAAACCTCTCAGGAGAGTCTTCATTATTCTCTCAAGGTTGTCTGGCTGGGAACTTGGGACAGTTTCTCATCTAGATAGTCAAGACCGAGTGAGGATGCAAGCAGGCATCAGAGTGATTGAGGGATTAAGAGTAAAATGAATGGCAGACAAGGCAGACAACAGAGTATACTCAGAGAAGTTGGCAAGGAAAATGAGAAGCCATGAAGTGGTGCTCTCTGTCAGGTACTCTTTCACCTGAAGGCTGCAACATGTGGCTGACATTGGCCACTCTGGTTCAGAAGCTTGGAAACAATCCATTCTCATGGTACAGGTCAGCACCAAGTCCAGGAAGAACATGGTCTTTTGGGTTGAGTATAAACCTGGGGACATAGGCCACACACTGCATCTTCACCAGAGCTCTATCTTCTCTTCTTCTTGGTAACACTCAACTTCTTTACTTCTCTTGCCCTGACTAGATGGGAGGCCCATGTGTGAGGAAACATGACAATTATATCAAGTAAAATCCAAGAGTGTATGTCCCAGGGTATCTTTTTCCTAGAGTCAAAGTTTCTGAGCAGTGGACTTTTTTGACAGCCAACAGATCTTTATTGAGTGGAACCCTGTTCCGGGCAAGGAGCTGTAGAGATGGAAGTGACACATCTATTTCCAACCTTGTGGAATGTGTCACCGAAAGGTGAGACAGTCAATTAAACAAAACAAAATAATATCAGACAATAAATGCTAGTAAAAACAGGGGCGTGGGTTGGGGAGCCACTGGACTGCACCTTTAGACCTGGTGGCCAAGGGAGGCTTTCCTGATGAGGGGATGCTGCCAGGAGGGGTACATGTTTGCTAAAGAGAATACCCCAATGCCTATTCCAAGCAGATCCTATCTGAGCTGCTGATATGATCCTGGGTAGGCTATTGTCTTGATTTTTCTTGTTCAGGCTTCATTTGGGGGGTACATAGCTTGTTTTCTAAATGTGGCTCATCTTTGGGGGAAATGCTGATGGTGATCTTTACTGTGTATTCCAACTAAGGTTCTGATGGCATTGTGCTTCTCCAGGCAGTGGACAGAGATGCTCCAAATCCCAAGGTAGGAATAGCTGAGGTCGTGTGAAACTTCTGGCTTATACCAACAGGAGACTCCTCTAGAGGTCTGAGGGTCTTTGCTTACTGCTAACCTATGGCATCCTTCTTATTGAGGACTTCATACTTGCAAAAATGTGCACTCTTGTTCCTTGCCCAAGCCAAGAACACACATGGCAAATAATAACTCATGAGCCAATGTACATTCTGTTTATACTTTGGTTTTGTATTTATTACTGTTTTTTTTCTGTGATCCTTTCCTTTAGCTTCCATGAAACTGTATATTCATGGGCCAATAGCCAGAGGGGTAAGATATGTCCCTTTTTTTGCTGTTTCAATACTTTCAGAAAATTCAACATAGCGTCTTCTGT
Source organism: Mesocricetus auratus (assembly GCF_017639785.1). NCBI lineage: Eukaryota > Metazoa > Chordata > Mammalia > Rodentia > Cricetidae > Mesocricetus > Mesocricetus auratus. The sequence goes on along the minus strand of NW_024429190.1, from coordinate 31,451,914 downwards.
CTTACAGATCCAGAAGACAGCATCATATTGTACTCTGTTGGGGATTGTGAATGGAACGAGATCTTTTGTATTCCATGAGATGTATTCATGCACAAATGTTGATGAGTATTGATATGTGTGTGTGTGTGTGTGTGTGTATGCACATGTGGAGGCCAGAGTTTGATGTTGGATATCTTCTTTAATGTTTCACTATTTTTTGAGACAGTGTCTCTCACCGAATCTGAAACTCATCTATTTGACTAGGGTAGCTGCTCAGAGATACTCCTGTCTCTCCTTTCACAACATTAGCATTAGAGACATGTGCCAGCATGCCAAGATTTGATGCGCGTGTTTAAAATCTGAACTCAGGACCTTGTGCTTGTACAATAAACAGTTTACTTTTTGAGTTTTCTATAAATACTTAAAGTGAAGGACGCATCTTTAACTTTCCTTCTCAAACTTGACTGATTCCCTCATCCATTTTCTAGGGCATAAGTGCTAATAGTTATTCTAGGAGGACGTTTGAAAATATTCCCTGGTCCTGCATCTCCCAACACAGAAATATAAGACTCAGAGCAGCCACATGTACTCATGGAAGTTTCAAGCACATTATCACTTACTTACAGGCACTAATGACTTCGATAATGTAGTGAAGTTTAGCATAAATAGGCTCATCATTAAAGTTGATGGCAGAAGTATAAACAAGACCCACACTATTAAATTTGCTTTGTTCGTTATGCATCTGGAATTATCCTGTCGTCTCTAGCTGCTTCATACTGGATACTCATAAAGCTTAGTATGCGGTGTTTTTTTTTTTTCTTCTGCCCAACCCAGAACAAAGAGGTGACTTTAAAAGTGCATACTCTCCAATAAATGGGATAGTTGAAGCTGGAAGGACAGTCATTGTGGTTCTGAGGTGATACCTGTCATTCTGGTTACAGGCTTGCAGAGTACCAGGGGTTTGCAGAAAACACTCAGTGACAAATTCTGAGAAGTGAATTAAGAGTCTGAGGGTGTGGCCCTTGGCACAACATTTGTATTCATTGACTTATTGTACCATTGTCTGTTAGAATAAATGCTAAAATGACCTTATCTGTCTCAGCAGGTGGCAAGGCATTACACTGTGAGAGAGGCAAGTATGACATAGGTTTGCCTTTGGGCTGGCTAGTTGTGACTGTTTGCTAATACTAACAGTCACTTTAAGCAGCCATTTCTTTCCTTTGTTCCTCATGAAATAGAGCTGGTAATATGGGGGCTGTGGGGATTCAAGGCCAAAACAAATTGTCTGGGCTCTTACTCAACATTCATGTACACACACACATGCCCACACATATTCACCATGCCCTCGCTTTTCCATGAAGTAGATGTGTTGAAACTGTAGAATACCACAGAGAACCATGCAATAGTAAATGTTACTTGTTTTTAAGGATCCCATGGATGCACACTCCATTCTTTGCTTTCCCCATGCTTGAAAGTGAATACAAGTGCATTCCTGGCAGACACAGAACAGTGCTTAGGTGGTAGTGTCCAGTATCAACACTGGAAAGGGGCTAACATTTATTTGGGCAGGGTGTCCATTTCACAGAGATGCTTTTGATGTTCTTGAGTCTGGCCAAGGTGACCATGAAGTTCAAGAGCAGGCAGAAAGTGTGTGTGTGTGTGTGTGTGTGTGTGTGTGTGTGAGTGAATGCTAGTAGGGCAAAATGAAGGAACAATGGGACCTTGCTTAGTAATTCTCCTTCCTTGGTACCTTGATCCCTGGTTTTTCCTGTGCATAGCTCTGAATAGCAGAGAGTGACATCTTTGCCATCCTCCTGCACACAGGTCAGGCATAGTACATAGAATGGTCCATGTGCCAGGCTGTGTGTGTGTGTGTGTGTGTGTGAAAGAGAGAGAGAGACAGAGACAGACAGAGACAGAGACAGAGAGACAGAGAGAAGGACAGAGAGAGAGAGAGGGGGGGAGAGGGACAGGGAGAGGGAGAGGAAGAGAGGGAGAGAGAGCATAGATAACCCCCTCTTCCTTTAAAACTGGAATCTACAAGCACTTTGTCTGGACAGTCATCGTGAAAGCTACCAAACAGATGTCCCAACATGTTTCTCACTGGCCAATATAGAACCACATCTAGAGTGTTTCATCAAGCGTCTTTGTGACACTCCACTCCTTCCTAAAGTTAACATCATAAATCACACATGGTGCTGAGGGAGGGCATTTTGAACATTTATGACGTGAAAGTAATCACAACAGTTAACACCTGTCAACTTTATTTGCTAAAACACCTGACAGTCATCCCAGGATTAACCTACAAATGCTTCCTTGGGATGCTGTGTATACTGTACTTATTACCTTTCATATCTTATCAGATAGGCAGTGAGATCTTCCAGGGGACACTTTCTTCCATCTCTGTCCTTTATCTTTCAGTTCTGCAGAGGCATAGAGCATGTGCTCAACAGGACCCATATGAGTGAATGGACAGATACAGGAAAGGCACACACGCAGGGGTTCGGTGAGAGGCGTGCTAAAGAAAACTAGTGTAGCTGCTATTTTTGCTTCAAACTCACAGCAATCTTGGAGTCATACTGGCAGGTTCCTCTGAGTTGCTGGCTCTTCCCCAGTTTGTTGTAATGCCAAGTGGCAGCTCTTGAGATCGGAGTTTGCCTCTGATTTGACTTAAGCCTTCCTGAGAACAGGAGCCATGTCTATGATATTTATAACCCTCTTCCCAGCACAGTAGTGGATATATATGATATATGTTCAATAAATGCTTATTGGTGAACATGTGACCTAAATGCCTAAAACACTCATGTAACCAAGACTAAACCTAGCTCCCTTCTTACCTTCATAGACATTTCTTTTCTTTCTTGTGAGATGCTCTTTCTAGGTAATCCAAGTTGAATTTGAACTTACAGTTCTCCTGCCTCAGCTTCCTGAGTACTGGGATTACAGGCCAGTATTATTATATCCTGTTACAGGTCATAGTCATTGTTACAAATTATCCATATTTATATCATCTCATATATGAATGTAGAAGCCCTTTTCATGATTCATTCTTGGTTCTCTCGGCAAGTTTTGATTCTTTTGGGGTCAAATCAAGTTATCTCAGTGACCCTATCTTTTGCCACTTTCTTTCCAATCCCATTTTCTCTGTTGCAGGCATTGTTGACCCTTCATGGTACACGTCCCAGTTTGTGACATTGTTGGACTTTGATGGCATGTCCATCTACGAACTACTTACTTTTCTCATTCATGCTAACCAAAGTAACTAAGGAAGGAAGGGCTTTTCGGTCTTGCAGCTCATAGGATAGTATCCCTCACAGAGGGGAGGGAACGATGGCAGGAATAGAAAGGAGTTGGTCCCGCGGCCTCCATAGTCAGAAAGCAGAGAGAAATGCATGCTTTGTACTGAGCTTTATTTTCCTTCTCATTTAGTCCCGGACCCTATCCCCCTATCTCATGGAAGAATGTGTCTTATCAATTGAGTTTACCTAATCTAGACAAGCCCTCAAGACATGCCTAGAGTTGTGTATCATTGGCAATTCTAAATGCCATCACATTGAAAATGAAGATTAACATTACAGTCTAGGAGGCCAGGGCCTGTGTCTATTCTGTGTACCCTTTTGCCCCCAGTGCTGATACTCTTGCAGACTCTTCCCAAATAAACAATTAAATTAATAAAATATAAAAGAGTAAGAAGCTACTCTTAATAATCGTCACTCTTTCGAGTTAACACTTTGGCATTCTGTTTAAAATAGATACAGATTATCCAGGTGTGGTGGTGCATGCCTTTAGTCACATCGCTTACAAGGCATAGGCAGGTGGATCTCTATGAGTTTGACGCTAGCCTGGCCTATACAGTGAGAACCAGGACAGCCAGAGATATACAGTGAGACCCTCCAATTACATATATGCATATTTTAAATAAAATAGTTGACCCCATACTGACAGTTTTCTTCCTTTACTTTTCCCATACAACAGCCATATTTGTGTGTGTGTGTGTGTGTGTGTGTGTGTGTGTGTGTGTTCTCACTGTTGCTATGATTAAGCACAATCACAGTGTCCTCCTGAATCTTTGCTCCCAGGTATGCTGCAAGCTCAGAGTTTCTTTTCATCCTACTCCACAGCACTAGAAATGTCTTCCTGTGCATAGTCACCAAACCAGCACTGGTGTTTGCATTCTCTTTAGCTCTTGCTTAACCATCAGCTTCTTGATGGGATCTCCCTTTACCATCACTGTCACCTTAATACTACAACCCTAGTTCGCCTTCTCCTTTCCCTGCTTACGTTTTAGAACCTCCTCATGTAATACAAACTTTACTTGCTCATCAGATCTTCATAGCCACATATCCTAGAATGCTTATGTCAGGAGGGCAGCGAATCTTACCACGTTTCTCTTTTGCTGCAACCGCAGAGAAAAATGATCTGGAACACTTCACTGAGGTTGGTTTTAATACCTATATGTGGAATGTGTTACTTCTCCACAGCATGACGTCCGATTGTTTAGCTCACACAGATTTAAAAGAGTATGTAGAGTATGGTTGGCTGACTCTCTTAAAATGAATTTTGTGGGTCTCAAGGAAGCTTCACAAATTATCTTAAGTTTCATTGCAAAGCCACCATTTTTCACCCTCTATTTGGTAGTAGACTTTGTATCTCAATTATAAACCTAGTTCTCTTTCTTGGTATTTGTTCTTAGAACTGTTGGCCTGAGGCAGTTTTTTTTTTCATTTTCACTGAAGGAAACTGAGTTTCTTCCTTTCAAACGGTCACATCCCTGGGTGCTGATGAGAGGGAATGTCCCATTTTCTCAGGAGTCCAAGTGCAGCAGCAGGGTTTGCCCTCAAGTAGATAAGACATACCATACACTGATCTCCCTTCTCCAGTATTCTCACTTGTAATTTTGGCACCATAGTGGGGATTCTAGGATGTTAGCTGGTCCTCTGACAGTGGTGATGTGTGAATGGGAGTCCTTGCCATTTTTCCTGCAGTTCTCATTTTTACTTCGTGGATTAATTTCTTGCATGACAGGCTCTTTGTGTCTACTTTGCTGCCAGTCCCTACTCATTACTTTGAGAAGTTGCTGGTTAGTAAACCACAGATCTGAAGCCGAACTGTATCAGCATGGCTGATTCCCGATCAATACCCAGATGATGACAAGACTTCACACCTCTGTATGTCAGACATATAGCTGCTAAGAAGAACCTCAACGGCTGGATGATCTCAATACAACAGGACTCTTAACTCGGCCTCTGAGGTCTCTGGCCAAGACTTGTTCTCTTGCCTCCTGAATGCACCATTGATTTGTGAGCCACTGAGGGCATGGCCAGTATTGTATTAAAGTCTCCCTGGATGTGGGGGTGACATCTCCCTATTTCCCCATATTTAAGAAAAAGCTGTAGCTTTATTTTTTATTTATGTGTTTGTGATGTGCATGCAGGTGTCCTCAGAGGCCAGAACAGGGTACCAGATCAGCAGGAACTAGCGTTACAGGTGGTGATGAGGGGGCAGATGTGGGTGCTGGGAGCCGAACTCCGGTCCTTTAGAAGAGTGGGAAGCACTGTCAAACCGCTGAGCCATCTCTCCAGCCTCTCATTTTGGCATTTTGCTTCCTAACTCACTGCTCTAAGGAGCCTGGCTCAGCAGGTCCTGATGTCTCTACAAGCTCTTTAAAGCCGAGGCGTGGTGGTTATTTCTCTCTGGAGTTCTCTTAACTCTTTATTAGTCTTTTGTTAGGAGAATTATCCAATGCGGTTCAGAAGAGTGAGAACAGTGGAAATCTGGCCTGTCAAGAGGACCTTCTTCATCAGTGTTAAATGGGATTGTCTCTATTTTTGTTTTCTTTTGGGGAAGAGCCAGTGAGGCAGAAGACGTTGCCTGCAAGTTTGAAAAGACGTATCTAGCTTGAGTCTGAGGATAAGTGTGCTTGGCAGAAACTGAGAGTTTGAAAGAACTCTTTTGTCATGCCTCTCTCAGCCATGTGAGCACAAAGAAAGGGATTCACCTTTCTTTGTCTCCACCTTTTCCTCAACAGAGTCCTATTTTTAGGACATTGGCATATAATCCAGCATCTCATGCAACCAGGGCCTGGTGTTCCTTTTAGGGATTTCTGGAGGCATGGATGGAATCAGACTAAGTTGAGGGCACAGTGTATTTTCATCCTCTTATGGTTACGCATGGACAAGGAGAAAGTGCTATTTTCAGAATGTCTTCAACACAGCATTGTCCGGTGATCAGCCATAAAATCACAGCTCCTCAGCGTTCCTGTGAACAAAAGAAATCCCTTGTTCTTGTCTTAAGGCTGTGTGATTACAGGACCTGTGATCAGATAGGTGACCCAAGACGGATGCCTTCCCGAATATAACTCAGGTTTATCTATAGCTGTCCCCACCTTTATCTCTGCATATGTCCTCAGCATTTGAAGATGGATTTATTTCCAGCCCTGGCCTCTACCACACTTTGTTTACCCTTGGTATCGATATTGAGGATGAATGTATTCTCTCACCTGTGTTCTTGTGTCCCAGTGTCTCCTGCAGCCAGATGGCAAGCAGGCAGATATTGCCAGAAGCTTTGGATCCTGACCCAGCGATGCTGTTCATATATATGATCTCCAGAATAGTAAGATAGGAGACCGCCTGCCTGTGCTAGATACACTGAGCACTTGAGAACCTAGCGTTGCTTCCTGGGAAAGAGCCAGCTTGTTTGGGTTGAGTAGGTAGTCTGGAGGAAGGCATTCATCTAAGTATTCAGGTAACTTGCTTTAGGGGCTCTACCTTTTTTAGTCCCACGGAGCCATCCTGGACCAGAGTGTTACACAGTCTTATTTCTTCCCTTGGGTGTCACTGAGTATGTCCTTCACATGCCCAACTGTTTATTTCTGTGTGAAGGGACTAAGTGACATAAGTGTGCAGTCATGGAACGGTACACACAGAATTCTAATGTACACTGTCAAAATCCCCAGAGCCAGGAGAATAGCAGAAAAGCCAAGTGACAAGGATAAGATTGGAATTTTGTGTGTTTGTCATTAAGGGCCATCATTTAAAAATTGTATCAATTAATGAAAAAATCTGTTTGTGGCTGGAGAGATGGCTCAGTGTTTATGAATGCTTATTGCTCTTGCATAGCCAAGTTTGCTTTCCAGTAACCCATTGGGTAGCCTACAAACCCCTGTAACTTCAGCTCCAGGGCATCTGACACCTTATTCTGGCCTCTTTGGGCATCCGCAAGGATGTGCGTATACCCACACAAGTATGCACATATATAAATAAAATACAAATCTTTTAAAGTACGCTTTCCTTTCTACTTATGCTTTAAAAAAATCCTTGTGTACTCAATCAGTTATGTTTCACAGATTCATTAATATTTGTTGATTAAGGAAAGGGAGAAGGAAGATAAAGGACGGAGGGAAGAAAGAAAGAAAAAGGAAAAAAAACTATAAAGTCATCAGAAGTTTCTGATAACGGAGAACACCTACTTGGTAACTTGCTACAGTTAAAATAGTTGGTGGATGCACTCTGCATCTACCATTGATCCAAGAGAAGAAACACTGTTCTGGAGAACTCTACAGTGATCAAGGAGAGGCATTGCTAATAGCATCTAGCTTCCCTTGGTAGATCACAATATACAGCTCCAAACACAAGCAGTTAAAAGAGGGGCTGGATTGAGGCCACCACATACCTTGCAGGTTAAAGGAACAAGTCTCAAAATCAATACTCTTGCTTAATAGATAGTCCCTGCTGGGATTTCAGATATGGAGAAATGTATTCACATGCCCACATTAGGGTCTTTGCATTTGGGTGAATTTCTTGTGGTATTTCTGGTTGAATTAAATCTGTAGATCAAAGAGGGGGGCATTCAAATGCTAAAAGGCATTGGTACTGTGAGGAGAGAGAGAGACAGAGAGAGAGAAAGAGAGAGGGACAGAGAGTGAGACAAAGAGAGACACACAGAGACACAGAGAGAGAGAAAGAGAGAGACAGAGACAGAGAGATACAGAGACTGAGAGAGAGGATTGTGTTTGATTTCTTAACCCAGGATTCTATGAGGCTGGGAAGATGTTAGTGATTCATAGCAAAGAAGGCTTTTCACATGACCAAGCTGATTACTCCTGGGCACATGCTCTGGGTTTTTTTTTTACCAGGAACAACCAGAGGCCCCAAAACAAACAGCCTTAAAGGATCTGGGAACAGGAAGTGTACCTTCCCTTGTTGACCTTAACTTACATGTTGAGTAAACACGTGCCCATTCTGTGCAGCTACTTGGACTGTGTCCAGTTGTCCCTTAGGTTGTGGTTCTTAAAACTGCCAAGAATTGGAGCTTGAGAGAGACCTGACTCAACTGGAGAAACTGAATTGGAACAGGCTGTGGGTGGATAGACACACTTCTTGGGTCTCAGGTGAGTCACCTGATTCTTCAGGGGGGATCAAGAGGGGCACACATGACTTGGTGGCCCCTTTGGATTGTAGTTTAACTACATCCTGGCAGTGTGTTTGTTGTTCTAACTTTTGGATGTTTTGTAGCTGGTTTAATCTGGTGAGCACACAGCCCAGGGGTGTGGGCAGTTATATACTCAGAACCTTGGCTTCCATGATGATCCTGACCTTCTGGTGCTTCAGTTTCCTTTTGGCAAGAAGCCTGGTAGACTTGTGTGACAACATATAAATACTTCTGAGAAAACTTCATTGAAGATGGCTTTTGTGGCCGGTGGAAGTTAGTGACTAGAATAGTTTTTATCATATAGTTATCTGATAGCTTTACTTATATGTGAGTTAGAAAAAAATGGGGTAGATATTGCTTGATTGTTTGGCTAGCACTCCAGGGAGAGGATTTTCAAAAGAGCTTTGGCTTAAAGGCAATGATCTCCTACTGACCCTTGTTTGTGGCTTAGTTACATTGAAGTTATGCTGAGGCATGAATCTGCCCATGGCAAGAAGCCATTCCTATCCTCTGGGCTCTTCAACGTGATTTCCTACATTCACTGGTGCTATCACCTTCGTGTGTTTTTCAGTGCATATATCTACATGATACTGTATTATGTAAGTTCACTTTCACACAAACATGTGTTGTGTATTGAGAACATTTCTGTCCCCATGCCTGCTATCCCTATCTTCTATACTCCCCACCCTTCTTCTTACTCCTCCTTGTTCCTCTAAGTAATTTTGCTTCTACTCTTATGCCACTTATACGTACACCTATGATTTTATGTAGCTGTATAAAAACTAGGTTTGGACCAGTAGACTGAGCTGGGTCTCTGAATTTTGTATGGTGACTTACTGCTTCTTTGCCCTCAGTAGCCTAAGGTAACTGATCTTGATGTGGTTGCTTCCCTTGTGTGTCTATGAGATGGGGTTGGGAAGGACAGAATGGGAGGAAGCCAGAATTCCTTGGGAGCTTATATTCCCTATTGTATCTGATTGCATTGCTGTTTTGTAGACCAGCCTTAGTCAGGTCAGAATGCTGTAATGAAAGAGTATTGTCTAGGTATCTCACTCAACATACATTTATTTCCTCACTATTCTGGAGGCTAAAGTTGATGATCAAGGGATTGGCAAAATACGTTTTATTTCAGAAGTTTATTTCCTTAGTTTGTAACTTTGACCTTGGTCTTTACATGGTTCTCTGTATATGTCTGCCTTGTACTCTATTTGATGCTCTGTTTTGTTTCTCTGCTTCTAATGAAGGGCACCCCTCTCCTGGGGCTGTTTGGCACATTGACTTCTCAAGTGTGCTGTTGCCACCACCTCACCTCTGATTCTTCTTAGTCTGTTCACATGGTTAGAAATGCACAGTCACTCATAGCGTTTCTGTGATCCATGAGCCATCTAACTCGGGGAACATAGATACCAGAATTTAAAAAAGCGTTCTCTGTGGAAATTGCAAGTAGACTCATTATTACCTTTGGATGACCCCTTTCTATCCCAAGTTAGAGAATTAGCACTCATTGACCCAGTTGACTATCCCCTTCATAATCTCTAAATAGTTCAATTAAGCACTTGTACAGCATCCCCATATGTTGGCTGGATGCAAGGTGCCAATATTTGGACACTGCTTTCTCATTAAAATGATCAGGGCATGAGCCTGGAAGATTACAGTGTGTGGCTCACCTGGGACCTCCCCAAGGGACATGTGCCTGCCAAACCAACCAGAAATAGTGTCAAAGAGGAAGCATTTCCCTCTGCTGGCTCCCCTCCTGGATGGAGTCATTAATGAGCACTTTTTACCCTTGGCAGGGCCAGGTAAGTTAGAGAAGTGTACCTCCTGTGGTGTTTAAACACATTCCAGTTACTCCCATGATAGCGATGCATGGAGAATCAACATATTGACCCCCCCAGAGTATATATTAAATTTTGAAGGATTAATCAAAACTGCACCATGTTGTGTGCAATTAAACTCTTGAAAGGCAAAATAAATTTGCTAGAACAGTAGCAGCTCTCATACAACTTCTAACTGGAATGAGGCAGTTTGCAGTTCTGTCCCTAACAGATGACTTTGTGCTCAGAGGTTTTCCTCAGAATGTAGCATAGGCTGGAAGGAGCCATATACAAAATACTTTACAGATGGTGTGGAGAACAGAGAATCAAACTCTTCTGGTATTATCTTCTGGACATGGGCAAATACCAAACAGAACCATTGTGTCAGAGGAGCAATGAAATGGGTTATATCATTTTTCTCATGAGAGGAGAATGTGTCCAGGAGTACAGGTTACAGGGAAAAGTGGAGGGAGTCATACTTAGGCCATTTTCAGGAAAGCCACCAGGAAGGCTTTGTTCACTTAGTGATGCATGCACATAACTAATGATTGGATCTAGGTGAGTGGAAATATAGGAAAAATTCTTTTCTCTCCCATACAACTAGGTCTGTGTTTACTCAGGATGTACCTCGTGGAGATAACTCTGCACTTCATTGAAATGGCCGAGTCTTGCCAGAATGCCAGTTGTGCAGCCATTTTGGTTTATTGTGGTTTGTAAAGAGTCAATTAGAAGCTGCTGCAAGGCTGAGAAGCAGTCTGTCCTTTGCCAAGGCTTGACAGAGGAAAATATTGGCATTGTGTTGCTCTAAACACCTAGACATACACTAGCCACTGGATTACAGAAACACTGCTCCTGAGCTGTGTATGAGAAGAGTCATAACCAGGTCTGCAGAAAGGTGTGAAGTTAACTATTTCAGTGAAGACATGGATGAGGCCAGACTTCCATTTTCTTCTCATCTGTTTTGAACAATCAATTTCCTGTGTTCTTCAGAGTGCCAAGGCTTTCAGGGACTCCTGTGGATGTAAACTGTAGAGTGTTGCTAGCAGCATAAATTCATCATTGTGAAGCCCGTCCCACCTAAAGAAAGCTTAGTGAATCAAAAGTGTATATGCTGTTCCCATTAAAACTTATATGAAATGCTGCAAGAAAAGTTATTATGCAGGATGATGGGAAATCCTTGAATCAGTAGCTTCAGAAACCCTCACTGTGCACACACAGCAATTAGAAAAATGAGGATAATGTGCCTAATTTATACAAAGTACATCTTTTTTTTCTTTCCCAAAGTTCAGAAATAAATTTTATTGGGAGATGCATCGAAAAGTCTCCTAACATCTGGAATATTGAGGTCTAATTGCTGATTCAATGGCACTGCGAACACAGAAACATATTTCCTTGGTGAAATGTCAAAAAGACAGCAATCAAAATGAAGCGTTTAAGCATTAAAATGAAGAAATGATGACTGGCTTGATTTGTAAACATTCATCTTTGAGCTTACTTTATGAAAAAGAAGGAGTAAGTCAGGGTGGAATGGCACATGTGCACATTCTGAGCCCTCAGAATGTGAGGGGATGGGTGTCTCAAGTTGCCTGTGGGTTCAACCGGAAGTTAATTCTGATAACTCCATTTAGCCTTTCATTTGGGGATCTCTTATGTCTTACCAAACAGCACAAGGTTGTGAGGGGATTAGGGAAAGCCTGGACTAAGGTGAAACATTTCTCTTCAGACCTGTTTAGGGAGCACTTCCTAGCCTTGTGTTATTTCAAGACAATATTTCCTTCCACCATGTTACTGAAGAAGACAGGTAAGGAACTGTAGTATAGGCCTCCTCAGACTGTAGTTTGGCTGTGCAAACTTGAGCCTTTCTTAGAGATCATCGTTCTGAAGGCCAGCGTGTATATACTCTAATGTATACCAAGGAGCAAACAGGGACTTCAGGGTACATCTCAAATTTGTTTCTTTTCTTTTCTTTTTTTTTTTTTTTTGGTTTTATGAGACAGGGTTTCTCTGTATTGTTTTGGAGGCTATCGGTCTAGCCTGGCCTCGAACTCACAGAGATCCACCTGCCTCTGCCTCCCGAGTGCTGGGATTAAAGGTGTGTGCCACCACCACCCGGCACTCAAATTTGTTTCTTGTTCCAGTACAAGGCGGATCTGACAACTGTCAGGTGGGACATTAAACATAAATCCACAATGTGTTAAGCCACATGACAGAGAAACAAATCAACTTGTTAAGATGATGCTGAGAAATTGTTATATCAACAAAATCTCTGCCTTAAAGGGAGGGTCCCATGCAATTTTGGGGGTCACTAAACAAATACTCTTCCCAAATGAATGTATTTACTGAGTCTCAATTTATACCAGGACACCTCTTCAAGGAAGACCCCAGAAAGAAATAAAATCTTTGCCAGAAGAGCAAAGTTGCTTTCCCCCAGGCCATGCATTTTGTAAGGTTTCCACTGCATTGTGCTTGCAAATAACATTTATTTCTGTAGTGTAAATATGCAAGACTTCATTTTAATAAAAAGTAAGTCCTAAAATAAGATAAAACCCATGACTAGACTTGCATTTGAAGATTTAGAGTGTATTCATCTGCTGGTTTGGAGTATAAATATTCATTGGATTTGAGCTCTCAGGTGTTGGAACTTTTAATCTGCATTCAGATGGAGGCACTTTAATCAGACAGTTCATAAAAGTCTGCGACTCCCCCCTCCCCAGGAAAAAAGCCACAACAGACTTACAGAGAGACTACAGGGTACCCGAGTCTCACAGTAACCCACCAAGCCGAACTACATCACTGGAGGGGGGGGGAAGTAAACATCAAATATAATTTTGTACCATAATATCAATATTCTATTAAAGATAAATCTCGTGCTTTTAGACCGAGAAGTCTCAAAAAACCTGTCACTTGACTGCAGTCCTCAGAGATGACTGATAATAGGTAAAAAATCCCATAGCATCTGTTTACCATGTCCTCACACAAACTGTTAGGGATGTTTTTAAATGTCAGCAGTAATGTATGTGTATGTATTAGCTGTCACAGAACAGCACTGTGACCAAGATGGCACTGGGGACTGCACTAAATTAGGTAGGTCAAGTGAGGAAGGTGCCTGAGGAACCCTTGAAACGACGCTGTTTGCCTAGGAGAAAAAAAATCTGAGTTGCGGATGTTAATGCAGGAATATGTGGGAAAGCCCTTCCACCAGATCTCGAATGGAACGTGAAATCACATGAAGCTTTGCCTTCAGGACCCTGGTGCGAAGGTCAGTTCCGGGAGAGCAGAAGGTGGGAAGCAAACATTTCACATGAGCTGTGCTCTGCGTTAGCAGGCTCTCAGATTGCTCTAGGTAACCTAAGCACACAGCAAGAGTAGAAAGTCATTGAGGAACAAATGCTGACTAAGCATTGTGGGGGTGACAGCATTGTTAGCAGCCACTGCAGGCCTGGAGAGCTCTGTTCTGCTTAACTACTTAGAGGGGAATGCCGATTATTGTCCCAGCAGAGACACCAGGTCTCCAAGAGATGATCAAAGCTGGCTTCCCAGCAATGGTGGCTTTTTCATAAACCCAAATGAAGTTCAATGATCATTTTTGATCCTGGAGATTGTTTCTTTCTTTTGTTCCATATATGAAGCTTCACAAAGCTATGAGGGAAATTGATGAGTGGAGGATGGACTGGACTGCACCGCTTGAAGAGCCTAAACCCACACATACTGTTTAATAGTCAATGTGCCTGCCACAGTCGGCACTTTCTCAAAACAGGGATAGTCCTAGAAGTACCCTCATAGGGATGTTGAAAAGATTCACTAAGATAATTCATGCCAAGGGTCCTCAGCACTCCGTAAAAGCTGAAGGCAGATGAAGAGTATGGATTAGTGACAAGCCTCGTTGTGCTGTGTTCACTCACATAAATGGGGTTCATTACGGCTGAGGATGCGCACATGCGCTGTAGAGAGGCTGGTCTTAAGGGTTCAGCAGGATGAGCCCTCATAACCTTGCAGGGCTTCAGCTCACTCGCTCAGTTCCCGTATGAGTGCATGCCAGAGCGAGCCTGCGTGCACACATTCAGAACGGTTTCTTCCGAGGTATTCAAGACAATCAGCTTCTTTTCTGATACCATCTTCCACATTAATATGCGTGTTAAGCTTCTCAAAAACTAATATTAAAAAAGAGGCTCCTTGAGACTGCCTCTTTACATCTTGGTTTTCATTTTAAGTTGTAATGTTTTAACAAAGTGTAGTTTTGTTTGGCTTGTTATGTAAATTAAAGAAGGGGAAACAGAATCAAAGTAAGTGCTTTCCTCCCCTTCATCCAGTGTGATTAGACACCATTGGAGGGATGCATGCCATATCTTTTCCTGAACAGTGGGAAAGCTCTCACTTCAAGCACATGTCATTCTGTAAAAGAATTATTGATAGTTTGACTCTATAGGCCTCCTGCCTAGCATCACTGCTCTATCAGAGTAGAGACTATGCCTTGCTTATTGTAGGGTATATGTTCCCAGAACCCTGACTGGCACTTCCTTTGTTGACTGAGAAGAGTTGTGTAGGGTGATGGTGGAATTAGTTGTTCAGCTTCAGCTTCTAAAGCTTTTAGATCCACCAGTGAGTTCATCTGTGAGTGCTTTTTTTTTCCTTTTTTTTTTCTTTTTGGTGCTAACTTCAATGCTCAAATTGAAACTTATGAACCCTTATTCAGACAGCAATCTTTTTTTCCTTGCTCACTAGGCAAACATTTATGAAAAAGGAGATAAGTGCTGAGTATCCAAGTGGATGTGGACCCTGGGGCCAGCAGAGGGAGATGGGCATAACACCAAGGAAGTGCTGGAAAATAAACCAGGCTCTGAGATAGACAGGTGGCAGGTAACCTGGAAAGTCACTTCTATCTTAATAGGTTGAGAACTATTCCTCCATGAAGTGTGTGTGTGTGTGTGTGTGTGTGTGTGTGTGTGTGTGTATGTGTAGGGTAGGTAGTGGAACTCAGCAGGCTTTGCTAGATTGAGAGTTAGAGAAGGAAACATTTTAAGTAGAAGGTACAAAGTCATTAAAACCCACAGGGCATAGTGGGCTATAGCTTGATATAAGAGCAGAGTGAGTGGCAGAGAAAAGAGAGAAGAGGAAGGATCTGTGTCTGGTACAAGGTGCTTAGAGGATGTCTTGAAGGTAGGCAATGGTATATGATGACTCCTGGAATGAGTTTGTCTTCATTTATGGGAACATTAAATGCTAGAACTGGAGGTGGATTTTGGATAAATCTACTTTACACTTGAAGGTGATGACACATCCCAGGACACTCAATAGGGTGACTTCTACTAAAACAGTACATGGCTAAAATTGAGTTGCCCGTCTTTTTAATAACACTTCATCCAGCAAGTTACTCATTTTCTATTAACCTCAGTTCCTTCGTGCTTAATATGGAGATGGCAGTTTGTTCAATGTCCAGGTAGACAGGTATTATGGGGCTTGGAGGACTCAAAGTCTATGAAGGCCTTTGGCAGCGTCATGAGTTAGAGACATGCAAACAATGTTTTGTTATGCCTGATCTTTTTCCTCAGTTTGTCTGGGTGTTGCCTTTGGTTGCCTCATCTTCTAACTGAACAGTATTGAGGGGCAGCTTCAATCTTGTCCTTCTAGTTTCTTGGCAACAAAAATTCCTATCCTGTTGACTGCCATTGCATTAAATGATAATATAGTTGCAGCAACTTTCAGGCTTTTGCAAATGTAATCCATAATTTATAACAAAATATATTATTTTTATTATGACATGTCTTGTACTCTTTCCAGTAAACCATGCAACTTTTCTTTAACTCTTCATAAGACCTCAAATTCACAGGGCCACCTAGTTGACCAGATATACATTATAGATGTTATCAAAATTAGATGCTTGTTAGGGGATGGCATAGAGTTTGTTTACCATTGCTGATACTGTAGAATTATAGCATCACCTGTGGATTTCAACTGAACTTCATGGAGGCTTTGGCTCTAATTTCTAGTGGGATATGAGGTTATCCTGACAACCACAGTTCTCCTTAGTCTTAGTGGCTGTGTCAAGAATTGATATTTGGAAAAGTAAATACTATGCCTGCGACATATTGGATGTGTGTTTATCATTTATATTTATGCTTCAGATGGCTAGAACATTCAGGTTTAATATTTCCTTAGTGTAAAATATAGGCATCCTTAATATATGGAATCATGTTACAACTGCTGTTGCCCTCCCATGATGCATTTCTGTTCTGTGATGCATCATAACTCCTTAGGAGATCATTTGGTTTTTCCTGGTAAAATAATATAGGTTCCCTACTCAGAAGGCGAAAAGGTGTTTTGTTTCTTTCTGTGATAATTGTTTAAGTATAGCTTTGTTGGTTGGTTATGACTTCCTGCTTCATTTCACTAAAAAGCTCAGAGTTTTATTTTTGCTGCAAGGAAGTAAGCAAAGGTTTCGCAAAGCCAGGCTCAAGTTGATCTCAAGAGAGAGGAGACATAGAATCATTTCTGTTGAATTCATCTGTGTCTAATAATATAAAGGAAAATTGAACAAAGATTAGCCATTGTCCCAAGTGTACATACACACTGATTTTAGTCTTACTTGTCTGGTGATAAATTATTTTTTTCTCATTGGATACACATGCACATGTTTTGTATGTACACAATGTGATAAATGTGTTAACTCAGATACTGAAGCTGAGATAAGCCTTAGTGCTTATCTTATTGTTGTTTAACTTTTCAGAGATTAACACACAATTCAGTCTTTTACCAATGTAATAATGGTAAATTCAATGCCATTTTTGGATAACTATTTGTGAGGCATTCTTCTCAGGATTTTATAGCCAGATATCAATTTATTTGTTTTTTTTAAACTCTTAGCAGCTGTTTTTACTATTAACAATTATTAAAACATGTTGAGAAATGCAGATAGTAGTTAGCTGGTGAACAGTATTGTTTACAGTCTAGTAATAGACAACTAGTAGTTAAAATAAACAGGACTTTATATTGACTTCTCTTAGTTTAAACACAAGTGAAAATCCGCACGTTGTAGAATAAAGTGAAATATCTTTTATACAATGAGTTTTTTTTATTTAGTGTTTTTTTAAATTTTATTTTCCAGTTTAAATTTAGATAAGAATCAAGGTTGCTTCACGAGTCAGTTCCAGGTCCCTCTCCCATTCCCTCCCTTCCTGATGTCTGATACAGTGTCCCACATGATATGTATCACCGATTCCATTATATAGAAACATAAACTAACTCACAGTGATCCTAAGACATTGGTCCTAAATTCATGAATGACAGGCTGGAATTTGGACTAGGCTGTTCAGCATCGTATCAATCTATAGATGACACTGATGGAAACATGCTTCCCAAGGTCAGAGTATTATGAGTACAGCAGTGCTGGCCTCTCTCGGTTGTATCTTTTCCCATATATACATGCTCATGGAGGATGCTAATGTGTTCTACATAAGACAAATGGTCAAGAGGAAGATCAGCAGAAGGATTTGAAATTTCTATTTGGAATAAACATTAGCTACAGAACCATGATAAGCATGGACCAAATCTTGGCTACTCTTCTGAAACTGATTCTATTCTAAGGGACTTACTCAGACTTTTAGAGGTTCTTATAGGTCCTTTCTGGCTGGATGTTTTGCATTTCTATTGTTATGACTATATTATCTTTGTCTCATGCCACCCTTGCTGATGCATTCATTATTTTCATGTTGCTTATCTATCCAGAACCATAAAGCCCCACCTCCCTGGTACTTCTGGAGCACTGTACAATGAGGAGAGGAGTTATCTTTCAGACCCAATTTAGTATTCTGGCTTATTAAACTTTCTTCCGGAAGAAATATAAAGTGCTGACAGAACTTAGCAAGTTACACTTTTGTGCAACTCTCTCTCCTCTCCCTGTGCCCCTGCCTCACACTCAGTATATTTCTATATATATGCATGTGTACATGCATGTGTATAGTTATATACATTCATGTGTGTGTATGTACACATACATAAGTTAATCATATGATTCTTGGAAATTGTACAGGGACAATAACCACCAAAGGATGATTCATTTCTGTTCCAACCTTCATCCTTACAAAAGCATACATTTTAAAACAAACACTTTATTGTTATACAAACACTCAAGTTTTAGACAACTTCGGTGCTTTGGTTTCTGATGCGAAAAGTTACTGATCTCCATGCTCTCTTTCCTAGTTTTTATTAGAGTTTTCTAAGTGGAAAGCCATTTAAAACTTCCTAAAGACTTTGGCCTTGACAGCTAATGGTGGATGGTGCCATGCTTAGAAGTTTCTCAAGGCTAATCATTTTTCAAAGGGAGAAAAAATAAAAACAAAACTCCAAGTAGATTGATCAAAAGGGCACAGTGTTCTCGATGAGGCAAACAGAATCTTCAGGCATGGCTCATCCCCTCTTTTAATTATCCAGTTCATTTAGTCAGCTGTGATCCAGGACTTGGGCAGGTCACCTGCAGTACAGAGAGGCAGGCAGGGCAGCTGCTGACCTACAGCGTGGTTCAGGAATGGAAAACGGCCACCCAGGCTGACTCGTCCTTTAACAGATGGGAGATGCAGAGAAGGGTTGTGAACGTGATATTGATCTGAGAAGTCCTCTTGATGCCCCGAGCTTCCTTGAACCTCATCATAAAAATAATTGTATTTGGGAAACTGCTGGGGCAGCCTGCTCCTGTGAGGACTCCTTCACTGGAACAGAGAGCTGAGACTCCAGAAATGAAAAGTTATGGGTATTGGCTGTGGGAACGCACAGAAGCCTCAGGAAACTGCAATTATCAGTGATGTTGTCAGAGTCATGGTACACCCCTGGTACACCTTTGCTAGACTGCTTGATGTGCCCTGGGCAATCTTTTGGTGTTCTCTGCCATCACAAGATGACTCCTGAGATATAATCTGCAGGCTGAGAAAAAGCGCCAGGGAAACTTGGCTTTGCTCCTGCTTCCCCATGTTGGAGACTCACTTGTCCTAGGGTGAGTCAGAAAAGTAGATAACTCATCCTGCTACCTGCTTCCTCTCAGTCCTTTTGAGGTCACATGCCCCAGTCAGTCTGCTTCCTGTCATGTAGCACATTTAATGTTAAGGAACTAGGGACATTGTTTTATCCTTTTGTATAGCTTTATACTGCAAAGGGCATTGCTGATTATTTTACTTGCAGATAATTTAAATCAATTTATTCAAAGAAACCTCCGGCCCCTCCCTCCCTCTCTCTGTCCCTCCATCCCTCCCTCCTCCTTCCCTCCCCTTTCTGTCTCTATGTCTCTCTGTCTCTGTCTCTCTGTCTCTGTCTCTCTGTCTCTGTCTCTGTCTCTGTCTCTGTCTCTGTCTCTGTCTCTGTCTCTCTCTCTCTCTCTCTCTGTGTGTGTGTGTGTGTGTGTGTGTGTGTGTGTGTGTGTGTGTGTGTTGAGTAGCCAGGATCAGCCAATGCTTAAATTCCTATCTCAATATTTACCACTGAAAGAGGTTAGCCATTGTCAAATGAAACACAGTTGGCATGGAACTGGTTACTGAGGCACTGTTGGCATCTGCCCTGGTTATTAAGCCAGTAAGATCTGGACTTGAACCTGGTTGTGTCAGTTACAGTGGTTAGTCACAACCTGGGAAGTCCCTCAACTTTCTGATATGAGGCTCTTTCCCCTCACCTGCAAAGTAGAAGGAAATTGTGGTAACTTCAGTAGATCATTCTAAGGGTTAAAGAACAACCTTTGTTTCAGATCTAGGCAGTCAAAGAGTTCAAGAATTATATTTCTCAGCTCACTTCCCTCTTCAGTGTTGTCTATGCAAGGGAAGGTCTGTGCTGACTAGAGACTAGAGAGGCCCTGCTCACAAATGTGGGGGGGGCACATGCTTACTACAGGGGCCCTTCCCCTTCCATGCAGCCTTCCCTGAAGAAACCAAGGACCTAGTAGCCTCATATAACTAAAAGCAGTGCTTAATATACTTAGCATGGAAGGACTCTAGTGTCTGGCTGAGGCTTTTTTTTTGTATGGATCTCCAAGAGTTTGGGTCACTTTTGAGCAACTTTTTAATACCATTAATTGTAACTCATCAGTTTCCCTGAACAGATAACTACCAGTATAAATAGTAGGGTGCAGAGAAAGGAAAAGGGCAGGTGTGGAAATTTCCATCATAACCCTGGAAGAAAACAGGTTGCTTGTAGAACGCATTGTGAGAAATGGGGTCCCAGGTTGATGTCTTCAGGACCAGCGGTTGGTACTTGGGGTATGTAAGGACCTGTCTGGAAAGCTCAGAGGTCTGGGGTCTACAGCTCCAGAATACACCATGAGAAAGTTGATGAGAACTTGAGTGGAGATCACCGTTGAGCTGCTGACTGGAAGGCAACTCAGTGAGCTCACCATAGCAACATTGAGTTTATAGGCATTTTGTTGGTGCTCTCATGGAGGAAGAGGCTGGTGAGCTTCTCAAGGATCCAGAATGATAACAATAAGTAGGAATTAATTATGTGGTTCCCATAATGGTTAATTTAAGATGTGTGAAATAGAATCCTGACAGACACTATATAACAGAGGATCGTTATTCTGCAGGCAGCTCACACAGATCATAAAACAGGACTTTTCAGTTTTACCCTGAACTCCAGGTGCTCTAACCCATGATCTTCTATGATGTCTAGCTCTTTCCTATGATTGCAGGGTCTTTTTGGACTCCTGTCCTTTCAGATTCCTTCTATTCAAGGAGGGCCTATAAAATATTTGCTCCAGGAAATCACAAAACTCAGAGATGTTTTCTGGAATTCTTGTGCTCTCATGTGTTTACCATAAATCTGAGACAGTGATATGATCAGCAAGCTTATTTATGTCTGAATACAAAAAAAGGCAAGTAAAATTCAAACCCAGCAGTCTCTCTTTCAAGCCTCTCCCACCAGACATTGAATATGAGCCTGACAGCCCTGCTGGACAGTCTAAACAACGATCAGATATTGATTAGGCATTTGGTTTGCAGTAAATTGTTCTCTGTGCTAACATTTACATATCCTCTTTTCAAAAGGCGCTTTTACCTTCAACTCCCTTGCCAATGTCATTTGAAGACTGTATCTGGCCAGCAACTCCAGGTTCTCCCTCCCCCGCTGTCTGGAGAACAAGTCACTTTCAGCTCAGACATGGTGTAGTTCAGGGTTGCCAGGCTGTTTTGGAATGACACCGGGATTGTGGGTCATGCCATAGACTGTCAATATAAAGTGTCGGCTGGCATCAATGGGATGACTCTTCAGGAAGTGATAATTTTAAAAATGTATGATGAATGCCACTGAAGTAAGACAGATGGGTTGATTTGTGTTATTCCTAAAATAACTGGCAAGTAGGTGTTTATCTCATTTTGAAACAGGACAAAATTGCTTTTGGAGTGATTCATTTGTGAGCCCAGCTAAGTTGTACTATTAATTTACTTTACTTCTGACTGGTGTATTTGCCTCAGTATTTATTGTGTTTCCCATCAGTATTGTCAAACTATGATGCTGTTATGACACCTCGACATTTGCATTTAGATTATGGGGTTACAGGTTCGCATGGAAAGTGTATCCAACTAGACTTTGGGTCTTAAAGGGGTATCCATAGCCATTTCTGACATTTTTTTCCTTGCGTTTTGCATGCACAGTTTTGATGGTTATTATAACCCTCTGGCAAGTTCTGCCTTTAATCTCTCCCCATCCATCCTATCAGCCCTTTTATGATACTGTGTTCCAATGAATTTTTTAACATGCAAATTTGATTCTGGTGGCGCTTTTTTTCCTCTCTCTTTAAGCAAACTTATATTTCTATACACATCAGGCTTCCCAAAGGCATGAAGCTCTTAAGTGTGGCTATACCTATGGAGAGTTGGAGAAAACACATCAACCCCATCCTGCCAGAGCAATGTTATCATGGTCAAAGGAAAAATAGCTCAGCCACTCAAGGGAAGGCAGAGAGAGAAACCCAGGTTACAGTTGCCTTGACTTTGACTGGAGAGACCCTTGGTGAAACAGCTTCTCAGGTTTCATAGATTTGGGTGCAAAAGTTAGAGGTATCTAGTCACACTTGAAGTTTGGTAGCATCAGATAGTGCAGGTCCTCTCTGGGTACTTGGTGAGAGGAACCCTTTTGATTGACTGCAACTTTCAGAATCAGTATAACAATTCTGGCAATCTCTAGAGGGTTAGCATCTGTTTCATTGTTTCACTCTGGAGCAATCAGAATGGGAGAATATGTGCTGTATGGGAGCCTGCCCACCAGCCTTTCTGTCTTTTGTGTGCACTAATGCTGTAAGTGTGTACATGAGCACACCCATGCATGCATACCCCCCTACATTCACCAAAGAACATTATCTCTTTCCATTTGAAAATTAGAAGTGGACAGAGGACTGGATTAGATTCTCTGCTATACTTGAATTCACATTATTTCATGACATATTATCCTGAGTTCTTCTTATACTGGTTTCTCAAATTCCAGCTGAGTAATATTTAGCTCTGGGCTTTTGGAAGAGCTGTTCTTTCTGGTGGCTTCCCTCTGTTTAATTCCCTTAATCTGTTAGGATTGACTCTTTCCCATTTAACTACCATCTTGAAGTCTTGTCTAATACCCCAGTGAGAATCAGATATCTTTCTTCTCAAAATTCTTGATGCATCTGAACAGCAATAACACACTTTTAAAAACTGGTGCATTGCTGTTTTAGGTCACAGGCTAGTTCCAAGTTGCTTAGGCACAGAAACCATGTTCTTACCAAGTAGATGCTTCTGACACATGTATTGCATGATTGGAAGAATTAAGATACAGTGTAGAAGAGTGTAAATAAGTGTTAAAAATAGTGATAAGCAAGGAGTCATGCTGCCTCCTCTCTCTCCTTCTTAACAAACTTATTATTTATTATATAGGGTTATGTAAGACCATTTTCCTGCAAGTACATAATGCACCTTGAGTACGTTACACTTTGTCCCCTGACTCTGCCCTTCTATTCTCCCCTTCCCTTCTTTTCTCTTCAGCAGACAGTTTAGACACCAGCATGCACTGATAACATTTACCCAAACCCCCTAGTGCCTAAAACTGAGAGAAAACACATGATAGTTGTCTAGCTGAGACCTGATTATCTCCAGTTCTTTTCCCTCCTTTGCTGTGTTTGGACACAAATTCTTAGTAGACTTTAAAAAAACGTTCCATTAAAAGTGAAAAATACGATGTAACATTTTCAGTGCAGTGCCTAGAAGTGAGAATGAAGACTGTATGACTTCAGAGTTCAGAAGGGGAGAGACAGACCCTAGACTATAGTGCAGGGCAGCGGCTGCATCAAAGCTTTCCAGACGATGAAGCTCGCTGCCTATACGTGTAGACATCTCCTTCTCTCTGGCTGTCTCAGTCTGTGTGCAGGCTAAGCAGCTAGAGTGCCTTAGATTACCTTCCTCCCCACCCATCCCATCAATGACATTATTCCAACCCTTTGGTTTTTCTCTAAACTTCCTGGCCCAGAACAAAGCGCTCAACGAGGGAGGCCTTTCTTGTTGCTTCCTGGCTTGGCTTGAAGTCAGGCGGAACCTCACAAAAAGGTCTGCTCTTGCCAGACTGCCGGCCAAATTGTGAGGACTTGCTATGCTGGTGGAAACTCAAGTTCTAAGTACACTGCCATAGGGAGCCCAAACCTGCAGCCATCTTGCCCCTGCCACCCATACTTCTTCCTTTCCCCAGTGGCTGCTCCACCCCCTTTGAGTCAACATCGGTTATGCGCTCTTCCCAGGCGCTTTAAATCGGAGTCGTGCTAAAACAAAGTTCTCAGGAACAAAGGGAACTCAAGTTCAGGGTTAAGATGCTAAAATGAGATTGTTCTCACTGGCAGTAAATTGGTATGCCACTCTCACCGCTGCCACAGATAAAATTAACCATGCGTTGCAGTCATTGCAATAGGTGGTGTCATCAAAGCTTATTTGTAATGAAAATATGATGTTTCAGACCTAAACTCAGGAGTATAATGGATGTAGGACCATATGTTCCCCTCCCACGCAGGACTGTGGAGAAGAGATGCTATTTAAAATAGATAACTGTGGATGAGACTGTGGTGCAGTTCGCTCACTTATCATTCGGGGCTGTTCTGGAAGAGCAGAGGGCAGAGTGGCTGTTGGGGTTGAACTGGTGTGACCAGCTTCTCTCATTCAGTGGCACTTACCCAGTCCTCAGTGGTTCTCCTGTACTCCAGAGCTGTGTTCAGGCTCATGCTGAGACCTGTAATCCTGCCACAGGCTCCTGAGGGCAGGGTTGGCTGCTATTCTAACTTGTTGGAGAGACAGGGCCCTTGTTTTCTGGATAGGATTTTCTCAGTCACAGCAGGGGCTGACCACTGTCATGTGCCTGGGAACCCTGGCACTTCAGATGCACTGGGAGTCCACAGCAGCATGACGATGAATTCTGTAGTCCCCTGGCCAGGAACTTAGTCCACTGCTCTTTGGAAATAAAGCAGACGCCCAGTAGTGTACCATGTGGTGGACTGTGTGCTCAATTACTTCATGTCTGTCATTGTGAGAGAGGAGAGCACAGAAGAGACCAATGACCTGGTTCAAACCTGGCTTTGCTGTGACAGAATGCCACAGACTGGGAAACTTATGAATGACAAAGAGTTCCTTATTACACTCTGAGATGGAGAAACCCAATGCAGAGTCAGTGCTGAGGCTTCTATTTCTAGTTTACACAGGGTGCCTTCTTTCTGTGTTCTTACATGGTCAAAGGGGAAGGCTGTCTCTCTTAGGACTCTATAATAGGAAAAGAATCCCATTCTTGGGTACTCTATAGCTGACATACTCCCTGGAGACCTAACTTCCTATGATGCTTAATATTGACACTGACAACCAAACAGCAGCTAGGATGAAGGATTTTTCTAGATTAGAATAATGGAAGGGGAAGAACCATCCAAACTGTGGACAGACCCATCCCATGAGGTGTTGTACAAGATCGAGTAAAAATGAGGAAGTGAGCTGTAAAGAAATTACCTCCTTCCACAAACATCCTTCATCTCTCGTTACTTCTTGACTGTGGATACCATGCGGACAGCTGCCTCGCTCCCTGCTGCCATGCCTTCACCATTATGATGGATGGATTTCAACCTTGATCTGTGAGCCAAAATAAAGTCCTTTTTTTGAAGTTTTGTCATAGAAATGAGAAAAGAAAAAATATACTTCCTAGTACTTAAAACGCT
The DNA here is from genome assembly GCF_017639785.1 of Mesocricetus auratus. Lineage (NCBI taxonomy): Eukaryota > Metazoa > Chordata > Mammalia > Rodentia > Cricetidae > Mesocricetus > Mesocricetus auratus. The sequence continues at coordinate 31,426,516 of NW_024429190.1, read as the reverse complement.
GTAAGTTAGGATTTCAGCTTATAAATATTTGATGGGTATCATTCAGACCCTAGCAACCATTTAATAGCTGTGAGACCAATCACAAGTTCCTTATTTTTTCCCTAGTCTTTACAGGGAAAACTGAGACATTGCTTAGAAAGGAAGGGGTCAGTCGTGTTCAGTAAATCTGTTACCTCTGTTGGGGGAGTCTATGGAGTAGGTTCTATCCACTGTGTCTGAGCCAGTCCTACAACATCCCTCCTTGCATGGGAAGGAACTAATTAGATGGTCTGTGGTCTGTTTCCTAAGTTCTCTATCTTCCTCATAATGCGTTCAGAATATCCACATATAAATTCACACTACAGGCTTTTAAATTTTTATTTATGTTTGCCTATGAGAATTTTTGTTTGGTTATTGGCTTTAGCTACCTGGCCTTGGTTCTTCCATTGTTCTCAGGCTTATTGTAGCATCGTTTGCCCCACGGAATTTAGTACCTTTGAAATGTACTTAAAGTAGGGTTAAAGACTGAAAGAATGTATCTGAGAATGAGAGGTGGGTTTGGGTTGGGTTTAGGGGATAGAGGTTAACTTGTGCCTTCACATTTGAAATCAAAGAGTGCATTTGTTTTTTTTTTTTGTTTTTTTTGTTTTTTTCTTCATTTTTTATTTTAATTTTAAATAGCTTGTTTTACATGTCAATCCCAGTTCCCTCTCCCTCCCCTCTTCCCGCACTCCCCTTCCCCCCTCCCTCCCACCCTATTGCCAAATCCTTCCACATAGGGGATATCTAGAGTCTGTCATTTTACTCTTGGTAGGGTCAAGGCACTCCCCTAAGAGTCCAGGCTGAGAGAGCATCTCTCTTTGTGCTATAGGCACATGAAGACAGTTTGTATACCAGGGATAGACACTGATCCACAGCTCAGGGCCCCATAGGTTGCCCAGGCCTTCTCGCTGACACTCACATTTGGGGGGTCCAGATCAGTCCCATGCTGGCCTCCCCACTGTTGGTCTGGGGTCCAAGGGCACTCCCCTGTTCAGATCAGCTGTCTCTGCTGGTTTTGCCAGCCCATTCTTTGCCAATTTGCTCATCACTCCTCTCTGTCACTGGGTTCCTTGGGTTCAGTTCAGTGCTTAGTTGTGTGTTTGCCTCTGCTTCCATCAGTCACAGGATGAAGGCTCCCGGATGGTTATAGACATCAAGTTCATTATCAGGAATGGGCATTCGAGGTGGTCCCTCCACTATTGCTTAGCTTGCCAATTGATGTTATACCTTTAGATCACTCAAGGTCACTCTGTTGCCTGATCTGTCTTCGATCCTATGATTCCCATTTCCCCTATTCTACCCCCACCCCCTCAACTTCCTGTTCCCCCATGACCAACTCCCTTCCTCTTTACCCCCTCTATTCTTCCCAGGTCCCACTCCCCCCCTCCCCTCGCCGTGTTCCCCATCCATTCAGAGGATCTTGTCTCCATCCTCTTCTCTTGGGTACTATGCATATATGCATATCTTTTAGGTTCTTTCCTGTTTCCCAGACTCTCTATCTGTGGAAGTGCAGACTGGCACTATCCTGATCCATGTCTAAAATCCATATATAAGTGAGTACATACCATGTTTGTCTTTTTGCGACTGGGTTACCTCACTCAGGATGGTTTCTTCCAGTGCTATCCATTTCCCTGCAAATTTCAAGATTCCATTGTTTTTTTCTGCCGAGTAATACTCCATTGTGTAAATGTACCACATTTTCTCTATCCACTCTTCAGTTGAGGGGCATCTAGGTTGCTTCCAGGTTCTGGCTATTACAAACAATGCTGCTATGAACATAGTGGAGCAGATGCCCTTGTTGTATGAACCTGCCTCATTTGGATAAATGCCTAAGAGTGGAATTGCTGGGTCTAGTGGTAGATTAATTCCCATTTTCCTGAGGAATCTCCATACTGATTTCCAAAGAGGCTGTATGAGTCGGCATTCCCACCAGCAGTGGAGGAGTGTTCCTCTCTCTCCACATCCTCTCCAGCATAAATTGTCTTCGGTGTTTTTGATTCTAGCCATTCTGACAGGAGTAAGATGGTATCTCAGAGTTGTTTTGATTTGCATTTCCCTGATGGCTAAGGATGTTGAGCACTTTCTTAAGTGTCTCTTGGCCATTTTAGCCTCCTCTACTGAGAATTCTCTATTTAGCTCTGTACCCCACCTTTCAAGTGGATCGTTTGGTGTTTTGGAGACTTGTTTCTTGAGTTCTTTGTAAATTTTGGAGATTAGCCCTCTGTCAGATGTAGGGTTAGTGAATATCTTTTCCCATTCTGTGGCCTGCCTTTTTGTCTTTTTGACTGTGTCCTTTGCCTTACAGAAGCTTTTTAGTTTCAAAAGGTCCCATTTGTTAATTGTCGATCTCAGTGCCTGTGCCACTGGTGTTATATTTAGGAAGTGGTCTCCTGTACCAACTCGTTGAACAGTATCTCCCACTTTCTCTTCTAAAAGTTTCAGTGTGGCTGGATGTATGTTGAGATCTTTGATCCATTTGGACTTAAGTTTTGTACAAGGCGATAAACATGGATCTATCTGCAGTCTTCTGCATACCAGTACCCAGTTATGCCAGCACCATTTGTTGAAGATGCTTTCTTTTTTCCACTGTACAGTTTTAGCTTCTTTGTCAAAGATCAGGTGTTCATAGGGCAGCACTCAGGGAAAAAGAGAGGAGGTGTCCCTGCCTCATCCTCTTCGGTTTGATCAAAGTCTTTTGGAGAGGTTTCCCTGCTTCTGCATAGGAAAGCAGGCTTGGCATTCTGTTTTATGTCGAGACAATGCAGAGCAGAACACCTCTCCAATGACTGCCCGATAAAGGAATAAATTGACTGTACAAGGTGATGCGTTTGATAGGTCATTCTTGCCGATGCACTAGAAACACCTTCTATTAAGAACAAAATGAGGACAAATTTGTTATGCACCTTCTGTTATTTTTAGATTGCATTGACATTTTTCCCCCTCCAGGTTGGAGCCTATTATTCTGAACTTCCTAACAAAACAGAGTGACTTAGAGAATGTTTCATTGTGTTGACCTCTACTTAATTTTCTATGTAAGTGGAAAAAGCGATTACAGAAGGCCAATCAACACTTTAAATATCCCATGTGTATATGTTATGCTTATAAATAGATGTGGATATAGAGTTTGAGTGTATTTTTATCAGCTTGTGTAAGGGTGAAGGGCTTATTAAATATATATGTCTATATTTATCTGTTTCAGAGAATAGGGGAAAATGGTTCATTTAAGGACCATTGTGGTTCAAGAGATCATGTGACTGCTCAAATGTTAAAAACGGGATAGTGTTCTAAAAATAATAATATTCCGCTGTGGTTTGCTTTTGGTGAGAGCTGTGCATAGGGCAATTAGACAGAGATGCGATTCTTCAGCCAGTTCCTCTTTAGCAGAGGGCACCGACGGAGAGTTGAGCAGAAATCCCCACAAGGAGACCTAGGCCTGGGAAACAGCACCTTTGAACGTCTGGGGAGTCTTGTCTTTGAATTTCCTTCCAATGTTCAAACTGTGGGAGTATGGGTTCTGCAACTGTTCATTGCAGCTTCTCTGTGGCCTTGGCTGGTAAATAGCAGTAAGGTGCTCTGTTTTGAAATGCCTGCACAGCTCATTGACTGTTTGTGTTATGCCTGGGACGCTAATGGTGTATGTGGCCTGTAGGTGACAGGAAGATTTCTGTGGGCAGGGCTTTGTTGTAAATCCAGTTTGCTGATGCTTCTTCCAGATCAGAGGCTCAGAGGTGCTTTCAAAGTAGTAATCTCTGGCTTTTTGAGTTACAGTTAAGAGAAGGAAGATGAATGACAGGCCAGCCTCCCACAGCTGGTGTTCCAAGTCCTCAAAACTCCAGAGGCTGTACAGAGTTTGTGCTAGGTTGATCTGGGAAGGAAAACTGAGGCAGATCTGTGATAAAGTGGAGACTTGAGCTAGGATACATGTGAGGTACACTTAGATCTTTGACAGAAATATTCTAGAACCAAAGAGGACATTATATTAATTCACTCATCTCCATAGATCTTCTTTAGTAATACCAATGATTATTCAGAGATGTTCATTGTATCTTGTCCATGTCAAGGGCCTTTCCATTCCACAATGTCCTCATGTCTGTCTTCTGGCCTTATCCTATATAACAAGCAGTAGATATTTCTAGAAGAGGCAGTGCTATCTTCTGAGGAGTCAGTGAGATTTTCTTAGTGCTGTGGTATGCAAGGTGCCACTGAAAGCTAACAGGGAGGTGAAATCTTCTACCTATTAGGCTCTTGGGTCAGAGATACAAGAAGACTGCAAAGCTAATATATGTGTTGAAGCTGTTTTGCAACTAGCTCTTTAAAATAATTTTAAGGAGGCAGGGGGTTGTTCCTCTGTTGCCCTCTCCCATCTCCTCTTCTTTTTTTGTTATTTCATGTTTTGAGAGAGTGTCTCATGTAACCCATGCTGGCCTAGAACTGAAATTGCTATGTAGCTGAAGATGACCTTGAACTCCTAACGCTTCTGCCTCTACCTCCCAAGTAGACTAAAGGGGTCTGTCACCATATCTACCCTGTGTCTCTTCTTATGTTGGACTTAACATTCTGGGGAGATAGTGTTGATAAGCAGTAGTGCCAGGATATACTTGGGGTGTCCTTGCTGGTACATTTCTTGATTCCTTTATTAAATGGTTAAGGCCACGGTGTAGGATTGTCACAGCTGTTCACTGCTGTTAGCTCTGCTCTATCCATCAGGAAACAGACATAGAGTGAGCTCAGGACCTGGAAGCTGGTAAAGGTATTGGTGGGATTTGACTGTAGGCCATTTGATCTTGGAAAAGTACAAATCCTTCTGTTTATGGGAAAATGGTTACTTTCAGACTCCAAAAACCTCCAGGGTTGCCCTTGCTCAGTACAAACATAATCCTTTCAGAGGCATGGGAAACTTTTATTCCTGTGATTATTTACCAACTTTGCTGGATAATCAATTTTTGAAACTTTGTGAAGGCTAGATGAGAAGCCAGTTGGGGAATGCAGTTCAGTTCCCCTCACACTACCAGGAACTCTGTCCCGAAGGACACAGAAGATTATTTTAATCTACAAGCTGACTATGGTGTAGGGAGGGATAGGATTAGGATTTTAAAGGCATGACCTTGAGACTTTTCAGTATTTTTATCCAATCCTGTCTAGACTTTGATTTCATCCCTGATAAAAGAGCCCTGAGATTTATTCTGCCCATTTACTAGTGTCCCTTGTCTCCTTCCTAAAATTTCTGTTCCCTCTCTGCCTTTAGAGCACCAGCCCTTCTATTCTTTCTACGAAGCTGGTTTCTCAGGTCTTTGCATTGGTTTTCTGACATTCTTTCTGATCCTAGGTCAGTATCTACATTCTTTAAGAGCCTCCATTATGTTGTGTTATGTTCTTTGTAGCATTTTTTTCTTTTTGAAACAATCTTTGTATTGGCCCAGTTTTTGAAGATCTGCAAAACCAAACACACTGAGTGTCAGATCTTGAAAGTAGAATCATGACTAAATGACATAACCCTATTGTAGATCCAGGCGTACAGCAGAAAAGGCATTGGATAAGCACCTGTTGAAACAATGATTGCAACAATGCATAGTTGAGTTATCTAGTCAGAGGATTATCCAAGATCAAAGGATGAAAAACCAGCAGTATAAACTGTTGTCAATATAGAGCAGAATAGAACAAATACCAAACAATGCTCAGGCTAGGCTATTTGGATGCTCTGTTGTGCTCCAGCAGAAAGCTGCTTGGGTAGTTGACCAGGCCTGTTCTCTCATCTGCCGCTGTCAGATCTGATAACTGGAATGTAAGATAATAGCTAACTCAAAATTAAAAAGGCTCTTCCCCCCATTATCCTCACAGTAGTGCTAGAATCAAGTAAGTAAATTTCTTGGATGTGTGCTTGATTGAAATTGAATACAAATCAATGCCCAGCAAAGCCCGAGGCTCCCTTAGATCTCAGGAAAAGTCTCTTGTCTCTGATCTTATCAGGAGGACAATGGAGAGAGACTGTTCTGGGTCAGTCTTTGTAGGAAAAGAAACTGAAGATGAGCCGTTAATGATCTTCTGAAACTTTGTCTGAAGTAAGGTGTGACACTGGAGGTACCAAAAACATCCTAGGTGCTCTGCCATGTTGTATTTGAGATTCCTTGGAATGAAGTGGGGGCTGGTTGTTAATGCTCAAAACTGGAACCCCCCCCATCCCAGAGAAACTTTCATGATAAGGTTGGAATTGAGATATTTGTTTTCTCACAGGTGGGATGGAGTGTGTCACAATCTTCAGTTGTTTTGTTTTCTATTTTTGTTCTTCAAGCCAAAGGATTTCCCCAAGTGCATGTGATGGTCTCTGCTAGCTACCCTTCATCCGAAAAATGTTTATTTAAATATTGTACCATCCCCTCATGTACTTTTATTATTTACCGATTTAAAAAAAATGACATCATTACTTTTCTTCTGAATTTTTTAAAGCGACAATTGTGCAATTAAATTACTGAATTCATTTATATTTAATTGTGCTTTTTGTTTTAATGTGCTATTGGATGACATTTCTTTCTGGGGCTGTTAGTTTTCCATGCAACACAGAGAATCTGAGGCTATATCAAGGAAATATATTACATGGGCAAGACAAAGTCTCATTAGCGTTATTTATAGCATGCCGAAACCTCATTAGGGGAAGGTATGCTGGATTCAAAAATGCATTACCGGGAACGCTTTATTTTTTGTGCTGGAGAAATTGCTTTTATTGTGTTTCTTTGTCACAAGTATAGTGGCTACTGGACATTTTGGTTTCTTAAAGTATGAAATAAATTAAGTTAGAAGAAAAGAGTGATTAATCCACCGGGAAGTATTGGCTCCTCATAGAAGCAGCATGGTCAACACATGGTTATAAGGATTTCTATTTACTCATGTACCTTTTTCCTCCACCAACCATAATTTATAGCTTGTTTCACCTTGAACAAAAAAGCAATATTTTTCAGGGCAGTAGTTTGCATCTTAAGCAGTAATAATGTGCTTTTAGTGTATTTCAAATTGGAGGTGAGTGAAATTTGAGGTACGGAGTCACAAATTGCCCAATTTAAGAAGGTCTGTCTTTCTAAGTGGCCGTGTATCTAGTCCAGAGTAAATATGCCCAGATGTGTGCTGGAAAGCTGAAAATGGAGCAAGTCAGCAGTGAACCGATGAATGCCTGGTGTTATCCATCTCAAGAGGAGATGTGTTCAGCATGTGTGGTGGCCACTCCTTGTTCACTCTGCCTGGTGAAGTGCAGCTGGGCAACTTGAGTTATGATAGCTAAAAACTGCTTTTTTCCTTTGCTGCCAGGAGGACGGCAGGAGTCATTCAAACCTTGTCACTAGTTCCTATGCCCATTACCATCTGGCCTGTGGGTGTTTGTTGCCATTTGTCTTTGGGTGAAAGACTGCATCTCTTAGGTTTAATTTTCACTATAAACTCAGAAAATCCAGCCCACAGTTGCTTGCTATCTAAGTACATTTATGATTTATTTAATGGGAAATCAGAGTTTTCAGCTCAACAATGCTATGGAGAATAGAGGATCTGGGCATCCCTTCCTGCCCTTCTTCCTACCTTGCTGATGGTCCTATGATTTCAACAGAGATGCCACACAATTCCAGGTGTCACATCCACGTACCTTGGGTATTATAAACTGAAAGGGCAAGGAAAAAAACTGTGGGCTTTGATCTTCTTATTTTCTTCCTTTGAGAGGAGGTCCTTCCTTTAAGTGCCAAAGGCCTAAGTTTCATTGGCCAGCATAGGGTCATTGCATCCTTATCTCTCAAATAAATTAACAGCATCAGTCAAATCACCAGGATTGAATTAAGGTGTGGGAAAGGGTCCTTGCTGCCTGAAATCTCAGGTTCTCTGAAAGGAGGGAATAGAGAGAAAACAGGGTTATGACATTGAACACTCAACATTTTTTTGTTTGCTTTGTTGTCCACAAAGCAATTTATAAGCAGTTTTTATGTATAGAGAACATTTCTACTAGTCATGAGTCACTATGATCTTTCTTTTAGGTCCAAGACAAAGCAATATTTTTTGTTTCCTTTCATTAATCCATCAACCCACCTACTGAGTACTTAGAACATAGCTAAAACTTGTTATGTATGTAGTATTAAATGATATATACATATATATATAATTTATTGGAGAAATATATATATGTACATATATATGTATATATGTATATATATACCCAAGCAATAATAATTCAAAACATGAAGTATGCATTGAACTTTGAGTTCAAAGGTGAGTCATCAGGGCTTCTTTCTGGAATAAGATGTGAGTTAAATACTTTAGATCTATCATAACACCCATCTTTAACACAATAGACCTTTCTGATGGTTTCTTATTGAATAAAAAGCTATAATTTCTCTCCAGAGTTATTTTTGACAGTCATTAAAGACTGCGTTTTTGTGACTGCTGGTGCCACAGCTGTGGTGAAATGGCCTCTGCTTGAGAAAGTTGTGGTGATAGGGCAATAGGTAAGTCTTTGCAGTCTTTCACCTCACTGGATAATGAGTGCATTTGAATTTGTGGATGAATTGCGTGGCTGGTTTTGATGAGATTGCTATTGGAATTATGTCACAGATGACTCCGAGTGATGCATCCAGGGCAAGATCACTATAGCAAACACCAAGAGAAGAAATAGAAATCATCAGCCACATTAACGGTGACAAATGATCATGACACTGATGGCGTTTCATTTTTCCTCCCTCTTGGAAGCAGGCAGCCCTGTACCTGGCTATGCTTCTACGACAAATTGGCATCAATAGCTCTTAGATGTAGATCCAGAACTGTTCTACATGCTAACTGATACTTGCTGTCAGAGTACATTAATGGCAGAGGGGCAAACTTCAAGCTTCAAATTTTAGCATGTGTTATATCTCATCACACATGTTTTAAAATAAAAAAATCCAAAAAAGGTTTATGATGCTTCTTTATAAAATAAAGAGCATAAACTCTGGGCCCATAATTGCTTAGATGTAAGAAGCAATCAGGGTGCATCATCTTCAGTAGGCCATAACATTACCAGTACCTATTGTGTACTATTGGTTCTACCTGACTCCCTCTGTTACTTACTTGATTTAGCTCAGATTTAGGCAAATCCCAGCAGGTGCATTCCAAAACCATTCTATTATCTTTGAAAGTCATCAGAGCAGTGCTAACCACTGTCTACTACGTGTTTTTGCTTTGTCTGAATGCTTCGTTGAAAGTCAAATATAAATTCGTGTTCATTAATAGTCCCCTTAACAGTGGGTTACCATTTCAGTCAGTTTTAAATGGAGTAAGACAACTTAAGCACAGTTAATTTAGTTTTATAAATTAATATTTCTTCAGATTATATGTATAAGACATATGAAATTGCATATGTTATACACATACACATATGTGAACACATGCTATACTGGAAGGTAATTGGAAGGCATTTAAGACTTTTTAGAAATCTCATTAAATGGTCTTCAGTGTCTTGAACGAGTTAACATACCTCAGAATAATGCAATTAACTTCTTTGGGGCACTGCAAATTACAATCTTGGAAAATTTGGTTGAGTTATTTCTGTTGTTGCTATTGCTGTTAAATAGTAGTAATAATGGATTTATGTAGCACCTTGACATCACAGAGCTAAAACAATTACATTTAAATATCAATTTAATTTAATGTGATACCATGTTTTGTCTAATCATTGTAGCTAATTGCTATCCTTTAAAGGCAGTTTCTACAACATGTTTATTCACAGCCTGGTAGCAACTTAGATGTTTGGAAGTTTCTGGCATAAAGTGTTCTATATTGTGAATTTATGTGTGTCAAGAGCTATCTTTTAAAATGTATTTACTAGCTGGTGTGTATATAATGAATGACCTGCTGAAGATTGGAAATGCCAGAAGAGAGAGCCTGTCTTTGAATTGACTGTGTCTGGAGAATGTTCATGAGGGAAAGATGAAGGCTTCAAATAATGAAGTCAATATATACAACAGTGCAAAAAGAAATTGGCTCGCTTACCTCTTTTGTCAAGTAGGAGTCCCTATTAACAATCAATGAATGCTCAATAGATATTCGGTGATCAAACAGTATTATAGTAAATAATGTTTGCAGTAAGCTCCCAGGGCAATAGAAGATATGTGATCTCAGAACAGCAACAAGAAAAGATTAAATACCTCAAATGCTTTCTCCTCTAAGCCTGGGAAAACAAGGAATAATGAAAAAAAAGCTAAACTCAGAAATGAAATCAACATTTGCATTGTTTGTGTGTAATGACCACCCCTCCTGACTTAAATCAGAAAGCTTGAGCCTTGTGTCGTGGCTTATGCCTACCATCCTAGTACTTCTGAGGCTAGGAACATTGATGGCAGGTCAGGCAGACTACATAGGGAGTACCAGGCTGTGATGGGCTACAGAGTGAGTCACAGCTAGAGACAATGCAAAGAGAAACAAGACAGGAAGGTCGGATTTTTCAGGCATAATTCTTCTACTTTTTAAACTGGGTGTCCTTAAAACAAATTACTAGATATTTCCGCTTCTTTGTCAACTTTCTATTCGTAAATGAAGACCAACCTAATGTATCTCCTAGGGTTGGAATCAGGTGCTGTCTTTGTGACCTTATAGTATGGGCACATTGGAGATGCCCATTATGCTTAGCATGTGTTAGTGTTCTTTATTTTGACAAAGAGAATATTTTCTGTATGTTATATGCCATAATTTTTTAGAATGACTAGTATTATTGCACTAAATTCATAAAAATGATCTTACTGTTACTACCCATGGTTTCGTCTGGGAATGCCTGAATGGCAGCTGGTACCTGTGCATTCTTTGCTATTGACTTGTCTTCCTCATGCTTTTGTGATTCTTATTCTTGATAGAGATGGAGCAGAGGCTGTAAGTCCCACAGCACTGACTTACCTGGCAGAGGTTTAGTATGTGCTGTTCAAAGAGTGTAACAGCCTGGAGCAGATTTCATGTTCAGTGGAACCTAAAACCCATCAGTTGAGATCTTTCCTAGTGAAGGAAAGCCTACCAGTCTCTTGAACTACAATCTAGTAGGGGCTTTTTTTGTCTGTTTGCTTTATCGTGTTTGGTTCTTCCCCATCTGTAACATGTTCATTGGTCTTTCTACCTATATAGTCAAAACGAGTAGGGTAGACCAGATGGTTAGGTGTGGCTATTGGCATCCAGGCCAAGGAGCTGAGGCCTGTGATACACAGCTAAGTGTGGAGTGGGGTTAGTAAGTGGAGAGGAAGGAAGTACAGTCTGTCACCACTTGTAAAGATGGAGTACTTTGTGAGCAGTACCTGCCATTCCTGCTGGGACACAGCTGCTGAGGAGATATCCTCCCCTTATACCCCATATCCCCTCTAAGCTCACAGGGCTTCCTTCTTTTCCTTCTCCTCTGTGGGGATGCCAAACTCATTTGTATCATCTGGTAGAGGATCTCTAGCTCTGTGGAAAACCAGGGAATGCAATTCACATGCCTTACCTCCCCTACCTCTTTTCCCACATCTTTGAGTTTGCTTTTCCCTTACATATTTTTGACCACATCTGTTTAGAAGCCTAGAAAGGCAAAGATGTATGAGCTGAACTCATACCACTACTTTATTTCTGTCTTCAAGGTTGATTGTTGGAGAATCAATAATTGAACAGAAAGCTCTAAATACAAAGAATGATATAAATGCTAAATAGACCAGTAATTGATGGAGATCCTAATGTACCAGGTAGCACAAGTTGAGATGGGGAATAGAGAAATATAAAGACTCATTCTATAAATATCATGACAAAGTAACAAATTCATTTGTTCAACAAATATTTATCTAGACATTATAGAAGGTTCAAGAGATACAAAATGATGGATCACAAATAAGAGTGAGCACTCTCCACGACAAAGGTGTCTATCTTATGGGATGAAACAGGGAAAACAGTTAAATAGTAGTGAATAAAAGGACAAAATTGCATAAAGTGTTGAGAAAAATAAAGCAGAGAGAGAGGGATATTTGAAGTTAGGAATGAGGTGGATTACATAAAAACTTGTTGGGCCACATTTTAAAACATGACCATGGAATTTACGTTTTTCAAATTAAGACATCCACTTAGATGTCCCTTTTCTGAATGGGATTTTTAATGTGTATGTGCGTGGGGGGGGGTGGTTTTGGCACATGCCTGTGTGTGTGAGTATATTCTCATGTGTATATATACATATACATTTTTTTATACTCTAGAGTCAGAACTTCCCTCTTTGTTCCCAGTATTACTTCCAAGTTCCACAAATCTACCAATACCACTTCCATGTTTTCATCTTTCCTTTCTCCATGTTTTCCTCTCAACGTGTCTCTTCTGGTCCTTGAGTTGAATAGCATCTTTAGGCCTGCATGAGAAGAAAGAACCCGCTATAAATGCCATGTTCAGATGTTGATGGAGATTGTTAGAAGCAGCTCAGGCTGAAGGGGTGTCATAAATGTATTCAAAGATGGCAAGAGTCCAGGCTCTGTCATCAGCTCCAAGGCTTCCTGGAAGCGGTCTCATCTATTAGGGCCTCAGTTTCCTTATCTACAGAATGGACATGATGACTCCTTTCCTAGAAAGCCTTGGTGTGAATCCAAGAGTGGATCCATAGAAAGCTTTTAGTGTATATGGTTCAACACCCAGACTGCCATAGGGTTAGTTGCTCAATTAATGGTTATTTCCTTTATTCACAGTTTTGAAGGATAATGCTCTTTCAAATAAGCATTTTTATGTTAAAACTATAACAGATCATGGAATCACCTTCTTTCTTCTCTTCTTTTTCTTTTACTTTTTCTTTTTCTTCATCTTCTTCTTCTTCTTCTTCTTCTTCAACCCCTCCCTCCTTCTTTCCTTCCATTTTTCCTTCTTCCTCTTCCTTCTTCTGTGTGAAATCTAGCAGAGAACTCCTGTACACAAGGAAAGGACATAAGGTTCAGCTTACTGCTGAGGGAAAGAAGAAGGCTGGAGTTGGTCCATCCTATGCTCTTTTAGATGCCAGGCCTTTTTTCTTTAACACCACCTTTCAAGACCCTAGGAAAACAACAGAGCTTCTCGGGAACTTTAGGGCAACCAGAGCAATGCATTACAGAAGAGGGACTGATTCCAATTGTTACCTAAATGTTATATGAGCATCCCCAAATTATCTTTGTAAATAATCATCATGCTTTGTTTTTTTCTCAGAAACCTTCTGTAGTGGAGAATTATCACAACCAACCAGCTTCATTTTCCTTCATGCATGTGCTTTGTTAAATCTCACTTTCCAGGGTCACAGAAGCTATCTACTAATCCAAGGAAGTTTTCAACATCTTCAATGTTTATGCAGAATATAAAAGTGATAATCTCATTCTTTGTGAAGCTCTTCCAACTCAGGCCTTGCCAAGTCCACAGAAGGGGCCTGAGGCATCCTAACAATCTTTCCTAAATGTTAGCTTTGATGACATATTCCCATGATCATAAATCCTCTATGATCTACTAATACTTAGAGCCCAGAGCATACACATGATCTACATGAAATTAAGCTGTTTTGAACATGAAGTTTTCTGAATGCTCTAGATTGTCACCTCAACTTGCTCTAGACCTTTCAACCTGTACATTTAGAGTTCATAATGTCCATGAATGGCCAAGAAAGAAAACAAAAACAAACCATAGTGGAACTATTAGGACCCTGCCATCTGCTGCTGGTAAGACTAGGGAGATCTAAATGGTAGTAATGGCAGCAAAGCATGGCATCATCCTGTAATCCATTCCTTAATGAGTGAAAGAGTACTTGAGCATGTCCTCTGTCAACTCTACTAGATGGGAGTTATTCAAGAGCAAGGCCTGATATGTTTTTATCTTTAGAAGTCCCTAGAGCATGCACAATTCTGTGTACCCTAAGCTTCAACAAAAGGAGACACAGAAGAAGGAAGGGCCATTGAATTTGAAGTTTAGTCAAGTTTAACAAATGATATGAGCTCATACAGTCTACTAATTAATAGATTAAACCATTTGAAAAATGAAAACTAATATAGAAATGAGTTTTTATTATCTAATTCCCTAATGTGTTCTTTTTAGTTTTTATAAATGATGTACTTATGCTATTACAATATATTTGCGTTCATTAATAATTTTGCCAGAAGAGAGCCAGTGTCCTGTCGGAATTGTGTGTGTACTTGATCTTTTTTTATTGTGGCTTTTCCAAGAAAGCTATGCCAGCTTTTATTTTTACTCTAAATAAAGCCACGTCACAAAGCACTCAAAAAACTGGGTGGCTTTAAACAACCACCATTTGTTAATTCTCATGAATGTAAAAATCTCAGTCATGCTCAGCAGATCTCAACTAGGCTCATCATTTTGTGTCTGAACTAATTACCTGGTCAGATAGTCAGGTGATCTTAGGCAAGCAAAGACTTGTTCTTGAGGTGAAAGCAGAAGAGAGAATACAGAATGGGTAAGGCCACTAAGCCTAGATCTCTATATTCTAATGCTAAAGCAATACATGAAGTAAAAAAAATTCAAGGAGTGGGAGCATAGAATCAAGCATCCCATTGCTTGGGAGAATTTGCAGAGCTGCATGAATAAGGATGTGTGGACAGAAGCAGATATACAGCACTGGTATAGATCTCTGTCCCTCATCTTTTAAAAAAGATTAACAAATCAAGGAAGATGCCTGAAAGATTAGGGATTCCTCTTTCCTGCTTGAGACTCAAGTTTCCAGTGAAAGATGCTGAATGTTACTGCTTGACCTGTCCCTGAAATAGAATTTAATCTTTTAAAGCTAATTCTACATTCTGTTCTGTTCATGCCCTCTTAGTTTCTTATCTTCCTGCACAGGAAATGATAGATCACTTGATTTGTTGCCTTAGTGTCTACAATGAATAAAGAAAAGACACTGAAAAGTTCATAGGAGACAGATATGTAGAGAGACTTCTGGGTTGGCTCTTCCTTGGTGTGTTTTATGAAGGCAGACTCTATAAGGCAGAAGAACACCCAGGGCTGTGTTTTTTGGTTTGAGAAGGGTCTAACTAGGTGACTTAGGGAAGGTGGAGAGGAGAGAGCAAGTGGAAATGCTGATCTGGGATATTGGAGGGCATGAGAAGGAAGGGACTGATCAATAGCTGTTTTTCAAGTGTGGAGCATAATTTGTGTCCGCTGCTGAAATGACTTAGTGCTTCATAGTTATTAGCTGTGAGCACATCCCTTCATCTCAGTTCTCTCCAAAACGTTTGCCATCAACAATTCTAAGGGGGTGGGAATGACTCACAGCCACAGTGAGTAATGCCCTGGAGCTTTGCGAGCTGGAGCTTCTCTGAATACCTTTCCTCTGGACATCCTGTCTCTGTAGTTTAGTCTCCTGCCCCCGGGCCCCTGCCATGCACATGAATCTGCCATTTTCGTTTTTGCACTTTGCTTTTAGAAGTGAGATATTCTTCATCTATCCATTTAGCTCTTCCTTAGGCTAAGGTTATGAACAAATAACTTTCTTGCTGAATTTATCACTTTCAAATGTGGTCCATATCCTGAGAGGTGGAAATTGCCTGGGTGTATAGGAGACCCAAAACTTGCTTCAAATCTGAGGAACGAGCACATGTGCTCCAGCTATGTGCGAAGATGCTCAGGTACATAGCTGCTCTGAGAAATGCACCACCTGTCTGCTGATACTGATTTTTCTTTTTCTTTTGTGTATATGTGGTATATGTTTGTGAACATGTTTAAATGGCCATGTATATCTTTGTGTATATGTGTGTAGGGTAGTGTCAAAGTTGGCTGTCTTCCTTAGTATCTTTGGTGGGCTGAATATGAATGGTCTTCATAGACTTGCGTGTTTGAATGCTTGGCCTCAGGGAGTGGCACTACTAGGCCTTGTTGGAGGAAGCATGTCACTGTGGAGGCAAGCTTTGAGGTCTTTTTGCTTACGATAGACCTAGTGGGGGAATCTCCTTCTGCTGCTTGCAGAACAAGATCTCTCAGTTCCTTCTCCAGCACCATGTCTGCCTGCATGCCACTGTGCTTCTTGCCATGACAGTAACGTACTGAACTTCTGGAACTGTAAGTCAGCCCCCAGTTAAATGTCTTTCTTTCTAAGAGTTGCCTTGGTCATGGTGCCTCCTCACCACAACAAAACCCTAACTAAGACAGTCTCTCTTGAGAAATGTTTTCTCACTCAACTGGAAGCTCACCCTTTTGTAAGATTGGCTAGGCACCATGCCCAAGGAATCTGCCTATCTCTGATGACCCCCAATGATATAAGATTACACACATGCCCAGCTCTTTATGTGAGTGCTAGGGATGGGAACTCAAACCTTCATGGTTATGAGGCAAACACTTTACCAATGAGCAATCTCTCTAGCCTTTCACAATGTTTTTTGTTACTGCTCCTTTTATTTCCTCATTGTTTATATCTCTAAGCCCTTTTCACCCTGAGCTTCAGGTTAGAAAGTATCCCTTCATTTTTCACTTACTTTTCCATGAAGTAAGAGCTTTCTATGATATAGATTGAAATAGAGTTCTATTAAAAGATAATCCATTTTTCAAGGTTGTGTATTTACATTGATAATTGAAGGGCAGTGATGTCTGTGGGAGATTCTTACTTTGCCAAGTGGTGGGAACTGCAAACATTCTGAAAAGTAGGCAATGCCAAAAGTAAAGTGCCTTACCCTCACTGGATTCTAATTTTACCCAGAACTTTTTGCTAGAAAAGAGGCTGCATTCCCAGCTTCAGGCTTGCAAAACAGGAATCTGTGCAGATGTCGTCATGTGACTTGCATGTACTCACTACTGAGTACTCAGTACAAACAAGGACTGTATATCCATGACAAGATACAGCAGCCTCATGAAGTATGACCCTCCCATTTTATAGATGAAGAAAACTGAAACTCTGGGCAGAAGTGTTAATTACCCAAATTTTACGTAGAGCTGGCAAACTGCTGTACTCGGCAAGATCTGAATTATTGGGTGTCCTTTCAAGTGTTGGAGGTCCTATTCTCTACTGTCAAACAGCTCTTCTCACCAGAATTCCCATGTCTATATTTTGGAGGAGAGGTATCATGGTTCTCTCCTGCCCTTTTGCACCTGGGCTCAGGTACATTGAGATCCCCATGCCTATACTTGATTCCATCCCCCATTTTACCTGCCACCTCCAGCTTTCTGTCTACTCTGATCTCTACGGAGGAGGCTTCACCTCTCTCCTTTCAGCTCCTGCCTTTGGTCTTTGGTGATTCGCTTACTCATAGAATTACCTGGCACCCATGCCAACAAGGTCATCATATCCTCTGCTCGCTCCACCCCGACTGGCATTGTGCCTGCCCATCACAAATAACACACATATTTGCTCAGTGAATTGAATCTCTCAGCTGATTTTCTTCTTATAGAGACCTTGGGAGAGTCAGAGGCCAGATGTGGGGGAAGGTTTGATAGAGGAGTATTTGTTCACTGGAACTTCCCTGCACTTTCAAACAAGGGCCAACCCAGACTTTTCTTATAATACAGATGACACCTTGAGAAGCAATGTTGGGGATGTAAATAATAAGAGACAGAGTATGTATAGCAGTCACCTTGGTCCAAAAGGGGAATCTGATTGGCTTTTAAGAGTGCTAGTTACAAACCAAACAACAACAAAAGGAATTCTATATATATGGTATATATATATACAATATATAATATATATTATATATATATATAAACAAACCAAAAAAAACCAGTCTTACTAGTAAGATTCAACTAGAAAGAAGACAGAGAACATTTCAAACTTCCTCCTGGAAAGCTATCCCAGCTCTGATTTTTTAGAATGTCTTCAAGAGATTTAGGTCTATTTTTAATACCCGTGAGACATACTGTTGTAAGGAGAGCTAAATATAGGGGTCACATCCCCCTTTCTTTTATTCATTGGCCTTAATCTTCCTAGGAGAAAAAGAAAACGTCAAACACGTTTCACCCAGAGCAGCTGTGACGTTTGCCCTGATGGGTCCTGGTGAAAGCAAATTCATAAATACTCTGTCGGAAAGATAGCTAATGAATGGATTCGTTTTTTGGAGAAAAATGCTAAGTGCGAGTTTATTTATGTTAAACCTCCCCAGCCTGCTGAAGACTTCTAGGTAGTCCCTCTTGTTTTGCTCAGGGTCCTTTGGGGACAGCAGTCAGCCTGTGTTACTAGAGTAAGCCTCAGTCCCCTAACAACAGAATCCAGAGGAGTAGGGTACTCAGCCAAAAATAACACACAGCATCAAAGCTGCAGGGATAATTCCGGTTCGTTTTATACTGACAAGGCTTTTTCTTTCTTTTCACTTTTTTTAAGGAAGGCATTAAACATATCTTAAAAGCAAACAGCTTCGTGAGTACTCATCGGGCCAGCGTTACAGACGTGTGCTTCCTTCAGCAGCTGGAGCCCCAGGCTCTGCGTTGGAGTGCTTCGTTCTGTGTCCTCTAATTCCTTTTATGCTTTTGTGTGTGCCACTTGCTCTCAGACTCCAGCCTTTACACCTTTTTTTTGATGAGACTCCTATATCCTCAGAATTTGTAATGAGGCTTGAAAAAGTTCCCGAGGAATGCATCCTAAGCATGGCGCACGGGGCCATCTTTCCCTTGGTCTGTTGTTGCAATGGCTGATTACACAGACAATGCAGTGGAGCATGAGGGTGCGGAGGTCTCTGGGATCTCTAGACGCTTGACTAAGGTTCCTTCCTTCAAGGTCAGGGGAACTTTGGAGGGAATTGGCCAACTTCTCCACACACCCAGCTTCCTCCATCTGTGAAATGGGGCTGGCTGATAACATTTTACAGAATTGTTTTAGAGATGCAAGTGCACAGAATGTAGTGAGTGGTAGCCATGCTTATGTATCCAATTTTATCACTGCAATGAGATGTGTGGCCAGTGGCCCTCGACTTTCTGCTCAGTTTCTAGACATGCTGTTAAGCTCCTGGCTTCAAATCCAGTTGACCTTCTGTATCCCTGGGCTCCATATACATGGATTCAATCAAGTAAAGAACAAAGACATTAGAGGCTATGCATTTGTAGTGACTTTTTTCTAGTTATTATACCCTAAGCAAAACAATGTAGCAACTAAAACACAGCATTTCTATCACATTATGCATAAGTAATTTAGGTATGATTCAAAGTTTACAGGAAGATGTGCACAGGCATATGCATATTCAACACATGGACACTTCAACATCTTCTGATTTGGGTACCTGAAGAAAAATGGAGCCATTCCTCCAAGGATACCTACTAGCTGTTTTAACTGCATCCTGGAGTATAGTCTTCTCTTGATTTTGTTCCTAAGTGTTCAGTCCTGACTCCCAGTGTTGTTTTAAACAGGATGACAGCCTTGGCTTTAAGTGAATAATTGTGTTCAGAAACAGCGTCCAACCCCATTCCCAGGAGACATCCCACTCTCTGCCTCCCTTGCAGCCCCTCAGCAAAGAAGAGAAGCCCACAATCCCTGCCTAAAAGATGGAATACCAGCTGGAAACACAGCATGGCTTCTTCCAATGAGGCAGAAATCAGAAGGTCTCACTCAGGTAGCCCTCTTTGTATACAAACCTTTGAAATTCAGTCTCATCCACTCTTTCAACTTCTCCAAAGTAGGCATGCCTTTCAGTCTCTCTGCTGCTAAGTTCAGTTTGAAAGACTCCTCATATCTTCTCTGGTTTGGGGTTGGTTTGCCTCTGAAGGGAATCTTAGGAGAAATAGGATGCAGGGGGATATCAGAAGGGTTCTCTTCCCCATGTTTGCCTGTTCATAGAAATCTTGAGTGAACTTCAACAAAGGAGGCCCTTCTGATCTATATGGCATTGCTGTTTTGACATCCACAGATATTTGGATATGGGACTTAGTATGCTGACTTTTCATGCTAACAGGGGAAGTATTATCCACCATAGTTTTCTCTAAGTATGCTGTGCAGTGTGATTGAGGACTCTGGAGAATCAGCCAAGTCCTGCAAAGAGCTGGGCTGGGGTACATTCCTGGTGTAGGCTTGGCAGGTTTGATTCTGTGTAAACAAGGTATTATATGCAGATGCAACAATTTTCTTGCCTGGCTACTTCATAGCATAGAAAAAAGCATTTCCTTATATGTCAATTATTATCCCATAGCACTATGCTTAGCACACAGTAGGTATTTAATTATGCCTTTGAACTTACAAATATTTTCCAGGGTAGTTTAAAGATATACAAGATTGAGCTTGTACATGTTTATTCACTAAAGAAGACATCTTTATTTCTGGCACAGGGCAGCATATATCTGCAATGTAGTACTCTGTTAGGTCTTGAGAATATCTCAATTTGAATGCTGAAATCTAGTTTGGTCTATCTATAAATTTATAGTTTTTTTGATAACTCTGTGAGGCACATTTACAATCTAAAATAAAGTAGATTAAATAAATTGTAGAATTTGTTTCATTGCTCTTATACCACCTGTTCTCTGAAAGTGTTAAAAAATGTAGGCTGAATTTCACAGATGCCAGGTTAATACACGGTCGGCATCTGTAAATTGTAGTTTATTTGTTGTAGAATCTTTAAAAATTATGGCTGTTCAGACAGAGGCTGCAAAGTATGAATTCAGCTCTTATTTTGTAGTTCCTGTCATGATGAGTGCCTGAGGGGGAAAATGAACAGCTATGTTTGTCACAAATGCCCTTACTTCTAAATTATATTGTTTTCCTGTGGTTTTAAGCCAGACCCTCGATGTTACTTTAACTTGGTTTGCACAGTTTAATTTATTTTAGTTGGTAAAGATTATTCATCACTCATTTAATTCCAAGGTTATATATTGATTCTTTTTTTCATTTGGTATTTTCTGACATTTTGTGGCACTCAATATTGATTTATACAAAAATCAGTCATCTGAATGTCCAGAGGAAGTGTCATTTGCTTGTCATCAGCTGTTTTCTGAACTAATAAGTGGGATGGCCATGTACATCCAGGGTGTTGAGTGATTTAAGGTCCCAAGCCCTGCCCTTCACATCAACTGTGTAATTTGCAGAGAAATCCTTATAGAATGCAGAAACAGATCATGGAGAAGGTTCTATAGCTACATTCTTCCCCAGCATGCTTGCCAGTCATTCCATTCCTAAGCCATGTTAAACCTATACCTTAGTTTACAAAGAAAGAAAAAAAACAAGGGAAAAGAAAGGTGGTAGAAAGGTTATTGTGCAAAAGTAGACTATAAAGGCAGCTCCTTTCCCCAAATCATTGCCTCTCAAACTTAAGGAATCAACCTTGTTAAAATGCACATGGGATTCTATAGGTCTGGAGAGTTGGCTTCAGGATCTGTATTTCTAATCAATTTCCTTCTGATGCTGGCTTGTAACTTTGAGTAAGGAGGTAATTAGTCCATCATCTGAGCATATTTCCATATTAAGTCATTCTTATTTTGAAATGCCTGGCTGTGTCATAGATTCCTGTGACATATTAATAGGGTGGTATACAGAAGAAAGATGGACTTCCCTTCCCTAACTCCAACACACCTGTCGTAGCAATCGTAAGAACTTAGCAAGTAATTCTATGAGATTCCTTTTAATAGTCAGAAACCAAAACAATTCAGTGGTTTACAAAGTTAATTTTCATAAGTCTTTGGATTCTTTTAGTAACATTTGTGCCTGGGGAAGCTGTGGCACCTGTCACCTCTGATCCAGGCTCTTCTGAGATGCCCTTGCTGCAGACTTTCCAGGACTGACTGCTAAGAGCCTTAAATTGTTAAGACTTCTCCTTTAGTGTTAGGCAAGCACACTTCTTGATATTATCCTCAGGAGTGTTTGGAGTTTCATAGGCAATCATGTAAGTGTCTAAAGCAGACAATGTGGTCAAGTTCTTAGACAGCTGGAGGACATTAGGACAAGAGGAAGAGGCTTCCAGCTGGTGTCACAAATGCCATTAGCCATTCCTCATTGTGCTTGCTCATTAACTTATATTTAATTTTTTAAGGGGGCATATGACTGGTGATATTGTTTAAAACAAACTCTTGTAAGAGAGCATTCTGGATACCATCTCTACTGTGCTTCATATTTTCCATGTCTGTCTTCTACTGTCTGAGGCTTTTTGATGTCCAGAACACTGTAGAGACAGGAACAGGACATAAACATACAAGAAGGCTAAAGCTATTTTTACCTTGAATTGGGGAGGGTGGAATGTCTCTTCTTGGTTGGAGTTGGATTTGGTTCTTTCTGAATGAGGGAAAGATTCTTCTGAAGAGAAAAACTGAGGTTCCCACCTATATAATGCCTTTTATAATATTTTGCTTTGTGCTCACACATATCAAGGTAATATAGACACTGGAAAGTCATCTGATTTATGCTGATACATAGCTCTAAAATACTTTGGATTATAAGCAGTTGGCATTATTGTTACAGTTACAGAAAAGCACAGTCATGTCATGCAGTACATGTACATGACATATATTCACACAGTTACAGTTGCGGCTAAGCTGTTTCTCATGGAAGGGGTAAAATGGGTCTGTTTCTCAGTTTGAATGTTTGATTCTATCCCTTCCTGCCTCTGCTCATTGTGCGTAGGTTAGGAAACAAGTCTAAGTCTGCCATTTTTTATATAAAAAATGTCTTCTTATTCTATATAATTGAAAGTGACAGATGACCAGTTAATCTTGCAAACTGATTAAATTGGAGAATTGTAAATTACATACAAAACAGACCTTTCAGGTTTTGCATAAGGTACACAAATGCACATTAATTGGCCACTGTGTTGCTATGGAAGCATGGCTTTTACACTGAGTGTGAGCCTGTGGAGTGGTACTCTCATGATTCTTCCATGTAATCTGTATCACTAGTGGAGCCGGTACAATTTTAGTTTCAGGTGGAATCAATTGCAAGTCCTCAGTTGCTATCTGACAAGCAGACGATGGGGTCTGGGTGGTTTGTATAATCCCTGACTTCCCTGGAGTGACTCTTGTATAGCAAATTTTCTTTATGGAGTCATTCCAAAAAGAAGAAACCACTGGATTTGCTTTTCTTTTCCTTTTTTTCTTTTTAGAAGCAAGTCTCATTTCATGCAAACTCGTATTTTATAGATATAATTATTTGATTAAATTATGTAATTGCATTAGCAGCACTACTGGCATAAACAGGATTGGGAACAAATACAGAAGAATCTTGGTGCTCACTCAGTGAAAGATGAAGACTGTGAGTACACTATAGAGTTCCTTCTACCATGTGGCCATGAATATATGCAGTTCCATTTAAATATTGTGAAGAGAGAATGGCAGCATTATTATCCCCATGAAACAGTGAATTTGAGAACTTCACTTGAGTTTTCTGCTGAAATACAATAGTTGTAAAGCCAGGGGTGTGTTTCAGATCTATAGTTCTCTATGACAGCTGGCTTTCTTTTCTTTTCCTTTTCCTTTTCTTTACTTTCCTTCTTTATTAAGTCAATATGCAGATACCTCTGAGAGAGTGGCTTCAACAGATCATTAGACCTTTGTCACTGCTATTGTCTAGCAAAATGCAAAAACAAAAACAGAACTAAAGCTACAAGGTTTATGGGAAACATTTGGTTTTCCTGTCTTCATGGGATGGAAGACTTCACTAAAGTGGGTTTAAAGTGGAACATGAAATAAAACAGGTGGTACAGACTTGTGTCCAGCACAATGTAAGTCCAAATACGTACAACATTCAGTGTGTGAAAAAGATCAACACATTGCTCCCATGCCTGGGGACTGCTTGAGTTTCTGCTCCCTTTGCTCAAGGTCCTCCAGGCCCCTCCATGAGAGTTTCTTTTCATCTTTTCTGTCAGACTGAAGATGCACATCTCACGGACCAGAGTGCCCTCTTCCAGCAGCAGCCAGCACTGTAGAGTGTGGTTAATCCTCCTGGAAACCACTTTCAATTTTAGTCATTAAATGGAGAATCCACCCACATTTATTCTGTAAGTTAAAGGAATTTTCCTTAAAATCAAGGGAGGATTGACTGATGCACTTAGTATAGAATTTTCCTTTTATAAGTTTTTATATGCACCTTTTTCATAAGGGAAGTGTTACAAATTCCAAAAGTCTTTCCATTTCTTATTAGTCAGCATGTTTGTAATATGCTGCTTTATCTTGAGGGAAAAATAGTGAGAGTTTTCCATTACTTTTTGACATCAATTTGATATTATTTTCTCTATGGTATCGGCAGCTGAATCACCTCACTGAGGGCCTAACTCCCGATGTAATAAACATGTATTGTTTATTCAAAGGCAAGAAAGTGTAGAAGAAAAGCATTTATAATGTGCCTGCATACCTCTACTTAAATATTACACTCTAGCATATGTTTTGAAAGCTGGATGCATTGGTTTGCTGAGGATGCCAGAAAGAGGTATATAGTCAAGATGGTTCAAACACCAGCAATGCATTGTTTCCCAGGCTGGAGGCTGGAAACCCAAGACCAGAATGTGAAGTCCTCCTGTGGGCTCCAAGGGAAGAATCTGGTCCACCATGTCCCTAACTCCCAGTGTTTATTGGATTTCTTTACATACACTGGATGTATCGTCTTGACCTCAGCCTCTCTTGCCCATGGTGTCATTCGCAAGTGCATCTGTCTCTGTGCCCAAAGTGTCACCTTTTATAAGGATGTCAGTGACATTGCATCAGAGCCTACTCTGGTAGCCTCATTAACTTTGATTATCTCTGTAAAACCCTTGTCTCCAAATATGGTTGCATTCTGAGTGCTGAGGGTGAAGACTCCCACTTAGAGTTTAATATGATGCCACCTGTGGAACTGGGACTCATATAAGCACTTGACTTGCATTTGAAAACCCTACAAACAGGAAGGATCTCAAAGTGATGTCTCAAGAGTGAGGAATTAGGTGTGGGAACTTGAAATGAACCACTCTGGCTTCTTGAATTCAGCATGTGACCCATTAGGGGTGTTGCTCTGCTTTTCTTACCCATTATTTTCATAGTTGATCCTTCATTGGGTGAGAACAGTTATCAGGGACAGGAGCACAACTGACATTTTATTGTTTGTTTTTTTTGGCGGCAAGGCTAGCAATAAGAACCCAGCTATTAAGAAATTCCTGTGTCCAAATATACATTTGTTTATACTGGGAACCATGTACTTGTGATTTAACAGCAATAGATTCATACTGGGCTCCATTTATGACTGGAGGTCTCATTTTGCTTTCATTAATTTCCTTGCTAATTGATAAGTAGCATTAAAGTCATGGTATTCTAGGTTTGCCTTCAGAGACAAAGGGGCACTATTGTTGAATGCATACTCCTCCTTTTTTAAAAATCATATTTTGAAGACAGCTATATAAATGTCCCCAATTATTTCTATCATTTTACAGCAGGAAAAATCAAAGCTGTTAAAAAAGGAGGCAATAGTAGAGTGTGAAGAATAGGCAGAACAGAACAGACTCCAAATGAAATCTGTTTTCTGGAATGTTGCAGGTTGAATCAATGCTTGTGATCTATGCTGTTGCTGTGTTAGATTTCATGTTGTCCTTAGAAGTCTGAATATTAAGGGCACTAAGGTATGTCGTGATAATGCACAGCCATGGGTATTTATTTCTTGTTTATATAATACTATCTGTGACTCTCAAGGCAACTCTTCTCAATGAGCTGACTCAGCATATTCTCATCTGCTTTGATGTCAGTATACATACAATCAGTGTGGTTCCCCAGTTACTGCAGTGCAAAGTGGGGCAGGCTGAGAGTCAAGTGCTCAGGATAGAGGCCTACATCTGGAAAATAATCATTATTTTTCTTATATGTCCTTGTTCCAACAGGGCTAAGTGTGTTTCCATATCAGGGATGTGTGGTTGTCTGGAGAGACTATGGCAACTGAGGTGGCGTTATTGTGAGGGCTGTCACTAGCATAAGGTAGGCATTTGAGTCAGGTCTGGGAAACTTCTGGTTCTATCACGTAGGCCAATGCCTTCATCTTTCTTGAATTATTTCTCTGTAAATCAGAAACATAATGATGACTTCAGAGACTGCAGAATAAGATGAACTTACATAAGGACATTACAGCATTGGGCATTTAAGTCCATGCACCATAAATGCTGGTTGCTTTTATCACTGTGTGTGATGGTTTTGCATGAGATCGTTCTGAGAAGGCATGCAATTATTTGCCTTTATTTTCACTGGTAGATCATTAGAAATATTATAGTCACTCTTGGGGTACTGAAGCTTGTGGTATATGTTTGAGGCTGGCGACCAGGGTGGAGAAATGACCTGAAGCTGGTTTTCTAAAGAAACTACCATCTTTGAACCAGGAAACAGATGACTCAGTAAAAGCTTGCTGGAATGGATCACTATGATCCTTTGAGACTCTGTAGGGGCATACCACAATTTAGGCTTCAGCTGTATTCCTTCCATGATTAAGAAGCACTGCATGTATAGGTAGAATGTGCAAGAACGTATCAGATCACAAGTTACCAATCTCTGGACAGAGTTGTCAGGGTTATGAGGAGTCCAGCATCAGATGAATGATTAGATTAAGGAAACCTTAGGCAATTCCTAGTAGTGGCTTCTGTGTTTCTCTCTCTTTCTCTGTGTATGCATGTAAGTGTGGGTATATGTGCATGTATTACATATGTGATGTGTAAAAACATGTGTTTGTATATGTTCATGTATGAATTTTGTGATTCTAATTCTGGATGCCCAAAAACATCAGTGTCAAATCACACACAGTGTAATACATTTGTAATCTCAGTGTTTGAAAGGCTGATGCAGGAGGAAAATGAGTTTGAGGTCAACCTGGATTACATAATACAACTTTATCTAAAACAAAAAAGTTCCAGTGCTTTGAGGTCCACTATACCCCAATTAAATGTGAACCTCTCAGAAGCAAACCTGGTTTCTGAAGAGCAGAAGACTCCCTTCTGCTTGAGGAGTAGGTATAAAATAGGATAGTCAGTTGTTCATCGTTGACATTACCAGGGAGATATGTACAAATGAAACTCTTTTCTGCTCGCTAAGGGAGATTTTTTATTTGAGAACTCACTGACCTGCTGATACAATCCTACAGAATAATACAAATTCTGGTGGTGGTGGTGGTGGTGGTGGTGGTGGTGGTGTGTGTGCGTGTTTGTGTGTGTTTGTGTGTGGTGTGTATGGGTGTATGTCTATGTGTGTGTCTGTGTGCATGTGTGCTGTATGTGTCTGTGAGCGTGTGTGCTGTATGTGTCTGTGAGCGTGTGTGCTGTGTGTTTGCAGTGTGTGTGTGCAGTGTGTGTGTACAGTGTGTGTGCAGTGTGTGTGTGTGTGTGTGTGTGCTACTTTAGAGGATGAGAAGAAATGCCTCTTTCTAGTTGATAGAGCTTGCCTCTACCCTCACCTGACCTTTACATCTGGAGCATAAGAATGACCCACTGGCCCTGGAGCTTGCTTCCTAATCTCTGGACACTGTTGCTGAGCTGTCCTTTCTGTCTGGTCAGCTGGCAGCTGTCTTGGTAGCACCCCCAAGTAGCTTTCTTCTGCTCTGGCATGGCATTTTCTCCATGACAATCTGCCCTTGAACTGCTCTCACTACTGCTTTGGTAAAGGCTTGTAAGGAAAGACAGAACTGCCACTGGTGGATCCTGTTTGTCCCGCAACATCAGCAATGGATGGGACCTCCTCAGCGTGGCAAGAATACTGGCGAAAAGGACTTCAGAGGGGAGTAGATTTGCAGTAAGTGATGTCATC
The DNA here is from genome assembly GCF_017639785.1 of Mesocricetus auratus. NCBI lineage: Eukaryota > Metazoa > Chordata > Mammalia > Rodentia > Cricetidae > Mesocricetus > Mesocricetus auratus. Next base: position 31,398,913 of record NW_024429190.1, on the reverse strand, counting down.
AACCTCAGAGGGGATCCCACTTGCTCCTCGTTTTTAGCCCAATGTCTAGGTAATACACATGAATGTATTTGAAGAGCTGTGTTACCTTCAGGCACATCTGTTTGGGACAAGCTATCATTAGTTTCCACTTCTTTACAAACCACAAAAAATGAATTAACTTTAGATTCTTACGCAAGCTAATAGGGTTTTACAAATCTACATCAATGCTGCTAAATTTATACTTTCTTAATAAAGGCCTATGAATTAACAAGTTGCAGGTGCATTTCAAAGGAAACACACAGATTTGGTTTGTGTGAGTACAGGTTTGTTGCAATATAAAAATTTAATACAACACCTGTCACACGACCTATCTTGTGACTTTTGAGTAGTCTGGAAGAAAGGGCTTAGTTTTAACCTATTTTAATGAGGTAGCCATTCTTTTAACGCAACTTTTGTGCCCTCTTTACTTATGCTGAACTCGGCAGAGGTAAAAGCTGTGGTACATGGAGAGTTCCAGCTAAAGGATTCATTTTGGCACAGAGGAAGTTTTCATTAAAATATGCAAAGTGGTGATGTTTATACGTTACAATACCTATTTCAAATTAGCAAAATTATATGCTCCTGTCTCTTAAGCTGCCAACAGAAATTCCTTCCTGAACCTTGCTGAATGACTCTGCTCACTCTTCTCATTGCACGTTACATACCTCTAATGCATATTGTTACATATCCACTCCACTACCAGTTAATTAGACAACAACATCAAGGAGCAATGCCTGGGCTTGTTTCTTCCCCATAATGCCACTACCTTATGGAAAAGCACACTTCCATGCATAAAACCAATCTTAGGGCTGGTGTTGGCAAAAGCCAAACTGTGATTTTTATCCATTTTGTTCATAACAGAACATTTTGTATGAAGGTGATGATTAAGGATAAGTTGATTTCCACCATCCATTTAGAAAAAAAACCAAAACCAAAACAAGTATGCCACTAAAAATAAGATCTCTTTTGCCTCCTGAAATAGCTATTTTAGTGAACTGTGCTACTGGTCCTGACAGGTGAGCTTCGTTTTATGCAGCATGATGTTAAATATGGCATTTCAGGAATTCCTCTTCTAGCCTGCGATGTAATTGGAGTCCTTCTGCTTTGACTAGGGTATTGTTTAGAAACCAGAGAGGTACAGAACAAATCTCTGCTTGCTACTTTGAGGATGGCACGTGGGAAGACATCAGAAACCCAAGCAAATATCCAGATATTTTATGGCATTCTAATGATAACAAGGCTTAGTTTTTTATGTGCTATGCTTATGTTTTCCTTTAGAAAGCTGTCATTTTATATATAGTCTCCACTTCAAAGGAGAGTGGAGGAAGGATGTGGGAGATGACTCAGAGGGCTCTCAGGGTAAAAGATTTAAATGAAAACCACAGAGTCCAAATGTTTATGTTAATGGGCATGTCCTGTCCCTGTGAGCATCCATGAATCTGCAGCTTTGTGATCTTCCCAAACAGAGATAACAAAAATATTCTTGATGCCCTTAGCCCCTGAAGATTTCCTCTCTGACAGCTGGTTGGTTCTATCCCTTCTCTTGTAGTAACTAGAGTCTCCCAAAGAGCATGTGGAGCTAGTTGCTAGAGATAGGACATTCTCTGTGTGCCTTGGTCCTCCTGAGCATCAGTCTTGACAGACTATCATGGGGTAGGGCCTACCATTTCACCCACTTCTGTTTTTTTCTCAGCATTCCTTTACTCTGCTTGCTGTTTTAACTCTCAGTTTGTCTGCAGTGCTATGCTCAGTTCCCACACGCATCAAGTCACCCCACTGTAAACATACTCATATTATTCTTGATGGTAGATTTTGTTGTAAGAGTGTGTTAGTTGTCCTGTCTACTCTTACAATGGAGGCATGGGAATAAGACTAAAGGTAGAAGTTACTATTTTTAAACAGAGCCTTAAATTTTGATAGATGTTTAGGGTTAGTTTAGATAAACATTGAAGGCCCTGTTAGAGTCAGTCTAGCACTTTTCTACCTAAGATTTGCTAACCACTGCACTATAAGGTGTGTGTGTGTGTGTGTGTGTGTATGTGTGTGAGTTTGTGTATGTGTGTACTCGAAAGCTATATATGCCATTCTACATTTTGCTGGTAAGGAAACTGAGGTATGGAGAAGTTACATAGTCCCTTTCAAAGTCATTCAGGGTCTATTTTAGGCATGTTTGACTGTAAGGTTTGGGTTTTCCCACTAACATGCTTTCATGTGAGTTCAATTTCTTCTCATTTTTTTAATATCATGGGATAATAGCTTGTAAGCAGCTGTGGTGTGGGCAGGCAGGAAGTGAGAGGGAGAGAGGGAAATAGCATGATTATCATCTAATGGAATAATCAATCTCTGAATCATTAAGACGTTAATAAAGTGTTTTTAGTAGTTTAGGTTTTAACCCTTGTTCTAGACTGGGAATCCAGCTGAAATGACAACTCTTACAAAGGCTTGACAGAATTTGCTCCTGTTATGTAGATGGGGAAACTGAGGCTCACAGAGTACCACCTACAGTTTCAACTGCTTTTGTCTCCTTCCCAACAATTCATGACTTTTGTATGCTGCCCTGACTCTCAGGTTATCTGTCTTACTATGTTGGGTTCCTACAGCTTGGGACGCACCCAAGGTCATTTAGCCACTGGGTGGCTTAAATCAGAAGTGAACCTCTTTCGTCTGACTCTGAATCTTCTATGCTTTTTAATGGGATGTCTGTTAGAGTGTGTTTCTAAATTCTATTTGCTTCCTGCATCATTAAAAAATTTGAATTCCTTGCCCTCACAATGATGTAATGGGATTGGTCCTTGAGAAGTTCCCCCAATAGTTTCTTTTGAACATAAATAAGAGTTGGGCAAAATGCCTCATGTACTTACTTCTTCAGAATGTGTTTTAATTGGATGCTGTTTGCCTTAAGTGAACTGGCTTACCCATGGAGTTGGAAATGAGCTAGATGCAATTTCTAAAGTCAACTGTAAATTTGAAAATCCATTTAAGCATATAGCCCATAGTGGAAAACCAACAACAGCTGTGTCAAAGTCACTGTTCCTGTCTCTTGGGAATTCTGCCAGCATTGAGAGGAATAGAGAGGGTAGTGGCTCATGCCTTCAGAGAACTTGGGGACCAATGACAGAATAACTTGAACTGGTGCCTTACTTCTTCTCTTGTCAATCAAGGTACTGATTCTCGGATGATGCCTTGAAAACTTTTCATTTGCCTAGACGATTGTCAGAAGTTACAGAAAGGCAAAGGACTCATTTCTGGATAATGTTGTATTTGGAGGTTTGTCATTAATGTATTTTATTTCAAATTTTTGAGACAAACTTTTTGCTATGTTGCTCAGATTGACCTTGAAATCCTGAGTGTTTTTGTTCTTATTCTTTAACTTCCCAAGTAAGTGGTATTTCAGGTGCATGGCAAACTTACTGTCTTGGTAGTTCTCTTTAAAACGACCCACATAGCTGCAGTGTGGCCATTTTGAATCCATCTATCAATATTGTCTGACTTTGCCTCTCTTCTGCAAGAAGATGAATTCACAGAACCTGCCACACAATAAACTCTGGTTTGCTGAACCCAGTGGATTTGCATATTTGATCTGTAAGGAAGTATAGAAATGATCTAGCTCCAAGGCCTTAATTTTACACTCAAAAAGGGATGGAAAGTGAATGCCCTAAGTTGCTCAGCTCTCAGTGAGCAGCAGATACTGCCGTCTCCCAGGCCCTCTTTCATTTCTCCCATGTTCTGTGATGTAACTCTTTCCTAGCTCTTCACATTCCCAGAAGGAGACTTCACAGACATCTTTACTTATGAGGATACCCTTCTTTGTGTGGCATTAGAATACAAGGATCAATCAAGGAACCACAGGGTGCATGTGATCAAAATACATGTCATATATGTATTAAATTGTTGTAGTTAAATGTGCTATGTATAATCAATATATACTAGTAAAAAAGCAATTTCTAAGCCAAACTCTTGAGTCCCATCTAAATTTTGTGGCCCAAGTTACCAACTGTGTAACACTGGTAGCATTTAAAGTACCTCTCTCTGCTTTAGTTTTCTGATGTGTGAAGTGGGGATAATTATAGCAGCTACTATATAAGATTGTGTGGATTAAATGAAGTAATTTAGGGAGAATGTTTAGAACACTTTAACAACTACTGTTTAGTGACTCGTTAGGTTCATAGCATGTGGCAGCTATTACTTACACATTATTGCTATAAGAAGTTCCACTTAATATTGAGTACCTACTATGTGTGGAGCATGTCTAGGTACATAGGTGAAGGAATTACGTGACAAGTTATCTTAAAACTCAAGATCCTGGTAAGGAGAACATAGTCAGGCCCTTATAACTCTGGGGGGGAAACTCCAGTATGCCTGGTACCATAGGTTAGTAGAGGAGCTGCATCCAGGCCAACCTTGAAAGTTGCATGGAGTTGATGATATTCATTACTCAAAAAGGAAGTAAGCCAGTAGAAGAACTGGGATGGCCCTTAAGGTTAAGAGTGAGAAAATATCAGAGGGAGAGAAAGAAAGAGGAAGGAGATGAATGTTTACCCTGTGTTGAGGAAACAGCAAATTGTCGTATGGTACCAGCCATTCAGAATGAAACAAGATCCATGGATGAAGTTCAAATAGACAGGCAGGAGAAAAGTCCCAAACAGCTAGGATAAGCATCTTCAGTGAACAGGGGAGAGGCAGAGGTGATGGGTTTTGTGTTTCAGAAATGTGTCTTTTAGAAAGATCATCCCAGCTTTGGTGTTGAGGATAATTGGGTATGTGACAAGACTGGATAGCAGAAACATGGGGAAGCTGCTTCAGAACTTTAAATGAGGGCTGCCTAGACCATGGAGAGAAGATGGACTTGCTGATAGACCCATGCCAAATTAAGGGTATGAGAAGGTACCAAGGTTGAGATGGATGTTACCATCTGATAAGAGATTTCCAGAGAGAGGGAGGTGACAAGGAGGCTTGTAGTGAGGTAGATAGTAAATATCACTATGATGAATATGTATTATACATAGTATGTAATCCTAGGAAGATAAGCAAGACTAGTGAAGGTATCAAAATGGAAAAGAATTATTATTGATGATGATTTCCCCTGTACCAAGGGAAGCTTTAAGTAGTTGCCTTGCATTAACTTACAGAATCATTTGTCTGCCCCATTGTAGATATCATGAGCTAATCCTATATTCTCAGTTTGTATAGGAGTCAGATGGATAACTTACCCATCCTAAAGAAATTTGGGAATTGTTTGGCTCATCTCTTTATCCTTGTCTGGATTGATCAAAATCTGAAGCTAGTTCATGGACTGAGGCTCAAGCAGTGTGTATTGGAGCTTATAACCACCCACTGGGTGCTGGGGGACAGAGGTGACATCACATAGATGTCATGTCTCATTAGGAGAAGCAGAACTTTGCAAACTGGAGGAGCCTGAACCAGAGCCTGGAGTCTTGCCACTTGTGGCTATTCTCTGCTCAGAGTGGGTATAATTGCCTTCTTTACATAGATACCGAGAGTCTTAAATTGTTTGAGTTTTGTAAGTGTTACAAGTCAACTCCACAGTGCCTAGCAGAAGGAGTCCCTAAGAAACTGGCTCAGACTGTAAGAACTCAGTGCCCAGAATGGGCAAGACAGAACCCACCATCTTAAAAACTAGAGGTCTTATCTGGAAGTCAACAGCCCTGAGTAGTGGCTCTAGGCAAATTTATCACCTTTCAGAGCAGCTTCCTCCTCTCTAAAATTAGAAGAAGGGCTTGGGAGAGGTTTCAGTGGTTAATAATATTTGCTGTTCTTAAGGGGGACCCAGGTTTAGTTCCAAGTTCCCACACGGCAGTTCAGAACCACTTGTAACTCTACTTTTAGTTCAGTGCTGCTCAACCTTCCTAATTCTGTGACCCATTAACGTAGTTTCTCATGTTGTAGTGACCTCCAACCACAAAATTCTTTTGGTTGCTACTTCATAATGGTAATGTTGCTACTGTTGTGAAACACAATGTAAATATCTGATATGCAGGATATCAGGTTGAGAAACAGGGTTCTAGTGGATCTGACACCTTTTTTTCACCTCTGTGAGTATGAGGCATGCACTGGAGCATATACATGCATGGAGGCAAGACACTTATACACATAAAATAAACATAAATACATCTTAAGAAAAGACAAATGATCAAATACATTGTACAAAATTCTTGAAAACCTGACAGCAAAAAATTGAGAAGGAAAACATCCGTTTGCTAATAAAAGTTCATTCAAGTAATGTATGATAAAACAAACCTTGCCCACTGTATAAGGTTTAACTTCTACTAACCAAAAATTAGACACAATTATATTGTTAAAAATAACAAGGATAAAGTAGCCTCTGTATGCTCAACTTTTGTTCCAATCACTGTTCGTGTTTCAGTCGTCATAAAGGTGGGGAAATAAATCCATAGGTTTGTTGTAGCTTCCTGATACTGGGAGGATTTGCCCTGGCACCCAGAATTAACAGAGGTTCATATTTTGAATTTAGTTCATGTTTAGAATCTGCCTCAAGATTTTTCTATCATTCCTTAAATCAGTAGATGGTGATGATTGGCTGATGTTAGTATATGAGGGTATGAGTTGATACATCTTGACTATATGTCAAGTTCTGGATGGCTCCTAGAAAGATTTGGATTGGATATAGGAGCTATGGGACTTCATATTTATTTTCAATTATCAAATTTCTGGCTCTGTAAGGTTCTATGAGAAGAGAAGCCTCCATTGCTTACATCGCATTATCAATTTTTGTTGTACTGAAATGAGGGATACAATCATTTATTTCTTCATGGGATCAGAGAAAGGGAAGAATTTGATATATTTCTTAGATTCAAATATTATAGATTCCTAAGACTGGGAGAGACCTTGGGATTGTTTGTTTTCTTCCCACATGCTCTTCACTCTGAGTGGAGGCAAGTCCAAACAGCTAAAGATGGATAACCTAATATTGCCTCTCTCCATAACTCATTCTTGGGTCTCACAAACGATTCTGAGGCTAAGGAAATTCTTCCTTATGGCAGCTGTAAACTGTGCCCATAGCTGTGGAGGCCTGGTTCAGCTCCCCCATCCTCCACGGAGGTGGAGAAAAACAGTTCAGTCAATGTCCTCGGGTGTCAGCTTTCCTGGCCTTGAAGACCATTATGAAAGCAGTCCTCAGCCTTTGCTTCTCAAGGCTGAGCAACCTCCATGCTTAGGTATAGTTCTTCATTTCCATCTTCCTGACTTTGTCTGAACTGTCTCCAAATCTGCTCCTTACCCTTAACTCTACAACCTAGAACTTTTCATGAGAATCTAGACAGTGCTAACCTGGCCAATGAACTAATCATTCTTGTGTTTAGTTATTACAGTTACTGTCTCCTTATTAAAAAGAATAGAACTTGAATCCAAGTCCCTCCTGGGGGTGGGGTGGGGCATAAACCAAATGGGTGAAAAGTAATACAATGTAGCAGTTAAAGTGGATATCATAGGTCATTCTCCAGTCACATGACTGTGAATGTGTTACTGTAACCTTTGACTCAATTCTCTTGCAAAATGGGATAGCAGTATCTGTCCTGCACAGTTATAGTGAGGAGACAATGAAAAAAAATACTCATAATGAATTTGGGAGATTGGTTAGTACTTGTTGCAGCCATGTTTGGTAAGTAGAGGAAAAGTGAGCTAAGATGCTGGGCTCTCGTGGGGTTACATTCACTATGCTTGCAAGGGTGAATTTATAGTGAACCAGTAGATAATAACCCAACATAACAAGGCTCTAGTGGTGGTTATGCTCTGAGACTGGAGAGAGATGTGGCCAAAGGCAACAGGAATAATATCAAAGGTCAGGAGAATGGCAGGCTTGATGTGCTTTTTAGCTCATTGCCTATTGTGCACTTCTTTAACAGGCATCTTTATTAATTATTTAAGAATTTCATGTAATTTATTTTGATCATATCCACCGAACTCCTCCTCCCTAAATCCTTCCAGCCACTCCTACTCTTCTACCAACCCCAACATGGTTTCCGCTTTTTAAATATAAATTTAATAGCCTTTGGGCTCAAATTTGTGCTTTCTATATACTTTGGAATTGACATACCAGGAGTCATGATTGCACATTTTTACTATGAAGATTTCTGGGTTGGGTCAGTTGAGAATGAGTAAGAGCTATTTAGGTTGGTGAAGATTAGAAAAGTTGGAAAAAATTCTAGACAGAGAAGCCTGGTGAACAAAGATCTAGAGGAGTCCATGGGCAGCACATGTTTGAAGAACACTGAGTTGAGACAGTTGCTGGTTGATATGCTGCAGGTAGGACATACAGTGTGTTGGATAGTAGAGGGAGATGGAGGCCTTCGTGACTGTTGCTTTGCCCTTAAGCTAATCTGTGCTCACTGTGCCTTTTATCGGTACCAAAAGCCAAAGATGAGGTGGAAAGTCTGCCAAAGCATGTGGTGTTTCTCTTCTACAGGGTGAGCATCACAGATCTGAAAATATGCAATGCAAAATGTTTTGAAATAAGTCCATTTTAAGTGCCAACATGATAATCACAAGTAGACAATTCTACATTATCTAACCTTGTTTCTTTTTTATATTCTCTCTCTCACTGTCTCTGTCTCTGTCTCTGTCTCTCTCTCTCTCTCTCTCTCTCTCTCTCTCTGTGTGGGTGTATGTGTGTGTGCGCGCGCGCACATGCCGGTGATCATGTGTGCAGACACTCATGGATGCTAGAAAAAGGTGTCAGATGCTCCTGGAGCTGGAGTTACCGGTGATTGTTAATAGCCTATTATAGTACTGAGAACTGAATCTGGATTTCTTCCAAGAGATATAAGTGCTCTTAACTGCCAAGCCATCTCTCTAGCCCTTTAAGGTATAGAATTATTTAAAATACTCCACAAAATTACCTCAAGCCTATGTTGTATGAAAATTTATGAAAAACAAATGAATTTCATTTTGGTATAGGTCCCATATCTCAGATATCTTATTATAAATATTAAAATATTATAGGATCTGAAAAATCATACAAAATTCCAAACATTTTGGCTCTGAAACATTTCCAATAAAAACTGTGCAGCCTGTAGTGGCTCTGTTTCTCTGTGTGGAATCTGAGCTGTCAATATTGGAATCTCATTTAGCTGTCTACTTCCTAAGAGCCAAGTATGGCACCACACATGGTGACAACTTTAGTCTTCACATAGGCTGAGACCAAGTTCATGTCTAATCAATGCCCCCATCTCCAGACCCAACCAATTATGCTCATGCACAAATAAATGAGTCTAGGCATTTAGTCTTCTACTTTGTGCTTTGGCTACCTTCTCATTGCTGTGACTAACTACTTGAGAAGAGGCAACTTAAGGAAGGAAGGGCTTCTTTTAGCTCAGTTTTTGGACTGCATGGTTGCAGGAGCATGAGGTGGCTGTTCACACTGCATCCACAGTCTCAGGAAGCAGAGACTGATGGGTGTTGGTGTTCATCTGCATGTTCCCTTGATTTTCAGCTTGAGATGCTGGGCTATGGGATGATGTTACCTACATTTAGGATGGGTCTTACCCCTCCCAGTTAAACCTCTCTGGAAACACCCTGGACCCCTGCCCAATTATTTTTTCTTAGGGAAATTCTAATTCCAGTCAAGTTGATAATGATTAACCATCATGCTAGCTGAGGACCATTCTAGTCAAGGAATGCAGATTTTCAAAGAGGCTGAGGAGGAAAGGTATTTCTTAGTTTCTAAGAAGGCTGATATGCTTAGCATCAAATATTCCCTTTTAGAAAAGATGTCAAAAGCAGTGAGAAATACTTGAGTTGTAGCAGCTGCTTGAATGGTGCAATTCTCTTACTTAGGGCACAAAAGGCACAATTTTCTATCTAATTCACTACTCAATCATTTCTTGGCCCCTGTCTCAAGCTCAATTTAAGCTCAGTCCCCAGTACACAGAGCCACTGTACGGTTATAAAGAAATGACTGGCCAAGGGGACTGAGGGAAGTAGAAGCCACGTGTTGACCCAAAGCTTAAGTTATCAAGTGGCCCCAGGACCCCATGGCATCACTCTCCAAGGCCTCTCATCAAGTTCATGTAAAATAGGTCATTTCTCCTTCAGCCTCTGAATTCTGAGGATCACTGCCTGATAGGAGAATAGGATCTTTTAAAATGCTCACTGCATACGTTGGGGAAACAGACTCATGTACTCCACAATCAGGGGCAGTGCTTGGATTGAAAGTTTGCTGCCTCCAGGGCTTTGAATTGAAATGGAATCGGCTGGCTCTCGGCAGAACTCCATTACTGTTGATGACTGTTTGTCTTTTTCAGAGGAGTTCGGCTGAGCAATAAATATGACTGCTCTTTAGGGAGAGCGTGCCGAGAAATGTTGGATCTTTCCTTACACATGTCAAGTGTATTTCAGTTTTTCAAAAGCCCTTTTTCACTTATAATCCTTTTCCAAACTCAAGGAAGCCCTCGCAAGGAAATGACAGCTATGCTATCAGCACCAGTCATCAAGTGAATACCCAGAGGGTATAGGGTGAGAGTCTTGCCCAGCCAGACAAGGATCTGAAGTACAAGGCTGTGCTTGTGCATTCAGGTTGAGCTGCCTCTCTGTTCACTAGTTAAAGGTCCATTTTCCTAAATTGTAAAATGTGTTCTTTGCTTGTTGTTTTGAAGCAAGCAGTAACTATATCTCCTAGGCTGCCCTGAAACTTGCTATACAGCCCTGATTGGTCTCAAACTCAGATTTCCTGCCCCTGCCTCCTGACTGCTGAAATTATAGGTAGGTTCCACATTTCCTGCCCCAATCCCTAATTAGCTCCAATCCATTGTCCCCTTTCTAAAAGAGACTGGCATGTTAGCTTTACTTAGGCAGGGGAGATAGCTCAGTAAAGTGCTTGCCATATAAGCCAGGGGATCTGAATTCAATATCTAAAACGCACATTAAAAACAAAACCAAAATCATCAAACATGTCGGTGTGTGCGTAAACTCAGTATCAGGGAGACAGAGACAAGCAGATTCCCGGGGTTTAATGGTCAGCCAGTGTAGCCTACATGGTGGGCTCCAGGCTAGTGCAAGACCCTATCTCAAAAAATTTAGGTGGATGGTGCCTGAGAAACAGCACTAGAGTTTTCTTTTGGCTTCCACATGTGCATGTACTCATACCCCACCACACACACACACACACACACACACACACACACACACACACACACAGAGAGAGAGAGAGAGAGAGAGAGAGAGAGAGAGAGAGAGAGAGAGAGAGAGAGAGAGAGAGAGAGATTGACCCAAATCTTTTTGTAATCATTTCTAAGGGAGAGTTTCTCCTACCAATTCCAACAATGAAAGGCAAGATGTTCACGCTTCCCGAGCTGATCATGATGCTTGGGGCATGGGCTTTTTGCAGTGGTGGGAGTCCAGCAGGGTTATTACACAGTCAGTAATCTGGGCATACGCTGCAGAAATACATAATTTTGTGTAACACTCTAAGAGACTTTATTTTTAGCATTGCTGGATTCCTTTTTTCCTTACTAGAAAAGGAGGAACACCATCGCATCCAAGTCAGCTGCTGGCCAAGATGAGACTTACACAGCCCAAATCACCACAGCAGCACCTTTCACACAGATATTCAGTGACTTAGATCAGAGCTAATGAGACCCAAGTGCTTTTCTCAGAAAAACCTGGAAACTGAAATTTGGAAAGTGAAATGTGGCAGTACGATGAAAATTCTTAGTTGCCTTTTGTTTTGGTCCTTGAAGTGAAGTCTTTTCCTTTGTAATTGATCTTGAGCTAAAGGAACACATCTTATACTGTACCTCGCTTCTGTCATCAATATGCTTGTGTCTGTCTGGTGTCTGTCTAGCATTAAACTCTTTTCTCTATTTCATATCCTCTCTTAATCCAAACAATCAATCAATCAAAGGAGTAAAACAAATAGTAAACATAGATGAAAACCGTGTGTGTGTGTGTGTGTGTGTGTGTGTGTTTGTGTGTGTGCATGCATGTGTGTTCACTCGTATGCATGTAGATGTCAAATGATTGGGTATTTTCCACAGTTTCTCCTTCTACCTTATGTTTTGAAACAAGTTCACTCCCTGAACCTGAAGATTGCTGACTCCGGGTACTGGTTGACCAGTGAAACTCAGAAATACTCCCGTCTCTATGCCCCTATTGGTGGATTACAGGTGCTTGCTATTGTACTGGCTTTTTGTGTGGGCCCTAGGGATCTGAATTCAGGTCCACATGCTTGCTCATCAAGCTGACTGATGGCGCCATCATCTCAGCCTCTCCTCATAGTCATCCTTTCAACAACACTGTACCAAATCATAGGGCTTCTTAAAATACTAAAATTAATTACTGGCCAGCATTGGTTCTGGAGTCTACCCACCACCGTTGTCTGCTCTAGACTGAGAAAGGTTTCATTCATATATATATATATATATATATATATATATATATATATATGAATATATATATATTATCAAGAGGAATCATTTTTACAACCAAGAAGGATATTTAGAACAGCTAAGAAGACCATGAGGAACAATGAGAATCGAGTTAGTTAATGCAATATAAAATTAACATTTGGAAAGTAATAATTTTCTGGCTTAATAGTGATAGTTAGTTAGACGATTTGAAGGTAAAAGTCACTCAGGGTAGCACTGACATAAAATATCCAGGAATAAACATATTGAGTAATTATGCTGACACTGTATGAAGAAAACAGTAAAACTTTAGCAGGAGGTAAGAAAGAAGTGTTGGATGCAGAGAAGGAGGTGTCAGCTTCCTAGAGAGGAGCAGGGCATGCTGTCAACACTTTAATACTTTCCAAATGAATGTGCATCTTTAATGGAATTCTCATCAAAATCACGTTGCCCCTGTTGTTTTCTGGAAACTTCACCAAGCATTCTAAAGTTCATCTTGAATAATAAATGGAAGGAGAGAGCTCAAAAATAGTAAGAATCAAGAAGAACAGCAAGGCGGGCATTTCTCTAGTAGACACTGGAAGGTATATTAAGAACTGTGATGATTAAAGCGAGAGATTCTAGAGTAAGAATCAGGTGACAAATGGGGTCAAGATGTCAGGAACAGACTTCATTAATGCTAAGAGTTTAGAGTTCAGGGACTGACAAATTATGCCATTGATGGTCACCTGGCCAAGGGAGAATGAGAATACCAATGAAATTTCAGAGGTAAAACAACTCAAAACGTATTTTTTGAAAGGACAAAAGTATAAAATAGCATTCTTGTTTTCCATGAGATGGGAGGACATAGACATAAAGAAAAAGAATGGTGGAGAATGGAAATATGATAAACAAAAAATCTGACAAATCATAAAGAATGAGATGTTTTTGGTAAGTATGGACCAAAAAATTCATATCTTTGCAAAATCAAGAATTTATACAAAGAATCTTGGGGGTCATGAGATGGGTCAGTTCATAAAGTGCTCAGTGCAGAAGTGTAGAAAACTAACTTTAGGTCCTCCAGAACCACATGAAAACTGAGAGTGGCTGCACATCTGTAAACCCAGGGATGCTGTGTAGAGACAGTCAGACCACACAAAACCAGGGATGGTGTGCAGAGACAAGCAGACCTCTGGAGCTCACTGGATATCCAGTGTTGGGTGAAATGGTGAGATCCAGACTCAGTAAGAGACCTTGACCCAGAAAGAGGTTGGAGAAGCAACTGAGGAAGGCATCCATCATTCCTTTGGCTTCTGCATGTGCATTCATAGGCAATCACAAACTCTCATACAAATGTACACTGCATAACACACACATGTGCGCACACGTGCACACACACAGATGCACACACACACACACACACACACACACACACACACACACCTTAAAAATCTACTAGGAAGAAATGTAGGTCTGGCTCCCAAGCAACTAACAGGAGATATATGCTACTAATAAATACATGAAAAAGTGTAATGGCACTTATCAGCAGAGAATGCAAATTAAAACAATAATGAGACACAGCTGGCAGAGATTTTGAGAATGGATAATGTCCCTGATGATGCTAGTGATGGAGGAGTGAAGCCCATGTGGTGACGGCCTCATTTTCAAGGAAAGGAGTGATTTAAAGCCATCTCTCTGGAAATCAATCAGGTAATAAGTGTCAATAACTGAAGAAAAATGTAATAATATTATTCTAAAGGTAAATCTTAAGTAAAGTACCAGAAAGACCAAGAAACCATTTCATGCATAGGGAAGTTTGTGCAAGTATTGCTGATATAGTGAGTGTTGATTCATCCTACAATTCCAGTCATAAGTTAATGGTTAGAAATACAAGAGCAAGCCTTGGAAGGCAGCAGTTTTAGTACCTAGTGTGGTTGTGTCCGATTTTGATATAAAATTAAGTGAAAATTGTAGAGACAATAGTTTGGGTTAAATCTTCCATCTTAAGCCCTACAAAAAGACAGCAAAATCATAAAGAAGACTTAACTCTCAAGGGACCAAAAAAAAAAAAAAAAGCAGATGACATTGGTAAAGCAATGTCAATTACGTTTTGTAAAGATAAGAGAAAAGCAAACAAACAAATGAATGGAAACCAACTTGGCACAGCAATAAAATGATAGTGGAATGCAAGCCGGTAGGAGAAGGAAACAAGGCCGCCTGGCAGGTGGCTTTGCCAGCTTCTGGAAATGAGCAGGGATTGGAGGTGCCAGGTGTCTTCGGAGGCGAGGGAAAGCAGCAGAAAATAGGTGAGCAGGTTTATAGAAAGGGAAAATTGAGGAGCAATACCACCTCTTACCCCCTGCAAAGGACCAACCCATAAAAGATTGTGCTTTCTTGAAGCTGAGCCAGAGATCTGATCTAGGGAAATCTGGCACAGTGGAGTGAACATACAGAAAAAAAACAAGGTTTCAAGTGAAAGTCTGTATGTGGGACAATAGACTCACTCTCCCTTCTCTCCACAGTGTTACCAGCCGGCTTTACACTTGATGAGAAGAGATCAAGGGATTCCTTTGTGGGGAAGCTAGCCTGCCCCCCAGGAAAAGCCTCTGATGAAAAGGTTACCTCTTCCCCATGTTACATGAAGACCTACCTCCTGGAATTCCCTTCTAGGCATCTGCACATCTAGCCAGATATAGACATTCTATACTTAAAGAGAGAATATCACTATATATTCCCGGAAGTTTCCTAATATGAAAAGGAGATCATATCAGAAATATGAAGTAATGGTAGGAAACCAAGGCTATATAGGACAGATAAAACTGTCAAACAATCTCTATTTCACTTGAGAGACAAGAAAATATAGTATATCTGTTTTTACTAAAGGTTAATGTGATTAATGAATAGTGAAAAAAAACATGTGCATTCACAAACACTTATACATATAGGCACTTCATTGAACACTTTTTAGCATATATGCTGTCTTAGTTTCTTTTCTGTTGCTGTGAAGAAAACACCATGACCAAGGCAGCTTACAAAAGAAAACATTTAATTGAGGGCTCACAGTTTCGAGGGTTAGAACCCATGACCATCAAGGTGGGAAGCATCGATATAGCAGGCAGGCATAGTTCTGGAGCAGTTGAGAGAAGAGAGAGAGGCGGGGGGGGGATTGAGAATGGATTCTGAGAGCTCTAAGCCAGTCTCCAGTGACACACCCCCTCCCACAAGGCCACATGTGCCAACTCTTCCCAAATGCTCCACCAGCTGGGGACCAAGTATTCAAATATATGAGCCTGTGGGAGCCATTCTTATCCTCTTATCCACATACAGAATGGCTAGAACACACTAAAATTTCTAAGAAGAAAATAAAATACATTCCTACACCAAATATTGAGAAACATACTGGTAAATACTTCTTGATACTAGAAATCTGTATCCTGTCACTGTCTTCTACTATCATAGGAATAAAAGTAGAAGACATCTTTAAATGAGATGATAGATAGAAAGGTGACAAAGCTATGGAATAAAGTGTTTTTAGGTATTCAAGTGCTTTACACGTTTCTCCAAAAATTACTTAAGGATGTGTTCCATAAAACAACAAGGAGGAAGATACGAGATCCAGAAAAAAGAGGTCCATCCTTCTGAAAGAAGCCAAGGGATTTCTAATGTAAGGGAAAAAGGATGCTTCAGGACTGTGCTCTTCAGGATGCCTGGAGAGAAGCCAGTCTAGACTAGAGAGGGAGGACTAAGGGCTCCTAAAAAGAGGTGTGTGTGTGCGTGTGTGTGTATGTGTGTGTGTGTGTGTGTGTGTGTGTAAACTGATCAGTTGTCTGATGAGTTCACACATATTGAGAGGGACTTTGAAAGAATTTGTCATTATGCTTCCCCAAAAGAAATAACAAATGAAACCATCAATATTATCTAGTAGAGATGCATTTTAAAATAATATGTGACAACAGCATACTGTGTAACTTAGTAGTGAGCAAAATTTAAATACAGTATTATAAACATTAAGTATGCATTTAAGAAAGTCATGAAGCTACCATTTTGGAAAGATAAAGGGAGGTGTGATATAAGTGTGTTGAATATGTACCTAATTCTACTTGTCCATATTTGAAAGTCAGCAGATGATATATGAAAGGACAGCCTAATGAGATGGCCTATTATGACTTGCAAATAAGGAATAAAGGCAAAAGTGCAGCAGTTTTTTTTCAGGCTTCACAGCTAGATCTGGTCCATGACTGTTGAGGCTCTTGGGTTCACTCCCTATCTATTTGGAGACACCAGTCTTAATGTGTTCTTTCCCTTTCTCTATATCTTCAAGTTCAGTTACACTATGGAAGGTCCCTTTTCAATAAACCAATGTTGGTATTAAAACAATTAACCATAGTTAATTGTTTTCTGTATGGGATTTATTTAAAAAGGCCAAAAATAGTGTTGAGAAATTGTTTCATAAATGTCATAGAAATACACACATTTATTGACTACTTGATTGATTTCTGGATTAGTTGAGTACTCTTTTTAACCCTGGTTCTGGGTTAGAGTATGAGTCTACTAGAGAAGAACTTTCTAATATTGTACAAGCTACTGCATATATTCCAGGCCTTGGCTTTCATATCTTTACAATGGGCATAAAAGAGTGGGCATCTAGCAGGACTAAAAATTGAGCACAACATCTAGATCATACTTAGTTGGGTATGTCAGTGATTGTGGTAAGACTAGTGGTACTTTTGGAAAGAAAGGGACAAGGAAGGCAATTAATTGCAGTGGCCTGAATGTAAGTATTCTGTATTGAAATGTATTTATGATATTAAAATGATGTCTATGACTGCTGGAGACTAGGATGGAAATGTTGGAAAGGACCATGAAATAGGATAGAGAAGCCAAAATGGGTGGAATTGTTTTGGGGTCTGTTGAAATCACCAGGGATTGACATAGATCATAACCCAACTCTCATAGTGTCCAACAATTGAAGAAAGACTATATTGAGCAATGTCACAGGGTTTACTATTTCTTTCAGTTATCCACAGAATGCTTGAATATTAAAGACACCTTGCAAACCATTTGACAATTTCATGGCTATAGTTTAGACAGGTTCCTAATAAAAGTGGGATACTTGGCCAATATTTCTTTTGTCTTTATCAAGGTGCCTCCCATGGAGACCACTCCAATCCAGTTTTTACCACAAGGAAGCAATATGGACTGCTAGGTCACCTGCTCTGTCATATGAATTCCATGTGGCAATTTCCTTGCTTTTAAGAAATGCACCACTTGTCACAGAGTGTTTTCAGGACATGATATATTATTTGATGACAGCCCTGTTCTCTGATGGATGAGGTGGAGAGGGGCTCATGGAAACTTGAAGGTTCGTGATGAGGAAAGACCTTGTTTACCTATCCAGGGAATGATGCATTTCTCTCTGTGGGGACTCACATATCCACAGATCAGGAAGGCAGGAATTTGTAGGGTGCTCTTGGGAACAGGGATCTTCCTTATTTCCTTCTACTTTCAAGGAAAGGATTCTTTGTCTCTTAGAGAAAGTGGGAACTTCCAATTCACTGTTCCTTGTTCATGTTTATGGTTTAAAGTGTCCAAACTCAGCTCTCATGTGGAAAACACAAAGACAGACAGATGCATTTAAAGATGACAGCACACTTATCAGCATTTCTCTGTACCAAGGAAAAAATTTCAAACCCAAAGTTATGCAGGGAGAAAATTTTATCCTAAACTCCAGACACTTCTATGACATCACAAAGAGTAGGGGTTTCTTGGTTTAGGTTGGCTGTGGATAAGGGGAAAGGAAATGTAAGCAACATGTCAGGGAAGGGATCACTACTATGGACAAAAACTGCATAAAGAGGAAACCATGATGAAATTGCTATCATTGTGTCAATCTGCTCTGGGAAATGAAATGTGTTCACTTTTTATTTGCTGACAATATCCCAATAAAACTGCAGATAAAAGTGCTAAGCAACCAGAAAGGAAAAGTCCTAAAGTAGGCAATCAGTGGATGGCATCCTAGGCAATGCTTAGGCATGTGTGGTCATGTCCACTGAACCCTTAGAACAAAGTTGTAGAAATAATCATACAGCCACTCCCACTGACAAGTGTGGACGTGAGAGGATGAATAAGTTAGCTCTCTGTAGGGCATCTGAACCCACGTAACTAGTGGAAGATAATTTTCATTTCACTATCTCTGGCCTGAAAAGCCACCATCTTCTTCTCCTCATGTGAAGGGAACGTTAACTCTTTCTGTTTCCTAGTATTTTCCAGGGTCTTGGGACTTCCCAGTCAGGGGTATGATGTGACGGTGTAATCCTTCTTGCAGGGAAGATTTGCTTTAGCTGAATTAATTGCACCCTCTGAACAGGATGGGACGGTTGGAACCCAGACTCAATGGTATACCTGTTTGTCTCTCATCGAGGGTTGCTCCAGACACTCCACTTTTCATATTAACTTACGTTTCCAGTTTGTAAAATGGTAATGGGAGTTACCACCAACACCATCAGCATCATCACCACCATCTCTGCTATCACCATCATCACTATAAACACCACTAGCATCACTGTCACCACTACCACCACTATCATCATCTTCATTATCTCACTATCATCTGTTAAGAAGAATGCACATAGTATGTGTCTAAGTGGCTCTTTCCACTCTAGGTTGGCTTCGACTATCAGAAGCTTGGATTTGCAGGAAGAGGGGTCATGAAGGAGTCAGAATTCAAGAGAGGAGTATAGAAATCACAATAGTGATTGTGACAACAGGATTACCTGGAAAAATTTGTGAGTTTTAAGAGGCTAGTTGGAATTCCTTGATGGTTGGTAAATGAGAGCTATACATAGGAAGCTATACATAGGTGAGAATCCATAGGAAAATTGTTAATGTCATTAAGAATATAATTTCTCTTTTGTGTATGTGTTTGAAATCTTAATTTTCAGATTTTTAAGAGGATATAATTGTATCACCAATTAAGTGAGTGAGAACAATCTATAAAACTAAAGAAATGCTATTCTTGTGGAATAATATATGTACACAAAATTAAAGCAGTTCAACACTGAACAGTTGTAATGTTCTTTTAGATGGTGTGACTGTGATGGCTATACTCACATTTCCATTATGGCTCTGTTTTCTTTCATTTCTAGGAAATGTTTCCCTTAACAAAAACTCTAATGCTTTATTTTAGCCTGAAGGGATAAATCTCATGCAAGATCTGTTTTAAATGATTTTTTTGAAGTTTTGAAGAAATAAAATATTTTTATTGTAATCTCATTAATTTTTGTGGGTGTGTGCTGGGACAACAAAAACACAAATGAACTTTAAACGTTGAAGCTTTCTACCTGCCTAGTTCTTAGTGGCCTTACTTGTGAACTGGGAATAGTTCAGAGAGAAAAATGACTATCTCAAGAGGAGGAAAAAGTAAAGAATCTGGGACTGGGAAGGAATTCAAAGGCTGACTGACTTCCCATGGTGACCCCAAAAATTGGCTGTAACGTCAACGCATGTCTAACACTCAATAGTAGATCTAGCCTTATATAGCAAGAGATGAACTGAGAGAAATTGTAATTCCTCCTCTAGACTTAAGGTGAACATTTAACAATTAAATACAACCTAAAAAAGCCAGGTGTGGGCAGCACATGAGTAAAGGCTTCATGCTACTCTGATACTGAGGTAGAAGCGTCATGGATTTGAGGTTCACCTGGGTTACAAAGTTAATTCAAGGTCAGCCTTGGAATATAAAATGACCCTATACCTCAAAAATATATAATGTTTTGATGATACCTTTTTTTTTGGTTTTTATGAGACAGGGTTTCTCTGTATTGTTTTGGAGGTTGTCGGTCCAGCCCGACCTCGAACTCACAGCGATCTGCCTGCCTCTGCCTCCTGAGTGCTGGGATTAAAGGTGTGTGCCACCACCGCTTCAGCATGGGACTGATCAAGAACCCCTGAATGTGGGTGTCAGTGAGGAGGCCTAGGGAATCTATTGAGCCTTGGGCAGCAGATCAGTACCCATCCCAAGTATACACACGGACTTTGGACTCCCATAGAACAATGTGAGGTGCACTCTCACCCTGAACTCTTGGGGAAGGGTCTAGGCCCTGCCCTATATGAAATGACAGACTATGGACACCCTCATGGAGGGCCTCACCCTCCCTGGGGGAATGAGGGGATAACATGGGGGGGTTGGGGGAGGGCATGGGAGGAGGGGAGGGAATGGGAGAGGGACCTGGAACTGACTTGTGAAGCAACCTCGTTTCTTATCTAAATTTAAACTGGAAAATAAAATATAAAATAAATAAATAAATAAATAAAATCATGTAAATTGTGTGGAACAAAAAGCAATAGTTTCCTGGGTTATCTCTTCTTAACTTAAGGCCCATTTCTTAACGATAAATAACATTACCAATATTGCTTTATAGTGTGTAGCAAAATAAAACCTTAACTCCGAATTAAACGGCTGTTTAACATTTAAGTTTTGTATGTTTGTTTGTTTGTTTGTTTTAGTGATGTTATAGTAGTAGCACGATTGAGTGAACATTTTCCTAGAACTGAGGAATAGAGAAGGGGACAGTTTCTCCTGTTTCAGACATCTTCACCCTAGACTAGGAATGAAGAACTCAAGACACAGACAGGTCCAGAGACTGTCCAAAGTCAGTTGGTGACACCCTAAGCTGTATGTTAGCCCTGATCTCCTTTTCATCTTGGTTGCAGGGCTTCTTGGGCTTTTAACTCTTTACACAATTCAAGAACCCACTCACTCCTGCATCAGAGGAGCTTGGTCTCCTTTTCCAAAAGGTGACCATTTAAATTGAATGCAATTAAAACAGTGTTGTTGATATTTAAAACTGTCATGTCTAGTCTACCTATAAAATTATAATGTATCATATAATTTACCTAGTTTGGGAGGAAAACAGAAAGAAATATACAATTTCGAATAGGAAAAATCTAAGCTGTTATTCACAGAGGCATTAAATACAATTAGTAGGCGCTCTCCAGAGTCAGTGTCAAATTCCAGAACTGTCTCCCCATGTATGGTGATTCCCTCAGTTTGTCATTTCATGGTCATTGGGTGAGAATCAGAGCACAGTTGGTTCAGGATTATGGCAGGTTACAGAAAATACCATCATAGTGAGATAGACGTCATCTCAGGGTATGAAGATCTAGATCATAGGCACCAAAATTTATGGAGAGGGAGAGGAAGGGAAGGGGAGGGAGAAGAGAGAGAAAGGGAGAGAGAGTGTTAGAGAGAGATATTAACATTGGATGACACTTCTAAAATCGAGTCATAGGCCTGAAGGAGTTTGATCAGGAGCAGCTAAGCCATGCGAGGTCAGTTACACAAACTGAAAGAAAACCTAATTGGCTTAGACAAGGGCTTGGCAAAATTATTCTGTGAAGGGCCAACTAATGAATATTTTGGCCTTTACCAGCATAAGGCCCTTGCTGATATTCCTCAACATTGCCTTTGTACCAAACAAGGATCTGTGGGAAATGTAGAAACCAAGGCCTGTGGCTGTGGTCTAGGAAGACTTTATTTATGGCACAGAGATATGAATACCAGAAAATACACTCCTGTTACTATCTTCATCAACCATTTGAAAATATAAAATCTTTCTTGGCTCACAAATGGAACAACAGGTGGTATGCTTGACTCAATGCAGTCTGTTGACCACAGGCTTTGAGAGCTACCTTCTGAGAAATGCTTATTGTGTCCCAGAAAATAGGTAGACACAACCTGCCAGGATCTGTCCTCCCTAATTTTGTAGATTCTGGAACATAGGTGCTTTCTGTTTTGTTTTGGTTTCTGTGTCTGAGGTCATGACACAGACAGCGAAAGGGCTATGTGTGATCTGTTTTACCACAATGTTCCATTTCCTGGTCTACAGCAGATTAAACAGAGGATTCTTTGCTGCGTCACGCAGACCCATTACTGAGTATGTTTGCCATTGTTTCTAACAGGCAGGAATTCTCTTGGTCTGCAACACACTCTTCATTCTGGTTTGCTTCATAGGGTGTGCACATTTCTCCTATGTATACCTGGGGCTTTAACTTCTTCCCATAACATAGGGGGATTTACTTGCTAATAACCCCAGAAACATATTCAGTTCCTAACTACACATCTCATTAGTTATGTAGAACCCTCATTCCTATTTCTAGTTCATACTAGTGTGATTGGTTCCCGACTCTTACTATGACAGGAATGTCATATGGTAATGGCACTGTTTCTTCTATATAAAACGCTTTTGCATATTATAAGACAACACTTAGGAATGCCTCACAGGAAGGAAGTGGAAGAACTCTAGTTGAAAGCCAAATGAACTCCAGCTGTGTTGTTGTTCTGCTTGCCATGGTAGCCTGCCTCTAATTTAAGAGTTGGTAGGGCTGGTGTCCAAGCGACTTGTAAAGTTTGATGTGATAAGGTCAATTATTCTTACAATTTATTGCCAAAAGAGAGCATTTATTCATTTTATTAATGTGTTTGCACCCTCCTAAGTGTAAGTCATTGACTGTCATGTATGAGGGCACTTTATGCCTTGGAGAGTGAAAGACGATAACTATGTTGGGATTGGTTGAGCAGTTTGTCCTTTTCCGCTGTAAGGCATGGGGAGTTTTGAATTTGACTTTAAAATAAGATAGGTACTTAAAGTGATATGGAGATTTAACTGAAAAGTTAAAATACAGCTTGAAAGTTTAGTTCCTTCTGATCTACTGAGTAGTAGTAGGAGAGAGATACCAGTTGCTCTTATCTCAGTTAATTTGCAAAACTCTTATTTCCTTCCCAATATATATCTTCTACACATAAATGTCTATGATATTCATTTATCCTGTCTTTATCTAAATAGTTTTGATGAGGATCTATTCTTTTGACTGATCTACCATTCATGACGCTGTAGTGGAAGGGATTTCCAAAAAAGATCAATGCCACTGTTGAGAGACTCAGTGTTTGGAAAGTCTTTGTGAAACAGCCCAGATTGAATACAGGCTGTGTAGATGGCTGGGCTTCAGAGGAGCTCTGTGTGTCCCAAGTATAGTGAGCAACAGGGATGGGTACTGAAGGTATTTATGTAATCCTATTTAATTTAATAGTAGATAAGGTCCTTCCAAGGTTCACTTAAGCAGTGTGGACTAAGACCATTATCATCATTACATAGACATTTGGAATTTAAGGAAACCAAGACACCAGAAAGAGAGAGAGGAGATATCTCAACAGTTAACCATCGAAACAGATCTGGTAAGTTGGAAGTCTGGGATCAACTTTAGGATGTTCAACGAAGGTTCTTTAGGACAGAGGTGCTAACACACCATCCTGGATTTCCTTGATCAGTTTAATAGGAGGCCAGACAGTCTTAAACATTTAAAAAATCTAGCTGAAGGACCTAATCCTCAAGACCTCCCCCTCCCACCCAATTCAAGCTGCTGGAGCTCACTTGCTTGCCACATGTAAACCTGGCATGGTGACCTTTTGCAGATTCTGCATCACAGGCTGCCAGCTGTTTCTGAGCATGATCTGAATTTTGTCCTCATGAACACACAGAGAATGATGCCAAACCCTCCCGCAGTTCTCATCTTGCTGTTGGAAGTATGTGTGAGAAAGAAATCCTTGAAGAGGGTGTGTTTTGATGCCTGCTTATGACCTGGATTTCTTTTCTCTTTAAAATGTATATTTAAAGCTAACTGTTTACTCCCTGACTGCTCCAAAACCAATGCTGAATTTCCTACTAATTTGGATGCTTCTTTGCATTAAATATCTTTCATTTTTCTTAGCAAATTGAAATACTTGGAACATTGAATTTTTGTATTAATAATATGTATGATAGAAGCTGATAAATGTGAGATTAATGGCCAAAAGAGACATTTCAGACGGATAATTTAGATTTTTATCATTTATTAATCATAGAAAGTAAACCTGCTGTATAAGTAATTTTAGTTTTATCAAGAAGATAAATTGTCCTGGCTAATGAATGTATAGATATTCTATGCCAAAGGCATTTGGAGTAATCTGTTAATCATTTAAGTGTGTCAGGGCATATGCTATGTCTTCATAAGGCAATTAAAACACATAACGTTCTCCACTGAAATGCGTGTTGGTCTTCACTGCCTAAAGCAAATTAAAATGGCATTTGTCTTAGACTATGTCTTAGTGGCAAGATATCTACAGGCAATAACATGGAAGACTGTAGATGTTGTGGCAAAGAAAGACTAGTTCAGTCTCTCCTACTTGGGGCTAACTTGCAAATGACTCTCAGAGCAGAGCTGTGTTAATGACTGAGAACTTCCTGGTTCTCAGTGCATCTGCCATAGTAGAAGGAATCTTGGCAGAAAATACCAAAAGGTATCCCTCTCCCAGTGCCTGGGGATCTACAGCTGTAGCTCTCATTAGCACTAATGGTGCTCCCCAAATACAGTCCCTCCTCTCTGATGAAGGGACAGATCCCTCAATAATATTCTTGTTCCATGTAGCTGCCCTGTGAGGACAGAGCCTGGCTGCATTACCAGTGTAGTGGTGCCATTTCACTAATAGAGATTTGTGTTGGCCCTTATTTTAAGGTCGTAATTCTATTTTAGAAAATCTTTTTCAATGCAAATACATTTTTAAATGTTAATATTCCTTTTGTTTTTTGTTGTTTTCTCACAAACCTGCAATAGCTGCTGACATGAAGACATGGCTGTTTTACTCACCTGGCAATAGTTCACTCTGCTTGACTTTTAGATCTCCTCCAGCTCATCTGCAGGCTCAGGGCTCAGCCTCCATATTGCTGGCTTATGCAGTTCTGGCAGTAATTCGTTACCAGACCCTATGAGGAAAATTCTCCACAGGGCTTCGGGTGAAGCCTAATATGGCTTGAAGGCAAAGAAAGTAGGAAACAGGGGCCCAAGATGTTTTGGAAAGTGAAGTTTGAAGTTCTTACTTTGGAAATCAGGCGCCTCATTTCTAGGGTCGGTGGGACCCTAATACAACAGAGAGGGATGCCATGAACCTAATTTCTAGCTGGGCTTCCGTTCCCATTAGCGGGCTCAGCACCCACGTTTTCCACAGTGAGCATATGAGACATGTAGATGTATGAATGGACTGAAAGGTTTGATATAGTTTTGTTTATTTCTTTTACTGGCATCATAACTGCCCATAGCATCAGGTTCCTCCTGTGTAGTGGAGTGAAGATGTTTCTTCAGACCTCACAGTGCCTTCTTAGGGTGTCAAAGAGTTAGAGCCCAGGCAGCATGTGACCTCCTCTTCAGTCTTCCTGTATACCACTGTCTTAATTTGCTTGGTTGTTTTTTCCTCATTAGATTTTCTTCAGGGATTTTTATCCTCAAATAAAACCAGTTTCTCTTTTGGACATGGAGGCCTGCGCGTAACATTCTGTTCTTCGTTTCCTTTCCTTGGGGGCCTGAAACTCCTCTTCTGTGAGGAAAGAGAGTGATAGCCAGAAGCAGCTACTTGGGCATTTGGCATGTGGGCACATGGCCAGTTCTGGAAGGCTGGCCTGCTCCTGAATAGTGAACACAGGCACCATGCTGAGTAGTGTATTGATGCCAGCAGATTGCCAGGCAAGGCCTCTTGATGTTTGCAATGCACAGGTCCATATCAGCGATATACATTTCCATATTAATATGATGCTAAATAGGGATCCCGAGACATGGGAGGGGAGAGGGGGATCAATGAGAGAAGATACCAATGAGAACCAAAGCCCTAGGACTTGAAGAGTGGCAGGCTTGCTGGTGACTGTAGAGGTGCACTAGCAGTGGGGGAAGCTTGGGCTGCAGCTGCCCACATTATTCTTGGTTCCAGCCCACTGCCCCCTCTCTCCTCTTTCTCATTGAATTTGATGCTTTATGGAAGCTGCAACGTCATAAAAATAACACTCTGCTGCATCCTTCACCCTGGGATCTCAAAGCCCTCCATGGACATTAATATTTATCGCTAGGAACCCGGGATGTCGGGTGAGAAATATTATCCCAATTTTACAGATGAGGAACTTGAGATTGGGTGGTTAAGTGACTTGGCAGAAGTCACTCTCTACCTACTGAGTGGTGGGACCATACCCTGGGACAGATCCCAGAAAAGTATGCTGAGCCCTTGCAGAATGTGAGAGTGTCCTTTGTTTAATGGAGGAAGGGACACATTGGAAAAAGGCAGGGCAGGGCTGGTGTCTCATCTCTCTCTGACTTTAAGTTCTGTCTTGCCAGAGTCGAGAGCTGACTCTCATGGACTGTTCTCTTTCTCACTTCTCTGCCAATTAAATCTGCCAGCTCAGGATCCATAGCTGGCATGTAGCAGACAGCTTTCCTTCCTTCCTTCCTTCCTTCCTTCCTTCCTTCCTTCCTTCCTTCCTTCCTTCCTTCCCTCCCTCCCTCCCTCCCTCCCTCCCTCCCTCCCTCCCTCCCTCCCTCCCTCCCTCCCTCTTTCTTTCTTTCTTTCTTTCTTTCTTTCTTTCTTTCTTTCTTTCTTTCTTTCTTTCTTTCTTTCTTTCTTTCTTTTTGAAATAGAACTTTCAGCAAGGATGAACCGGACACTAGGGAGAGGGGATCCGCTAATGGTCAAAGAAGGAGGACATGTCTCTGAAAGACAACCTGAAGAATAAGAAAGCTGAGAAGTAAATAGCCCCCAAATAAAAGGAGTTTTTGAGAAGCCTTTAGCGAGAGCAAAGAAAGCATTCGTGACAGGACCAGACTTCTAGAACTCTGAGCGTATTTTCATCTTCCATGTGAAATCTCTCAGGAGACATGCAGGGGAGTTTACCATTTCTCTGTGTATATATGAAATCTTTTGTACCTGAGAAAATGCTTTGATGGTATTTGTTGGGGGAGGTCTTACTTTGGACAAGGTCTCTTTGGGTTGGTAACAGAAAGAGAATGATGCAAGTTTTGTGCTAAGCACTTAGTCCTGCCTAAGAAAGACAAGCACCAGAGTGTGTGGTAGGTCCTTTGTTTCTCCACTTCTCTCCCACTCTTTGATCAGTGACAAAGCCCAGACACAGGCCTTAGACTATGTACTACCAGGGAATGGACCGTCTATCCTGCTGATTAGGACACTGCGTTAGTGGGAGAAGGCAGGCATGGGAATGAAAGTCATGGAGCTATAAGAGGAGCTACAGAGATGGGAACTTTGTGCAGGAGAGACCCTATGGGAGAAGTTATCGGTGCTGAGGAGATTCTGCTCACAGACTATGCCCTTCTCACACTGGCCTTGATGAAGCTGGCACATTTTACCTATTAGGTTTAGATAGTGACCACCTGGTTCATTTGCTGAGTAAACAAAAGCTGCTCGAAATGCTTGATCTAGTTGAATACTGTCATGGCCTGAGAAAATTATAAGAGGCATCAAGAGGGGAGGATCTTGAGTCTTATGCTGTAGATACTACAACAGTGCTCTTGTCATTTGTCATTTACTCAGGGAATTATTAGGGAAGATGGTGAAGTAATTGTGTTAGGGGCCAAATCACAAAATTTCAAAATTTCTTGAGGGTTTTTAAAAAATTGTTTTGTTGTTGTTATGTTGATTAGTAGCATTATAGTGATGTCCTTTGATTGAATGTCCACAGGCTTTGTGTCTTACTAGGGATATAAAAAGAGTAGGTTTGTGGCATGAGACTTGTCTATGAAAGTCTTAACCAGATGACAGCCACCAGCACTAAGGTGAAGATTCTCTAGACGTAACTTGCACAAATAACAAGGTGAAGAGAACCATACGAATTAGTCATTGAGGCTGTGTTCTCCCCAAGCTTGGAATTTAAGCTCCAGTCAGATTGCTTGACCAAGACAGCGTGGTTGAAGACTTCTTTACCCACTGGGTATAACTAAATAGTTCCTTTTCTCTTGGTTTCCAATTGTGCTCTAGACCAACAGTATGTGAATGCCAGTTTAGAGCAACTCTTCAAGAAGAAAGGCTGTTGAGGCAAGGATACTAGGACCTGAAACCACAGGAAGATGACTCAGCAGCTTAGCCATCTTCCTTGCTTACACCCAAAGAACCCCTCTTGTCATCTGTGTTCCTCTTGGAAGGAGAAGTGAGTCTGCATATGTATTTACTGTGCTGACATGAGTTCTGGTGCCTAGAGGGGTGGGAGGACCTGTTTTCCTCTTACGGATGAGTCCCAAGGAAGTGGACAGGTCTTTGCCGTGTTTCATGTATTTCTAGTCTTCTCACCCAGCTTCTCCTCTGGCTGCTCTTGCCCAGTGTAGTGTAAGCAGTGAGGCCTCTGCCTGCTTGCTCCAATGAATTGAATCAAGTCATCAGGCCAATGCTGGCTCGCAGCCAAGGTGGCTGTCCCTTAGCATTGTGAATGAATCCAACCCCCACCCACCCGTTTAAGGCAAAATAGTGGAAACTGGGTCAGTTTTCAGTGAAAGTTGTTCAGAACTGCCTTAGTTTGTAGTTGAGGTAGTTTTATATTGACTCCTGGGAACACATTCGACACAGCCAGTAACTCTTTTTTTTTATTTTTTTGGTTTTTTTCGAGACAGGGTTTCTCTGTAGCTTTGGAGGCTGTCCTGGAACTCACTTTGTAGACCAGGTTGGCCTCGAACTCACAGATATCCGCCTGCCTCTGCCTCCCGAGTGCTGGGATTAAAGGCGTGCGCCACCAATGCCCAGCAGCCAATAACTCTTAAATCTTTTTTTTCTGTATTTTTAAAGAAGAAAACATAGATGCTTAGGGTATGAGAATAATAACAAGTGCTCCAAGAATTAAATAATTGCATCGATATTTATTACAGCCTTTGGCCTTTGATAGATGTCCTTACTGTTCTCACCTATAAAATAGAGTTAAGTATTATCTTATAGACTTTTCTGTTGCTGTGATAAACACCGTGAGCAAGGCGGCTTATAGAAGAAAGAGTTTATTTGAGTTTACAGATGCCAAGTGTCCAGCATGGTAGGGAGTTTATTTGAGTTTACAGATGCCAAGTGTCCAGCATGGTAGGGAGGGAAGACAGCAGGCAGGCATACTGGCTAGAGCAGGAAGTTGAGATCTCACATATTCACTGGTGAGAGAGCATGAAGCAGAGAGAGAGCAAACTGGAGGTAGGTTGAGTCTATGAGCTCCCAAAGCCTACTTCCGGTGACACATTTCCTCCAACAATGCTGCACCTCCTAAGTCAAAAATTAGGGACCAAGTATCCAACTTCTGAAGCCTATGGAGGACACTTCTCATGCAAATCACCATGAATGTCATGTCCTGTAGTCCTTCTAGGCAATATCTGCAATGGCTTAAGTGGGTTAATTTATGTCCAGTGCTGACCCGCCCTTCCTGACACAAATGAAACACTCATTTGGTATTATTTTGAATAGTGCATGCTCACTGCCATAATTTTTTTTTATAAATTAGTAGAAGGATTTTCAAGGAAGACCTTACGAAGTACTCTCTGTTCCCTCTCACCAGCTGGGTATCTGTTACCTCTTATTTTTATTTGGTGAGTGTGTGTACATGGGGGTCAGAGGACAACTCGCATAAGTCAGACATCGCCTTCCCATACGTGGGTCTCAGAATTGAACTCAGGCCCTTCAGGTTTGGTAGCGAATGCTTTTTCCTGCCAAGCTGTCTTGTAGGCCGTCCACACTCCCTACTCCCTCATTGAAAACGAATTCATTTGACAAAGCTCAAGAAGCCAGGCCACCGTGATTACTGGCAGTTTGAATATTGTGTAAGCACCTCTTGCATTCCTTCCCCCTTTCCTTAAGTAACATCCGCCCAGGCATGGAAAGTCTCAAATATTAAAATGCAGTGCTCAGGTGGCTTTGTTTCTATAGTGCTTTTTATTTTGTTGCTGTTGTCATTCCGCAAAAGCACCTTAAAAATAGCACAACCCAGCATTAGACAAATGTTTATCCGATTATAAGGCACATCAACCTAGCTAACATAATAAGGTGGAGTTACTAGAAATTCTAAACATGAGAAACAGGCATATTAAAATGAATGAAAAATTATAGGTATTACTGCTGTAAGCTGCTTGTAATATTTTTAAAGATATATATTTTCTCTAATCCTGCCCTGAAGTGAGTTGCCTATAACGTGAAAGAAAGTGAGTTTCCAGGTCTGAGCAAGAGACAGGGATGCAGAACCCCAGGGACCTTCGACTCTTTGTTTGCTGATTGGATCTTTGACTTGGGTTTGGAGTTTTTTTTTTCTCCTGGACTTGGTGTCTCCCATTGGAATCTTCAGAGCTTCAAACACATGCAGAAGGTTAGCCTGAAACACAACTCCAGTGAGATTTTTTTTTGGATCGTCAGGAACTGGGTATTCTTGGGGGTGAAACTCTCCAGACATGATTATGATTGTGTGCTTCACTGGTCCTCGCAGAAGAGGGCCAGTTCCAAGTCTCAAACCTTCCAGTATGGAGACACAGAAATCAGGGATGCAGGAGTCTTTGGGTTGTTTCAGCTCGGAAGGAAATACTGATTTTTAGGTCACCTTGCCCTAGATTTGGATAGTCCTGGGAATCAAGTGAGGAAAGGGATCCTTGTTACAGAGGATGAAGAAAACTGGAGGGAGGCCCCGAAGGAGAGCTGGAAGGGAGATTTTCCCTTGTGGTCTGAAACTGCATTTGTGAGTGTGGTGGGAAAACCGGTGACAGGCCATTCTTTTGTTTTGGGGGTTGACCTGACAGAGCTGTAGTACCTTTCAGGGAAATGAGTCTTGGGCAAGAGTGTGTGACAGACACGGCTGTATGTGGGAATGGAGAGCTCTGAGTGAAGGGGCATACTCAGTGCAACCAACAATTGTCACTACCCTCCTTTCTTCTCTCCCACACCAATGACTTCCCCAGAAGAGGGCCAGTGCCTGTCAGGAGGATGAATCATTAAGCTGGAAGTGAGTGATGAGGGCAAAAGACTTGCTCTGCCTCTCTTTGAGGACAGTGCGTCCCCCAGGACACCTGTCTCTCCATGAAGCATCCAACCTGGAAATTCCCACCTACATAAGTGATACTTGGGGTGGATTTGTATCAACTCCTTGGATAAATTCTGAGAAAATCCTGTGACCAACCAGCTTGGCGACCCAGCTGCTCCTTCCCTTGACGAGTCCAGGGTGGTGTCACAGTTGAAAGCTTCCGTAGACGGTTTGCTCCAGGTAACTCAATTCTGCTTATATGTGCAGATGTTTTCCCTCCAGATAGCTACCATATTGGCATGTTGGTTGAAGTGACCTTGCTTGATTAAAATAAACACGGCAAAGAACTTTCAGAGAGCCTGGGAGGAGCTTCATAGGCAAAACACTCCCAATAACACCTCCCTGTGCACATGCGATGCGCACCCACTTCCGTCCCCTCTTCTCTGGTCACTCGTCCTTAGCACAGAATGTACATTCTCACTTTTATCTTTGCCTCTCAGTCTGAATTTCCTCCTGGTTGACCTGAACTCTCTCTTTTGTTTCCTTTCCCAGATTTACTGTTTATCTCATAAACACAAGGAGGGGGCTGCCGATCAATGCTGCCCCGGTGTGTGATGGGCAGAGGGCCTCTCGGGCGGGCGTGTTTGTGAGTGCGAAGGCAGCAGAGGTAAATTAGCTTGCAGATTTCAGCAGAGACTGTTATCAGCGTCCTCTGCCAAGGATCATGCAGAGTGCCAAATTACAATTGATTTCTCAATAAAATTGAGTTCAACCTTCCCCAGTATAATCCGAGACAGAAATGACAGAGAACTGTCTCACTTTAAAATTTTTATTCTTTTCAGTCAATTTTGTTCTTGGAGGTTTATGATTGTTATTAGCCTTGGACCATGAGGTGCTCACTTCCCCTGTCTTCCAGACTTCCCTAAGCAGGTGAGGTCAGCTGAGGAAGTTCAGGCACTAGGTTTCCAGGCCTTCTCTCTTGGGTAAGGTTTCTCACCCGATGCTGCAGAAAGATGAAATTAGCCTTTAGGAACCCCGAACATAAAAACATGTGCCCTGTGTTTTGAGTGGCTCATGCTTAGAGCATCATAGGCTGTTCAGGGCAGGTTGCTTCCTTTCTTCCCATTCCCCCACCCATGCATGTGCCTGCTTGAACACACATGCTTACCCCCTCCAGTGTGCTCACAGCCCATTATTTTGGGAACCACTAACCAACGAGCCTAATTAAAACACATTTTTTTTCCAATTGCTGGGGCAATTTCCTGAATGCTTTCCCTTGCCAGTGCCATGTTGAGCCTTCTCAGTGCACTACCTGCATTCAGTTCTCAAAGAAAGACACCTTTGCTGGGCAAGAAACCAATCCCTTTTGTATCATATTCTGTTCTGACCCTGAAAGCAAGCATCTTCCAGGAAAAAAAAAAAAACAACCTCATCCTAGAAGAGGTGCACACGTGCTACACTGCACATCATGATGACATCCACCTTCCATCTCTAAGGTGATGACTTTCTTTTTCACTGTAACTGTTCTGTTCTTTTGCTCTCTTTCTCTCCTCCCCTCTTGTGTGTGTGTGTGTGTGTGTGTGTGCACGCACACGGGGAGCTCAGTCATTCAGTGAGCTGGCCAGCATTCATCTCCAGGGAAGACTTGCCCACTGTGGGTGGTATCATTCCCTGCTTGGGATCCTAGGTGAGGCCAGTGAAAGAAGGAAGCTGGGCACTTGGTGTGCGTTCATCTCTCTCTGTTTCCTGACTGTGGGTGTGAGGTGAGCAGCTGCTTCAAGCTCCTATTGCCTCGACTTCCCCACCATGGTTATCTTACTGTGACCGAAGATAATTCAGTTCTCTGTTCCTTTACTCTTCTTATGGAATTTTATTACAGGAACAGTAAAAGAAATTCGGAGAGCCACCACTTGGTTATCTGAACTGGCTCCCAGTTATAAATGGAGTACATTGCCTTTCCTTACCTAATATGCTTTTTTACATAATTAATCAAGTATGGTGATAATAACTCATTTACCAATTGAGTGAAATTATGTTTTTAATGTGAGAGTTAAATGTGCATGTACAAATGTAAATGATGTGGAATTATTACCCAGTTGAAAAGATCTTTAAGCACCTACCACACCCGACTGCAACTTGTTCTAGAGTACAGGTAAGATCAGCAGGTGCTATGGAACAGCATTCAAAAACCTTTAATAGACACACACAAGTGCAGAGTTAAAACTCCCATGAAGAGAAGGTCCCCAATATACTCTGCTTTTGTTTACAGCAAGATTTTACCAAGTTGTTGTCTCAGATGTTGACTTCCTGTGGCAAGCATGTGTAAGTGCCCATGGAGGGTTTTCTTTAATTTTTCAAAGAGGATATTAAGAGAGACTGTTTTTCACTACCTCTTCAGCAGCAAATAGTACCATCCATATAGAAATGTGCTTTGCTCCCCCCTCCACCCAAGGGTATCGCTCCTTAAAATCACAATGAGGTTCTTATAATTCTAGTGCTGTAAACACCTGGGCCTGACATCTAATCCCTGTACTATTAGTGCTCACCACCACTTTTGAGCAACTCCAGATAGCTGATGACTCAAATCTCCCTAATTCCAAGCATTCATAGAGTCAGATCAGTAACTAGTGTGTAGTTTTCTAATTTACTCCATAATATTCTCATTCCCTCCATAGCTTAATGGTGCTCAGACTATTGAAGCACCCTTAGGCCCAGAGATTTGCTTAGTTGAGGATGTTGATGGCAAGCTGAAGAATTTCTTTAGCACTCAGTACAGTGTAGTAACATCTATACTTAGTACCTACCATACTGTAGTTTTCTGTAAATAATACCTGTATTTTACTGCACAATTTGCTGTGTTCTTACCAGGTGCCAGAATATTAGGAACATTATCTCATTTCATCTTCGAAACTAACCTGAGGTGTTACCTTCAGGCTACAGATGAGGAAACTAAGGCAGAGAGAGGTTGCTTATCTTGTATCATGTCACTCTGTGATTGACAGATTGAAACAATGTAGCCAGCCCAGCATGGACTCAAAGCATGAGCCAAGATGAACCTTTCCTCTCTTTACACTGTCTTGTGGGAATTTGTCACAATGGTGAAAGCCCTGACAAACTAAAGCCTTTGCTCTTATTTATTATTAATGAAATATTTGGAAGGATAGGGAGAATCTATCTAAATAGTCCATTTTTCATGATTGCAGAGATTTAGAATGGGTAAACCATTGCTATTTTTACTTTTTGTTATCCTTTATCTATATCTTTTATGCCATGCATGTCTCAAAAACCAAAAAGGTTGCTGGTTGAAACTATAGGCATCATCCCATTTCCCCCTACTTTGCTTTCTTTTCATATTTTATGTTTCTTTTGCAACCTTGGATTAATTCCCCAAGCAACAGCACTACCTTATGGATCTTCCATTTGACTAATATTATGCATACAGATTTATAAACCTTAAACTGGACAGGAGTAGGGTCTCAGATTCTTTGGAATTTTAAAAAATTGGCTTTGCAGTTTGTTTGGTGTCACATGTATAGGTCACAATGCTTATTTGACTCCTTGAACTAAAGTGACACAGAGGAGTTTGTTTTGTTGTTATTTATTAATTGTTTTTGAGAGCCTGGCTATCCTAGGACTTTGTAGGTAGCTCAGGCTGTCCTTGAGTTTGCAGTTACCCTCTTACTAGTTCCTATATACTGGACAGTCTTGTGCGAATTTGTCTCTATTCTCAGTGAAGGGCAATACACATGCCTGTAAAATTGTGTAAAAAGAATCTAACTCCCTGGGTTGGAGTGAATTTTTAAAGGGGCAGGTGAACTTTTTAAAGGAGCCCTCCACAGCAAACAGCCCTCATTACCACTGATCACTTATGATAGAATTTAGTCTACAAGATTTCCAACTTCTCTTAAATACAAGGATGTGTCCTCTGGATCCGTCTCCCTTCCCTTAGAGCACAGGAGCCTTTAATCAGGCTCCCAGTTCTGAGTAGAGAATCTGGTATTCTGTGAAGAAATTGTGTGTCTAGGTAGAGCTCTATGGGCAGACTAGGTCTGCAATACAATGCTGATTGGATTTGGTAGCAAGACTGATAAAATTGCTTTTGAGATAAGCTGGTTGCCACTGTGCATTTAAGGATCACACTGCAATTTGGAGAAGCAGGTTCCACAATTCCAGAGAACAACACAGCCAAAAATATTTCCTTGAAGCAATGGAATTAGAAAGGGAAGGTGACCAAGGAGCCAGGCAGGCTGCTTTACAGGAAGAGGGAAGGAGCCACACTATTCGAAAACTTGGATTCAGGGGAATTAATTAGTGACTTTGGCCTTCCCCCTAAGTAAATTACACAGAGAAGTACTTACAGCCAAGGCCAAGTAGCTCTTTGATAACAGAGGAAGAATGCTACACAAGAAGCTAAACCAAATACTGCTGTTAGCCACTAAACTATGTCTTATAGGCCAACAAAATCATAGTACTTATTCCAAGGAAAATTTTCAAGAATGAACAAAGGAAATGATTCATGAAAAACCAACTTCCAAAAGTATAGAGTGAATACTAGGAATCACAGAAAGAAATAATTCTGTACACAGTCAAGCCTTGATTAAGCACGCTAATTGAGGAGAATGTAGACAAATCAAACTTGGGATCATGTTCAAGTTACTGCTTTGTTTGTTTCTTTCAATGCCTTTTTGCTGCCTCCCTTGCAGAAGAACAGCAAATCTTCCAACTCTATTACTAATGTCACACTGGAATCCTCAGGTGCCATCCACTGGGGTTAAGAGGTGACATGTTAAAAGGGCATGCAAACGTTGAAGTAGGCTGTTCTGTGTTTGGGCAGGTGGAACCAACCATAGCCATGGAAAATGCAATAGTGAATAACCTACCAATAACCTTTATAAAGCTAAAAATCCCTTGTGGAAGACTTGCAAAGATCAAAGAAAAAAGGAAACTAGCCATTGATGTTCAGTTGTTTTCACTGTTCCTTCTCCAGCAGGTGCTGGGAAGTAGAACACATGGAGCTCCCACAGCTAATTCCACTGCCTCCTTTCAGATACACAGTGGCCACACCCTGCAGAAATCACTTTGCCTCTAGGTTTTTTCCCAGCTTCGCCCCAGTTGCCTACCTGATATGTTTTCCTCAAATCTGTTCCTAATTTTATTTTACTTTTTCAAAACAGATCCTGGTTTTTTGGGGGGAGGAGTGCTTCTCAAGTTCTCCTTTTCCCGGTTTATCCCAATAAATCAATTATGGCTCAGAAAACACCAATACAAGAATTTTGTGTAAGGTTAAGAGAAAAGCTATGAAAATTAATGTATTGTTCCCACTGTAAACAGATACTTCAGCATTCCCTAACTAAGGACATGCAAAAAGCAGAGTGTTTTCTCCACTATCCACATAAAGATGCCATAAACTCACTAAATATAGGAAGATATCTTAATTTTCATTAGCTAAAATTCATTTATCAAATGACTTGTTTGAGAGATAGAGTATCACTTAGTATAGAGCACTTGCCTGTATCTGTGAGACCCTGAGTTCAGCACTGAGAATTGAAAATAAAACAAAGCAGTTTTTAAAATGAAACAGTGAATGAAAATTAGTTGACTGATAATATATGAGAGGTGAGTTTAAGACTGAATTTCAGCACTGGACATTTGAGGGACACAAGCTCCGTGGACAGTTTGACAGAAATATTTTTAAGAAGACCAATAGCAATGCTGAAATTCCTCTTTTATAAATCCCATAGGCTCAGATTGGCCCATTGTCTCAGGTAGCATTTGGCACGAAAGGCATTTCATTGCAAAGTCCTATATAAATCCTATCTGAACCCTACTTCCACAGGACATCACAGTGGTCCACTGATGGTTTATTCACCTGCTTTGGAACTAATTCTCAAGATTTAAGAAACTGAGCCTTGAATTGTGTTGACTGAAAGGAAGTCCCTGTGCAGATCACAGCAGATCAAACATTATCTGTGACTATTAAAGAAAGTTGATTAAAGATGAAGCAGAGGAAAGTCTTGTTAAGAGCAGAAGTGAGGAAGAGAGACTTAAAATTGACACTGTTGCTGAGAGAGGATCTTGAAAGAAACAGTGGAGACCATGGAGTAGGTTTCTGTGGGTTTGTGTTAGAGCACCATCTTGCTTGTGGGAAGAGGTAGACAGACAGATAAATGATAGATAGTAGATAAAAAGACAGATGGGTAGATAAATGATAGATGATAGATAGATAGATAGATAGATAGATAGATATAAAATGGAAAGGCTGTCAGTAAGGGTGGCAAGAATGATGAATGGATTAGTGCATCACCTACTTACAAAGAGAGATTAAAATAATACAACATAGATAGCCTAGAGAAAACGCTGGCAATGGAACAGGGAAGTTTTTAGTATTATAAGCACCTGAGACATAATCACATTAGTAACATTAATTTTTGAGCTTGAACACATCACAAGACGTGCCTAGTGTGATCTGAAGATCTGTGTTTTCCCATTTACCTACTAAGTTCACTGGTGATGAGCCAGAAAAGGCCACAAGTGAAGGGTAAAGTTGGAAGAATAAGAGAAAACATTTGAAGCATTTGTGGTTCCTTCAAGGAATGAGTTTAACTCACTGCTCTATGTGATTAGGAGTGATAATAAGCATGGACAAAATGTGCCTCTGTGAATGTTTATAAATAGGAGTTTGGGTGCATTCTCTGTCTTCTAACATGCAGGTATTGGCCCATCTGTCTTGCTTGGTGACTGCTGGAAGCTCTGCTGATTGAAAGGGTTCATGAATGGGGGGTTGTGGTGTGAGGGTTCTGTATCACTCTGCCTGTGTGAATTCAAACCCCAACTCAGTCATATGCTAGTTGCAATCTGGAAAGAGAATTAAATTCTCTAAAAGAGATTCCATTCTTTATACATAAAGTGGGGATGAAGAGTAGCTAAAACATAGGACTCTTAGCTGCTTTACATAAAGTGCTTAGTATAGAACTGGGTGTATTTTACTTTGAATACTTAGGTTTTATTATTTAAAAAACTTTTCAGGATCTACTTTATACTATGGAAATCAAAATGCTAGGAATATGATAGAGCAAATGCTAATGATATTATTTATTCAAGGGACTTAGTTTCCAGTGAGAAAGATGGGAGAATGAAGAAAATTAGCATGCCATTTGTCAAGTGGTGGTTAAATATGATCAAGAAAAATAAATCAGGTAAAGAGATGATGGTGAGGGTAGAAACATCGTCACCCTGATGATACTAAAGTCAAGAGGCAGGCAATCAATTTGGAAAACTGGTAGCTTACTGAGGCAAAATGATGACATGATTGGACAATATTGCTAAGTGAAGGACAGAATGGGAGAAGTGGACAGAGGATAGAAGGGTGACAGTCAGAAGATGTGTCAGCTTCAGTGCTGAATGCCCAACACAATCTAGGTGATGAACATGGTAGAAAGGGATTTGTTGTCACCCATGCAGCAGTAATCTTTACCAGCGACCCAGGAACTCAATGTCCTTTTGTTGTGCAGAATTGTCATTAACCAGTGCTGCAAAGCTCTACTGAAGGTCTTTTCCATTTAGTAGCAACTTTGGCAGAGACGTAAGATGGGAGATGGCACACGAGAATTTTGTGAACAGGCTGGACAAGGTGCCTGTGGTTTATATTCACATGACTAGAACTTTACTTATATGGTCACGGTTAGGAACTACAACCTATGCAGCGAATGTCATCCATGAATCAAGGACATGGGGAAATAGGTGTTAATTAATGGACATATAACCAGAAGTATTCATCTTATAGGATATGCTAAGGGTCTGAGATTCAATTTTCATTGCAAAGGAAAATTACTGAGATGATCTATGATAGAAAAACACCAAGTTTTAGCCTTAGGTGTGGCTAGATAAAGATTGGATGGATCAAAAAACCAAGTTAATGATAGTAAGTAAATAATGTAAGGCACAAGAGGGGATTCAACTGAAGGAATGGGAAAGTGGGCAAGGGAAAGAGCTTGGACAAATTTGTGTTGAGAGAACAGAGGGGGCAGGAATTGATGGAGAATATTCAAAAACTTCTAATTGTCATTTATGGCGACAAGAAGAGGAGATCTAAGACAAGGAAAGATGGAGATGGAGAGGGAGAGAGAGGAAAAGACTGGGAGGGAGGGAGGAAGGGAGGGAGGGAAGAAGAGAAGGAGGGAACAGGGAGATAGAGAGGAAATCAGAAAGTGTGAACAGTGAGTTCAGGGACCAAACACCCCATTGCTTCTTTTCAACTCTTTTTTAGGAGGGCTTGTCAACCAGGCTGACCTTGTGCTCACAGAAATCCACTTATCTCTGCCTTCTAAGCAGGTGTGTGGCATCACCACCTGGCCTCAACTCTTGTGTTTAATGAATTTAGTTTCCAAAATATGTTTGTATACAAGTGGTGTTATGCTTTATGAAGTGGTAGGTCTAATATGCTTATATTGGAGATTGTTTCAAAATACTGATGATGCAGTCAACACATCTCCTGTTCTCAACAGTTTGGGTTCATTCATTCATTATAGTTACCCACTTACCATTTGCTGAAGCCTTAATATGGGCTTGGAATCTACAACTGAATCATAGCTTTTATTATTGAAAACAAATAGATGCATCCTTTGCTGCTAAAGGGTCAGGTTGACTGGGCTGTGTGGTATAGTTCCTTGTTGATGGTTAGTTTTAAATTATTAAATTAGAGATTACCTCCTGTAGATTTACAGCTTTCCTGTATTTCCCAATGATGTAATGAGATAACTATGATTAGATGATTAATCTCAATTGTAAGTTTGACTAGATTTATAGTTACCCTGAAGATAGACCTCTGAATGATAGGGCATTTCTAGAGAGGCTTAGCCAAGAAGGGAGGATGAACCTTGAATGCAGGTAGCACCATTCCAGGCAATGATCCCTGACTAGTAAAAAAGGAGAAAGTGAGTAGAGCAACTTAGGGAGACTGGCTGCCTTATGCTCTTGCTACTATAGCAGAGAGCTATCTCTGTTACTATGTATTATCTGCCATGATGTAATATGCCTTCAAATCTAAGCAAATATTAGCCTTTCTTCCTTAATATGTTTTGTTTTTGAAGATGATGGTGGTGATGGTCAGGTGCTTTGTCACCATAATGGGGAAAACAATTAATCAAGCGACCTTCTTTAGAAGTTGAGTCAATAGTTAACTAAGTGAAGATCGCTATAGGTTAGTGTGGACCTTGAAACCATCTGGCATCTCTATGAGACCAGGCACATTTGAGCACAGGCACTAAGGGAAGAATTCAGAAGCAAGTATTGAACCAACTGACCTATAAACAAGGTAACAGCACGGGCTGTCTGTAACCACCAGAAGACAGAAGCATCATGGCATGTTTTCTGCTCTGAAGTTAAGAGAGAGATGCTGGCCCCTTGATTCTGTACTTCTAGTTCCCATACCTGTAAGAGAATAAATATCTATTCTTTCAGGCACTCAGCCCTTGGAAACTTACATAGTCTTGTACTAGAGAGTATCATAGAAAAAAAGGGATTTTAGCAAAAAGGTGTAGCATCATTACTTTGTATCTAAACTGAATGTGAAACTAAAAGGGAAAGTAGTGAAAATGTGGAGGGGGCACAGGAGGAAAGGGGATAATAATATACATTATATAATATATATACAAACATAATTCAAAAGAAAGTACATTATATATAAACATGGAAATGTCATGATGAAAATCCTTACTATGCACAATAAGTATACACTCATTAAACTCACTATTAATTGAAATCTTTGTCTGCTAAGACAATTGCCTCTTCAAAGCTATTCCCATTCTCACATTACAGTATTTCCTTTGCAGAAGAAATGAAGGTTTAGTGAGTTAAGGCACTCGCCTCAGTGCACATAGCTGGTGAGTGAAACTGAGGTCTTCTGGCTCAGTACACATTCTTGGAACCAGGGTGATTCCTTCCGTGCAAGAATTAGGATGTGTGCTATTGCTGAGTCATCAGATGCTACCCAGGGAAATTAGGAAGCAGTGACCCTGCAGCCTCTGAGCCATTCCCCTAAGGACTCCTGTGCTTGGTAGGGCTTAAACTACATGTCCATTTAGAAAAGTTTTCTCTTTCTGTCCCTCTGAGCATCGCCTGGGAAATGCAGAGGACAAGTGCAAATAAGGAAGTGTCCTTGGCTGTCATGTGTGCTGCCTGTGTGGAGATTTGAGGACTCTTGTCCACTTGAAAGATTTCTTTGGGTGTTGTACAAGTGGCCTTCCAGCTGCTGGAAAGTGGAGTGTACATTCCAGTGACCAGCCTTGCCAATTAACTGGGTGGCTTGTGCGCTTGAGGAACTCTATGTCACTGTGTGTCACTTTGAGATGTGCCCAGTGCTCTTAAGGCTCAGAGGTTCTTCAAACTGAACTCAGTATGTGTGATGCCTGAAATATCTCAGAGTGGACACATGTGCCTTAAGTGTAGATTTTTGCATGTCACGTTCAGGCTTCAAGATGCTGTTTTTTGGAAGAC
Source organism: Mesocricetus auratus (assembly GCF_017639785.1). Lineage (NCBI taxonomy): Eukaryota > Metazoa > Chordata > Mammalia > Rodentia > Cricetidae > Mesocricetus > Mesocricetus auratus. Next base: position 31,357,212 of record NW_024429190.1, on the reverse strand, counting down.
TGCACCTGAATATGCTTGTTGGGTAAAAGGGAAGTGTGAATTCTTTGCTAAAACAAATCCAACGTGGCCATTGTGATCCCATGTGAGGCTTTTGGGAAGCCGCTGTGATTTTGACTAATGATGCTTTATTTCTACAACTTTCTGCTGTGCTTGCAGGCACCAGGGCAATTCTTTTGAGAGACTCATCACAGTACAGCTCAGATTAGAATCTGGACCTCAAGGTCTTTTAAAAGAGGACAGCCCTGTGAGAGAAATAGTGGACTGAGATGACAAAAAAGTATCTCATTTACCTCCTGTGTTAGTGAAGGAAAGTTGAAGAGGAGTCAAGGCCAGCACCGTAAGGGTGGAAAGGGTTCTTGTTGAATCTATCATCTTGCTCAGAAGAGCTTCAGCCTAAATGTGGTAGCTGATGTTGCTTAGGATGCAATTAAGGTTGTGAGATGACCCATTTGACACTGTCAAGCAAAAGACTGTGTCCATACACATTGAACTCAGAATCAGAAACTGTCCACTGTTTGTCCTAGGAAGTGAGTCTTCTTTCATTTTTAACTGGTCCCTTTTTCCCTAAGTGGTATGAAGGACAAAAGAGGACAAAAAAGTAAACAAAAATGCTATTAATTTGTTTAAGATAAATTAGCAACCGTAACCAGCAATACCATAAAAACCTTAACTGCATTAATTGTTTAACGTATTTAATTCTTGTCATTTTTATTACTAGCCTCATTTTGCAAATAGATAAACCAAATTTCATAGTTTAAAAACTTGGCAAACTACTATCACATGAATCACTGAAGGTGAGCTGGAGGGCAGGGTGTAGGAAGGTATTGGAATGATGTCATAACATGTTATAGGTCGCATTTGAACTGTCTAGAAAAAGGCATTTCATATTGACAGAGGACAGTTAAGCAAAGACAGATTCATAAAATGTATGGTACTTCTGTTGAGTGGTGTTGCAATCTATCTGGAGCTGACAGTAACATGGAGAAGAAAAGTGAGAACCAAAAGGGAATCATTGTCTGAGAGACAAAAGCTTTGACATAGAATCCCAATCATTTCTCTTTCACTTGGGCATAAGGACACTTGTAGGGGTTGAGCCACATGGGCCAAGGAAAGTAACAATGGACCATCAGGGCTGTGCCTTTAGCGAGATTCACTTGGCAACAGTGGAGTCAGAGGCAGAATATATATATATAGGTGAGCAGCAGAAAAAAGGATGAGATGGTACGCTGAACTTCCGAAATCAATTGCATGTATTCTAGATTAAAGGAAAATCACCTCCTGGTTCAGTAGGTAAGCATCAAGGTGGAAAAGGATGAAGAGAAAAGGTCACTACATATTGACCCCACTCAGCTTCCCTTACAGCAGATTAGGAAATCATGAGTGACAAAGACTAAAACTTTGGGGCAGATCATTTACTATTTATGAATGATGTTAATTAAAGTCACCAAAATAATCAAAGAGAACTTTGTTATTAAAAGACATAATGTAGGATAAGATAATAAAGAAAAAACACTTACTTACAAGTCATGAGTGTTATGAACTTTATATGGTTATGCTCTTTAGAATCATGACCACAGGGTCATTGTTTATCCTTACCATATGTTTGAGCTTAAAAAAGAGAGGCTAATTTATATTCCCACAGGACACACGTAAGTTTATCTACACACTGTCATGATATTTAAACAAATTTATTTATTTTTCTGACAGGATGACTTTTGACTACAGGGTCATTAAGATGGTTGACATTAGATAGAAGACATGAACCATGGTTCTTTCACCTTGTTTTCAGTGACATTTGTGTCTCATATCTATTGCTTGTATTCTTTTGTTTCCTTCTCAACCACACAGAATACTGTAAGATGCCAGGAGCTTAAGAAATATAAGTAGCATGTATTTTATGGAGTCAAGGACTTACCAGTGTACTTTAAATTTTAATAGCCATTGATAGAGACCTCAAGAGACTGAATACATTGGAGTGCTGGACTTAAACCTTTCTTTGTTTTCCATAGAAATCTGCTCATGCTGTACCATGGCGGGGTGGGGGGAGGGCAAGTATGTAGACAGGGCAGGTGAAGTAGATTTTTTTCCCCTTGCAATTTATGCATGTTTTCTATTGGGGTAGCTGGGTATATACATTTTTAATATTATGAAGCCATAAGTGTGAATAAAAAAGCCAGCTGAATACATATCAGCCTCTTGGGATATCAGGCTTTGGAATGCTGAATGGGTTTGGTTGTATGATAAAACTTTAAGAAATCTTTTTTTCAGAGATTTCTAAAGACATTTGCTTATCTGTAGTCCAGATGGCGAGTACTGATGATGAATTGTGAACTTTATAAGTAGGTGAAACCATGGCTGATGGAAAAAGATTCCCACCGTCTATTTGATAAAATACTCACATGATGTGAAGAAAAGGGAGAGACTAAACTAATAAAGATGCAATATTGCAATGTAAAGAAATATTTGACACCCCTTTTCATTGTCTGGCTTTTGGTGAGTTGCTTCCTTAGGAGTTTGGGATGTGTGTGTGTGTGTGTGTATGTGTGTGTGTAGGTGACAACAGAGGCAAGAAGATGACATCAAATCCCCTGGAGATAGAGTTACTGGTTGTTGTGCGCTGTATGTACAGTTGACTATGAGCTGCCTGACGTGGGTGCTAGGAACTGAACTCTGGTCCTCTGCAAAAGGAGCAGGCACTCTTAACTGCTGAGCCTTCTGTCCAGACTCCCCCTTCTTACATTTTATTTCACAACCCAAAACTCCAAAGTAACACTCTTCAGAGATTAGCGTAGTCCCCATACATCCACATCTGAAAATTACAACTCACCTTGCTACAGTTGCATATTAATCTTTGAGGTCCCTCCACACATGTGCTTTAAGGTATCTTTCACCTTTTTGAAATGTTATCACAACATTCACATCTGTAGATGATGTACAGTTCTGAAGAGAGGTCCTTGTAATTTTTTTTCTCATTTAGGTTCTCTAAAGAGTTTGTAACCCTCCACAGGCAGAGAACCACTGGGTTAATGGAAGGTGGCCCTATCAGTCAGGATTCTGGCAGGTAACAGATGGTACACTCAAATGGGGTTAGAGATTAATGAAGAGACCATTTCCAAGAGTATCGGGGAGGATGGAGGAAATCAACAAGTGGTGCTTTCCCCCAGGCTAGCAACAGAGGGAGATCTGGAGATGCCAGAGGAGCAATGTGTCCAGAGAGCTACAGTTATTGCAAGTGAAGAGGATGCATTTCAAGAATGTAAACTTTGATGGAATAAACATAATCTCTCCATGCTAAGAAAAGAAGGCATAGGAGGATGCAGGATACCATACTTAGTTGTCTTCTTGGCCTTCCTCAGCCTACTCAAAGGTCAGGCTCTAGAAGCACATATGGTAGAGAAGGGTACATCAAGGATCTGAGGAACTGTACAGAATGCCCTACACAGGGACACTTAGCTAACACATTTTGTTATAAACCCAGTGGCTGCTACCCTATTGCCAGTGGGGACTGGAGCCAAGTTCTGCCATAACAGCATGCTCTGTTTATAAACAGTTAGAACCTAGACTAATGCAAATGCAGCTTTATGGTTTTCAACCTTCAACTTTATGAGATGGCTTCTAATTCTGAAATATAACCATTTGAGGGTCAGCAGCTTAGAATTAACTTCACATTAAGGCAGCTGTTATAGATGTTGGGATAATTTTAAGGCATTTGGATGTCATGAGAACCTGCTTTACTCCATAATTCTGGAGATGCAGTGAGGGGAGGGAATTGTTTCCCACACCTGTGAAGCAAAGTTATGGTTCACTGAGTGGGGCAGAACTTGCGTCTGGCTTTATTTCAGTAAAAGACTTGGATTTGTAAACGCTGGTGTTGCATTAACTCATTGTATGGAGTTCATTGTTGCAATTAGACTGCTTTTTAAGTTTATTAGTGGACTCACTAATGTACTCTTAAAAAGCTTTATCTGAAGGAAGTCAATATCCAAAGCCAATAGAACTGAAGAGCTTTGCCACACGCTCTCTCGCTGAAAATCGTGTTATCAATTTTCATGTGACTGTTAATCAATTAGAGTGACAGAGAGATGATTTGAAGTCAATTTTCTGTTTATTGCTAAATTAGCATTTGATCACATGTGCTTATTTTGGGTTTTAAAGAGGCTCTGAATTCTTTTATCAGGAGTGGAAGTCAATGATGGGAATAATCTTTTGTGATTTAAAGAATATTTCCATATTAAGATGCAAAATTTTAAAGTAAAAATTTCAAAGGATGGTACTTCTTGCTATACAGATGGGCTGGCAGATGAAAACTGGTCACACAAAATGTCACGTGCAAGGTAAACCTACCTATTAGGTGGAAAGTCCCAGAAATAAGCTACATGGTCAATGTTCTGTGGATTGTTGGATTGTATCCCTAAAATGAACAGCAATCCAGTCATTTAAGTCAAGGAAGTATGCCATAGATAGACTGTCTTCAGAATCGCATGCAAAGATCTAGCCTTGATGTATCATGCTATCTCATGCCCAAATTATTGCTTCAATAGTGACAGCATCAACAGGAATTAAATGAGTGACTATGGCATGATGCAGTAAGGGGCATGGGACACAGTGATGCTGTGGCAGTGGCAGTTATTTCCTTACTGTGGACTTACTGTGTGTCTCTACTTTGCAGAGTGTCTTTGGGGAAGAAACTCTGTCAGCTACTTGAGGACTTGCTATAGGCTGCTCAGTGTTATTGGTGTAGCCATATCAGTTTAACAAAGAATGAGAGCGCTGCGTGACTAGATATTCAGCTCTTTCTAGGTATTATTCCCTCTCTTTCAAAGGAAGGGAAACTGCGCTGAAGTGGGAGATGGTTGGCATGCCACTGAGGGGAAGTTTTGTTCAATTCCATAGAAGTGAAGTCCACACAATGTTAAAACTTCTAGCTCCCAGTGAGAGGTCAGAGTATAACCTCTCTTTGTGTTTTAGGGATTGACTCATATTTGGTTTCCTTTTCCTCATCTGAAAAACAAAGGATTAAGCAAGACGACTCTAAGGATTTTTGTAGCCTTAAATATTCAGTGTTGAGAATTTCCCAGAGGGGAGCGATTCCTCTCAAATGTAGAATATTATGCCAATATCCCAATTATAAATCAAATACTATACTAGGGAATCTGGAATGCAGACATTATATTTCTCATAAGAACTCCAAGTCCTTGTAATTGCATATTTTCAATTACTCAGTGGTGTAATTGTATCACTAAAGTAAGGTTCCTTAATTTATGTTGGATAGCAGGTAGATAAGTTTACTAGCAGAAGTGTTGCACATTCTGCTTTTCTCCCTTTAAGACACACTTCCATTTGAAACATGGAATAAATCACCGTGGATTTGTGATGATTCACTGTTATGGAGGGATGTTAAAGTGCTGGAATGACAGACTGCATTTTGTTCATATATTTGGACAAGTAATGTTGAGTTTAAATTACTTATGATCACACTTAATGGTGGGCCAATACACATACTGTTGTCTTTTCTGTGTGTGTAATTAAATTGTGTAAGACAAGACCTCAGTGTGACTCTTAGCTATTAAATCTCTGTGGCGACATGAGGTGAGGCTGCAGGGCTCTGTTGGGGAAACACCATGACTTAGGAGTGAAGGGAGAGGATTTGCTGGCTTCCTCCATATATCAGGTGCTCTATTTGAATTCTGAATGCCTGTTTAAGTGTAGTCTCTAGTGTGCACTAGCAAAGTTTAATGGAATTAATGTAAAACAGGAGATAGCCATTTGCCTTCATAAACACTAGAGGAGGTAGGGGATAGTGAAAGAAAAAAGGAAGAGGGAGAGGGAGAGGAGAGATTTCCCCATCACACCCTATGGAGATCCCAGCGGGAATATCACCCACACTCTGGCAGAGTACTGGGGACTCTGTCAGGGCCTGGATGGAGGCTGTTGTTTCTCTAGGCTTAGGTGATAGAGGGACTCAGAATGGCAAGCTGGTTCCAAATAACCTTGGAGGGTTAGAGTCAGGAGAGGCAATTACTCCAGCTCCTTTCCCTGAACTGTAAATATCACTTACAGACTTTAGTTCCAAACCTGAGTTAATTGCATTGGCTCTGGGGGATCCTGGGTTATAGAGAATGGGTGCTATTGATTTTGTCTATTTAAGGAAGGTTTAGGCAATCTCCACAGCACCCAGGTCAGTTCCCCTGTTAGTTGGATACCATTTGAGTTACAGCAGTCACATCTAGAAGTGACAGAGACATCCAGATTCAGTTTTACAGAGGGGATGGCAATAACCCCGAGTGAGAGAATTATGCACAGTCCAGTCACCGGCACTTCATTTCGGTTTTCTCTACAAGGTCATAACATTCTTTGGTCATCTGGTTATGTGTCGGTGAGTTGTTCATTGCACAAGGAAATTTGATTTTCAAAGCACATAGAGGAATGCAAAGCCAGTCCATCGTCAGCTCGATGAAAAAAAAGTTGGCTCTGGTGAAAAAAAATGGGGGTGATGTCTCATCTGATTTTTAAAAGGCTGTCATTTAGGCCAGCAGCACCTTGACTCATTCTAGATACATATGTCTACACAGAATTGTTGAGTGCCTACTTTGCACCAGGAACTGTGCAAAGCTCAGGTGCTCATACAGTGAACCAGTCATGACTTACCTTTTGAGTACTTTTTGACCTAGTGGTGTTGGCAGCCAGGTAAGTGGTAAAGAAGCTGTAGTGTGGTGGATTGCACTGGTTCAGTAGTGTGCTGGGTTATAGAGAATGGATGCTATTGGTTTTTTTATTTAAGGAAGGGTTAGGCAACCTCCACCTTACCTGGATCAGTCTCCCTGTTTGTTCAGTACCCTTTGAGTTATGACAGGTGCATGTGCGACGCACACACACACACACGCACACACACACACACACACAATGTACTTATACAAAGAGGAGGCACATAGATGGTTTGATAAGTTCACCGAGGTACAAACACAGACAAGGCTGCCACATATACACATGTGTGTATTTTTTTATGTCATTGGAAAATCTGCCAGGAACTCAAAAGATGAATGCAGGCACATATTAGGGAGGCCCTGTTTCTCTGCTTGTAATAGAGATAATACTGACTGCCATATTGACATGGCTTTTTAGCAAGCACAGCTATAAATAAACTGGATTTTTTACTACTCTGTGATCACATATCAAGGTCATGTACCCTCTTTTAAGCAGTGTCTACAGAAACATTTAGAAAGCAGTTAAGTGAAGCAGTCCAGGGAACACGGTCTACCTGATTGTGATGAATGGACCTACCATTTTCCATTTTAACATTGGCCATCTTTCCCTGAAAATTAAAGATAAATGCAATCCAATAATAGCCATAGTCACTAACTTTTCAACAAGCATCTCAAATGAGGGGCTGCTTCTCCCATCAACCATAAAGTAGTAAATATAAAGACACTAAGGCTGGAGGTTAAGTAACACTGTGAATCCAAAGTAGGCTTTTCTGGTTCCTAAGCCTGTTTGGCTGCTAAACCATGATGCTTATGTAGCAGCAGTGTTCCCAAGTGAATCTCCACTTTTCAGGCTGTGGGTTGTCTTTCATAATATTAATATGCCCATAATGCATCCATACTTCTTCAGAAATATGATGTGCAGGTCACTAGCAGATAAGAAAGGGAAAATTTTAATAGTTGAAAACAAGTCTCCATGCTAACTGCAACCTTACAATGAAATTTCATTTCTTACATATATAAAGATACAGTAGAAAGTTGTATGAAGTATATTAAAGTGAAGTTTACAGCTCAGTGGAGATTTTTTTGTCTGTGTGAACTATATCCAACACCCTAGAAACTTCCCTAGTGCCCCTTTAAAGTCAATAGCCTATGTAAAAGATTATTTCTATTATTATCAGTGCTCTTTGCCTGTTATTGTACTATATAATGGACCATATTACTACATAAATGGATTCATGCAGTATTACTCTTTTATATGTTTTCCTTCGCTCCTTACAAACACACATAAGATATTCTCATGTATTTACATGAATCAAAGTCTGTTTACTTTTTTCCTATGTGATGCTTTGTTCCATAAATTCACTGAATTCACTACATTTCACTTAGTGCTTCTGCATATGGTCACTGGGTTGTTTCCAAATTGAGGATAGTGTAGTTAAATCTATTAGAAATTATTTTGGGACTCAGTGAACACATTTTCTAGGATATGAATACAGAAGCAGAATTTCATGATCATGAAGTGGGTTTTTTACCTAACTTTAATAGGTATGGCCAAGTAACTTAACACAGTGATTGAGTCCATTTGCAGAATCACAAGCAAAATGCATTGAACATTCTGCTTGCTCCATGTTTGTGTCAACATTTAATACTGTCAGTCTTTTACACTTTAGTCATTTTTTTCCTCTATAGAACTAGCTCATGTTCCCCCCCCCAGTGCTTTACATCTAATCCACATAGTAACTCCATAACACCAGATTTATTGTTTCCATTTCACAGATGAGGAAATTGAGGTAGAGACATACCAAATATTTTTTTAAGATTACACAACTAGTCAATGAAAAACAGAAGAAGACAGACAATCTGGCCCCAGAGTCCATATTCTAAATATTTTACTACATAATTTGGATATCCATGAGAGATAAACATGTGTCTATACTTCAAGCCAGTGAATAGTAACTTCTAGTAGTATTTGCTTTTCTAGCTTTTAACAAAGACATACGTATTTATTTAAGAATTTAAGATGCAAAGCACTGTATCATTTCCAAAGTACTATAGTTATTTAAGTACCAGTCACTCTTATGTTAGAAAAGGCTAATAATAAATTATATTGTACAGGATGACTCATATTTGTAATCCCAGTTCTTTCTGAAGCTGAGACCAAAAGATTGCCATGAGCTTGCTTCGGCTACATAACGAGTTCTGGACCAGCCTGGAGTACAGAATGAGATGCCATCTCAAAAACACCAACACACATATATATATGCATTCATAAAATAAATAAATATGCATTTCTCAAAGAGAAGTTGCTTTGGGAGCTGCACAAAATCACTTTATGAACTATTGCTGCAGTCATAACTTGATGAACAATTGATTTAAATTATATGAAGACTGACCTGCAAGAAATACCCATTTCACCAAATTTTAAGTACTTTTGACTCCTGTATAGTTAAAAAGTATCGTATTCAGTGTATTCAGTGTATCAGAGAGGTGTCTAGTGCTAACTGAACAAGTGTGTCTTACAGTTTACTTTGTCTTATATCTTATGCTGGCTCCTCAGAAGCAAAGCAATGGAGGAAATATGATTATCTATGGCTGAATGTTTCAGTACTGAGCAATAGGATAAGCCATGTGTTTCAGGGATGCTCAAGGGGTCCGTGCTGTCTTTGTATACTCTCTCTCTCTCTCTCTCTCTCTCTCTCTGTCTCTGTCTGTCTGTCTCTCTCTCTCTGTCTGTCTGTCTGTCTCTCTCTCTCACACACACACATACTTATGGAGGTCAGAGTCAACTTTGTAAATTGTTTTTCAGGCACCTCTCCTTTTTTTGAGACTAAGTCTCTCATGGTCCTAAAACTCAGGCTAACTGAAACTTAGGCTAGCTGGAAACTTAGGCTAGGCTAGCCTACCAGAAAGCTCCAGGGCCCCAAAAATCTATTCCTCTAACTGGGATTATAAACCCACACAACCTAACCTGGAATTTTGCCTGGGTTCTGGGACTTGAACTCAGATTCTCACATTTTTGAGGCAAGAGGTTATTTCCACAAACCCAATATAATTTATTTACAGACTATCCATTGTGTTGATTTTCTCATTTACAGTAATAAAATAACAAACAGATATTGGAGTGTTCCTTTTCCTTCTGTCTTGGGTATCTTGAAAGAAAAGGCCTGAGATTAACTTCTAGTTATTGTTCACGAAAATGGTGGTGTCTTTGTTTGGGATCCATTGCTGGTATGTATAGAATCAGTTATTTAGTGATGCTCTGCCACCACTGACCCACTGCCTACTGTTTACACATGTGCTTCTGAAGATGAAGGTGAAAACAGATCCTCTGCAGCCCCAGGCTTCAGTGCCAGGGCTTGGCCACAGGGATATGAATGGTGTTTTTGAAGGAAAACTGGTTTGAAAGCAGCTTAAATGTAGCAGTAAATGAATATGAGTCGGAGTTAAGCACCCATCACCCGCCTCCACACAGTCCCATCTCTCCCAGCCATTTGGAGCCATTTCTGCTGAACTCCGCCTAGTCAGTTTCCCACCGGGTAACAGCACGCGGCCGGAATAACGGCTTTCGCCTGAGCGTGTGCCTGCTCTCTCCATCAGCCACTTGAAGGCATTTTGGAATTGTATGCTTTTCTTTCTTTCTTTTTTTTAAAAACAGCATATAAAACTAAATTGAATTCAATGCTAGTAAAAAGGGTGGCTTATGTCTGAGACAAGGATGTGTTCTTTCAACTCTAAATGGAATAGCAAAAAACCTCAATGCAAGGTGTTATTTCCTGTGGGGCAAAGAAAGATTATTTTCTTCAGTTACACCTTCTGTCTGCACCTCTCCTGATTCTCCCTTGAACTGCTATCTCTCTTTCTGTCTCTCTCTTCTCTCTTTTAGTTGTGTGTGTGTGTGTGCGTGTGCATGTGTGTCTGTGTTGCCTTTGCATTTTATTATGAAAACATAATTACAAACAAGTGTGAATCATTCCATGCCAGGCAGTGTGTGCATCATTTTTTGAAATCATGTATTTAATCACAGCTCTCTGTCACACACTAGCTGTGTCACTTTAGGCAAGTTCATTAATGTCTCTGTGCTTGACTTTCCTCATTTGAGAAATGGAGACAATAGCAAGCTCTTGAGGGAGCAATTGCAATTATTCTATAGACTAGGAAAGTAGGAGAGAGAAGTCACTGTTCCTAGGTCATGCAGGTAATAAGAGTTGGACTAGAGATGCCTCCCCCACTCCTAACCATGCATCTACCTCTCAAGTCTGTGTCTTCAAATACTTTTCTGTTCAGCATCTTTAGATTCCTGTACATGTATCATGAAAAACAATATATTTGTCAATTTGAATAACATACTCATTCTTTCTTTTTCCTTTTTAAATTTTTATCCTTGATGAGCATGTGTGAACAGCATGTATCAAAGGGGGGTTATTGGATCCTTCTGAACTATTTTAGAACAGTGTTATGTGTTAGCTGTGTGAAGTTCAGTGCCTCAATGATTTGCAAAGCGTATGAGTTCAGTTGAGATAATATTAAATAGTTGAAATCACCTGAACTAAAACAGGTTCCAAAGACAGGTCTAATGTGGGTTATAAGCACCTGTATAACAAATACTCTATGATTGATCTGAGACCAGAGGATGACTAGGACAGACATGGCCCACTGTCCCCTTAGAGCTTCCTCTCTGGTGGGGAGGTACACAAAATAAACACACTGTCCCATCTGGACAATGCTGAGAGCATAGTTTGTTTAACTGTACTTAGCTTTATGTGCCAAGCTGAGGACTAGACTTTATAGGAGGGTATCAGTGAATGCCTGCTGGATTGGATGGATGCCATCAGCTGCTTCAGACCTCCAGTGTGGCTTGGAAATACAAATGTCCGCTGAAAAGGTATCAGAAAGGGCAGAAAGGGCCCACTCAGCAGAAACTGTAGTCAGCTCAAATCAGGAGGAACTAGAGGGCAGTGGTCATTGGGGATATGGATCCTAGGAGTGACTTGAGCTATGGAGGACAAAATGGGAGAGGAAAGAGAAAAGGCATACTACTGTGGCACCCCACATGTGTGCAGCTGACCTACTCTGGGATGGATTATGGACTGGGTCCTTATTCTTTATGAGCTTCAGTCCCTTATATACAAAACAGGAGTAGTATTATGTACTGTGTAGGATTTTTGTGATTTTGATATCCAGATGTTGAGAGTAAGTGAAAAAAGTCCTTTAAAGGATGCTTGGTGGGTTACAGATATTCAGTGTTGGCTTTATTTTTATTGGTGTATATAATCTTTGTTCTAACTTCATTATTATTGGGAAGCACTTGATTTCTGCTAAGACAATTCTAGTTTCCTTGGCTTTTAGAAGCCTTGAAAAGAATGTCCTGGGTAATGGTATTGTGGTAGAATGCTTTTTCTGAGAAAGGGAAGAAGTCTGTCACCTTTTCTACAACTGTTGATAGGTGTTTGCAGGACAGTCACATCCCTGTTTAGGTTTTTCTTCTTTATAAACAAAGTCTTCAGTTAGTTGAGTCTACTCCTGTACTGAAATCCCATGGCAGTCTCTGGAGACTCCACTGGGCAGGATAGCCAACAAACCCACTATCTCATGCCAATTTAAACTTAATGTGGTATTTCTCAGATGGGGTGATATATTTTTTGTTTCATACCCAAGAACATTTACCTGTGTATCTTGGTTGTTACAGCTAGATTGGTGCTGATATGTTTGTCAGGCACTGGGTATTTCTAAGCATCTCACAACCCACAGTAGAGACCTCCACAACAAAAATGACTAAAATGGCACTCAGACTCAGCATACTCTGTTTAATGCTTTCCCTTTGTTTTCAGAACAAAATGAGCTAGCCATGACTCCCTTTCCATTAGCTGTTTTACCATGTCTTTGTGTCATATGAGGGAGCCATAGTGAAGCTGGTTATTTAGAAAGCATTGCTTCCTTTTTCTTGCTATCTCTTGATCACAGGAAGCTGGGAATATCAGTAATGAAAGAAATGAAATCAGTTGTCTTAAAAGGAGAACATGGGACATCATGAGCACACAGGGCCAGAAGAGGAACAGAAATGGGTATCTGTCCATGTTGCTAGAGAACTGACAGGCAATGAGTATTAGATTCTGGCGGGGACTTCTTTGTGAAATTAACTCATTACTTATTACTTGTAGTGTGTCATGGTGGAACAGACTCTGGGCTTTTGCTGGGGATAAAGCAAAGCTGAAGTGATGTGAGTGTCTGTTCTGCAGCATGAGGTTCCTAGTGCCTGGAGCTGTCCCAGGCAAGCCATTCTCATCCTTCTAGAATCCCCATGGAGATGCCTCCTTTCTCAGATCTTTCTCCCATCAGTTGCGTGTACACGTGCTTCTCCGTGGAGGCCTCTCATCTTGCCACAGACCTGGTGTTGGACAGACACTACAAAATTTACCTACACAATGAGTGGGCAAATGAATGAATTAGTGAATGAGGCATAGCTTCAAATCCCAGTATGTTCAAATTTTAAGATAATCCCTTTTGGCTTACAGCCCAACTTATTCTGTGTATCTCAGATTGTAAAAGAGACATGAGGGAGGAACAGAGGCAGTTTTCTGGCTGACTCTTCATGAAGGTGTAGGGAGATGATTGTCACTTAGAGACTGGGAAGGTGTGGTGGGGTCAGAGGACAATTCAATACAAGTGAGAATTGTAGGTGTCCTAGTGTGGTGGGTCAGAAGCATGAAGGTGATCAAAGGGAATAATGGGGCTGGTAACTGCTCTATTATGGGGAAGCATTAATGATCTCCATAAAGATGGTATATGGCTCAAAAGGCATTATTTTTAGTAGGTATCTTCAAGTTGTGTGAATTAATAAGGAACAGCTTGGGTAGTGGAACTCATTAACTTCTCAAATCTACCTTATTTACACTGAATGTAAACCCTTCTGAGACTGGTAGCATCAACCATTGCAAATGATCCTTCCACAGAGGACAGTATTTTCTGGTAGAGCTGGGTTTTTTTTTTGCTTTAACACGTGGTTGTTGTGAGTTGATATTTGGATGCTTAATATACTCTTGGAGGGGCATCATCTGTCTCCAGTAACCCTCACTGAAACCCAAAGTCCTGAGTCACTCCGGGACCATTTACAACTAATCACACATGGTTTGTTTGCTACACACCATTGTGGAACATTTAATTTGCTTATTTTAGAATCACTCAGGTTGGTCAATGGTCTGTAGTGCTTGTCAATAGGAGATTGGTGTTAATTTATAGTGGGGTCCTGAATGGGAGCCTCTCTTGATCTTGGCTTCCTCTGTGAAGCCCTGTTATGGGCTGATATACCTCCTTGTGCAGAGAGAGGCCTTCACAACACAAGCAAATCGCAGTCATTTCTTAACACAGGCCTTTGCTCTCAGGACTTCAGTGACATGGACTCACCAAGGACACATTTTTTTCCTTGACATAAATGAAAACTTCTGCCTTTCAAATCAGCTTCCTTCCAGATATTCCAGGGTCTCATAACTACATTCGTAATAAGAATAAAAGGACCCTGTCCTTGTATTTATTATGATCCTTTCCCCACCTCCATCAGTGAATCCTATCTGCCGTGCAGAGAGAGGAGAAAGGAGAAGGAGAAAGAGGTTGCTGTTAGTTCTTCATGTGCCAGGTCATCTCGTCCCTCCTCTTGGTAGCTATTTTCACCTCAACTATCCAGAAGGGGAAACCAAGGTCCAGGGATGACTGGATACATATTCAAGATCACATGGCTGCTCCAGAGGGGAAGCAGACTTCCAATCCAGATGTCATTGCCAGGACCTGATACATCTCATCAAATGCCTGCAATGGGAGAAGGAAGGGGCAGGGAAGGTTAAGTCAAGACCAAAGAAAAGATTTATAGCTGAGAAAATAGGAAGGAGCCCATCTGAGTGGAGGGAAATTGGAGGAATTGAATTCCTTTTTACTCTGTGCTGATGGACTCCATAGAATCTCATTGATCTTCACCAGTAGCCTCTTCCAATCTTACTCGTGGTTTCTCCCTTTCAGTCCTGAGCCAAAGCCTGGGTCAGACAGTCTAGTCATTATCATGTATCCCTACGTTCATTGTCATACTTCTTCTTTGTCAGGAAGTAGAGGAACAATGTAGCAAAAATATCAGTAATTAACTTTTATTTTGGGGGTGTTCTGCATGGCAGATAAGCATTGAATATAAAATTTCCAATATATCATTGATTAGTGCCCTACATGACTGGATCGATGGAAAATGGAAGCATCAATGTCAGAAAACATAAGCCCTTTGTTTTATTGTTACTACAGATGGTGAGCACAACTTAACTCTCTTACATGTCAGTACTTGTCTGAGGATGCAGGATCACATGGCCCAGAGCTGTATAGTAAGTAGCCTGTCCATGAACAACTGCCATTCAGTCAGTCATTCATGGGGGCAGTCATTTATTCCATGTTACAGACGGGGCAGAGACAGTGAAACTGACTCTCCATAGCCACATGCTACTGAGACCAGGAACTGATGCTGGACAGCAGGTTCCAGAATCTTCCTTGTTAATTTCTCTGAATCTTGTTATGACTCACAGTAGAGGAGGGTGTGTGTGCAAAGAGTTCTGACTTGGTCATTTAGGTTATGTATGACATATGCATCAAGTGAGATATTGTTGGCACACGGATGGTACCTTGCATGTTGTAGGTGCTCAGTAAATAGAATCCATTCATTTTGACAAGAGCACAATTCCCATTGACCTGCTGATAATGATCAAGTGGTGATCTGATTTGAAGCATTTACCATTTCATATGCCAGTTGTCATATCTGTCAGAAAATGGTTTGTCAGGTTTCTATGCAATGGGAGAAATTAAGTTTTAGCTTATCATTTAAAATATCTGCATATTTATTTCTGAATTCTGTGTATATAGCATAAATGACTAGCTATAGTGCATATTGTGGGAATATGTCTTATTTCCCTGGGTATCCAGCAAAGCAACACATATCATTTTTGGGGGGGAATGTTGAGGTCTAAGGTCTAGTGATAAATGTCATTTTTAATTTCATTATTATAATTACACATAGCTATTTCATTAGTAGTTGTGTGCTTTTCATTTATTTTTCTAAATCATCAGTTTCTTTATCTGTTAAATGGGAATGCTAATAGTACAACCTGTTTCAGAGTGTGACTGGAGGGCTTAGTAAATGGATATGTGCAATGCTCTTGGTACAGTGTGTGACAAGACGATAAGCCTTTGTGAAGATTAGCATTATTGTTGGTGAGGGCTGGTGTATTAGAAGGTTGGCTAAGGGTGGGGATTCCCAGACATGACACATTCACAGTATGAGGAGACCCACAGCCTTCAATCAAAGCCACTGGTGGAAAAGAATAAGAATATTAATAGCTGATTATTACAATTATTTTCTTAGAAACAACTACATGTTGAAAGTGCTGCTGATCATTTTCTTATATTTACCTCTTACATCTTCTCAATAACTTTCTGGCTAGCAATAAATGCATAGAGGTCCCTCCAGATGACACCAGGAGAAACCTGGCTATATTACACACTGTTCTCCCATAGCTTCCAATCAGAGACAAATGTTCATAAAGAGTTAATATTTACCCAGTTCCACCTATACACTAGGCTTCTGTTCCAAGTACTGTGTATGAGTAATCTTATCTCATTCTCATACAATGCCATGAGATAAACATTGCTACGGTCCCCGTGTTTATAGATGGAAAACCAGAGTCAAGGGAAATAGATGGAAACTCAGGTAGTGAGAATGGATATCAGCTTTGATTGCAAGCATTCTACTTCTGTAGCCAGTGCTGCTCTGTAAATGAGAGTAGGGTGCTGCACACGGGGACACGCACCCATGCATATACACACATATATGCACATATACACACAGATCTACTCACACTGCACATGCCCCAGTATGCGGAGAGGTGAACACATTCTCTTTCCTGGGTCTAGCATTTCTCATTCTCTGGCTTTTCATGTACCTCTTTGTAAACTCAGGGGATGTTGATGCTTCCTAAAAGTTCCGTCTGCTACTGAAAACCTTGGGAACACAAGTTGAAAGCAGGTTTCCCTCTGTTTCTCCACAACATTACTGACACATTAGGAAGTAACCATCATTTAAATGGCTTCATTTCTACTTAGACCCTAGTTTCATAATTCTGGGTAGAGAAGGCAAGATGGGTCCTTTAAGACCTGTTACTGGCTTCTCATTTGGGTTTGACCTTAGGTTGTTGGTTCTCATCCTAAACACATACAGCTGTGTATGGTTGGGGATCTTGGGCAGCTGTGCTTATCCACAGCTTTCTCGAATGCCTGGCTCCTTAGACAAACTGCACATGATTGCCTTTTGTGCAAAGTGGCCACTCCATGGCTAGAGCAGCGATGGATCATTATTTGGTGGAAGTGTGTGTCTAAAGACCTGACAATTCCCCCTGTGAAATCTTTGAGTCTTTGCAAAAGGTAGTAGCTCACTTGCTGGTTTCAGGATTAAAGCAAAACAAAAATAAACCAACCAACAAACAAAACAACATGTTTTGAAGCCTGAAGTTTTCCATGGTTGTTCATTTGAAAAGAGTCTTTGTGTTCTGTTACACACAGCAAAAGGGGTCCAAGAGTTGCTCGTGGACACAATTTATTATTCTGTCACGGAAGCTGAGACTCAGGTGGGAGATGTGGCCAAGCTCAAGAATCTGTCAGTAACAGATAGTGCATAACAAGCGTTCCATGGATTGCTGTGTCTTTACTCTGATTTGTGTACACAGCTCTTCTGGGAGAGTCTATGATGAGCCAGAAACTCATGGTTTCACCGGCTATGCTGTGTGATACAGCACAGGACTATACAGTGAGCTGGAGACCATGTGTCTGGTTCTGAGGAGAAGTTGATACTCAGAATTGGCCTGTGGCTACTGGAAGGTAATGCCTCCACACAGGGTTGCCATATCTTTGGACTAAAAAGTAGCAAACTTTGGCTGGGCATTGGCGGTGCATGCTTTTAATCCCAGCACTCAGGAGGCAGAGGCAGGCAGATCTCTGTGAGTTCCAGACCAGCCTGGTCTACAAGAGCTAGTTCCAGGATAGCCTCCATAGCCACAGATAAACCCTGTCTTGAAAAAGCCAAAAAAAAGTAGCAAACATCTTGGACTCTATAAAACATTTCAATTTTAATTGTTGAATGTATTCTCATACAATGATCTCATAGGTATGATGGTGTGCTAGATCATCACATGTCTTTGGACTGATTAGGGATCATGGACCATAAATGTTTTTAGTAATGTTTTTATTTAAATTAGAAACATGAATGCTTCACATGTCAATCCCAGCTCCCTCTCCCACCCCTCCTCCCTTGTCCCTCCACCAGCACCCAGGCCCCCACCCAATCCCCACATCATTCCCCAGGGAGGGTGAGGCCCTCCTTGGGGGGGATCTCCAAAGTCTATCATTTCATTCATAGCAGGACCTAGGCCCTTCCCCATATGTCCAGGCTGAGAGAGCATCCCTCTATTTGGAATGAGCTCCCAAAGATCATTCATACACCATGGTAAACACTGATCTACTACCCACAGTGATTTCTGTGGCCTCCTCACTGAGACTACATTCATGGAGTCTGCATCAATCCCCTGTTGGCCTCTCAGGCATCAGTCTGGGATCCAAGAGCTCCCCCATATCCTGTCAGCTGTTTTTGTGGGTTTCACCATCAGGACCATATATGTTTGTAAAGACCAAATTCACCAGCACGAGATTCCAGAAAACACA
Source organism: Mesocricetus auratus (assembly GCF_017639785.1). Lineage (NCBI taxonomy): Eukaryota > Metazoa > Chordata > Mammalia > Rodentia > Cricetidae > Mesocricetus > Mesocricetus auratus. Next base: position 31,338,775 of record NW_024429190.1, on the reverse strand, counting down.
GGGAAGTCCCAACTCAGGGAAAAAAAATGTTACAACTACAGACCCTAATCATGCCCCCATTCTTAGCCCTTTGCCTTGGAGATGGTTTAAAAATCCACCCTATGCACGAGTTACAGAGAACAGTGGGCAGCCATGCCACCTCAGCTGCACATTCTATTTATGCCTGTGCCTCTTTCTGTGTCCCTTCATCTACTACATCAGAGACCTTGCTGGCTTCGATGTCACCTGCTCTCATGTCCATGTCATCTTCCTAGGTGACAATGAGAGATGGCGAAGCATAGGCCATAAGAAACAGACAGCTCTAAATGAGTCTTGTAAACAGGACAAATCCTGTTAAACAAGAGAAATTATCAGGGGGCAGGTGGGAACTGATTCGTGATTCTTTGGAGGGAGAAGAACATCTTTAAGAAATATGGTAGAATTGCATGTGAACAGAGAAACCAGAGTTTAGCACAGGAGATAAATCTTTACTGTATTCTCCAAATCCAACCTCCACCACCACCCAACATAAGGATGATGGTCTTCATTCAAGTGTGTGGAGATTCCCACAAATGTTTATCTCAAGCTTGGTGCTAATAAAGCGCGTAGCTGCCACCCTCAATATCTTTTTGCCCATCTTCCATTCTTTGTTGCTTGTCCTGTTTAGAAGCTGGAGACTTTCTCTCTTGGGCAAAAACACTGTAGAACACTTTGCTTTATGTACACCCCATTTTTAGATCCTGGGGTAATCAATTGGAAGACAAGGGGTCATTACAAACTTTAGGTAAGGCAAGTCCAAGTTTCTTTAGAGCACAGACATTTCCTATTACAACTTCATCAGATCAGTATTTTCAGCTCTCTTGTCAGAAGGACTTTGTTTACCGGTATTAAAAGTACTAAGTTAAATGTCATTACTTTTCGAGCAGCAGGAGATAATTAAATCGTACACACTTTAAGGAATCAAGCCAGCGGCAGAGCTGTTTTGCATACAGCACGCAAAGATGAGGTGAAAGTAGCCTGTTTCGGCTGTCACTCGATATTAGATTAGCTATTGCATAAGTGATACAGGCCCATGAATCACAGAAGCTGTCTAGAAGACCTCCCCATCCCCCACATGGAGCTCTGGTGTGCCCTAGTCCTCAAATATATGGGATGGTTAATAAACTGAGATGATGGGAGAGTTGACTACCCGTTGGATGTTGTATGTGATAGGATTTTAGGATATTCTAGGAATAAAGCATTAAACATCCAGAAAGTAGCATAATAGACATTTTATACCTATTTACTTGGGACTTTCTGTGTCATGTAGCCTTTGAAGTTGTCCCTGTCAAAGACTTGGGCAGTATGCAGTGGAACATAGGGACTGATGGAACATAGGGACTGTCATACTATACTGGGTGTGTATCATGACATGATGAGACTGTTGAGGGAAGTCAACATCAGAACTTGACGAACTGGAAAGATGTAGGTAGATTAGGAGAGTGCAGGCAGAAGCTACACTCCGTGAACCAAACCAGCGGTGAGCTGAATGTTGACAGAGAGCATGGCTCATACCATCAGGTTCTCATTTACCCCTGTTATAATTTGACTCCTGGCTTCAGTGTCCTTGCATGTAAAGTGGGCATGTGAGGAGGGTTGTAAGTCATACAGAATATCTGGGTCAGAGCTGGCCAACAAGACTGTTACTGTACATGCTGGTCGCAGCAGCATCAGTGGCCTGACCCTGACTTTAACAAGGTATCCACTGGTGAGTTATGTCTAAATACTGATCTGGACACAGCATGGCCACTGGCCATCACTTATTCTAGTCTGCCTGGTTGGTGTTGGTTGCCTAGGGTCCCGTCTATTGATCCCACCAGAGGGAAAGCAGACACAGTGGATCATGAGCTGTGTGCAACATAGATATCATGGGATGGCAGCTTAAGTATAAACTGCCTCTGAAGCTGCTAAGAGAAGCTTATATTTCATCTGCTTTGAAGATTTAGAACAAGGCCATTTCTGCTGTCCACTGTAAGGGGTGCCACCTGCTTTCCTCTTACTCCTCTTATGCCACTAGATATCTCTACCATGTGTTTGAAGGTTTGCAATCACCTCTGGACCACATTGCTGTGTGGTCCAGTTTTGATAGAGCCAGACCATCTAGTAAAATCCCTTGTTATCCTTGGAGCTTAGCTAGTGTTTGTTGAGTGAATAAACAAGTTTTTTATCAAAGTAGGAAGATGATTTTATTGACCTGTAATAGTTTTTCTTGGCCAATAATGGTACATTCCCTGGTGTCCAAAGGAATTAAAGCTTAAGCCTCTGGAACTATAAGACTGTATTTTTTCTTGTGATGCAACTTCTGAATACTTAAGTTACCATGGTTAGAAAATCCCAGAGTTTGTCACAAGTGTCTTTGACCATGATAGCAGAAAGCCCCATGTTCAAAATGAAGGGACTTTCTTTTGCCCTCTTCAGTGTGAGAATTTCAAGTGATCCACTCCTTTTCATTTCTAGACCTATTATTTGTATAAAAGATAGTCCTTCCTATTACCAGTTAACTCAGGTTTCCACTTCTGGTGTGAAATACTAAAATTCCCTGTGACTTAAGCCACTAGGCCTGGTTGTTTCCTATATTTTGCTGCCTGTGGGATAAAAAAGAATCAAAGTTAATTTGACTTTGCACATCCATTGTAATGGTGACCACTAATATAAACCGGTGGCAAGTATTCTCAAATAACAGAATATTCCTCAGTGTATATACTGTATGGCAACTATAAATATCATGAATGTATATGCATGTGTGTTTATGAAATATTAACTATAGTAGCTGATAAAATGATTGCCCTGCAAGCATCAGGACCTGAATCTGATCTCTCTGTGTGGAAAAGGCAGGGCAGCAAGTGCTTATAACCCCACTGCTAAGGAGGAAGAGCCAGGCAGATCATAGGTTTGCTACATAGCCAGTCTAGTCATATTGAGGACTTTCAGGATCAACAAAGACCCTGCTTCAAAAATGTTTACCAGTGTTTCAGAAAGATTCCAGTGTTGACCTCTGGCCTCCATGTGTCTGCTAACTCTGTCTCTCTCTGTCTTTCTCTGTCTCTCTGTCTCTCTGTCTCTCTGTCTCTCTGTCTCTCTCTCTCTCTCTCTCTCTCACACACACACACACACACACACACACACACACACACACACATGGTGGGGCTGCTGTGACTCAAGACAGTGAGGAGATGTGCAAGAAGAGTGAGGCACATAGATAGCCAGGCAGAAAGAGAGCGAGGAGACAGCAGCAGAGCCGCATGTCAAAGAGTGACAATTCTCCCGGCTCCACCTCTGTCATGGCCCCTGTTGCTCACAGCCTGCCCTTTCCCCTGGGCCCTTCTCACACCCCTGCTACAGCTAACTGGTGTTCTCAGCCAGTTATTTTATCATCCATCTCCTGCATCACCATCATCAAGTTTCTCAGGGTAGCATCTACCCTTAACTCTGGATGTCCTTTCTCTTTAGTCTCACTGCGTTGTTTCCCTCTGTGCTAACCACACCGTATTGGGGTGGCCTTTCCTGAATAAACTCTCATATCACCTCCTCTTTAATGGCTTCTCCGACCCCAGAGTCTACATTCCCATGAGTCCTAGGTGACCTGAGAGAGGATGTTAATGCCAGTGACATCTCACATGTGTTATGCTCATGGCTGAGCACTTAAGTCTTAGCTGGTTTCATTCTTCTGATGAATGAGTGGCAATGGTGCTGTGGCAGAGAGTTTTAGGAATTTTCTTAAGATATACATCAGTTTGTAAAGTATTAGAGAACCTACTTTTCTAACTGAAACAAATACTTACAGGTTGTACCCAGTCTCATACTAAATTTATCACAATTTTGTGGTATTTCCATGTCTTCCCTTTGGTCCCATCCTCCCTGCCCATCGTCCCAGATACCACATCCTGTGAGCTATTTGAGGATTGGACAAACAACTTTGATGCATAGCTTAGCACTTGGCAGGGAGTCAGCTCCTGCAGCATCACTGAGGAAAGTGAGTGCCACCACTGGAAGAGTATGACATACGGAAGGCTAGCCAAGAGACCTGTCCATTTCTTAGCACAGCTTTGCACAGGCTTAGTGACCCCTGTCTGGTTTGAGACTCCCTGAGGTGGCACACAATGCTGGAGGAGGGCTACTGTAGGGTGAGGATGTTCTTGGCAATTGATGGTTCATACCCCTGACTAAGAGTATCTCTGTAGTGTCTCATGTGTCTGAAAGGAGAAGGAGGGACCAAGGTGGTGAGATGACTAGAGCCCTACCTGTAGACAAAAACCTTCAGGTAATGATTCAAAGTGGCCCTGGTACCAAGAGGACCACACAAATTAGCATATCTTTAGAAATATTACAAGTAGACTGCTGCAGGCCATGATGACTAGCGCAAAGTTAGGGAGTCATTTCAATAGTGCATCTTTCTTGGTGTTCTGGGGATACTTAGCATAGCTAAGAGAGTGGTTTTACACAATAGAAGTACACTGTAAGTCTGTTCTTGGTGGAGGAGAAATACATGTTGAGCTGGCCATGTGTTCTATGCAGGAGACAGAGGACCAAGTGTATGAGTTTTGAAGATGACAAGGGAACTGATGCAGCTCACATCTCTGCCTACTTTAACATCTCCACCCTCAACACCTGCTCCCACCACTATGGCATCACAGTGTTTTACTCATGCTTCTGGGGAACTGAGGATGCTCCTCCCTTTCCAAGATTGAAGTAACTTTCTCTAGTAGCTGATTTCCTTAAACCATGAAGCATTGTCTTGTGGGCAAAGAGAACACTGAACTTGGGAGTTAAATACAAAATAAATAAGAGCTCCTAAGTCAGTCTCTATTGATGTTATACTTATAAAACCTAAAATCCCTTGCTGACTGTGGAAAATTAATGATAAGCACAGTAAATTTTAATTTCACCTCCAAAAAGACAGGGGGAAATCTTCCAAAATGAGGGTCAATGCAGTCCTCTTTCCAGTACAATATTGAGCATTACTCCCTAAATATTTTTTAAACCAATGACAGAATCACTTAGGAAAGTATTTACTTGGTCCAGCTGATAGAAACCATGATAATGATCCCTGAACAGCAAGGTTTAGGAGAATCTGCTCTTATGTGGTTGAACAGGCTTCTATGTCAATACTGCAATCTTTCTTTGAGTTGGGAGCAGTCTAGATGAAGGGATGGAAGGGGTATGGTACCTGATCTCCTCTATAGAAGGTCCCTCCATTTTGTGTTTCTCATGAATTGTTAAACAAATTCCATCATGCACGAAAGGAAAAGGAGAAGATTTTCCTCTGAGTGTGCTGATTAGCCAGTCATTCTGTGTAGGGAAGATTCCTCATATTCCTGCTATCTACATATGTCTGTAGAAAAGGAGCAGAATGCTCCCTGCACCTCCAGTGAATGATTTTTCAATTATCCTACAGTTTCCTCTGTGTATTCCCTTCACGGTCCTCTGTGGGTGATGCAGAGCAAAGGTTTTAGAGGTTTTGGACAATTTATGTGGTCCATAGAAGCTGTTTGTCAAGAAAAAAAAAACTACTAAAACAACTTTTATGCTCCATTTGGGTCCCAGGTCTTTTGTGTATTTTTCCAGGACTGTTTTCTGAGGTGTTAAAGCTAACTGAAAGGTGGTGGTTAAGTGGTGTGGAAAATGTTTCTGGAGAATTCTGGAGAGCTGGGTAAACCTAATGACTGCATTCACAGCAACAGTGGGCATTGGCATGCTTGTAGGGTATATGTCATTAAAATACTTTGAAACGTAGATGTGATTTGATCTGGAACCTTTACCTTCAGTGCAGTAGAATAGGGCATGTGGTTAAAAGAATGGGTTTGGGATTCAATCATTTCTAGGAGATCTGTAAGCACTTTTCCCCAGTACAAGTTAGCTATCCTTATCACATCTTCATTTTCTAACCTGTAAAGCCAGGAGTTGTACAAAGATTTAGAAAGATAGGTCATTGAAAGTGTAGTATCAGAGCTTGATAAAAGAGTAAGTCCTTGGTCAGCATTACTTGGGTTTCCTGCTGTTGTTAAGAATCTAAACTAAGACAGTATATGAGAAGAGTACAAAGATATAGTTGGAAACAGGTCCTTGTTAGCATTGTTTGTATTAGAGAGAACTCAAATGGGTTGAATATATGATGACATCTATAGACAACGGCTGATTTGCTTATTGACAGTCATGTGATTGACGTTTGTTTATAGAACAGTCTTCACAATAATTTAAGTGCAACATTAGATTACAAAGGATAATCATAGCTACCTCTTCACATTCTCAATCGTACCTGAGTGTACTTGGGTGACGGAAGTAAATTCTTTAATGCCTGTGAGTTCTACAATGTCCACATGCTTTCTTGGTTGAAATCTGTTTATTTTTATTTTTTACTGAAAGAAACCAAAGAACATTGTTTCAGGGTTGAGGGTCCCTAGGAAAGAGATATTCTCTACGTTTTTTTTTCATTTTTTTCTAAAGTTGAAATGTCAGTGAGCTCTTGTTTGAGATTTTGGGACGTGACATAAACATGTTGGAGGTAGGGTCACTCCATCAGAAAATGTAAGAGGTGGAGGAATGAAAGATTGAGAACATTTTAAAATGAGACCATGAGGCATGACAACAATGTGGTCACTTTACCATATATATATATATATATGTGTATATATATATATATATATATATGTTACTAGAAGACTTGCTGACATTTGAGAAATGGAGACCTGTGCCACCAACTTGAAGTTGACTGGCATTTATGGGCAATATAAGGGCTTATTGGCTCTCTAGCACCATTGTCACACATCCAAGCCCTCACCCATCCACCTTCAGAATTAAATTGTAAAACTTTCTAAAATGGGTCTTAGTGGAACGAAGGGTTGTCATTTTCAAAATGTGATTTATCTGGATAGAAATTTGAAAACAAAGCTTGTGACATTTTAAACACTGTTACTGACTCTTGAAAAAATGATAAAGGAAAAAGGATATTATACCTATTTGGAGAGAAACAGGGAGAGCAACTGAGAACAGCTTCATAGTAACTCCTTATTAAAATAGTTGGATCTAAATCCCAGTGGATTTTATAAATAATGAAATAATGTTTGGAGGAAGCACATGATTTCCATAAATATATATTATATTCATACCTCAGGAATGGACCAGGTTCCTTAATTTTCTTTGTAAATGGAAAATTATTTTTATGAACAGGGATTTATCATTTTTATGATGCTACAACTAGACCCTGAGCATTGTAGGATTTTGAGAGCTGCCAACTGAATATGGATTTTAGCCTTGGGATGGTTATGTAATCCCAAATTTGAATGATTGAAGACAGGTCTTTTTCTCTCCAAAGGGTTAAAACACATTTATCAAGGATGTGTGTATATTTGTCTAAACATTCTATTTGTTCCAAACATTCCTGATTCTCAAAACTGTCCACAAACACTTCTTATCTATCTGTTAAGTTTTTAATTCCATGAACAATGAATTTTAGTATAGAATCCAGTTCATCGTTATCACATCTGAAAGCTGAGCATCATAAAATATGCTGAATTCTCTCTGTATTATTTATTCATAAATAATGGCAGCATTATTGCTGTCACTAAAAATTTCTAAAAATGATTTTATGAGGAAGACATATGACTGCAAATGCAGAATTATGTTTATTTCCCTGAGATGCCCATTTTTGTTATAGTTTCTCTATCTTTGGTTAACAGTCCCCCGCCCCCACCCCAGTTCTGTGAAGGCTCTGTCTCTGCTTGTTTGCCTCATCTTTCCTTTTTTTTTTTTGTCTGCTGTCCCTTGTCGGTATGTGCAGACATCACCTCCTCTTCTGAAACTCTCTTTCCTGAGATGAGATTTCAGTTTTCCAGTAAGACTTACCATCATTATCCATTTCTCCAGAGGCCTTTTAGTTACCAAGAATTACTGTTTTAGGCTTATATGTGTGTGCGTATGTGTGTGTGCGTGTGTGTGTGTGTGTGTATGCACACATGTGTTTGGTTCATGCACATGTACATATTTGAGTGTTCACAAATGGAGTTCAGAAGTTGATATCAAGTGTCTTGCTCCATCACTCTTCACCTTAGTTTTTGAGACAGAATTTCTCATTGGAAGCACACCAATTCAACTAGACTCTCTTGCTAACAGGCCCCTGAGATCCTCCTGTCTCTACACCTCCCACCCTTGCAGAGCTGGAATCACATGTGTGTGCCAGGGGTAACCTTGCTTGGGTGCTGGGAATCTGATCTTAGGCCCTCATGCCTGTATAGCAAGCACCTTTACCTACTGCGTCCTCTCTTCCGTCTTTAGGCTAATTTCATGCTTAGTATCAAGAGATAAATGCATTTTAATATTTCATGTTTTATGATCAAGATGACAATGAGTCGCCTGGCCACCTATTTTATTTTGTTCCTGTGATGTTTAATTTTGTTTAATTTATTGCTAGGGTTTTAAAATTTTATATGAATATTTGTTTTTTTAAGACAGAAGATTTAACCACTCTAGGAATATTTCTTATAAAATGATGAGCTGGAATGGTTAAAGGGATTTACCTTCTCCAAAAGCACTAACCCCAGGGTCTCTGGGGACCTGAATTCATCAGTACCATAGCCCTGACCTTGGTAGGCATTTCATTTTGTTGACCTACTTCCCTTCCTTCCTGGTTTTGCAATTCCTCTCCCACAAACCTTTGCCCTTCTGCCTTAAAAGATGAGAATCATGGGTATTCTGGCTGAACCTGAGACAAGGAATGCTGATACCAACACAATATTATCATTCAAGGTCAATGATATCTGAGTCAACCAGCCAGTTAGATCTATAAGTGTAATTCATCATTTGGTATTTTTCCAGGGTGTTATTCATTCTTTCAAACTTTGAGGATGTCATAAAGCAGGCTTAAATATATCTTGTCACAGTTTGAACAATAACATCAGTTGGAAAGCCTTAGACACCTTTATGGGTACCTGTCTGACTTCTGATGATGCAGGTATGCTTACCATTTCAAGATTTGGAAAGATCCATACATGGGATAGTATCTGTGTTTATCTTTCGTTCCTTCTATCTGTTTCTTCTGCCGTGGAGATTTTGTATCTTGTTCTTGCTTTGGTATTGTTGATGTATCATGTTATGTGATGATATTATAAACCCAGGACTTTGTGAGTGTGCTAGGCAAGTGCTTTGCCAATAAACCACATCTTAAGTGAAGGCTGGGGATGCATTAATAATTTTCTGAATATTCTTTTTCACACATTTCATGAGACAGAGATAGAAAAAACAATTAACATTTTGCCTTTGCTTGTGCACAAACTCAAGGAGAAAACAGGTTAGAGTTGGCTGTTCTGCCTGAGTATCTGATTGCATGATCAAAAGAGCAGATCTCTTTGTATTTTTTCCCAGTCCTCACCACATTATACTGTATGGTGACTTCTCAGAGGCATGTTCAGTGTAGGAATGTCTGTCTGCAGTAATGATGCTGGCTTTGATTTGCTTTCTAACAGAGCTGCACCAAAATTATGGCTTCCCATTTTAAGAATATATATCACCAATACTGAAGTCATTGGGAAGGCATCTAAAATTTGAGCTCATATTTCCCTACTTACTGCAAATACTGACTTCTATGTCACCACTCTACCAGTAATAAACCAAGAAACATGCAGTAACGTGTTTTATCAGCCTCCAAAGAACTCATGCCTTTGTGCTATTGGGGATGGATCTTCTCTGTTACAGTAACTGTTGGCAGTTGAAGCAAGCAAGCTTTCTTCAAGGTGATAGATGAGTTCTTCTCAAAGTTTTTACATTTTACAAAGTGAAATTTGTTTAATTTTTCTTTGTGTTTTAGCTTTGGACAAGTTTTCCTCTGCAGAGCTTTAAATTAATTATATGAATTGTCTGCTAGACACAATTTCATTCATCCATGGAGAACTACAAGTACTTGGAAGGGGTCTTCTACCATATCGCACTGATTTCCTGTAGGCAGGAGGAGATTGACACACTTGCTTGAATGTCCCCCAGAGAGTAGAGAAGAGCTGTGTTGGATCTGAAGAACTGAAGATCTCGGCAGCTGAGGGGCTAGCTGGACTAAGATGTGAAATCTAGGTCTAGAAGGCCCATTCTCCAGTTCTACTTTTCCTGAGACTTACGGTTATTGAATACAAAACTGAATCCCCAAACTCCAAGGTTGGGGTTAAAAAAGAGGACCCATTATGCCAGTTAGAATGGAAAGGAAATAACGAATCTTCTATATATAAAACAACAGGTTTAGCTGAAATCCAAATAAGATGTACCAAACTGAGGAACAGATTCACATGGCAGAGTGGTTGAGGACTGTGCTGGATAGTTATATGTTAACCTGGCACAAGCTAAAGTCATCTGAGAGGAGAGAACATCAGTTAAGAAAATAAGGCCAGGCTCTAGGCAAGAGTTTAGGGCATTTTCTTAGTTAGCGATGGATAGGGGAGGGCTCAGTCTATTATGGGTGGTGCCATCCCTGGGCTAGTTGTTCTGGGTTCTATAAGAAAGCAGGCTGAGCCGGGCAGTGGTGACGCACGCCTTTAATCCCAGCACTCGGGAGGCAGAGGCAGGCAGATCTCTGTGAGTTCGAGGCCGGGCTGGACCGATAGCCTCCAAAACAATACGGAGAAACCCTGTCTCGTAAAAACCAAAAAAAAAAAAAAAAAAAAGAAAAAGAAAAGAAAAGAAAGCAGGCTGAACAAGCCATCAGGTAGCGAGGCAGTTTGCAACACCATGTCAGGGCCTCTGCACCAACTACTGCCTCCAGGTTCCTGTCCTTTTTAAGTTTCTTTCCTGACTTCTTTCTTTCTTTCTTTCTTTCTTTCTTTCTTTCTTTCTTTCTTTCTTTTTTACGAGACAGGGTTTCTCTGTATTGTTTTCGAGGCTGTCAGTCCAGCCCAGCCTCGAACTCACAGAGTGCTGGGATTAAAGGTGTGCGCCACCACCGCCCGGCTTTTCCTGACTTTCTTTGATGATGAACAGTGATGAGGAAGTTTAAGGAAAGTAAATCCTTTCCTTGCCAACATGCAGAAGGACAGAGACCTTGATGTTTGAGAGCAAGCCATTTGCCTATCTCTGTACTGTTTCTCTGTTTATCTTATCTGGATCTACATATAATTTGTGTTTCTATATGTTACAGTGTGGGAGTATGTATGTACGTAGTTATATATTATATATTACTTATTTCTATTGCTCAAAAATGAATAGCAATGGGACTTATTAGTCATTTTGTAGGGTTCAGCCACTAACTATGAACACAGAATGGGTTCCTGCATGCCTTCCCTCTACCTCTGTTCCTTCCAATTTCTTTCTGTGTTTGATAAATCACAAGGGGCTTAAATTACCAGGAGAGAATAGCATTATTACATTGGGCAGAAACTTACTATGGTCCCTGAGCTCCCCACCCTGGGCAATGGGGTAAGTTTCTGCCCTAAATGTGGGTGTTAGTGAGGAAGCCTAGGTAATCTATGGGGCCTTGGGTAGTATTTATCTCTGGCATATAAATGGACTTTGGCTGCCCATCCCAAAATGAGGGATGCTCTCTCAGCCTGGACTCCTGTGGGAAGGCCTAGGCCCTGCCCTGGATGAAATGACAGACTCTGGAGATCCTGCAAGTAGGGCCTTACCCTCCTTGGGGATTGGAGTGGAGATTGGGGACTGGAGAACCTGGGAGGGCGGGGAAGGAGAGGAGGGAGCTGGGGTTGACATGTGAAGCAAGCTTGTTCCTAATTTAAATTAAAAGAAGGAAGAAAAAGAAGTGACTGGTGACTTCTAGGTCCTGAGGGTCTCAGTCTTCACAACATTAAAGCACTGAGGACTGAGAAGAACTTGGGCTGAGGGAGAGCACCCCAAACTCTAGCTGAGAGCTTAACCCTTATTCACAGCCTTGTCAGTTCTGTGCTTTGATGTGCTCATCCTCTGACCCTCAGCAGCCACACTACAAAAAAAATGTGTTGCTTTAAGCCATGCGGCTTTTAAGGGTTGGTAACTCAACAATATAAAGGGAGCATAAACATCTAAGAAGCTGTGTGTTCAGACAAGATCTGTGGTACCTCTGCCTACCATAACTTGCCTCTTTGGTATCTTCCTCTATCCACCTCCCTATGTGAAACCAAAGCAGAGATCCAAGTAAGGTCCGTGCCACAGAGAGCCCCTTGCTTGTCCTGGCTCCAGATGGTGCCTTTGCTCCATATCCACAAACTCAGCTTTATTGTTCCTTGCCTTATTCTGTTATGGTCACTGGGAGAAGAACTTCTTCGGGAACAAAAATACTTAGCTTTGGAAAAATCAGGCACTGGATTCCAGAAACTGGGTCTTAGAAGTGAACTTTTGGTCATGTCATCCTACAGCAGTGGGTGAAAAAGGCGTGTGGCCATCACAATATACTTCTTTTATGTCCCTACTCTCTTTTTAAATGTGTTTTCCTGTTCAGGCTTCTGGGCTTTTTCTTCCTCTTTGCCTTTGTGTAGTGGCATTTGACTTGAATTCTGATGAGGGAAACTTGGTCCCTCCCCAAGAACTTATTTGGGGGTAATTAATTCTTGGCATCATAGCAGTGCTTCACAACTGTGACTTCCTTCTCTGTGAATTGGCTGACTAAATGTCCAGGCATGGGACATGTGCAATTATTACATTTTATTTTGCCAAAAATTTAATCGCTTATTGAACTTGCCCCGTTGGGAATGAGAACGGTGATTGACTGTGTAGGAGAGGAAGGATGGAATTCATATGAGGACTGCACAGGAATCTCTGAGAACTCCTTTCTAGTTCCATCCTACACAAACAGGAGCAGTCCAGAAAGTGGAGCCCATACGTGAGGGAGGGGATGGTGTCATCAGACAACAGGCAGACCACAGTGTTGGTTGATGAACTTTTGATGGACTATGTAGTAGTGAGTGCAAAGAGATACATGGGACCAGGACAGGGAAAGCAAATGCGTGTGGCACCCGAGAGTTAGTACTTGAGATACCATGCCAAGGATAAGGGGAATCTGGCCAGATCTAGGAGAGCATGAAGTGCTGAGGAACTCACTAATTATCCCAGACAAGTTCAATTTGAACTTGGACTTGTGTGTAGTTTCAGGAAAACCTTGTACTGCCTAATGCGTGACAAAACAAAAACTAATCAATGTCTTACTGGTCTATATTTTGCAATATGGGGTGCTGCCAGAATGGAGTTATCTGTATCTATGTCTAGCCTGAATCTACAAAATCTTATAGATCTTTTAGGTATTTGCATGTAGTCAGTGTGAAGCTCAGTGATGAGCTACAGGAATGAATCTCACCAATGAACAACCTACCACAAGGGTGGTTCTCTCTCTCTCTCTCTCTCTCTCTCTCTCTCTCTCTCTCTCTCTCTCTCTCTCTCTCTCTGTCTGTCTCTGTCTGTGTGTGTGAGTGTGTGTGTGCCAATGCACATGCATGTGTCTGCCCATGCATGAGGAGACAAGAATGGACACCCAGATTCTTTCTCGATCTCTCTGCCTTATTTTTGAGACAGTGTTTCTCCTTGTACCTGGGTTTCACCACTTTAGCTAGATGGGCTGGCAAGCAAGTTCTTGGAATTCTCCTCTCTCCACTTCTCCAGTTCTGGGATTCCAGTTGCATCATCACATCTGGCTTTTTATGCCAATGTTGGAGGATAGAACCTAGGTCCTCAAGCACTTTACCAACCTTTCCCAGTCTCACAAGAATTTTCTGAAAAGATCATCTGTATGGCTGCATTAATAAACAAACAAACAAACAAAAACAAGTAGGTCATTAATTGGGACTTGTTTCCCATTCACTAAAACACAGCTCCATAGGAATCCTACTGGTCAATGCTGGGATAGCAGTTTGATTCAATGTAATTTTAAGCATACAGTTTCTTTTCAAAATGAAAAATAGTATCTCTTTTACTAGCATTCAATGTGCCTTCCCGTCTGACTGGCTCAATGAGGAGGGGATTCATGAGGGTTTGTAAGGGTCTTCTCTTTGATATTTCACCAGGTATAGGGAGACAGAAAACTTTGGAGGCTGAAGAGTAAGCCCCGTTTGAGTGTAAGACAAGTGACTGAATTCTAGTAAGTCTTCAGGTCAAGCTGCACAACAGGAGACCAACTCAGCACCTTTCAGGCCACCAAAGGGCTGTCACAGACAGGATTTAAGGTAGATGGACAGACAATGACAGAATATAGACCACAGCCTATGCCAGAGGCAGATTCTGTGACCAACTGCCTGTGGGGGAGAGCAGTAGAAATTTTTTTTTTAATCATTTTTTATTTTAATTTTAAATAGCTTGTTTCACATGTCAATCCCAGTTCCCTCTCCCTCCCCTCCTCCCGCACTCCCCTTCCACCCTCCCTCCCACCCTATTGCCAAATCCCTCCACATAGGGGATGTCTAGAGTCTATCATTTCACTCTTGGTAGGGTCAAGGCACTCCCCTAAGAGTCCAGGCTGAGAGAGCATCTCTCTTTGTGCCATAGGCACATGAAGACAGATTGTATACCAGGGATAGACACTGATCCACAGCTCAGAGCCGCATAGGTTGCCCAGGCCTTCTCACTGACACTCACATTTGGGGGGTCCAGATCAGTCCCATTCTGGCCTCCCCACTGTCGGTCTGGGGTCCAAGAGCACTCCCCTGTTCAGATCAGCCGTCTCTGCTGGTTTTCCCAGCCCATTCCTTGCCAATTTGCTCATCACTCCTCTCTCTCTGTCACTGGGTTCCTTGGGTTCAGTTCAGTGCTTAGTTGTGTGTTTGCCTCTGCTTCCATCAGTCCCAGGATGAAGGCTCCCGGATAGTTATAGACATCAAGTTCATTATCAGGAATGGGCATTCGAGGTGGTCCTTCCACTATTGCTTAGCTTGCCAATTGATGTTATACCTTTAGATCACTCGAGGTCACTCTGGTGCCTGATCTGTCTTCGATCCTATGATTCCCTCTTCCCCCTATTTTACCCCCACCCCCTCAACTTCCTGTTCCCCCATGACCAACTCCCTTCCTCAAAATTTTATGTGAGATCTAAAGAACATATCAGGAGGAAAGAAAGTTCAGATCAACCACTGAGATGCTCCTAGAGTCATACATTATCTTCAATATTCTCACCTGACATTGGCAACTCTGACACAGTCTGAGGAGGTCTGGTGGCTGGCAACATAGATTTTTCTCCTAAAAAGGTAACGTCTTAGTGTGCATATAATTTCAGGCATTCTCTTCTCTGAAAAATGTTGACAAAAACTTCTTGTTTTCTATGTCTCACTAGGCACATGGTAGTGAAGTTGATCCATCACTAATTTTTAGTGGATATTCTAAGTACGTCTATGAGAAGCTGAACATATGAAAGGTATAATAATTTTAAAAAGTAGATTTCTATTTTAGGTAGAAAGAGGCTATGTGCACAAAAGGCCTTTTCCAGGGTTATACATTAGATACCTCATTAACTTAAAAACAGAATTCACATGTAAATTACAACCCTTGTTACTGCTCATAACTGCACCTTGGATACGCTGGCGGTTTTCCCATACCTTCATAAACCAGGAACCGCCAGAAGAAATTACATATTGCACCTAACACCTAATTGTCCTTAAAAAGGTAATACTTGTTCAAAAACGTTGCAGTGTGGCTGCAGATTTCACACAAAGCTGCTGCTGCAAGTTCACGGTGATGTTGATGCTAATTTTGCCATTTCCCTGTAGGTTCTTGGAAGGTTGAAATCAGGTCTTGACTATGAAAGGGCTGGATTTTTTTCATTCTGTTGTAATGACTCTGATCCAGGGAAAGTTGATGAGAAGGAACATCTAGGACATTGTAAACACAAGAGAGTGGCCTTTGAACAGCTTTCACAGACTCCCAGGTGACTGTCAGTTGAACTTGTAGACTAGAAAGGCAAGAAACTTTAGCATTTGTCCTTGTAGACTTGAAATGATGTGTTTACTCTCCAAGAATAGGGGTGAAATGAGTCTCCAATGAGCATTTGTATGTGTGTGTGCGTGTGTGTGTATTTATGTGTACATGCACGCACGTGCACACATGTGTGTTCATCAAGTGCTTGCCCTTCCAGTATTTAAAATGGAAAGTATTTAAATTAATGTTCTGATAGCTCATATAGTCTTCTTTACTATATGAACATGTTTACCCAAGCATTCCAGAGCAATAGGTAGAAACTTCTGACATTTCTGAAACTTATGACATGTCTTAGAAGTGCACTCTTTTGTAGATGACTTATTTAGAAGTTAATGAGACAGTGATGGGAGGGTGTGGTTTTGCAGAGAGGCCATTAGATGATGGTGGTCAATCACTTCTCTTGGTTTTTGAAATGGCTGAGGTCCCATTTCTGCTACGAGTTCTTCCTGAATCCTGGCACATTCCCCAGAGACGCCCCCTGCCCTTCATTATGAGAGTTGAACAGATGGCCCTGAGCTGTTCTCAGGACTTCTGCATGAAGCCAAGTGAAAATTAACACTCATGGGGACACTGTTTGTTATTCTAAGACCATGATCTCAGTACTGCTGTTTGGAGACACTTCCCCAACCTGGAACATATCAGTAGTCACAATCTCCAACATTTCTATGCTTCTTAGGCAAGAATTGTGGGTACACAGTTCCCACCCCAGTTCTAATTTCTTATCTATCTCTGTGATTTTTAAAGTATAAGTTTGTGTTTTTCAAAAGCTATTGCCCCCATCAGAAAAATGTTAATGTCAACTAAATGTCATGAATATACATAAAATAAGTTTATAGTTGAAATGTATCATTACGTTTTGATTTCTTACAAATTTTTGGTTTCTTGTCTGGTCTTCACTCCCCCAACCCCTGGTGTATAAAATCTATACGAGATACTTTTATTTGGAGACACAGCATGTATTTAATAATTATTTCTAAATAAATAAGCAGATCACATTGAGGCAGTGACCAAATAGTGGTAATAATGACAAAGTCTGCTTTGTGGATATTCCTGAATTGCTCACTCCTTTAAATACTTCATCATGCGTATGCCAATTAGGAATTAGAGCTTCAGTTCTTCTGAAGGGCAACCAACCTTGAATTTCATCAGATATAGAAGATCCTCTATGGCTAGTGTTACCAAGGGAGTGTTTCTGAACTGCTCCCTTCTTTAAATACTTCTGCATATAGCCACTCCTAATGGTCTTTTGTATGAAAACACTCTTTGATTGACAAAATCTAACCATGAGAAGAGCAGTACACAAACCACCATTTACTTACTGGCCTGTTTTGTTCTAAATACTGAGATAAGTGATTAATTGGGTAGCCATTTCATGTATACTTCTTGAAACACTATAGCCTTCATTCCAGACTGCAGTGATAGGATCTGAATATGATGTCCTGTCAGTTACCCTCATCTTTCTAAGCCCAGAACTGTCCTTGAAAATCTTGAATTTAGCCTGGTTCATTTACTTTATGTCTCAAAATGGACTTTTACGGAGCACTTTGGTCTTTCTAGCAAGGAGTCTAAAAAAGGGTGAGACCATCAGCCCTGTAATGCTTATTCTACCACTGCCATCCTCAAGCACTAATTCTTAGTTTCTGTTTTTAAGTTTATTTTTATCATTTTTAATTTTAAAACAATCTTTTCTCCTTTTACATACCAATCCCAGTTTCTACTCCCTCCCCTCCTCCTGCTCTCCCATCCTTCCTCCCACCCCATCCCCCAAAGCTGACCAGAGCTAGTGGCAGCTCACTGACTTTGGATTGACAGCAGGAAAACTCATGACCAAACTAGACCCTTTGAATATGGATGACAGTTTTGTGGCTTGGGCAGTCTCCGAGGTCACTGTAAGTGGGCCCAGGATTTATTCATAGTGCTTGAACTCATTCTCTTTGGAAGAATACCTTGCTCAACCAAGTATATAGGCATAGTCTTGGTACTGCATCAAAGACTTTGCTGACTCCCCATGGGCTAATTCTTTAGAAGGGCTTCTTAGCATTCATTTGGGGCTATTTTATTTGAATGTCACTCATACTGCTCTACATCCTTCGTGCCCTACAAGAAGGCACTCTGTTCTCTGGATGGAGTTTCTTTCAGACAGGTCTCATGCTTAATAATCCAACCCTCAATTCATTAGACAAAATAGTGGATTATTTTCAGGATGTTTGCCTTTTCCTTTTCATAAACACACACACACACACACACACACACACACACACACAGAAGTTTGTGCCACGATGATAATTAAAGCCAGAAAGTTATGTGAAGGTCTTTTTGTATTAAGTAAACTAACCCTTGTTGAGAATGGAAAGATAAATGATAGAATGCTGAGATGAAAGCTGCTTAAAAATGATCAAAGATTCAAGATATATAAACTGTGGGAAAAAGACACACATATTTTTATCTTTGCTGAGAAAGGTTACTATTTTTTAAAAAGACAGTAACAGAATGATAACATCCTCAGCCAATAATTGCATCACTCTGTGACCCGCATGCCTATAGATGTTGCAAGAAAGAAAAGAAAAACAAACAAACAAAATTAACAGGGAGCCATGCCTTACCCAGAGCTTGCTTGTTGCCCTTCTTATGATTAGATTCTGTCAATCAAAGAGTGTTTTCATACAAAAGGCCATTAGGAGTTGGAGCTTCAGTTCTTCTGAAAGGCAACCAAGCTTGAATTCCATCAGATATAGAAGGTCCTCTACGGCTAGTGCTATCAAGGGGTTGAGTTATAGCTACCGGCATTAGCTTTGTATACCATGCTTACCTGGGGATTTTAATTACCCATGGATTGACGTTTCATGTTTTCCCTTCCTAAACACATATAGCATTTTTATGCCAAAAGTTTATTATTTGTTTTTATGGCTCCATCAAATTGTGATTCATAGAGTACATGTATAATGTCTAGAAATAGTTATACTACAATCAGCTGAAGAGCATTTGTATATAAGTCAATACATGACAAGAGGGGTGAAAAAAGCTCCTATGGATCTTTTGTGTTGTCTTTAAATAAAGAGTTCTCCTTCTTTTTCAGGCTTCAAATACACTTTTATCTTTCTCAAGTTGACTGCGAGGTCTTCAGTGCATATAACGAGGACCAAACCCAAGGTACAAAAGGTGGACCCAGCACTGGAGAGTTCAGAGTCGAGAGTCAGTTTCTGTACATCGTTTTTTCAGTCAGGCAAGAACCAGTGCGTGGGCCAGGTTCCTGCCTGTCTTTCTGCATTCCCAAGGCCCTTCTTTGCCTGCCTTTGTTCATGGTGCACTTCCATCTGAGGCAGGAACCTTTCCTGAATATTCTGACCTCATTCTCTGGGTACTGCTCCCAGGATGTCACTGTAATGCTTGTGGAGAGTGTAGGAGGTGACAAGCTGAGAGGCAGTGGCTGAGCCAGAGCAGACCTCAACACCAAGCCTGTCTTCCGTCATCTGACCGGTTGCCGCCTGAACTGCTGCAATCGTCTCTTTGCTAGAACCCCTTTTCTCTCTCACATGCTGCATGGCATCCTTCTTCTCCCACCCTCCCCTTGGTCATGTCTCTTCAGGGTCTCCAGCTTGTTCCTGAGATGAAGACAGAGAGAGTCCAGGCACCATATTGCTTTCTGCTTATGCCAACCCACATCTGTATCCCTCTTGTTCTCACGTGGCCTTCTCAAAGCTCTACTACATTCCATGAAGAGATATTCCCTCTGCATGCTGCTCTTTTGTCAGCCTTTGAGGTTACTTGTCACTCAGACCTAGCAGGTCACTGATCACTTCCTTGGTGGTGTCTTCTAGCTGGATTGGATCAGTGTCCTTCCTGTTCTGTATGCTTGCTTACCGGGGCTCTTCTCCTTTGGAGTACTGTACTGACGCTCTGGCTGCCATTTGCCATATTTAATCAAAGTCTATCCCCCCTACCAGATGATAAATAAGCTTCACAAAGGCAGAAGCCACTTCTGTTTAAATTCATTCTTTTATTTCTAATACTTGGCACCCTGCCTGTGACAAGAGGGCCTTTGGTAAATTTTGGTTCAATTAAGGAAAGAATGAAGGATGGAGAGAGTGAAAAAATTATGCACACACACACACACACACACACGTTTCCTGTTTCCTGACTGTAGATGTCATGATAGCATGGGTCTCCATTCATGCTTGGCATACTGTATTTTATTAACTATAAAAATCATATAATTATATATATGTGATTCTACATGACTCAGAAAAAATAACACTGCCAAGAAAAGTATGAGTGAGCACTTACTGTGAGATGACTTTCTGTTTTATACATCAGAATTCCAAATGACATAGTATGGGAATAGATACATCTTTGCAATAATGTGCATTAGAATTAAGTGAGGTTATTAAGACCAGTGGATGACTAGGTGGGTAAAAGTGCTTGATGCTTGTTGAGTCTGGTAACCTTGAATTCATTCTGGGTGGAAAGAGAGAGCTGAGTACCACAAGTTGTCCTCTGTCCTTCACATGCACGCATGTGTACACACAACAACACACATACACACTCACAAAACTGAAGTAAAAATAAAAAACCCCACAACAACCATTAATCTGGATTAAATTAGGAAAACTGAGTGGAATTGACAGTACTTTAAAGGGTAAACTGAAAATATGGGTCACTGGCACAATCAACCACTATAATACTGATTCTGTGGCATGCACTGGGGTGTATGGAGAGGTACCTAAGCAGCTTGCTGAGAAGCAACCCAGCACTTCTGGTGTTTGGAACTGTAGGATGCAGTCTCTAATGTGGGAACAAAATGACACTATGACTTTCAGCAGTGCACACTCACTCAGGCACAGGCAGGTGACAAGCTATGGCGTAGAGGGCTATGAGCTGACTAGTTGTCGTCTTCTCAGTTCTTTGAGAGCAGCAGCATCATGTATAGCTCCATAATGGCTTCTGTGGCCTGTTTATTGGAAGAGAAGTTGACTCGGAGTGTCTTGATCTGATATCTAGGGGCAAACCCATTAACCTTGATTCCAGCAGCCCTCACTCCCTCAAGTCCCAGTATGTCCTCTACATGTGGGGATTCCTATACCCTGTAATCTGGTAGAACTCCCAATAGAAAAACCACCTGGCCCAAAAATCATGGATCTTTCATCTTGTCTTGGGTTATAAACTAGCTAGATAAGTGTCCATAATTTCCTGTTACTTCTGTGGTACTCAGTGGGATAACCCAACTGCATGAAGCTTCCAACTTCTACTCTTGACCTGAGACCTTCCCACATCCACGTGGTAATGGGATCCTAAGATTACTGGGTTTGAGAAACACATTCTCTCCTTTCCCTCTGTCCCTCTTCTGCCTCTGATCTGGATTCCCTTTTAACCAATGGACATGTTCCTGAGTTAGTTACTACTCTGCATCTTCTGCTGCCTCTGTCCTGTTACATTTCCCCTGACTCTTACAGTTTGTTCTTTTCATAGGTTTAACCCTCTGTCACTCCCATATCACAGGTTGAGCACTTCATGCCTGTGAGTCCACTGGTATCTGAATGACAATCTGTGAGTATTGCTAACACTCAGTCCCAGTGTCTGTGAGTCCACTTGTATCTGAATGACAATCTGTGAGTATTGCTAACACTCAGTCCCACTCTTTCAGTCCTTGTGAGCTTGGGGCCATGAGAGTGTCACCGTGCCAGATCCAACACGATCTGCAGAGATGTCTCAGCTAATTAACTGATTGAACAGAGGAGCTGGCTTTTACCAGAGGTGACCCAGCTGGTGGTGACACATTAGGACTTGACTCTCTAGGCTTCTCCCCTCAGCTGGCTCTAGTTCAGGAAGCTGAATTCCTTCTTAACAATGTCTAGGACACTCCATGTCTCTACCTTACTTTAAGTGTATATTTTAAAAACTCAGTTTGAGAAAGAACATATATATTATGGCAAAAATCTTTTAAAAATATCACATTAAAATAGAAATTGGTTTACATGTTTGGTACTCATAATTTTTCTAAGCCACTGGCTTCAAGAGTCTTTCTGACTGTTAAATTCATTTCCCCTTTCTTAGGAATAATACATGAACTCAGATCCTTTCTTTACTGTTCTGTTTAAGGATTCTAGTTTGTCTGAAGATGATATTTCTGTGAAGACTATGACAAAGTGTTTGAAAGATAGAGGTGAGACAAATGGGTACAAAGTACACTTCTTCTGAGTGCCTACAGTGGGTTCCACAAACACAAACACATTTTACCCCTCCCCAAAATTTGTCATACTGCTCAACATGACTTTCAATTCAGGACCAGAAATCTATGAGTTATTCAAGCAATAAAAGGTAGAACTAATATTCAAACTCAAATCTAGTTCTTAATGGCTAATATCATGTCAACTTGAGACAAATGAGAGTCATCTGCAATGAGAGAACATCAATTGAGGAAATTCCTCCCTAAGATCCATCTGAATATGGTAGTTTGTTAGCTAGTGATTGACATCGGAGGCCCCAGTCCTTGAGGATAGTACTATCCCTGGGCTGGTAAACCCAGATTCTATAGTAAAAGTATACTGAGAAAGTATTGATGAGCAAGCCAGTGGGCAGCTCCCCTACATGGCCTTTGTATCAGCTTCTGCCTCCTGGTTCCTGCCCTGTTTGAATTCCTATCCTACTTCTTTAGATAATGAACAGTGATATGGAAGCACATGCCAAATAAACCCATTTCTCCTCAAGTTACTTTGGCCATGGTGTTTCATCACAGCAATTGTAACTGTAATTATGACAGACCTGGTAGTCTGCCTATTCAAATTCAAGATATTCAGCTTTCCATGATGTGTGGGTACTGTTACCACTCAACTTAGAACTATTTGTCTTTTAGTGGAGAGCAGCAACACAGCCAGTGATTTTCTTAAAGAGATTTATAACCTGTCCCTCTCATGTTTTGTCTTATCAGAACATCCCTGGGAATTCATCATTCAAGCCACCTTTAAGGTGACTCTCTCTAGGTGAACAAACAGTGAAGAGTGGTTGGTGATTGGCAATGGATAGAACGAACTGAACTGGTTTTAATTTGCCTTTATTTCAGGAAGTTTCTGGTTGTGTGAGATATAGATTTGGAATTTGAACTTTAGGTGTAGAAATATCGTTGGTCTTCTCCATTCAGCGGCTGATTACTCTCCTTCAGATCACTCATGCTACTTCTCCTGAAAGCTAGAGCATTCCTGAGTTTTCTCAAAGTATTGCTTACTCTGCGTTCAACTGGCAAAGCTTAGGCAACAGAACTCTGAAATGGTCAATAGCTTTAAACTCACCTATGTTGGAGTTCAGGCTTTCCCAGGCTGCCATGGCTATGCAAATGGATGGATTCTGATGCCCATTGGGTTTTGCTTTTTGCTTTGTTTTATTTTGATTTGTTTATTTAAGACAGAGTTTCTCCATGTATCCTTAGCTATCCTAGGTTGTCCTGGAACTCACTCTGTAGACAAGGCTGGCCTCGATCTCAGTTTTATTTTACCTATTTCAAAGGTCCTGAATTCATTTTATGTTGAGAACATGAACAGATTATATGCCTTTCCTTGTCCCAATGTCTGAGACATTTTTTGAAATATATGCTTTATGATATTTGAAGATTATATTGCTGTTTATGTAATGACAGCCATTGCTTCCGTTTAGATTTTGTCTGAACATATTTCTTTCAAAAGGACTTTCATGTGTGTTATCTTAGTTCTTCAATCCATTCTTCACACTGTGGCTAAAGTGATTTTGGTGAAGAAGAATATATCAATTTGATCTTATCCTGCTCCTGCTCAACACCCTCCATTTGCTTCCTGTTGCCACTAAAAATTTCCAAATTCCTTTCCTTGGGTTGAAAGTTCCCACAGTAGCTGATGGCTTGCCCACCTCTCTATCCCGATTCTTCTTCTTCTTCCAGGTAGCCATTTTTGTCCTCTCTGTGATCTCAGCATTCAGGCCTGCTCCCCGGTTTCTGCTGTTTCCCAACTTTAGCATGCTTTTATGCAGATGTCTGCAGGGCTGGCTCCTTGACAATGGAAGTTCATGTCACTTAATGATGTGCATGGTCTGCACAGTGTGTGTATTAGCTGACTTTTGGAGAGCAGCATTGGACACCTTTCCAAGAAAATCTTCCCCTTTGTCTCTTCCCATTCCATTCCCGAAGCTACACCTTTGTTTTTGTTCTAGCTCCCTTGGTGCAGGAACTACTAAAAACCCACTAAGCTGAGTTCTCAGAGGCTGAAGAAAAGAATCTGTGGCTTCCTTCAGGCCTCTTCTTCACTTGGAGGATAGGAAGACAGTAGGTCTGACTCAATAAGGGGAATCTTTTGAGCTCCATATATGAGGCTGTATGCTCTGCATTGGCTGTCTTGCTAACTGCTTGTGTATGTAGGCAACCTTTATTTTTCTTGATCTTATAGTTTTCTCTTGCAGGAAATGAAAAGGTTTCAACCTTTTTGTAGACTTATGGCCAGAATTTTCAAGCATGATTGTGATCTTGTGTGATTACAAAAGTGGATTTCCCTGTGTTGATGTTGAGAATAGCCATTGTAAATAACTCTAACAAGATTGGAATGAACATAACTTTCCAATTTCAATGTTTCTTTTTCAGTTTTTCATGAGACAGGTCCTTGCTGTGCAGCATAGGCTAGCACAGTGACTTAGCATCTTCCTGACTCAGGCTCCAGAGTGCGGGGATGACAGGTGTGCATGAACATACCTCACTCAGATATCTATGGTGTTGAGAAAAATCAAAGTTCTGTGAAGCTGACCCAGTTTCATATCATGGTGGGAATATTCCTCTTTCCTGACACAAAGTTGTGTTTAGCATGTGTGACAGCAACAAGTCACAGGGAAAAGAAAATGCAATGTGTGTATATATATATGGCTTTCTGACTAAGCTACATTCAAACTGCTGGGCAGTGACAGACAATGAAGGATGCTGAGAGGTGCCTTTTCCATTTTTTTATTTCATGGTTCCTGTGGATAATATGCCAATTTCGTTTATGTTGTAGAAAACAAAACTAGAAAGATAAGTTCATGACTGTTTAAAAGAACCATAATTAATGCTGGGGTTACCCCAGCATCTCATGCTTGTGTGTCCTGCCCCCCCCACACACACATTTGTTTTACCAACTCAATAGCAAACTGTAAGATTGAGATTTTTTTCTCTGGAAATGATGATGCAGATCCATCACAATCCCTGTAACTGTGCTGTGGACCAGGCTTTCAGATCCTCACCAGAATGTCTGTCTCCATCTTCTGCTTTTCTGTAGTGTCCCCCAATTTATGAATCACAGTAAGTGAATAATAAGCCATATTGAATGACCACCTTTCCAACAGTCATGCCAAGTGACTGGCTGCATGTCTTCTTGCTCCATTCCTTGATAAGCTCTGTGCTCAGTGTGTGACTTGGCTGACCATGCCCCTTTCTTCTTCAACACATAGAGACATTCAATCCCTCTCGGGTTCTCAGCATCCACTTGGACTCCACACTCTAATTAAAGGGTAGTATCAACGGTATGTTTATGGAGCTTTAACAGCTTTCCTCATGTTGCTGTGTGGAATTAGCTTTCTCTGAAGACAGGCTGAAGTTCCTGAAGGAGATCCGTAATTACCCATGATGAATGTTTAATGTTTCTTCAATCAGTGCCACCTTCACCTTTCTGTACTACAAAACACAAGGAGAGCAGGACTCCCGAGCAGCAACTTGGCCATGGGCTTGGCTTCATTTACAATGAAAGGTTTTTAGTCTGGCTTTGGAAGTATAGCTGAGCTTACACCGTTTCCCAGTCTCCTCTGCCGCATTAATCCCTAGGTTTTCATTATGTCTCTATATAATGGACAGGGTTCCTTTTCAAGATGCACAATGTTATCACTTAAAAAAATAGTGCCAGAAAGGAAAAAAATGTGTCAGTCACTCTTACCTCTCTGTTGCTTCCAAGTGCAATCTTTATCATTCATCATGATAGTGATTGCTACAAAGTTTAGCAAAAGATTCAGAGTACTGTAACAATTCAGTGTGGAAAGGTAGAGGGACATCCTGGGGAGACAGATCACTTGTCCCAAGGCCCACATATTCAATAGGGTACTATAACAAAGGGAATCTTGGAAATGTACAGACATGTTTTTACCAGTCACATTTATCAAATATGGTAAACTGAGCCCCAGCTGTATAAGTTTCTCTGTGTTTTTAACATGATACATAGATTTTTTTCCTTTCGTGTTGTTCAACTGTGAAAATATTTTAAAGAGAAAAAACACACTGTTTCTGTCATTTTTAAAACCATTGAAGGGGATAAAAAGGGAAGTGTAATAAGAACCGTATATTTTCATGTCAGAAGTAGCCTTTCTATGGTACTCTTTAGATAAAGCTGAGTATTGGAAGAGCAAGAAGGAGATAAGTAGCTTCCTTATTTATCTTAGTCCGGAATCTATTTTCCTCACTGCTGGGTTGTTGGCATTGTGTGATGATGTGACACAGAAGCAGAGGACCAGGCTATGGGGGGGGGGGGAAGATTCCCAGTTTAACAGACATTTACTAACATTTTCTCCTTATCTCTATATCGCAGAGAAATAAGTAGCTGTTAAATTTCTAGTCCTGCAGTCTTTCTGATTTATCATCAAATTGTGGGTGCACTTAGCTGTCTAGTGTTAGGGAATACAATGCATCCTGTCACATAAGAAAATAAGAAAAAAATCCTATTGGATAATAGCTTACAGTTTCCCCCACAGTGATTTATTTCTGTCACAAGACTTAATTTTATCATGAGGCAGATGCTCTGTCTGTAGCAGCGCATTCATTGCTGCCTTTATCTGCTTCATTAACACAAAAGCACCTGCTGCATCTGAGGGATGCATTTGCCAGCTTTATTATGTGCTCTGATGACCTGATTAGTTGCTATTTAAGCACATCTTTAATTTTCAGTTTCGAGAGTTGATCATCTTTAGCTCCTTTCGATAAACTGAATCCAATGTGAAGAAGATACAATGGCGATTGCAATGGAGAGTGACTATAATAGCAGCAGCAGGTGTTAGTACCAAGCTCTCTGTACCAGATCTTTGTGATTCATGTCGGAGGGAATAGGCAGAGATTAGTTGTGTTACCAGGTGGTACCTAAAATGAACTGGGCATAGATTGCTATGAATTAATTTAGTTGACTGGTGTGTGGCAGCCATTATTGTTTTTCACAGAGTCTGAGGGTAGACTTAGGAATGTATGTAAAGGAAAGATGGACAAATATAAGGGAAAGAAAAAGAAAAGGACAAAGGCAGAATGGAAAGAGGGGAGGTGAGGAGGAAGAAATGGAAGGGAAGATGGTTGGAGAAAGGAAAAGGAGCAGGGAGGAAAAACGAGAAGGAAGGTGAGAGTGATAGAGGTAAGAAAGAAGGAGGAAAAGTTAGGTAGTAGAAAAGAGATTAAAAGGAAGGGGGGAATGGGAAGAAGGAAGAAGAAAGGGAAAGAAGTAAACAGAAAAGAAAGAAAGGAGTCAGGAAGGAGGCCCAGAGGGAGGAAGGGACCGGTTCAGTTCCTCTGCGTTTCCTTTGGTCAGCACTCTGGTCCTTACCCAAAACTTAATGACTGAGCTTGTGTCTGTTTCATCAGCCTATCCCTCCCTCCAATCTGCTGCTTAATATAGATCTTCTACTCTGAATAACCACCTTGTTCTTGGGGACAGCTGAGGGCCACAGGTTGGAATGCTCTGCCAACTGTCCCAACTGTCACCATTCCAGAGGAGCCTCTACATCTGCCTCTAGGCTCTGTTCTGCAGTTCCTCCCCATCTCAGAATGGCAGAGGCCTTCTTCTGCTGCAGGAGGTCTCAGGAGGAAGTGTTGGAACTTCCCCACCAGCTCCTGAGATCTGGCAATTCCCTTTTGATGTGTCATGCAAGAGGCAGTTGTCTTGTCACCTGCCAATTCTGATGACAAGACACATTGGCTTCTGGAGAGTTTTCAGAATCTCCCTCTCCGTTTGCTCATCTCTTCCAAACCCACTTTCTCATCCAGATTCCCTTAAATGAAAGTTCATCTTGACCCTTTATGTCCACTTTGCATCCACCAGGGCACAGGTGGTAAGGTGGATACTGAAAGTGAGTTCCCTAGGTTTGCGTTTCTGTGGCATGGCTGCAAGAACGCTAATAGACAGGAAAGGAGACCAAGCTAATGACAAGGCTCGAAACAGCTGTTGGATGATTCAGCTTCACTACTTCAGTTAATTAATCAGCACCTTGCTGGCAACTCTGGGGGAGAGACTCGTTAGATACTAGGAGCGCACAGACAATGCTTTCATATCAAATATGTTCAACAACACTGAATACAGCGATAACTTGCACAGCAGCGGTCAGGGAATAGGAGTTTAGAAAGACACCTGGGAAGCAGCTCGGGTGTTCCTGCAGATATGTCCTTCGTAGAAGGGCTGAAAAATGCTGTTGGCTTTGTTGTGGATAAATAGCCCGAATAAACCATGGGTGAAAGAATCTCCTATTCCCTGCTATTGCATCAGCCTATTTTTTTTATTGTAATAAATGTATACTTGCGGGTTGATCACAATGGGGATGATGCAGAGAGAAATGAAGCATCCTCATTTTTTATTTTGGTCACAGTCTCCCATTTGGAATTTTAATCATGGAAAGTGTCCTCCAACTTGACAACAACTAAGAGAGATCAAAACACTCAAATATAGGCCACTCATTGAGCTCCCCCAGCATCTAGTGAGCAGTGTTATTGACTCTTCAGCATTTCCCTGACTTTTTCTACTCTGAAAGGAAGCAGCCTCTTGTTCTCCTTAGGAAGTTGATAAAGTCATACATATTTTATGACTGGTAATGCACAGAAATCTTAAACAGACAGAATTATATCTATATCTGGCCAGTGTACCCTGAAAGTTTTTTGCTTGTCCAAAATTGCCAGTGTAATTGGAATTGAGTTCAGTGTAAAAGCTGTATTATCCTAAATTCCCGCTACCTCAAGATCTCCATAGGTTAGCAAAATTGTACTGTCTTGCATAATTTTCACTAGACTGTCTATGTTATTTTTACTTTGTATTTAACAGAGAAGCAATCATGAAAACTTGATTATCTTAAAAGACTTAGCCTGTGTTGGCTGCCATTAAATGAGTACCTGTTTTCAAGTTAATTTTTAAAAATTGCTATAAGAAGAAATTATTGATAACTATAAATAATGAGAATAATTATCACAAAAGTCTGGAAAATCCATAGCATACATTTTATTTATTTATTATTTTATTTTTGTGGTTCTGGGGGTTAAACCTAGGACCTTAAACATTCTTTGTCCTCGCTTTGCTCTATTTGTTAGAGCAGAGTCTATGTTGCTTAGGGTGACTTTGAACTCATTGTGTAGCAGAGGCAGGTGTGGTGTTAAACTCATGATTCTTCTTCCCCAGTCTCCTAAAAATCTAGGATTATAAACCTTCACCACCAAACCTGACATACTTATGATTCAATGCAGGTACCATTTTGTCTGTTTTTTTTTATTTTCTATTCCCCAGAGATAATATTGCAAAGTAGAAATTGGTTTGTGTGTAAAAATTTCTATGTTTGGGAAATCTGTTTGAATTCTGTTCTAAAAACTGGATTTATTCTAGGGCTTTCTGCCCACCTGCCAGGGCTTAGGAGAACTTATTACGAAGGACTTGAAGTTGTATCAACCAATTCATTTAGATGATTTATCCCATTGACTCATGTATTCTGATATCCACAATTATGGCTACAGTTCTTTAATGCATCCTACATGATGGCAGAGGAATATCAGATAATCTGTGATACTCCAGGGAGCCATAAGGAGAAATGTCCCTCTTAAATTAGCTTCATGACACCAAGGCTTTATGTATTTACTTGCAAGTTTAACATTAAATCAAATATTAAACCGTCTCTTTTGTTGACTATGACACTGCTTGAAGAAAGGGCTCTCCTGGAAGTATTAGTGCTGAGTCTATTTCCATCGACTGCAGTTGCTTCTGGTACATAGAGAACAGGACGCTTCTTAAACCTAGGTAATCTGACTTACAAACTCAGATAAAAATGGGAATCCTTATTCATCCAACTACTCAAAGTGTGATTTACATTTTTAGACTTAGTATATAAATATGCTATTGACTTGCTTTCTTCTTTTTCTAAATCAGAAGTTCCCGATTTGTGACCCACTTAGGAAAGAAAAGATAAGAACTTTATTAGAGAACAAGGCAGAGTAGTCAGTTGGTGATCACTCAGCTTTGATCTCAACCTGCTTAAAAAATATTGTTTCATGAATTCTTTCATCAGAAACGTTTTAGTGCGTTTAACTAAGGTGGAGGAATTGGGGCTTGTAGCACAGTGACCCTTCTGACAGTTGCAACAAACAACACAAATTGATCACCAATCAGCTTGAGTCCATAGATAGCCTTAGAGTCTTCCTGAATGCCAAGCTTTGTAAATACATCTACCACTAATCACAGCGGGATCATTGAGATAAAACTCATTCATTGTCCTTGGCCTATACCAGGGATAGGAAAATAGTAATTCATAGCCAAATTTGGCTGACCACTTATTAATAAAGTTTTATTGTAATGCAGCCATGATAAATAATGTACATATTGATCTTATAGTGGAAAGATACTTGGTTTGTAGAACTTTATAGAAATACTGATCTCTGGCCTAGATCATTTTATGTTTTGTATCTAGCCCCTTCCTTCCTCCTTCTCTCCCTCCCTCCCTCCCTGCCTGCCTCCCTGCCTTCCTTTCCTTTTGCAGAAATGGACAATATGGAAAGAGAGTAAATCAAGCAGAAGAAAGGGAAGAGACCAAGCCATTTTCCTATCCAGAACTTGATCTCACAGGTTTGACAAGATAACAAAGTCACAAACATTGAATGTTATTGTTAGGAGATCCTATTCTGGCAGAAGCCTGGGATGTCCTTTTTTGATGGTACGTCAGACTTTCAGAGAGAGGAATTGTTCTCAACTTCATATGCTGTTTTGCAGTGGAAACATGTTGAGTTTTTCTACCATTCCAACATTGGTGGGGTTATGGCTACTTCTCACTTTTCATGTGACTGTAGGCTTTGTAGATGAAGACAATGCCTTAGAAAAGGTGCTTGCAAAAAATTCAAAGTCCTGGGAATTGTCCTCTTGTGTCCTGGGGTAAAGCTGACCAGCATGAGCTTACTCTCTATTATTTCTAGAAGTTTCTGGGCAAATAATCTTTTGTGCCTTTGAGCATCACCTGGGTTTGACTTATTGTAAAGTGTCCTGTGGATGGCTGACTAAGTTTCTGAAAAAGATTCTCCATTGTTTCATCCAGCTAGTCAATGAGCATATGCCTGAATATAGCTCATTTCCTCTCCAAAGTCTACCAGTAAAATAATCAGAAAAACAAAAAGTAGGATGAGAAAGGAAGTGGTGGGCCACGGACCATGTGAAGGCTCACGGAGAGTCACCAACAACTCCTCTTCAGAAGTAATCCTACTCAATCTTTGAGCATTTTAAGGAAGAGTTAAAGGCAGACTATTCTTCTTGGGATGTTAAAAAATGTCAGAATGAGTATTCATACTGTTGGGTAGTGCTGAGGAGTGGTAGGTAGCAAAGCTGAGGGAATTTGACTTTCAACCACCATACTGCTGAGGACAGTAAGTGGGACAGATGCTTGATCAAATAAATGGTGAACAAGTCTCTAGAAAATGACATAGATTGGAGGACAGAGGAACAGGACTATGATATATGCTGCTTGCCAGGAGGATAAGTTCATGGTAACATGAAAGAGTGTGAGCTCCTTCTGTGTGTGTTTGCTTGTGTGCAGATATATATATATATATATATATATATATATATGTTCCCATGCATCATGTGTACATACGTTTCTCTTTTCTTTTTTTTTTTTGGTTTTTCGAGACAGGGTTTCTCTGTATTGTTTTGGAGGCTGTCCTGGAACTCACTCTGTAGACCAGGCTGGCCTCGA
This sequence comes from Mesocricetus auratus, assembly GCF_017639785.1. Classification (NCBI taxonomy): domain Eukaryota; kingdom Metazoa; phylum Chordata; class Mammalia; order Rodentia; family Cricetidae; genus Mesocricetus; species Mesocricetus auratus. Next base: position 31,306,963 of record NW_024429190.1, on the reverse strand, counting down.
ACTCACAGAGATCCACCTGCCTCTGACTCCTGAGTGCTGGAATTAAAGGCGTGGGCCACCAATGCCCTCTTTTCAACAGAGTCACTTTACAGGACCTTTTCACTTTGTATGCCACTGGCTGGCCTAGGACATTGGTCAACAGGAACCTGTCACTCTTTTCTTGGATACTCTACAAGGCTGGAAGATTTGCTTGGACCTAACTTTTGATATAATAAATATTTTCACTGACTTTTGGTATCAAAAGTTTTTATATAATGAAAGGTTGATTATATCATAATGATTTTTGTCTCACACTAACTTGTTTTTAATATGCTCACTTAGGTAGAGCATCATCAACTTCATACCTGCTCATATGTGAGTTTCTTTTGGGCCAGCAATCCTTTAAGGACAGAGTTGGCAAACATTCTAAGTCTTCATGGATCTCATTTGTGCTGTGACTTCTATTTCTTTCTTTGTTTCTGTTGTCACCTCCTCTGCATATTATAGTTACCAACTATGCTCTTTGGGCAGTATCTGGTCATGGTAGTTTCTAGTAGGACTTTTGAGTCCTTCTTGCATAGTTCATCTAACCTCCTCTTTCTCTGTGGTGTTCTTTTACTCTTAGATATTTTATGCCTTTTCCTACTTTTTCTTGGCCTTTGAATTCTTCCTTTTAAGTTGCTGCTGCATGGCAAAGAATACACAGGCCTTAAACTCCCTGCTGAAGTCTAGAAATGCCAGCTCTAGTCTCTGTCACCTTGAGCAAAAGTTTTTCTTTTCTCCTTCTTCCTTCCCTTCAGGAGACAAACAAGAGTACTAGAACCTATCTTACAGGTCATTGTTAGTTTTCAATTGTGTTTATTCAATGCGCCTGGCATTGTGTCTGCTACAGTTTACATGCCTGGAAAATGGGAGCTGCCCAGGATGAGGCTTTAGGAGATGTTTCTTTCTTTTCTGGTCTCTGAACAATATGCATGTTTATTTCCACCAGTAATGTCTAATTTATTAATGGGAAGACCAACTTGCCTATAGACCACTTCTCTTCTCAGTCCCCAGGAAGACTTTCATGGTAACAAACAAAACGGCACCTTCCTATAATTCTTTCCAACCTCTTCTTTAAAGTCTTTCTGACAAATCTTCTAGGCAGGATCAAAAGAACTCTGTGCTCCTAGAGTTTCAGAACATTTGAAATCTGCTCAGGAGCCTTTGACTGGCTACTTCCTACAACACAGGGATTACATAGATGGGGCGGGATGGACTTGTAAACCAAGACAGAGAGGAAATAGCCAAGAATGTTAGCACAGAGTGTGTTTGCTTGGAACTGAGGTGCCTGGGATTCTAATCCCCAGCTTAGTACCAGCTCATGGCCTAAAGCGTCCGACCAGCCTGGGGCTTTTTATCTCCAATTCACATTTTCTGGCAACTTCACCCTGCCTTTTTTTAGCCTGTGGAGGAAATGCCAAAAGCAAATGACAACCTTTTTAATAGTGAAGCCCTTTAAGGAAGGGAAAGTTGTCTGATGGATTGTTTTAAGTCCCGAAGACATCACTGAGAAAATTACCCTTAAAAGTACTGGCGGACATAGTTGTTACTCCAGATGTGACTAAGCTTTAGTTGTACTGTTGGGAGGAGAGATTGTTTTCTTTATTTGTATTCTGAATCCCTGCTGGTTTTCCAGCAGTTCAGCATCCATATATGTAGCTGACAGCAATCCTGAAACATGTAGACTTAGTGTTTAGTGTCAAACATCTTGTGTTTGGTTCTAATCCTGTCAGTTGCTTATGCAGGTTGCCTGTCTTGGTGCAACTTACTTGCCTTTTTCTAGACTAGGTTCCAACATCTATAAAATGGAGTTGGTGATATAGATGAACTTGGATAAGTACATGGCGAGTAACTAGAGAAAGTAGCAAATTACTAATTTCAAATATGCTATCGTAATATATGAATTTTTTTATGAAAAATCCTGTTGCATTCTGGTAAACTTTTTATGACTGGCAACTGTTAAAGATGCCATTATTATGTTATTCCTGGTATGCCAACCCAGCGAATTTCTCCTCTATCTTCATTTGCTCTACACTTTCACAGGGGTTATATTTACACTGCCTGTAGTGTCAGACATTATGATTCAGCATTAAGTAGAGAAGTAATCCATGCTTGGTGTTCTGTGGCACATAGTACAAAATGCTAAATGCAATCAACCTTCTTTCTTTTCAAATATTGATGGGTTATGTTATGTGTGTAGGCACATGTGCTCTTACAGGCATGAGAAAGGGAGAGGACAACTGTGCGGGTCAAGTCTCTCCTTCTACCATGTTGGTTCTAAAGACAGAACTGAGGTATCAGGCTTGGTGATCAATGACCTTAGTACCTGGGCCATTTCACCCATTCTAAATGCTACCAATATCCTTACTAGCTTTCTATGATTGGTGATGTTAGCATCACTTTTCAAACATTTAAAAAATTATGTACATAAAACATGCCCTTTTGCTATCTTGTATGTTGTGTGTTTCAGTGAGTTTGGGGTGTTTATGGGCAGGCAAAATGAAGCCAATTTCCTTTACGTTCTAGCACTGGGGGGGTGAAGCTAATTTGACACCGAAGATAACAATTAAACATCAACAATATTCGTTAATATGAAGTTGACATGAAGAGGGCTGAAGGTGCTGGGAAAGAAAGAATGCACTGTGTAAAGTAAGTATTGTTCAGTTTAAAGGCCAAGTTGTTTTTCAAATGTTGAGGGATTTTGCAGGAGGAGTTTGTGGACTTCGTTCTGAGTGGGAACACAGAGGACAAGAGCAGCAGAGGGAGGAGGAGTTGAAAATGAAAGCAGGAAAAGCTGCAAAGGGAATTGAAGAGATTCTGATACAAGTGGGTATAAAATTAATGGGCTATATCAAGCCTTTCAATCACTCTTTTAAAATGGGAACATGCACCTTGTCAAAAGGTACGATTAACACTCACAAAGCCCGGCATCCTCCATTTAGCTGTGCCTGAAAAATGGGCCCTGGTGGTAAACTCACTTGGATTCAAATCCCAGTTCCACTGCCTTTTTCTAGATGTAAACTTGATAGGGAGTTATGTAACATCTCAGTTTTACTTTCTCTCTCTCTCCCTCTCTCTCCCTCTCCCTCCCTCCCTCGCTCCCTCCCTCCCTCCCTCCTCCCCCTCTCTCTCTGTGTTTTAACTTAGAAAAATGGAGTGCCCATTTCACAGAATTTTTATGTAGGTAAAATGAAATAGTATAGACAACATATATAATAAAAACAGGATATACTGATTATAACTATATTACTTGATAATCATTGTAATACTAATAGTAATGCAGTTAGGTGCTGTCTTCCATACTAGCCCAGTGGCATAAAGAGAATGGCCACACAGTTCTAGTTTCTGTGTGAAAGACACAAGGGAATGTGGTTGAAACCCCCTTCAAAAGGAAGGGGAGCAATGGTTGGGAGTAAACTGAGGGCTTTTTTATATTGCTTAATGCACATTCCAAAAGGAATGTCAAGCTAAATTCTCCCCATATTAGTACCTGGAAATGTTCCATTCTGATAAATTGAGGTCTGGCCTTGAATAGGGAGTAGGGATTTTCTACATATGAGGAAACACATTGCACGCTCTTCCAGGTTTCCAAGTTGTTGTACCCCTTTGCCAAAATGTTTTACTATACCTTTTTCTGCTTCTTCTCTATATCCTAGCCTCTCACCTTTGCCTCATGTAATTTCATACCTATTTTCTGAAATACCTGTGAGCAGAGAAAGAGGTCAGTGGATTTTAGAAGTATGCTTTTGTGATTCTGCTATGTTCTTTCTTTATTGATGTGAAGAATTTAAATACAGTTTTTCTTATAGGCATATATTCTATGTTGAGTGTCTTCTCTCCCTCTTTCCTTTGCTTGCCCCCACCTCTCCCATTAGTCCTACTTGCTTCCTAGGCAATTTACATCTACTTGCAATTATTATATCTCTACATAATTTTGTGCAACTATCTAAAATTTAGGAACCACATCTATTTTTCTGCAAATAGAATCACTTCATTCTTTTGTTTTGAAGGTTTATTTACTTTTATTTTATATATTTGAGTGTTTTGCCTGCATGTATGTCTGTATAGTACCCAGGGCAGCTAACAAAAATCCGTTGAATTTCCAGCAACTGGAGCTACAGATGGCTGTGAGCCACCAGGTGAGTGTTGGGAATCAAATCTGAGTCCTCTGCAAGAGCAGCAAATAATTTTTGAGCCACCTTTCCAGCCCCATTCTGCTCTTCTTTATGGATGAAAATAATTCCATTGGGTCTGTGTACACCACAGTTTCTTGTCAGTCCTTCTGCTGTTGGATGCCTCGGTTGGTTCTACAACTTAGCTATTGTGAATTGTGTCGCAGTAAACATTGAGCTGCAAGAATCTGATCTATCAACTTCGAGTGAAGTGAGTGAAGAATTAGCAACTGGTTTAAGCTCCAGAAATGACTTGCAGGCTCACTAGGGAATACACCCAGGGAGTAAAGGTCAAGCTTCCCAAGTAGGCTTTGTGTCTTGTAAATCATTGCCCTGGCCACACACTTTTTCCTCTTAGGGTTTCTTTGAAGATCCCTCTAAATGGAAAATGTGTTCCTTAAGCAGATGAGACCCAAGACTAAGGGAATGTAAAGTAGTGTATGTTTGTCTGAGGCTTTGCCTCAGGGACAGGTGCTTCTCATGTACGTTGTTTTGTTAATTCCTGGTTAATGCTTTGCTTCATTTATTGAGCACATATTTATTGAGCTGTATTGTTCTTAAGGGCAGAGAACATGTAGTTCTTATATTGACAGAATTTTGTCACAGTCTTTCATCTCTCCTACCCAGAACTGCAGAGCTGCTTATCTGTTCCTCTTACTTGCCTGGCTTTGTGTACTGTGATTTCTAGACAGGGACAACCTGTATTTGCTAACCATCTTTGAGGTCTCTCCTGATGAGTGACATAATTTTGGAAAACTCTCTTCTTCCTCATGGGTAAGTGGGGATATGGAAAGGAAGCTGCATTTAAACAAGTCTCCTACATTCAGGGTGATTTGATAGCCACTGCTCATCTCTTCTGTGGTGAGATACTATACAACTGCCCTATCTTAGCATTTGTGGGATAGTTTTAGGAAAAGATGCACAATTCTTTCCCAGAAGGAGTTGCCTTTTCTCATCTTCTGTTAGGCTAGGTTTTGCTTCTTCAGGGATATGATTTCACCCTGCTGCCCAATTTTTAAAAAATTGCAAATTGTACATCACTGGTCATGCTTCTTCATTTCTAGTGATCACTTCTGAGTTCCTGGTGCTACCAGAAGTCTCATCTGTTAGCATTACTGATTCCATTTCATAGTGGGGAGCTGGACCTGAGAACAAATCCCAAGTTACCTAGTAGTGTGAACATACAGTGTTTTTGGTGGAAGCTGAGGCCTCAGATAGGTCAGTGATGGCATCAGGATGTTCATTGTTCCTATTGATTTTTGAGATTGTGTGGCTAAGTGGAATTCAAACAATCACCACTGGGAAATGGTCTATGCTAATATGTATTAGCTCTGTTTAGTAGAGTCTAGGATGCATTCCTACTTGGTGTAGTGAGACTGGGAGACACTGAACAGCACACATATGGTACCAAGCACTGCATGCAAGAAGGAAGAACGCAGCACTAACAGGACAGAACTTACTGCGCTGAATTGTTTGACCTCTGGAATGCCCATTAAGTTTCCAAAAGATCTGATTCTCTTTTGCTTTAATCCATTCAATAGTTATTCATGCAGTGTACACAGACACTTGGAGGGATAAAGAAAATAGTACAACACACACACACACATACACATATATATAAGAGCATGTGTGTTGAAGCAAGTGCAGAACTTGGATAGTTTTTGTGTACATATAATATACTACTTCTGGGATTCTTTCATGTCTATAGAGGTATGAAGTCAGTGATAACTGTATTAGGAAATTAAAGATACTAATAAAAATCACGACTTGCTTTTTGACGTGATGGTAAATGTACTGGTTATGATTAAATGGTTTAATCATTTTCTTTTAAGTTATTTTGAATGCTTCTGAGGAATATACTGAGAACCATGGCCTTCATTTATCAGTGAGTTCATGATGTGGGAATAAAGTAATTGGAGCCCAGGTCCTCTTGCCATAGAAAACTCCCCAGCGTGTTGACTCCTCCTTTACTCTATTTCTTATTTAATTCAGGCAATGTGTACTGCCTTAGGGGGCAAGTGGTAAGGGAGTAAGAGACAACCTCCCTGTTCCCCGTGGAGCTAGGAGCTCATGGCCTCAGTGGATAGGTTGGTCTTCCACATTTCCATTTCTTCTTTTTCTGGGAAGCACAGGAAATGCATTGAACTTTTTGCCTCTTCTCCCTCCTACCCCAGTTTCCACATCAGATTGTGTTTTCTGTAAGAAGGAATCTTATGGAAGAGCTCTTTGAACATGGGCTCAGATGTAAGGCCTAGTGTGCCATGTGCCCCTAGTTCGGTACCCTCATGGGCAAGATTAGTTACAAAGATAAAGCGTACATCTAAAACAGTCTGTCACAATAGTCATGTGGCTCTCAGCTGCTACAGGGTCCACTAATTATTGACAGAAATTCTTGTTAGCGGAAGATGCAAATACATAATTAAAAGAAAACCCCACCTCAAATTCTGATGTCATTAATTTGAACGTTTAGCAGGTGTTAGACCTTTCAATAATGAAGATGTGAGAAACTAATAAATATTTACTTTCTTTTTTTTTGGTTTTTGGTTTTTGGTTTTTACCAGACAGGGTTTCTCTGTATTGTTTTGGAGGCTGTCGGTCCAGCCCAGCCTCGAACTCACAGAGATCTGCCTGCCTCTGCCTCCCGAGTGCTGGGATTAAAGGCACGCGCCACCATCGCCTGTCAATATTTACTTTCTTTAAAGCAGCTTTTCCATCCTGGCTTCCTTGTGTAAATGTGTTTGAGTCAGAAAATATTCAAACGTAAGGCTCATTCCCCTAGAGGTCACGGAAGAGTACCCTATTTTTTTGTGTGTACATATCTATACATGCATGTATCTAGTTTATGTAATGATAAATGTTTTTATATTTCAACTGTTGTGTATTGCACTAGAATATGCTTATGCAATATTTATCAAATACCTTTACACTGAACATAAATATATGTAATATATGTGTAAATGAATACACATATAAATATATGTACATACACAGTAATTACATGCATACTTCATATTATTGTTTTTATAAAACTCAATAAGCCTATATATACTATTTGGTGATATAATAATAAGAAACATGGATATAATATAAATAAATACTCAAGAGAGTAAGGAAAATTCTCATCTTCAGTATGCTGGATTTCTGATAAATTTTTCTTCCAATGCTTTGTTGGTTAGAAAATAGTTTGTGAATGTGGAGATTTCTAAGAATATTGAGGGTGTCCATACAAGCACCAGTACTGAGCAGAGCACTGTAGATTCCATTGTGACAAACTGAAACCCTGTCCTTATGAGACTTAGTGAAGTGTAGGGAAACCCGACAAATGTAATTTGGAAGGTTTGTGTTAGAAGGCAGAGAGTGAGAGGCTACCGGAATGGGTAGACATTGTGGTTTGATTGGACATGGTGTATAGGGCAGCAACACATGGACGTCTAGGTCAGGGAAGAGATACAGGAATCTTGTGAGTGGTGGGAAAGAAGCATTGGTTTTCTGGGCTGAGAGACAAGTACCCCCTGAAACAGGAAGACAAGATTAATGCTATGGTCTTAGGAAACCGTAAGTGGCTCTGGAAGGCTGAAATGGCTTGAGGAGGGCACCGTGGTGAAGAGTGGGTATATATGTGAGTTTTAGTAATCAAGAAAAGGTTAAAGTCTGTAGCAGAAGACATTCCACTGCAGTAAAATCATTTTCTGCAGTTGTTTAGATTTAGAGGGTTTCAGGTATTGTCTGGACAGGGAGATGTAGGCCCACTGAACAACAATCTAAGCACTGTTCTCAATAAGTGATTTTACAATTCTGTTCTTCTGGTCTATTATGTCTTCCCCACAGTTTACTTTACAGAAGCTTCCACTTTGCAAACATCAGATATCATGGCATACCTTAGTATGTCTTCTGGGAATTTAGATCTGAAGGTAAGCCTAGATGTCTCAGGGTTCAGCCTCACAGGTTCTGTGTTCATTCTCTAGGCACTAAAATGAATCACAAAACACTAATTTACACCTGTTACTTCTGTGTTACAGGAGAGAACTTGAAGGTAACAGAGTAAATTAGTATTCTTGATCTTTGATATGCCTTTCATTTGTATATTTATTATTGTCTCCTTGAATCTGTAATGTTTTTGATCACGGATATCTATACATGGCATGAACCCACATATTTTAGTTTGAATTCCGTTTCTGACAGGTACTAGACAACGTGACTCAGGCAAATTTGACATTTTTATTTTTAGACCCGAATTCCTCATCTATAAAATTCAGCTGTTACTAACAACTGTAATTTCAAAACTGAAACAAGTGATTTATATACAATGCTTGGAACAGTCTGAGTTTCCATGAGCTGTCTATCTCAGGGAGATACCTATCCTGCAAAGAAGACTCAATTTCTCTAAGATTTTTTAAATTCATTAGCATTTTGAGAATTGTATATGGCGTAGTTTGACCATAATAACCCTTCCCCTAACTCATCCCAGATCACTCCCATAACCATATTCAGCCAACTTCAAGCAGTGTTGCTCTCCAGGAAGCAAGAAAATGTGGCACTCTCTGCCTTGGCTTTGGAATAGACATGCTGTTGGTGAGCATCAGAAGACTAAAAACATGAAATTATTTTGTTACCTAGTTACATTTTTGCCCACTAGATACCTATATCATGAGTGGAGTTTATTCTTCTATAAGGTAACACCATTTGTTTTGGCAGCTTTGTTGGTAAAAACAGTTGTTTTCCTACCCATTGTGTGATAACACTGATGGATTTGAAGGCTGTAAGTAACCCATTTCCCAGCCTCTGTTTTTTATACTTCCTCACAGCTCTGTAATCTTTCTCACTCCCACTCTTGGGGGCTTAATCATTTCCTTTTCTGTCTTCTGGCTACTCTGGAATGTTTGTCTGTGTTACATGGCATTGCACTTAGGACAGCTCCAAGCCATATCTTCCTACAAGTATCAAGAATTTTCCAGTGTTCCAGCTCACTCATCATGCCTTGCCTGATAATGACCATTGTGGACTGAGGCTTGGGAGATGTGAGTGTTGATTCATACTATGCTGCCAACCAGCTGTGTGGGGCTTTCATATTATTGTTTCAATTCTGTGAGTTTCTGTTTCCTTCTCTGCAAAACAGGGATAAAAATCCATACCTTCATCTACTGAAAAATTGCTTGGAGGATCTGATATAGCGGCCAATAGGTGATGCTTTTTGAAAAATGTCAGCCTCTAAAAAGTAACCTCATCTTCATCATCACACTTCATTTGACTTTTTCTCACCAGCAGCCTCTTGATAAGACATTTCTTGTTTTCAATAGCAATCTTCTAAAATGTTAAAAAGTCTCTTTTAATAGAGTAATTAATGTATCCATTTAATTAATTGATATTTAGTATTGGCTGAAATGCACCAACACAGTGATGACTAGAGAGCTGAGTAAGAATAACTAAAGGTGATATTTACCTTTTTAGAAGTTGAAAATGACGTTTTAAATAGTTGTTAGGATTGGTGATGAGGTGTGTTTGGTAGAAGAGATGTTAACTAAATTAAACAAATAAGCATGGTTTAAATTATTACAAGTATCATGGAGGATATCATAAAGCTACAAAAACATATAGGCGAGGGTCCAGTGGCGCAGGAAGAGTTCTGTGAAGGGAATGACTTTCCAATGGTGGACTGATGTAAAATGAGGAAGAGTGAAGGTTAGGGAGAGAAATTTAGGAACGCATTCCCAAAGCTGTGGGAAATATTTAAAAAAGTAAACCTTCATGGTAATTTTTATCTATCATTTTATTATTCATTTTGGTATTTTAAGAGAATAACACGCACATCTAATCTATACATACCATTATTCATGGTTTGTAAGTGACTGAACATTCATACAACTGATTGCTAAAATACTTTTACCAAGGAAAAATACACAGTCAAAGATGGTCAGAAGAGCTGCTTCTGGAAGACAGAAAGTGATATCTAAAGGATGGTGATGTAAGATAGATACAGGTAGTTTTCTAGAAGAGCAAAGCAATTGGCGAGGCCTAAATGAGAAGGTCTGGTTATGTGTGGTAGGTGATGGATAGATGGCAATAGTTTCCTTCTTCATTGGAAAGATACCAGAAGGTCATTGAATAAGGCCTCTTCCTTCATTTTCTTGCTTTCTTCCTTCCTTCTCTTTTGGTCTTTAATACATATTTTAATCGGCCAAAAATTATTCCATCTTTTTAAAATATTCTATATTTATCAATATTCTTGGCTATGAGTTTGTACCTCTTTTGGATAAGGTTTGGGCCCATTTATTTGAGTAACTTAAAATGTGAACAGTACATCAAATGCAAGGTTTCACTGGCCTGGGGATTGTACCAATGACTGAGTCTAACACTGACACATGTCTCATCCAAATACAAAGCTTGCCTTTGTGGTGTGATGTTTAGCTTACAGGAGTGTGGTTCTCATAGGTCAATGGTGACTATACAAGGGAAAAGGGATGAGATTGAAAGTTGCAGTGTTTATTGTGCGCTTGACGCTTTCCTCCTACCTACCAGTATTTTCCTCTTTCATTTTTTACAATAATGTCGTGAAATATGTGTAATGGTTCTACAATGCAACCAAGGAAATAATGTACTTTTCAAGAATACAAAAGATTTGTTTGATTTTCTAGATCAGGGTTAAGCAAAGGTTTTTCTGTAAGGGCCAGATAAGACAGAAAATACTTTAGGTTTCTCTTCACATATCCATTTCTGTTATAGTTTCTCAGCTCTGCCATTCGAGTATAAATGCAAATGCAATCATATATGAACAAATTGGCATGGCCATGTTCCAGTAAAACTTTATTAACAAAAATAAGTGGTGGGCCAAATTGGACCCATGGGCTATAGTTGGCCAATCCTTATTAAAGATAATATTACTAATAAATTATTAATTACTGTCATTTACTGCCACTTTGTGAGCCAAATGCTTTCTACTAGCCTAACAATTCTCACAATTTTTCACTATGGGGAAACTTTTTGATTGTCTTCTATGTATAAGACTGACATCGAGGAGAAGTAATTTGGTTTAGGTTAAGTAGTTTGTCAGTGCCAGGGCTACAGTTGTTCAGGGTAGGGCTGGGTTCTTCCCTGATTTCTTGTATTTTCAGACTCCTGGGAAATGCTGCTGCTTGTCTCTCGGTGTCTACCCCTGCCTCTTTGCTTTAAGGCAGCTGAACTACTTAGAGACTACAGCTCCCTGTCTTTCTTACTATGATGAATGGCAATCTTACACTTCTAGTCACTGGGGTGTGACTCTCTTAAACTTCTTGGTCCACTGTTACTGCTTGAGAATGATCTATGAGACTTGTATTATGGGTTTTGAATGAGTGAATTAATGAAGAATGCAACAAGCAAAATAAAGAACAAATACTAAATAGCAGAGAGGCAGTGAAACATCAACATATTAGGCACTTGCAACATCCAGAAGCGATGACTGGGAATCCTCCTTGAGGCTGCCACTCATTTCAGATTGAGAGCCTTGGGCAGAGCAGAGTGGTCTCTTCACTGATGGCTTCTGACTTCTTGTTCCCATAGAAGGCATTTTATACCACGAGACAAATAATACAAACCACTTTTGAAAGTGATATTTGCTGCCAGATGTTTCCAAGGATGCAATGTTTTTAATGCCCCTAGATGTCTGCTATTCTCCTTTCTGCCTGATATAGAGTCAAGGGGCCAGCCTGACCAAGAGACAAGATGTTTCACAGGACACTAGATATAAACATGTCAGAGGCTGGGATGACAGTCACTCCTCGCTCCCTGAGTCTGCTTTCAACAAGTGCAAACACCACATGGTAATTTACCATATAAACACCCAGTATAACTTTCCATCCACAAGGGAAGGAGCATTGTGTTTTTATCCCATTGATCAGCATGAAATCAGGGCATTTGCTGGCTGGGGTCCCTTCTGTCCAGGTGTTGGAAGTTGTGTACCAATAACATGTGACAGTCTAGTGTGGTTTGGGCTGAACATCTGATATAGAGTTAGCATCCAGTCTAGAATGCATGTGATTTGAATACCTATGGGAAACAAACCACCATTTTGTTTAAACTATTATCCTTCTAGCATCTGTTAAAGCCTCTAACCCTGTATCCTGACTAATATAAAGGGTTATTTCCAGGATAAATAGTAATATTCTCATAAGAGTCTCAGTGATATGCTTATTTGTATATAGAAGCATATGTACTTTTAGAATTTGAGAATAAATGAGATGAAAAAGCATCATTTTCTTGATGTGTACAGGTCAAAGCATCTTTTACTTTTCTTGGTGAATTTTGACTCTTGTCTTGATCTAGCAATTTTGCAGGAACAAAGTTTTCTGATTTTTCTCTCTATTTCATTCATTTTCAAATTCTGTTACTCTTGTCCCACCCTGGACTTCTTTTTCCCCTTGTCATCTTGGCATCTTTTCAGCTTCCCATTTCCTTGTGATCGCAAAGAAAACTGCTTGAGAGTCTTCTGCCAGCCAATTTGTGATCCAACAAATCCAAAGAAAGCAAAACAAAAACTGATGGTAAATGTGAGATACTAGTAACATTTAACATCCGATGCACATGGAGAAATCACATGGCTGCACAAGCCTCCAGCATTTCTGCATATGGCAGGTCCTAGGATCTTGGCTGTTGGTATCGTTGGTGGGATTTAGACCCTCTCTTGACTTGATGATGTTAGTTCTGCCCTCCAGGACAAGTCTTCTTCCACTCACACCTAGTTTTCCTCCCATGCCCAGTTGGCCCCAGAAGTTTCCAGAGAAGACCTAGAGGGGAATTTCTCAGTAGTTGTTTCTCTACTCTATTTTTCTGTCTTCTTATTCCATCGTTGGCTGTGCTGTTTTAGGTTATTATGTAAGCTGAAAAGGAAATGGTACATATGCAAAGCTGCTTACTTGTTTGTATGACAGCAATGTGATAAAATGATACTCAAAGAACATAGATCCTGTATTTACTGAGATATATATGGCATGTTTTAGGAAGGAGTTAGGGAAGGATGCTGATTGTCACCCAAATTCTATTGCTTCTCTATAAAAGAAGAGCACGAGAAACTCCCACCTAACAAATAAGACATGTATAGAAGTGCTGTGCATAGTATAATGCCATGTAAATGTACACAATCAACAGAGTTTGTGATGTAGACAGTAAGTTAAAATGGGTTCAATACCAATTAGAATGCTCAAAGAAAAGACCTTGTGGAGGAATAAGAACCACAATAGCAAGGGCAGAGGGCATTTTTCAAGCTCATAACCAGTCATCCCTCAGTGCCTTAGTGCTTCTCTAATGGCAGAAGTCAGAGAGAAACTTACTTCTCAGGCTCCTTTGAAAGTAGGGTGCATGCATGCATGCATTTAGGTTCTGCACTTTGTGGGATTTTAGAAACAAAATCTTAAAATAGTCAGCTTCTCCTAGAACTTGCTATCCCAGAATGTAAAGATAGGATCCAATTGAAGCCTTCTCTGTCCAGTCTCAGTGCTGATATGACTGGACAGAATGAGGTACCCCAAACACTGTACATCTCCACTGGGCTATCATGGAGTAATAATTATATATTCCTCATCATTGCTTAGTGTTCAGCAATGTCTTAAGTTTTCAGGGATTTCTTAGATGTACTTTTATATCCTTTAATCTTTATTTTTATTTTTTTGTGTGTCTTCACTGGCACAGAATGGTTGTGGTGGTTGCCACTAAGGATCCCTGTTGATGATGAATGCTGAGAGACATATCCAGCAGAATGACCAAGAGAACACAAATATACTCAGAATAGGGTTAAGCAAGGAAACTGATTTTACTCCAGCATAGAATTCCCTATAGCAAGAGGCAGAGTCAAAGTTTCGCTACTCAATATAAAATCCAGTGACCAGAGTCTTGAATGCCTTGTGGAGGAATGGTGATTTCCAAACCACAGGAGGGAACTACAGATGATTTAAGTAGATTGATGATATCTCTCTGTATGAGTTTGAAGGAACATGAAGAACAAGGTGTTGATCCTCCTTTTTGTTGGCTAGTCCTCTGAATTAAACCACAGGAACTGATGCTGGCTAAATTAATCAAGCGAGCTACCATAACCTCTGGGAGAGTTGTTGAATAAGAAAAAAATGGGAAAAGCAAGTTGTCATCAGAGCAGGAACAAAACCATCTGAGGAGCTGGGAATCAGGACCGCTATAACCATCTTTACAACCAGTAGATTCTTGTGTCTACCCTTGGTTAGGAGATAGCCATGTATCCTAATTAATACCCCAACAGGACAACCTAGACAATGTTTTGGTTCCCTAGAGAGAAAGGATGTGATGAGCATGAAAAGAAGGTAATGCCCACTTCATGTGTACTTTGAGATAGTCCTGGAAACAAGCCTGAGATCGTCTGAGTAGAGGTGACACGAAACTCCATGCAGGATCTTTTTCTGCCTTGTGTAGCAAAGATCCATGGAAACATCCCTCAATAGGTTTACAGCAGCTTCTAGTCCCCCCTGCAGGTTTGTGAATTGGGATCATTAAGTTTTAAGTTGCTCTGCTGTCTTCTGATAAGTGATTGTGCAAATATCAGGATGTTGAATGCTGAAAGCAAGTACTGGCATGACTCTCAAGATCCTGGGCTATTGCTTATTAACTGGCATCCAGATATTGGTCACTAAGAGCACCCATAGCCACTAACTCTCAAGCCAAGACTAGTGTATGTGCACCACCTAAAACGGCAATGTTAATAATTGGAACCATGTAGATGCAGAAGCCATTAATGTTTCTCATGCCCTGTGGTAGGAAGAAATATATTAAAAATTGATTTTCGGTTTCAGCCTTTGTCTGTGTAACATTTATAATAAAGGATACTGGGGAATGTATCCTTGAAAATTGATGTTTCAGAGCTTTTTGGGCTTGTTGGTGTTAAAATAAAATTTTATTAATGGCTTCATAGTGCATGGTAAAAGGTCAACATCTGAATATGAATTTTATCTCCTAAAAAACAAGAGGTGTTTCTAGTGTTCTTCAGAATTTACGTACAAACTGGGATTTCAGCTACCTTGCTGAGTTCGACCCCTGTAAGATGTGAAGTTTTCCTTCAGCAGCAATATGAGCTGAGTATAGGAAAATGTACAATTTATTTATCTTGTTCTACTCTCTGTTTTTTTTAACTTCTTCCTGCTTCCTTCTGCATGTCATAGGGCAGGACTTGCTTCACTCCTATGCATACAGCAGGTGGGAAGCCCAGTGTTCTGCCAGTCCTTTGTCTCTGAGATTCTATTATCACTTTACTCTTTTATAATTGAAGAAGCCTTGTTCATTGGTGGAGAACACATTGCATTTTATTTTCTTCCTACTGAAGCTTTTTGGACGTGATGTGATGAACATACAATCCTGTGGGTGGTTTCTCTTCCCTTTTTTTTTGTTTTCTCCAGTCATTTTAAATAAAATATCCTTCTAAAAAGCCTGCCCCATTTACTCTAAATGTTTTAGAATGTTTCACAGCTGTAATTCGCTAGAAATGAAATGGCATGGTGCTTTTCTGATGTGTTTTCATTAATCTAGCATAGTTTTTACTGCTGATCTGAGTTTATCAAAGAAGGTTATAACCTTATAGAAATAACACTGCCAAAATGCTTGGATTTATCATGTGTTTTATAATTCTGTGGATGGTGTGGGCAAGAGGGATCTGCATCAGAAAACAGCCTTCGATCGAGTTGCAGAAGAGCTTCTGAGGCTGGCTACCTTAATTGCCCAACCACCTAACGTGTCTAAAGAATGACATTTTATGCTAACTCATTCATCATACTTTTAGAAAGTCTATGAGATAGATTAATAAAACATATCAAATTTTCTATGCAAACCAAATGTTTATAATAAATGGAGCATAATCTCACTGTTCTGTTGCAAAGTGAATTAAAGTAGTCTCCAGCCAGTAAACTCAAACAGAATAGAGAAAGGAAAGATGGCTAGGGGACCCTCACAGGCAAGAACTTCACTGTAGAATATATTATCTCCTTTCAAATAGCCCTCCTCTTTTACATTGCAATGGGTTCAGTCTAAGGCCTAAGTCTTTTCTTTAGCCAGTAAGCAGAGCTTACTGGCTCTGGCAAATTGGATGCTTAGAGGCTGGAGGTGGGGTGCTTGCTAGCTGGTCCATCAGATCTGAATGGCCTTTCTACCACTGCCCACTGGGACTGCTGTTATTTTGATGTGCTTGTCTGTTCCTGTTGCACAATGAACGAGTGATCTTTATACAGTATTATGACACTCATTTTATGTGGAAACAGAAGGCAATCTAGCATAAACTGTGATGTAGATCTACCCAGTGGCTTCCACCACAGAATCATCTGAAAGCACACTTACATTTTACTTTTGCAATTTTTTTGGCAGGCAGATATCAATTTAGCCTTCAAAGCAGGGCTATTTGGGTGTGACCATCCTAGGACTTGAATCAAAGTGAACAGTGGTTTCCTTATGTCTGTTTTTGTTTATTCTACCTAAAGCGATCCACTTCTTAGGCATTTTAATTTCCTATCATAACCTCAGGTAAAGGTGGACAGCTTCTTGGACATTCTGTTTAGTGATTTGGTTGTTGGAAGTTTTATGGAAAGCAGGACCTCCATCATAGCTTCCTCTCTTTAGAGCAGAGGCAATTTGGTTTGAAATACTGTATTTCAGAGGGCTCGTTGTGCTCAGACACTGAAGTGGATAGAAGAAATGTGGAAAATGCTAAGGGTCTCAGTGTATATGTACAGGAGGCAGGATCCCATCTACCTGGCATTAGTCCTGGGACTAAGCATCATGGAAAGGACACAACATCCCCTCTCAGGGAAGTCAAGGGAGGACACATAAGCCATGATGACAAAGCCTGCCAACAATGATAAATTAAATCGCATGTTTGGGGTATTTCATAGAGCTAAGTTATACTGTGTTCCTCTAAGAATGAGCCAATAGCATAAATACTAGAAACAGGCTTCCTGAGTTCAAATTCATTTTCAGCCATGGATAAACAGGAAGCCTGTAGTTTAATTTACTGCTTAAAATAATGAAGAGAACAAGGCCTCACATGGTTATTATTTTCATATGGACATGCAATGAAATGTCAAACAGCATGCTCTAGGCAACTGAGGTTGTTAATATTATTTCAGATCATAAATAGTTTTTTAACCAGGCTTGAATGTATAAATACCATATTGTCTACATGGTCCAAAATTTTCACAATTATGTAAATATATTTCAATGCCTGTCTTTTGCAGATAAAGAAACTGAGGTCACCTAAGTGGTTAAGACAGTCATACAGTTCAGAATGTACCCAACATTCTAAATGGATTTTTTTTGTATTATAGTTATACTGTTCCATCTTTGTTGGCTTTGCCTATGCCCACAGTCTTAGTTCCTAATTCTGTGGTCCCACGGTTTTCTGATTTGAGGCAATATTCCTAAACAATACACAAACACAGAGCTAGGTGCAAGCAAGCCTGGGAAATGACTTAATGTATAGTTTCCTTATCTCTTCAAAACAGAGACTCAGTTTTCTTCTGCATTGGATAGAAAATAGTGGTCATCATATTAAGTCAGTGGTTGATTAATGCAAAAAGCAGTTAGCACCTTTTAATGACCATGAACACAAGAGACAGGGTTTTGGCCTCAAAGATCCTGGAGTTCAAATTAAACAATACTTGCAAATGGTTAGCATGGTTTTCCTATGTAGTAAGTACTCCACCATTGCTATGCAGTGGAGATATTACTGTGCTATTAGTATTATTTTGAGTCCTCTGAAGATATTTATTCTGCTGCCATATAGCATTATTGGTATATTGTTTCATTAGAACACATCCATACCTTTCCAAGCAGAGAACAAGTTTTACTTTTGCTCTGTTACTTTTGGGTTCTCTGGAAATATTGGACTTGATGCAACTCACCTCCCAGTTTACCCAACACTGTTCCTGCTTTCTGTGTTATTATTCTCCATTTTCATTCTCCCAGGCTATTAGAAGTCCTTCTCTTTAATGTCCAATGTCCTTCAAATCAGCTGGAAAATAATGTTTACATCCCAAGGCAGGCTTTACCCATCTCTATTGCCACTGCATGTTGGTCCTTTCTGTAACCTGATGGTGGTGCCTCTCAGGGGTTAGTTACCAACGCATAGTGGCACCAGCAAATTTGCTATGTTTTACGGATGTTAGCGTCCTCTACCAGTGCTGTTCTGTGTTTTCCCTTAAGCTGTTGATTTCATTTCAGAAGTACATCCCATATATTCAATTAGGAACACTTTTTAAAAAAACCCTTCTTTTTGCTGGTTTATGGTCCCATCTGGAGGAAGAGAGTTACTCTGCAGAATAAATTGAGTGTGAAATTTGGCTATGCAATAAGAATTCACTTCCGTTAAGGCAAGGAGAAGAGATGCAGAAAATTCAAATCATGCATAGAATAAATGCTTTATCTTTAAGAAACATATAAATAGACATCAAACACCATAGAAACATAGAGGGTTCCCCTCCTTTTTTAAGAAACAAATTTGTGTGCAATTTCAGAGCAAAAACTTTGCAAGGGAAGATTGTGCATGTCCAATGCTGATAAGACTGCCCAAATATAAATTTTATGATGCATTTCCTTTACAATTCCATCTTTATACCAGCACAATCAGAGAAAGGAAAATAAAGTTAGAAAATCTTTGAAGAGCCAAGGGCAGGCACCTGAGGAAAGCAGGGAGAATTGAGAACCTGATACCTTAGCTAATATAAAACATTTTTGCTAAGACTGCACTACTTAAAAGAAGGTACTTACTCTAAATCTGTTTTTCCTTCTTCATCTGCAGGATTGTCCTTTCTGCAAACACTTGTCAAATATTTAAAAAAACAGGGTAGGAAATAGGGAAGTTTGCTAGACCCCGTTGTGAGCCAAGGAACACACGGTGAAAGGCCTTGTGGCATCTGGGTCTAAGGAAGGCAGTTAATCTTTACTTAATCAGTATTCCCAGGCTGACCTCCCAGCCACAGACATCAAGTTACAGGTTAAAGAATGTGGGATTTCTTTATAGGACCCTCGTAGTAGGACAGTTTATTATATGTACCGAAAACCTTTGAAAGTTTTCCAGTAGGATAATAATAGTACTTTACTTTTTTTTGGAGCATATTTACCAAATCATGTCATGGGCAAATGATGTCTATGCCTTGTTAAACTTGGGAATTACTGCATAAAGAAAGAAAGATCCAATTTATTTCAGGACCTTTCAGAGTCTTCAGTATATTCAGGAATGTTATGAGTACCTAGGAGGGGAATGCTGTATGTTAGAGTAGTTTTGTTTTGGAGTAAACAGTTCAAAGGTCTGTGATTCTTCGGAACATACCAGAAGACATAATGGCACAGTGCTCCACAAATGCTCCATGCAGGCTGTTTGGAAAGGGGTCAGGTGGACCCCTGCTGTATCATGATGAACCAGCTTAGTGAAGTGTGCCTACCTAAGGAGTGGTGGTGCCTTAGCTGTGACAACAAGTGACAGTACTTCTGCTCTGTCTGTCTGGACTTAGGATTCTTTGAAACTTTCTGTGCACATCTGTGCTTCTTATTTTAGAAACCAGTGTTTATTTGCAGGAAATATTGAATTCCTCTTTCCAGCCTAGCTTTATGATGGTGGCAAGAGATCTCACACTTTCATTTTTATCATTATCTCTTTAAGCCTGATTGTGTTTAACTTCTTCCAGTTTCATTATTCCTAAGCACTACCTTGGATGCTTCTACATTTCACACTTTCCTCTCTTTTCTTTAAACATCTGTGCTGTCTTCCTTTGGTTGGGTTTGAGGACAGGGAATTTCCTTTTTTTTTCATCTGGATTAACTAGCATCACTGAAATGAGTAAGGGGCCAGTCAGAACATGCTGTGCTTAGGTTTAGTTGAAAAGTACTGTTTTCTATTAAAAGAAAATCTTGGAGAAAATTAACAAATGAAGTTAGAAGGCTAAAACACAGGGTCAAGGTGCTATCTTCATCATATGACAAGATGAATGTTGTTGTTTTGGGCAGTTTCTTAGCAGAAGTGGACTAACCTGTAGCAAATGACAGAAAAGGTGATTCTAAACATACTTAATTCTACAGATGCCATGAATTATCACTATATAGTACCTGGGTGTCATGTGAACCTTCTCCTCCAGGGTTCTCTGAAGCACTTTGCTTTTAGTATCCCATATAGCTAAGGATATATTCAGAAAACTTCCGTATATATGTACACTTCAGTGTGTGAGTGCACCTATGTCTCTCCCTCCATGTGCAGTATACATGCACGAGAGAACAGGGATAGATAGGGTGAAGGGGCAGCTACAGTTATATTCATTAAAGCATCGAAAGTCCAGCTTGGGCATGGAGCTTGGAGCCTGTTGCAGTGCTGTGCTCAGTACATTTCTTTAGTGGGTTCTAGAAAGTTCTGTAAAATTATGGGATGTACACCCAATTATCCAAGTAACCAGAAAGCACGTGTTTTAATATTCAACAGTGGATGCATTTGTACTTTGCCAAATATCAGAGCAAGGCTTATCATTAGAGGGGTGTTAGGAAATAGAAATCATCATTGTTGTTCACATGAAGAGGAAGACAGGAACCTGGGTTATCCTTTTAATCTTTAATCAGAATCATTGTCATTGACACCGTGGAGAATGGACAGTGCCTTGATATTCTGTCTACCAATGTAGAAGGGAATGACATCAGGTGATGACCTGATATCCAGGAGCTGCAGGTCATACATTTTTAAGGATCAGAAAACATTCATAAGCATTAATTGATCCAGGCAAAGAACATGACATATGAATCCATGAATTGAATGCACCATTTTTGAGGGTGAAATTTTAGTTTTAATTGTACTAAGACTCTGGGTGGCACTTCCCTATGCTACCTGCCTCCTCTGTGATCACGTATTGCAAAACCTATTCTAGAAACAAGCAGCTGAGCATTTAAATCATGATTTGAAAAAAAATTGGAGGGGATAGACTGGGACATGTGGCTAACAGCTTGTTTTCTGCTATGTTGCAAAATAGCAGGGATGTGCTCAGAGCTGTAAGGTTCATCTGACTTCAGATCTCCTGTTAACTCCTTCAGTCTTGGACCAGTGGCAAAGCCTGAGGAGGTTCCACTGCAACCTCAAAGTGCTTGCAGCAGCAGGTGAAGCAATGAAATACCATTTGGCTTCCCATCCCATCCAGTGGTTATTGCTATGAGTGTGGGTACACTGTGCCTCAATATTCACTCTAGTCCTCCTCAGAGTTATGCAGGGATTCTTGACTTTGGCATCAAAGGACAGCTCAAGGAAGAGTCTGAGAGTTAGTAAGTCTACCTTTCTTATAGCAAATGAAGTATGGGTAATCCTATTCCAAACATTTCATGGGACACTCAAGGTAACAGGTATCCATATCTGTGTGATCCTCTGACTTTGTTATGTCTGCTTTGGAATGTTGGGAGTTGTTTCCTTATCTCAGTGGGGGAAAGAAAGAAAGAGAATGTGAATTGGAAAGCCCTAAGTTACTCTGTACGCAACATTGAAGGACAGAATAGGACATTTTGAGCAGGTAGCATTAAAGTTGACGCCTGCTGAGAGTTGTAATTGGTGGCTCAGCAGGTCCCTTTGTGGCAGGTGTTTCTGGGAATCCTACTCTAAGCTGGACCAATGAATAACCTAGCAGAAGAAAGAACTCAACTATCAAAACATCCATAGGTGGCTAGGACTGAAACTGAACTTAAGGCATCAGGACAAGTTGATTTATGAGTAGCTCAAATCATCGTAGGAACATGGGAAAAATACCAACAATTGAAACTACCCAGATTTCCAAAATGTACTCCATACTAAGACTCAGCAAACTGCCATAAATATTAATATATAGGTATTTACTGAAGCATCTCTATGTTCACTGTGTTCTACTATTCTTGGAAATATTCAAAAAGGGTTTTAGAATCTGCACCACAAATGTAGGTGGTAGGGATATGAGTTGGAATGTTGGGGGTCAGGTGGGGTCACAGCTGCATCACTTCGTAAGATAAAGTAGTATCTTGGTGACTCAGTTTCCTTCTCCATAATGAAGACTTTTGTGCTAGACCCTCTTTCATGGGTTCCTCCTGAGGTTAACTTATTCAAAGGACAGAATACTTTGGAAAAGCAAGTACAATAAACATTCAATATACTCTAGCCTTTTACTTTGTTTAAAATTAAACAGACATTGAACCTGACATTGGAATTGTGGTTTGAAGGCTTGAGTTCTAGCCTCAGCTCAACCCTCAAATTTTGTAGCTTTTGACAAGTCATTTAGCTTCTGTACTAACTGAGCACTGTTGTTTCTTACATAGTAAATGAGATTTTTCCTATTGCACAACAAACTCTTGCATTTTGTGAACAATGAGATAATGGACAAGGACAAAGACCCAGTAGGTATTATACTGACATGCTATTTATTAGTGCGAATGAGATACTGGTATCTAGTTGCAGAAGTAAGACATATAGAAGATAATTGTTGTTTTAATATGGCATGAAGAGAATGAATAGGAAGTAAAAGGAGTGCTAGAAGGCTGGGTAGGAAAGGGTCCTAGGCCATCTGAAAGGGCTTGTGGAATCAGTACTGTTGTCTAAAAGGAGGTATAGGAGACCAGAGACTAAGTTTTAGGAGAATTAGATCAGTCATGATAATAACCACATGGTCACAACCTATCTATGAAATATTTCTTAGGTATAGAGTATCAAATATATTTTCAAATTCTGAAACAAAACAGTTTGCATAAGGAACATTAAGTCCACTTGTGTGAGTCAACTTGTGTGAGTACCAGGTACTATGGGATTTGGATATGGTTCTGCTGGTGTTAGGGTCTAGGATCTCGATGTGGAGAGCTCCGTTGCTTCCATATAAATAGAGAGAAGTCTGGAACATTCTCTGTCTTCACACATTTTTTTCCTCTTCTGTTCCTCATTTCCTTCGTTTTTTTTTTTTTTAACGATTTCCACCCTCCCCGAAGTATGTGTCCTGGGTGTTTCTCCAGCATAGCCATTCTCTACTATTACCCCACATGCTGTACTCAGAGTTCCATAGAAGTGGAGATGGGGTCAGTTTTATTCATTAAGCTATTCAAATGAAAGAGGAAGGGAAGAGAGAGGAAAAAAGAAGAGGGGGAAACAAGCAAGACCAGAAGTCCAAATTAGCCAAAGTGCCAAGAATAAGTGAATGCACATGCTGAAATCTCTATCCATCTATCCATCTACCCATCCCAAGGTTTAGAGAACATTGCCACAGAGGGGGAGGTAAGAGCTGGGGGACTCAGGGATGTTGTGAATACTATCTTCTGAACGTGACAAACTGAAGCACTTAGAGACTCATAGAAGCTCTGGTTCCTTGCTCAATGTCTTCATAATATTAAGCTAGATAAAAATCCAATTGTGGATTCTGGGAGGGGTACATGAAGCTTCACCTCCAGTTGATAAGCTATTGGCAGCTGATGGAGGATTGAGGAAGGAGAGTCATTTTTCTTTGGAATTGTGGCCACTTGTAGGTGGCTCATAGTTCATTAAATGGCATCACACCCATACACAGACACAGACACAGACACACAGACACACAGACACACACACACACACACACACACGTGCGTGTATATATAGATATATGTGTAGGTATGTGTATGGGAAGAATCATATGCATGTAGTGGCTCATTAACAAATAAAATAGGACATGAATTTGGGAGAGCAACGTATTGTGACGACCCTAGCGATGGAAAGAATGATAGATATGATCCTAATATGTGGCACACATTTATGAAATGTTCAAAGAATTGATAATACATATGTTATTTTAAAATGAGGACAAGTTTGTACAATGAAACATAAGGTTGACTCTGGAAGTTCAGATTGTGAAGTCATTTTCAAAGCCTCTTTAGGACGGAATTCTTGCATACATCCTACCCCTGTTGGCGATATCCTCTTCTTTGTCTTAGACTGTAAGCACTCAAGAACCAATTAAAACTGACTTCTGGGTTGGTCAACTTATCCCCTGCCCCTTAGACACAAGTGGCTGTGGTCTCTGCATGCATCTGCTTACCTGTTTGGCTGACATGTGGGTCTTATCACTCAGAGCCATTGCAACCAATTTGGTCGATAATCTGCAAA
Source organism: Mesocricetus auratus (assembly GCF_017639785.1). Taxonomy (NCBI): domain Eukaryota; kingdom Metazoa; phylum Chordata; class Mammalia; order Rodentia; family Cricetidae; genus Mesocricetus; species Mesocricetus auratus. The sequence continues at coordinate 31,282,684 of NW_024429190.1, read as the reverse complement.
TTAAAAATTCGATAAGTAGTTCCCAGAATCATTTTCAAAAGCTAGGACATAGAAATTAACATGTTAATAATCAGTGCAGTGGCGTGGGTTTTCTGCTGTGAATTGTCATTGCTTTAATTTGGTATTACAGAAAGGCCATGGGATACATTTCTTTCATTTTATTGCACTGAGTGTAGGCTCTTAGGGGTGTTCTGTAAGTATCCATGTGGGTAATGATATTGCACATAGATTTTGTGACAACTTAGGCAGGAAATAAATTGGGTGTGATAAGATTCATCAGAGTTTCCTTTAATAATATGGCTTAACCTTACAGCATTTGTGGTCTTTCATTAATCCTCAAATGAATCCCAGACTTGCTCTCAACACACTGGAGAGGTAAATGGGGGCTGGCATTACTTTCAATATTTCAATATTCACACACAGATACTTTGGGAAGGACATGTCTCTGTTTGATACGAGCTGGCTCTTTCTTCCCACTGAAGTAAACACTCTTCCCACTGAAATTTGGAACCCACTTGATGGACTAAAGCATCCATAGTTGGTACAGTGATTCCCATCTAATAACTGCTCTAAAACAAACAAGGCTTTGATGGGCAGACGTTGGGTTCAAATCTCTGTTGAACTATAGATTAATTTAGAGACCATGAATTTGCTGCTTAAATCGTGTGGCCTTCAAATGTCCACTTTGAACAAGTATGGAGAAATGAACAAGTATGGAGAAATGACTGCTTCATAGGATCACTGCTAAGATGAAAGCAGAGACAATGGGTATTGTACCCAATGGGAACTTAGTAAGATTTATTGTATTTACTGTCAAAGATATGTGGATCCAAGTATGAGAAATAGAATGTCCTACCACGATTTCCATGTAGTAGTCACTAGCTCTCTATGTTTACTTACATTTAAACAAAATAAACTTACAATAAATAATAATAATTTAAAAAAACGAATTCCCCTGTCTCACCACCTACATGCCAAGTACTCAATAGCCACACAGAACCAGTAGCTTCCATACTGGGTTATCACAACCTTAGGAGGGAAGATATCTCCAAGGAAACCAGCAGGAGAGATTCCATTCAAAGTCTTTGCTCCATGTTGCCACAAGAGGAGGCTACTGGGAGGATGTGGATGAAAGTGTCCTCACTTTCCTTTGTTTGACCACACTGTTTACATTGGGGGATGAGTGGATTACCCATGAGGGATCCAATGCTGTGCACTTAACAGGCCCACTCCAGAACATCCTGCTGATAATTGCATAGAGCTCTGTGAATGGTGGGTAATTTCCTCTCAGGTGCCTGTTCGACACGCTTGTTTGGCATGCTTTATTGTCGGGTGGATTTACACTCTGCATTTGCCATAAAAACTGTTTCCAAAAGAAACAAGGAGCAGGGCAAGATAAAAAGCGATATAAAAGGGGTATTTTGTGATTTATTTATGTCAAATTTATGGAAGATGACAGGAGGCATTACAGTCCCAAAATTAGTTGTCACAGTCAGATTGTAAATCCTGTAGGACAGGAGCTAAAGGAGTAGTTAGGGACTGAGACCCTAGGTCTATGTAGCACCTGTGGGAAGGGCAGAAAAGTCAAGGAATACCAGGAACCATCCACAGAGAGGTTTGGATGGCCATCTTTAAAGATGCTGATCTGATCTGTGATAGCTAGCTCAGTATTATGTGTTATTCTGTGAGCACTTTCAATGTCCATTCTTATTAACTTCCCACTGGCTTTTGCTGTTTTCCTTGATACACACAGGAAGATACTGTAACATAAAGTATAGCATGAATAAGAGGCAGAGGTGGGACAAAGGTGGTGACCAACTTGGCAATACCTACTATAGTTTTCCTAAAAACTGAAACTCAGTTAAGGTCAACAGCATTCATTCAACACTCACTATGTGACAATTTATACATGTACTAGTGGTACAAAAATGACAGATATGGTTCATGCCATCAGCTTTGAACTATCAAGAGATTGAACTGATACACAATAACTGTAATCTGACTCACACCAACAAGAGTGATGTGTCATAAGTATGTGTGGAGTGCTTTGAAACAGCAGAGAAACTTCTTTAATCTTAACTGGAGTGTCTGCAAGAGCTCTGTCAAGGAGAACCCTTTGAGACTGAGTGCATTGGCTCTGAATGGCCAAAGACAGGAGGACAGTCCCATTGACTTTACTTCATCCCATGATCTCTCCAGATGCGATGGTGCCCATCTATCTAGACTGTATTGTAAATTCCTGTCTTTGGTAAGTAGGTGGTATACCGAAGAGGTAAATAGTGGAAGATAAAGTCTTCCTTTCAATGAAAGAATACAGTTTTGTTTTTCCTTTTATAGATTTAATTCTTGCAATCATGGGCTCTACTGTGATATTATAATATGCATATGATATAAAATGATGCAGAGTCATTAGACTTGATTATTCTTTAATCACTAACCGTAGTCATTCTTTGTGGTAAGGACATTCAAACTCCTGTCTTCTGTTTTGAAATACACCACGAATTATTGTTAACTCCTGTACTATAGAACACTAGGGCTTGTTCATCATGTCTAACTATGATTTTGTTCCCATTAACCAATCCAATCTTTCCTTTTCTCCCAGTCCCATCCTCACCCTCTAGTAACCAGTATCCACTCGCTACACCTGAGTTGAATCCAAACTAGAGAAAAAAATTTTAAATCCCTCCTTTTTCCTGACTGAGTCAGCCCTCCTACTTGCTGTCCTTTAAGGATTTCTGTTTAACTCTTCAGTGTTGATGGCCTCAGGCATGCATAGTGGTGAAGAACTGCAAATAGTGCTTAAGAAGCTTAAGCAGGAGGATCATGAGGCAGAGGGAAGTCTGATCTACATATGTGACCTTGTCTCACAAAAAGAAAGACGAGGAAAAATGAAAGCCCTGCTTTCGAGAGGAGGTCCTCTTCTTTCCAACTCAACCTACTTTCCTGTGTGATCTACTCAATTTCCCATGTATTTTTCAAGTAATTCCCCCAGTTTAGATCCTCAGAGGACCAGATCACAGTGGCAGGGCATTTGACTTATACACTTGAGGACCTGGGTTCAATGCCCAGTGTTTTAAATAAATAGATAATGAATGAATGACACAATTGTAGATTAGCCTTGTTTCCTCCTTTAAGCCCCATCTGCAAACAACTATAGTCATTTTTATAATATAGTAACTATTATAACCTATATTGCAATATGGTATCTATTAGTTATTTTTAAAGGCTTGTTTCACAAGCTCAAAGTTTGCCTTTTTCCTCATTTCCTTCAGAGAGAAAGGTGTCGTGAACCATCACACATAGAAATCCTGAGAGTTAGTCAGGAGCCTTCTATCTCTCTATCCCAATCCTGCATGTATCTGAAATCTACCCGATTTGTAATCTGTGGCTTCTGTGATTCATCTTAGCTGATACTACTGCAGGAGCAACACGAGGCATGGATCTCAGAGGTGGAATGTGGCTTTGAACACTGGTTCTGTAACTTCAGTCTTTAGCTTCCTCATTTCTAAAACAGTCATGACATCTAATACCTGTCATGGAATTGTGATAATTTCAAGAGTAAAGGAACAGCTCCTAGAATTGGGAAGCATCAGCAAGTGCTTGCAACTGTAATTTCACCTTTACAGTTCAGGATGCTTTTTGGAGTGCTTCAGCTTTATCTCACAGAACCTTCCAGCACTACTAGGATATGTGCTAGTCCCATAGTAGAGATGAGAAAACTAACTGCTGTCTGAGAAGGAAAACTAATTCCTTTTGTCCTAGAAATCAACAAACTGGCATTCTGTCTCACCAGGAAACCAAAACACCACATTAAGAAGATGAAGACATCAGAATCATTGACATTTCCTCCCAGAACGGCCCCTTTTCACTTCTTGTCTGTCTTTCGAAGGTGTTCCCGTTGCTTCCCAAGCCTTGGCCAACTTTCCAGGAGTGCAGAAAGGAAGGGCAGGGCTTTCATAGATCAGCTGGGACTGAGTTTCATGGCAGTAAATATATGAACAGTTGAGCTGCCTTGCCCAGAGAGGGCTGGAAAGTGCTGACTGCTCTCTAGGGCTCTGGATGGGACTCTTATCCCTGTGTGGACCCAGTATCCGTACCTAGGGTGTCTCTAGTTCTACATCAGGAAGATGTTTCTTACTTTAAATGGCCTCTGGGTCCTAACTAGTGATTAGGAAGGGCTTGCAGGTGCTGGAAGACAAAGGCACGGCACAGTAGCCATGGTGTAGAAATCATATGTGGCTAAAAAGAGACAAGGAAATTAGATCAATCAAAGGTCATTCATTTCCTCAGCTGGGCACTCAAAGTTCATCTAGCTTCATTTCTCGCTGGCAGTGAATGGATGTGAAAATAAGGATTTTCAATGGTATTTTGCTCACAAAAGTTTCCTGCCGTGGGTAAAGAATGATATTGCTCATAGTAATAGCAATGAAAGAGGCTTGGGAGGGAGAATAATTTGAAACATGAATGTCCCTTGCTATTTTCTTTCAAGGAAAATCATGAGAGATCATCTAGGTTTAGCACCAAGTCCTTGCTTCTTGAGCCTATGTTTTAGAAACTGATTGTGGTTTTCTTGTGCAGACTCTCCTGTGTCAGGAACATAAAATGTCACTCTGCAGTTAGATGGCCCCTGTCTGAAAGGTGCTGAGAGATGCCAATTGCAATTCAAAAATCTCAATTTTCGAATATGCCTACAGCTTACTCCTGGTGGGAAACACTTTCCCCCGTCGTGGGCATGCTAAGTGTTGTGCTGGGAAAAGAGGTGGAGAGTGCTCTCGTGAGTGGAAGGAAATCTGCAGCTAGGACCTCAAGTCCCTAGGGATTAAGGAGCCTCCCTTCTTTTAGTGCTACATGTTGTACAGCTTTCTATGTGCTCAAGAGAGGACCAGAGACAATTGAAGTGGCCCAGGAAAAAGGCACAGTCTAATGGTGGGTGCATTCATCACTGCTTCTACTGGGCCTCAGTCAAGGTTCCAGTCTATACAAGCATGTTCCCAGAAAACCAAGTTCACGCAGTAAGCCATTGGCAAACAGGAGTCTTCTATTGACTTTTGGGACTACTTAAATTCATTCATACAAATACCTTCCTGGCTAGGAAGAATCAGTCTCTTCAAGCCACACTACCCATTTCAACCTGGGAATAACCATTTCTGACTGTCAAGCTAACTGGCATCCTTGAACTCAGAGGCAGTGAACTCTGCAGAGATCTCCTTGCTGGAGCAGCAGTGAGGGTGAGGACAGACAGGATGTTAGGGGGCAAAGCTCTGTTTCCTGTTACTCTGTCTAGAGAATTGTTTCACCTTGTAGCCAGTCACCCTCTCTGGGCCTCATTCTGCAAAAGGGCATTGGCTTCTTATGTGCTGTGCTTAAGTGACCAATGTAGGTTTTTTTCTTTGAAAGTGCCTTGGTTCCTCCTAACAGGGTAGAGTGGAGTTTGGCAATCATTGCTGCATACTGTACTTTATTTGGAAGAAAAATGGCTGTCTGATGACTGCTGCTCTCTCTCTCTCTCTCTCTCTCTCTCTCTCTCTCTCTCTCTCTCTCTCTCTCTCTCTCTCTCTCTCTCTCTCTCTCTCTCTCTCTCTCTGTCTCTGTGTGTGTGTATGTGTCTGTGTCTCTGTCTCTCTGTCTCTCTCTCTCTTGCTGTCATTTAAAACACAAGAGGAAGAGTTTGCATCAGAGGAGCCCATTGGGCCTTCTCAGCAGATTTGCTATTTGATTCCTCGCCCTCCCCACCACCATAGTCTTATTCTCACTGGTCAGAGGATTTGAGTTAGTTGAAAATGTCATGTAACAGTGCAAATGCTCATTATCTTTATTGGTCATGATCCACAGACCCATTTCTCTGTCCAAAGCTTTTAAAACAGCTTATTAGTTAACATACTCATTCCAGTACCTTCAGTCCTGGTATCATTGTGAGGGTTGCTGTTACCCCAGGGGGAATGATAATTTCAGAAGAGTTCTCTGTGACGAGCATCTCATCACTGCCCAGCATGCACAGGGGACTATGATGGACAGAGAATATGGTTATTCCATACCTGTCCCAATTACCACACTGAAAAGACAGGCCTTATTCCATGTGGTTACAATACCATCACAGGTGACATGAGAGACTGGAAAGGAACATCCTGTCATTCATCTCAATTGCCATATGTTGCCCTGGGATTGGATTCATACTGAAATTGCCCATATATGTCCAACATTTATAGGAAATGAAGGTCACAGTATAGGGGTTTAGCAAGAGAGCTATTCACTCTCCCCCATTGATTAGGAAGATACATATGAACATTGGGAGAACTAGCCAGTACCCTATGGTTTCTGCAGAGACACAAAGATGTATTATCTGCATGTTTTAATTACATCCCTGGAATCCCCAAGAAGCGGCACTGCCAGGCTCTGGTCTTTGACTTGAGAATTTCTGACCTCCTTTCAAATGACAGAATCTTGATAGGAGGAAAACAGGTTGTAAATTGTTATTCTGTCACCAGAACTTCTACTATGGGAGCAGATCTTTGATGGGAATGTAGTGTTGTGATAAGATGGAAATTGTGATGTGGTAAACCTCCCATTTCCCTAGAAATATTATTAGTTAAGAGACATGTGATGGGCTGGAGAGATGGCTCAGCATTTACTGCTCTTTTAGAGGACCTGAGTTTGGTTTCTAGCACCTATGTCAGGTAGCCCATGATAGTTTATAACTCCAACTCCAGAGTATCTGACATCTTCAGGTCTCTTCAGTCATCTGTATATGCATTTATATTCACATATATGCACAGAAACACACCCATACACATAATTTTAAAAATACATGTGAGTTTTTAAAAAGAGCATTAACTAGAAAATCCCTTTCCCTGAATACACACACACATACACATGTCTCTTAAGCCAATTTTTGTAGATTTTATTCATCAACATTTACATTCAGTTAAATTAAGACATGGAAGAATAATTAGAGTAATCCTTCATAGATTACTCTCTTGATAACACAGAGGGCTTACTGATCCTTGAAGTACTTATTCTAACTGCTGTTGTTTTTGCTGTGTGCTTATAAGTACAATTGGCTGCCCAGGTTCTCAGAGAAGTTTGAATGACTTATGTCAGTGATGTTATGAGTTTGGGCAGATGAATGGAAGTCTGAGATCTTAGGCCACATTCCCGTGTGATGGCTTTCCCCCTGGGTAGAGGTGATAGAGCTAATTGAGCATGCTCATTAAATCTTAACCATCTGCATGACACGTCCTGCAATTCAAGACGATGAGGCTCTCTGCCAGAAGTAATGATCACTTCTCCATCTCTTTCCTTTTCATCATTTCCACAGGATAAGTGAGGGATTCCTGACAGACTTCTGTGGCAAATTTACTGGGCCAAAGTGTGCCCAGTGGAATTCAAATAGGCTTGTGCTTTTGTTCCTTTCCTAACCCGGGATTCAGATCCAAAGATGGCCAGTCTGTTTTGTTGACTAAGTTTGCTGTGAGCTACTTACCAGTGTGTACTCTAGAGAAGGGTTTCTTCAAAGTCCTCAACTCAATTGCCATTTTAGATACTGGCACTGTGTTGTCAATTTCCTATAAAATATAATGATCAGCACCACCTCTGTCCATGACTCATTGGATACTAGTAGCACTCCCCTTTCTGCCCTCCCAGTTGTCACACACAGAAAAAAACCTTTCAGCATTGCCAAGTCTCCCTTGATGGGTGGGGAGGTGGTGTAAAACAGCTATTTCTGACACAGAGGGCTGTGGATTCAAGCCTCCACATCTAACCTAGAGGCTGACTCTTTCTGGGCCCTTTATTGGGAGAGTGCCAGTCAGTTTTTAAAGGTTAGCTGGGATTATTACCTGATTCAACTCAGCAGGAAAAATCATACCATGTTGTGTGTGAAGTGACTATAATTTATGAGCTCATTAGTCTGGCCTTGAAATTGCCATTTGGAGCAGTTGCCCAGGCTGACCACCTTTATGGGCTGAGTTGCTCTTTCACAGACTCAAGGTTTCCTCTTGGCTCTTGGACACCGGAGCTCCAGCTCCCCAGCTTCCATGGCCGGGTGTACAGGCTGATAAGCAGCTTCTCCTTACGCATGTGACTATTCCATGTCTCTGCACCATCACCTTCCAGCTGATATGGGAGTTCCACTCTAGAAACAGGAGGACAGAGGAGGGTGGGTGAACAGTTAAAGGCGGGACAGGCTATATATTCTTTTCTCCCTACAGCTTCCCAGCAGGGTCCGATCTGTTGTAGCTCTTCAGAGCCCAAAAGGACCCCTGACTCTATCTTGGCATCTTTCCCAATGATCCCAATGGAGACAGAGTGAGTGATTTTCCTGAAAGCCACTTGTGGTGGTGTGTCTCAAGGAGAAAGTGAAGCAGATTCTCACCATCTAAGAGTCTGCTCGCTGCGTCTTGTAATTAACTTCTGTGGAATTAAAAGTCATACTGGTCAATCGAGGAGGTTTGTCCATTTGCGGGTGTGTCATGCACATCCTAACACTGTCATTACTGAAACATGCAAGATGGGGACATTTCGTTTTGGACTTGATGCTTGCAAGTTATTTGGAGACTGGGCAGCCAGTTCGTATATCCTGATGGATTTTTTATTTGACCAGGTGTTCACTTTGTTCCCTGCTTAGCTCCCTGTCAGCAAAGAGCTCCTCCATACGTGGGCTTGCATGATGGGGGACCATATGGTGGGCTGAGCTTCCCCTTCAATCAGCTTGCTCACATTGTACTTCGCCTTGGCTGGGATGGTGACAAGGAGACTCTTTCCCTATACAGGGAATATTTGGTGAATGTAGAATTTGATTTTTTTGCACGTGTCATTTTGTTTTCTTTTATTTTTGATAAATAAATCAAGACTAGCTAGAGTCGTTTATTTGCATACTGAAGTTCCAGGGCGCGTTCCAAATTCTACTTCTTCTGTCAATATGAATAAATCTTTTGGGGATGAATAATACTAATACACAAAGCCTTAAATACCTTAAGATGACTATTGTTTTATTTGTGTGGCTAACTGCTAGCATTTTCTAGACTTTGGAAAAGAAAGAGCATATGAGTCTCTTTTTGATGCCATGTCTGAGTCTGTATTAAAGACAATTTGTTTCATAAGTAAATTTAAGTTCTTCTTAGATGTAATTTTACTATAAACGTTAAGACTATAAATACTTTCGTTTCCATCAGCTTTGTGTATATTTTTAGTGCAATGACTTATGTTCACAAGCATAGGTTTGTATTGATATCCACATAAAATCATTTATCTGAAAACTGCCTTGCATCAGAGAAAAACTAATAACCATTAAAATTAAATGCATTGTTAGAGTAATTTACAGTTAATGCAGACAAACTGACTCAAAATAAAGATGAATTTTAAATAACATAAAGAGACTTCTGTGTTCTCATCTTGGTGGAAGTTTCCAGGCCCCTGAACTCAAATCTGGTCTTGCTGCAAGTGTGTGGTTCATCTGAAGTCATGTTATTTGCCATTTGTCTGTCAACTTGCAAGTTTGTCTTTCTGGAATTTTCTGAAATAGTTATAAAGATTTCAGATTCCCTCTTTGACTAGGCTATACTTGTATGACAAACATAATTATGCATACAGTAAAAAGGAGTAAAAATGAAAATATATATAACAATGATTATTATTAAAATATCCAGTTCTGCAGACTTGACTCAAACTTGAATTAGATTTGAATTGTATGTATATTGTGTGTAACTGAACAAAAATCAATTCTCCCCCAAGAGAGTGAACTGTTTTTTAAGTTATAAGATGTTTTGTTTGGCAGCCCCCCACTTTATTTAAAATATACCTATTTCAGTGCATGCCTAGAAATAGGAATATTGGCAACTGATTACATCCATTGTGAAAGTCCTACAATGTTTAGGCCCCAAGCAGACTGTCCTTTTGTCCTTTAGTCAATGCTCCAAGTTTACACCAAATTGGTAATTCATACCCTATAAAGCACAGAAAAAATCATACATCATTTTTAAAGAATTCTTTTATTCATATAATGTGTTTTGATCAAATCCAGTCTCTACTTTAACCCCTACAGTTCCTCCTCTATCTGTTCTCCTACTACACATACATTTTCCTCCAAAATTCATGTACTCTTTTTAAACCCACTGAGACCACAGACCACATAGTGTTACCGGTTTGTGCATGGGTGTAGGGCCATCTACTGGAGCATGACTAGCCTATCAGGGCTTGCATCTTTGAAAAAACATGGCTCTTCCTCCTCCAGCAACTGTCTATTGTCAATAGCTCTTCAGCCATGGATGGCACTTCCTAGGCCTCTCTCCTGTCCATACAGGCATTTTGGGCAGTTTGATCCTGTGTGTGGCCTGCTTTCTGGTTGTGCATTTAAGAATCATCAATAAAATTATAAGCAGTTTCTTACATAGACAAGGCTTTATGCTATGTATGTGGATATTTACATAGGAATACCCCCTTGTGTTTCTCTTTTGTGGCAGCTGCCACTACCATGCATATTTGCTTTCCCATCAGCATACTGTAAATGGCAAAACATGGGAGGGTTGGGTTTTTTTTATTTTGTTTTGGTTTTTGCTCATGTGTGGTAGGACCTACAGTAGTGTCTGACATGCTATAGATACTCAAGAAAAAGTGCAGTGAGTGAGAGAATAAATGAATAAATGATAGAACTTCATGAGAAGAAATTAAAATTTATGTAGTTCAATCCCTTCTTTACACAGATATGCAAACAGGGCCAAGAACGGTCTGCTAAATTGATTGACTGTCTATTCATTGCACATTCTTCTTGTTCATCCATCAAATATGTATTACAGATCCAATATACACCAAGAATAATATTAGTGGTACCAGAAGAAAGTAGAGAAGCCACCTGCAGTGAAATCAGTGACCATAGGGGAAAAACAGCCCAAGAAAAAAATAATGGTGCTCAACATTTTATTCCTTTGGGGGACAGAGGAAAAGATGGGAAATTCTCTGAGGTGGTAATATGAATTGAGTATGAAAACAGTAGGAAGAGACAGGAAATGGTGAGTCTCTAAAGGCTTATGGACAGGAACTTCTAAGTTAAGAATAAAACAGTCAATTTTATTGCTTAAATTTTGGCCATGGAGCCTGAGTCTGTGAGTCTAAATTCTGCATCTAGAATTTAGGTGGCTTCTTTTTGTTTAAGGTTTCTTATATATTGCATAGAAATAATAATAGTATTTACTTCATATAGCAATCTCTAAAGGGATGCCTGGGCAAAAGCCAACTGTGCCATCTACCTAACAGCAATTTAATTGAAGTTTCTGGCTGTGGTTATCATTGCTGTAATTAGTTACACCAGACATTAGTTTGTCTGGTGACCTTATAAAGAAATTACATTTGAATTTGTGTTGAGATGGGTGTAAGTCAGGGAGGGAAATACTAGAATTTAACTTTGAGGAGAAAAACTTTTAGGTTACCAAATAGAGGGATGACTTTGAACAGGATGACAAAAATAAAACACAAAACAAAACAACAACAACAAAACAGAAAAAGGTGATGTTTCTGGAAGTTCCTTTATTGTAAAGTGTTGTTTTTTTAATATTATTTTTTATTATTTATTTTTAAGTTTAAATTTAGATTAGAAACAAAGTTGCTTCACATGTCAGTTCCAGGTCCCTCTCCCTTTCCCTCCCGTCCTCCCATGCCCCCCAACACCCCCCCGTTATCCCCTCATTTCCCCAGGGAGGGTGAGGCCATCCATGGGGGTGTCCATAATCTGTCATTTCATCCAGGGCAGGGCCTAGACCCTCCCCCAAGAGTTCAGGGTGAGAGTGCATCTCACATTGTTGGATAGGAGTCCAAAGTCCATGTATATACTCGGGATGAATACTGATCTACTGCCCAAGGCTCAATAGATTACCTAGGCCTCCTCACTGACACCCCCATTCAGGGGGTCTTGATCAGTGTTGTTTTGACTATCATGGGTCACTGTTTTTCCCATCCTTGACTTCAAGCTCTATTATACAGTTGTAGTCCTGAAAGCAGCTTGATGTTGGCACAAAAATAGACAGGTAGACCAAATTGAATCAAATTGAAAACCCCGATATGGACCCATACACCTATGAACACCTGATTTTTGACAAAGAAGCTAAAATTATACAACAGAAAAAGTAAGCATCTTCAACAAATGGTGCTGGCATAACTGGATGCTGACATGTAGAAGACTGCAGATAGATCCATGTCTATTGCCATGCACAAAACTTAAGTCCAAATGGATCAAAGACCCTGACATCAATCCAGTCACACTGAACCCCTTAGAAGAGAAAGTGGGAGGTACCCTTGAATGAATTGGTACAGGAGACCACTTCCTGGACATAACACCAGTATCACAGGCACTGGGATCAACAATTAATAAATGTGATCTCCTGAAACTGAGAAACTTCTGGAAGGCATAGGACAAAGTCAAGAGGACAAAACAGCAGCCCACATAATGGGAAAAGATATTCACCAACCCCACATCTTACAGATGACTGATTTCGAAAATACACAAAGAACTCAAGAAGCTAGTCACCAAAACACAAAATAACCCAATTAAAAAGTGGGGTACAGAACTAAATAGAGAATTCTCAATAGAAGTATCTAAAATGACTGAAAGATACATAAGAAAGTGATCAACATCCTTAGCCATCAGAAAAATGCAAATCAAAACAATTCTGAGATACCATCTCCTGTCAGAATGGCTAAAATCAGAAACACCAATGACAGTTTATGGTGGAGAGGATGTGGACAAAGGGGAATACTCCTCTACTGCTGGTGGGAGTGCTAACTTTGCAACCACTTTAAATATCTGTGGTGGTTCCTTCGGGAAATGGGAATCAGTCTACCATAAAATCCAGCAATTCCAAACTTAGACATATACCCAAAAGATGCACATTCATACAACAAGGACATCATTCAACCATGTTCATAGTAGCATTGTCTGTAATAGCCAGAACCAGGAAGCAACTTAGATGCCCCTCAACTAAAGAACAGATGGAGAAAATGTGGTACATTTACACAATGGAGAACTATTCAGCAGAAAAAAAATACATGGAATCTTGAAATTCGCAGGCAAATAAATGGAACTAGAAGAAACCATTTTGAGTGAGGTAATCCAGTCACAAAAAGACAAATATGGTCTTTACTCACTCATATATGGACTTTAGACATAGAGCAAAGGATTACCAGTCTACAACCCACTCTGCCAGAGAAGCTGAGAAACAAGGAGGACCTTAAGAGAGGCATACATGGTCCCCCTGAGAAGGGCAAGGGACAAGATATCCTGAGCTAATTGGTAGTATGGGGGAGAGGAGAGGGAGTTAGAAGAAAGAGAAGGGGGAGGAGGACATGAGGGAGCAGGAAGATTGAGTCAGAGGAAGAACAGAGGAGAACAAGATAAGAGATACCATAATAGAGGGAGCCATTATAGGTTTAAAGAGAAATCTGGCACTAGGGAAATGTACAGAGAACTACAAGGATGACTCCAACTAAAAATCTAAGCAATAGTCTAAAGGCTACTTTAAATGCCATTCTGGGATATGAGATTGATGACTACCTTATTTGCCAACCTAGATCCTTCATCCAGTAGCTGATGGAAGCAGAGGCAGACATCCACAGCTAAACACTGGTTGGAATTCCTGGAATCCAATTGCATAGAGGGAGTAGTGATGAGCAAAAGTGTCAAGACCAGGCTGGAGAAACCCACAGAAACAGCTGACCTGAACAAGGGGGAGCTCATGGACCCCATACTGATAGCTCGGAAACTAGCATATGACTGTTCCATACCCCCTGAATGTGGATGTCAGTATGGAGGTCTGGTTAATCTATGGGGCCTCTGGCAGTAGATCAGTATTTATCCCTAGTACACGAATGGACTTTGGGAGCCCTCTACACATAGAGTGATATTATCTTAGCCTAGTCACACTGGGGAGGGTCTAGGCACTCATCTAAATGAAATGACAGACTTTGAAGATCCCCCATGGAAGGCCTCACTTCTGTGGGGTGTAGAAAGGGGATGGGATAGGAGGTCAGTGGGGGGCAGGGAAGGAGGGGGGAAGGTAAGGGTGGGGGAACTGGGATTGACAAGTAAAACAAGATTTTTTTCTAATTAAATTAAAAAGCGGGCATGGGGAGAATCATGGTATGCCTAAGATAGCCCTGCCAAGAATCCACAACTTGACCTTGATTATGAGAAAATCAAAAGGGCAGCCTATATGTTCAAAAGTGTTGAGACTATAAAAATCAAGGAAAGACAATTAAATTATTCCTCAGTGACAAACACTAGATAAACAAAAAAACTAAATGTGTCACAAAAAAACAGAAAAAGGTTACAGACTCGTTAGAGGATGTGGTTTGAAAGATATTGGAGATGGAGAGATGGAAGAAGTGTCTGGAGAAATCATTCAGAGGGAGAAGGGTAAGGATAGAGGAAGGAGCCTGCCTTAGACAAGGTTTCTTTTGCTGTGAAGAAACACCATGACCACTGCAGCTCTTATGAAGGAAAGCATTTTTTTTTTGTTTTTGTCATTTTTAGAGCCAGGGTTTCTCTGTGTAACAGCCCTGGCTGTCCTGAAATTTGCTTCATAGACCACTCTGGCCTTGATCTCACAGAGATCTGCACACCCCAGCCTCCTGAGTACTGGGATTAAAGGTGTGCTTTGCAACTGCCACCCAGCTTGAAGGAAAACATTTAATTGAGATGGTGGCTTACAGTTTCAGATGTTTAGTCCATTATCATCACAGTGCGGAGCATGATGGCATTCAGGCAGATGTGGTGCTGGAGATGTAGTTGAGAGTCCTACATCTTGCAGGCAACAATAATCTGACTGAAACACTAGCTCTTGTAGACCAGGCTGGCCTCGAACTCACAGAGATCTGCCTGCCTCTGCCTCCCGAGTGTTGGGATTAAAGGTGTGTGCCACCACCGCCCGGCTTCTTTCCACTTTTGACTTAGAATAGTTTCTGCTTGTGATGGGATGAAGAGCTAATCTAGACCCCAAGTATTATAAGGGAGGAGTGAAGCATTTCTACTCATTCCTAAATCTAACATGAAATATGTGCTCAAAATATAGTTAACTGTTCTTATTGATAAACACAGGAGTCAGGTAATCAGTGAGTTATAGCCCACATCTTTTGCTATACTTCTGTTTTCCATGGATACAGATATTTCCTCCTATGGATCTGGCACTGGTGCCTCTCTGCATATGCACTTCATGTTACCTTTGTTCCTTCTCATGTCCAACTAGCTCGTTTTAGAGAAATGTGAAGTAATAAAGAAAATTGCTCTTTTACATCCATAGTTAGGCCTCATGAATAATGATATTTATAACTAATAACCTACAATGTGAGATAGATACTGGGGAGTAATTTATTTGGGGATTTTTATGTCATCATAATGAATTTGTTTGTTATTCATTATAATTCTACTTTCAAGGCATAAATCAAAGCTGTTTTATATTCTGGACAGATGCTGTGAATTTCCAGAGCTTTCTTAAGGTAAATAATTATCATTTATTAATCAAATCACAATCATTAGACATTTTGAACACATTTAAGTAACATCAATATAGAGATCACTGCTGTGGGTATTTCCCATTTTGAGAGGATATTGCAAATAACCATGTTGGTATTTAATACTTGAGACCTTGATTTGAATTTAAATTGAATGTAGATAAACATTTTGTTTATCTACTCAGTTGAAGTATAACTTTTCCTCAAAAGAAAGATACTGTTTAGAGAAAAACTAATGCTACTACCGTTCCCCAGCTGCCTTTTCTTATTAGCTACCCTGTGGTGTCTTGCCTAGCAAGCACTGATATCCACTGATGCTTAAGTGAAGAGATGAAGATGACAGCAAAGCCAAGGATTTAGGTGTTGCTATTTCCCTCATGTGAATAGAGTGGTGTTAAATATCAGGTGATTTCCTGAGAATGATCAAGTATTGTAAGTGTCTTCTCTCACTACAGCCTTAATGTGTATGGAAATAGGGAAACCTACTTAGATTTCTTATGGGTTGATATTATTAAAAATAAAAAATAATTGAGTCAGGAAGGTAGCTCAGTAGGTGTCCCAGTGGGTAAAATTATTTGCTTCTAAGACTGAGGACTTCAATTTCCAAACTTACATGGTAGAAAGAGAGAACTGAGTTACACACACACACACACACACACACACACACACACACACACACACACAGAGAGAGAGAGAGAGAGAGAGAGAGAGAATAAATGTAATATTTAAAATAAAATTAATAACATACCATTCCTATATTGGTCTGAATGAGAATATCCCCCACCCCCCATAGGCTTTGATATTTGAACATTTGGTCCCCAGATGGTGGTGCTGTTTGAGAAGACTTATGAAGTGTAGAGAAAGTGTGCCACTTGAGGTGGGCTTTGAGAGTTTAAAGACTTCACCAATTCCAGTAGCTTTGCTTTGCTTAATCCTATGGTCAAGGATACAATCTCTCAGCTTCCTGTTCTCCCACCATATCTACCACTGTATTCTGTGCCTCCCTACAATCATGGACTCTTATTCTTCTGGAACTATGAGTCCAAATAAACTTTCTTCAGTAAGTTTCCTTGGTCATGATATTTATCACAGCAAAGAAAAGTAACTAGAAGCTGGGGGTTGGGTGTGGATTGTATACACCTTTAATACCAGCACTCGGGAGGCAAAGGCAGTCAGATCCCTTTGAGTTCAAGGCCAGCTTCTTCTACAGAGATAATTCCAGGACAGTTAAGGCTGTTACACAGAGAACTCCTGTCTTGAACCCACCCCCACCCCTCAAAAGGAAAGCTACTAGCACAACACCTAAATATGAATCAATCTACTTCTTTACAATTCTGTAGGGACAAACATGCTTATGTTTTTCTACCCATTTTCTTGTTTCCATTTCTTATTTGCCCTTCTAACACAAATATAAACCATACATTTTTATTTCAGGTAGACACCATTAGAATTATGCTACGATTAATATAATGCTGATTTTCAAATTGTCATTCAGAATTCTTCAAATGAAGCTCTCAGACATGAGCTCTTTCTAAAAGAACTTAAGTTGTAACATAGCACAAACAAAGCTGCTTGGGTTATAGTTAATATAAAAGCATTCTTGGTACATTAAGTTCTAAATAGTGTAAAATTATCCAGAGATCTTTTAAATGACTGCTGCATGAAACATGTATGTATTTTCCTGACATGTCTGGGACTAGCTTATTAGAAAATGGAAATAAATGAGAACTGTATTACTGCAGTTGACATGATCAAACACCGAGAGTGGGCAAGCTAAGCTTATTTTCTGTGCTGTGGTTAGCATCTTAAGTCTGCCACAAAGTTCTTCTACTTCTAGAAGTTCCAGTTTAAGAACATAAATATAAACACATTAAAAGTTTGAATATATAGGTTTTAGCTTAGTTGTGAAAGATATCTAGAATCCATAGATGGCTTAAGATTTTAGTTGTAAAAACAGTTTACAAAGCATAAAAAGGACTGATTGTAAGAGGTTAGATGGGTAAATGATAATGGAGGAAAGAAAAGCATGTTTCAAAAGAAATAAAACTGCATGGTATTTTGCCTATTTGCTTATTTTTTTTTTGCAGTGTTGACTATCTGATGGCTTCTCACATGCTAGGCAAGTGCTCTACCGCTGAGCTACATCTCAGCCTTAGCCAAAGAACTCTTCCCTGTAGGACAGTGTATTGTTAGGAAAAAATTAAATATTAAGGGACATGCTATTCTAATTTGGTGTACCACCATTGTATATGTTACCTAGAATATTACTGTGTATTTTCACATGTGACAATGCAGCCCTGAGAGCATTTTATTTTTGGCTCGAGAGCTTCTAACTTTGGCTGGGGATGTAGTTTGACAGCTTGAGTCAATTATAAAAATGGCCACCATTTCTTTTGTTTCCAAGTATCCTATCAGTGAGCATCTGTAATGGCAGGCTCTGAGAATTGAGCTTAATCAACAGGTCAGGCAGTACACTATTGCAGGTTCAACCTCAGTGAGCTTTGACTGTCCAAGGTAAGACCATGGTCACTGCACAGAAGATGGGGCCTCAAATTTAATGACTTCCTGACTTTTACTGTATACCTGGAATTTCTAGCAAAGGCAAAGTGTTGATCATCCTAATACCTGTATCAGTGCCTGAAGACTGTGTAATTTGTATAGTTAAGGCCAAAGCAACATCATTGCATAATGAAGTTGTCTGGCTTTGTAACATAGTATTTCCTGTGCTAGGTAGCTACTAAGAGGTTTATTCAAAAACATCAGCAGGAAGTGGTTTAGAAATGCTAGTGAGCTGCACTGCAATTACAGCAACTGAAAATCAGAGTTGACCAAACAGGTCTTTAGGAAGGTACTATCATATTTCTTTTATGCATGTAATGAGTGTGTAACCAACACATTTAGCTTGTGACCTGCTTGGGAAAGTTTGAAACAGAATAAAGTATTTCTGAGCTCAGTTTAGTTTTGCTTATATTTTAACTTACTGTTTATAGAAAGAAAGCTACATTATGGTTGTTGAAATGAAAGACCTTAGAGTAAGCTTTCATGTTTTCTAAGTAGGTAGACGTAGATGGAAGAAAAGGACGTTGCCAATCAAATTCTCACATAACATTATAATGGGCTTCTGGGGACAGATGTCATCAACACACAGAGTCTATACAGATTGTTGTAATGGTGTAACCTTCATAAAAGGACTACTTAGAGATATGTGACCATATCTAAAGAATAAATGGCCATATGGGAGATGGAAAGAGAGTGGAAGAAACTGAAAGTCTTCAGCTCAAAGTCTACTGAGCATGAGGTAAATGAAGTTTAAGCTTTGGAGTTGTTCGTCCCCTAAATGTAGGGAGAAGGTCACATACCCTCAGCACTGACCATGCCCACCTTGGGGTGTGGTCACAGGAACATGGGAATAATCTGGGATAAAAGAAGGTACAGGGTGGGCTCTCACTCTCTCTTGGATGCTGGTTGAGGTTCAGAGACCATAGAGCACTGACCAAATTCTCAGCCTTTCCTGTAAGTTACTTCTCCCTACCTTAATAAATATCCAACTACCTTTCCTGGCATTCTTAGTGTGACTCATTTCCTGTTATACTGAAAGACAGGAGAAAGGCCAGTAATATGCTGCCATGTACATATAGTATATGTAGAATTTGCAGCTTAACTATACCAGATATAAGTTCCATATAACCTAGATATGTCTCTGGGAGGAGTTAAGTGTTTTGGGGATGAAAGACAAGAAAGAGCATATTCACTTAACTGAAACCCATGAAAACTGGTTCCATGGTCACAGAGCCAGGAAAGAGGTCAAACTATGCAGATACAACTCAGAGACAGGAGAACATGGGGAAGTGTTCCTTGACCCTTTCCCACCCCATCTTCTGTGTCTTGATGAAATGTCACATTGGCCATATTTAACAGAAGCCAACATGCAAGGGAGTCTGAGTAAGAGGGTACTTGGGTCTCCTAAGGACAAAGTAGAAGAGAAAAGGAAGAAGACTTGAGATGGGATCAGGGGAAAAGGAGAAGGAGACAAAAAGTCATTAAAGAACAAATTCACACAGGGACCCATGTTCTCATTCAAGCATTATATTGCTATTATTGTGTGTGTGTGTGTGTGTGTATGTGTGTGTGCTTGAGTGTATATGTGCATGTACTCATACATGTGAGTACATGTGCATGTCCATGCCTGTGGAGATGGGAGGCTATTGTGAGGTGTCTTCCTTAGTTGCTCTGTACCTGACTCTCATTGAAGCTGAAGCTCACTAATTCTGCTATATCGGTTATGTAGGTAGTCCTGCTCATCCTCATACCTCTGTCTCTCCAGGGCTGGGATTTCCAGCAACACCACTGCTCCTGGATTTTATGTGGCTGCAGTAAATCTTAACTCAGATCCTCATTCTTGCATGGCAAGCACTTTGCCAGCAGAGTCATATCCCTAGACCCTCATCAATAGGTTTTCGAGGTATAATTCCAGTTTCTGTATTTCCCTTTAGCTATTACAATGAGACTATGAGCAGGAGAGGCTCTTATAATGGTATGTTATATGATTAATACAATCTAATACAGCATTTGAAGTTGTATGTGCTCTGAACATGGGTTTGTACAACAGTCCCAGTAAGAACAACCAGGTCCTGGATGTACCCAAGAAGTAAACTACAACAACGAAATGATGGATATGACCATGGATTGGAATCAGAGTGATTTGATCCACAAGCTTCACAGTTGGACAGTTACCTTCTTGCCCAAGAGTTCTTTAATAGCTGTTCAAATATTTTCACATCAGTGGTGTGCATGTGATCACATGACTTCTAAGCATTTTCTTGGAGATAATGGCTTTTCTAGTGGAATCTAGGGGTGAGAACTCAGTTTTCCTGTGTAGGTGCTAGGTGACACACTGCAAATATTCAAGTCAATAAGCTAAGGATGTTAAGACAGGGATGGCTAGTTAGGCTCTAAGGTTTTCCTCTAAACTCAGACATAGTTTAGTGGAGTTTTAGTTGACAACCATCCCTTCAGTTTCCTAGAGACCACTCTCTTGTCACTGCACAGAGTCTGTTGCTCCCCGAATGAGGTAATAGATATATTTTGTGAAACATCTATTTTATTTTCAGTCTGGGTTTTATAAACTGTGGTCATATGTCTTTATTTTTGAATCATTTTAACCATTTACTTTTAATCTGAAAATGTTTTTATTTTGGAGCATTTCATACAGCGTATTTTGATTACTAATCTTACTTTTAAGAAAAATTCCTGTTACCGCCATGTGGATATGAAAGCAATCTCTTGATGCTGTATTGCATTTTGTTACCCACTTGTTTATAATATGCATCTCTATAGTCCTGTGTTCCAGATTTTTCCCTTTCATGGCTGCTCTCTAGTTTACCACTCCTTTCATGCTTCTATGGAGTCTATTGTGCTATCTGCTTGTTGGGAATACCCTTTCTGCTCCTAGATACCTAGCCAGTTTTGATGCAGCTTGGCTCAATATCAGCATCCTTCTTGGAGAAACCATTTGCCAGTCTTCTGCATACTTGTATCTCACTTCTGTCATGTACCACAACAAAATCTGTACATTTGCCTCTACATACTGGAGAAGGCATCTAAGGTCAGGGAAGGAGTCTAATTCTTTATTGTCCCTGGAATGTGCAGGCTCTGGCATATAGCATGTCATCAATAAGTATTTGTTGAACTGAACAATTGTATAATTGCAGAATTTTTCATTTTCCCCAAAGCAGAAAGCAGTGTGTAATCCTCAAGGAAGCCCTGGTGTCCTAGTTAAAACTTAGTCCAATGTGTAAAATTTAATTATCTCTCTCTGATTAATTGGCTCCTGAGATGACTTCTGGATTTTCCCTATGCTTGGGGTAAAATTAGACTAGTGTCTGCTTTCCCACTAAACTGCCTGAAAGAGTAAGTTGTACTTTTTGTTAAGACTTAAAGGGCAGATGAGGTAATATCTTTTGTGTGAAGTTCTAGGGGAGAGAAACAGTCATGGTGATCATTTCTTACCAAGTCCACAGCAGAGAAGGTAATAATGACATTGCTTATAACCACATTAGATCTTTATGCCCATTTGATGTAGACCAAATAAGGTTCTTAACTACAAGATTTTTAGTCATTTTCCATGAAGTCATTCTAGAGGAAAGTGAATTTGAATTCTAGCCTCCCTGAATGAGGGCCAGCACTATTTTTCTGTTTTTCCCTGTTGTGGTTCTGTACTGAAACATGGCTCCACCAAGATGACACGACTTTTGTTTTTGTCTACCATTGGTTGATACTGTATACATCCTGGATTAAGGTTTGGTCTTTCTTTTAAGGCCCTCTTGTATACTGGGAAAATCATGCATCATCCTATGCATTTAGAGACAGTTCGCTGGAGATGCTGTCCATGTGGAAGGGGCTTTATATACGATGGGGGCAAAGAAATGCTAGAGAGAGAAGAGGTGAGGAATCTTTCTTTCAGGCAAGAAAATAGACTCTTCTGTAGATAAGTGTCTCAGGGAAGATTTATATTTGTTTTCTTCAAGATGTATGGAATATATACCTTTCTAGTTAGTGGATGTGAAATCTACTTTGAGGCTATACCCATGATGAGTCAATTTCCCGATGGAATGTTTGAGCATTGGACTTTTCCCTGTCTGACTTTGTAAATACCCAAGTGCTTTATATCTCACCAGACCTCATCTATTTCAGTAGAGAGCATTTTTTAAATGGGTTTCCATCTAGACTCAGCCACACTTTTAGTGCACCGTGAAAGTCATTTGAATAATAGGTCTTATTTCTATGTGCTTTCTCCAGAATTGAGAGCAAGAAAAGAAAACAAGGCAGATTTGTAGGGTAGCTGCAAAGTGAAAAAATCCACATTTGAATGAGTGATGGCTGTGATTATTTTCAGTGCCCGCCCTTTGTGGATACTTCCCTGGAGTTTTGTGGATGGGAATGGGTGACTCTTGCCCTTGAATTCACATCAGGCTGTGTCATTGAACCCTGTGTCACTTCATAATATAAATTCTAGGGAAAGAAAGCATCTTGAGATTTGCAGAGTCTAAAGAGACCAGGCAAAATGGAATCCATTTGCTTAAAATGGTCGGGAGTTTATTTACTGGATTAAGTGTGAAGTGTGTTGATAACAGATGGACCAAGTGATCACATGACATATTTAAATAGTCTAAGGATAACCTCCATGTCCTGGTCAATGTTCCTTCTCTCAATTAATGCCAGTGCTAATTAACTGGCACAAGTGTTCCTAGCCATATGGGGGATGTTGCTGAAAGCCGGCTGGCAGCCTATATCCAGCCTCTACCTGTATGTAATTTAGTGCTGTGCCTAGAGCTTTGGGACTTCCATGATGGAACAGAGAAAGCCTAACGTTATGAACCCCATGTTGTTTTCTTTGTTTCTTTTGTGCACACAATTCCAAATGTGATTGAAAAATTAGCAAATATATTGACTTCTTGTGGGAAAGGAAAATGCTGTACTTGGTTCACAACCATACATAGAAACATTGAGTTTCTGAGTGGTCAGCTGACGGATCTTTATTCTGATTTCCTAATAATGGGCAGCTAACTCATAAATGATGTTCACTGAAGCAGAGCTATGCCATTGAGCTATCTATTTGCCCCGTGACTTGAAAAATGAGGGAGAAAACTAGCTAAGGCAAACAAAGAGTAACATGGTTTGAGAGTTAGATTTCCCATTTGCATCAGGCTGTGGTTCTTAGAGGAAGCAGCCCTGCTCAGCTAGGAGAAAGAACAAGGGATTTGGAATTGGATAATTTGGGGGAGGTTCACATTTTTGATGGCTACCACTTTTTCCATATTAAGTCCTCCCAAAGCTCTTTTGGGAAATTGACTTCACCTTCAACAATATCTGCCAGTGTTCTGCAAGCCACCCCAAATAAGAATACAGTTGAAGAAGAGATAACTATATAGTTTATCATGAAAATGGAACATCTGAAGATGGAAGAGGGATTTATAAGAATTACTGAGTGACCACAGGCACTTCTCTGTGCACAGGACAGTGTGAGTCCATAAGTAAAGATAATGAGTTTTGCAATTGTAACTTAAGACATATATATCCCCAGTGCTTTCAGTTGCCAAGGGATTGCTGGAGAGAATCTAAAAAGGCTTCATTGCTTTAGGAAAATGTGTTACCAAGCCACTCTGTATCCATGTGAGCTGTCAAATTAGGGTTACAGTACTTGATTTCCAGGACACAAGAAAGCATGGTCACATGCAAATTCTCTTCAGTGATTTCTAGAGTCTGTCAAATTGACAATCAATAGCAAGCAAACAAATCTCAGACATGTAAAGTAAGAGACTATATTCCCTGCTAAAATCTGAGTCCTTGGAAGGGAACACCAGTGCTTGATTAATTTTGTCCCACTCCTGTGGTGCCTGTGATAGACTCCTCCTCAGTGACATTTGTTGAATGGATGAATGAAATCAAGAGTAAAAGAAAACAGCTATTCCAAAGAAGAGGCTTGCAAAAGCAGAGAGAGGCTCAATTCTTGGATGATAACAATTTAGGAAGCAAAGACGGCCGCACAGTATTTCCCAGACTGAAACTTAAGCTGAGAGTTTTAAAACGGGCATGCTTCTGAAAGGGGGATTTTCCATTGTCCAGGGAGAACTGCGTCTTTCTGTCCTTCCTTGGTTTCTCTATTCCTGAAAGATTTCTGAGATGGAGCTGAAGCACACATGGAGCCCAGCACAGTGGGGAGGGAAAAACACATGTAATTTCCCCTGTGCCCACTCTCTGCCTCCCACACTGGCAATTACGTAGCTGCTCTGCGGGAGACTGCTCTAACATGCTGCCACATGCCCAGTGTGCACTGGACAGATCAGGAACCTGGGAATGCCTGTTTTCACATTTGGTCACAGGAAGAATGTGTGTTCTGTCCACAATGGCAGGGAAGTCACAGAAGCCACATTTTGACCTAGTAACATTGGTTTCCTGTCTGCACTGTGGCTTATGAGAAAGCACTAGGGAGAGGAGACTATGGTAGTTCTCTGAGAAGTGGATGGAGATGCAGGTCTTGGGGTTATGTTGCTCAATATCAAATCCTAACACCATTACATATTGGCAGCATCACTCTGGGCACTTTGGGCAGACTGATCCAGTACTTTAAATCTCTAGCCCCTCATCCCATAGATGTGAAAATAGCCATATTCCCCTATCAGGATGAATGTGAAGACAAAATGAGATCATCTATGTGAAGCTCTTACTTCAGTACTCACACATGGAAGGCATGGGGAGCTGCTGTCCTCCATATCAGTACTAACTAGGGTTGTCGGCGTTGCCTTCATTATTAATGGGTTCTGAACCTGTCCTTTCATTAGACTAGACTCCCTCAGAGAAGTGATTGGTCCAAGTTAGTTAGCACCAGGGAACTCAGGATATAGGGGGAGAAGGTGTTCTGAGAGAAGGACTTGTCACATCAAGTACATTATGTACTGCAATAGCCGGAAGCTGATTAGTACAAATTGAGTTTTGCACTAAGCTGCCAGAGGCAGATTGAGCAGTTGGACACTGTGGGCTGAACTTGATTGTTATACAGGGATATTTGCACTAGAAATGCTGTAAGGATATCTGAAAATGCCAGCCTTGTAGGAGTTAACCACAATAACTTTACTTTTGTATACAACCATGCTTCATGGAAAGATGTCTTGATCAACAATAGGCAACGAATATAATTGTGAAGCCATAATGTTACAATAAAAGTGAAAACTCCTATCACCTATGGCATCCTAGCTGTCTTAGACTAAAGTACAATACATTTCTCACACATTTGTACTGTTGCTGGTGTGGACAGACCAGAGCTACCAGTCATACAAAAGTAAAGAACAATTATGTACCGTGGATGAAACCTGGTATGACAACAAATGACTGCACTGCTGGCCTATGCATTTAATGTACTATGCGTTCAATTGTGACTACACTGTGTTCCTTCCACTTGCAGAAAGAATCTTACTGTAAAATAGTCCTGTGTCATGCAAGCAGCAGCCATGTACATCTTGTATTTATCACTTTTTTAGTTGCAACATTTTCTCTTCAGTTTGATTTAGTTTCATGTGCTTTTGTTCATCATGATGCTAGGAATGGAACACTTACATATACAAGCACACACACACACACACGATGTATGTATGTGGGTATGGATGTGGTGGGTAGGTGGGTACATGTGTATTTATATCATATAGTTCATGTATATCAGACTAAATTATCTATGTTTCAAACAACAATTGTCTATCTATGCATTTAAATAACACATGGCTGAATATAGTTTTTCTTACCTGCCATGAGCAAAATATAGGTTCCTGAAAAACTATTCTCAGGCTTGAAGTGTTAAGGCCAAACTCAACTCTTAGAGAGTAGGGAAGCCAGGGTGGAGAAGACAGAACAGCAGTCTCTGTGCTGTGAGAGCAGGATTTATTCCTGTCCTCTTTTCTCTCTTGCCTGTCTGGGTTTCTGTATCTTTGCAGTTCTTCCCTCTGATATTATTCTACTGTCAAGTTCCTGGCACCCAGAGTAGGAAAGAATTTTTCTCTACTTTGAGCTTGAGCTGGGCTCTGGGAAACCCTCTTGTCAGGGATTGGCGGCGGCAGCAAGGCTATTCTTCATGCTCCTACAGCTTTACATTTTGGCAATTGTTAGGTCCAACCCAGCCTGGGCTTGTGATGAAGACAAAAGTGAGCTTCCCCTTTGTGTCTCTAGCAGAGGCTTCTCTCACTAAAAAGAATCTGCTCTGACCTGGCTGGGCCTGGCGAAGAGATCTCTCCCAGACTGAGTCAGCATTTGCCCTCACTGTTGGGCAAAACTATTTTTAAATTCTACTGGGAGACCAGCTGGATGCTCAAGGGGAAATTGGGAGATGAACACCCCAAAATGTGCCATCAAGAGACTGGAACAAGGGTCTTTCCTTGCCCTTCCCCTACTCTCTCTCTCTCTGAAAGCACAGAAACTGCCCCAAGGACAGCCACTCAGAGTTGAGGTCTGGAAGGAGGGGTCTCTTCCAGGGAAAGGGGGAGGGTCCAACTGTCATTCTCTGTTCACCTCCAGCTGCTCTGGGTTGTGCCAGTTCTGCTCTCCAACTGCTTGTGACTCACATTGCAGGTCACATGAAGCTGACCATCATGACATGTGCGTCACTGGCATTGCAAACACAAACTCAGAAATCAGGTTCGGCTTCTTTTAGTCTTTTGTTCCTTTGTCGAAGCAATGGGAGCAGATTAGGAGTGGTTGATGAGGGTTTTATTATTGTTTAATCAGGAGTTTTTGCAAAAACAAATGTGGAGCCATGGGACAATAGAAAGACCCAGGTATATGTAAAGATGCAAAGAACAGGCTGTGAACTTACCATACTGGCATACTCTTGAGTTTTTCTCTCCTGTGTTTTCCAGAGGATATCTTGCCTTCCACTGTATATCTGCCCCTTCTGTAGGCCAGATGTATTATCAGAGCCTCGCCCCCCCCCGTCTCTCCCCTTCTGTCTTCAGGATTGTTCCTTTTGGCCTTGCTCATCAGAGACACTTCGAAGGTGTCTTTCACATTGCCATTGCAAATGCTTCTTTGTCTTTTTAGCAGTTGTGATGTCCCTGGTCTGTTTAGGTAGATTGTACATTCTTTGAATAACACATCACGGGTGTGCATTTGTGTGCATGTTTATGTATTTCCTTTGGCTAACCTTTTAAATAAGCATTATGTAGTTTTAGTACCTAAAATGATACATACATGCAAAATTAAAGTAAAATTATTTGAAAAATCTTTAAAATATTGGTGTTGGTCTTGATAGATATCTAAGTTTTGTGCAGTTCTTTTTATTCCTACATCTCTGTGATGATGATGATGATGATGATAATGATGATGTTGATGAGCAGGGTGATGTGTAGGAACAGAGGGAGAGAAATATATAGAGAGTGATTATGTAGTGTGGTACCTAATCTTGTCCTAGCTGATGTGTACACATTCTCTCCCATGTGGTGATCATCCTTATTTTAATGAGGAAATAGAAGCTCAGAGGTATGAAATGGCTTGCTCAAGATCACATGGCTAATCTGTAACAGGGCATGCTATCCAGAGTGTTTCATAATTTGAATTTTTCACTCAGCATCATAATAATGCCTTCAATTATTTAAAGGCTGCTAAATAGTGGTTATGAGTCATGTTGAAAGACCTATTTCCATGACACTGAAGAAAGAGTATAACTGTGCTTTTATTCTGTTTTTATCTTTAAAAAATTCATATAAATCTTTAAAATTATTTGAGAATTTTATATATACATACAATTTACTTTGGTCATATTCACTCCTACTCCTTAATTCCTTCCAGATACTTTCCATTCCTTCTTCCCCAGTAGTCTCTGAGCCTTGGGTCAGGGGTGAGGACTGTGTTTTTATATTCATGAATGTGCTACAAATTACTTTCCAAATCTCCTCCTGAGAGATGTTAAGATTGTTCTATTTATCATGTACTACTGCAATGTCACACTAACATTCTTTACAAATATCTTTGAGACATTCAAGTTCTTTTCTTTAGAATTAATCCCTTAATAAACTGGGACCAGCATGAGCATCTTTGCAAGCATCATTAAGTTTATGTTAATAAATTAATTTCTGGAAAATTAGTACCTATTTACCCTCATGAATGTCAATTTCTCCAAGTCAGAGCAATGCTCCTGTGGACACCACTGTGTTAAATCATTGACTTTATAGGCTCATGATTTAGGTCTTTAGTGCATCTACAATGAAAACAAGCAGAATTTAAGTTATATTTTGGCTGAGAGATTCAGGTTGACTTTTCTTATTTTAGAACAGACCAAACTGGGGTTAACTAAGAAGCTGATTCAATGAGTATTTGTTAGACCAAGAACTAGACTGGGGAATAGTTCCTACTCCCAAGGATTTTTTTCAGTCTAGGAATGAGCCAACATAGAAAAGCTCCAATTATTCCTGCAACTGAAATAACGCCTTCATTCAAATTGTAGTTACATTTAATCCATTAGCAATTCACAAAGTGCCTCCTTAGACTGTCTACATGACTTTTCATGCTGAAGAAAGTGGTGAAGATTGCTTCGGGTATTTTTGTAGTGCTAAAATTTATTTAACATGAAATTTAGAGACCTACAGAGATGGAGAGGTTATTGGTGCATGAAGGAGCCTACACTCCAAACAGAAATTGTTTATGTAAATATTGAACTCTGAAGAGATCTTTCCTGAGGAAACCTGCCTTTGTGAGTTCACAGATGCCAAATGGGAGGTGATTATGAAAGAATTATGAATTCCAAGATGTAGTTTTACATGTGCCTAAGTTTAGTTTCCCAGAGGGACCAATTTACTAATACCAAGTGAATGAGGGTTAAATGGGATATGGTGAAAAAAGAGAGGTGCACATTCAGTAAGTGTAGAAGTGAATTTTAAATAAATAACAATAACACTGGCAATTCAATGACTGGGGTTTGTCCTAAACTATGAACTGGGTTAATCTTTATATACTGGGCAGAAAAAATTTCTGAGGATATTTGGTATCTAAATCCACATTTCATTCAATCTGACCATGGAGAATTGGTAAGAAACAGGTCATCATTTAGCTATAATAAAAATCGAAATAGCGATGCTAAGTCCTTTCGAAGAGGGACATTTTTTGTTTCTTTGGTGAACTCAATATTTACTCTGCTGTTGTCTGATGCCTCCGTATGTGTGTCCTGAATGAATGACTGGGCATGGACAGAACTGTTTGAGAAAATGCTTTGATTGGCATGGCTAAAGGGAAGTTGGAAAACCACAAGGCTACCTTTGGTTTTTGTAGTTGTATAGTGTCCTCTGCAAATGGAAATTCTCCCTTCTCTTATTTCGTGTAATGTTCCTGTTGTGTGTTGTTGATTTTAAGAGCTAAAGACTGGGAGCTTAAAGCAGGGAGGACAAAGAGCTCTGGCCGACCTCTGAAATGATGGTGGGTTTTAAGTCTCCAAATCCAATTAAAATCTTTCCTAGTAGTGCAGGTAAGCAGGGAAGGAGAAGATATTACAGTCATTTTTTATAATGTAATTGTAGCAGTGGGCAATGCTGTGGCTGGGCTCTTGTAGTGAGTTTCTTAAGTGACAGTATCCAACAAGGACCCAGGGAAATAGCCCATGGAAGGATGGATAGGTATGAAGGCCACTTAGTGGTGACACTGTGCCCTGCGACTGTACATGCCTCCCATAAAGTTAGAACAGTCTTGAATCAGAATACCTGCTCCAAAAGTCGGGAGCACATGCCCTCTGACATGGAAATCTGTCACCAGAGCCATTCTCCTAGGAGGAATATATGTGAAATGGAATACATACCCTATTCTGTAAAATTTGTAAGTCCCTTCAGGACTAGGGGTAAAGGCAGGCCATGATTTCCATTTTAGAGGTGGTCCAGAAATTCTTTGTTTGTTGTTTATTTTAGTCAGTGACTTATCTGATCCAGTCTGAAGACTGTCATGCTCTAAACCAGTGGTTCTCAACCTTCCTACTGCTGTGACCCTTTAGTGTATTTCCTCATGTTGTGGTGACTCCAGACCATAAAATTATCTTCATTGCTGCTTCATAACTGTCCTTTTGTTACTGTTATGGATTGTGATCTAAATATCTGATATTCAGGATATCTGATATTCGACACATGTGAAAGGGCTATTCAAAACCTACAGATTGAGAGCCACTGCTCTAAATTATACATTGAATTTTGCCCTCCCTCTTACAAAGTAATATAGACTGGTTAGTCCATATTAAACATAAGCCACTAAAAATGATTGCTTGTAGCGATTTAGATTTCTGCTTTTTAAAAACTAATTATAATTGTGCGTATATGGTTTGTATGAGCATGGTACATGTGTGGAAGTCAAAGGACAGCGTTGTGGGATTGTGTATCTTCTTTCATCACTGTGTGGGTTCTGGGGATGATAATCAGGACATTAGGCTTGTGCATCAAGCGCCCTTACTAGCAAAGCAATTGCACCCGTCCAGAATTTGACATCCCCAACAGCCTCTGTTTGACAAACATTAGTACGGAGTATCTGTAGGAAGTTATATTTTAGCCTGTGGATTGCAGAAACATCTTTATATCTGGAGCTTCAAAGTTTATCTGTTTCCTGCTGTACCATAGGTCTACAGGGAAGTCATCTTAAGCCAGGATATTTAAGTAGCAAGCAAACGAGAAAGGCCTGGGAAATTTAGGATTGAGTAATATAAGCTGACTCTGTGAGGCCTGGGGCTATGTTGTCAAGAAGCTCGCAGAGTAAGAGGGTTGCCCTTACTAGCTAACTATACATGTTGCATCAACTGAGGGTTTCACTTTCTTCTTTGTCGGCACCATGTCATTTTATGTTGCTTCTGCCACTGACCATTATTCAGTTGCAATGCATGCAGTGTTATCATAAGCACATTGAGTCAGGGAGTCAGTGAGGGCAAGAGGTTTCTTTCATTCATTTGTTTTTAATGAGAGATAGCCACAGCTGCAGCGTTTTCTCAATCGGAAATCTAGACTTTCTCCTTTTGACAGTTGCCTATTGAGGTCACATTAAAAAGACCCTACTCTTTTTATAAGACTTCAATGGAATGCCACCTCCTCCTGGAGTTTGGCAGAAGTTGGTGGTGGGACTGGTACATTCTCGTCTGCATTCCTGTGGCTCCAGTGGTAGTCTTAAGCTGTAGGAGTTGGAAGTTAGCTTGCAGTGGCTCATTTGTTTATCCCTCTTGAACACCTCATGACAGAGAAGGTATTCCTTTCACCTCTGTAGATAAACAGATGAGTAGTAGACTCATTACTAAATGAAGAAATACTCAAGCAATTTGCATAGGCTTTCTTAAATTGTTGATTATATTTTAGCAATTTAGATGTATAGGGTGGTTGAAAACTTGGAGTTCCAGAGGAGATTCTAAGAATTATACAAGGTTATCTCTAGAGGAGATACAAGGTTATGTATTTTTGAATCCTTGAAGTATTTATGTGAATGCTTCTGGGGAGGTGGACTAAACTAATGAAGCATGGACGCCTCCATGTTGAAACTACGCTACTATTTATTCAGCTCCCAGCAGTGGGGTTTGTCATAATTCGTTATGGGGGCACTGTTACTCCCGACCCGGAGAGATCCCTGATGCCTTGCTCAGTGACATTTATAAGTGGGATACTTCTAACCCTTTCCCTGTCACCGATTTTCAATTGAGGTAGAAACTCATTCCCTATAGATAGAGAAGCTCCTGAGGATCTCCACATACATTGAATCCTGGGGCCTCTGTTGCTTCTGCGAGTGTTTTAGATCCTTGAGAGGACCATGTTTAGAAATAAAATGTAGCTGTTATTATCTGCTAAGTGTTCTTTGACCTAGAGGGCAAGAAGGTGACATGCACATTTCCAAGGGTGCTTGCTGCATTTAAACATTATTGTTGCCCATCTGTCAGTATGTTAGTCTTTAATTTGGGCTGAGCCAACTCAGTATTTCAAAACAAACAAACATTTCGAGAGAGCGCTGAAAAATGTCATTATGAATTTTAATATGTTTACTATGCTTTATTTGGGAAGATTTTGGTATGCAGAGTTCCTATTGAAATGCAGAGGAGGTTGCCACCATTGATTTGAGTACTAAAAATAAGATGTAGTCATGTTCTTATTTGCTTTTTTCTTTCCTTTTTCCTTATTTGAGTAATTGTACGGTAGAGAGCTAAATGGCAAGGAAAACAGAATGCTAAAAAGCAACACTGGGTAAGCTGCCCAGGCCGGGCAATCATCACCATGGACCCCATCCAGCCCAAAATAGCCTCACTGAGCATCTAAGTAAGCGCAGCTGTGGAGGATTCTCTTGACACCAAGGGGGCACCCGACGGGCAGCCACAAGATACCATATAGCCACCAAAGGCTGATGTTTGCTGGGCAGCAGACACAGTGTCTCCTGGCACTCCTTTCTCCCCTGATGTGACTGTTAATGTCCTAAAGGGATGGATGGGTCACCTCCCTGCCTCTGTTCGCTTCTCTGTCCTTTACTTCATTCTTGGATTCTTGCCTAAGCCTTCTTCTTTTCTCTCAGGTCCCCATCCTTTTGAAGGGATTACTATACTGCCTTGTCATGGATCATCTTCTGTTATTCCTAATATGCTTGCAGTCCCACATGTTGTGCATAGAATTTTATAAACTCCATCTTCAAGGAGGCCTTTGTAGGCATACCCAGAATCCATCATTCTGTTCTTTACTTCCTTAGTATTGCAGACTTCAGTCCATCCTTGAGGACCTGGTTTTCTGTCTCCATAATAAGTTTATTGAAGGTATCTCTCCATATGACTACCATCATAACATACACTAAGAAAATAATCTCATGAAAAGAGGTCATTTAAAGGAATACCCAGATAGTGGAGCAATGTGAAAAGAGACGATTCCTTCTAAATGAAAAAGTGTCCTTTGAGGTCTGTGATTTTCAATGGTGACTTCTCAAGGTACCTCAGTCTGTCTCTAACAGTTCCTTATTGTGATACTCAAAGATGCTGAACTGATATCTGATGTAAGATTCAAAACCTACACTAAGCAAAAAAAAAAACCTCTAATTTCTGCAGGTTTTTCTGTCTATGCAATTCTTCCACTTCTTCTGTGCACTCATTTTTTTTCCTTTTAATGTCCCTGGAGCTTTGAGTCTGGATCTCACAGGAGCCATCTTAGCCATTTCAAACTTCCCATGTGACCATTACAGATAGTTTCTCTTGGATCAGCCTCTGAGCCCAGTTGTGCTTATGCATATTATTCCGACTTTGCAAAGTCCTATTGAGATGAATGGAATGTTTGTCAAGGAACTTTCCCCTGGGACATGGTGCGAAGGGACAGATTCTGAACAATGAGAAGATGGATAATTGAATAGGCTGTGATGATGAGGCAGAAAATGTCAGCGTCTTCTAGCTCTCTTCTTCCTCATAGGGAAGTGAGAGGCAGAGAGGTTGTTTCTGTTCACAGCCTTTGACTCTTTCAGACTTGCTGGATGTATGCGAATAACAGGTCAATAGTAGAACTGTGTTCATGGATTGACAAGTCAGTTGACAGTATCTTCTTATTGTTCTAGAAGAAGGAAGCATGTTAAGGATAGGTAGAAATGTTGCTCAATTTAATAGGACAGATTGTTAAAAGAAGTCAGTAGTGTCTGTGTCTTGGGATTGTTTTCTATTGAATAAAAGACGGGATTTCTGGGCTGCAAGTAAGGACTCCTTGGGTCTGATCCACACTTCTCCCTCTGGCTTTGGGCCAAATTTTGCTTTGGGCAGAAGTGATGGAACTTTCTGCCCTAATTTCCTGACATAGAACAGGGCAGTAGCACATTTAAGGCATCTGCACATGCTGCAAGGGAGTATTTTGAAGATTAATCAGTGTCTTATGTTAGTAGGAGAAAAACATTAAATAAATGAAACATGGATTTCACTTGTAAAAGTACCGCAGAGACAGCGAAGGTAAAATAAATCAGGAGAAGCTGAAGCTACACAGGGACCACGGGGTATTTAAATCATCTTATAGTGTCTCATTTTCTCATTCATGGTCTCCTTTCTCTCTTTCTCTCCTCACCCCTTACTCTTGATCCCACTCATTCGTGCCCCCTCCCACTTGCAAAGGAGTATAGTTGTGAACACTACACAATTAAATGAACCCTGATGTTTAAGACTTGTTGCTATAGCAACTGTCCTTCATTACATTCATCCTGTTTTCTGGTCTTTTTAGTAGATTTATACAGATGATCCTCCTCATTTTTAGACATTGTTAGAAGTTCATTCCTGATGACTTGGCATTTTTCCCTGTTTTGGTAATAAACCCACTCCTTAGTTAATTTGTACACAATATCTTGCCTGCTCTGGCTACATTCTTTTATTTTACTGTCCCACTTTAGACCTTTATGGCAGTGGAGCAGAACATGAGCCACACTGTCTGGCTTGTGTTCTGGCTCTGCTCCCTAACATCTGTGATTTTAGGCAAATTCCTCAGTATGTCTGTTTAAAGCAGTGTTAATAACCCTATCTACTTTCTAGTATTTCCTCCACTATCTATGCAGTCAAATATTATCTGAAAATTTAAATGAAGAATTCTAGACATCATTTATGAGTTCTAAATATTGTGCTATTCAGAGTGGCATACAAACTTGTACCAACTTGCTTCTCTAACCAGAGGTATAGTTCAAGCCTTATCCAGTGTACCCATATTCTGTGTACTACCTGACTTCTAGGCACTTAGCTGTCTTAGCCATCAGGTCTTTTAGAATAATAGTACTTGTATATAGAGTTTGATATCATCTATAGTTCAGGTATCCACCAGGTTCATAGAGCATATCCTTGACTGATGAGGAAGATGCCATCAATATTTAGGGTGCTTGGGGATTAGATGAAAAGTGGCTTACAACAGTACTTAGTACATAGAAACTGCTCAGTGTGTAACTGCTGTTAGTACATCGTAGAGTCATTTTAGTGGATCAGCTGTATTTAAAGGCTTTGTGATGATATCAGCTTATTTAAAATTAAACAAAACTCATTAAACTTCTTTCTGGATGTGGGCATGAATTAATATGCAGGAGAGTCAATACTTCATATTTTCTAAATTAAACAGATGTGTAAGCGATCTTACATATTAAGAAGAGAATGTATGACTATTTGCTTTATTGTCATTTTCCAAAAATAGAATCAAAGGACTGCTTATATACAGGGCCGATAAATAAATGTGTATCTGCTTTGAATTTATCTTTTGAAAGTCTATGTCTCTCTTTCACCTTAGGACATCAGTTAAAGAAGCAAAATAGTTAAGAACATGAGTTTTGAACTCAGGCAGCTCGGAATTTGAATTTTTTTGAGACAGTGTATCTATGTAATACTGCTGTCCTGGAACTCACTGTGTAGACCAGGCTGACCTTGAACTCAGATATCTGATGTCTGCCTCTGCCTCTGCCTCTGCCTCCCAAGATCTGGGATTAAAAGTGTGAGCTACTAGGCATGGCTGAGTTTGAATTCTTTTTCTGTGGCCTATCAGAAATGCTGTAGACAAATAACACAAATTCTCCTTCTCCATTGCTTCTATCTTCTGTAAAACAGAGACACTAATGCCACCCATGGTTTACCCTTATAACTAAAAGAGATACTCCATATTAACAATCTTAACACCCAGAAGAAGGCAAGTGTCTTATACAGAAGGCCACATTGGCCATCAGAGGAGGGAAATATTTACAGTTTAATCCCAGTAAGAGCATCTATTGGAGTAGTGTGGTAGATGGTCCTGATGTAGACACTGACAGCTACTAGTGTACTATCATGATGATACATCTAGGAAAGGAACATGTGATCTGAAGTACATGGCCACTTGCTCCCTCTCTGCTCAGAATGTCAGCAGAAACAAACGTTCAAATTAGTGTATTGCATATGATCTTGTACCTTGCCCCTCTTTAATGTCACTAATTTGTGTTAGAAAGGTTTTCCCAAATGTGTATTGTATTACAAAATGAACAAGCCTATGACTTACGAAACAAAGTAGGGGAAAGAGTAGACGTAATCTTTTTTTGCTGGATGTCCTGGTTGCCAGGGCTCAATCTGGTGAACCCCACCTGCCAGGCACGAGGGTATTGTAGGCAGTTTTTTCAGGAGGTGGCACCAGGACACCAGTAGTATTTTGCAAGCAGTATCCTTGGCTTAGCCTGTGGAGCAGAGAATGTGATCCCCAGCTGGGAGCCAAACCACAAGCATGTGAGCCGAGTCTCGAGCTTGGTCCCTACCCAAGTACATGTAGGGGAGTGGAAAAGACAGGGAACCTTTGTGAAATGCTACCGCTCACATGCAGAGACCATAGCACCAGGTCTCGTGAGATCTTCCACCTTAGTCCAAAGGAGGAAATGCAGTGGTAGCTGCTTCTTGCTGACCTGGGATCATCTCCATTAGACCCTACTCATCCACTTTCTAGATTTCGTGTCTTAGGCAACCCACTTTATCTAGAAGAGTTTCAGTCTCTTTATTTGAAACTCCTAGTAACTCTTCTGCCTAGATCATGGTATCTAGCCAAGATTTGCTGTTCAGTTGGTGTGAGTAATAATCTCCCCAATATGATCAACTTCTCCAGTGAGGCCACACATTACCCGCTGTCTCTTAAGATTCTGATTAGTCATCGGAGTCTCTAGGACCCCTGCTAGCAGGAAGCCCAGGTCTCCTTCATAAAGAATCTCTGTCATCAGATCAGGGTTGAAGTTATTTTCAGTTAAGGATCGGTTGGCTTTCACAAGAGAGTTCCACATGGTTTTCATTTTTAATTGTGTGTGCATGTGTACATGTGTGTATGTTTATATGTATGCATGAGGAGATCAGAGGTCGTTGTTGGATGTCTTCTTCCACTGCTCTCCACCTTAGTTTTTGAGACAGAGTCTCTGGATGAAGCTGTTCAGCTACACTTACTGGTCAGCAAGCCCCATGGGGTCCTCCTGTTTCTGCCATTCTAGCAGTGGACTTCAGAAGAACTGCTATGCCTGACAATTTGCACAGATGCTGAGGCTGCAGACTCAGGTCCTCATGCCTGCATGTTAAGTGCTTTACTAATGGAGCCATCTCCTAATCACTAGTTTGTTGGGTTCCATCAAGCTGAGGGGAGGAAGTATGTGACATGTTGTCAATCAATGGGTAGTGCAGCCTCAGTCACTACCATATAGTGTCACCCTTGAACACTGATCCTGCATGGCACAGCACAGGCTGACTCCTGGCTGTGAGATCTGTCCTCTACTGCTACAACCTCTACCCTGATCACTGTTACTATTCTCAAATCACTGTGCCAAGACAAAGTAGCATCCAGCCTTCCTCTTGTCACCTATGGATGTTCCCACACTTGATTCAAATCCTCTTTTGAAACTTTGTTAGTAGAGACTGTTCCAGTTATCAGTAGGGTTTTGATACCTTTGGTCACCCTCATAGCATCTTTCAACTTTTCTTTATTTGAGTGTTCTTTGCTTGTTTTTGTTGTTTTTCTTTTTTCTTTAAATTAGAAACAAGTTTTGAATGTTCTTGTACATTATTCAATTTGTTCATCTCCCCCCACAGATAATATTTAATTGCAACAGGTATTGACAGATACTCTACATAGGACACGTTACTTCTTTCTCTGAGGAAACTGGTGCTGTGGGCTTCAGATTAATCGAAGTAGAGACTTGTGTTGCTCATTCCCAGCATACTCCTGTTTGGCAGTACTGATAGCCCAGGGCACATAAATGACTAGTATATATGGCAATGCCTTCTACGCTAAAAGACTCCATGGAAAGTAAGCTGTTATGATTGCTATTAAGTGGTCAGGGATGATTAATGCATGCCGTGAAAGGAAAGGGTAACACTCATACACTTAGATGATCATAAGCTGTCTGAAACACTGTGCTCTCAAGCATCTCACAGCATGCCAGGGTAGTAGGCTACTTTCTGTAATATTAAATCATGATTCCTTTCATTCCCTCACTCATTTTCACATTAGTTTCTCTAGTCTCAGCTCCATGAGCTCCAAGCCAGCCTGCAGTGGGCAGGAGATGACCCAACACAGCAAACAGTGGGGATAGGAATCTGTAGGTAGTCCTGAAAGCTAAGCAAAAAGAATGATGCTCCTAACTTGAGGGATATAGGACACACATATCCTGTCCTTCTTGTCAGATCTTCAACAGCTTTTTTTTTTGTAAATGGGGTGAAAAAAGAGACGGAGGCAGGGAGCTTTAAGGAAATCCCTGAGTTTTCCACCATCACCATCCATGATTGTTTCTTGCTCTAGCATTCTGCTTGTCTATTAGAAAGAGAATGGTCTCCACTTGACAAAATGTGCACACAGCTTTCAGACATTTTGGCACCAGAATAATTGGGAAGACACTCCAGGCAGTGGCTCCACTCCATCCCTCTGAGCCTCTCACACTGGGGTTTCCTCATTTTTATCCCATTAGAGGCACTGCTTGAGGAAGGGTCTGCCAACCTGGCCAATATGGGCATCTCTCTTCCTTAAGCTCCCATCTCATAATCGCAGCTCAGAGCTACTGAGACTGAAGCCCCTAGGCCCCATGACATTCTCTTCAAAACCACTTGCTCTGGCTTTTGTCAGGGAGCTGGAAACCACACAGCGCCTTGGACTCGGTGGAACATGCCAACAAGCAAACCTCTACCTGACTCTTCACCACTCGAACCTCTCTTCCTAAGTTCCCTCAGGATGCTCAGCTTCCATATCTCTGCTTTCTCTTGAGTGAATGCAATATTTACTTCTAATTAAACAAATAATTTTCTGAAAATAAATTATTGAAGTTAGCTAGTTTTCTCTTCCTTTACCTGCTGTGCAAACAGAAATTTTCATCATTCATTGTTTACCATGTAGTTGCTCCTTTTTATCTCTGTATGCATATGTGTTGTGGATTATTTTTCTTCTTTTTCTTCTTTATGAAACCATCTATCTATCTTAAAGGACTGCATTAGCAGCATAAGCCCTGGGTTTATTTCTCATACTGTTGCTTATTGGCCATGTGACCCTAGGAAAGTCAGTCTGTCTCTGGGCTTCAGTCCTTAAACTGAGAGAGAATTGTTATGGCCTCCCAGCTGAGCTTGGTCCCCATGGAGGAGGCATCCTGTGCTGTTCCAGATTCTCTTGGAAATCTTCTAATCAATTGATCATTGCCTCCAACTTGTATCTATGTGTTCTGTGTGGCACGGTACTGCTTGAGATTTACATGAATATATTGCATTAATTTTTGTTCTTTGCTTTCTGCCTGTGTTCTATTAACCAGTCATTATTTACTCTGTATCTACAACACACCTGACTTTGGTCTCAGTGACTTCTTTGAAGAGCTTGACAGTTGTGTCTTGTTTCCCCATTTTGTGCTAGGACACCAGAGCACTGCAAGGTAAGGTCACATGCTAATAAGTGGTGCAGCCAGACATCATACCTGGGTACATCTGACAGCCAAGACCATCATAGCTCCCATGGGCTCCCCACACCTACCACTTGCTAGCCACTAAGCATGTACCACCTCTTTTTATCTCCAGAGCAGCCTTGTAAATCAAGTATTATTTTTTCTCTATTTTACTGCAGAGGATGAAGCGTAGAAAAAGATGTTAGGTAAGTATGCCAGAGGCACACAGCCAATAAATGTTCTCAAATCCAATGTCAGATGACCTCCCTCCTCTTCCTTTCTGCTCGCTGCTTTGTGAATGAACCAGTCAGAGAGTTGAATGGGTCACCTTTCTTCATTCCTCTTTCCTACTAGTCTTTGCTTCCTTCTTTCTCCTTAAAACTATGTGAGTCTACAAAATAAAAGTCTAAAATGTATTGTATGTTTTTTTTTAAAAAGGGGTGGTGGTAGGTTTTGGGGAGGGGGTATACAGAAAAACCACTACAACCAAAGCCAGTCTGGAATAACCTACCCAGAGTGGTTGCTCACTCACCCCCCCTTCCTGCCCTTGCCTTGTGTCCTCTTAGCCAAGAGCCACATTCTTTCCCTACCTCTTCCAGCACAAACTCCCTTTGGGGGTCCAGTTTCCCTGCTGTGGCACTTGGCATAACGTGCTACACACACATTTGCAAAACTAATCAAGTGTGGAAGGGACACAGAGTCCCAGCACTTCAAAGGTGGCAGCCACCACAGCTGCAAGTCCCTCTTTCTAGCATCAGAAGTGTGGGTGTTCAGGTGACTCCCCACAATGCAGCCTCAGTTCCTTTTCCCTGGAATTGTGGAGCAACAGAAGTCCTAGCAACGGAAAATGCCACCCAGTGGCATGTGCCTACTGCCTCTGGGAGCCCTGCGTTCTAAGCCAAAGTTCAGCTGAAGGGCAGTAGCCGAGCCAGCAAGTCATGCGGTTCTCATGTTGGTTAGTGTGTCACTTTGAACAGTTCTTATCTGATATTACTATGACTAACCCAGTGCTGACAGCATGGGACAGATTATAGGAGCCATGTGACGATTGTTGAAGACATCACTGAATGAACTGTACAGTTCATATTAACCCATTCTTTTCCAGATCATAATCCCATAGGAATTTGCCCCCTTGAGAATCTGGGTAGGGAAGAGAATCAGAAAAGCTCCTTGAATCCTGAAGGGTCCTACTACTTCCCATTTGGGTGACTTTTGATCCACATTTTAAGTTGTCCCATAGCTTGAGTATTATATGTTTTTGTTGTTGTTGTTCTTTTATTTTTTAAATTATTGTCTAAAAATAAATCCATGATGAAAACTGGTTATATTTCAAACTCTTTCTTTTCTTCTGCTTTGTACTGATAAAATTATGTGCCTTTATTGTAGTTCAGGTTATTTTTTATGATATCAGAGAACTGAATGGAAGTCCTAGCCAAAGAAATAGTCCTTCAGCCTTGTATCTAAATGTCAGCACTGAGAGGGTGTTACTCTCCACCATTTGACTGGTGTCTTGGATGGTGCAAAAGAAACAGGAATTGCTGTTATTTGTTATTCATATGTTGTCTGTGTGCATCCAGAAAGGCACAATGATAGGCATCCCTGCAAGGACTGTGCCATCAAAAATCACATTCACAGTCACTCTCAGGATAGAGAAGGGTTTTGCTGGTTTTGAAGCCAGGTACAACAGTATAAATGGTCTTTAAGTCCAAGTAAAAAGAAACTGCAAACCTGGTTTGGAGTCATGAAAGTAAATAAAGCAGAGAGTCTGGTTGAAAATTCTGATGTTATCCTTGGAAGCTATGCAGGGTGCTAACATACGAATAAAGTACCCTGGAATGATAGACAGTGGGGCTGCTATACTTGGGAAAGGTGTTGCACAGCAGCCATGGTAGGAATGTTTCTTTGATGAGCTTAGGGCCTCTTTAACGCTCTGTTATAAAGTGGAACAATACTAATGCCTTCCTCGTCTGGCTATTAAAAAGATTTACTGAGAAAAACCGTATAAAGACTTAGTTAGGGCAAACAGGTGCTTAGTAAAAGGTGTCTGGTGTTACCCTCCTCATTATTCCTGTTATTATTATCTGTAGGAATATGCTCCATAGAAGAAGGCAGCAAAATGTGAATACTTGATTGAAGTGTAGCCATTTCTGGAAGGATTCAGCCTTGGATCTGTCTCAATCATTTTCCATTGCCTGGGCCCTTCCCCACACAAATACCTAGTACTGAATGTGTTATTGGAATCTAGCTGAGTTCACATACTGCCATGATAGGACACCATCATTTCCAGCAAAAATTGAGTTGAGAGACCAAGAGTAGCCTTAGCTTCACTCCTGTTGTTCCAGGGAATTCAACTCTGGCTCCTAACCTGTCCATGGTGTTCTACCACAAAGACCTGTGGTTAACATAGCCTACATCCTTAGATGGTTTAAAGCTCATAAACAATGATGTGAGCACAATCCAAGGATTTCCTCTTTCTATCTTGAAGTACTTATCCAAGTATTCTTTCTACCCCGAATATCATATGTTCTCATGTTGTGGGCACCATAACTTAATATCCTTTTATGCAATGGTACTCTGCATTTCCCTAATACAACATTTAATCCAGCTTGGGTATTGTCTCTGCTCATATATTTAATAAAATTAGTTGAGTGGACAGAGTTATTTTGCTGCCTCAGTTTCTCCACCAGAAAAAGTGTTTATCTCCTCTAAGGATAAAATTATCCATGTACCCTAAATCAGATGAATCATAATAGGGTACCTCTTCAAGTCGAACTCACCATTATAGGAGAATCAGTTGTCAAAACTACCCAAACATTAGTTCGTTAAGTACCTGCTTGGGAGGCTTTATAAGTGTCTGCCCATAATATCATACTGCCACATATCCTTAGAACACCTTTGACTGCTTCAACATCCAGGAA
The DNA here is from genome assembly GCF_017639785.1 of Mesocricetus auratus. NCBI lineage: Eukaryota > Metazoa > Chordata > Mammalia > Rodentia > Cricetidae > Mesocricetus > Mesocricetus auratus. The sequence goes on along the minus strand of NW_024429190.1, from coordinate 31,240,400 downwards.
ATAAACGATTCATCATTTTCATATTATAGTCCCCAGGCACATTGTGATTGGTTGGTTGCTGCTGTACTGGTTATTATTTCTTACAAATACTTTGGTAGAGAAAATACAAGCCTGTTCCATGAGTTAGAAGTAAAGCTTTAAAATGTGCTTTTCAGTTGAGTGATATTTAGTACAATTGAAAGGCTCGAGTTAGGTTAAGATTCCATATTTCCTGGTTTATGTGGTCTTGGATATGTTATTCTCAATGCTTTAGTTTGTATAGATGGGGGGTTAGTAATGCCCAGACCCCACACTAGTGGAGGCTGATGTGAGGATAAATTAATTCAGACATGTAAAACAATGAGGACGGTATTTCAACATGACAGGCTCAGAAAGGATTGCTTATGTATATTATTAGAATGTTGGGTTAAACTCAAGCTCAAATTAGATTGGTTTCAAGAAAAGGTGAAACAGATCCAATTACCCTCTTCCCTTACTGCAAAACAAAACAAAGCAGAAAGAAGAAACAAAGGAGCCATGTGCTTCCTTTTTTAAAAAGTATGTCAACAGGAGGTTTCAATTTTACTGACATGATATCATAGATCTTTAAAATACCTATGTGTGAGATGTATGTGGCATGTGTTTAATGAGACACAGCATGCACTGAATAGCTATGGACTACAATGTGTGTGGAAGGTGTTTGGATGAATACAAAAGAGAAATTCTACTGTTGATGAGTTCATGGGGAGACACAGGCATTAACCTATGACCCTGACATGCTGGGGTAACAGTCGACCGAACTCTGAGTAGCAGGAGCTAACTTGGCCTCAAGGGGTCAGTGAGACTTACTGTAAGAACTTTTATCTGGAATGATTCCTTGAGGAAGAAGAGTGACAGATAAGGAAAGATGGCCAGAGAGGATTTCTGGGAAGCTTGAGCAAAGGCCTAGAAAAGGGATCTAGATGTTGGGTCCTCTTTAGAAAGTTGGGAGCACAGAGTGCAAGGAGGTCTGACTGTATGAAAAATACAAAAGACTAGAAAAACTCAGAGGCCTGAAGACCAGGGTCAGGAGGTCTTTAGGTCCATACAGAGGCAGGAATTAGTGTATGCCAAGGTGTCATGTGGCCAGAGTTGTGAGTTGCGGACCTCTCTTAGCTTGAACTAAGATGGAATGGGGAGGATGGCAGAGATGTAAAAATGTTGAAGAAGCAGTAGAGGTGACACTCTTTTGGTGGGTGGGGTTATTTATTTCCATTTGATATATGGAAATTGGATGGAAAAGAAGCTCATGATGGGGAGAATATTAAAGTCCATGAAGGTGTATTTTGTGGCCTTGGATCTTCAAGACATTGATCATCAGGCACTTGGTTTCAAGGCAATGGTGGGGTGGTTTGTGTTAGAGATGTAGATGCTGGAACAAACATTGCACAGATACAGTGACAGATGTGATTAACGGTGAGATTCTTATAGGAAGTCAGAACAGAACAAGGGAAGTGGGAGAAATATTGGATTTCAGGGGATACTGGCTGTTAAGTGACAAGACACTAATAAGCAAGAGTAAGGCTGGAAAGATAAACAGGAAAACAGAATATGAAGAAAACCAAATTTGGGCAGGTCAGATAGACATGGAAACATGCTCAATTGGCACCAGTCCCTTCCCCCATGCTTCCATGGTCACTTTGTAGGTGTCAGTTTTTATAGAAGCTGCCATAACAGAAGGATCCTTTCACTTTCTGTGGTTTTAAATCTACCTTTTCTTTCTTTTAACTAATAGATTTCACTGCAGGTAAACTAGCCGGCTCTGAACTGATCATCTCCCTCCATGCCTGTGTACTAAAACCAAAATATAAAGTGGGACATGAAAAATGATTGTGCTCTATCTCCTTGCTTCTCACCCCTTCCAGTGAAAACTAGAACCATAAAACCTTCCATTCGAGTCCTGGACTCGAAGCTTGAGGTCAATTCTTCTTTTAACTGAATCCATTCCATTTTCTCTCATCATCCTCCAGACATGTTCTTTTCATGGCCTTTCATATCCTTTTATGAAATGTTTGTCCTAAATCTCTTTCATTTTGAGTGGCACTTATAAACCAGAGTCTAGCACTGAGCAGATGTATTCATTTAACAGTTTGCTTTGATGGCTCCTTTAAAAGGCTTTCTAATCTTTCTATTTTACCATTGGGCTTGGTGCTTTATGCTCTTATAGCAGGTGTATTTCCTTCATCAGATATTTTCATTTTAAGCTGTTGACTTATAAACACATGGCCTGCGGGGATAGGCTTGTAGACAATTTATTCACTTACCGATTTATTCTCCTGTTCATTTTTTTTTTTGGATTTAGTACAGGGAAATCTAGACTGATTGATAATGACAGTTCATTGGTCAAAGTGGCTCTTTCAATGACCAAAATAATTGTTTCCTCCTGCCGACAAAGGGTCAGTGAGAGATCACTCTCACATCTAGAGGATTTTCAGGAAAAGTTAATTAAAAAAGAAAATGTTTTCATATTTAGTTTTCTCGGCCTGTGTTTTAGTAGGAGAAAGTGACACTTTTATATTTCTTCTGAGGACACTTGAAGGTTTGTCTTTTAAGCCCTTCCATTGTTCAGGCTGCTTGTACTATTGAAAACATAATGTCCTTTGCTTGAAGTTGACATGTTCTGATCTTATACACCAGGCTCCTATAAAAGACAAGAAACAGGAAGAGAGTACCCTCTTTCTTTGTGTTGTTTGAAGGGGGACAGGACAAGGGTTTAAGGTGAACCTTGTGTGTGGAACATGAGAGCAGCCCTGTTCCTTGCATACTCTGATGATGTGGAGAAGGGAAGAGCTTTCAGTGTCCCGGGTCTGTCTAAGAAGACATAAAGTCACAGACTTTCCTTTTGGCTTTGCTTATATGGATACCTCTATGAACATTCAAAAAACTCTTCTCCAAACTCCAGTACCTGGAAATGGCCCAGAAGACCTCATAAGAGCAGATATCTGCCAACATCTAGAGTGGGCATGAGAAGTTTAAGACTGCCTCTCTTGGTGTCTAGTCTGTTTTGTCATGTTATAAAATGGGTGAGGTGGTCCGCTCAGTCTCCTGTGAGTCATTCTTTTCCTCAAAAGTCACTGCGAGTGAGTCCATATGCCTAGGTATCATTTCTACCTGTGCCCAGGAGGGGCCAGGACTGAGCCAGCATGGAAATGAAATTGCCCTGGCTTCCTGGATAAAGGGCCTCTCTTTAGTGAGGAATAGGAGTGTTCCAGTCATGGGAAGAGTGTGCCTGACTGCTCTCTGTATTCTGCCCTGTGGTCCTTTCAAAGCAGAAGAAAAATCAAATGTGAAGAAAAAATTGGCTACAGGAGTAGAAGGAGAGTGGCTGGTAGGTGATTTTGAAAGTGAGCTTTTTGGAGAAATGTTTTCTCTTGGGGAAAAGAAAATGATGGCCATCTATCACTTTAGGAAATCAAGCTAAAATTTCATTTCAGTATATTGAAGAGCATACTTGGAATCTGTTTCAAAATACATACAGTTCACAGTCTCTTCCCTCACCGTTTCTAGCTTCCTTCCTTTTATCCTAGTTCCCCCTCTGTCTTATTTTGACAGTGCTTTGATAAGACTTCTTTTCTAGCAGCCATTTAACTCATGCTCCTTTTTATATCAAAAAGTATTTGTCTGCCAATATATTCCCTCCAGGGTTGAGAGGCATGCATGCCCGTGTTTATTTGCTGATTTGCTTTCATCACTGGTATCCAGCAATACTCTTCTTATTAGGTACTCATTTGTCAAATGTATGAGTAAATGAATAGACAAATGAGCAACAGAACAAGTGAAGATTTATGAATCTCACATATTGGGACAGGATAGCTTTTGAGTCAGTCGGTGAATCCCAGAGTGAACCATTGTGCCTCAGTTCCCTCTTCTGGGCTCAGCACACTGAGGGCTGGGCTCCCTGCCTAGCCAGTGTCTTCAGTGCTAATCCTTCTTGTCTCCAAGTCAAGTTTGAACTCACTTGTTACAGTTGAGGGGTCTTTACATTCTTAAACAGAGCAAGCAAACGGAGTAACCCTAGTGTACTGAAGCACTGCTATTTTCAGAGAAAAGACCCCGGTCTTGAACAGCACCAGAGGAGTTAACGGCAGTGAGTGAAATGAAAACTCAAAGCTCCTGGGAAAAGTCAAGAAGCAGAAAATGCAATAGTTAGCTGATAAAATGTCTGCTTCAGTTTCGGCCAACTTCCTTGAACCTTGCCCCACTGCAGTGGCCCCCAGTTGAAGTGGCAAGGAGGTGTCAGTGATGAATCACCCTGCCATGAAACAGCACAAACGTTAGTAAATTGCGTGTGGAGGCCAGAGTGGGCTCAGTAATGGTGCAGTCCCAGCCAGCAGGCCCCTGTGGGCCAGAATACTTGTCCCTCCTTAGCCACAGGATACCTCCTGTTCATTCAAAGATGGAAAATGAGTTGGGAGGTTTTCACTGAAGCATTCCATTGTATCTGTCAGGAATGAACCAAACAAATACCCAGAAAGCTGAAATGCTGGAAAACAAACAAACAAAAACTGTCCACCTCATACCCAGAGAGCTGGAGACTTATGGTGAACCACTGAAAATCAAACAGTGGTTTCCAATGTTCTAGAAACAACAACGAAAATGCTCTCACAGAATAATAAAAGTGCTCCTTTTAAAACATGGCACAGATCACCGGAAGGCAGGCTGTAAACAGGCGCAGAAAAAATTTAAAGTAGAAGCTTTGCTATTGTATGGGAACATCTACTTCCCTGCTATTACTGGGGAAAGGAGTGGGGAACCCTTGATACTTATAGAGATTCAGGCCACACATAGGTGTGAACCTGCATATTTTGTCAAGAAAGTAGAGTCCTTTAAGAGATGTTCCTTTGTCAATGTGATGGGATGTTGAGGGCACCCCATCTTCTTGTGGACACCGAGGCCAAGCGATAGACTTTTCTCCAGCTGAATTCAATTTCATTGGAGTGCCACACACCCAGTCCTTTAAAGGACTGCTTCTAGCATGCCTAACGTTTGTACCTCACTCTGAAGGATCCCCAGTGCTTGTGTACGCTGTGTATCCCATGTGTCCTATCAGACTGCAAATTCCATAAGGTCAAAATCCGTCTCTGATTACCAGGGTGTCTTTCTTGGTTCTGCCCTCCCTCTGTCACAAAAAAGGGCATGTTTCACGACCACAGTGCAGATTCCATAAGCACATGCAAGATGAGTGAATGATAAGAGTCCCTGCTCCTGGGCTCACTGACATTTTTAGCACCATACCATAATTTGGGAACTAGCAGTGACATTTGATTTAGGTGAATGGTTTATTTTATTTTAAGCCCGAGAATTATTTTTTTTCCTTTCTGTATTACCCCTCTTTTCTGTTTTGAAACTGACACTGAATAATTACCTCTCCTCTACCAACTAACTCTCAAAGCGTGCACCTGACAATCATCAGTTTCCCTCTGCCTTCTGTGTGTCTTTCCCAACCCATTCCAGAAGAGTACCTTAGGATGACTGCCCAGCTTATGAATCCTACCTTCTCCCACCTGCCTGTGCCTGGTAGGATGAGAGCCTCTTCAGACTGGTTTGTGGCTGCCAATGAAATGTCAAACAAGGTGGGGTTCATTGTGCCTGGGGCCTCACATGATGGGCTGCCTGGCACCCTGCTGCCTTCACTTGTAAAGGCTGCCAAACCAAACCCCACACCTTGCTCAGGCCGAGGTCTAAAGAACCAGGAAGAAGTACTGTTTTAAATTACAAGGTGTTTCACCCACACGCATGCATTCTCTCTGTGAAAACTTGGGCAGGAGGGGTGGGGGGAGTGAAGAATCCTTCTCATTCATTTGAATGTGTTACACACACCCCCACCTACACACACACACACACACACACACACACACACACTTGGTTATCTGAGGACAAGCATTGACTTGTTTACTATTTTCCCAGGGTACAAAGTCTTGAAGAGTTTAATTGTGGATGTAATCTGAAGAATCAAAGTCAACCTCATTCCTCATTCCTCACAAGAATGGTGCAAGTGTGGGAGGAAGGAATTGTTCGCTCTGCAGCGCTCAAGTTGTGGAACTAACTCTTTATCCTCTCCCAGCCGTGGAAGCCCACCCTTTTCCCCTTTCCAAACTGTAGATACCCACTCTCTTCCCTTTGAAAAAAGTGGTGGGGCAGGGTGTGGTGACAGCAAGACTGGTTCATTTATCTTTTTAATGGAAGCACCTGGGCCTCACCCCTTCTGCTAGCTTCACACTTTGAGCTGGGTCCTTGCTGTTTACTGTGGGCCTGCCCTGGTTGGACTTGTAGGTGGTAAGTCCGGGAGAGGGAGTGCTGGTCAGGACAGGTTCCCTGTGGTTTGGACTGGTTTGAAGAATGGGAGGAACTCCTCTGCTTCCAAACAGAAGCCCAAGTCATTTCAGTATCAGGGCAAGCAGGAAGGAGGCATCTGGAAGCTGAGTGATAACCCTGTGGGAGATAGGAGAGACCACATCAAAGAATTACAGGAAAACTTCCCCTTGGTTTTTTTTTATTTCCTGGTTATGGGGGGGGCAGGGGGATTGGGTTTTAGGGAGACAGGTTAAGGAAAGTTAACAAAGAAAATAGAAGACGCAAGATGAATAATTTTAGTGTTCTTTATAGAAAAAGTAGCCTTTCAGGAAAAATTCAGCTTTGCTTTGTCCAGGGACCAGGCCCAATGCCAATCACCAAGGGGCACAAGGTCCTGCTCCAAAGCTGCATTTCCAAGCTGCCAGCTATGTCATGTTTCATGCAGTTGAGTAGCCTTGACCAACAGCATAAGCAGATCACCATTCTGAGGACGAATACAGACACAAGCCTTGGTTCCATTTTCATCCTTCTCATATCTCGATCAAGTTATATTAGCCAGAGGCACCTTTCCTGGACAGGCTGTACCAGGTTCAGAGTTAGTTCATCACCAGAATATATCCCACTGGGGAAAACTTCTCTTCACTTGATCTTAACCCATACCACTTTATTTATGATGATCCTTTGAACACTTTATGTTTTATCTTTTCAAATCAATAGGTAGCTTTTGACAGATTGGGATAGAATTTCTTTATGCATAGTACTCCTTTGGCTGGGTTAAAATTATAGGCTTTAAAGTGATTTCATTTACATTTGATCTGATGTGGACCTCAGGGGTCAAAGAGCACTCCAGCCTTTTGAATCTTGGCTCTTTTCTTAACCTTTCACCTGCTGCGGGTTCAAACTGCATCCCTCTTCCTGCTGTCTGCATGAATATGCTGTCTTCAGTTGCAGCAGCATACCTACTCTTGTATCAGCAGGGACCACTAGAGTGCTGGCTGGATTCTCCCCATTGAGTCAGAGTCTCAGGTACTTCTTCTGTGTCTCTCATTCTCTTTCTGTGTGCTCCGCTAAGCTACTTATCAGTGCATGGAAAAGAAGAATGTTCTGTCAATAAAAATATTTTATCTAGTGCTCCTGACCAATTAGTGTAAGGGCCATCACTCAAATCCTATTTTCTATTAGCAACAAGGGGCACTTTTTTTTTTTAATGACTTGAAGCACAGGAGAGAATCGGCATTCATTTATCGGGAACTTAGAATAGGGAGTGAGTAAAAACTGAACTGCTACTCAAGGGGATTTACAATTCACCTCTTTTTAAAAATGAAGGGGTTGGGTGCAGGGAGGGGTCATCTTATTAAGAAGAAAAGAGACTCTGGAAACTCCAAGATTTGGTGAAGCATAGTGTACTATAGGAGTCAGTCAATGGTAGTTCTATTTGGACCTCTCAGAGTTTTATTAGGCTGTCTCCTTTTCAGAGGTGGGAAAACTGAAGTGCAAGAGACTTGCATGAATTTTTATCAAAATCCATGTACACAGTAAACAGAAAATGGTCATGTGTAAGCAGATGTTTACAGTTCCAGGTGGATCTTTACCCCATGCATTCGTAAGAAATGTATTTGGCGGGTGTCTTTCATGTTGCTAGCTGGATGCCAGAGGCTATACTAGATATACACTGAATACATGCCACACTAGAAAGAGTGGACTGAAGGAGATTTATGATTTGTTTCTGTGAAATATAAGACATTTCCAAGTGGAGAAATTAGAGAAGGGTGAGGCTTGATATGTAATCAGGTGTGAGATGGTGTGCGGTGGAGAGGGGTAGCCTTCATTATTCACCATGTTGGGTTGTGATTTATATAATAGATGGAGCCTAAAATAAGTCCCGAGGAGCCAGTAGAATGGAGTTATGTAGCATGACCAAGAGAGGACATAGAAGCAGGGTCAGCATGAAACAAATGGGCTAGGAATAGCAGATATTAGACACTTTAGCCACTCACCCTGCATTCTATTCATGACAGCTTATTCCCTGATTTCAGTACTTTCCACGGAGTCAGTCTCTCACCATCTATCTCTCATATTTTTACACACACACACACACACACACACACACACACACACTTTTCTGTTAGCTAGTATGAAATAAATATAGCATGCAGGAGACAATGAAATTATTTGCTAACTTCCATATCCAGATTAAAAATTCCTTCTTTAGTGGGGTGATGAAGTCCTATTTTAACATTAAGAGACAAAAGCAATAAACTACCTTTGATAGTTGTAAGTAACATTTGTTATGGTGATACATTGTTAAGAGGCCTGAGATATTTATAATCTGCCTTGCATTTCAATTTTTTCTTTTTGTCTAGTTTGATTCCTCAAATCCAGCAGTGCCTAGGATGTAATGGTCATGCAGCAAATATTTGTTGAATGAATGAAACTCACAGAGAAGTTAATTGTAGCCTTGAAAAGGTGAAAGTTCAGAGTTTTATAAGCTGAATTCATCCAGCTCATGCTGGGATGAGAGCCAGGGAGTAATACATCTGCAATATATCTCCATACATAAACTCCCTTCTCCTGTCAAATTGCTATCAGCAGGGTCTTCTGGTTCCCCTGCCATGCATGTTTGCTGTAAGTTGCAACACTAATTAATGGAGAAAATTTATTGTTAAAAAGGGTAGCAATTCTAATTTATTTATTTTCATGTATTTCCATTTCCTACCCAACTCTCTTCTACATCAAATAGTATGGCCAGCTTTGTTTACGGAGAATAGATTGGTCCTGTCAATTTCAATTTTTAATTGATGGGATTGCAAAATCTATGTGATTTGGATTCATTTTGTTCTTGTATTTCCACTTCACACTCACAAAATGGCATTTAAGTGTTTCTGCTTCTGTAGAATCTTATTGCAGAGAAAGATGAGGTGTCACTCCCAGTCTCAAGCATCTCTTCTGGGGGACATTAATGAAATAGTAGAAGAGGTCATGTCTTGAAGGCCAAGACTTCAATAATAACATCTAGATGTTTATCTTAGAAATGTGGGTGATGACAGCTACCATTTACATATTACTTTTTAGTTTACAAAGCACGTTCACATACTGGAAGCAACCCAGTCTGAATGGACTCTTGGCTAAGTAAATCAAGGCATTTTATACAATGGGAAACTAGCCACTGTTATGTTATATAGAGTGCTTGTCAGTCTTGATTTGTGGATAGAACACCCACAGTAAGATTTTTATAAACAATTTGAAAAGTAGTGCATCATGTGTGTCCAACTATTTGAAAATGCTATTTTTTATAAAAGCACACACATATAGAAATCTTTTTCTTCTTTTTTAATTTAAATTAGAAACAAGCTTGCTTCACATGTCAATCCCAGCTCTCATTCCTTCCCCAACTCCCTGCCCCCCCAACCCCTTAATCCTCCCCTTCACTCCCCAGGGAGATTAAGGCCTTCAATGGGAGATCTCCAAAGTCTGTCATATCATCAAGGGCAGGGTCTAGGCCCTCCCCACTTGTCCAGGCTGAGAAAGCATCCCTCCATGTGAAATGGGCTCCCAAAATCCATTTGTATGCCAGGGATAAATACTGAACTACTATATGAGGCCCCATCGATTGCCGAGACTTCCTCACTGACACCCATGTTCAGGTGGTCTGGATCAGGCCCATGCTGGTCTCTCAGTCACCAGTCTGGAGTCCATGAGCTCCGCCTTTTTCAGGTGAGCTACCTCTGTGGGTTTCACCAGCTGGGTGTTGTCTCCTTTGTTCATCACTCCTCCCTCTCTGCAACTGGGTTCCAGGAGTTCAGTTCAGTGTTTAGCTGTGGATGTCTTCCTCTGGTTCAATCAGCCACTGGATGAAGGCTCTAGGATGGCATATAAGTTAGTCATCAATATCATTATAGTAGAAGGGCATTTAAGGCAGCCTCGATGCCAGTTGGTGTCATGCTTGTAGATCTCTGAAAAATAGACAGAAATCCTTAAATTATAAAAAACTAATAATAGTGGCTCATATTATCTCATCTTTGGAATACACAGTGTTTTTACTTTCTTATTTCTATATTTCTGAAATATCTAATCCCTTCAATAAGCATATTCTATTTTCATAAAAAGAAAGCAAACAAAAATGATAAAGTCAATAACTGAAAACTGCAGCTTCTTTTATTTATTTAAGTTAACCTCATACTTAAAATTACTCTGTGGAGAATGGTTCTTTATGTTTCACAAATGAAGATTAGGATTTCAGATTAACTGTTGACAATTTTCCTTACTGCCAGGCAGTGTTCTAGATGACTGGCATATGAAGTTCATTTAATTTTCACAGCAATCCTGTGACTGAGGTAATAACACTAGCCACACGCTACAGATGAAGTTCAAAGTACAGAGATGTTGTATAAGTTTTTTGGAGGCCACAGAGCTTCTACTTGGCAAAGCTAAGATTTAGAGGCTCATTACATAACATACATAGCATTTGTAAGTTTCATTTCTGTTGTGTGGCCTGATAGGAAGGAGGCCATGCTAGCTGTTGAACTTTTTGTTGTTGTTGTTTCTATTCCTCTCCCACTATATATTGCATGTATTTTTTATTTGATGAGTAGTAGTATTGTTGGGCTATAATCTCCCACTCAAGCATAACCTCACAGCCTGCTGTAATTTTTATAAGACTTCATTTATAAACTTCTCTTGGAATACAAATTGGGAATAAAATCTCTCTTTCTCTTTCTTCTTCCATCCTTTACTCTTTTCATCCATTCTTTCTTCCATCCTTCCCTCTCTCCCCTTCTTTCTTCACCCCTGTCCTCCCCTTCATTTCTTCCTTTCCTCTCTCCTTCACGCCCCTTTACTCCCCTATTCACTCTCTATTTCTCACCTACCATTTTAAAGAAGTTATTCTAGGAACTTGTGATAAAATAAGAAACCAAAGTATGGACCTGTATCTTTTTTAACTTTGTATTACAGAAGAATGAAAAGGAAACAATCAAAACATTCACAATTTAGGATGTTGATAGATGCTGCTAAGAAAAATATTAAAAGAAGACATAGGGACTCCAATGAGAATAGAAATGGCATTAACTCAGGAGCACAGAAAAGTCCCATTTCCATCTCTTGGATAAAATATTTACACACATTTTATTTATTCAGGGTATATGCCAACATATATTTCCTACTTCTTTAAAGCAAATTTATCCATTTTTGTTGTTCTGTGTGTATGTGTATGCTTATTTTCTTGTTTCCAATATTTAACTTTGCATGAAACTCAACTTCCACTTTTATTCTTTTATTGACAATTAGAATATATTATTTTCCTCTTTTATGTATGGTACAGGCAATGGAGTCCAAGGCCTCATACTTGCTAGGCAAATGCCACACTGTTGTGATATTTTGTTTGTGTTCTGACAACTAAAGCTTGCCTGAAGATCAGAGGGTGGAGCTAGCCACTAGTTAAGCATACAGGTCTGGAGGTCTGTACAGACAGGAGACAGGAAGTGATAAAGAGGGGGCGAGGAAAGGAGTTCACTCCCTTTTGGTTTGAGGATTTAGAGAGGTAAGGTGCCTGGTCCTGTACTTCTCTTATCTTTCAGCTTTCACCCCAATATCTGACTACAGGTTTTTATTATTAAGACCAATTAGCATCGCTCATCCACTGAGCTACATCCAAGTCCTGTAATTTTGTTTATTTTATGGTGTTGAAGATTAAACCTAAAGCCTTGCTCATGCTGTACAAGTGTTCTTCCACTGACCTCTTCCCACATTGTATAGGTGTAAGTTTTAAACATTGTAAAAACAAATGGAATTTGTATAAGGTATGAAGGAAACAAGATTTCCATTCTCTTTCATCCTCAAGGAACCTCTTATTTTTCACACACATTTTTTTAGTCTTCTCTCTCCTTTTACTGACTCTGTCCAATATGAACGATGTACCCACATCCATCGCTTAACACATGAATACTCTTTCTTAATATTTACTTCCAAGAAGGTTTAGACTTGGCTTTGTAGAAATAAAATGTCTTTTTTTTTACTTTATGATACATAAATATTGAGCTCTGGGGTATTGTTTCTCAGTAAGTAAACTGCTTTCCATGCAGGCAAGAATATCTGAATTGGATTTTCAGTACCCCTGTAAAAATACTTATAATGCTAATGATAGAGAGATGGATGTAAGAAGATGCCTGGAGCTTACTGATCAACCGGCCTTACATCAGTCTCCAGACTTCATTGGAGACCCTTCCTCAAAAAAACTATTGTGGACAATCTCCTGAACAATAGTGTCCAAGGTTGACCTTTGGCATCCAAAATATGTACACATATCCCAAATGCATATGAAGATGCATACATATTTGCACACACATACACTCAAAGTTGTTGTCGTTTTTAATGATAGTGAAATGTTTGTACTTTAGTTACCTTGACCTTTTAACAGAACTGTGAAACTTTCTAGGACCTGCATGATACTTGGCAGCAATTGTGAATCTTAATAAATGTTGTAGTTTTCCAGGGTAATTAGAACTACAGTTATTTATAAAGTTTCATTTAGAAATTGCTACAATATGTACTTGCTGGTAATCGATAGCAAATAAATGTCATTTATCCATAATGCAAGATATTTATACTCACATCTCCTGTTTTAGGGCTCATTTTTTTTTGCAAAAAAGTCTAAAAACAGTGTCTCATGCTACAACAGTAGCTGGAATATAAATTACGATGGTGTTGACTGAAATTCTGGTAGCTAAACAAGGTTCTGGCCACATTTAATTTCAGCTAACATGGTTAGACATGTAAACACAAAAGTCAGATTTTGGATTTTAAATACAATTTTGAAGGCATTTTGTATTTCAACACCACCAATGCCTGGTTATTTACCTTATATCAGGGTTAGATGAGGCACTCCAAATTTATCAGGTTAGTTGTGTTCAAAATTATATTTTCAAGATTTTGATAAGTTTGGGAGGTGGCTTACCTGTATATAGGACAAGGCCTATGTAAGTCTGTGGGGTCAGACTGTTCAAAATTGTGAGTGGTTGTGAATTTTGTCTCCTCCCCTAGATTTAAGGACAGACATTACCTGTTGCTTAACTTAGTGCCAAAAGATTGTTTTGTAGACAGTATGAACTCTGTGACTGTTTGAGTGGGAAACAATACATGTGTTTGTATCTGTATGATGGTCTTACAGGAAAAGGTTTGAAAATGCTGACCCATTTTATTTTTAGTGTATAAAGAGAACCAGTAAATGAATATACATAGTTTAGGAAGACACCCAATCTGATAACAAGGCAACACTGAGGGCTAACTGTTATTAGAATCCTACAGTCTATCTTCTGTTTATTTCTAAGGCAGAGCACAGAGCTCTTCCAGAGCTTTGTAATGATTTCAGTTAAGAAATGGATGCTACTCAAGTAAAGCTGTGGCTTCTAGAAGAGGTGAGGCCTCCCTTCCCTGGCCCTCCTAAGAACTTCACGCCTGGCTTTAGTCCTGTAGGTTTCACTGATATGACTGTCCCTCCTTGTTCACCTGCTTGCCAGTGAGTGCTCCAAAGGTGAGAATTTAATCTGTATCCTCACAATGCTTGATGCCCATCAGTGGAATGGACAGATGGACAGATACATGCTTCCTCTGTAGTCTTCTGTCCCTACCTTAGAAGAGAAATAATGGAGCTTGTGTAACAGACACTAGGGAAAACCTCCCTCTCATCTCTTCATAGTAATCCATCCAACACCTGTTTACTGAGTCCTTTGGCTCTGTTTTATGATGTAAGAACGTAACTGTGGATAAAGAGACACCCTTGTTGTCATGGGGTATACGTTGTAAACACCGCCACGAGGCTTCATTTCATTCGTGATTCCTCTCCTTGGTTATGAACCTGATTTTAGAAAAATAAAATCACATTAATCATTAGTGTCCTGAGATTCTAAGCATTTGGCCAGTTAATCTACTGTGAATTAAAGTCTCCATGGTGCTTGCCTCCTGTGCACATTTGGTATCATGGGGGTATAAGTGACACATAATTGTTGGGGTTTGTGAGGCTACAGTGCATAGGAATAATAGCTAGGTTGTAAAAATCTATTAAGAGCTTCACAGATCAGCTCAGGCTGGAAACTTTTCTCAGGGAATCTTCAGCTTTGCTCACAGGACCCCCAGATGACTGGGCAAGGAGTACTCACAACTGGTTATAAATAATAATTACATCTGTAGGATTACTCCACAGCAACATCTAAGTGTTTATCCAAGCAGCTGGACATCATGGACTGAGCCATACTTGTATATCAAATTAACTACCAGAGTTATCACATCTTAGAGACTCTTAATAAAACCATAAGGAGTGGAATGAAAACTCTTATTTTAAATTAAGGAAACTATCACAGAGAGAACCTGTCACCCGTCCTAATCTGCATGGTGGTCGTTGAGGTCAACATCAGAATTCAGGGTTAAGGTTTTGGGCTACCAGGCTGCACATCTAGTAGAGAACATTCTTTTGAAAATGTGGTATTCTTACTTGGAATTTTCCTTCTCTTGATTTGTTTTCTAATAAACTTTATAGCTTAAAAATTGGTTTCTTGGTGCTAGAGAGATGGCTCACCCGTTAAGTGAGCTCGCTGTTTTTAGAGGACTGGGTTCAGTTCCCAGCTCCTATAGAGAAGCTCTCAACCTTATGTACCCTACTTCCAGGGTTTTTGATGCTCTTTTCTGGCCTCCCTGAGCCCTGTATGCAAGGGCACAGGCAAAACACTTACACAAGTAGAATGAAAATAGACAACTTTTTTGAATGCCTCTAATATTACCTTTCCAAATTTTTTTCAAATTAATTTTGAAAACCCCTCTACGACTGAACTTCTATTTCCTGTTTTATGTTTATTCAGTAAGTAACTATGTTGGAGACAGGCAAACCCAGAGTTGCTCTCAGAATCACACTCAAAATAGTTTTCTTTTTATGGGCATGGTATCCTATGCCTTTGAAGGCTGAGGCAGAAGGATTGCCACCAAGCTAGCCGAGACTACAGAATGAAACCCTATCTCAAGATCCACTCCATACCAAAGAGTAGATAGCTATTAGTTTTAGCCATGAGAAATTTTTCTGTAGATGTGCTATGTAACTTTGTACACATAGTTAAATATTTGTATTACATATATGATGAAGAACTATGAATGTAGACATCATATTAAAAGTCCTTGCCACAACAATGAAATTGGATTCATATTAAAATCCACAATGTGAAATACTTTTTGGTATGCATTTTTTGATGAAATTCGCATGTATTGTTGTAAATTTTCTAGTCCTCAATGGAGAATACAATTTTCTTTCATTTGATTGATATGTTACTAAGCATAGCATGTATATGAGTTAAATATTATGATTATAATTTGATACATTTATTAGTTTACTGTATGATGGATCATTTTGGTTCTTTAGTAATTAATAGCAGAGCATATTGAGACTTCTGACTGCCTAAGATCATCAGATAACTGAGGAAAGGTGGGATATGATAATATCATGGCTGGGTTTGTGTATTATGTCTGTTATTTTATGATTCTGAGTCAAACATCAAAATGTGGGGATTCAAGTTATTTGTGCCTCAAATTTTCTCTCCATAACTTCCTTGATGTCTCATTGTGTAGATAACATCTTGTTTAGAGTTATAAATAAGATTTAGCAGACAATACCATTGTCTGGATGATTCAAAGATGCAAGGCAGTTGTTTTCACTGAGTGGTTTCAGAGTAGGAGAGGGAGAAAAAATTTGTTCTGATAATACCATTTCACCCTTCCATCTCCTGTAGGCAGCCTGGGCTTCTCAAATGTTTGCATTCCACTCACAGTATCTTTCAGATTCCTCTGTGGTCCCAGAATCAAAGATTCTATTGTTCCTGTTAAGACTGTGGATTCCTTGAGACTAGGAGCTAGGTCTTGCTCAACTTTTAGTTTCAGTGCTTCCCAGAAGTTTAGGCAGTAAAAATCCAAGCCTTCAGCAGGTGAGAGAGGGAGGCAGGTAGTTGGTAGGTGAGTGCCTGTCAGAGAAAAACACTCTGCAATCAGGCCACCCAAGATCAAGACCCAACCTTTTTGCTTAATTCACTTGGGACCTCCAGTAAATGATGTAAATTCTCAGCACCCATCTCCATCTGACAGGGGAGGGATAACAATAGATTTCCTTCCATTTGATAGTATCTACAAAGCCTTTAGAACAGTAGTGGGTTTATGATGGACATTATAAGTTAGATCAGACACAAATATGCTTTTCTATTTTAAATGGCTCCCTGTTTCATCTCTCTGGTTGTCTGATAATTTTCTCACACTTTCTGGGTTAAAGACTGAATTCCACAGTGAGATCAAGCTAGTGGCTGTGTCAACCACCTGGTTGAAAGTCAAAACTTAGCTCTCTTCACCCCCCTTCCTTTTCTTTCTCCTTGCCCCGCCTTCTGTCCCTCTCCTCCCACCTCTTTCTCTCCTATTTCTTTGCGTTTCTCTTAGCAGCAAACCACTGGCCTTGCACAATTCATCATTTGTCATAAGGACTTTTTATGTTTTCAGCCCCTTAGTATTGAGGAGAAGTAACATTTACCAAATGTCTGTGAGGTGCCAATCCAGTGTCTGATCCTTGTATACTCATGTGGACAGTGGTGTCATCTCTATTTGAGTACATCGAACCATCCAGAGGTAGGATACATTACTGCCTAGTTCTGCCTCACTTCAAAGTGAAAGCTGTCTTCTGTGCCATGCTATTACCTGTCCTTCCTCTGTCTGATATCTTTCTCAGGTTCCTAGCATGCACTGTCCCCATCAGTTGACTGATAACCAGGAATATCTACATGTCCTTTTCTAGCCAAGCATGCTGGACTTCGTGGCGGCAGATCCATGAATGGAAGGCTAAATCTCTGGCACAGCTGTTTTCCTTTACTTGTTTGTTGGCATCCACACAGGATTACTCAATACTACACCAATCAAGTGATTGGGCACCCAGCACAGCCAGAGGACCAATATTTTTGCTTTGAAAGACGATTTCTTTTTCTATTTGTCCCTTTAAAGTGATGATTGCTACAACTGTTGTGATGGAGATTGCAACGTCACTGAGTATCTGTACATATGCATAACTTAGAAATGAGTCTAATTTATATTTTGAATTACACATGGGGCCGTTATCTATAAATATCTTTATGGGCCTCGATATATTTATGAGATTAATTAAATTTGTTTTCAAGCCTTTAACTGATCCCCACCCTTGCTCCCAAAATACATTCATGATTGTTGTATTCATCTGTGGGTATTTTGATTGATTGGGTGTTCAACTCTAAGACTATAAGAACTTTCCGAAAGGCACTCATAAAATCTTACACAAGGCAAACACCTGGAATAATGCTAGGCCATCCTTTGAAGCATGACAGCACATTCTTGTGGATTTTTGTCCCAAGCATTTACAGATCAGTACAGTCCTACATATAGCCTCCACAGAGAAGCTTGTGATGTGTGTGTTTGGTATTGCAGTGGAGTCTTAATTGTAAGTTTTTAAGGGACAATTTCATCTACCTCTACAGAACAGGAAGAATGACAGTTCATATTTACAGCCTAAGCATCCCCCTTTTGCAAACCCCAAAACAAGTGTTTGAATATCAACATGCCAACCTTAAACAAAGAACTTTACAGTTGACTTCTTGCTAAGTTACTGTCAAAATTCGAGTGCACCAAAACCATTCTACAAAGTTACTTTCAAGCTCTGTAAAGCATTTGAACCATAAATGAGTTTGATGTTTTTATGTGGGTCCCATTCGCTGTATATCTCAATATAGATGGAAATATTCTAAAATATGAAAAAAATACAAATAAAATCTCAACTCCAGAATACTTCTTGGCCTCCAGCACTTTAGATAAGGGATTTTCAACATGTAGGAAACAGAGTTCATGTGAGGGAGAAGGAAGTTCATTCTGCCGCCTTTGACACATCTAAAGTTACAGTCTGAGGCTATAAATAACAATTGTAGACATGGGTTGAAGAGACAGATTCCTTGTGGCTAGTTTTCCAAGCAGGATTGTGTTTACCTTTCTGTTCCCCACCCTCTTTCTATTTGTGGTCGTTATTAATGATACTTATAAAAGATGGTATATAAATAAGATATATATATATATATATATGTTTCTTTCTGCCTCCACTTTATTTTACTTATTTCCAAATTCTGGGTAGTTACAAAGTAGGTCTATAATGTAGATACTCTGAGAAAACTCGAGTGCAATTGAGCAACCAAGCTATCATGTTTTCTTTTTGAGCAAGAAACTCACCTACTTGGGGGAGTTTTATATTTAATTTTTAAAATATATAATCTTCAATGGCTTTCCTTCTGAATGCTTTAAAGGACACTTGATGCTGGAAAATGTGACATCTCCCCTAGTTCTTTCAGAGTTCCCCTTAGCAGCAATTAGTACTGTCTCTTTCCTCACATAATTTCACAGACTTTCACAAATAAACAGTATTGAATTCCAAGCTTGTTTTAATTTAATTTAATTAATTGTTTTAATCTCCAATTTAAAATTGTTAAGTTGTTTTTCATTTCATGCATAACTTTAGTGTTGAAAATGGCCCCTTTTACTTATTTGTTATTACTTCATGCTCCAAGCCCTATTTGTGCTCCTTCTCCA
Organism: Mesocricetus auratus; assembly: GCF_017639785.1. NCBI lineage: Eukaryota > Metazoa > Chordata > Mammalia > Rodentia > Cricetidae > Mesocricetus > Mesocricetus auratus. The sequence continues at coordinate 31,221,473 of NW_024429190.1, read as the reverse complement.
CTCTCTGTGCAAAGGTAACCAGAGGAGAATAGGGGCCATAGTTTGTAGTTCATGTTTATTTTTATCAGCATCAATCCCTTAGGGAATAAAAAGTACAGACATGTTTTATTACAAATTCACCCAGTAAAGAGTGACACAGAACTTGTTGGAACTAAGCACCTTGAACCAGAAAGGAAATGGGCGTGCGGTACTTCCCATTGTACGGCAGAAACTCTGGAAATAGTTTCTGACTCGGTAGTTATTAACTCACATTTTATGAGAAAATTGAAGTTCAGAGATTAGTTCAACGGCTGTCACTGGGGTAGTGTAAGCTGAAGGGAACCATGTTTCTTTTGTGTCTCTGGTACTGCTGGCTAGGTATATGGTCTGGTCAGTGCAGCCAACCTATTCAGTATCCATCTGATGTTTACACCACCTTGAAGAGCTTATCCTTGGTGGTGTAATTTGTACATATGGAAAAGAACAGTAGATGTGAAATTGGCTTAATGCTCCCAAGTTTCATCTTTGAAAAGTCATATCTTTCACATCTGATCTCAATATATTACAATTCAAAACATGTTACTTCCTTTCTTACTAAGTGATACTACGGTCCATGCAGTTGAGGTTGTTAGGTGTGGTGATAGTGACAGTGGGTTTTTCAGAGCTCGTTAACATGTGTATATGGACACAGACTCTCAGAATGCCTTTGCTATTGTGTACCAAGAAGATGTAAGAATATCTGATGGTTTTGTTTTCTGGCCATTTTATATGGATCTACCGAACGATATCTACCAAGAGCTTTGGATCTTAACTGCAATTGGTATAAAACTGAAGCCATAGTCCCCCAAACCTGAATGTATTGAGGGGAAAGTGCGTTCACAAGGTATTATTATTAATTATGTTTAGTTAGGGTCTCACTATATAACCTTGACTTGCCTGGAATTCACAGAAAATCCCCTTGAGTGCTGAACTTAAAAGTGTTCACCATGGCCTGTGTTCAGTGTTTAGTTGTTTGTTTGTTTTTGTTATTATGTTTTGTCGGTCGGTTTCTTATCAAATATTTTTAAGTCAGAGGAGATTAGGAACCATTTATCTTAGCTCCCCCTCTTTTAAAGACTAGCACAAAGAATTTTGAGTGGCTCCAAATTATGTGAAATTTCCATGTCCAATTACATTTCCAAAGAGAGATGAAGTAGCTATTGGAGGCTGATTCTGTTCTTGATGGTGAAGACAATGGTGAAGTCTGTTTGTTGAGATCTAGTATAGATGAGAGGATGGATTGAAAACACTTTGTTGGACAAGCTTACAGGAGAGTGTATATGTAGCATGGGAAACATCTTTGAGATGGTGTTCCATGTGGCTTAGATATGTTTGACTCTGTCCTCTCATTTGGAGGAGTCTACCTTTCACTGAGGGACATTAATATCTTTTCCTTTGAGAGTATACTTCGATGGCTTGGATCAAACACCTCCAGTTCACAATAGACGTTGATCTGTAAAGAAATGTGTGTTCCTTTAAATGGTATTCAAGATCTAACATGTAAACACTTTCAGTAAGACTTCCTTTAATTAAAGCAGGATGCTATCCCAGGCTCTGTTCTTTGAATTTTGTGTTTGTCTAATTTCCCTGGCATTTTATGTTCAAGTGTGTTTGGTGATTTTACTTTTTTCCTCAAGCTAAAGCTGTGGATTCCTTCAGATTTTGAGACATCTCTAGATGCCTAACTTATGTGACTATTGGGCAGAAATAAAAATACTCTTTTTCTGCATAGCCTGGTCATAAGAGCAAGACTAAACGAGACAGACTTACTGAGAGCATCAGCTCTTCCATGTTCAATTTGTTTATTCTGAGTAAAGTTTATTCCATTCACTAAACATCAGTGAGGTTATCCTCAGACTCACTAGAACAAGAGCGCTCATTTCTATTGTCAGTGTACACATTAAATGGGAAAATCCATGTAACTGCTCAGCATAGTGTTTGGTACTTATGTATCCATGCATCATTTCTTTCTTATTGTGAAATTTATCATAGTGCAAAATGGAGAACTAGGAATGCAAAGAAACACAGAAGACTTGGTGGTTGGAATACTATAGGGTGAGTTCAGAGAAGCAGGGGGACCTTGTCTCTTTTCCCATTCCTTAATCTTATTATAGCTATAGGCTACCATGGAAACATCTAGGATTAAGGTGGCACTATTGTATAAAGCCGCCAGTGAGCTTTCTACCTAGTGAGCACTTCTGGTAAGAAAAGCCAAAGCAGGTATATATTCCATAAGTAGTTTCTCATTGAAAGGGTTACTTGGGGGAGAAGAGTGGAGCACATTTCCTGAATTCCTTGTCTCCTGGAGTTAATTGACTTTACTGAAACTTAGGACCAGAAGTTGAAACCAGGGTTGTTTCTCTGTGTTTGCCCTTTAGCAGGCCATTCCTTAAAGCTGTCAATAGTTAGGGCCAGAATTTCCAAACTGGAAATCACTCTTTACATGCCAGGGAACGTGGCTTTCTGAAATAGATTCTGCAGCCGAAAAGAACTCCGAGGGTTTTCTGAGAGGGCTGACCTCCTTTCATGCCACTTACTGTGAATTAAAGCTGCAAGGGAGAACTAGTTTGGGCATGTGGCATAGCACTTAGCACCGCTGCTGCCAGGGAACAAGATTTGTGTTTCTAAGGAGATACAACAAAAAGGAGAATGCTTTAAAAGCCAGAGGCTGTCAGAGTGTAAAAGTATCTATGTAGAGAAAGGGAAATAGAAGCTGAATTAAGTAATTTTATACACACGTTACAGGGCACCCTTCTGCTAGTAATTCTTAAATTCCAAAGCAAATAGTGGTGACCACAAAGGGCTTAGTAAATCTCATCTAATCTAAGCTTTCAGACTCAAACTGGCTATGATTGGAACTGACCTGAGCTCTACACGTGATGTTAAGATGCCCTGACTCCTGTCTGTGTTTCTGTTGGGTTGTATTAATAACAGGGAACAGAGGGTGACTTCGTCAAGCAGAGACTTGGGCAGCTACTTGACAATATATTCTGAATGAAGACAGGAAGAAAGTTCCACTTCTAACAGTTAGAGTAGCAAAACAGAGTAAAACTAGAGTACAAAAACCAGCCTCCTTAAATGCCCAGATCAACCTCTTTGCAAATGTTCCCTCTTTTGCTGGCACGGCAGGATGTCCTGGGATTTAACTGGATGAAGTATCACCAGAGGATAGAAATCACACGGAGAGGGCACCAAGGAAAAATTACAGTACTGCTATATTTACCAAGTGCCTCTGCACTAGCGTTTTATTTTCCACAGTTAGAAGGGGAACCACCTGTCTCAACTGCTGATGTCAGAGAGCTCCCTCGAGACTGAGAGCTGTTGGAAAGCACATGATACTGTACATATTTGCTCTTACGTCCATATCTGGCTAGGATCAGCTTTCATATTTGTGTCCTCTTGTGGAATTCATTGAGGAGTGACTCCCAGGTGCCTCCCGACGTCACTGTGCTTGTATGAATTAAAAAGTAGCTGGTGCAAGCCCCTGTTATGACTGTCTTGAGTGGCCATAGGAGTATTTGCACTGCAGCAGAATGAGGGGCATGGATGTTGAGGTTGTCATCCATGGATTCGGTTTTGAAAGTGAGTATCAGGAGGCATTTTCTCCACACCTCAGACTCATTATGCAGTTTATGTGTAGGCTTTGTCTTATTTCTAATGATGAGGATACCTTTTAAGTGATATGAGATCAAAAATTTTATGGTTATATTATTATTGTTTTCTTATTTTGCAGTAGGAGGATATGAACTTAGAGCATCATTCATGGAAATCAAGCACTCTCCACCAGGCTATATGCCCTGCTTTTATGTATTTATCACTAAAGAGGCAAAAAGAAATTAAAATGCAACATAGTATTCTTTTCATGATTATGAAGAAATTACTATGGGGTAAATGAAAGCTGTAAGCTCAAAAGACTGAAAATTATCAATGTGCATTATAGGCAACATATAGCATTTTGGTTTTGTTTGTTTTGGAGATTTTTGTTTAGAAGTACATAACTCAGCAGTTCAGTTCTTTGAGGCTGTGAAGAATTGGATCTTTTAAACATAACTGCTTAAAGAGATGTGAGGCTACTATATTGCATGACTCCAGGAGGTACTATTTATGTCATAGTCAGACTCACACTTATGCTCTCCTGCTGATTGTATGTACAATCTCAGGAAATATGATGCCATCATCATTACTCAAACATTGCATAAATAGAATTGTTACCAACAATTGCAGAAGGTTTTCCATTAGTGAAGTAGTTCGTTATTTTAATAGTGCCATGAATCTGAATTTGAATATCTTTACCAACTTGGTAATTATACAGCTATTATACAAAATAGGTAGAAAAATTAGTCTGCGGGCACTTCAGATCAATGTCTTATTAGGAACCAGCCCCTGAGTTCTTAGTTCCCAGCCTTCATACGATGTACAATTTTAATTAAATTTATATCTGAAATGATGCTTGGTATCTTATGCTTAAGTTCTAAAAATAGAGTAAATATGATGGGCTAAGACCCCTTTGTTCATCTAGTCTTTTTTCTAGTGTAGAGCTTTCCCCTGAAACATTAAAAGTGTTGCCATATATGATTGATATTAATTAGTTTTCTATAAAGTACCACACTCCTTAACATGAACTCAACTAGAAATAAATATATTGCCATGAATTAAGGTTTTATTAGTTGAGAAGAATTGGATGAAGGCACCTATGTGAAATTCTAAGTATAGGCATCAAATAGAATTAATGCCAGCACTATTCAGAGATTGATTTGAGTACTGAATAAGAAATAATGGACTGTAGCATAGCTCTGTTTACTGAATCATTTTTGGCATCAAAAACTAAAGCTGTATCACAGATGTAGCAACAGGCCTTTTTCCTCTTGGAAGAGAGGTGGGTGCGTGTCATAATTCAAGAGAAAGATAGCCTGTTAAAACACAGAAAGCTGCTGTCTTCTGGAGAGCATGCCATGCTGGGTATATCCTATACTGTGTGTTCTTAGTGAGCTTTGATCATCTTCTGCACCTGATCAGAGTTTTCTAATGTGATAAGTTCTAGTTTCTATAGTCCCAATTTCAGAATACAGGGTAAAGTTTTGCCATTTGCATCTCATTATTATGTATGTGTTTTGTAAAGGTGCTGAAAAGATTTATAGGCTTGCCCCAGGCATATTGTAGAAAGATTTCCTAATGATTTTGTAGATGGATAGATTATGTAGCATTTAATACAACCCATTCAAGCACTGAGCAATGTTAGGGATGACTCTCTCTAGACTGTGATGACTATGGCACCACCTGGAGTTGTTCAGCATTGTTGTGGCCCTGCTCAGCTGTTCCTTTTGATTCCTCAGTTCTTTGTTTCCATAAGTCACTGATTTGACTTCTTATCTTTGATATAACCTGAAGACTAAATCAATGGTTTGCACTGTTGAAGAGGAATATTATACACATCACACATGTAATTTAAAAGTTTCTAGTAGCTGCCTTTCAAAAAGATCAATTTAATTTTAATAAGATCTTTTATTTAAAAGTACATCCAAATTTTTATCAACATGTAATCTATAAATTATAAATGAGATATTTCACATCCCATTTCTCATATTAAGTTGGAAATCATAGGCAAATTTTATGGACTATCTCAATTTAAAAACTTAAAGCTCACTACATGGAAAATGAAGTACAATAAGCCACCCCTTGTGTCACTTTGTCAATTTCAAAAGTTATTGTGTGATTAATCAGAGATTTCCCACCAGTGTGAATGCTGAGAAACTGTAGTGGATTGGCTCTGGGGACAAATGTAACTTTATGCCACATTGTTTTATAGCCCTGTCTTTGTTTTCCTTCCTGCCGTCTTGTCAATTTCAGATGTCATTGTTTAAAGCATGTCTAAAACTCAAGGTCTCTTGCACCATATGGTTATTTCTTGCTAGAGAAGTTCTCAAAAGACTTTGGGCTCAAATACTTTTGTGGGCTGCTTTCTGGTTGGAAACAAAATGGTCTCTTCAGAGGCTGAGCTAGGTCAGGTTTCCAAATAAAATATTTTAGTACCTTTATCTTTTGTTAAAAAATATTAGGTTGTTTTTTGTTTTGTTTTGTTTTCCTTTTCTTCAGGTAGGTAGAGAACTCAACAGGCACTGGCCATGCCTGTCAGTTGTGGTACTGAGCCATTCAGAGAAAGTCAGTTTAAGACAGGATGTGAACAACAGCTTGACTTGAGTTGTCTTCTGAGCCTCCCTCCCTCCCTCCCTTCCTCCCCTTCCCTCTCTCCCACTTTCCCTCCCTCCCTTCTTCCCACCTTCCCTTACTTTTTCCATTCTTTTCTTTTACTTAGATGAGGAAACCAGGCAAAAATCAAACTCTACTTTTGCTTGGTATTAGATTGACTTTTAGGCATTTGTATGTGAGTAGAAGGTATCATTATTGCCTGCTTTTATCCGCAAGTCAAAGGACTAGTAGATACCTCATTTAACCCTAGTGCAGACTATATCAAATAGATTCCTTCATTGTCATTTGTATAGATGATGCCGGTGGTTCCCTTGAGAGCTCACAGATGTCTACAGTATGATTCTCAAGGCCAGTTTTCTGAAGAAGCAGATCACATTTTCAAATGAAGTCAAATTCCACCCTTTGATTCAAAAATGAATCTTAAAGCAAAGATAAATGCACTAAAATATTTGATTTGAAAAATATATTTTTGTTACTCAAGAAGCATAGATATAACACTTAATCCCATCCATAAACAAAAGAAAGATCTAAAACGTTAAGTGGTTTCTCCAAGGTCAAACAAACAAACGCCAGGCATCAGGCTTCTTTTGTTTCAGTTTCTTTATACCTGTCACACTCCTATTTCTCTGAATGCTTTAATGACCTAAGAAGGTAAGTTTAAATTATGTTTTTTTAGTTAACATAAAATAAACATTTAAATATGGTGGTATAGAAGTATTACTGGCTCTTCTAGATGTATTTGGTCCCTTTGCTGAACTATAATGTGTTTTTTGAAAGTCAACACTTATCAAAAGTGTTGAGATAGATTCATTTTCCCTGATGGATCACACTCATGTAATCAGAACTGACAGCAAAGAAAGAGACCATGAACAGTCCCCCACTTTGTCCATGCTGCCACCAAGTGCAGCCCATCTTGCTCTCCAGCCTTAGCCAACCTTGCCCTCCAGCTGCATGGATTAGAGTCATCCATTTTGATGATATCTAAAATGGAATCATGGGTATTGTAGTTTTGTTATGTGTGTGAGCCTACTTTTTGTTTATGGCCTTCATGGGTTTGTGTAGTTTGGGGTATGTAGAAGTTCACTTATTTTAATTTTTTGAACTACTTGAGCCTTGATAATAACAATAATTAAAGTAGAAGGAATGTGCTTATTTACCATCAAATATTAGTGAAAAAGTTGGGGGGATTTATTAGCCTTAAAAGTAAAATAACATAACTGAGATATGGTTCCCATGAGGCTTTAGCACATGATACTTGCCAGAAAAATACTCTGCCCAAAGCTTTTACATATGATGTGGCCCTCACTGACAGGATAGAGGAGACAAAGGACACAAAGCCTTAAAATACCCACAGCAGAGATCTGGGTTGGACTTTCTACTTGATGTGTTATGTAGCTCTGGGAAAAGTTAGATATAGCCTATTTTTAGGTGTTCTTCATGGAAGCAAATCTACGAATATGGAGGATAGAATGTTCTGTCTTAGGAGTAGAGACTTTTGTTGTAAAAGTAGGTGAGGAAGCAATCCATTCTGTTTAATTCCTTGTACGAAGCATAGTCTAGACTCTTTCCAAAAAAAGAGTACAGGTTGGTCAACATGGAAAGTCAGCCTGTTTCACAGGCTCTTCATAGACCCTGAACTCAAGCTTCCTTAAGGCAGCTGTTTTACTCTTCCTTTCCATTGGTTGCGGGAAAATATGAAGTTAGGGATGTCATGCTAGGACATGCCATTGTATGGAGATAGCTGGTGCTGTACTGAGGTATTGTCCTGTCTGAGGTTCACTACATACCTGCTGTCTTCCCAGTCTCCTGTCACTATTACTCTGTATCCAAATTTTTGGTAGAGAAATTAAAGTGCTTATAGTATTCATTGATTCTGAAGGGAACCTCTAAGCTTGGTGATAATAGAAGATACTGGAATGTAAATAGCATACCAATTGCTAAAAAGGGTTTAATGTACAAAGAAAATAGTTCATCAAGAAAGCTATAATCCCCAGGACCCATAAACTATTCATTCTACACTTTGGCCCCAATTTAACACATATCCTAATAATGTTATGCCAATAAACAGGCATATCACCTTCTTTTCTTCCTTTGCATACAGCAATCTTACTTGACCCTCTCCTCCAAAATTTACACAGAAGGTTTCTTTTATTCAATACAAGAAGATTTTTATTTAAGAAGCATGACTATGATATTATCAGACAAAAGGGTTACTTAAAATTCTGTTGAAATGCTACGAAGCCCTTTCCTTTTTACAAAATCTTAACCTTAGGTTTCAGTTACTTTCTTTATTCTTCTCTCAGTAACACTGCTTTCTTGTTTTTGAAAACCAAATCACATGTTGTTACATTATATTCTATCTCTATGCAGATGTAAGTAAACAGCCACTACCATACAATTTTTGTGGTTTTTTGACTTACTGCTCAAACACTGACTCTGTTTTACATGTGACTTAATGTCATGTGGTTTATAGTGTGATAAGCATCAGTTCTCCTGAGTTCTTTTCCTAGAAGAGTTAGTAATTAAATATTCATAAAAGGGAAAGTAATGAAGCTGTGCTCTCTTCCACGCACTGGTATGGATCTTGCATATTAGCGTTGACCCCAGAGTCCATAGCATAATATGTTTGGGTTCAACTTTGTACAACAGTCTTCCTGATTTGCTTACATCTGTCATGGTGTTCACACCATGGCATTTTAGAATTGGCAGGGCGTGATCTAAGACATAATTGTATCCTCTCTTTTGAAAGATAAAGAGACTGAGGCCCAACATCAATGAATGAACTATCTATAGTCAGATTGCCGCCTTGTAACATAGCCAATGAGGACTGGGGCTCTTTTAATTTATCCTTTTCTTTCTACTTTGAGTGACCTTACTTATCAGATATCTTTGAGCCTCCAAGAACCACCTGAACCCTTCCAGCCTTGTTTTTCACCTCTGTATTCCTCCTTTTACATTCCTTATGATCAAAATAACCACTGGCCACATGTAAAACAAGGAACTTCCAGGGGAGGCCTGGGAAACCACAGGAACATTGAGTTTAATTGATACATGGTGATGGTTCCATTTCTGTGAATTCTTCTCTAGGGAAAGGAAGCTGGATTGGTCCCCTGTGATATCTCAAAGTTCCATCTCCAAAAAGGGCAGTATCACCTGATCCTTTATGTAGGAGACTTTATGTTTGGAGACTGGTTGTTTTGGAATGCCACTTTGCAAGTCACTGGTTTGCAATGGAAACTTTGTTTTCCCCATCAAGGCAATTCCAGGTGTCTTTAGTAGAAGTCCCTTCAGGAGCACAGTGGACTGACTTTTCTCTAACTGTACCTCAACCTCAGTCCCCAGCCAACAGACTCTAACTGTACCCCAACCCCAACCCCACCCCCTAGTCAATAGACTCTTAACTGTTCCCCAGCCCTACTCCCCAGTCAATAGATTCTAACTGCTCCCCAACCCCACTCCCCAGCCAGTAGACTCTAACTGGACCTCAACCTCACTCCACAGTCAATAGACTCTAACTGTACCCCAACTCACTCCACAGCCAATAGACTCTAACTGGACCCCAAACCCCACTCCTCATTCAGTCGACTCTAACTGTACCCCAATCCCACTCTACAGTCAATAGACTCTAACTACCCCAACCCAATTCCTCAGTCACTAGACTAACTGTACCCTAACCCTTCTCCACAGTCAATAGATTCTAGATGTACCCCAACCCCACTCTACAGTCAATATTTGTTCCTAACAAATATTCTCACTCTGTAAGTCAGATAACGCTTTAAGACACTACTCTTTCTTTTTCTCTCTTGATTTATTCTCCTGACCTGTATGCTGAAAGGGAAGGAAAATCAGGAATAACAAACAAATACCTTATGTAAGAGGTTGAAATTTTAACCCTCCCAAGGATAATTACATTTCTGAAAAAGTGTGTGCCTAATTTGATAAAAATTTCAATAAGAAAGCAAAACAAAGATGGTAGTGACGCCTGAGGCAAACTTTCTCTACCTCTGGCCTCTGAAAGTCAGGCTTAAGGTTTCTAAGAGATGGAGCAGTCACTGCTCTCAGTGGTAGGCCATACCTCACAGCCTAAGGGGAAAGGATGATGCCAGACTTCATCACAATCACTTCCTCTTAAATAGATGAGTATTTTGAGGAAGACTCTGGATGTCAGGGGCTGTTTTGACTTGTTCCATCTCATGTTTCTTAAGAAGCTGTGACTTAATTCTACAGATCTCTATTTCTAAAAAAAAAAGTTAGTCTTTTTTAATATATAAGCAATGCATGTTTATCTAAGAAAATTTGGAAATTATGAACAAACACTAAAGAAAATTAATACATGCTTACAGTCTCCTCAACACTGTGAACTATTCTCTACCACCCCTTTTTATACCTGCCAGCTTGTTTAAGTGTGTGTGTGTGTAAATTCTTAGCTAGAATTTTATGGTTATTATTACTTTAAATCTAATAAGAAACATCATTACATTTAAAATAACATCCCATTATGCTACTAAGTGTATTTTGATACTATGGTAGCATTGATATAATGTGTATAAATACTGATTTATAATTTTCTAAGGAGACTACTCAAGGTTGGACATTTACATTGCATTTAAGTTTTCAGCAACATGAATGATATTATTTTCACACTGAAAATCTTTGTATGCACTTCTCTATTATTTCTTTGGATAACTGTAAAATTCAAATTTCTGAATCCATGGGACTATTCACTTAGAATAGTCCTGACACATGTTGTCTATTTGCCTTGTAGGAAAAAAATGTATCCATGTGTAACCCTATCCAGTGTTTGGGATTCCTATGTTTTTGTATGTAGCTGTAAAAGGTACAGTCTATTCTAGATGTGCCATTCTTTGCTAAGGAAAATTCTTTAAAATTCCCATGTCTGAATGGCTAATATCAAGTAATATTTCATATCTTAGACCTTCAAGGCAATTGATAGTTAGGGTGATAATCCATTTATTTGTCTCCATACTTTAGAGATACAATCCTTTTAGTTTGCTACAGTAAAAGACAAATATCAAGGTAATGAAAAAGAATATGGACAAAAACAAACACCCACCAAAGCTTCCAAGGTTGTCTGATGTGATCCAAAATAGAAAAATAATACTCATTTCGTCTTCCTCCTCCACTTTTTCTTGCTATCTGTAAAGTACAGTTCTCTCCCATAAAGGCAAGATTAAGTTGCTAAGCATAAGACCCAACTCCAGACTAACTACCAGTCTCATTTTGTGTACTTAACTTTTCTCTAGCCCTCACTACATATGGTTAGTAAGATAAAACATCATTCTTACTAAATTAAATTCGTATTTGGGGGTACAATAGCACTTTAAATTTTAATACATTCCACATTTTAAAATATGCAATATGCCTTATTTTTGATTCCAGAATATAACTAGCAAATAACCCTGTTAAACATTTCTTATCTAAGTAATCATTCTGAACACTATAGATGAATTAACCTGAAATAATTACGATAAATAAAAGTATCTGTAGCTTCACAAATATGTCCGATTTAAACATTAGACAATGTCAGATTTTAATCAGTGCTTTATTATCTCTTATGTGCGCTCCTGGAAGCACAATTCTTACTTTACTCTTAGATTAGTCCAATTGACTACAGCTCAGATTAATTCTCATGCTATTTCTGGTTGTTATACATAAAAAAATGCCAAAAGCACATTTTGAGGTCTAAGTTAAAATTGAGGCTGGCTCCATTCCACACGACTCCTCAGAAGGCTTTATTGGGGAATGAGAGCTGTGTTGTTCAACATGTCGATCAAATCCTGTTTATTAAAAAGAGAAAAACACAAATGTTACCAGGCATTCAAAGTTGTCCACCCACTCTGCTCCCCTGCGCTTGTTTTGTTGAAGGATCTTTGCTCCTTTGGACACCACCATCGCAGTTCCTATAAAATCAGATTGACTGTGAGAGTATTTATGGAGTAGAGACCACTGTTACAGTCTAGCTTGCCTGCAAGCCTGGAGCCTTATTACATACAGTCTGAGCTTCAAACTAGAGTCCCAAAGTCTGTGCTCAGAAAGTGATGTGGGGGTGTCAGGATCAAGGGCCCTTTAGGAATTACAAGCAAACAATTGAATGCCTTTTAGCAATGATTAACTCTACAAATGTTAGTGATCCTGCACATGCTCCTGTTCATTCTGGAAGAGTGCTCCAGGCAGGTTGAAGTCCTGGGAATGTTGGTTTCCCTTTGTATATGTGTCTTTGCAGGGGTGGCCTCATGGGTCTTTGCAAGTTCTTTGATTTGGGGTTAGAGACTATATTCCTTCTGAGAAGGACTATCTAAGATCTGCCTGCTCATTCTGGCTTGTGTATTTTTTTCTCAGCTGCAAAGTTGGCACATAGCTTCCTTGGAGGGAGCATTTTGAGGACTGCATGTCCTATAGTATATGCTGATCTTACTGTCTTACTCACATGAGTTTGACTGCCCATGGTTTCCCCTCTCTGCCTTTTTTCTTTAAAGAATTTGGCCTCCAGTTTACTCTCATTTATATTATTGCAAGATTGAAGAGTAAGTGGACAAAGAAAATTATACTGTTAGTCTTCACTTTTGAGATTTCTTTTCTGTTCACATTACAACACTGCCACTGGAATTCAGGGTCTTGTTGTCTGTGGTGTTTGGCTTTGGATATTTTGGTTCTCATGATTGTCTTTTCTTTTTAGAAATAGGCTGTTATATAAACTAGAGAGAGTATGAAGAACACAGACAGCCTATAGTGTGGGGTAGAAGTGGGGAAGGAAACACAGACAGGTCCCCAAATATATATCCTATTGAATTAAATTCTCTTTCTCCATTTCTTTTGACACCCCCCCACCACACAAACAGTATCAACTTGAAGGATAGGTTTTTCTGCCCCCAGCAACGGTGGGATCTTGGAAAACAAATGTTAACAGAACTACTGAAGGAAGGGAATCTGTGAGGCTGGAATCTCCTCTGTGTAGATATACCACCCTATGGGCAGCCACAAGTGTTAATAAGTACCTCAGTCCATTGTTTTGCCAAAACATGGGTTGATTTGGATATGACTTGAGATGCTCAGCATAAGGACCTTGTCCCTGAGCATGGCATGTTTTAAAGAATAGAAAAAGATTTTGAACAAGGTGAGACTGCTTTTCATGTAGAAAAAGATTCTCTCTCCTTAAAGCTTAGTCACCTCCCAAATTGTTAAATTGCCTGTGTTTGTGTTATATGTCTTTTTTTTGTACACACAGTAAAGTTTGCATAGATGTTTGTTGATTGAAAGCAAACCTTTGGAAATCTTAAAGGCAAAGTTGTGGAAGGAGCGGAGAGGCAGGCTATAGAGAGAGCAACGGTAGTCAAGGCAGAGAGAGAATTAAATATAGAAACTGCCTGGGGAGCCAGGAAAACCTAAGGTTCGTGAGCAACTAACAATTTAAATTCCCTTGAGGAAAGAAAAAAACTGGACAGAAGATGATTTTTAATCTGAAGAGCTAATTAACCAAATGATAAGACTTCTAAAATATCCTTCTCCATAGTGTTTTAATCCTGAAGTCTGAGAAACTAGTAGAAGTTATCCTGACTTGTTCTACAAATCCGTTTCAACTTGACTTATGTGTGAGGAGAAATGTGAGGCAAGTGTGCAGTATGTCTTTATCGCCCATGGAATGTCTTTATCCTCACATAGCCTCACAGCAGAGGACAGAAGAACTGTTTTAAACATACCTTGAGCATCATGGGTCTACTGATCTGATTCTTTTTGTCAAAGTAGAATTAGGTAGCCAAAACAAAAACCAAGAACAGTGCCACAATTCAGTGTGAGCAGGTTAAAATATTCAAACAGTAACACCAAGTGATCTAGTGCAAAGAAGTCTCTCAGAAGTGGGAATGGGATTTTTCAGAAGTATGGTGGGTACATAACAAATAAAAGAAGAGAAACCAAACTGTTGGTTACCATCAGGGTGCCTCAGTGGCTTGATAATAATTAATAACCACTGACTCCTTGTAGCCAAGTGGCCAATAATATTTCACAGTTGACTGTGTGGATGGTAGAACCGATGACCTTTGTCCTGAATTTTAATAGTTTACTGAAGTTTTACATTAAGTAAAAATCTAATTGGGAAGAAAATTAGTGTTTCTTTGTGGGAATACAGAGTAACGCTACTAATTGCATGTAGGAAGTGGTCCCCAAGGTTGTCTTTTGTGGCTTTTGTTTTGAATTGGAAGATTAAATCTGCAGTACTTTTCCGCCATCTGGGAGAGGACAGTTGTAGCAGTAATGTGCATTCACCTAATTTAAGATGTCAAAGCTGCTGGCCCTCACATTTCCAATCCCTGATGATAAACTGTCTATTTCATCCCACTATTCAGAAATTTACTAGCACCTTGCTGTGGACATCAGAGCAAACAGACCTCTTATAGGGGGTTTGAAGTAAGCAGCAGGCTGGTGGGCCTTAATTTGTTTTGTATTTCTTTCACTGTGCTGTTGGAGCAGCTGACTATGTAAACTGAGAGAAGTCACCACTGCTTTTCTTCTAAGGTGACAGACAATAAAGAACACACTAAATTAACCTTAGTGGAATAGGAATTTTAATGAATAGTGCTTGATAAATTATATTTATATGCATGGGGAGGTTTTTTCTTCTAAATTACTGTCAAACAAAGGAAAAGAGCTGATTTTTGAAAGTCTGTGGGGTTTAAGGTTTTCAAAGATAGCCTGTGTATTTCTTGCTGTTGCTGGAAGGGTTAAGCCTGAACACCCTGGTGTTATGAAGAGTTTTCCCTCTGTGTTCAGTGCTGGGAGTTTTTTTTATGTATTCAGTATGTAATGTCATAATAGAAACAGTTGCACCTATGTTAGTTCTCATTGTCTCAAGGTACGGACAAAACCACTAGTAAGCAAAGCCCCAGCAGTGAGTTTCTATGCTCATACCATTTCAGTGTTTTTCCTTCATTCCCTGAACATTCTTGATTTCAAAAGCAAACTGTACAACCCAGGGCACCAGGGTTGGAATCCAATGTTTATTCAAAAAGGCACCCCGAGGCAGAGGAAGAAAATGCTACATGTAAGAGAGAGAGAGGGAGAGAGAGAGAGAAAAAAAGGCAGCCCAGGAGCTAAGCTGGTTTTGGCATGGCAGCAGTGACTGTATTTACTAACATTTGTTTTCTGGGAGCCTGGAAGAGCAATGGAAAGAATCGTGAGGATAACGGAAGAGGACAGGGTTTTGTTGCTTACTCTCCTTATACGGAGCAAAGCAAACTGCAGTAACAGTTTTGGAGCCTGCATTCTCTACTGCCAAGGAGACAGCTGATTTTGGGTGGAGGAGTTTGTTTAGACTTAAACAAATGGGGCCGTTTTGTTGACCAAACAAGAAAAAAAAAAAGCCTATTCGCTGCTTTCAAACACTCCCCCAACAGGGAGAAAAGAATCTCAAAAAAATGTATCATGTGAGCCGCTTTTGCTTAGTTCCAGGCAGAGGCTGGGTCCACTTGGAAACCAGTCCTTAAAGAACACACTTTTTAGGCAAGAGAGTAGTTATGCTGTCATGTAGCAGGGGACCTTTGCTACTTGCTTGTTTCAGATAAAAAATAAATAAAAAGAAAGATTGCAGGAGATTTTAGTTATTATATGACCAGGGCTCCAGTTTACACTTGGTGGCATTCAAAGTGTGATGCTTGATACTTCCCAAAGGCAAACTGTTTCCTTCCTTCCTTTCTTCTTCTTCTTTTTGTTTTCTTCTATGCGTTACTTCACTGAGGCAGAGGGCTGCCTTGGAGTGACGTCAGGAGTTTGAGCAGCAAGCTGCACAGGAGAAGGGAGGCTGGGTGAGTGACAGCCCAGCCTACTTTTTAATAGCTTTGTCATGTGACTGGGGACTGTAGTAAGACAGGTGCCTTCGGTTCACTCTCAGTAAGGGGCTGGTTGCCTGCATGAGTGTGTGCTGTGTGTCAGAGTGGATTGGAGTTGAAAAAGCTTGACTGGCGTCATTCAGGAGCTGGATGGCTTGGGACATGTGCAGCCAAGACTCTGTATGGAGTGATATAGAGGTGAGCTGGGGCTGGGCATTGCAGGACGGGAGCTTTCCTCAGATGCAATGATTCCTGGAGGGGGATGGGCTAGGGTAAAGGAGGGGACTTCAGAAAGCGCGGCGGGAGCTTTTGCACCAGGGAATCTCGATCTTATCTTAACTCCAGTAAGTTTGCTATTTTAAGGTGGCTCGGAGATGCCTTGAGCAAATCAAAGCTTAGCTGCTGTCATCAGTATCTGTAGCAGTTAGAAACTCTTTCCATGTGCCTTTGGCTCTGTTTCTACTCATATGCAATATTTATGCTCTAAGATATTGATATGAATCAGGAGCTGAAGTCTTTCCAGTGTTCAGTGGCCTGCTTGGGAAAATGCCATTTCTATTTATAAGAAAATGAAGATAAACATTATAATGGATGTGTTCAGAGAGAGTCCGTTTTGGACTCTTGTCGAGATTTTTGTTTTCTGCCCTCCTTTCTCTGTTCATTAAACAGAGAACTTACAAGATCCCAAATAATCCTGCTGGGTTGAGCTAGACTGCTTTTCCCACAGAACACAAAACGACGGTGCTGTTTCCTTTAAAACACTTGTGTGTGGTTGAAAGGGTTGTCTAGCGAGTTAAAAAAAAATCCCAGCCTTAAGAGAGCAAGGCTGTTTGCTTCACTGGCGAGAAACCGAATGGTTAAATCTCTCTGTACCACGGAGAGCTGCCCAAAGCTAGGAGAGAATGAAGTTTATGCAGACCTTGTGTGTGGAGCTACTCAATGCTTGTGTAAAAATAGACCGCAATACATCAGTTCCACAGTCTCTACTGGCTACAATTCATACAGTGGAGGCAAAAACACAAGCAGTTTCCTCACAGTCTCCTGAGTCTAGCTGGGGACAGAGGACCTCGGCGTGTTTGCATTCAGTACAATGGAATGTTCTCGGAAAGTTTGGGCAAGTTGGAAAACAAGTGAAACTTTTGTGGACTCTGGTGAGATGGACCCGAATTGAATTGCGCGGAGAATCGGAGCTGCTAACTAACAATGGTGCTTCCTCCCGGTAGTGGGGGCACGTAGGGTAAGGGGGAGGGTCAAGTGCCACACGTGATTTGATTAAATAAGATGTCCGTGTGGTGCAGCGATACACATCTAAAGTGAAAATGATTTGGCCAGGCCGCCCGCGAATGCATTTTTCCTATTTAGCCAGGCGTGTCCTGGGTCCTTAACTCTTTGCTGGGTTTGCAGATGTTGGCTCCGTTTGCCTTTCCCTGGCTTTGGCAGATCGGATTTACGGGTTCTAATTATTCTGGTCTTGTTGTGATTTCTTGGTAAGGTGGAATAGATACGGATAACTCATGTGTCTGTGTCTATTGGGAGTCCGAATTCTAAGTGACTCCAGAGTCCTAATTGTTGGAGTAGCCAGAGTATCCCGTGGGTGGTTGTCTGGCTGGCACCGTAGGTCTCTTCGATCCACTTTCATTTTTGCGGCTTGTATGTTTCTGATGCCGCTCAGAGAATGAAGACCTGATCTAAAGGAAATGGAGATTTACCTCCACCGTCAGAATTCCTGCAGTTGTTTGCAAAGAAGCTTCCCAGACATTTACAACTATCACTTTAAGTTTGTTTGTTTTTCTTAAGGAGGAGGGGATTGGGGCTCAGTGTCTAGCCTTAGAGTGAGGCTTGGGTCAGCTATGACTGGCCAGTCACTGCTGCATAGTAGACAGCCAGCTGTTACAAACCTGTGCCTCCGTGGCTGTGGCTCTGGGAATCACCCTTGCCTGTCGAAATATTACAAGCTGCAGGTAGCGTGGGCAGCTTTCATTTTTTGAATCATTAATGTTTGCTGTCATCTTAAAACCTATTATGCCCTTTCTCACATAACGACAGGACAGTGCATTGGTTAATAAAAGTCCAATCACCAGAGCTACCCAGAGTCCCTGTGTTTCACAGCTTAATGGAGGTGATGTACAATAAGGTTACTAAGATTGATAGAGACAGTTCACATGACACACTTCACCGAGACTGTCATTCTCTATGGCCTCTCTTCTTCCCTCCTCCTACCTCAACTAATGTTTTTATCAGAAGATAAGACTCTTTTTTTATTAATATAATTAATACTGCAGAGTCCACTTTCTTCTCTCTCTCTTTAAAATTTGCCATCAACGGCACCAAAACCTGTAAAAGGTTAATGGAGAATTATACTTAATTATAATGAATCATTATCATCGATGCAGTTAAGCTAATTTATTGTCTGCTCCTTAACTAAGGGAAAAGTCTGTTGGGGTGAAATAACGTACAATAATTAGCCTTTTGTGTTTAGTGACTGCTCCAGCCTCTTAAATCTTATTGTAAAACTAAGGCTACAGTTGTGAAGTTGCTGTCACAGTTGCAAAGTGGCAGGAGAATATCTGTGTAATTTCACAAGGCACACCTGTTACAGGTGTGTAGGGGAGCCATCAATAGCAGCATGTCAGACAAGGACAGCTACTGGGCTGAGCCAGCTAAGTCTGCCATTGTCTGAGTTCAAATAGGAATTAACAACAGGAGCAAGTGCTTCTACACATGTGTTTTAGCTTAGTGGGACAATGCCATACTTGGAGGCATCGATTTGATCAGGATGGCAAAGCACAAAGACGATTTTGAGCCATAATATAAGAATAGCCATGAACAGTGTGAGAGAGAAATACAGGGAAAAGGGGAGAGAAAAAGAGGAGAAACCCAAAGAAAGGGAATACTAAAAAAACAAATTGAACTCATCTGTTCAATAGTTGTCAAAAGCAATATTCATGTGTATATATATGTATATATGTGTGTGTGTGTGTGTGTGTGTGTGTGTGTGTGTGTGTATTCTTGAATGTTGAAGAGTCTTTAAACTAGTCTTGCTTAGAGAAGGTGGTTAAAAAGAGATGGCAAAAAGCTCTCTCCCAGCAAGTCATTGTGACAATTTACCATTCCAAAACAAGCCTTCTGTGCTCTGGGACAGGAGTTTCAGCCAGAGGTAGCTTAGGCTATCCTCTGCCTCAGTTTTCATTTGGACTTTGACTTTGATGCTTCAGTTTTTAAAGGAATCCTTCACCATGACATCCATGGTTTTCTGCACTGTCAACAAAGTTGTTCCCTTGTCTCTGCACTGATGGTGTTGAGGAAGAGTTAAGAAAAAGGGGTTGTGCTCTGAGGATAAGTAGTGAAGATAAGAATGGAGCCTCGGAAGTGGTACTCCCATAGCAAAACACTAACAGTGTACCGGGATGAAACCTATGCTCTTTTAGCCCAGCTTCCATGTACAAACCTAGCCAGGTTTCCTGACCTGTAGATTTTGGCTGACACAAATAATATAAAGAAAAGCCCAACAAAATGAGAAAGAAGACCTTTTGGGGGCAGCTTTTTCATGGCATGGCCATGTGCCTGCCTTTGGGGATCTTCTGGCGGCCTGGTGGTCTTTTAGACAAACTGTAATGATATGCAGCCTCTGTTCCCCCCTCCGTACCTGCTGATTCTATTACCCAGTACTACTCACTCATCAGCGTGGGGCTTCGGATCACACTGCTGCCTCTGACCTGTGTAATACAGCCTGACAGCAATGACAGGGGTGCTCCAGAAATCACATCTGCACAACACTTACTTTATTCAAAATCTAAATGTCAAGGAAGTTCACCAGCCTTATGTCCCACTGCTGCCTGGATGGGAACCACTAAGTAGCTCTCTGTGACCTTGAAAAGTAGAGGCACGAGGGCCTTCTCTCTCTCTCTCTCTCTCTCTCTCTCTCTCTCTCTCTCTCTCTCTCTCTCTCTCTCTCTCTCTGAGTGTGAATGCTTAGATTCAGGCAGATGGCTGATGAGAGGACAAAACTGTAGTGGCTCTGCTGTCATTAGACCCTGATAGCAAGCATTTCTCTTTAGAGCACCCAGACCTAGCTCAACACTTAGTAGGCCAGTTAAATGTAGGAGACCATCTCATTGGTAAGAAGATTCAATTCCTCAGGTGGCAATAGGTCAGGGGAATGGAAAGACCATCAAAACCCTAGAAAAGGCTAAAAAATGCGAAATAGCCTTCCTGATAAGTATTTAAACCTTTTAATATATTAACACTATTTTATTTCTCTATGAAATATAATCATTTTTAAATTCACCACAGCTGTAATTTTGACATACCTCAGTAAAACCCAGAATATAACTATCATGGTACAGCACTTTGGTTTTTCACTTTTAGGTGACAGGTGATCACACACACACACACACACACACACACCTTGCAAAGTATTCCCAGTGAAAGCTATAAAGGTCACATAGAAAAGTAATATGAATTTTGTTCTTTAACTCAAGGAACTTGCATTTGACCTGTTAAAGATGGAGTCAGGGAACTCATAAAAAGCCAAGTGAGAGTAAATGATTTAAATAACAATTCAAGAGAGCTGTAGATGAGTCAGAGGACTTGCATCATTAGTTGCTAAATGAATTCTATGGATTATAATACTTAAAGGGAGTGGGCACAGAGGAAGTTTTCCTACTTTAATTCTTGAGTCATGTTATCTCAGTAAGCAGTTGTTCATAGGGATATCCATTATTTCTGATGGTGATTCCAAGGTACAAATCCACTTGCATACTTCTCCCAAACCAGTTCTATGATAAGGACAGAATAAAATCATGCGCATAGTTAACTACAAGAGAGTTTGGAACTCACTAATTTTAATTATCCTTGAGGTAGGAACAAATCGTGTTGCTTTCTAACTGGAAGACTCAAGGAGGCCTTCATGCAAACATGGTACTTAGTTTGGGTCTGGGTTTAGAATTTGGACAGGGGAAATTAGACAAAGTACCCCTAGAGAGCTAAGCAAATAAAGAATGGAAGGCGTTTCCCTTGGCGACTAAAGCCCGGAGGTCAGCTTTGGTGCTGTTATTGAATTAACCAGACGGTTTAGTGAATCCCTGCCATTCATAACCATTGCTTTCTCTTTGCTGCCTCCCACAGTGTGCTGCTCTGGTTGGTGAGGACCAGCCTCTTTGCCCAGATCTTCCCGAACTTGACCTTTCTGAACTTGATGTGAACGACTTGGACACAGACAGCTTTCTGGGTGGACTGAAGTGGTGCAGTGACCAATCAGAAATCATATCCAACCAGTACAACAATGAGCCTGCG
Organism: Mesocricetus auratus; assembly: GCF_017639785.1. Classification (NCBI taxonomy): domain Eukaryota; kingdom Metazoa; phylum Chordata; class Mammalia; order Rodentia; family Cricetidae; genus Mesocricetus; species Mesocricetus auratus. The sequence goes on along the minus strand of NW_024429190.1, from coordinate 31,200,111 downwards.
AACATATTTGAGGTAAGCATCTCCTCTGGAGAGTTTAGCTTCTCATTGACCTTGGCCTTTGTCAAACCGATGTGGTGCCAGGCGTGAACATACATGTGCTCTTACATTGTTGCCAGCAGGAAAGTTGTCCTCACAGCTAGAGAGTCTCTATGGTGTGGACACACAATTTGTGGACAACAGTGCTTTTTAGGATCAAGGCACTAAGGACTTACAGCAGACTGTGTTAAACTGTGCTGAAATACTAGGGTTGTGGAAGATTTTGGAACAAGGAAGAATAAAAATGTGAAGCTGTTGACTCCCTTCTGTTCCCACAGAGAGGGGCGCCACAGCAAATGGTGCCTAATATGAATTAATACAGAAGAAGACATTTCTTTTTCACTAAGGGGTTAATGTCAATCGCCGTTTGTTTTACCTTGTAGGTGAACACTTTTGATTATTGCTATTATATTATTGCTTCATACCCCTAATTTTCTCGCATGATGGAAAATTTCTAAACTCAAAAAAAATCTAGTATATACTTATAAATTAGTCAAAATTCATTTACCTTTCAGTGGTAAGAATTACCTCCCAGACTCTAGAGGTCTATTATGAGCCTACCCTATAATAAAGAATGCTAATCTACTCCTATTAAAGTGTTACTCAGAGAAACGAGGTTCACTCTCATAAGATCAGGACTCATTTACTTGAAAATAAATCATTTCTTATAGTGATAAGCATTCAGTGAGTGATGTGACAAGTGAATTGGGTGAAAATTGCCAAATCAACTAATTTTCAGCATCAAAATCAGCATCAGTACCACCGTCATCTAACAGTTTCTGAGCCCTTTGGTGCCAGGCCACACATAGAACTTCTGTTAGCCACTGGTCAGTACATTGTTGATGGCCTTTCCACTTATCCAGTTAAAATCTCTGTTCTTCAAGAGAGCACATTTTTATAATAATTCAAATTTTTCTACCACCCAGTGCATAGGTGGTACTGAATAAAATAAATGGTTGTTCAATGAGTAAATGATAACAATGATAACTCTGATAACTAAAAATTAGTAACAATGACAGCTACCATTTTGGAACACTTGCTTTCTGTATGCCATCACAATACATCCTTTAAAATAACCCTTTGTTTTCTTATATTATTCCACATATGTATGTATGTATGTATTCTAATTTTACACATACAAGCACTGAGTTTCAAAGAAAGTTAAGTGATTTCACCAAAATCGCACAGTTGACAGATTAAGACCTAACATTGAATTTCTAAATTTATCTGATTTCAAAGTCTATATCATTGATAAAAATAGGGAGACAGTGATTTTTGGGTGACAGCCCAAAGATGCATCAAGCTGCTTCTTTGCTCAATATACTTAAAAATAGAACAGAATGTCTCCCTTTGTGTTGGTCTGTGTGGAGACCCTGTGTGGCTGGTGAGCCAAGCTGCTTGTCATGTCTGTGGATAGCTAAGATTCTGTCACTGGCCTGGAGCATTACATGGGTCTTAAGAGAATGCTCAGATGGGGGACTTAGGTGGAGGAAACCCCAAAAGCTGTGGTTGGCTATACTTTCCCAGGCTTCTCAGCTGGGTCTCAGAGAGTTCACATAAGGACTTGGCTGGTTAGAATTGGCAAATTGAACATTCCTCACCCAGTACACTTGTCAGCTTACAGGCCCATTCTAAGTCATGCAGAATGAAATAAACAGTTCTTTTTAAAACATGTCCATCTCTATAGACCTCTTATCTAACGATCAGCCATGGCCATTCCGTACTGGGTGTATGCCACACATTTTGTAGATGATGGTTATGGGATAACTGAAAGGTGGGGGCAGGTACTGTGGTAATGATTACCTCCTAGGGAGGCTGATTTCAGAACTTTCCCCATGACCTTATGTCCCCATGTTTCATGTTGTGGAATCTGTGTGGGTACTTCTCATTTATAGCTTTAGGAGTTTTGGCTCAGAAGCCAGTCAGTTATCTATATATAGATGCTTAATCTATGCTACTGACACTCTTTTTGTTTCCCTATATAACTTTATACACTGATAGAATTGTTTGCAATGCTCTAAAACACAGGTTCATTTAATTTAATCTCTCATTAGATCATTTTAAACCAATGATTCTAAACCCAAGGAAATTTTTACATCCCCAGGAGATATTGGCAGTGTCTGGAAGTATGTTTGATTGCTAAGAGTAGGTGGCAAGGTGATACCACTGGTATTTAGTAGGTAGAGCCTGGGAATGACACTAAGTACCCTACAAGGTTCAGAGCAGAGCAGCCCATTGAAAAAAAGAGTTGTTTGATTACAAATGACTGATGCTAAGCTTGAGAAGCCCTGGTTGTTTTTATTATTATTGTAATTGTTGTTGTTGTTATCACTGAAGTTCCCCTTTATGGAGTACAAAAATGATTTGGTTAGATTGCTGAGATGAAACATAGTGCAATGTTGGATATAAGAAGAATGAGACTCCAGATAAAATTATAAAGATGTCTGATCTCAAGACTCACTTGTCAGGTATTCTCTTAGGGACAGAGGATGAGAGTGGTTGCTTTAACAAAGGCTCATAGCAGTCCTCTCTGATGTCACAGGATCCCTTCTCTGTCGAGGCAAGGGATAAGGTCATATGTGGCAACCCAATCACCACCAGCAATAGCGTCATGAACCCTGTCACCACAGTGTGCTGACTCCCTCACACTTTGCCCTCTGTTGTTAAACTCACACACATTTCTCCCATGATGGGAAACAAAGTGAGCACTGGTGGAATTCTAAAATTGAGGAGTTGTTTCATATTCAGGGACAGAGTTCTCTGTGCCTGACTGTAGCCTTGTGTGTCCTCTGCCAAAGTAGCTTTTCACAAGAGCTGTTTCCCAGGGCCACCCACTCCCATGGACTTTCCTCCCGTTCTCCTCTTCTCCTGATCCTCAAAGCCCTGCCTCATCACATTTGAGAAGGCCTTGGCCTTGAGCAAGCCAAACAATCACGGCTCTGCCTGAGCTGGTCTGTCAATTATGAGCAGTATTAGGTACCTCTGCCTCACAAGATAAAATAAGCTATTGAGGAGTTAAACATTTTTCCCTGACTCAAGTTGCACATTGATGACATTACTGGAAACTAGCCATGGGTTTTTCGAAGCAGAGAGAGAGAGAGAGATTTAGGCTGACATGGTGGTCCTCAGGGCCATCATGTGATGTTGAGTGTTGGGAATGTGGAGTATCCACTTCCTTTCGATCTCTAGTATACCTGTAAATCTTGAGTTTAGTTTGTACTCAAAGTCACAAACAGAATATAAGGAATGACAATGGAAGAATGGAGTTGATAGGCTGGAGAGATGGCTCAGTGGATAGTGTGCTTGCTGCTGAAGCATGAGAACCTGAATTTGGACCCACAACACCCATGTCAGAAGGCAAGCATGGTAGTACATAACAGGGTTTGGGAGGCAGAGACAGGAAGATTCTAGGAGCCTGCTGGCTAGTCAGGGTAATCAACAGCTCAGCTCCAGGTTTGGTGGGAGAGCTTGTGCCAAACTAAGATGGACATTGATTAGGGTAACACCTATTATCAACTTCTAGCCTCCATATGAGTGTGCATGGCTACCTGCACACACACACACACACACACACACACACACACACACACACACACACACACAAATACCCTATACAAACATATATTTATATACACAAAATAGTGCAGTTCAACCTACAGTTTATGGAAGAATAAATTCTAAGTGTTACAAAAGCTATGCCAACATACAGTTGGTTGAGTCATTCACTGGACACAAATTAACTTGTGCTGGCAACACCCATATTGGAGACTAGGAATATAATGCAGAAGCCACGTTGAGGAACAGGGCACAGAGCCTATAAGGACAGACTCCAGTGCCTGATCCATGTGTAAGGAAAACAGGATGCTGTCTCTGAACAAAATGGTAGCAAGATTTATGTTTTAGAATATTGCAACATGACTTCCTTCCCTGGTAGCCTTTGTGCATTGTTTGGTAGAGAATAAAGGAGTGCTTTTACAACCCAGCTTTGTATAAAATGGGTGGTATGGGGTTCATTTAAATAGCACCCTGGCCCTTCTGGGTCACTGTGAGCCACCTTGTCTTTTCATTAACACCTGGCTTAATGCCTCCATGATACGAGTGAATGAACATCTTTCATTAGTTCATCTGGTACTTCTGAATGCAGCTGCGTAGGGTTCCTTAGAACACTGGTATGTGGGAATGTAGTGTCTGGAGGTCATTTCTTACAATGTACTCAGAAGCCAGCCTGTGCTAATGGAAGGATACTCAGCAGCTGTAGCCAGCTCACAGGTTTGGTAATGACAGCAACATACGGTGAGACTTCAGGTTCTGAACTAATGTAGACAAAGTGTGAGTGGTGGCTCCACGTTGTCTATGTGGAAGGTGTTCTCCTGTGTGCTGCGAAAGAGTAGTGTGTGATAGAAGCTCTCAAGACACGTGATCATTCTGATCGGCTTTGATATTTTTTCTCGTGGTTTTCTATTTACATTCTAACATTTTCAATAATAGATATATATTATGTACATATTTTAAAAAGTGAAAATAACCAATATTGGCAAATTCAGCAAACCCTTAGCATTATGAAAGGATCTTCTGGTTGTCTTTACTGAAGGTTTCCCAGCTTAAAAGTGAGGAGAAAGTCAGTACCTACAGAGCTGAAAAGCAAATCTGTCTTTATTTTCCAAGGAAATAATAAATCTAGTTTGAGTGGCCAAATGCAGAAATGCAAAATAATTAGCCAATAATAGAAGGCTATATATGTGTGTACAAATGTATGTATACTTTATGTATTAACAAATGAAAAATAATTCAGCACTATATAGCCTTATGTTTGGATATATGTACATAATAGGATTGTCTAGCACATATAGGCATATACATGTATAAATATACACATGTATACACTTATGAACAACCTCAGATACACACACGCACACACACACACACTTTTACATGTACATGCGACTAGCAACTGTTGCATGATTATGTGTGTAGGGTGAAAAGCCTGAGCTCAATTCCAGGACTTGAAATCCCACCAATCCCTGAACTCACCCTAAGTGCAGGACTTGAAAAGCTACCAATTCATGACATTGAAATTTCACTAATTCTTCAGTTGCCCCAAGATCAGGACTTGAAAATCCAACAATCTCAACTCTGTAAAACTCTGCCCTAAGAAGTCCTAAGCTTGCCTCCCTCCCAGTTATTAGTTGCTTTTCACTGGAGCAGTGGCAACCACCCTTCTGTGTTTCTCCCAATACATACCTTGTGGTATTATTGTATGGTATGACTTTGTGGTATTCCTTGTATCCCAACTACAAGGATATCTTTTCCCTTAGAGCTGTAACATAGTGTTTACATGTGTGTGTGTGTGTGTGTGTGTGTGTGTGTTTGTGTGTGTGTATTTTTAGCTAACTTTCAAAAGGACAGAGTAGATTCATCAAGGCTTGTGAGAGAATGAGACAAAGGTTTTCAGGGAGTAGGACTGGAGGTGAAGAGTTTGGTGTTCTCAAAATAAAATACAAGACCTGTTGTAGAAGACGTGTTATAAGTTCAGGTGTAGAATAGCTACACTGTTATGGGGTCCCTTTTTGCATTGGGAGATATTCACAAGTTTGCATGATAGAAATTAATGTTCCACAGGAAACCAGTATGGTGGAGGTGGTGCCAAAGAGAACCATGCTGGTGTATCTAAAAGGAAGAGGCAAAAAGGAAGTAGGCAGAAGCCAGACATCTTATAGGTAATACTAGGGGCATGAGAAGGAGGTAGCTAGAGAGATAGCATCCCGGAAAAGACTCAAAAACCTTGAAGAAAAATTCCATCAGCCCTGATAAGTTATATGTAGAGGGAAATGACAAGTAATGTTGACTGAAGCACATTCTGAAGAGAATCAGGTCTTCATGGATACCTTTCTACATCACGTGACTGCTCACTGTTGCAAACTGAACTTGTAAATCATTTTATAAAGATTGTCCCGTCTCCCTCTGGCCTCAATCTTACTATGTTTACCCTAACTCACACATTTACACGATGTCTGCTTTTATTCTCTTGTCTTCTTGGAGGACATTTTGTAGCCTTCCATGGTAATGAGTTCCTGCCTCTGACTGTGACAGTGGCTAGGAAGACTATTCTATGAGTGGTAAACCTCTTGGAATTTTAACAAAACAAATCTTACATTCAGTTAATCATCAAGAGAATAAATTCCCCCTTTCTTGTGTGGAGGGAGTGAATTCATTTACAATAATCACTTTTTAAAGGTTTCTAGGATTCCCAATTTGCAATCAATAAATGTTTGCCATTTAAATTAAATTTACAGCCCACAACCAGATTTTTTGCCACACTTGGTAATGACACTTTCAGAGAGCATAGACTTCAAGTAAGAAAATAATAGCCATTTAAGTGGGGAGATAATTGGCTGTAACATAAGAACATTGAAGAATGTTGAAGCTCACGGAGACTTATGGAGTATTTTAAAAATTTATGTTGTACTTATCTTTGCATTTGTAGTCTACCACAAAATTCCAAATTCTGAGTATAAATCAGTTAGATGTTCATCTTGGAGACTCACAAATCAGAAACCAACAATCTGATCCAGTCTGTGTGCTGTTGCTGTTGCATTTACAACCACTATTATCAGCTTATCATGCAGAGAGACTGACTGGAGTTGGGCCTCTGTGTGTGTTTGTGTGTGTGTGTGTGTGTGTGTGTGTGTTCATACATGTACTTTATTAGACTTCTTGGCTTGATAACATCTGGCTTATCTTGGGAACATCTGGTTTATCACCCTATTTTCTCCCTGCCATTATGCTGACCACTGGAAAAATATGGCTTAGGAGTTCTACCCCACAGGGCTGTGTCTTTTGGCATCCTCTCTTGCTAATAAATAGCAAGTCACAGGATGCAGGTTGCATGACCAGGGGTCACTAGCACATACTTCCTCGGTAGTGGGTCTTGTTAATGAAAATGGTAGTTATCAGGGATGAGGCTGGCTGCCCTTCATTATGAGAGCTGTTCCAATTCCTAGCCTTTGTAGTCTTGAAAGTAAGAATCTATATGTTTAATTAGACACACTGATTTTTTTGTTACTTACTCAATTTCTTTGGCAGTGCTTGAGATTGAAAGTATGGTATCCCACATGCAAGGCATGCACTGTACTCCCTTGTGCCCAATCCTCACTCTTAACTTTAGAGAGGAGTGGTTATTTTGTGATTTGAGGAGGGAGTTAAAGACATTTCATGTCAGATACTCTGTGTGCTCTAGGAAGTAGGTGAGTCATTTGTTTGTCTTGGTGCTTTCTGGTTTCTCAGAACCTCAACTGAGTTATTTAAAAATAAACATTCCTTTGCTTGGAAATGTTTAGGGATTAGGAAGAAAGAAGGGAAGGAAGGAGAAAGTGGAGACTCAGATTCACAGTAAGAAAATCCTGAAGTTGAATCAGGAATGACCAGGTGACTCTCTGGGTTACTTCAAAGCTATCCATCTGGGTTAAAGCAAATACTATTCTGGGTTTTGCATTGGACAAACAGTCCTTGTGTACAGCACCTGGGTGCTGTGTGGTAACCTCATACATATGCTGTGTGTATTTGTCCATGGACATCTAGCTATGTGTGCTGTCATAGAAGTACAGCCCGGCAGATGGCTCACCTCAGCATGAGAGCAACCCACAAAGCATATACAAAGATGAACATTATCACATTGTTAAACCAAGAGCCAAATTGTTCCTGTACAATCCTTTTTCCCAGACTTCACATTCTTAACAAGGTTAATTTGTCCCCATAATTATGCGCCTATTCTTTTAGCAATGAAAACTTTTATTGTAGGCTTAATAAAATGAATTGCCTGTGATATGAAACAATTCTGCCAGGCTCAGTTTTATCTTCTTCCTTAACCTCCCAAGCCTCCTTTCAAGATGGTGCCTTGTGAGGTTTAGATAGAAGGCAAAACAGGAGACCTCATCTTGCTGTCAAAGATGCTGACTTACAAGTAGCCAGGGTGAGTGCAAGGGGAAGTCAAGAGAAAGCCACAGTGAGATACACAGGGCACACTCGTATCAAGGGCACAGTTTTTCACAGCCTAAGCAACTTCTTATCCTTTTTTCCCATAAATGACGATAGGTGATAGTTCTATACGTCCTCTTCCCCAAAATGTTAGAGGAGTCACACAGTTTCAGGTCCTAAAGCTATCATTGTGTACCCCTGCCCTTCTCCACCACTATTGCAAATTATTCATTCAAGGTTTACAACCAGATGGATTAATGAATTACCAGATCTTGGGGAAAATATCTTAGCCTGACTTTTATACACAGCTTTCTCTTTCCCTCTCCCTTTAGTCTTGTGACTGGGGTTATCGCTTCTACAACCTGAGCCTTTGTAGAATTTTCCCCAGGAAATACCTTCTGGAATCATCTTCCCCACTTTCCTATTCCTTCTCAGATCCTTCTCAGCCACTTACAGAGGAACAACACAGCAAGGTTGGTAGGCAGGGATAGGAGAGATGACGCAGTGGCTCAATCGTTGATAACCAATGACCTTCCTGATGCCAAATGTGCACGATTTTCTCTCCTCTGCTCAGGAGTGGGTTCTATGGGGTTCCTTGCTCAATGTGTATAGCTGCAGCTCTGAACTTTGTAGGAAAGCCTCAGAGATATTTGCAAAGTGCTGGTGTTCGGTGAATACTAAATTACATGTAGGAAATAGTCTCCAGTACCAGTGACACTTCATTTTTATTCTTGACACAGACACCTAAATCAGAGAACAGTAACATTTCAAAGATTATGCAAGCAGTTTGGGTATGTTCCAACACCATAATAGGATCAGAATTTTAAGGCCTTTTGTATTATTACCAATAGTCGCTTAGTTTCTACTGCAGTGTACTTTGTAGGGAATTACAGCTTTTACTAAAAAGATTAAAATGCTATTATGCAAATGATTGCAGTATGTTATTATGTTTACAAATTAACATCCATGGCTCAACACACAAATTAACTAACTATTCTATCTATGTTATTAAGGATTTAATAAAGTAACTGTTAATAAAAATGGGTAGCCTGAAACACTTAATAAGAAACAATTGTAATTTAACACACACAACTAGAGTCTGGTGTTTAATGTTCTAGGTGATATAATAGTAAAATCAAGTTGAGCAGAGGCTTTAAAAAAAACCACCATTGTGTGAATGGTGGAGATGTTTGCTCGAGATGGTGATGAACAAGAACTAAATAGCTTCAGGCTACAATATACAGTGGGCAACATATCAATAAATCTAAGCAAAGCATACAAAACATCTTCTATTAAAAAGTAGTTCATTGAGATGATAATTGCCCTCTGTTCCATGTCTGATATGTTCCACGCTCCCAGAGAATACTTACATTATTCTAAAATGGAGCTCAGAGCACATTTTGCTGTGGTGACTGGGACTTAGCTGCCGAATGTCACTGTGTGATAAAGGAGGAGAAGGCGAGCCTCGGACTAAGATGGCTTTACAAACAGGCAGCAAATGGCTATTCCTGGCTGTTCATGAGAGATCATAAAAGCCAGCAGATAAGAGCCGCCAAGGTCCACGAGAAATGAATGTGTGTGATTACGTTATCTCTCACTTTGGATTTACTAGATGGACCAACAGCACCTTCGTTTTAGCCCCACAGGAAGAGTAGGAAGAGATGCAAATTTTGGATAGTAAACTTCATTGGAATGGCTTTACATTCCAACACAATATAAAGTAATTTTTTTGGTATGAAAATGCCCTCATATAACTCAACACCAGATGCAATGGATTACATGTAATGAAAATTTATATTGAAGGTGATTCTAAAACATCTTTTTTTTTAAAAGAAACACTGCTCAAGAGGGACCTAGTATTCCAGGGTCTGAATCACCTCATGGGTCTCATGATAAGAGATCGAGGTATTAACTTCAAGTCAAGCAAGCTAACAGACAGGAGACACAAGGACTCAACTCTCATTTCAAATATTTTGAATTTGTTTCCTCACTCATCAGAGATGAGGGGGACTTCAAAGTCTGCAGACAATTACCTGTTTAGGTATAACTGCTGATAGTTTCCAACTCGAACTTTTGAAAGGGAAGAGCTAAATGTACTCAGGGAATGCACAGGCAGAGAAGCCATCACAAAGTTGGCCAAGGTTTGTGCAATTTATTTTGTTCCAAATAGCACCTCTGCTGTTGTTGGGAAACTGCTTATGCAAATTTTTGATATCTAGCTTTAGCAAGGTGCCTGGTTCCTTCATTTCCTTCCACATTTGGATAAATTGTGTTGCTCTTCACCATTCCAAATTTGTCCTTGTGGAAGTGAACACTTGCAAATTGGTTGAAGCTTCCTAAGAGAAAGCAAGCAAGGGAGGAGGGAAGGGGGAGGAAAAGAAAAGAAAAAACCTGACCGAAAAACAGTTACTATGACAGCTTATGATTTGATGGTGTGTGGCCTTGCCCTGTTCCCAGGCACCTGATCAGGAAAGTAGTACAATCCTGTTATGCAGGCATTCCGGAAATCTTGCCAACATTCACCTGACATGACCAGGGTTTAAAGTCCTTGAGGTAACTTTATGAAACAGGATAGGATGGAACATGGTGCCTGTGGATATGGGTGCCTATACACTCACATTCTCTTATTTTATGAAGAAGAGGTGGGGGTGGGGGAGTGGCTGGGATCCTTGCCACAGAAGGGTGGTAAAATAATTAGCCCAGGAGACAAATGTCTTGGACCATGTTTAAACAGAGCTTTAAGGACACAGTGTTCCCAACACTCACATATCTAAATACAAGCGAGTGTCAGCTGTTATACAGACTGAAGCATAGCAGCCTGCTTCCACATAGGTCATCGTCAATCCATTTTGGTCACAGTCACACTGCACATCTGTTTCTGCGAGCTGCAGCTTCTTAAGGTGGCATTTGGACTTCATAAGAGCACAAACAACCGAGGCTATAAATTGCCACTGCTGGAGTTATTTTGAATAAGTGTATACTGTTTCATATTTATAATGGTGAGGCTTTATAATAGTCACAGTGAATATATAACACCCATCAGTTCAACAAGCATGAAATTGTATGTTGTCAACTTGTCACATAAATAGAGTCATATTCTGGCTTTCGATAATGTTGAACTAACATTTTTTTCCCCAGAATTGTCGAGAGGGTCACAAAAAAAATTAAAAAACTAGAAAAAAGTACAAGAAAGTGGAGGAGGTGGTGCTTCTTTTAGGTAGCTGTTGTAAAACTGAATTGCCTGCTGCTGCCCTCTGTCCCCCCGCCCTACTCCCAAGAAGCTCCCTTTCCTGGAATGAAGGCTAATTGGTTAAGTGGATGTTTTCTCTGTCATCTAGTGATATCATTTCTATCCAGGTCTTAGAGGGTCTTGCATGTGTGAGTGGCCTTATCTTTCTTTCTCTCTCTCTCTTTCTTTCCTTCTTTTCTTTTCTTTTTGTTTGTGGTTCTCCTTTAAAAGAAGATTTTTTTTAAAAATTCTATTCCTGTGGTGAAAAACAGTGCTAATTGTTATAAAACCCTCTAACTCAATGCTTGCAGGTTTTCTCCCTTCCTTTGCACCCTGGTTATCTCTTAATTCATTATCAGAGCAGTAGGAAATAGTGACAGAAAGACACTTTGTTTAAACTTCTGTGTCAGAAATGGAGAGAGAGAGACAGAGACAGAGACAGATACAGACAGACAGAGACAATGAGACAGAGAGACAGAAAGATACAGAGAGAAGCAGAAAGGAAATGATTACACCAAATTTGCAACTTGCCTAAAGAAGAGAGGACTGAAATGCTCATTCCAGCAGCTAAGGAGCAACTCAGAGACCAGTTTCCACTGTAGTTGAAATGTCTGCACCAGAGGCATAAGAAGAAACCAGTGCAGATCTTTTTCTGCTTTTGAGAAATTCTTAGATGTGTTCAACTCTCCCATCCTTCTTCAAATGGCCTGAAGACAAGAAAGCATTGCAGCCCGTTTCTGCAATCATTTTGACTTAGCCGGTTAAGTTGCTAACTTTAGGACCTCGGGACACTGTCTTGCCTTAAATCAAACACTATGCAGATATTACTGAGGCTTATGACTAACCCTGTTCTCTTCATCCCATGTCGCTTGTGAGATGGATGGCCACATCTTCTCACAGGAGAAATGATTTGCTGGTCAAAGCTCTTGATCTCATTTTTGCATTTCTTTGTGCTTTGGGGTTTAAAAGTTCATCCATTCATTCAATGGTTATAATTATTGCCACACAGTAGCATGGTTAGCTTTTTTGCCAATTTCTAGGGACACAGTGCCTTAGAGGAGACATGCTCCCTGACTTCACGGACTTCATGGCTAGTGATGACTAGAGACCTCTAATACTGAGGGAGGTAAACACTCTCACAAAGGGAACAGCAATGACTTCGTTCACCTAATTATTCTGCTCATCAAAAAGAGAAATTCTGCTCTTTCTTTCAAAGCCCTGAAGTGGACTTTAGTTTGCTTGTTTATTTTTCTGGAGACCACTTTCCCAAGCTACAGGATTCCAACTAGGATCCCAGAGATAGGATCTAAAATTTTTGAGGTAGACACTCAGAATGTTTGAAATTAGGAGGCTTTGGACAAGCTACAGGGAACTCATTGAGTAAAATGAGACTTTGCTTATTGGAATATCTGAGGAAAATCACGAAGACATGAACCTAAAGGAAGATAGTCCCTTGGTCAACAGAGAGCTCTTACACCAGTGTGCACGTCTATGTACAGAATGCTGTGCCTCTGGCAGTCTGCGTCAGGCTTTCCATGGACCAGAACCATTTTGTCCCATTTTAGGCTTGGTGACCTTTCTCTGTGAGAATGATATTTCAGTCCAATTGGAAGGACTCACATGCTTTTGGCTTGTAAGAAACACCCTGTATGTGTGGTGTTGCTCTCTCTGAGCAAGCTGTCTCACCCCGTTTCGATCTGGCTTTCCATTTCCTCCTTTGGTATTGCAGCCCTTTGGAGAGACACTACAGAAAGAATGTCCTCTTTCTCTCTGCTCTACTCTCTGGAGGAACCAAAAGTCATGTCCCTAACAGTCTTATTCAATCAGATCCCTTTTAGATTTATATCCTGCTCGGACTTCAATCTCTTCTCCCTGGTTCCCTTTGAGAAGTCTATCTCTCCAGTTGAACAGCTCTTTCCTGATGAGAAAAACCCTCTATTACAGGGAATGTCCTTGATTTTTTCCATGGACTCTTGGCCTAAGGCTATTAGCTTCGCTGGGTGTCATCTCATCTGTTGAGATGTGTGCTTGGAGCCTCTGTATTCCAGACATAGTTCTGCTGGGTGTCCAAGGAACTTAGCCAGCTCAGATTATGTCCAGAAATGTTCTCATGTCAGGATCCTCTTGTGTCTTGCCAGCCAATGCTTAGCAGGGACACCCTGCTCTCATCTGAGCTGGATGTCTCCATCTGACTCTCTCTTTTTCTTTCTTTCTTCCTTCCTCTCTTCCTCTCTCTCTCCCTTCCTCCCTCCCTCCTTCCCTTCCTTCCTTCTTTCTTTTTTTGGCAGTGCTGCCTAATGGGTAGCCTCACTTCTTACTCATCTTGGAGGAGATTCTGGCAAATGCCCAGGAATTGGAACACAGTGATTCTCCACAAGACAAGTGACTTGTTTTTCCTGCTGATTCCCAATTTCAGGGCTCTGCATGCCTAAGATTTGAGAGGTACATTAGGTTATGAAGTTACTGTCTAGTTCCTTTAATCCTATCACCATCAATCCTAGCTATGTGGCTGTGCTCATCCTAGAGGAATTTGTGTCAATTTCTCCTGGGACAGATCTAGCCTGGACTGCTTTGCAATATTTGTTCAAACTGACAACTTAACAAAGATGCTCTGTCCACACCAAGCTGGAGAATTTTCTGTGTTTAGATGCACTTGGAGGTGAATAAATGTTGCCTGGTCTTGGCCGACAACCAAATCTGTAACTCCACATAGTGCATGCCCTGCCCTGTTTAATTTGACTTTGAATGGCAAATGGGTTTCTTCTCTGAGTCAGCAGAAGTGATGATAACCTCTACCAGAACTGTGTGACCTCCTTGCTGCTTTAGGGTGTAGAAAACCAAAATAGGAATCTTATGTTTTACCTTTAGTGTTTGGCATGTTGTGATTCCTGGCTACATGGTCTATGTCAGAAAAAGTGGTTGTCTTTCATATAGAAGATGCATGTCTAACTCAATAACAGTGCCTACTTTTATAATTTGCACTAGAAGACCTTATTTTTCTGGCCATTATTAACTTAATGTGATTAATTGTCTGAAACGGAACTGAGAAACACACCATTCTGTAAAGTTGTCTTTGAGAACCCAAACTAGATTCAGATAAATTTTCTCAGATTTAACACGTTTTATTCCCAGATAAGCTTTTCTGGCCCCCATTTCACACTTTCTTTCTTTTGTTGAATGTGCAGTCTAAATGAGTCTTAGTTACTTGTTGTTCTGAACGTATGAGACACAGAATAGCAATGATTTTAAAAACTAACTGAGATGGCAGGGAAAAGTACATCATAGTGAGATTTTCAAGCTGACCAAAAGTTGAGACTAAACTTTACCAAACACAATACCTAAATTAAAAGTATTTGGAATCATTTATTAAGGCAGACAAGCCCTGTGTGAATTGTTCATTCCCAACCGCCATTTTGCAAGAGCAAATGATGCTACAATTTTTAACTTGGATGAAATATCTAAATTATTTTTGAAAACTTCTACACATGTACAGGGACATGTGTGCCTACCTCCAAGTAAGTAAATTAATGTAAAAAGAAAAGCTTGTTTACACACACCACGTTCTTAGATTCGTCATACAGGGACCTATTGTGTTAATTCTGGATTATTCTTTGTCATGTGAGAGAATACACTTTGAAATTTTTCAATATTTATTATTACTAATATTAAGCTATTAAATACTTCTTCACACAACAAACACATCTATTTAGATTTTCAGTGACAATGACACTTCTGGTCATTTTACTTGTTAACCCTAAAACTCTCTGGATACAGAAAAGCTTGCTTGTTTTCATTGACTTCAAATACCACTCAGCCTATTTACTGCTCTGCTATTCCTGGCCATTAGAATGTGATTGCTTATGTACCCTTTTCATTGTTTCCATCTTTATATAGACCCCAATAACCCGCAGCCACCCCAAGGTTCAGTTCACCCATGTGCTTTCATCTGAGACATGTTCACTTAAAGTGTCTGTACCCAACAATAATTATTTCCTTTCTCATGCTCTCATATAAGTAAATCATCAGACTTGGGGCTTGCAAAGCAATTATTAAAATTCTTGACTTGGCTTTGGACAAAGGATTCCAGTTAATGTGTTAATGTGTAAGACAAAGTTCCTTAAATCTAATTTGCACTTAGAAACCCAGGAACTTCTCTTCATCAAGGTTTTCTTGACTAGTTCCCATAACTTATACCTAAAAGTGAATAGCCTGTATTTCCCCTGTGCAGACTTGGAGACTTAGTTGGGCCATGATCTCTCATTAATATTCAAACTTTGGCAATATCAAAGAGTGCTGTCTTCACCACCACTGTTAGTGGCCCTGCCCGCCTGGCCCCTTCTCAAGAACTT
Organism: Mesocricetus auratus; assembly: GCF_017639785.1. NCBI lineage: Eukaryota > Metazoa > Chordata > Mammalia > Rodentia > Cricetidae > Mesocricetus > Mesocricetus auratus. The sequence continues at coordinate 31,184,523 of NW_024429190.1, read as the reverse complement.
ATTCTTTGTAGAGAGGCATTTATGTCTTTCTTCATGTCCCTTTCAGGAGCTATTCTTCCCCTTGTCCAATTTTTCCCTTTCTCTTTATGGCTGTCATAATGGCCCCTAATGCTGTCAGGCAGCCATGACCCTGTCCATCACTCACCTGCAAGCTATTCTTAAGCTAGTAGATGGTTCCTGAGTGACCAGATTAATTGTGCCAGCACTAGCCCTTTCCACCCGACCTTTTTGTCTCGTGGCATAAAAAGCTGATTCCAGGCTGTGTGTGAGGCTGGCTGCCCTGCCATCCCTGTGCTCTCCATGGAGCCACTCCGGGGCAAGGGCAGCTCCAATGCAAATGAAGTGCTGAAACAGGGGTGGAATCAGGTGTAGGGTTACAGGCTTCCAGAAATCAAATCTGTGCTCCTCTGAGGGACATTGGAAAGAAGTCATAAGGAGGAAGAGTCCTAGAGAAATTTCTGTGGACACCATTTCCATAAACGGTCCTATAGCAATTTGCTATTTTAAAGATAGGGTGTTGGGTCTTTGTTTGGTTGGAGACTTTACCAGGCGCAACATAAACTCTTAATCCCCCAAATTTAAAAGGTGTCTGTGGCCCTCTTTTGGCCCATAGTGAGTTGTTGTCACATAGGTAAAGCGGTGTCCTTTTCTCTTTCCATAAGGTTTTTGGATTATGACACAGTTGACCAGTTCTGGGATTCCGTGTCTCGGTAGATTGGGGATCACATGAAGGAAAGCTGGCCCTGTGTTTGCCTTATCACCTCCTCAGTGCCCAGGACAGTGTCATGCACATTGGCACTGTTTCCAGTGTTTCTTCACAGATGGCTCTACAGTGGCTCTACCGAATTCAGAAAGAGAGAGAGAATAAAATGACCTTCCCAGCCATTCTGACCAATCAGGCTAAAAATAAGACACGTCAAAGATCTGAGAACATGTTCTCCAAGAGATGGTTTATAAACAGAGCCAACAGTGACAGCGGCATGCTGTATGCCTGCCAATATCACTGTGTACCTACCTTCTAACTCATTGAGCAGATTTGCTGTTCAGATTAAGATATGAGGGAAACTTGGGTGCTGATGAGGAGATAAGTAGCTATATTAGGTCATGTGTGTACACAATCCACTGCTAAGGGCATATGACATTTGCTTTTCACCTGTATAGCACAAGAACAAGGTGAGGGAATCTTCCACATTCAAAGAAGTGCTAATGATCTGGTAGTTTTCTTGAGTTCAAGATCATCTGAGTATCTCAGTCTGCATGTAAGAAGGTAACTAATTCTTACCCAGTTCATAAAGACACAGGTCTGCAGTACACACCAGTTTCTCCAATATACCATTCCCAATACTGTGTTTATATCTCCAGGTGGCTTTTGACTTTCTGAACAGTTGCAAACTTCAATATTTTGCAAACATTTTATCACTGTCCTTGTGTTTTCTTGTGATAACCTTTGTTGTTTTATGTCAGGACTGTGGTGAACCTTCTTTAGACATTCTGTCTGCAAGTGTTTGGGCATCAGGGTGACTTACATTTTGCAATATAGTCTGTTCTTATATTGGACGTCCTAGTGCAGATCTGAACTCTGTCATTCATCAATGGATGAAGCTATCAGCTATTTAAGGAGCAGCTGGCATGTAGCAGGCACTGTGCTCACTCCACTGCAATGCATTATGTACGTGACACATAAGATACAGGGACACCCCTCTGGCATTGCCTGTCTACTGAAGACAGTCCTGAGCTAAAAGACAGAAAATGACTCCTGCCACAAAAGTAGCAATAAGCATCAAGGAGACTTCAGCGAAGACTGAAAAATGTCTGCTAAAAGGAATGAGAGGAAAATTGGTCACTGATACAACCTAGAATTACTCCTAAGATTTTAACCAACCAGAAGCAACACACTTTTGTTTGTCTGTAAATTACATTTCCAGAAAGTAGTTAAGCAAGCAGGCATATTGTAGTTAAAGGTATTTTTTTTGAGACAAGGTATCATATAGGTCTTAAATTCATTGTGTAGCCAAGGATGCCCTTGAATTCATGATCTTGCATCCATCTCCCAAACACTGGGGTTACAGACAAATGTCACTCCACAGTGCCGGGGATCAATCTTAAGTTTTGTGCATGGTAAGCAAGATCTGTATGTACTGAGATCCAGCTCCACACAGTAGGTTTTTAATGACATGTTTTAATGAATTTACCTTCTAAGCAGCCCCGTCTACTCTGAGGCTGTACTTGGCAATCCAACAGCTCATTAGATTTTAACAAAAGCAGCCCAGCTAAATAAGAAGGGCTCCTGAGTCAAACACCCCTGGGCGATATCTCTGAGAGCAAATGTGACAAATAGAATCAGAAATGAATTAAATAGTCAGCTACAGCAAGCCAAACTAAAAAAAAAAGAAAAAGAAAAAGAAAAAGGAAGCCTTGAAATGACCAAAAATGGAAATATATTACAGTTATCTGCATTCACCGCACAGAGCAACTTTGGTCATATTTAAGATAATTCTCTAGTGCTTGCTATTTTTAGTCCAAGGGTAATCTCCCTTAAGAGCCTTTCCAAGCTGCATCCCTTTAACCTGGCCTAACAAACTAAGCCAATAAGCTGTCTGCTTTGCCTTGTCCATCCAAGAGGAAGAGCAATGGCTAAAACAAACCATTTGTGGGGAGACTGCTAGGCCTATCTCATATTAATGACTTCCTTCATATAGATTTTTAAAACATTCAAGTGTCGCCTGTCAGGGACCAAAATGTCAAGCTTTGCTGTTTGGAAATTGTAGACTCACGGTTATGAAAAGATGATTTTATAGGCCCGATCTAATGGAAATAAACATTACCCCATTACCTTCAGTAGAAGCAAATCTTTACAGTTCAAGCTATCATTATTAATGGATGTGAGAAGAAAGAAACGTTTCCAGGGGTTTATTTATTTATTTATTTATTTATCTAAATTTCTTTTTTTAGGCTAAGGAAGACTGGTGAGCTGTACCCTAGCAAATGAAAGTTGTCTTAAGGCTTTCTCCTCAGTGAATTTGCAGTGTGTAATTTAAAAGTAGAATTCAAAGAGAAAGTAGTTTAAAATAGCAGTCCTGTCTCTATGTAGTGTATTTCAACAAGTTTATTACCCGTTAGCATGTACTATCTTCATCAGAGAGAGGGAAAGGGGCACTTGTCCATGTATGTGCACAGGTATAGATGCAGGCTGTCTAGGTCGAAACACATGCATGGATCTCAGCACCACATATGTTAGGTTCTGCTCAGCGCATCGGAAACAATGGTTCTGATTATTCAAGTCCAAAATTCATTTCAGGTTGACTAGACTGCCTCAGGCAGAAGACTGTACTCACTACTTTAGCATGAAGTAGAGTTCCGCTGCAGATGCTAACCATGAGGCATCCATTGCCAGATGCTTTCTGAGCTCATGTGTTATGCACACATTAGGCAGGTGCAGTGGGAGATACATGTGTGGAATGTGGGGCATCAGTCTTCTGGCAGTCATGTTCTGGGGATGCAGTATTATGGCCACAGAGCACCTCAGTCAAGGAGACTGAGGATACTTCCAGAGATCTTCTCTGTCCCAGACACCATGCCTACATCTTCCTAGGCTCCTTCAGAGTTCAACACTACCTGCAACATTAACCTTTCCATAAACATTTTATGGGGACCTGCTAAGTGCCAGGCACTGCCTGTGGTTAGACATGTTTTCTGTCTTCCTATAGATTAGGAACTTAAAAGTTAGTATTTAACCAGAACTCTTTCCTGCTTCCCACTCCTTCTCTTCAGTGGCAGTAAGGTGAGATCACCATTCTTTCTCTGGAAATCTCAGGAGCACTGGCTAGCCACATGGCTATCTCCAGGAGGATATTTGTGTCACCACAGTGATCTTTTGACTGTTAGTTGACCAAATGGAACCTGGGATCTTCTGACAGTCAAGGGTCCTGCAGGGCAGGCTGCTTCCATGAGGTGTTTGGTGGTGCTTTGCTGGCCTTGCCTGATCTTTAGTCCCCTTTGAGTCTGGCTGTTAATCTTTAGCACGAGGCTGACACTGCAACACAGGGCACATAAGGTTGCCTAACATCTTGTTTATGTGTTCCTAGGGATCAGAAGCCAGTGTGTGGTTTCCCCTCAATATCAGGTCTTCGATCTCTATTGCCCTCTCACTTTCCCACTGTTGTCTCACACCTCCTTTCTTTTCCAGGAAGAGTCTGTTGCTAGAGATTTCCTTCCTGTTCTTTGAAGGATGCTCACAATCTTTATCTGGTGTTTGAACCTTCACTAGATAGTGTTTATGTTACCATGCCTGCCCCATACCCCTACTGCTTCCTTAGCCCTGCTCCCCATAGCTCCTGACCTGATCATATCCTACACATATGGTACTTGTCTTTAAATCCAAAGGCTTCACTTTGAAGCTCCAGCTATGATCCTTGAACTTTGTCAGAAACTGGGGTACATAAAAAAGAATTCTCTGAGAGTAAAGGATTCGTTTCCTGGTGGGCATTCCTAACATTAGAAAGATACCAGGTTTACATATGTGACACAAACAGCAGCTGTAGCTACACTGCAGATTGTTGCTTGACAAATTCTTTTCCTAGGTTCCATATGGAATACAGAAATTCATCAGTGTTCCCATGCATTCAGTGTCTATCATAAGCTAATCATTACATAAGGAAGCATGTGACCATTGGGAAAGGATTAGCAGACTACTCAGATCTTTAGGAGTGGGAGGAGATCATTAAAACTGGTGGTAAATAAGGAGAGCAGCTATCTAGGGAATATAGCTCCTAGATGAGAAGGGTTTCCATTGGCAGAATAGAGGGTAAGAGTTCCAGGCATCTAATTTCATTGTAGTATTCCTTTTCTGCAAATTTAGCACCAAGGCTATAGGTTATGTGCTACAATGAAAGAGTGATAGGAAAATGGCAAAAAAACTGTTGTGAAGATAACAGCAATGAGTAGCAGAAGGAGCCAACCTAATTAGGCGGGAGGGACAATAGTTGCTATGGGGTAGAATTTTCAGTTGTCTAACATTGGTGTGAGATGATACTGAATCTTGTATGCTCATTTCAAGTAAGTCCAAGAATGTTAGGTTGCTTATAACAAGAAGCCATCTTACAGTTTCTTACAGACCATGGAATAGGTGACTTGGGGAGGGTTAGGGTTAATGAGTGAGGGGTGTCCAGGTAGGAAGCTTGAGGTCATCTGGTAGAAATTGTGAAGGTTATGGAGACAGTGATAGGGAAGGATGGATGGATGCTACAGATGTTGGGAATCTTCTTTACAGGAAGTGATAGTTTTGATGTTGGAGTGTGACAGGAATTAAAATGACTGTAGTTAAACAGTTTGGTGACTTGGAGAACTGGGGATTAATTAATAAACATGACAGAATTGTGTGGCAAGAGGGAAGTGTATGGCTTGAGTATGGAGCCAAGAAGGAGGATTCAGAACATAACCTAAGTAGATTGTCAGCCATATATCCTGGTGGCTGTTGTGAAGTAATTTTGTTCACAAAATATGAGTAAGACATGGGAGGCTGAGTGAAGAACGCTGTCCTCAAGGAAATAATCACTTGGCAGATACATTATGGAAGAGATATCAGGGCTTCCCTGTGTTCTATATACCAAAGATATTTCACTTTTGCTTTGAGATCTACAATTGACTAGATTTCTTTTACCAAATAGCAGTACCAGCTTGGTGTGTGTGTGTGTGTGTGTGTGTGTGTGTGTGTGTGTGTGTGTGTGTGTGTGTGGTGTGTGCTGGTAGTGGGGTTGTCCTTCTGTAGGTCAGGTACTAGGACTTTACATATTCAAATAATGTTTTAATATAAAAGGAAAACATCTCTATCCACTAACTTACTAAAAATACTACTCTTGGATAATTCTCATAATCACCATAACTGTGTTGGAAGTATTCGCTTATTTTGCAGTTTGAAAGTTGAAGTTGAGTAAACAACATGCCCAGGGTCAAGACTTAGAGTAGATGCCAGAATGGATAAGCATTTCAGAACTGCAATATAAAACTTAGGTTTATAACCATTCCCAATGCTGCCTCATAATTAGTACTTGCCAGGCACTGAGCTTCTCATCACCTTTACGCCTCTTTCAAAGTTTCCAAATGCCTGAGATTATTTCTGTCTCCTTATTTTCAGTCTTTCTAATTTAGAAATCACAGGAAATTCTAAAATTCAGCAATTGTTCCCTGCTTAATTCCACTTCTACCTGAAGAGTCAGCATGGTAATGGACCTTATAATATTTATATGTATTGGGAAGAGCAACATGAGAGCCCATCCTACTACCCTAGTCAGAAGATGAACACCCATATTCTGCAGCACATGGTGCCATGGGTGTTTCAATCTGCATAAAAATATGTGTGTGTATACATACATACATACATACATACATACATGCATATTCAGGAGACACTGCCATTGTGGGGTTGGGACTCTTAGTTCTTAATTATCCTCTTTGAAGCACTTTGAATGTTCTTGGAATTTGTTAACTGATTGACTAAGATTCTTGTTGTTAACTTGAATGAAGATAAAGGCTGTTATAAAGTGTTATTAGCGTGTCCTAAACTTGGCTTTAGTTTTGTTCATTGGGACTTTGGAAATATCTTTGTAAAGTAGACTAACATGGATGCCTGTGTGTTCTCCTGAAAGGTAAGTTTAGTGGGAAATACAGTCCCCCAATACAGTTCTCTTTGTTAAGTAATACCAGTTATTCAAATCAGCCAATTGCAAACCATAGTCAGTTTTACTCTTGCCTAACTCCAATATCAATTTAAAATATAAATGTTCCTCCCAATAAACAACTTCTTATAAATTGCACTTAGGCCTGATCATTCTCTTTCCCATAGCACCAAACCATCTTGTATTAGTGATTACACAATTTTCTCAATATTTTGGCCTCCTTTTCCTCTATGTTAAGGTAAGAAATGGTGCCCTTTTCATCTTTCTCCTACATGCAATGCTTGCAATTGGTACATGCCATAAGAGGTAGTGTCATTTGTCAGCTAAATTATAAGCAGGGAGGATGATTTCTTCTTTTTTAAATTTTGTTTGGTTCCTGTGTTTTCTTAAATCCCTGGGTTTCTGATTCAAAATTATGTGTACAAACATAACTGAGTAGCTAGCTGGTGAATAAATGAATGAACAAATGACATTTAACTTATGATCTTCTAAACCATTCTGGAAGTGTTTTTAGGGGACTTGGAAAATTACTTGGGTAATTGGATCTGTTGAATAGCTGCCGGGCTGGGTCTGGTGACTGCCTTGAAATCTGCAGATGGGCCAGTTATTCTGCTTCAGTTTGTTCATTCTCAGTTTCAAATAGTACAGGTTTCTGTGCCTTGATGTTTAAGATAAAGTGGGACCCGTTTTGCATTTCTGGTTGCGTTGCCAAAACAGTGTTTTTGCTGTCTAAACATGCACATATTAGCACCCATTCCCACTGCAGCACCCAAGAAAGGACTGCTGTGTGTCTTTGCCCTTCTGGTTTGGTGGCAAATTATTGATCAGGGTGTTAAGGTAACAGCTGTACTGCTGATGGGATGAAGATAATATCCGAGAATGTGACTGGTATTTCCTGACATGATTGTTTTTCCTGGGAGCTCCGCCATCCCAGCATGTAGGAGTGTTTAGTAGGTACATATTGTGAGTTGTGTTATAGGAGAGGACAAACCTAGGCACTCTAATTACTCCATTGATTTATATTCTAACCCTTACCTCTCTGTGTGTATATCTTTTCACTTTTATTTTTTTAAATATTGTCTTGAGTCTTTAGATTTTTATGTTGTTCCCCATTCCTTCCTTTTAAGTGTTTCCTAAGGCACTTTTGGAAGGGTTATGAGCAAATGCTATCATTGCCTATAATCGCTTTGCTCTTGAGTTTGATTGTTTTTCTGATATCCTCAAATGTATTTCTGAACATTGTTTCTATTTATATGTATTTTAGCTGAACAGTATGATATCTTGATAAATATATTCATGGTGAAATGATTTCTACTGTCATGTATGTTAACCTAATAATCACTTCATGTCTCTTTTTTGTTGTACGAGCATCTAAATCCTGTTTCTGGAAAATATCAGAATACACTACAATATTGTTAACTTCAGTTGCAGTGTAAGATATTAGACCTACACAACTGCAAGGTTGTCCCTTTGACCTTCTTTTCATTTCTCCTGCCCCCTAGTACATTCTTGGTTGTTTAAAAAAGTCATTTTTCAGGTCCCCATTCTTCTTGAATTTTCTGAGGTATTTGGATATTGCCCACTGATCAGTCTATTATGAAACTTTCTCTTTGTTGGTGTTTAATATAAATAATTGAGTTGTTATTACTGTTCAGTTACTGAAGAAGTTTTTCTTCTTCCATGAACTAACTCTCTAACTCTCTCTCTCTCTCTCTCTCTCTCTCTCTCTCTGTCTCTCTCTCTCCCTCCCTCCCTCCCTCCCTCTCTCTCTCTTTCTTTCTGATGACTGTACCAAAGATACCTCTCTCTTACACATTAAGTATTCAGGTAGACTAGAGCTAACTGGGCAAGCCAAAGACTATGTCTGAAATGGCTCCCTGGGGCCTCAGTGTCTGATTGTGTTGGCACCACTGAACTAAGAACCTTGTCTTGGCCTGACTTTACAGTGGCATTTTAAGCAATGCCTCCTTTCCTTAATTAACCGAGGCAATCCAAGGAAAAATGGTTTGTGAAATGATGCTCAAGTGGTCTTTAACTACCATCTTATTCCCTGGGGGAGTCTGTAGAGTTGATAATTCATCCTTAACAATGCACTAGAGAAGCCAGTGTTGAAGATAATTATTGTTAGCACTTTAACTTATATTTATAAGTAAATTCTCTTTCTATTATAAATTTCTATTTTGTAACATCCTATTTTATATTAATATTTTATTTGTCTTACACAATATAAGCTATATAGTTGTGTATCTTAATTTATCTTTAGAAATCATTTCATAGAGACAACCCATGCAAATTCCACATATTCTTTCAGTTTCCCTAAATGAATAAAAAGGCAAATGTTTTGCTGCGAAACTGAGTTTTAGTTAGGAACCCTGCCAGTCTATGAAACAAGAATAGCAAAGATGAACAGTGACCTTAAACTGCCTTTCTGAACATTAAAAAGATTCCCAATTTCAAGAAACTAATATTTTATATGTGCAGAGAATTCTTTAAACCTTCAGAAGCCACACAGGGACCATGTCTCCTTTTCCCAATGATGGACCCAGAACTCGGAAGAGCTTCTCAAGATCTTTAGGGTCACAAGGCATCTCTTTCTTTTTTATACTCCAGAACCCCAGAGGCACTATTGTAAAATGACTGGGGAGAAAAATAGAACTGTATTCAGAAAGAACTGCTTCTCTTTTTCTAGGTATGTCACTTGATTCAAGCAATTACATTTCTTATTCTGAAAATCAATACTGGATTTATAAATTTATTTATTCATTCAGTAAATATTTACAAATCCTGGTATAACACGTGAGAGTCTAGAGACACTGTAGAAAATGAGTAGGAGTTCCTATCTCCCCTGAGCTTCTGTTCGAGCTGGTTGTGTTAAGTCTGAATGAGATGCAACATTAGGAGTGCTCTTAGTCCATAACAAGGGCATGCAATAAATGATTGCTAACAAAATGCATAAAAAGTCCATGAACACCTGGAGGTGATGGCAATTGCATCTCATCGATAAATATGTCAACAAGGAAACCATTATTATTTAGTTACAGTAAAGGGGATTTGTAATTTATAATTCATCAGTTACAAACACAATCATCATCATCATCATCATTATCATCAAAATAATCAACTCTAGAATCCTCACATAGAAGGGCATCTGTGGTGGATAGAATGAGATGACTAAGTATTGAGTTGGGCTTGGCAATTTTAGTATCTGGAACATGGAAACTGGGCTTCATGATTCTGATCAGATTCCAATTTCAGTAATCCTGGGTCCATGCCAGTTGCTGGGGGGAGAGGAGAAAGTGAAGTTTTTGCCCACTTTTTCCTGTGTTAATTCAGGGGAAACTTATTCTGTAAGAGGAAATAGTGGCTTTCTTACATACAGGGCTCTGCAGAATCGATTTTTGATGGACCATTGTCTTTAAAGTTGTATGGGAGATCATGTAAGCAAGAAATGCTTGGCATTCAGAGAAGGAATATGAGTTCCTATTTCTAGCAAAACAGCAGGAATTCTACCACCCACTGGCTATCCTCTGAAATTCCACAAATTAAATTTATTAAAGTTATTTTCTTTGCCTTCAAAACATGAGCTTAAATATCTAATTGTCTGCATACATATGTGTGTACAGATATATGGGCTTTAAATATGTTTTGTAAAACTTCATTTCTCATATAACTTGTCACAGACACGTGCTCCTTCTGTTTCTTGTGGTTTCTGGAGCTCTCTGGCATTTGCTACTTTGTACTTATAGCTTCTTTTGTTGTGATAACAGCTTTAGAAACAGTTATAATACCTAAGAGTTGAGCATCTTTTGTGAGCCTGGTTTTTTGCTGACTTTAGACGCTGGCAGGAAGGTTTGGTAATACATGACATTCCTAAGAACTCAGTTATGTATTTCTGCCTAGATAGTTTGGTTTTTTCATCTACCACTTTATTTGCTTACTTGTTTATGTAATTTGTGTGGGGATAGTCATTGTGTGTGTGGGGGTCAGAGCATAACTTGAACGAGTTGGTCCTCTCCTTCTACCTTGTGGTTTCTGACTTAGGACATCACTCTTGGCAGGAAGCACCTTTACCCAATGAGCCATCCCACTGGCTCTTTTTAAAATGTATTTAAGTTTGATATTTGTTCTTATCTTTTAGTCAATAAATGGCTATTTGCAAGAATATCCGGTACTATAGGTTTCCTGGATAGCTCTATAAAACCAAAAATGTCCTTGGTAAAAAATTGTATGAAAGTTCTGGTGAAGATTCAATTTCAAGGGAAGAAACATCCAACTACCTGTCCCTGGTCTCTGGGAGAGTCCTTTAGTGAGAATGGGGATTCTGCTGCCTGGATCCCCAGTGGGTATCCATTGTGTACTTTCTTGTATCAAAGATTAATTCCAGGGGTCTGACTTTTACATCATTCAACCCCATATGCAGCACAGTTCCTAGAACATAGAAATGACTTAAAAATGCTGTTTAGAGGAATGATATGATTGGGAAGCTCTAGACATCAACCACATGGAAATGAGGAAGCCGTTGGCTTGAGTAGCAAGAATCATTGTTAAAAGAACAATTCTAGAATGGGTATAGTGTCTGGCTAATCTCTGTCATGAAATGTCTCCTTTGAAGGGATGACAGACAGCCCAAATGTGATTCTTTGAGTGACTTTCAGCTCTGAGCCTGTCTCTCGTGTGGCCAACAAAGATCAGCAAGCAAAGGCGTTTTGTACATAAAAGTGTACTCCATCTAGCCAGAGCTATTTGCAGTGACTAATGGGTCCTGGTAAGCAGAAACCATGAAGCAGTGTCCTACCAGACAGAAAATACCAACACAGAGAACTTTGCTTAGAACATTGGCTATAGAAGCTTAGCATTTGGCATTTTCAACAACTGCTGTTTGATTTGCATTACGCTTGTGATGGCACATTCTGGAAACACAGTCAGCTCTGATATAACTTGTGCCAACTCGGGGAGATGAATGTGGAGATATAAATGTTTTGTCTCCTCTTATAACTCTGGGAACACATTTCTATATACCTTATATTTTTTTTTGGTTCAGGGTGGGAGGACCTGGTTTTCAAAAAATGTCAGCTGATTTCCATAATATAACATGAGTGTAGTTATTCATATATTTGATGTCTGGGAAATGACTGCCATATGCCAAATCTGGTGACTGGAAATTTTCTGGATGTATAGCACATTGTTTTCTGTTCTGATGTAGGATCTCCATATACTCAATCCTTATGATCATTCAGCAATCCTTTCCTATACCACTATTAATACCTGGTACCCTGGGAAAGCCAGTTTGCTGCTCCTGTGTGCCCTGTAGCCTCTACCTAGGGTCACATGTTCCCCTCTCTGCCCATAAAGTTTTTTTCTTTTTTTTTTTTTTGGGTGAGAGAGTCTGTGCTGTGACATTTTCTTTTTTGTAACAGCAATTGTTTAACAGAGTACTGAATACTGTACATGCTTGCGATGTCTATACTGAATGATACAAAATAAGGAATTTAATAATCTGAAATTATTCCTGGAGTGTGTTAGACAAAGTATAGCACTATGTATTTCAAGAAACCCCAAGCCTGCTGGGCACTTGACTTGGGCTGGAGGGAACTTCTTGTTAACTCATATATACTCATTTATATGAAGCATGATTTTTGAACATCTAGTCTGCTTCTGGTTATTGGTGTTTTCAGAAATAAAAGTCAGACTTTTAAAAATATTACTAATACTATTTTTCATAAGGGACAAAAGGTAAATATGCAAGAAAATCTGGGTTTAGAGCTATCTGTATGGCCAGGTGATTTTATAGAAGCTGATAATATGTTTCAACCTGCTTTCTACTGGAAAAAAAGACCTTTCTGTCCTCTCCTTCCCCTTTTCCTTCATAACTGATCATCCATTCATCTGAGGGTCATTCATTCTTGGCTTGCTCCATTTTATTAGATGCTTGGGCTACATAGACAAATGGCACATGCTCCCCAGGAAATGCACATTGATAAACATTTTTTAGAAGTTTAATCTATCTGCCTTTGAGTGAGACATTTGAGTACAACACTTATCTCTGTGTAAAAACTCACCTAGCTAGGGCAAGGCCACCCTCATTTATAGACTTAGAATTCCTTTTCTCAAGCTAGGTTGCTGTGCTAAAGCCATGGAACTGTTTGCCTATGAGGCCTCTTGGTCTGGCTAAACACAGCAGCACACTGGAAATGTATACAATCTCTATTGATCATCCAGGTGCCCAATAAGATTTATTTGAAGTCTAGTCTTGATATCTTATACTACTCTCCCTCCCCCCCCCACTTCATACCTCTATCCTAGGAAAAGCCTGGATGGCCTCTTTTGTCCAGATGGGAGGAGAATGCTGTTCTGAATGAGTTGTTGAAAAGATTACCATGACTGAAATAACATAACTATTCTAAAAGTCCCGTGACCTGATAAGAAATTCCTTGCCTGGATTCTTGGCATCATTATTTAAAACTCAAAATGATTCTCCTCAGAACTAACACTCCATATCTGAGTGACTTATCTGCCACTTGTCATGTACACATAGCCTTGTGGAGTTAGTTATATTTTTACTATTCCTGTCTCACTTCCTTGACTAAATTATAAGCCCTTTGAGAATAATAAAATGAACATTGATGATAGTTAAAATTTATGGAAGGCCTCTATGTGTCAGGCAGCCTTCTGAGCACTCAACATGTTTTAATTCATTCAATCTTCTCAACAAGGCATGTGTTAGGTGTTTAATTATTGTCTTAACTATGGGTGGGAAATGGAACAGCAGAGGAATTTAGTACCTTCTGAAGATGCCATTCCTATGTGGTACTGAGGACTCATGCCCAGAGTTAAGACTGCAGATCCTAAAGCCCTCAACAATTACTTTCTAGCCCTGGTAGAGATTTAATGTGTTAGCCTGCATGCTGAATTGCACCTGGAAGGTGCTCTAGAAGTATTAAAGCATTGATTTATCATATTCTCTTCTAAATGATTTTGTAATTGTATCAAGATTCTCTGTAACACTCTGAGTCTGACATAAATGAAAGTTGTGTTACTATTCTTAGTGAGCGTGTAAATATCGAGAGTAGTTATTTCAGATACGGTGTAGATGTTTATGTAGAATTCCTCCTCATTGCAACCGTCAAAGTTTTCTTGAGCCAAAGGGTTTCTCACATGCAGGTAAGTGAATCTGTCAGACCCTAAATTTGAGATTAATTTAATATACTTTCTGTTCTGTAACTGTATCTCATTTATCTAGGGCAACATTTTAAATATAATTTAATCTTTCTTTCATTAGCGTAATACTAATCCAATGGCTTATTGTATGCTCTCTCTCTATATATATACATATAATAATATTTCATTATTATTATTTTTCTTAACTTTATTTTTCATAATTGTAAACACACATATACACTCCCATGCCCCAACTCTCACATTAATTTGATCATATTTCCTTCCATTTCCCTCGTCCTTCTCTCAAGTCCATCATCTTCTATAAAACCCCTTTAATAAAATTGCTATTGCTTGACCACAAATGAATGTTACTTTTTGAATAAGGACAACTTTCCTGTAGCCACACACTGAAGAATATGGCTCTTCCTCTAGTAAGAGCTTAACTCCTCAATGAAGGCTGGGCTCCCTCGCTCCACCTATGAGGGACTATCAGTGGGCCCAGTCCAGTGCAGCTCTTGTGTACCACTCTTTTAACCAGATGCTGATGCTGAAGACACTACAAACTTTGGTTGTAGGATACAGAGAAATCCAGGCAGAACTGTGCCAGAAGCCCACTCTTGCTCTGAGTCCTTAGGTGCACCATCCATGTCATGTCTGGAAGACAGTGTTTCACAGCACTCCTTCTCCTTTTCTGGCTCTTTCATTCTGTCTTACCCATCGTATGTGATGCTTTTTCTGAGATCTGGATAAAAGTAGACTTTAAACAATAAGGGTAAAACCAGTTATGATGTATCAGCACACTTGAAAGAATGTGGCTGGTTAACCAATATTCCATGAGACAGAAGAACGCAAGCAGAAGGGAAACCCATACAAATTCTATGAGCAAAGAAAAATGGGTGAAATATTCGATATGAGATATACCAAAATGAGGAAGTATGAACTTGGGGAAGAATTTGAAAAGGGAAATAAGAGTGTCTTTACTGCTTGGAATACAGGCAGGGTATTGAATCATGAGAATGAAGAGTAAGTAGACATGCAGATGGCCACAGGCATCCTTGTCAAGGTGGTGAGGGTGCAGAGTGGCAGCTACAGTCATCTCTTTTCTGAAGTGGTCACCTCTTCTTCAACTCCCATATAGCAACAATTTCTGATTAGTTTCTAAACTGCAAAACTTTCAGATGAAATTTTAACTTCAGGATGTATTGTTAACTAATCTAACAGTGTTTAAGAACCGTTTGTAGACAAAACCACATTATCTAAGCAAAAGTTGTGTCTGGGCTTCTTATGGAGAGACACATTCATTTTGTAACATGAACCAGCATAAACATCCAAGTTTTTATTCAGACTCTGGTGGCATGTCTTCACAAGACAGGAAGAGCAAGGGCCTCAAAAGGGGATTTGGTGTGATCCAATTCAAGTTATTTTTTTCTGCTCTGTAAGATGTGAGAAAGTACTAGAAAAATGTATTGATTTGATGAAAGAAAGTAGACAATTATCAATTACATTGTATACATGAATGAAAATCTTATAATGATGGTCAGTGAGATGGTTCAGTGAACTAAAGGCACTTGCTGCCCAGCCTGATGATTGAGTTCAGTCTGAACCCACCCACATAGTAGAAGGAGAGAACTGACTCCCTCAACTTGTTACCTGAACCCCACAATTGAGACATGCCATTAAAGCACAAATTCACACACACACACGCACATGCAGGCACGCATGTATGTATGTACACAGGCATGCACACACGCACACACACACACTCCACATAAATAGATAAATGTTATTTAGAAAATTACAATCTTACAATGAACCCATACTTGTACAAATAATGGCTATTAATTATATATTTTAAAGAACGGAACTTAACGCACACAAAAGAAAACTAGACCCTTGTTCCTCTACTTAATTGTATGACACCTGCATGGTAAGGGCTTATGACCTGGAAACTTGTTAAAGGCTCAGAATGTTTTCACTCCACATATCCTGACTCAGAATCTGCATTTAACTATCTTTAGGTGTTTTGTGTGCACATGAGTGTTTGAGAAGCACCAGCTTTGGAGAACTTCATGTTCTCATTTATAACAGTGCTTCCAGCAGGCTTTCAGAGAGCCTTCAGCATCACCAGTAGAATGAAGGAACAGCAACAACATAAAGGTTTACCCTCACTGAAGCTGAACAGAGCAGTTAATATGGTAATGGTGACATAGTTAGCAATGCATCCATAGTGATAACTTCTGCACAAGAACCTGATGAGCTAAATATGAGGAACTGCACAGGTAATGCATTCATTTGGTAATCAGTAAATTGCCTTACATAGTCAGTAAATTGTTAAATCCTGGACACCTGATAAGATCATTTGCTTTCACATGTTTTTTTCAATATTGTGCTGAGCCTTGAGTATAAATTGAATAGAGTGACCTTTTGGTACTCTATGAAATTGACTGCATTCCCTAAGATTCTCTGGTTTCAATTACCATAAATTGTTTGATGTTGGGTCCGCAGTCACTGTGTAGTTTCCAGCACAGTACTATGTTGTCATTGGTTCTGATGTTTTGTATGCAGCGGTATAACATGTTCACTAATGAGTATATGACCATGGACATGGGTGTTCTCAATCAGGACTTCTTGTCAAGTATAAGAACAATGTGTAAATTATCCAAAGCAAATCAAATCACAAAGCTGATTGCAAAATGTTGAGTGATTTGGGGCCCAATGATGGAAACTGTGTTCTAGGTTGCCAGAGCTTGAGTTTGTGAGATGGATAAGTCAATTAGTGGCTCCTCAGTTTATTAGCAACTTAATTGTCAGAATGTAATGAAACTTCTGAACTGCAACAACTCATTAGAAGCAATGAAACACATGACTTTTCTTTTTCTAGAATATTCAGTGAGCTGTATTTTCTTCCCCCAAAGACATCCTGAAAATAAAATGAACAATTAAGTGTAATTTTTTATCTTTGAAGCAGGAAGAGATTTAAATTCCTTCACTGGAAAAATGCTCATAAAAGGTTAAGTCCACACAAGTAAATGAGCCTGGGTTCTAATTCTCACTCTGTCATGTATTTTTTATGTCTCCTGTATTGATGGCTTAATCTCTTCAAGCCTCTCTCCCCTGTTTGTAGAACAGCACAGTAATGATTATCAAAGGGATTATTGTGTAAACAAAAGGAAATAACATTGTGCAGTGTATAACAATAACCATACTACATGGCATGTGGTCTTTTATCTTTATCTTAAGGTCACTTAGATTTTAGTTTTGAATATTAAAGTACCATTAATAAACACATAGACCATGTCTGACCTGTCATACATCATACATCAGGTCATTAGGTGGCTGTATTTTGATGGCTTCTTATACCTTGTATATATGGACTGCTTCTGCAAACCACGAATTTACCTTCAGGGCCCTCGGTAAGTGTCAACTAAGTCTATTTAACCTCCAATTTTGTTTATTCAAGTGACCAGAGCAGAAGCTCAAAGATGAATCTGTGTGCTCCTCTTATACTTTATTATAGTTACAGTGACCAGAAAAAAACTGATAATGTGAATAATAAAGAACTACTGAAAAGTCCTGAGTGGTGATTACAACTTTAATTCATATTTTAAAGGCAGTAATTATTTCTTAAAGTCCACAGCCCCAAAGAGCAGTATAATATGGAAAGAGGACTGCATCTCCAAATAAAAGTGAGAATAATATCTATTTTCTTTTTCTAATTTTGATTTTATTTTTCCTCAATATTATCATTACTTAGCCTATTTTTATCTTAATTAAATAAATCATTTTATTGGCTTCAATGTAGGCTAGCAAGGTTACTGCTTAATTGTAAAGCTAGGGTTAGTGTTTTCAAGTCTACTGTTTCATACATTCTTGCTCAAGATACATATATTCCAAAAGTATTTCCTTAACCTAGTGGATAAAAGAGGAAAGAAAAGAATAAGGACAAATAAAACAAAGTATTAGCCTTGGAGTAGCTTCATTATATATTTTTGTCCTTTTATTTTGATTGAGACATAGTACTTATACATATGTAAGGGCTAAGCATGACAATGTGTTCATTGCACCTATGAAATAGACCTTTTATTACAGAAGTTAGGTAATCTATCTACCACATTTGTTGAAGACTATATCTGTAGTCTTATTTTTAAATAAGAAAAATTAGTTTACTTCTTCTATCATGCTCAAAACCACACCCACATGTGTGTGTGTGTATCCTGTTAATATTTCCTATGAATCATTGTCTCCTGTATTGTTTTAAAAACTATATTTTTACTGTAGGTGGGGCGTTCTGAATTGAAGGTAGTATCTATGGACCTTTTACCAACTAGATTCAACCATACGTATAAAGATGAGACTGTGTCTCATCTTCAGTCACAGTCCTTATGAGATGTAGTTTCCTGAGATATATTTGGAATGTGTGCACTTTTTTGATGATGTAACATTTCTCTTTGGAGTAGCAAATATCTCTATGATGATCTGTGGTACGGTTGATGCACAGTATCACACACTATTACCAAGCAATCCCCTGCAGTTGACAGTGCTGAGTTCAGTGGCCCCAAATGACTTCCCAAACAACACAAGCTTCTACGTGATAAAATTAGAACTTAATTTAATTCTTCTAAGTCAAAAAATCCCATAAGATTTCCAATATATATCTTGTAATTATTCACAATGGACGCGGTATTGATGAGAAGAGCGGTAAAACAAGAGGCTTGGGTTAATGTTTGGAGAATATTGAATGCACTTCCAGGGACAAATTGAGCAGCAATTGATATTTTAGTGGCATCTAAATATTTTGCTATCAATTGCTAAAGCCTGATGTTTTCACACAGTGCCTGGAGGTAAAGAGATCCACACTGGGCCCAGTCAACTCCTGCTGATAGCATTATATCTTGAGCTCTGAGTGAACAGATTACAGCTGCTGATGGCGCTATCCCAACAGTATTGGAAAGTTTGTCTGTCACTATTGCTACCAGCTGGGGTACTAAGGATACCAAGCAGGTCAGGGACAGGTACTGTCAAGATTCTTCTGCTCCAGGGCCCTTGTTAGGATTTCATATATATTCTATTACTGTTTTTACACTGGCCATTACTTTCCACTTGCTGTCACAAAGTTTTATGAGCAAGAAATAAATTCAATCCAACTATAAGTATAATCCAAATGCAGTAAATATTTTAAATGATTTAATGCGAAATGCATGCTACTACATTTATAGATGTAAAAAGAAAGTAACCCAACTTCTAATGCGGATTCCCCTGGATGTCCTTTTATCTTTACACCCATCCTTAAGCAGGCAATCTGATCTATGTGACCTAATGGTTCTTTACAAAGCATGGAATTTGACACTGGTAATAGAAGTTCTTGATTAGTGGGTGTTGCTATTCTACACTAGAGATCTACTTAATGGAGTTATAAGTGTTAAAATAAGATTGGAACAGGTAACTGAGAAGAAAGCTAGAACTTTGAAAAGAAAGAGCCTCTAGTACAGGCTCCAGGATGGGTTGTAGCACCTGTATTCTTTAGTTGCGTAGAGGGTCCTGGGCATCTTCAAGCTGGACAAGTGGACCTTACACATTGGGAAGCTTTGTTTACTTGGGCTCATGATGGGCACTCATTTTCATTTCCTTAAAGGTTCTACCATTTAGTCTTTTGTAGGAGTGATTCTCAGTCCTGGATTCCATTATAATCCTGCCTGGGAAGCTTTAAAAGTACCGACTCCCATTTGCAAAGGTACTGATTTAATTGCTCTGGCATAAGAGCTAAAACATAAATATTTTTTAAAGTGCATACATACATTCTATTGAATAGCCAGTACTGAGAATTACTGCTTTCCAGCTACCTTTCATTTCATATAAAAGATAGTAGCAAACTGTTCTGTGAGTCCAGTTCTTCTGGTTCCAATTATATTTTCAACTTTAAGTGCTTCTAAGTTATCTCAGTGTGAAGTCTTTCCCAAGAAAACTATTCATGCTCTGCTTTTATAATTAAATCTGATTCTTAAATATATTTGGCTTTTCTTAACCACAAGTAGCATTCATATTGCTCTAGCCATTCTTTTATTCTTCACAGTTATTTATCATGTTTATAGTAATTTATGTTGTCAGTCATTAGTCTCCTTTCTTGTTCAAAATAAGCTCTCTGAGGGAAAGGATTTTATTTATTTTGTTCATTGCTATATTTCCAGTGTCAGGAATGCCTGGTATATAGTAAAGTCTCAAACAGTAATTATTAATGTGGTACCTAATCATTTTGTTGTGCAAACCACAATAACTAACTCCAAAGTGCATATTATCTATTGGAAAACACAGATTTGGACACATAATTTTGTAATTATGGTCCAATTTTTCTTTGGAAGTAAATATGTTGGAATTTTTCATCTACAATATTTTAAATGATGTTGAATATTAAGGAAGAAAAATAGTGGTATGAGAAAAACTATTTCTTCAATGTTAATTTCTTTTATTCTCCTGGAAAGCAATGGGAGCCAATGGCAAAACTAACCACCGTACTTGCATAGATCAGAACAAATGCAGACTTATGTCTGTAGATCTTCAATCTTAAAGAAGTTTGTTCAATGCTTTGAGTGTCTTCCTTCTCACTTCCTATGTAGTAGGACTGCATGACTTGATTGTACGTTCTCACTATCTGTTTCTTGTGTGTTACTACATCCTGGTATTATGGAAGTGACTAAAGGATAAGCTCTTACATTATCTGACATCTCCTTTTGTTGTTTTGTAACTCCTGAATTCTTATCCAGATTTGCCTGGCCCACTCTTGCTATTCCCCATGCTGTTACAGCTGAATGTGCTGTTTAAGCCTCTGATATCCAAGTCACTTAAAAAAGGTGTTATGGATGTTATAGGCCCCATTGTCTAAAGTGTGTTTCCTGCTTCCTCACTATGCATGCTCCCACCATACGCATACAAATCACCAATAACCACAGAGGAGCCTGCACTGAGAACCAACTCAGAGGAAAGTGGTTAAAGATTCCTCATGAAAGGTGTACTCAGTGTAGCATTAAAAAGAAACTCAGGATATAAATCCTCAGTGATTGCAAACTTATTCAGAAGCTTTGGAAAGCAGACCCCATGTAGAATTGTTAGATGTGAAGTCATTGAAAAAATGAAGCTCTCATATTGCATTTATTTACCAACTATTTATCGACAGTCCACTCTTCTGTGCAGAACACTTTAGTGGGATATGAAAGTTGCTCAAGGAGTCTCACATCCAATCTCAGCTCTAATGGTTTCTTCTCTCTTGGGGAAGGGCCAGGCACAGCACAGAGGATTACCAGGAAGCACACTTTGATTTCCTTTACCCTAGATGGCCCCACAGAGGACAGGCTTGCCTCTGAATAGCTTGCCTCTACCATGAGACAATTTTCGCTCATTCTATGCTATTGCTGGGATAGCACAGTAATCAGATCATTTGACACTGTCTGCTTCTTAGTGTACCCAACCTGAAATGCCACATAGATCCAGGTGCCGGGGATCTGCAGCTGCACAATCTCACACATATCTCGTGGTGCTAAGTCTTTGTGAACAAGTAACATTGACCTTTATGATGATGCTGTCTAAGCATTTCTTTTAGGCAGAAAATGTACTATCATATATAGAATAAAGATTGCTTACATCGTCACTCCAAAAAAGTACCGTCTCTGTCCTTGAGTCATGTAGTCTGCTAATTTGCCACAATAAAACCTCGTAAGTTATTTACAGCTACCTCCTATCTGAAGACCTGGTGCTGATTGGGGCTCATAGGTGATTGTTGTTACAGTTTTTGATTATTGAAATGAAAACTTCATGAACTTAATTTCTCCTTCATTGAAGCTCAGCTTAAGACTGCTTATTCCTTCAACTGTTCTCTCCCTCTCTCTTTCTCTGTTTCTCTTTTTCACACTTATGAAGACTTAGAACTGTTGGTAACTGATCTTGAAGAAGTTTGCTCAACACTTTGAGTCTCTCTTTTCATCTGCCATGCAATAATATTGCATGTCCTGACACTACACTTTTAATATCTGTTTCTTGTATGTTGTTGCATACAGGTTATTATGGAAGCCATTAAAGAATAATTGGTTAAATGACCTGATTTCTCCTTTGGTTGTTCTGTAATTTTGAATTCTTATCCGGATTGGTGTCTCCCACTCATTATTTCCAATGATGTTACTTTGATGAAGCTGAGAAATCTGAATCTCAAGATCTAGATTTAGTGGTCTATGTTTGGGTCCAGAATGCTTTGTTTCTGTTCTTAAGGCACCAGCTATTCAGGAAAAGAAGTTGGTAGCTTTGCGACGTCTAGAAAATTCGGGTTTCTGCAAAACTACCTTTTTTGAGGAAAAATGTTTAATGCCATCTTTTACATGGGAGTAGTAAGAACAAATGAAGGAAAGGGAAAGAACATTCCAGCAGAGCAACCAATCATGTCCACTAGGAGTAAAGGTGGGTTGTGATGGGACATGAGGCAGCAACAAACAGTGAGAAGCAATTTCAAAGTGCCCCTCTCTTTCCACATGGAGGATTGCTTTGTTTCATGGGATATAGTTGCCTGGACATTTTGGTTTATCTGTTGATAAGTATAGATATGACTTCTGATATAAATATGGATTAGAATAGGCCAAATTTATCCCCTTTTCCTATAAGCTCTTCCTGAAAATTCCAATAAAGAATGTGGGAGCCTTATTTTATCAAATATATTTACTTTGATATTCCACTCTGCCTCTCATTAGGCACATGATTTTTAGACTAATAATAGTGTTAAATGGATAATTTAAATAAAATAATGCAATATGCTGATTAACTCAGCATTGGAAACATGGGAAGCATTCAGTAAAATCTGCTGCTATAGCTATAGTCGCCAGCTCAGGACCTATGCATGATCAAGCCAGCCACCATTCTTGGATGGATAGGGGAGGGACTTGAAATGTCCCACTCTTAGCTGAGTATCTGTTGACAGTTGTTGACTGCAGTTGGGTTTCCTTGGGGTGTGATGCCTGTTAAGTTGCACGTGCTCCATTGGGTACCTTTACATCTATGTATACACAGACAAAACTAACTGGATTCAATGGTTCATTTAAAAAGAATCAAGAAGAGGCCATGAAGTTGGGGAAAGGGCCTTAGTAGGGAGCTAGAGGAGTTGTAGAAAAAGGGCTGAGGGTCGGCATGAGCAAAATACATTGTATACAGAGAAGAAAGTGTAAAAGGATAAATAAAATTATGTTTAAAAATAAGCTGTTCTTTCTTGATGTTTTCAATTAAAATAATATCTATCTAAGATAATTATAATGCTAAACCAGCAGAAAAAATAATCTGTAAGACAATGATCAATATCTTATAATTACCTTTAGGAACAGATTATTTTGTATTTTGGTTTAATTGAATAGGATTGAGAAACCCTAAATATTTGTGTTTCCAGGTTCACATTGGTCTCCCTCACCTTTTTCTTTCTCTTTCTTTCTTTCTTTCTTTCTTTCTTTCTTTCTTTCTTTCTTTCTTTCTTTCTTTCTTTCTTTCTTTCTTTCCTCCCTCCCTCCTTAGCCTCTCCCTCTCTTCCTTCCTTTCTTCATTCCTTTCTTCTTATCCTGAAACAAACACAAAATGACACAGTTGTATGGTTATTGCAATGGCAATGTCTCCTATGTTCATTATAGGCTAAATAACGTATTGCCATTGTTGCTTTATAAAACATAGAAGTATTTACATCCAGTGACATAAGTGTATGACATACATCAAACTGACACTCACTATTGATTCTTACAGTGATTGTACTAATGGCCACTGTTTCACAGAACACCAAAACTACCAGGCTAAACTGAATATATGTCCACTGCTTAGAGAAGACCTAGTCATGCAGTGACACAGGTGATTCTGGCCTTGATGGAATGTGTTATTTGTTTCTTAATCACCTGGGATTCCAAAATGGGTTGATCATAAGTTTTTATGGCATGATTTCCTTTTCATAAAACCATTCTGTTTCTTCTAACATGTTTGCAAATTGGCTGCTTGGTGATGTGTTCTGGAGTCCTCCCCCAAACACGCTGGTATGGATTAATCTCTGCATTTAAAGGGCTCATCCAAATCTCTTCCTTTGTCATCCATGGGTGTTAGGTCTATTCCTATGTGTTCAAAGTCCATGGAACACATTCAGAAGTAGCCCCTCTGTATTCCTAGCTGTTCATATTTTCTTTTTTCCCCAACAAGAATATATTGGCTGCTTGCCTGGGCTATCATCTGGTATGTGTGAGATGAATACAAACTAATTTTACATCATAGTCTAAGATAAACATTATTAAGAAGATAAATAAGCTGGGGGTGGGATGAGGTGGAAATTTCAGAGACAAGTAAAAACAAAAGAAAATGAAATGTCATAATATATTCTGGGTGTTCTGAAAAGTTCTTATTCAGTTAAATTAACCATCTCCAATATGCCAAGCGTCTTTTTATTCTGTGCTAAAACCCACAGCCTCCCACAGGCTAGTCAAGTTCCTTACCACTCAACTTCACTCGCAGCTTTATAATCAAATAGGCCTTTCAGATATGTTGTTTTACATAGCGTCTCAACAAGGAAAATCCCTAACATACACAATGAACTACAGATCCAGGTTTAAAAAGAGTAATAGCCTGGGAAATGTGGCTAGATGTGTCTAAAATCATGGGGAAGACCTCACTGAGAGGGTATGTTTGAGTGAATGGAGCCAAAGGGGATGGGAACTTGTGGCCACCTGGCATGAGAGCCTTATAGGGATAGGAAACACTAAATGCAAAGGCCTTAGGAGAGAATTCTTAGCACTTTGTGGACCAGTGGGCAAGAATTCAGGCAGGTAATTGGTGACGTTGATGGGTAACATGATGTTGACTTAGAAAAGGAAACCATATTCCCCATTTAACCTGTGATAGTGTGGGCCAACCCCGTACAGCTAATCATATTGATTTGGATAATAAATCGCCTGTTGAACACCTAGCTAGAATGTCACTCTTTGGATTTTACTTCTGGTCATATGAAAAAGCACAAGTGGGAATTGGCAGGGAGAGGGGTGAGACTGACATGTTTTTATCAGAGTTATTTATTCTTCTGTGTTGACAATGGAATATCAGGGTGGGATGAAACAAAGAGGCACGGGGTTAAAAGGATGCTCATTCTAGATCATGCAACACAGACAGAATTCAGTTGCTGCACTGGAGGCTGTGCAGCTGCTAGCAGCGAGAAGGGAAGCATCTGTTCTCTTAGTCTGCTGTCTGGTGTCCTTGCACTTTCTGCAATGATGCTTCTCTTCATTTACAGCCAAGGTCAAAAAGAATACCTTGCTGACTCTTCTTGGGTCTGTTGAGTTTCCTGCTCAGTGCTATGACTCAGTTCCTTATTCCTCTTATTGCGAGAAATAGATATGAAATGTTATTTTTTTCTGTTTCTCCTCTGAAATATCTCATTTTTCCCACATCAACCATTCCATTGAACCTCTGTATCTATACGTTGGTTCCTACAGCAACTTTAGAATAATGAATTCCACATGTTCTGTACATACTTATTAACTCATGAATATTGTGATATAAGTTAATAAGTTAGAATGGAGTCTAAGTACAGATGTGAATATGAATTTTATGCCTGCTTAAATAAGGCCATATGTATTCATGGGAATTAAATGGATTTCTACAGATCTAAATATATCCAGGCAGGAAAAAAATCTTCAGATTTGCCTGTATTTTATTTCCACTTGAATTTTATTTCATCTTTGTAAGAATTATACCTAGTTTTTGATCATTGCTTTCCTTGGTTTAAATGGATAACTGTGACAATGAGTATTAAGTGCTGATTATATGTTTTTATCTAGTCAACAAGAACTGAATACAACTGATATGTATGTGTGTTTGTGTGTGCCTAGATACTGTTTCAAAAATGTATACTTGTTATCTATGCTTATGTGTATTATGAATGTATAATATTTCAAATGATCTGTATGTCCATGGTGAAGTAGAATTTAAAATTGTTTTTTATCTCTTGACCCCCAAGTTTTAGCAACCTTAGCTAAGGTTGTTGGTTCTAAGGATACATGACAATAAACAAACCCTTGGTGTCTTCATATAAATTTAAACACTGAAGTATTTTATAATGTGTGTTATAAGCTAAGGGGGTCTATTTGGATTACTGTCTGTTACTTACACATACTTGGGAGGTTTTTAATATCATCTTTTCTTCTGCATTGAATGTTAGTACATTGTACCAAGACTTATATTCCATATGGCAAATTAAAGTTAGTGAGGTATTTTAGGGACTCTGCTTACAGAATGGGGAATGTTCTAGGAGCCCCCAAGTAAGTTATGTGGGGGATTTTACCTGTCTCTTGTTAATTGTGTAAGAAAGGAGACAGACCAGCTGTTCCTGCCTAGAGAAGCAAGAAATGCCACAGTGGAATATGACAGTAAGAGAAAGGAGAAAGAGGGTGAGAGAGTTGTTTGAAGATATTCCAAACACATCACTTCAACTTCACAAAATCTCAGGCCTCTCAGAGTGCACATAAGTACTAAAGAGAGAAGCAGCATCCACCCTGACTACAGACGTTCAAAGAAAAGATGAAAACCAGCTTGATTTCAGGGGCTTAGTCTAGATTGCTATCTTTTAATTTCATTTCAGAAAAACAACAGAAAAAATCTTATTATTTTGAATGAATCTTCTTCCAAATCATGGAGTGTTATGCATTAAATACAAAATTCACACATGCAGCCATTTTTGTTGTTGTTGGTCAATTCATACACGAAACCAAAGGATTCTGTGCATGGAGATTCAGGAAAAGGTACCTGTGTTCAATTGGATTCTTCATTCGAGCTTTCAAATCCATCATGATAGTCACTTCTCTAGTTATTTGAACTTTTGCTAGAATGTAGTGGAACAAATAATCGAAAATTATGGATAATCCAAAAATGTCATTTATATTTGGCTTTGGAATATGCTACCAGATGTTACTCTAGCAGATTTCCCTTCCTAATTAGGCCTCACTTAAAGAAGAAGTTAATTTCATCTTCATTAGCTGTTTCCAAATCAGCAGGATAGGGCAAGAAAGAGGCCTAGGGCATGCTGGGTACTTGGAGGGAGCTGGCCCAGTGTGGAAAGTCAGTGGTGGATTGTGCACATAGAAGAAAATTCAAATGTGAGTAATCAAGATGATGGGCATGTACACCGGAAATACTTTTGGGAACCATCTTGAAGAATTCTCAAGTTGCACTGACACTTTTTAAAAATCCTATTAATCATAAATTCAGAAGAAGAATCAAGATATTCCATAACAGGAATGATGCAGAAAACTTGAAACTTTGCACAGGAAAATAGAGAAACTGTAAGGTTAAGTGACCTCTCACACAGTTTGATCTGAGTCAACAGTTCCTAAGAAACTGAAATTGATTAATGAGTGATAAGAAGACCCCCCTGCTTCCTTCTTATTGATGATTTGAATAATGAGGAAGCTAGAATTCTCATGGACTAATTCACATTAAGAGAGCTAAGATAATGAAGCTGTGATTAAATGGCTATTAAACTATTTTTATCAAACAGAGATCAAGCGAGTGTGAGAATGTGGGGATGCAGAGTGTAATTGCAATTCTACAAGATGCAGAAAAAATTGCTATCATAAGCAGGGCATGATCCTTCCATAATAGGCTGTACTTAGAAACCTTTGGTATGCCACATGTGGTTTTCCTCCATGTTTCTCCCTCCAGGTGCCCGTTAGCAAACCGGTCCTTCATCTTCTCCTTCATTGGGTGGATTCACTTGCTCTGGAGGGCATGTGGATGAGCTGGATGAGCTGAATCCACTGTGTGCCCAACCACCAAGTCTTCTTTGTCAGTTGGAAAGTCCTTTTGCTCCTATGAGCAAAGCAAGACAGTACAATTTAGGCCTGGAGTCTGAGATCTTCAGGTGACCTTGGGAACCTACAGGAACATGGTCTACCTTCTTTAGTTGTGCTGTTTGGATTATGTCAGACCCAGTGCACAAGTCATTTCAGGACACTGAAGTCTGATAGAGCAGCAATAAGCTTCCAGGTTCTGTTGACTGTTCAAAACTATTATTTATTAATGATGAGGCATGGTTTAGGAATTGTTGCAGACTTCATATTTGGGGTTGTCAGTATAAAAGTCAGTGTATCATCTGTCACGGGAAATTCTTTACACCTGGAGTGAGGTTTTGTTGCTGTGCCTCCTTTCTTCCTGGATAGCTCTCAGAGAGTGGAGTTTTCTAGATGCACAGACCTTTATTTAGGCCAGAAGAAGAGCAGCAGAATTGTACCATGTAAGGAGGAACTAAGGTTGACCTCCCCCCCTACAGGAAACACCCTGGATAGCTGCCTGTTGACCTGGGCTTTCCTGTCTCTTCTGCTGCAAGGAATCTAGTGGAGCTGGCGATCTCCACAAATCTTGTGGTGATCTTCTCTTTCATTCCAGATTCTCACTTTTCAATCTTTTAGAGCAGTGGTTCTCAACCTTCCTAATGCTGTCACCTTTTATAACGGTTTCTCATGTTGTAGTGACCCCCCAATCATCAAACTATTTCATTGCTACTCATAGCTATAATTTTGCTGCTGTTATGAATTGTTATGGAAATATCTGCTTTGCAGGATATCTGATATGCAACCCTAAAGTGGTCACGACCCACAGGTTGGGAACCACTGTTTTAGATGCTGCTGAGAAATGGTCTGTCTTATAATATTATAAGTTCAAGTGACTGGAGAGGAACACAATGGCGAAGACTGTAAAAGTGTCCCCTGCAATGTCACCTGATTCACTCATGTGCTTCCATTCCCTGTCACTTGTGAGCAGACATGTGTTCATAGGGTTCTGTGCTTCATCTGTAGATTTATTTGCTCTTCAAATTGGGACCAGCACAATAATTGAAATTAACATTAACTGTTTAACGGAGTCCTCATTGTCACATCCATTGTATTTTCTGAGAAGATGACTATTGAAATTCACACAAAACTAATTGTAATTGCCACAGTGAGGGACAGTGTCCACTCAACTTTACATGTAGGAATATTTGTTGAATTTTGACACAGAGGTACACCATTAGACTCCCATAATTAATGAAGAATCAGAGTTTGAAATCACAACAATCAGTCATCAAAAATTCAGAACACATATTATTAAATAAGTGGTCTTGGAGCATCTGAGAATACAGGGATAGTAATCATACCCAATCATCATTTTTAATTGACAGTATAAAAAGACCAGTCTTATTGGTATGTACTAATTGACCAAGTATCTCAGCCCCACACCCAATTACTGTAGCAGTCTTCCCATTCCACAATCCCTCACCTCCCATTGTGCTTTCAAGAAAGAAGAATTCAAATAGTTGGTTGTTTAATCATATCTTGTAAATTAATTATGACATTATCAAACTCCAATATTTCTGCCATTGTGTGTGGTATACATTCACTCAGGCTAATTAAAGAAATTGGTGAGTACTAGTTAACTTAAGTGTTCTTTGTCATTTTGACTTGATTGGAATTATCAGAGTTTGTTTACAAAAGGGATAGAGCAGCGGTGTTATTGTATCCTGTGATTGAAAGCAAATAGCCGCTTGAAGTATCGCTGGAAAGCCAAACACAAAATTTAAATCAGAGTAAACACAAATAAATACTCTTAACCATTTTTCTTGAGTTCTTTTTTGACATTAGTGAATTAAACCTTTTTGAAAACGGGATAGGTATTCACAAAAAGGGTTCAATACAGTGAAAGTGTACAAATATGTTCTTGGGTATGTGTATGTATTGGAGAGGTCCTCCAAGATTATTATATTAGAAAATACAGTCAGTTATAGTAATGCAAATCTCATTATTCTGATAAGATTTCCAGTAGCATATTTTATTTAAATATGCTTTTATTGAGAAAAGTTTTATGACTTACATTTAATTTTTTTGCATGAGGTGATAATTAGAATTTGGGAATACTAAAAATTGATTCATTAGACTTTCTGGATACTAGAAAATATTTTTACTGTTTTATTATTGGGAGTATATGGAAAGATACAGAAGAATTGGGGGAAGTGATATTTGTTATTTGTTTGTTTGTTATTGTACTGTTGGAAGAATATGTAGTTGATGAAATTCAAGTGCCCTTTGAAAGGGACTGTGAGCTTCTGGCTGAATTTCTCTTCTTCATTAGAATTTAAGATCAATCCTTTTCTCACACTGCAATGTACCCAAAGTACATAACTATACTCTGAAATCCGGGAGCAGTAGGGACAACCCATATGCAAATGTTGAAAAGGTCTACTAAGGTCCACCAAGAAGAAAATGGCTCTTCTTGGCCTCTTGAATCCAAAAGAAAGGAAAGTCTGTAGTTTGACTCCTAGATAGAGAGTGATCAGTAATGAGGGAAAATATTTTTTTACATGAAATAGAACGTCTACATGATAAGAGCCTGCTTAATTTCTCTAGTGATACAATTTGATTTTCTGATTAGCTGTATTTTTCTGTGATTCTTGTAATTTTGTCAGGTCAATTAACCGAAGTTCAGTGCTAGTTAGAAAGGAATTGTGGGCATTGCCAGCTTTATTAGATGTCAGCAGCTTAGGTGCATTTTATAATAGAATTGTGTGGGATAATTTAGTCATATTGTTAATATCGTTGCATACAGAACTTGACAAAAAAGAAAAGATATTTGGAAGCAGGTAAAATTGGATAAACAATGTAGAATTCTAAAAGAAATAATAGAAAATTATGTGCACAGTCTGTGTGTGTGCCAATAAATGCCATCAATGTGTTATTCTGATTAAGTAATGACCTTGTATTCCACGTGCCCAGCACTAGGACTGATTGATTACATGCATAGACAAGAACATACTGTCATATTAACAGATATAGACATTCCAGTTTTTGTATAGAGAACCAAGACTAATATATACCTTTCCACCAGAGGAAGAATTCAGGCTATTTTTCTTTCTCTCTTCATTCCATGCCATAGCATCAACAAAGACTAAATAAAGCATTCAATAATATCTATTAAAGGCATAATACAAGATTAGTTTTGTGTGAACGTAAATGAAAATGAGTTTATCAAGTTAGAATGCACCACAGAAGTAAAGCTTCTACTAGAAACCATACCATGCTTAAGTTATCCCTGGCATAAGAAATGAGTTTAGCTGTGATACATTGCAAAGGAAGGTTTCCCCTTAAGCAACACACTTTTAATAAGGAGTCCAGGCATCCCAGAGCATGAATCTGAAGAACTGATAGTCAAGCTAAAGAAGTTGAGAAAAAGAGTAGTTTTGCTTTGAAAGGTCCCAAGTTTGGGTTTTGAAGACAAGAGAGCCATTATATGGTAGAAGTATCCAGTAGGCAGAGATTTATGACTTAAGTTGGGTGAAATGTCAGTAAGAGAAATAAATGATTTGGGAGTGAGCAGTGATGAGATTATAATTGAAATCACAAAAGTATGTAGCTTCTCTTAGTATAGTTAAAATTTCTGATGGTGGTCAAGTGAAAATTTTCCTAAATATTTGGGGCAGCATACTGAGTGGGAGATATAAGAACTGTGTATGAAGATTAGATGATGCTTAAAATTCTGTTAAGGCCTGAGATTTCCTAAGTTTGGGGCAGAAGACTAAGGATGTGAAAAATGACTTCGAACACAACAGAAATATATGCAGCAGTATTAAGTACAAGTCCAGCAGATTGGTAAACCACACAGGTCCAAGAGCAGTACATGTATTTGTTAATCACATGATTCAGACTAAAAATGAGTTAGGAGTTTGAGGAAGACAGTGTTTGTGTTTGGCATGGGCATTAAAGATTTCACATACAGTTTCCTCACCCACCTGGACATGTTCAGCCTATGCTGATTAATCATGATGCCTGCCTCCTCATGTCAACTCTTCTATATTTTTTTTCTCTGCTTCTGCAGAAGATAGATGAAGAGAATGAGGCAAACTTGCTAGCAGTCCTCACAGAGACCCTGGACAGTCTCCCCGTGGATGAAGACGGATTGCCCTCATTTGATGCCCTGACAGATGGAGACGTGACCACCGACAACGAGGCCAGTCCTTCCTCCATGCCTGACGGCACCCCTCCACCTCAGGAGGCAGAAGAGCCGTCTCTAGTAAGAACCCTTCCTATTGTTTAAGAGTGGTCAGAGTTGCTGCTGGCTGTCCAATATATGGCTGCAGTGTAGGAAAAAATGGGTTGTAGTTGAAAAAGTGAAAAGAAATACATAAGCCAGTCTAGACTTTTCAATTCTGTAATTCCCTATTAAAAGTGTTGATAAAGCATTTCTTACATGGCATAATGGAAGTAGTTTATGAAAACAATCTTTTACTATTGTTTTGTGTGTGATTGTTTCCTCTTAGAATTATTCAAGTTCATGGTTAAAGCTTTAAGAATAGAGTGAAAACTAGAAAGAAAAAACTAAACATTTATTTCCAGTTTTTAAAATATTATCATATCAAAATATGAATTTAAGATTAAGAAGGCCAGACATTGGTGCCACACACCGTTAATCCCAGCACTCAAGAGGCAGAGGCAGGTAGATCTCTGTGAGTTCCAGATCATTCTGGTCTACAGAGCAAGTTCCAGGACAACCTCCTGGAACAATACAGAGAAACCCTGTCTCAAAAAACCAAAAATATTAACAAGGATACGTCATTATGTAATTGATTCATTTGATTTTTAAAAATCTATTTCTATGTGTTTTAAATTAATTTAAATTTCTATGCATTTCTCTCATTCCTCCAACCCCTTGTAGGTACCTACCTCTTAATCCTCCCGTGCTCCCCATTCTCAAATTAATAACCCCTTTTTCTTCAATTATTATTGTTGCACATATACATACATATATGCACAAATATGTAAATACAACCTGCCAGGTCTATTTTTCCTCTTTGTATATATGGTTTCAACATTTGCAGTACTTTTAGTTGCTGCATAGTACCTTTTATATGAAGATACTATGATTTATTAGGCAATCCAGAATGGTGAGATATTTATGTTTTTCTTCCCATGTTTTTGCTGTTACAGATTGTACAATAGTGTTTACATTTCTTTGCATGTGACTCTAAAAATAGAATTGCAAACTCGGGCAGTATGCTATAGTTTGAGATTTTAGATCAGCATTTCTTATGAGATGGAAAAATAATAGCTTATCTGCAGCCCAAGTTACTGAAATTTGTGGTAGGCAATGAAGAGCAAGTTTGTTGGCCATGAGGAGTGACTTTTTTTTGTTTCAACAAAATGCTTGACCAGAATTTTATTATTTCTGAGTGCCGTTTGCCTTCTCATATATGATAGCCATTTGTCATTTGCCATAAATCTCATGGAAGAGCAATGCTGTGTAATTATAGAATGTCATTGTTCAAAATTAATAAAATACTCTGCTATTTGGAGGTTGATTCTCTCAAATCGTT
Organism: Mesocricetus auratus; assembly: GCF_017639785.1. Taxonomy (NCBI): domain Eukaryota; kingdom Metazoa; phylum Chordata; class Mammalia; order Rodentia; family Cricetidae; genus Mesocricetus; species Mesocricetus auratus. The sequence goes on along the minus strand of NW_024429190.1, from coordinate 31,151,310 downwards.
AGGTCTAAGGAACTCAACATGAACATATGGGGATCTGATTTTTTCCTCTTTGAATTCTAAGATTTCTATTCTTGGGGAAAATACTACATGTGTAAGTCCCCCCCCCCATACTTTCCATGTGTCACTCTATTGTCTACCGTTCTAAATCCTTAACAAGGATTTGCATCTATACAATTCCTTCACTTGGGAAATGTTGTTGAGTCCATGACATCCTGCATGTGAGGGCAGGGAGGCTCCTGACAGACAAATGAAGAAACTGGCGTAATGAAATAGTCAGTGCTACTTGTGCAATAACCCACATGTAGGCTGTTAAACAGTGTTCTATTTACAAATCCTTTCTTTCTTTTCTCACATTGCTCTAATTCACATATTTTTAATCATTAGTTTGTATATGTAACTATGAAACATGGTTCAGAAAATGTTTTCATTGATTCTTGTGTGAGTTTGATGGGCACAGAGAAGAATATTTACTTTCTATCCTCTGCCCCCAAAGCTTTAGTGGGCAAGGCAGGCTTCCTTACCACAGGTGGTTTTGTTTTGGGAACCATTGTAGGAAAGATTGCATCATTATTCTTTGTAAAAAAAATCATTTAAAAATCATTTCAAATAAAAGAAAAGGAAGCATTTTTCTAGGTATCTCTGTAATGCTAAAATCTTTTCTTACTTTTAATGAAACTGTTTCCTTTACCATTCTTGTGCTAAAGTGAGGTATAGTTAAAGAGAAATGTCCTTCATTCTAGTCAACTTTTGGTTACCAATCTGAAACTTAGAAGATGTGTAACTTTTCTTGCTTTCCGTTCCCTGGTATGTCTAGCTTAAGAAGCTCTTACTGGCACCAGCCAACACTCAGCTCAGCTACAATGAATGCAGCGGTCTTAGCACTCAGAACCATGCAAACCACAACCACAGGATCAGAACAAGCCCTGCAGTTGTTAAGGTGCGCATGCAAACATTTTAATTCAGAGAAAAGGGGGAGGGTGGGACTTGCACAAGTCTGCATAATGGAAAAAACGTCTGCATGTATTAATTTAGCCAGGATTCAGCAGCTGCCTCTTAGGGTGAAGTCGATCCTAAGTGTGTATTCAAACATTGCACCGGCACTTGGGAAAAACTAGGAAGAGTTGGCTTACGCATTGTTTTTCTGATGATCAGGATGTATAATTCCTTTCCCACGTGATTAATACATGCAGTGGCCTCTGCTACAACACGATTTACTGTTAGGCTGGTAGTTGTGGTCTATGGATGATTTTAGGATGCAGGATGGCTGGTTTGCCAGCTGTTTAACCTGAGAAAGACCGTTTCAGATTAACTGCAAAAGATCCGTCTCTGCCATTAATTGGAGAGAATGCTGGCAATGACATAATTCAGTTAGCAGGCTGTATTAAACAATGTTTGTCTTGCCATTCGCTGTGAGGGAAAGCAGAGCGTTAAGGGGTACTTAAGAGAGTTGTGAATACTGGGCTTCAGCAATCAGCGGTAAATTAAGGTTTAAAGCAGCTTTGTTTTTCCTTTACTCACAGTAAAGGCGCTGTAGGGTCTTGTTAGTTACATGTTGCTGAGTAGGAACATCGGGATGTAGGAGAAATGAAATAAAAAGCTGCATAAATGGCATTTAGGAATTTTAAATGTAATTTTCTTCCTTGTTCTGCAAACAATTATTCACAGCTCATAGATCCAGTACACTTAGACTGAGCACTTCACCGAAAATCTCATCTCTTCAGAAAACCTATATCCATTCTGATAAGGTTCACTTCACTAATTTTAGCTTTTTTATGCCTTGTTTTTAAGACCGAGAATTCATGGGGCAATAAAGCAAAGAGCATTTGTCAACAACAAAAGCCACAAAGACGTCCCTGCTCAGAGCTTCTCAAGTATCTGACCACAAGCGATGACCCTCCTCACACCAAACCCACAGAGAACAGGAACAGCAGCAGAGACAAATGCGCCTCCAAAAAGAAGTCCCATACACAACCACAGTCGCAACATGCTCAAGGTATGCCAGGCCAGTAACAACAGCCCGTGGCCAGCGGGGGCGCTGGCAGCACCTGGGAAATCTGAGTGTGTGGACCCGTGTTATTTTCATCCCATCTGTGTTTGTCTGGGGCAAAAGGAGTGGGGGAGTGGGGTGGGGTCTTCCATGGACACAGGCTGAACGTAACCTATTTGGGAGATAAGCCGTGTGAGTAATAAATCCAAACGACACCTGCATTGTTCACTGCTTGGAGTGGGGCCGCAGGGATTACAACACCTTTGAGGTTTATACACATTTGGATTACTGAGATCACTGACGGTTATGTTGAGTCGCTTGCCAACTCTGTGTGGGGCTCTTTGATTTTTTCCCCTTTCAAGTCATGGAAAAAAATGGGGCACTGAAGATTTCCTCTGCTGCCTTGGGAAGCAGTAAATAGCATTTACGTAGTCTTTCTGACTAAGTACATTCTTGTCTTACTTTTAAGACCACCTGCTTTGCTCACAGATTTTACTTCGCGTATAAGAATTTGGAAACTCCCGATTTCCTCTGACCTTTATATTTAAAATATACTCCCTAAATTAAACAAAACATCTGGGCTGATTTTTATTAGTTGTATATGCAGTCAGGAGGCTGGTGCTGGAGAGGCAGATTCCGGTGATTTGGGGGAAAATCTCTCTTGGTTGAGATACAGTTTTCTCTCTCAACTCATCCCCTTCCAATTGTAGAAGTTCGGGATGCAGAAAGAGAGTTTGCTGAAAGTAATTGTTGCTTTAAAAATGCCAGTGTCTGCTTCCTACCTGAAATCCTGTTATAGACACAGACATGTTCTGTAGCAGCTAGAAACACCCCCATGTTGTGTTTCTGGCTCCTGCAGGATGGTGGTCCCTGTCTGGTTTGATCTATGATCATTTCATACAGCAGGTATGCTGCTGCTGCTGTTGCTGTTGAAATTGCTGCAGATGACGATGATGATGATGATGATGATGATTTTAATACAAATTTTTTCCTCAGGGTTTGTAATCCCTCTTCCTTTCTACCTTGGAGGACTTTTAGGAATTTTCCTTTAATGTTTTAAGTTGGCTCTCCATTAGGGTTTTTGTTGTTGTTGTTGTTGTTTTGTTTTTTGTTTTCCTTGCTGGATGGATCAAATCTACTAACAAACTCTGTCTGTCACTTGGGAGGATAAATTCAACGACATGGGACAAATTCCCTTCTAGTGTCCTCTGCCAGGATTGGCCCTTGTTCTCAATCTTTGTCATTGTCCTGTGGATTTTGTTTTAGCAGAGGGACTGGTGATGTTGAAGACTAAGGAAAAGGTCCCACTGGGCTTGGTGTAGTGAATGAGTGAAGAATCCATTGGGTTCCTCCTGACTAATTCCCAGCCATGCATTCAACTGGAGCTGAATTGAGAGTCTCTGGCTCTTTGAAATCCTCTGTTCAGGAATCTGATCAATTAGCACACAGGTTAAATTTCTTTCCCTGTCTCTTGTCTCACTTTCTCTTCTACTCTCTTTCTCCCCTTTCATTCTCTGTATTCCCTTTTAGAGTTTGAAATTTTCTTAAAATTCATTTACCATTAAATATTACCATAAACTTTTACAAACCATGGCACTGAATGATTAAATAGGTTCTTGGAAGAGGCATTCTCTGAAAGGGACCGGCTATATGAAGAATTTTTAAAATTCTGGTAAGGCTTAAAGGTTCATCACTGTTTCAAAAGAAAAAGAAATCTTATAGTTACTAGAAGACAATGAGAAATGAAGCCTACCCTTCGATTAATAACCAATAGGTGCTTACCTTTCAAGATTACTTAAGTTATTCAAATTAAAAAGTAGAAATCACACGAGTAGTCAGAGACCATTTTGAAGAGGACAGGTATGTTTCTGACTGGGCTTCATTATGTACTTTTGATTCCTTAGGATAATTGCCTAGTCTATGGTGTATGCTGGAGTCTCATTCATGCATTCATTCACATACATATTTATTCAAAATTAGCATCTACATGAAGCATAACTGTGAGGCTCCTAGCAGTCTGTGATCAGTCAGTCCTTGGAACAGCACCAGTTAAATTCTCTAAAAGTGAGATCAGTAGTCCTTGTGAGAGTGTACCTGTGAACCAGTGTCTTGCCAGGGGTTCCAGTCTGAGGGTGGCTAGAGAAAGGGTGGCTAGAGAAAGGGGTGGATCCTGCGTAGGCCTCTCATTTCCTGCTTGCCTCAGCATGGCTGTGACCAATTCTCTCCCTCTGTTGCTCTTGGAATTCCCTATACCTAGCTATCTGAATTTTGGAGACATTTGTATAAGTATTTAACATGGCCAGTTGTACATTCCCATTCCTGATTTTCAATGTACATTTATTGTGTGATTTATCTCACTGTTCTTAATTGGATAGTATTGTCTATAGAACCTGTGTAAATTATCCTGGCTATTAGCTAAATACCATAAAAGGGAGTAAAATTTGTTCATAAATTCATTCTTTTTGAAAGGCTGATTAAATTAGGCATACTCAAAAATTAATGTACAATCAGCTCATCTATCTGTATATATGTAAAAGCCAATTAATCAATGTACCTAATTTGTAGAAGACAGCATGAGCTCTATATTTCTGGATGCACATTGGATAGATGACATACTTACTATTCAATTGTTTAAAAACTAAATCCTAATCTACAAATTAAATATGTAAATATCATTTTTCATATAAAGTACCTTATTCCAGACTAATTTAGACATAAATAATATTTTTACATTTCTAAGGACCTTAGTTACTGGGGTTGATTAATTTATTTTAAAGTATATTGAATTCAATTCCTATTGGTAATAGGAGGAATGAAACATCTTAGTGTCTGATTCTTACAAGAATCAGTTTTATTGCCCTGTAGGCATTGTTTAGCATCTTTATGTCTCAGAGTATTCAACCATAAAGTAGGAAACTATTCCAGAGACCCTTTTTGTTACAAATCTATAATCTTCATTATACACGTAGCTAACTCTTTACCTTCTGAAAGTAATTAGCAAGAAAAAAATTGACAAAACCTTACAAACATACATACATTCCCATAAATAACTAACTATATATACATAATATATTTCTCATCATTTATTATCTTCTGCCTGCTCAAAGCACAAGATTGACATAGAGAAGCACTTAGCACAATAGAACAAGAAAATTCCTACTCTTGCATTTCTTGTTGAGAAAGGACATCAAGGAAGTAAGATTCTGTGACACTCAAGGATGGAAAAGAATACTTAGCTTTACAAAAAAAGTCTATTGATCTTTTAACTGACAAATGTGACAACTTCATGTGTCTATCAGATTTGGGATACAAACTCCATTTAAGCCATCCGGGTCAATGTCCACAATTTGTCATCATCTCTTGATGATGGTTATTGCTTGAGTCTCAGTCTCATAGAAATTTCCTATTCTCAGGGCTACATATGAAACTATGCATTTTAGGAGTAAAATCAACTGAATATTCATAACGTTCTGTCATCTTATAGTTACTCTGCTATTGCCTAGTGTAAACAAACCGTGTACTGATTTCAAATTAAAAACAGAAAACAATATTTCTCTTTGATGGCATGGTACAAATTTTTGTGTCCTTAATGAGATGGTGCATTTCTGGGAAAACTCTGTGTTTGTATGTGTTTCCTAATGGTATTGTACCAATTCAAATGTTGTTTGGAATTTGCTATAGCATAATGAACTGTTGTTTGTCCTTTAGCCAACATTCAGAGGTTTATTCTTACAGTTCCTGGTTGTTTCCTACCTTAATGTAGCAGAAAGTTGATCTGAAAAGACTCAATATTTTATAATTAGTTTCTTCTTCTTTCCTGTAGCCAAACCAACAACTTTATCTCTTCCTCTGACCCCAGAGTCACCAAAGTAAGTATTAAGAAATGCAAACATTTTCAGAAAGGGAAGGGGGTTCTAATACATTTGGCTACAGCAACTCCATTTCAGTTTGTTTTTATAAATGTGCCATATCTTCCAGTGACCCCAAGGGTTCCCCATTTGAGAACAAGACTATTGAACGAACCTTAAGTGTGGAACTCTCTGGAACTGCAGGTAAGCTTTGATTTCAGTTGGAACTTTTCTCTGTGAAATACATATTCGATGACAGGCTGTGTTTTTACCGAAATAGAGTACAAGTGGATTTGGATAAGAAGTCATCTGCAAAGTATCTTCAGCTGCTTACATAAAAATAAAACACTCCCCAAGAAGAGAACCCAAAAACCTTGAACTGAAAAATGTTTTAAAGAGACAACTTGATTCATTTTTCAGAACTAGCCCAGTCATTCTGATACATGGCTTTGTTGTGGATTCTTAAATAATACTACTTCAGTTTAAGACACCTAAACATTAGTAGGAGGAGAACTGAATAGCAGGGTGGTGATGGCACATGCCTCTAGTGCCAGCACTCAGGAGGCAGAGGCAGGCGGATCTCTGAGTTCAAGACCAGCCTGGTCTACAAGAGTTAGTTCTAGGACAGCCTCCAAAAGCCATAGAGAAACCCTATCTCGAACAAAACCCAAAAACCAAACAACAAAAACAAGACCCATGGACTAACTGAAGAATTCCTAGACAAACTTCTGAGTTGTTTGTAAATGGTGCTTTAGGTTGTAAATGGAGGCTCTTGACATCCACCAAAGAGTAAGTCTTAGAATGTCTAAATCAGAAAGTCCTTGGCTCTGGGTATTGCTGATAAGGATAAAGGAACAGTAAGTTAGACAAGATGCTTTGAACCAGAACTGTGGTGCCTACACGCACCACGGTCATTGTCGCTAAGTTTAATTTCACACTTTGAGTTTGCTAAATTACCTTCTTATCAAAGGTCTACTGCATGATTGCATGGTTTGGTCAAGCAGCAGAGTAGTTAATTTCATGGCATATAGTGTATGTATGCAGATGACACATATACACATATACAGGCAGGTATATATAAACATGCACGTATGCATACATTCACTTGTAAGCATATGATTAACTTTGTTTCTTTTTGTAATGTTTCTTTTTGGTTTTTAAAATTATGTTTATATGTGTCTAAGTGTGGATTTGCACACATGAGTGCAGATGCCTGAGGAATACAGGAGAGAACAATGGATCCACTTGGAGCTAGAGTTACAGGCAGTTGAAAGCTACCAGACTTGGGTACTGGGAATGAAACTCAAGTCTTCTGGAAGAACAATATATGCTCTTAGCTGCTGAACCATCTATCTAGCCTTTGTCTCAATTTCTTAATAAATTATAACTTATGTACATTAATAGAAAGAACTTTTGTGTGCACACATTATCTGTATGAGAGACCTGTTATTTGACCAGCAAAGACAAATACTGATGAGTTTCTTTGAAAAGGTGATAAACAATTCTTCATTTACCTTTTGCTTGTAACATATAAATATCCATTCAAATATCACATTTTTGTTAGAAGACAGTAGGCATGTCATTGAGCTTCAGTATACTAACCAGTATTCCATTGATCTTTTCTTCCATAAATCACTCTAATGAAATGTCATGGAGCTCTTCAATTTTTTTCATGTTTTTTGAGGTATGATAATCTGGGTACAATTTTTTTCTGGATTTTTTAATATTCCCAGTACTTTTCAATAACACACACACACACACACACACAGACACACACACACACACACACACACACAAACACACGACAGTATCTATTCTAGAAATTTACATTGTGCCTTTTAATATAAATAAATTGTCTATTCATTTATATAAAACTTTATCGTCTTACCTAGTACCAGTCCCTGGGCCAATGGACATTAGCAGGTTTGAGAAGATGACACCACTCTGCAACTCAGTAAAGTTCCAGCTGAAAGGGATCTATTAATTGAGAGTGTCAAGAACTTGTGGACTTAGTCTCTCTGTTTCTGAAAGGAGCAAGAGTGTTTCACTAGTTATGTACCAATGCTCAACTTTTGATTAAAGAAATATGTATTATTAGTATAAATAATGTCAGCTTATTAGAAATGTCACAAATATAATCTTCATAGTTCTAAAATGAAAATATTCATAGCATTGGTTTTTATAGATATATGTATGTAACTTATTTTGTGTGGTCAGTGAATGCTTATAAAGTTTTACAGCTTAAGTTTTCACTTAATATAAGCTGTTTTTTGTACCATCTCAAATTCTATCAGGATAAAGCAGTATTGTATAATATTCATTTAAGTAGGAAAGTAGAATTTTTTCTAAATGCTTAATTTTACATGTTTAGATTGTTTTATGTTATCGTTTTGAAATAGCACTGTGGGAGAAATTTTTGTACATAAATTTTTAAATTTGATTTTCTCAAAATAGATTTCTAATAGTTGTTATTGCCAAAAGCAAGCATTTGAATATCTTGGGTCATTCTGATACATAGTTACATTAATTTGCCAAATTGTATTTCTGTTTATAGCCGCCCTAGTGCTAAGGGGAGATCCATGGTCCATTACATCTAGGTCGATATTAGATGTCTTCATACCAAGGCATTTTCCTAATTTATAAATATGAACACATCATATAATTTGTATTTGTTTCATTAAAGATATTATGATATTATAAAACACTTATTTTTATTTTCTTCTTTTGTTCATTTTTGTGTGTTTTTTAAGATTTTGATTAGTTTAATATTTTTATTTTATGCATATTTTGCATGCATGTATGCCTATGCACTGAATGCATGTAGGGTGAGCAGAGGCCAGGAGAGCACTGGATCCCTGGGACTTGAGTTACAAGCAATTGTAAGCCACCATGTGGGGTGCTAGGATAGACTCTGAGTGTTCTGGAAGACCAGCCACTGTCCTTAACCTCTTAGCCATCTCTTTGAAGCGTATTTATTTACTTTTGTACTATTTGGGAGAAATGAAACTCCTTGTGCTTGCTAGGTAAGCACTGTACTACCAAGTTGCATTACCCAGCCCAAGCACTTAGTGTTAAACAATTTCCTTACATGTTTTGATTTGTAGTAACTTACTCTATGGAAAAGTAGGTAGAGATTATTTTGTAGATGCTATACATTCTTAACATTTTATATAGCACATTTATTTCTGTTAGAGGCTTTACATTCATATTATTAATTAAAGTCTTTCATTCTTTGTATCTTTGAAAGATTATTTGGTACAATGGAAACCAATTTTACCAGAATCATTTTTCCTCTCAGCTCATTGTTGGTAATATGTCTGGCCTTGGTGAGAATACAGTCAGTAAGAGGCATAGAGACAATTCCACGCCTTGTAGTGAGAAGAGCGTCCAGCCATACGAAATACAAATTAATGGTTCTGAAGTTTGACATAGTCAGAACTTATTGAGAAAATAATGTGCCTTGATAAGTGGCACAAAAAGAAAATAGCTTATTATATATAATGCTTGGGCACCTTTAAGAAAGATGAGCCTAAATGATGTTTGCTAAGCATGAAATCAGTAACTTCATAGGAAAGCTGAGCTGGAGCCAAATTGCATTATACAATAGAGAGTATTGGCATGAAAAGATGAGGAGTCACATGAAGAAGCTGAATGGTGTGGAGAGTGAAGTCTTGCAGTTAGTATAAAGGAGGAGTTGGGTAGAAAGGAGAATTTTATAGTGGCATCCATTATTGTGGATTTAGAAGGAATTCTATGTAGTGAGTGATGCCCACCATTTCCCCTCAGTAATCTTCTGTAGAACACAGTTCTCAGGGGTCAACATTGGGCATCACGAACCACAAAGGAAAAAGGGAGTCATCAAAGATCTCTATGACACCCCATCCCTGTTCAGGGAAGTGTTTGTACAGAAGATTTATAACGTTGAATACTGTTAAGTGTTGGAAGAAGTATCAAAGCAGAAGTGTCATTACTCCAATGAATAGCCTAGGTGATCCATTGAAGGAGCCTGAAAGGAATTGGGCTTTCAATAGGCTTAGCTGATTTGGCAAGTCTTAAGGAAGGAAACTATTTGCATTGGAGTTTGAAACTGGAGTGGAAGGAGAGAAGCAAGAAGGCAAAGACTCAAAGAGGTGGTCAGGTGGTAGTGTGTTTGGCATTGGCATGATATCAGCAGGAGACTGCAAGAAGGGACCTACACTTCATCCTCTTTTTCTTTTGATTGCTAAGACTTTTCTGTGCCCTTGGTCATTCTTCAGGTTTTATGTTATATTCCCCTCTACTAAATGAGAATACTGTTATACTCAAAGTAACAGAACGAAAGTAAAAATATAATATTTCCAGTATTTAACCACTTGTGCTCTACAAAAAAAATGGCAGCTGCCTGTTATCCAACTTTAATTTGAACACTTTACTTTATTAACAGCAAAGATAGAAATAAAAGTACACCATTATGATAAAAGAGACAGGCTATCTTAGTGAAGTTATAAAAAACCCACTTTTATTTTAGACAAGCTCAAGTTCAAGTCAGTGATGGAGTCTCTATGAGTGTTAAGTGAGACCGATCGTGACTGCCAGCATATCATACAGGCATTCAGTCCATATTAGCTTCTGCTAAGGCCGATGCACCTTGCTTCTCAAGTTGTCAAGTCTCATCTGTCTCTAACATTGCTGGTCTCTCTGCTACAGACTCTTTGGCAATCTCACATATGATATTTACTATTGTCTTCTATGGAACACACCAGCCTACTTCTGCTTCTGCAAACATTAAATAAATACTGCTTTGGGTACAGGTATAGGGTTTAGAAAATGGTGGCATAACTAACAGATATTTTGAATTCTATCAGCAACTACTTCTACTGCCGCCAATGCTGTTGATTCTTCACTGGCATTTTAAACACAATATCACTTTGACTCATTGCCTGTTGCATTATCTAGAAAAGCTGTATGTTGACAACAGTTTTCTGGTCAACCCTGGGTTCAAAGGAGCTGAGTCTGCTAGTGTAGATTTCTCTTCTAATTTTAAAGATAGTAGTTGATATCTGTTGTTAAATAGTTTTCTTTCCCCTTTCCAAGTGCCATTGATTGGTATTTGCTGCCAGAAGCACTGTATTGAGAGAGATTCTAAGGCCAAGTTTGTACTCAGTGGGAATGTCATGATCAATTAGTGATGTCTGCCACAGGTACAGCAGGGGGCAAATGGAATAGAAACAACATCCATACAATTAATTTGCTGATCTTTGATCTATGTGTTCATTCTGTTTAGTTGAGACAGAAAAGGTACATAAAGTTGGTATATGCACCCTCCTACTGTCTTCTTTTACTTTACTCTAAAATTTTTTGGTGAATTTCCCCAAACGTTTAAGTGGAAATGTAAAGACGAACAGAATTATAAGACCTCCCGAATAATGTCTGTGCCCCATCTGCAGCATCTTTGGGAGGCAGGAGGAATGAGAGAGGGAATTTGTTTTATTAGGTACTGCCAGCTGCTGTGACTTCCTTGTGGTTGTCCTACGCTAGTTTGTTGTGGCTGGGAAAAAAAGCTCTTTTCTTTTACAGGTGTAAAAACTAATTTGATTTCAAAATAGCTGTTGTTAGTAAAGCAAGATGAGAGAAAGGAGAATGCTCTTTTGCCAGAAGGCCGTTAAATCTATTGCATATGGAGATTTTTCAGACACTACCAACACATTTCTGTGTCTGAAATAGAAATGGAAAAGCACTGTCAACTTAACAAGGTGATGTCTTGAAACACAAGACATGTAGGAACTTGGTAAGGGACCAAAAGGACTGGTCCCTATCTTTTATGTGTATGCATATGTGTTTTGGTTATCACTATAAACATGGTAAAAGCAAGACAGTTGTTTTATAGTGGATAAAAAAAATGAGTAGAAAAAATAACCAGCTGTCTTTTTACTCTGAGACCTCTGGATTCTGACCACATTTTCTTCTGTTTACATATCCTTGGCTACATTGTTTTAAATGGAATGGACTTAAAACTAATTTGATTTGTTATTACTTTATTTGTTTGAAGATTTCATAAATGAGTACACTGTATTTGCAACATTTCCTTGCCCCCACAACTCCTCCCTAAGCCACCCCTCTAAATTTCATGTACTCTTCTTCAATAGTTATTGTTGTCACAACACACACATGCACACACACACACACACACACACACACACACACACACACACGGTACAAATAGTGTTGCTCTTACTTAGGATTTTAGGATTGAGGTCTCATCCAAGAAGAAAAAGAGGAAGAGTGAAAACAATTGGATGTACTCTGCTCAGCAGTGATTCACTACCTGTAGTTTTTTTTTCATACGTGGCTCCCTATGAAACTATTCTCTGTTCATATTGGCATGTTGACTTGTGCAGTCTATTCAGGTCTGATGCAGGCAGCCATATTGTTTAGAGTTCATGTGTTCCAGCTATCCTGCAATAGTCAATCTGATCTTCAGGCTCTTTCTGTCTCTCTGCCTCTACTTCCATGATGACCCCAACATTTAGGGGTAGCAGTTCTGCTATAGAAGTCCTATTTGGGGGTGGGTACTACCTGGTGGCTTATCATATGAATTTTGTGATGCTATTTATTTTTAACTGAGTATATTTGCTTGAATTAAATAACTAATCATTCAAAGTGTGTTTTAGTGAACTAGTGATTAAACGAAACACACATTAATGGATTAATTTCTAATTTCTTTTATTTTGAAATGTTTGACAGAAGAGTCTCTACTTTTCTAAAGGAAACATTGGCAGTGTCCATGCAGCATGTTCTTTTGGCAGTTATTTCTTCTGCATTTGATGTGCTTTGAGAAAAATAGACAAAAGCAGAATATAAACAATAGCTAGTAGTTTTACAGGAAAAAAAATCAAAAACTGCTACAAAAAAACCTGAAGTGGGCCAATGAGATGATTCAGTTCCTAAATGCACGTGTTGCTAAGCTTGGCAACCTGAGTTTGGTTTCTGGAATTCCCATGGTGGGGGGAGAAAACCAACTCCTGGGAGTTGTTCTCTGACCTTCATCCTCACATAAACATCTGTGCATATGCATACACATGCACTCATATGCACACATCCATGGGTCATCACACATGTACATTAAAATGAATAAATGTGGTTCTTAAAAAGGAAAGTGCAAAGTGACTTTGCAGGTTATTTAATCCATTCCTATTTAGGAAGAATCCATGAAAGGAAGACTTTGGGGCCAGTGCAGTGATTGGCCACTCTGACTGGCAGGCACGTTATCTTTTTGCTTCTATTTCCAGTCTCATTCATCTAGACCAGGGGTCTGTACTGCTCATTCTTTTTTCTGTTCGCTTTTCTGGAAATGATACTTTCCTATTGCCTGTTTAGTCCAAGGATAACAAAGCAACTTCCATCCTCATCTTAGCTTTGGGCTTTTATGTTAGATGACTTCAATTCCAGGTTCTCAGCTTCAGGTCTGTGGAAAGTACCTAAGGAACAATTAGTAATCACTTTGACTTTGAATACCACAAGATAAAATTGAGATGTTAGATTCCTTTTGTAGAAAAGTCTTGAAGCTTTTCTATGGAGTTAGTTCCATCCTTAATGATCATGATAACATGCAAAGTAATTCGTGACATCAGGCAGGGAATTCCCAGGCAGTGTGGACGGATGCCTGCTAGAGAACTGGATAATGTATAGAAGGTCTTACTGTGCCAAGTGTTAGTTAACACTTTAGTGGGTGGATTTTGTATTCCCCAAGGGACTCTTGGGAATGAACAAGAGATGGAGGACATCAGAGGAACCAGGATCAGCCAAATACTTTAGCAGTTGTTGGAGTAGTAGCTGCTGTCCCAGCATATCGGCCTTCTCTACACTCTCCCGACAGGCTCTTCCACTTCTGAAGCTTTAGGGTACATTAGAAAGACAAGATCTTCTTGTCTTTGAATTACCTTTTTTGCCTTGGTGAACTTCCAAGCTAACAACCCCTCAGTGTTTTTCCTTCAAATCCGAAATTGTCACACAACCCAAGTAAAATCCTGCTGTTAGGTTAACTTGGAAGTGAACTGCAGAGTTAGCAGGACATTCTGTGCCAGGTTGTAAACAGTGAACAAGAAAAAAAAAGGTAAGAAAAATGTAGCCCTGCAGAATTTAGGTGGATACCAGGGCTCAAGAAACAGGGCAGGAGCTTCATCATTTATTAGAGTCATTCAATTAAACAAACAAACTCCAAAGAGAGCTGCTCAAAGAAAATCACTCATGGCTGGTAATGAAAACAAAACAAAGCAAAACAAAACTTGTCTCTGACTTTTTTGCTTTAAATAAAAGGGCTGTTTAAAAAGATGACTTGTGGAGTGTGTGCCACTTCTCCCCGATCGGCAGTGCACAAGTGCAGAAGTGTGAGTGATGTAGAGGTACTTGTTTATTATAGAGCACATTTCAATGCAGTAATCATAAATATTGCTAAGGTTGTGCTCTGTTGAAATATGACCTACATACTCTTGATTGTTTGTGTTACGTGATTTGTCTGACACCCATTACATTCTGGGTAATAGCAGCCATTTGTTGCTCTGCACAGCAGGCTCTTTTGACAAAAGAAAATAGGCAGCAATAAAAAAGCTATAGTCTGAATTACATTCTGCACGGAGCTGCACTGCTGAGAGTTTGTGCAAGTGTCTTAACAATGCTCTGAACTGCCTCTTGTCAGCCTTCAGCCTGTAATGGCCATCTGTCCTCACATAAATCTGTCAAAACCTGCTAAGTTCAAGAGAGAGCATGGAATATACCTTGTACTGTCAACACCAAAATGTACACATTCTCCAGAAAAATCAACACGCAGGAAGGGAGCCAGAGGTTATGGGAGGCATTAGCACTGTTGATTTAGGCTTGTGGCATGAAATTGAGAGTCCAGCCATTAGTGGAAAGATGAGCAACGGAATTGAGCATTGAGGAATTGAGTGTTGACCTCTCCTGTACCACAAGGGAAGAAACTGTGGGCAGAGCATGCCAGGTTAGAGAAATATAGCTGATTCAGAGGCCAAGAGGGGTAACCTGTCCCATCAGCTATGCTTAAAAGTTTGACACAACGCTGAAAGAAACAAAAAAAAATCTTCTTTGTGTTTTTGTTTCCCTTTATTTTGCCTTGGGTCTCAACTATATTTGGAAATAGATTTTCAATTAAGAACTGGGTAATACAAAGTCTGTCATTCATGAGATATCTCAGTCTTGTGCAAATTGCTCTCTGAATATGGGGCTTTTGATAAAGAGTCTAAAGAAAACAGTGAATTATCTAAAATCTTTCCCCTGCTCTTCCTGCACCAACAGTGAACTGTTCTCTGATGAGCAAGTAGGATTTGACTCAGCACGTGATCTGAGCAAAGATTCATAGCCCTAGTGTGTTCACTCCCAGCACACATTTGGTTTTTCCTAGGGCATTTCCACCCGTTTTAAGTATATCTAAACAAAACAATTATTTGAAAGTTAAAAGAATTCCCTTTTTATTAAAAGCAACCGTGATATCCCTGGGTGTGCATGCTGTCTTTGAAACACTGGCAACCCGTGTAGCATCTGGCACACAGTAGGTGTGTTGTGGATGTCTGTTCAGGAGCAAGAGGCTCTCATATCTGTAGGACATTTAAAAAAAAGCACAACTTTGTCTTTCACTGAAAGGATGTACGACCAGGGAATTACTACATCCAAGAACAATTGGAAAACCACTTATTTAAACAATAATGAGCTTAGATACTAAGACAAGGGTTTCAAATTTTCAAGAGTAAAAGAATTTCTATATTTAAAATCCCTAGATAGTCAAGGTATTTTTAGAGCTAGCCTCTCTTTTATAGTGGCCTAATTTGGCATTTCTGAAGTTCAGGGTTTCTTTTTATACATCTGGACTGTCAGTCAAAACACAGATATTTGGAGTAAAGGCCACGTGCTACACAGATGTTCAAAGACCTTGGTTCTCAGTATGTGGTCTGGGAACCATCTCATTAAAAATTTGCAACCAGCTTCCTAAGTGACTCTGAGGCCACTAACATGTGAGACCAGTTACTCAGAAAAAAAAAACTGCAAAAATGAAAATAAGCAAAATAACCAATAGAGAATTAAATGCAGGCAGTATCCTACAAAACACTCTCTGGAGAAAAGTGACACAATTCTCATTTAAAAAAGACAAATGCAGTACACATGAAGTGAGCCACCCAACTCGAGTCATTAGAACAGAAAAAAAATCCTTACCATAAACTGAATGAGCATAAAGAGATTTATGTAGGTGGATTCTGGGTGTTGAATGGCATTCTCTTCTCAAGGGTCACTTTTGGGGGTTTATTTGACTGGCATTTGTTGGCACTTACTCTGTTTACTCAGCATTAAATTTTGAGTGTGTGTTGTATTGCATATGTGTTGCATAGGCACTTGTTAGTGTTGGCGTGTGCCTGTGTGTGTGTGTGTGTGTGTGTGTGTGTGTGTGTGTGTGTGAAGGTACACATTAATGCAGGCACATGAGGAAGCCAGAGGTTAGAATTAGATGGCTTCCCTCAGTCACTCTTCACCTTTTTATTTGTTGCTTTTAAGACAATTTCTTACTGAATTTGAAGCTAATTCGTGGTCCAGCCCGTGAGTTTCCAGATCCTTTTGTCCCAATGTCCATCACTTAGAGTTACAGGTACACCCTACCACACAGACCTTTTACAGTGGTGCTGTTAACATAAACTCTGGTTCTCATGTATATGCAATAGGCACTTTACTGGCTGAACCTTCTTCCCAGTCCCTCATCATCAATTTATGAACACCTTTGATTCTAATGGGGACTATTCAAGAACCTGACATCTCTTTTTTTTGAGTGTGAGTACTTTGAAATGTGTTGTGTTGGTAACCAAAGATAACCAAGGATAAAATTCTCTATGTAAGAACAGCAATACAAAGTCTAAACAAGATGAGGAATAGGAACTTCTTAGTCTAGAAACAAGGCATGTTCTTTCTAACAGAGAGAGTAAAAAGAGCATGTGCCTCTGCCGGGCATTGGTGGCGCACGCCTTTAGTCCCAGCACTCGGGAGGCAGAGGCAGGCGAATCTCTGTGAGTTCGAGACCAGCCTGGACTACCAAGCAAGTTCCAGGACAGCCTCCAAAGCCACAGAGAAACCCTGTCTCGAAAATCCAAAAAAAAAAAAAAAAAAGCATGTGCCTCAATAGAACAGAAGTTTTATACAGGAAAATGTAGCCTACAGCAAAAAGCGAGCATGTGGACAGGGCCGGCTCCTGTGCAACTCAGATGTGCCATAAGGAAGAGTGTCAGTGTCTGTATTCATTTTATGAGTGTCACTCCCACTTTCTCCATGGAGATAATTTGCTAAGCATGCTAAAAATTGCATAAGATTGGGCCAGGATATTTTCTTGGAGGGAAAACATTAATTTCTTCAACATCTTTATCATCAAGTAGGAGAATAAAACAGCATCTTCCTGTTTATATCAAAATTGCATGTGACTCCCTGTGACCTACTTGGTTCTTGACATATTTATACTTTTTTCCAGCAAGGTAGGAATTTTTTCCACCTTGAAATGCACAGTTGCCTTGAGTCTCACCCCAGGCTTGTTAACAGACTGGAAACCTTGTATTTTTTTCTGCTGAATAGAATTCACTCATCCTCCTAAATAGAAAATCTATTGTAAACTAAACTGTTCCCTTGTAAGCATAAAGTCATTTGAACTGCAGCCTGCCCTCCTTCAAATTTTCTTGGACACTGAGCTTCACAACAATTCTTCCTGGGCAGAACAGAATGAATTAAGTTTATTCATGGATAAGACTTAGAGATAACTGTTATGCCTCAGACTGTCCTTCCTTAGCTTCAGAATTTTCTGTAGCAAGGCAAGCAAGGCACCAACCCACAGACACCCCTGTCTTTCTTTATTTGTTATTTATGTGATTAGCTGCTGAAGCTTGGAGTCATTCAGAACTTCTGTGTCTTGCTCTCAGTGACAATTTGCTCTAAATAAAATGGTCCTCTGGCATGGAGATATTTAGAGTCACTTTGCACTTAGTTTTCTGTTGCAGAACCCTATTTTAGGCAGAATATATTAGTTATGCTTACAAGAATGTATTATACCTGCATTAGCCATGGTTTACTAAGTTAATGAACTGTGGAGACAAAGACTCATTGCTGTCAAGTCATGGAGAAGCTCTGGTTCCCTATATTCAGCTGGGCCAACTTTTTCAAAGTTGTCCATGTATGTCATTCCTACCCTGACCAACATATGCAGTCATTACATTTTTTAAAAAAATATCTCCCCAAGGGTAGCTTCTTGATTGTTCTAATAGCCTTGATTCACTTTTATTTTCCCTGTAGCATTCTTGACTGACAAATGCTGCTAAGGCTGTTCCATGGTTCTCAAGTCCCACACATTAAATGCCTTCAAGTGACTCCTGCAATTCCCTTGAAAATGCCGGGTTTGGTGGCACCTGCTTCTGGGGCAGCTGGCAGGGACACATTCCTGTTTTCTAGGCAGCAGGATTTGTTAGCATACAAATACTATGAAATACAAAATATCACAGCTCTTGCCTGCTGCCTGGTATTGTCCATCCGTCTTTTGCTAGGTGACAGGAACTTAGGAGAAGAGTCCATTTGTCAGAGCTTGTCATTAATTTAGTTTCCTCTTTCTTCACTCAGTTTTAGCCAAAGTTTGAAATCTAAGAAAAATTAGGGAATGTGTTCATACTCGAAGAACATTTTCTCTTTCTCTTTTCTCTCTTTATTTCTCCACATTTCTTTTTGGTTCTCTTTTGTCGTAGGCCTAACTCCACCCACAACTCCTCCTCATAAAGCCAACCAAGATAACCCTTTCAAGGCTTCTCCAAAGCTGAAGCCCTCTTGCAAGACCGTGGTGCCACCACCATCAAAGAGGGCCCGGTACAGTGAATATTCTGGTACCCAAGGCAGCCAATCTACCAAGAAAGGGCCGGAGCAATCTGAGTTGTATGCACAACTCAGCAAGTCCTCAGTGCTCAGCCGGGGACACGAGGAAAGGAAGACTAAACGGCCCAGTCTACGGCTGTTTGGTGACCATGACTACTGTCAGTCAATCAATTCAAAAACGGATATACTCATTAACTTATCACAGGAGCTCCAAGACTCTAGACAACTAGACTACAAAGATGCCTCCTGTGACTGGCAGGGGCACATCTGCTCTTCCACAGATTCAGGCCAGTGCTACCTGAGAGAGACTTTGGAGGCCAACAAGCAAGTCTCTCCCTGCAGCACCAGAAAACAGCTCCAAGACCAGGAAATCCGAGCTGAGCTGAACAAGCACTTCGGTCATCCCAGTCAAGCTGTTTTTGATGACAAACCAGACAAGACCAGTGAACTAAGGGATGGCGACTTCAGTAATGAACAATTCTCCAAACTACCTGTATTTATAAATTCAGGACTAGCCATGGATGGCCTATTTGATGACAGTGAAGATGAAAATGATAAACTGAAATACCCCTGGGATGGCACGCAGTCCTACTCATTGTTTGATGTGTCGCCTTCTTGCTCTTCTTTTAACTCTCCGTGTCGAGATTCAGTGTCACCACCCAAATCCTTACTTTCTCAAAGACCCCAAAGGATGCGCTCTCGTTCAAGATCCTTTTCTCGACACAGATCGTGTTCCCGATCACCATATTCCAGGTCAAGATCAAGGTCCCCTGGCAGTAGATCCTCTTCAAGGTAAGGTTGTCAAAATCTACCCTGTACTAAAGCATTTCCTCAGAAGTCAGAAAAAAAAATTCAACCTCAGGGTTGATCTTCTGGTGTCACCCAGCCAATTATCTGAGTCTTGTACATCCCCCACCCCTTCTCCATGTTCTCTCACATACCTGGTTCTGAGCACTCTACACTGGCCAATCAGAACACAGACAGACATTTGTGAGAAACTTGCTTGTGAAACTTTTTCCATTACCTACAAAGCAGTTCTGTGCCTGGTGAGTTGAGATTCATGTAAGGTAAACATGACAGCATAGCCACCCCGTGAGCTATGGTAAAAACAGTAAAGGACACAGAGAGGGAATTGATCACTTCTTGGTCTCTGGTGTGACTAGCTGATGGGAAATTGTCACTGGAAGATCTTGCTTTTAAGAAGAAGACAAATCATACAGCCCTGAGCTTCCAGTGATGTTCAGTGGTCCTGGTAACTTGGGCTAAGAGCCAGTTGCAAATGTCCTTTTGGTTTTCTCCTCTCTCCCAGATCCTGCTACTACTATGAATCAAGTCACTACAGACACCGCACACACCGCAATTCTCCCTTGTATGTGAGATCTCGTTCAAGGTCACCCTACAGCCGTAGGCCCAGGTAATGAGGGCTGTCCCTTTCCTTCAGTTTCCTTTATCCCCTCCTTTAGATGGCAATCATTATCCTCAAGCTCTTCTTGTCCCCTCCCCATATGATAATGTATTTTTTTTTCATACAAACGGTAGAGGTTGGCCTAATGATGAGGTTCTCTTTCCCAGGTATGACAGCTATGAAACGTATCAGCATGAAAGGCTGAAGAGGGATGAATACCGCAGAGAGTATGAGAAACGGGAATCTGAAAGGGCCAGACAGAGGGAGAGGCAGAAGCAGAAAGCAATTGTAAGCAGTGTGGAGCTAATTTCATTTCTTCGCTTTTCTTCTGAGACATTTTGGCGGGAGTGGGGGGGTGGGAGGTGGGGTTGGCAGACTAGACAATAACTGAAAATTAGTATTTTGTTAACAGAAAAATGTTCCAATTTTTTGCTTTAAAGTATCAGAGTCTTAAGGTCCTTTTATTTGAAAAAATGTTGTCAGTGTATTTCTCATTACAGTTGAGTTGTGAAGTTCATTAGGTTTCTCAAGTTTTGTTTTGAATAATGAAGAAATGGAAGGCTTCTTGGGTCTGATAGGAGTTGGAAAGCATGTGGATTTTTTTGTTTGTTTGTTTGTTTTTTAGCAGCTTCCTGTTACTTCTTTCTTTTAGTGGGACAAGAGGAGATTCCAGAGTCCATTTAAAGTTCATATTGGAAATCTGACTAAGGAAGTCAGTATTTCTTACCTTTGATGGACCTTCACCTGACTGGGATGGGGGGGCTCATGGTTGATGCATTCATCTGACATGTGGGTACTGCTGATGCTCATGTGTAAACATACAAGTTATGACGAACCTGTCTGTTCTCTGAAATCCAGTACTGTCCTTCACTAGCAGTTAATAATGTGGCACTCAGGTGGTCAAAATCCAGTACATGCCCATGGCAGACATTCTTAATCAATCATGGAACTTTGTCCCTCGGAGGTCTCAGAGAGTCTTAAGGTCTTTCCCAACATGGTGCTCCTGGGAGCTGTTGCTAATCGATGAGATATGGCACTGTTTTGGTTCACTACACCTGCTGCCTGTCTATGCTTGCTGCTGCAAGTCACAACAGTGCAAGGAAGTATTTGACATACCTTGCATATAAGCTAACCAAGCCTTGGAGAAATGAGCTGTAGCTATTTATGCTGGGTTCCTGTGGTACCTCCAGGAAGACTCAGTAATATCAACAAAATAATGAGAAAGCAATACAACGCACTGTATAAAGAACATCACTTATGATGTTAAATCAAGTTTTAGCTGATAGTCACCAGCTAGAGTAGAAAGATTAAATGAGAGGTTTTGGAAGGAATTCCAAATAGGAATTGGAAGAAACAGAAATGAGAAATAATTGAATCATTAGACTGAAGTTCTGTTTGTTTGGTACCATTCAACTATGCATCTACCAAGGACTGAATCAAAGGCATTCTGCAAATTGTAACACTTTACCTCATTTTTTCTCAATTTTCAAATAAGCTGTGATGTTAAGATTTGCCAGAATGTCATTAGTTCACCCTTAGGAAGACTAATGAAAATGAAACTTTCAACTTTTCTAATATTGCTCTATTTAATTAATGGCCTATTCAATAATTATCAAAATTCACATTTATAAAGCATCACATAGTTTACAAAGCCTTTTCACACCACTTACTAATTACAAAAGCGAGCCACATTGAGAGAATATACAGTAACATAGTGTTTGCTGATTCATTGCATTTACCGTTTATAAATTCACATCTTACAGATTTCTTGATTTTTTTCTTAAATATATGGTATTATTTGCTCATTTGGGCAAAGTACAGAGCAATTCTAATCAAAGACAGATGAATGTTTCAATCAAAAATATGTAGATAAATGGCATGTATTTATTTTTGCCTATCAAAATAATTTAGGTCTAGATACTTAATTAGAGTAAAGACGGGGAGGGAGACATGATTTTTTCTGGTTTAACTTTCTCTGGAAACATCTAGTAGATTGCTATAGTCCTGATTAGGCAGAAGTGTTCTTAAACTCCTGCTCTCTTTCCTTTGTATATCAAATGTTGACTTTATTCTTTGGAGGACTTGAAGTAATTCAAATGTTCCGTTGGCTATATGAAAGTATTATGCATTAACTAGACACCGGTGACTCTTTTGGAATTGGTGTTTATTTAGATTTGAAAAAGTATTTGAAAAATAAAAAACACTAGGTAACTGAAATTGTTTACTAGCACAGTGATCTCCAAGTGTTTTATACATATTGGAGACATTCTGTTGAATAAATTCCCACTTGGAAAGTTATATGCTATTTCTTTCGACCACACATGAAGTCAAGAACTCAGAATCTCTTGGTAAGTAATTGCCAGGTGCTTAAGGCTTGCATTTAGCTCAAACCTGGTACCGGAATCCAAAGAGCTTGAAGTCAGCAGGCAGATAAAGATGTACAAGCAGAAAATATAATGTGATTAGTGGCTTGATAGAGGATTCATCTAAGGTACATGGTTAAAAGTGGTCATCCAGACCTTTGGGGAAGGAAGAACGAACATGAAGAAGTTGAAATTCATCAAAATCCTGAAGGCAAAGGTTTTTAACAACTAGAATGTCCAATATGGCAACTGAAGGTAATTACATGACTAGTTCTCTTAGGCAGGAATAAGATGGACCCTGTGAATGGATTTTGAAGACTTGCTACAAAGAACAGTGGGAAAGTTCTAAGTGCTTTTGTATCTATCGTGAATCATATAATATTTTAAGATATTCTGAGCTAAGTAGTATGCATTGTTAGCATTATTTTCTGTTTCTGTTTATATAACTTAACATGGCTTCCAGAAAATTTTACATTACTTACATTTTAATGCTTTTATTGAACATTGTTATTCATGGTAGGGACTGTACCTATGATGCATCTCTAGAAGATAGTTCATTATACTGGGAGCCTCTAGTGATTTAACTCTTAACACCAGAGCAGAATGTACCAGAAATAAGCCAATACATCTCAGTAGCAGGCAGATTTTGGAGTCTTGTAACTCGTGCTAAAGATTTTTTAACAAAGTAGCACTATGTAATGACTTTACCAACAGAAAAAAAATTTAATTGGTTTTCTTCATCCCATCATAAAACTCTTCTTTCATGTGCCATGATACATTGGAAAAATCTTAGACATGAGCACGGCGTGCCTACAGTGATTTTTTTCACTTATTTGCCTTAAATTCCATTTAGGAAGTAGCTGTGGGAGCCAAGATAGGCCACCTAAGTTAGCTAGATAGGTGACTTCTGTTCAATTTTTGAGATGCCCTTAAAGTAATGGAATAAATAGTCAACTGAATTTATAATTTCTTGGATGCCATGCTGCATTAACCACTAAGTAGAACAATCATGTACTTAGGGACCGGGCAGTTCAGAAGTTCCCAAAGAAAACGTAAAAAGCATTAAAAAGTGGTCATTGATATTTTGCAGAATAAATGCTCGGTTTTGTCTTGTGAACAGCATTACATCCATGTTGAATTTTTTTGAGGAACGGGGCTTTAGGAGAGCTGCAAACTTGAATTGAAGCTAGAGAAGTCTTCATGGAGCACAGACTCAGCACACTTTCATAAAGCCAACACTAATGATTAGAAACTGCAAATGCTGAATTCTCTGTCATGATTGGATATTATCATTACGTCAGTGTCTGCTTTTTACATAACTTCCATCCAAACTCTATCTCAAAAGCCAATTGAGTCTCTGCCTTTCTCCTTCTCCTAAGTTTAAAATAATTTAGATTAAACTGGAGCTATGAATGCCAGAGTTTAGTACTTAGTGTCTGAACTGTCACTGTTTTAATTTCTTGCTGAAATCCAAGTCCAACTCCATTTGCAATCTGTACAGTTTCTGCCAGAAAACATGATAATGGGATGTTAATTTAAAGAACAAATCTAGACATTATGATACGGTTCAGTGCTTAAAACCAAACCCAGATGCTAGGAAATGGCTAGGCTCTCACATGGCTCTCCTCTATTGGTCACTATAGAGTCCAGGAGTCACAACCAATACATCATTACTGTTGATTATAAATGTCTCTCTCCAAGTGTATAAATGTCAGTTATTCTTAGACAAAAGGATGCAGTTCCCTGTATAAGATTTTCATAATGGTTTTTCAGTATTTAGCCTTTTCAGGGGAATATATGTTATAGCATGACTGTAAGTTCAGAATTTGGAAATTTCAACTTTAAGAGAAAGAAATGCTAGAAGTTGTTTTGCAGCATCATTCCTATAGTGTGCAGTTTGATATAATTAAATGATAGATCTCACATTAAGTATACACCTGTGTACACACGCAGACACACACACATACACACACACACAGAGAGAGAGAGAGAGAGAGAGAGAGAGAGAGAGAGAGAGAGAGAGAGAGAGAGAGAGAGGTCATAATAACACAAGGACACTAATGCCGTTAAAATAGTCAAGGTTTTGCAGGTAAAGTATATTCCCAAATTCATCAAAATATTTACATTGATTATGTGCAGCTTTCATATTCTTAATATATTCAAATAAAGCTCTTAAAGAGCATCATTATTGGTCTATAGTTTTGGTTGCATCTCAGCTTTTATTTGACTGTTTGCTCCTGGATTGACTCAGAGTAGCCATGGCTGCTAGGCTGAGAGAGTCTGTATAGGATTTGCCCACGGGTAATTTTGTAAAACTTAATGTTATCATTTTGTTTCTGTCCCCAAAACATCCTTTAGTAGGAGACATTTAATGAACAGCTTCTCAACTGCATAAATGTACTTGATATTAACAGCAACAACAACAGATTCTTTTCAATTGATCTGTCTTTCTGGTCAGCATTATACCTAACTTGGATATCAACTCTGTCACCTTTTTTAGAAAAATAAAATTATTTAACTAGACTATTCAGTCATGCATAGTATTTGTATACTGGTGTGTGTGTGTGTGAGAGAGAGAGAGAAAGAGAGAGAGAGAGAGAGACTGAGACAGAGACAGAGAGAGAGAGAGACAGAGAGAGAGAGAGAGACAGGGAGTTTGCACACTGAGGAATGGTTCTACCCCCAGAGCTTTTTCCCCAGAAATACCTTGAGAATTTCTTCTGAAGTCATTTTGCAACTACTCTGCAAATGAAAACAAAAATCTTTTGTTATGAAGGTTAAAGTGGAGTTCCCTTTGCAGAGAAGGAAAGATTAACGTGTTTTGTGCTGCTTTAAAATAAAAATAAATGAAAATGTAGAATAAAAGAACTGGGAACCAAAGTCCAAATTATACTATTCACACTGGTGTCTAGGATTATGGAATATTTTACTGAGGTAATCCTTTCAAAAGTATCTAACCCTACTTGGCCTACATAGTGCTCAGTAAATGTCAGCTCCTTACTGATTCTCATCTTTCCTCAGTCAAACTCTTCTTACTGGGAGTCACTTATTATTTCATTTTTTTGCTTGTTTTCCACAGCTAACCAACAAGATCTATTCTCTTCCTGATAAAGATTTTAGTAATACAAAGTCAGTTAATTCCATCATACTTTTTTTTCTTTATTTATCTCCTGTGTTGTAATGTAACGAGAATTTACTGCAGTGGTTAATGCAACATAAATCTTCACTTGTATTATCCATCAGCAAACTAGCCTTTGTGAAAATTGAAGCTAAAAGTTGCTTGATAAATGTTCCATCCTCCTCAATAGTGAAAACTGTTCTGAAAATAATTTTTCAACCAGCTTTTTCCAAAGGTTCTGAGTCCCTTCAAGCCCCTAAGAAGTTAGAAATCATATTAAGCATTTTGATTTCTTCTCCTTTCATCTCCTGTTTAGAAATTAATGTCTTGAAATATTGGAGGCAAATGTTATTTTTTTAAAGATACGAACTCTATTCATCTATCTAATTCAACTGCAACATGTTTAAAGGCTGATTCTTTGCCAGAAATCTTCGCCAATCATGGAAAGATTTTAGTCTTTGCAGTCTAGACCTTAAGGTGTATTCCTTCTATTTTCATGTTTAGCATATAGAAAACAAAGAACTTCAATGCTTCTTAGAGCATTCCAGCATCCTTTCAGTCTTCTGTTCTTTGTAAGTTTGCAGGGCAGGGGCCCATCCTTGTGTTTCATAAAAAGAGCTGGTAGATTGAAAGGTAATTTAAGTGATGGAGGAGCAACTCTTTCGAGCTGTGTCTCCTTTCATCGCAGAATCTTTCAGGCCTAGGGAAGGTCCTCTGGGTTATCTCTTTTAGTGAAGATCATTGTTGCATACAGCTTTGTATAAAGCCGCAATTCAGAAACTGTCCCAATATGTCTGCACATATGGTCGATTTTCGCTTTAACTTCACATTTCCTTGAATACATAGGCTGTGTATTCCCATAATGGTAGCTGAGCAATTTCTGTGCTATGGCTCAATTTCTTTCTTTCTCTTCTGCAGTTCCCTCTCCTTTCTTTACACAGTAGTAACTTCCCTAAAAGGCTCATTAAAAAAAAATCCATAACACCATGCGAGCAGGCGCCAGGAAGTTTAAGTTTAGATAACAGTCCCATCACATTTGGCTGTTGGGCTGAAACTGGGTGCGTAAATAGAATGGAATGTGGTGTTATGATTCCCTTGATAATGTGTGTGAAGGGCTGCTTAGGCTCCAGCCTCACCAACAATTTCTTTCTACTGACTGGATAGCTGTGTTGCATGCTCTGGAAAAACAATTTCAGCCTTCAGTTGCGACATACAATCTACATGGACATGAATCTTGAGTCTGCTTGCTTTACTTCATTGGGTCACTTAGGAGGCTTCATGGCATGTTAGATGAATTTTGCTTCAACTGTTTGATTGGAGTCTCCCCTCTGATTTCCAGAGTTCTTTTTAAAATGATCCTGCAAGCATGCTTCTATTCTGTATTTCTCACCCTTTGAACTTTAAATTCCTTTTGGTAACTTGTAGTATGAATAACAAAAACCCAGACACAGATATTGGGGATGATGCTGAAGATCAGAGAATCAAAGCAATAGCCACTATAGAGTTTTTACCTCTACCAATGCTCAGACTGGAGGGAAGATCTATCAAACCTCAGACTGCTTCTGATTGTACTACTCCTCAGACCTTTGAATTTCTGTCTCCTTCTGGCTAATATTCCTCTCTAGTGCTGGGATTAAAGGCATGGGATCCTAAGTGCTGAGATCAACTTTGTTTGAGCTCTGTTTCTCTTTTAGACTCGATCAATTTCATGAAGCTCAGGGTGGCCTTGAACCAACAGAGATCAGTCTGCTTCTGTCTCCCAAATGCTGGGATTTAACGTGTGTACCACCACTGCCTGGCCTCAATGGCTGTGGTTAGCTTTGCTCTCTGTTCTTCAGACAAGCTTTATTTGTTTGCTAAACAAAATATCACCACAGTAACTCACTCTGCTCAGCTGCCTAGGCAAAGCTTTTCCCTTAATAGAGGGCCATATTCATATAATATCCCCTTTATGGTGGACTATCTCAGAGAGTAAGGCCACCCAGAATGGGATAGTTTTAAAAAGTGTAAACTGAGTACTGAAGAGAACACTTAGCTATTAAGCGCAGCTTTTTGATCTTGAAGACGATATGGGTTTGGTTTACATCATAACTACTATAACTTCAGTTCCAGGGAATCCAGTGCCCTCTTATGAATTCTATGGGTTCCATCCATGCATGTGATGCATACACATATATTCAGGAAAAATGGTTGTACATATGAAAATATTAATTGATCTTTTTACTCTTAGATCAAATATTTACTGAGATTCTCTTTCATACTTAACATAAATTGGGGAAAAGAATAGATACAGGCTCAATTTCATGAATTCTTCATTGTACTAGGGAGAGAGGCATTGAACAATGAATAAACTATAATGATTTAATTGTACTTAAACAGAGAACTACAGTTAATAGCACTTCACCTGAATTTTGATGAAACAGCTATGGAGCTTAATGTAGTTCTAGACAGTAAGTGTGAGGAGCTTGGGTACAGTTTTGGAAATATTTTCCAAGTTATAATGGAGCACTTTATGCAAAGGCTTTGGCATGGAGGGAACACATTGTAATTAGGGGCCTTTTTTCTAACATAAAATCTAGAGTCAAGGAAAGGATGAGCTATAGGAAAAAAGCCCATACAGAGTAGTACAGATATTGCAGGGCTCACCTACTAGATCTTGTTATTGAATTAGATATATTATTGGAAGTATTAGAAGTCAAATACATTTAATTTATATGGCAAATAACATGACTGAATACCCTTGACTTATTGATCACTATTCTATCTGTGATAAAAAGACAAATTAGAGGAAGAAAACATAAAGAAAAGTTGGAAGTGCAGCACGGGAGGGGGGAATTAAGAAGACAAATTTGAAAGAGATTAAAGAGATAAATAAAGCTAAATAGGGCCTGGGTTCAGCCCCTAGTACCCACATGGTAGTGCCTCTTTATAATTCTATCCCTGGAAGATCCAGTGTCCATTCTTAGCCTTCTGGTGTGTAGCTAGAGAGTGTGGTTTGGCAAGGTTGTTCCAGTTTAAGAGGTCTAGAGGAAGTCTAGAAGGTAGTTGGTTATCTGAAGCTCCGAGGAGCTCCCTTCCCTGACAAAAAATATTCAGTAGTGTTGTTTCTAGTAAATGTGTGCAGGCATCGATGAGCAGATAATAGAAGAAGCTCCAAAATGTGAAGATTGCTGGGTTGCATTTCACAGATGCTATGAAGTGCTCACTCTGTGGCAGATCATTTGCTAAAGCTTGTGAAAAAAGAAAGGCTGACACCAATGTTGGTGGACTTCTCTTTGCTATAAGCCTGAAGTGGTGATGTTTGCAGCTTTGAAGAATAAGGCACTCAGCATACCCTGAGAAAAAACTCTTGGAGAGCTGGACATTTATGCTAGCCCTGTGTTTCCCAGACTTTGCTTTGATCGTATGTAAATCTCTGCAATCTCAAGTTCATTTTCTTTGCTTGTTCCTTATAGGCACATGAAGTAGTTAATAAGACAGAGCCTATATTTGCTCCAAATGTTCTCTAGAACTCTCCTTAATTTTGAGACATTATTCCTTTTGGTCCCTGCCCTAGAACATGATATTCAAGAGTGTTTCTTTCACTAAGGATGAACTCCACATTTATCGAAAAGGAATCTTATCTTCAGGCAACACAGTCTTCCTGTGTTTTGTAGGTTATAAATTTCTAATAACTTGTACATTATGATCGTATTGACATCACTTGTAGAAATGAGGCTGCCCCCCTCTAGTTCATTCTTAAAATAGGATTGGATCTATTGGCAAAGTAAAACTTATATCCTTTTTCATTTGGCTCATACTCTTCAGAGACCTATGGCTAAAAGTGGCCTACATTTTAATACTGTTTCTCAAATGTTTCTCTTTAGGGAGTGTACTTTAGAACTGCTGTGTGTCCTTGCTACAAATGATGACGATCGAGGCTTGTCCACCATTTGTATTATTGTCCATCTGTATAAACTCCAACAATTACATTTTGAACACATTCCTTCAGGAAGCTTTTTTAATGGGGGGTGTGGTAGTTATAAATTAAGAACCACTCTTTGAGGATGTAAAATTTTGTTCATTTTTCTGATTAGAATTCTGAATTGATGGGAAATAAAATAATTTCTAAGCCAGGTTAGCTGTTGTACGAATTCTGAAGATTAATAAGAGAGGCATAAGAGCTCACATATTCCATATGCACTGGTTATCTTTTTGGTAATTAAAAAAACTTCATTGAATGAATGTCTTTTCTGATACATGAAGTTCATGTAAATAAAGACAAGAGTGGAACAGAAGAAATAGAAAAGAGAAGATTTGTGGAGAAGAAAGCTTAAGTGTGAATGAAGAGCCTGAAATTAAGGCTTGGAATGTCAAACTCAGTTCCTGTGTGGAATTTTTCTATAGGTGTGATACCTGGTTTGCTCTAGTGAGATTGCTCTGTGAGTGCTTGTACATGATTATATATTCATGGATGCATCTAGTGGTGCATCTGCATTTTGTCTCCAGAGCTAGGGAAAAGCATCTCCTTCCTTTTCGCTCATAGGAAGAACGCCGTGTGATTTACGTTGGTAAAATCCGACCTGACACAACGCGGACGGAACTGAGAGACCGCTTTGAAGTTTTTGGTGAAATTGAGGAATGCACAGTAAATCTGCGGGATGATGGGTGAGAATCTTCAAAATTATTTCTTGTTTAGAAGCTGACGTAGGTTAAAAATTATGACCCTAAGATTACTGGGATGGGAGTTGCCAATGTAAGTGCTTTGACAGATGACATGTTGAGTTCAGCACCTTATTTATTTTCTTTCATCCCTATTTATTAATCTTTCTAGTTGAGATTTCCTGTCTCAGAATAAGTATTTAGCTGCCTGACAGGACAATCACACTGATAAATGGATGTGATTGCAGAGACACTGGTACCAGTGATGTCTCCCAAAGTAGAAGGGGTTGCAGTCCTCCGTGCCAATGCTGTCTAACCAGCTCTGAATGCCTCTTCCCTGTCCATTGCAGAGACAGCTATGGTTTCATCACCTACCGTTACACCTGTGATGCGTTTGCTGCTCTTGAGAATGGATATACTTTACGCAGGTCAAATGAAACTGACTTTGAGCTGTACTTTTGTGGACGGAAGCAATTTTTCAAGTCTAACTATGCAGACCTAGGTACAGTATATAACTGTTGTACTTGGAAGGGTGAATTCATACCATAAAGCTCAAAATGCAAGTCAGCATGCTCTATAGAAACCTTAGGAAAGGCCATCACTTGGTTTTCCTGAGGTGAATACATGAATACAGTCTCTTTTGTTTTTATAGGAGACCATTTCAGAAGCAAGGTGCTTCAGTCTGATGTTTAAGGGCAGATGTTCATGGACTCTTTGAATATACACTAAGCCATTGGTGGTGCTTGTGTGTGGTGGGGGTATTGTCTTATGTGTTGTATGCATTTGTATCTGAATTTATTCAAGCTTTGCACATGTTTATGTTCGTAGTCTGTGTTTGCTCACCATACCTACTCTCAATCCTTTCCTATAAACTCAAGCAGTGTCATTGTTTTTATGGCACGGGGTATGTCAAGGCTTGTTCTTCCTTCCTTATTATGTCCCAAGCACTTGGAAACACTCTCATCTTTAAATTAGAATTGAGAAGAGAAAACTGAAGTCCATCAACTAAATGACCACACACTTACTTTCTTGGGAATAAAATAAAACAAAAACCAAGTTTGTGGAGTATTTTCCAGATCCTACACATTGTAAGAAGTTCAACAAACAATTGTCATTCGAGAGCACAATTACAGTAGGAGATATGTATTGGTATCATGCCCATTGTGCGTATGATTAAAATCAAATGCCATATAACTATTTACTTTTTCCTGTTCAAAGGAGGCTCTTTAGATGAAAAGTAAAATTCTGATCAGCTTATTTCCCTCAGATGAAACTATTACCAACTGATTTCAAAATTTTGTCTTAGAGTTCTCCTGTCCCTGTAGTTGAGATCATGCTGTATGTGTGCTTATACCTGTATGTATAGCTTAAGTCCTACCCTTGTTAGCAGTGATATACATATTCATGCCCTGATGTGATTTGCAGGACATATTTTAATGGTTGCATACCATTTTGCGGGGTGTGTAGTATCATTATAGTTAGTTAATTCATTATAACTCTATTTGTATTTAATTTTTAATTTTTGATATTATAAATAATGCTACAATGGACATCTTAATGTCCTTTCTAATTTTAAATTTCTTCCATTGCATGCCATTCTCTATCTAACGTGTGCATTATATACCATTTAATTCTTTGAGGAAGGAATGAAGAAAAGCGGCAAATGTGCATATCATGAGCATTTTAAATTAATTCATAATAAGCATAAAATTAGCATGCACATCTATTCTTCAGCATTATTAGCTATCCATTCACAATTGCTCTAATGCAGTATAAAGACAAAACTGAATACCAAATACTGGGATTTCTTTTTCCCTTCCAGTACATTTGTGTCTTCCTGGAGTAACTGATATAGGTGCTGTGCATTGTTCAGGGGGAATATGCTATAATTCACTTCACAAGCTAAATAGATAGAGGGAAACAGGGGAGCAGCAGCTGACTCCTGAAGAGATAGAGGCCTAGGGATGAAAATATAAGACCTGGCAAGTCATTTGTTCAAATGTTGGCTGATAAAAACAGTCAAGACAGATTGAAGCCTTGAGTTGATTTGACTTATTTCCTTCAGTGTTGAAGGCTAGGGTGTTTCTACTCTCTCACAACATCTAGAGTTTAAAACAAGCTACCTAGCAGGGTCTTTGGATAACGATTCATCACGGCAGAGGGAGGACTGGATGGTATTTCCAAATTGAACTGATGCCTCCCTGAAATATTTCTAAGAAGAATGCTCCTTCTCAGCTGGTTATCTACCTGCCTAGCTAGCAGCCATGAAAACTTTCCCATTGCTAAGCACACTCACTGATTTTTGAAAAACAGGTTTAATGAATATTGTAAGAGCACGGGATATTTAAACTCCCTAAAGTGTATCAGTGCCATTGAGGTGTGGCTGTTCTGAACATACTCATGAGGTAGCCAAAAGAGCCTATACATAAGAGTCATATCAACCTATGTTTGAGACCTGCCTCACTGCTGATCTTGGATAAGCATTTCAGCTCCATCAGCTTCTGATTATTTCCTTATAAAATAACTCATATTGATGTAGAGGCATATTAAATATCTGTGGAAGCACTGGTATCATAGTGCCTAGTATAAAACACATAGGATAAATTAAAAGTATGAGCAATAAGAAGTCAGAAATTATTGATTATTGTTAAATGGATGAATTACCATTAGGGTCTAGCTTAGGAGTACAATGAAAATTTCATGTCTTCTTATCTTTGTTTCAATGAAGAATTTAGATTAGATGTCTTAAGTCATGTGTGATCCCTAAATAAAAGGAACATAACAATGTACTGCATACATAAAGGAATTGAAAACTCATAGATATGTTAAATTAAGCAAAACTGACATGATGCATATAAATTTTACTGAGACAGAAAATGTGCTGTTATTATTTTAGACTGATTCTAACTTTATTTTTTCCTGTCTTCTTTGCTTCTCCAAATGAAATTATCCCACCACATGCATTGTATTTCTCTACCACAGGAAATGGCTAATGATGACCATAATACTATTAGAAGAAAATGTAATGATTGCAACTGCTATTTGTTAGCCACTTTTATAAGTGAGAGTGAAACATTAATGTGACTTGATTAGGGCTATAGTGGTGAGGCCAGGATTTGAAATTTACTCTACGGCTA
Organism: Mesocricetus auratus; assembly: GCF_017639785.1. Taxonomy (NCBI): domain Eukaryota; kingdom Metazoa; phylum Chordata; class Mammalia; order Rodentia; family Cricetidae; genus Mesocricetus; species Mesocricetus auratus. The sequence continues at coordinate 31,117,935 of NW_024429190.1, read as the reverse complement.
AGGAATTTCTTTCTATTGATTCTATTTGCTGTTATATAAGCAAATGACTCTTGGAACTATCCGTAATTCCACGTTCAGGAGATTCAACACTCTCTTCTTGCCTCCACTTGCACACGGTGCACATACATACCTGCAGGCAAAATACTAATGCATATAAAATAAATAAATATAAACTTAAAAAAGTGTTGATTAGGAAAGACAGGATCAGAACAGGGTGAATTTGTGTTAGGAACATAATGGCTTCAATTAAGTATTAGTAATACACAGAATTCATGTTCAGGCATATATAAAAATTGAAGTAATACATTCATAATTGCTTCTTCATTTATCTAAACAGTAGATTATACTATCAGATAGTATACACATAGCTCTACATTTTTTGATATTTATTGGTAAATAACTTCCAGATCAATGTGAATATTGTCAGCTATGGTTTCAAAGTATGTGGGTACCTGAGATTAATGCATCCATTGAACAACATTAATTTTACTATTTATCTGCTCCTAACAGTTTTCCAGGTGTTAAGAATACAAATGTTATTTTTTCTATTAATATGGAACCATTCTTTAAAAATAGTGAGATTTTTTCAGTTTTTTGTACAGTTTTCATTATATCTTCTTGTATTCCAACTTCTCTTCAATACGAGAGAGCATGATGGAGTTCCTACTGTTTTCTTACACATGGCCTGTCTCATCCAATGGGAAAATATTTTTTGGATGCATATTAGGAGGCATAATGTGTGTTCTTGTATAGGTAGCTGCCCAGGTGAAGTTCATCACAGTAAGGAAAATATTGACAAATATTGTCTCACATTGACTATTGTCCATTTATCAATAGAGATACACAACATTAAATTCTGGATTAATTACCCTTAGGTCATTCAACCTTAGGTGACTGAACTCTAAATTCCCTCAATGAATAAAATTGCAAATTGCCATTCCTGGTTCCCTAATGCCTATACCCCCAGCCCCAGCTAAGCATGTCTTTATGTTGGAGTTTCTGTTTCAAACTTCTCTATTCTTCCTCTCCTGTCATTTGGATTTTTGTACTGTAACTTAACTTAGGAAAAATGTGAAATTCTCATATGATTAGCATAACTGCTAATGTGTTTCTGAAAGGTTTTATGTCCCTTCAAATAAACACTTTCCAAGAAAGTAATTCATTCACAGGAGACTTTGGTTATGTTTTCCAGAAACTCTTTCTCACTTTTAAGACTAGCATATACCATCTATATTTTTTATAGATTTAAATGAAAAGGGCTAAAAGTATTTAACAGTATTTTACCTTACCTGCACTGCTAAACACACGTGTTTTAAAGGAGTTATTTGAAGTAATGTGGGATTTTGCATAAAAATCTGATTTGAACCAATTGAAAAATCCAAGAAATTCTAGAATGATCTTTGTCCCTCCAAATCTATTAAATTTTGTGCTCAATAAATTTAAATACATTGAATGGGGAAAATATTTCTAGCTTTTACTTGTGCCTTTCCATTTAAGTTATTGGGAAACCACTGACAAATCTGTTAAAATACCAAGATAAGAGAAAGGAGGTCACTTGTAAAGATATTAAATATTAAAGAAATATTGACGTCTACTACATTTGTGTACTCTGAGTCCTTAGGTATACAATGAATCAATAGGTATTTTGTTTTTGAAAGCCAACTACTCCCTTCTATATTTACATTTATATGTCCAATATAATTCAGGCATTATTTTTAAGTACAATGATTCAGTGTATTCCAGTTGAGCCAAATATTATGAATTGCATTGAAGGCCACCAGCCAAAGGTGCATCTAACCTGGTTTGGGTTTCTTTCAGATTCAAATTCAGATGACTTTGACCCTGCTTCCACCAAGAGCAAGTACGACTCTCTGGATTTTGATAGTTTACTGAAAGAAGCTCAGAGAAGCTTACGCAGGTAACATGTTCCCTGCCTGAGGATGACAGAGAGATGGTCAATACCTCAAGGGACAGCGTGTCCTTTCCCAAGACTCTTGCAAGTCATACTTAGGAATTTCTCCTACTTTACACTCTCTGTACAAAAAAAATAAGGCAAAACAACAGCAACCATACTAGAACAAGAACAACAACGGTTTACATGAACACAGCTGCTGAAGAGGCAAGAGATGGAATGATAATCCAGTAAGCACACGTTTATTCATGGGTGTCAGCTTTGCTTTCCCTGGAGGCTCTTGGTGACAGTGTGTGTATGTGTGTGTGTCTGTGTGTGTGTGTGTGTGCACGTCCGTGTGCATGTAGTTGTTTGGAAAGAACATGTGTGCTCATGTGAGGACTTGGGGGCAGACCTGACCAGAATGAAAAGGGCAAACCCCTTCAAATGGCAGCATTTCCATGAAGACACACTTAAAACCTAGAACTTCAAAATGTTCATATTCTATACAAAAGGAAAATAAATATATATAAATTAAAAGGAAAGAAAACTCACAAACCACCCTAAAATGACACTGCTGATGTCTGCCATCAGCCTCCGGTACTGTCTTTTCAGAAAGTGCAAAACCAACCTGCAGCAAGCCCTCTCTCTCTTAACATAATGATTATGTGACAATCCTGAAGACACTACAGGTTCCATAGAACTAATGTTCTCTCTTTTCTCTGTCTCTCTCTCTATCTCTCTCTGTCTCTCTTTGTATCTCTCTCTCTCCTTCCCTCTCTCTTTCTTTTTGCCATGGAATCTGGGTGGGAGAGGATACTGCAGGCACCAGATGCTAAACTTTCCTAACATTTTGAAGTTTCTGTAGTTCGTCCTTTGTCCTGACACCTATGTATATGTCCAAAATGTTGATCTTCCACTGCAAATTTTGAAAAGCCTTGTCATTGGTCAAGCGGGGAGTGTGTTCGGCGGTTCCTTCTAAGGAGCAGACGTAGTGTTACATGACTACTGAGAATTAAGTAGAACTCTCTGGATGTGTTCAGATAGTGTAATTGCTACATTCTCTGATGTAGTTCAGTATTTACAGATGTTAAATGGAGTATTTTTATTTTATGTACATACTCTACAACTATGTTCTTTTTTGTTACAGCTATGCACTGTAAATGCAGCCTTCTTTTCAAAACTGCTAAATTTTTTCTTAATCAAGAATATTCAAATGTAATTATGAGGTGAAACAATTATTGTACACTAACATATTTAGAAGCTAAACTTACTGCTTATATATATTTGATTGTAAAAAAACAAAACAAAACAAAAGACAGTGTGTGTGTGTGTGTGTGTCCGTTGAGTGCAACTACAACAAAATGACGCTTCACGCACATCCATTCCTTCTTAGGAGCTTCGATCTAAGCATCTTGTCAACAAAAACAAAAATCCTAGGCCCCTAAAGGTATTAGCCACTTCTGCGATATTTTTCCACATTTTCTCGTTGCTTGTTTTTCTTTGAAGTTTTATACACTGGATTTGTTAGGGGAATGAAATTTTCTCATCTAAAATTTTTCTAGACAATATCATGATTTTATGTAAAGTCTCTCAATGGGGAACCATTCAGAAATGTTTTTATTTTCTCTATCAACAGTAGTTTTGAAACTAGAGGTCAAAAAAATCTTTTTAAAATGCTGTTTTGTTTTAATTTTTGTGATTTTAATTTGATACAAAATGCTGAGGTAATAATTACAGTATGATTTTTACAATAATTAATGTGTGTCCGCAGACTATCTTTGAAGCCAGTATCTCTTTCCCTTGGCAGAGTATGATGATGGTATTTAATCTGTATTTTTTACAGTTATACATCCTGTATAAATACTGATGTTTCATTCCTTTGTTTACTAAAGAGACATATTTATCAGTTGCAGATAGCCTATTTATTATAAATTATGAAATGATGAAAATAATAAGGCCAGTGGAGACTTTCTACCCAGGGTGCATGATGGTTGTCAGGTTGGAGTGTAAGTTCTTCATTTGGGAAACTCAGCTCTCGCAGAAGCAGTGTTTCTTCTCTCACTAGCATGGCCTCTGACATGACCATGATGTTGTTCGTGGTGACATTGCTTCTGCTAAATTTAATGATAATAATAATAAATGTCAGAAAAAACCTCCATTTTGAGCATCAGGATTTCATCTAAGTGTGGAGTTGATGCCATGGAAGTCACTAAAGTTTGGAGTATGTTTTTGATTTCCAAATTGAAACGCGTTTACTGTTTGGCTGATGTGACTTTTCTGGAAGATGTGATAGACCTACTACTTACTTAATTGTTCTTTTCCTTTCTCTCACCCAACACGATCTTACAAAATGGGTTTCACCCCCAGGCCAATGCAGCTAATTTTGACGGCTGCATTCATTTATCACCAGCATATTGTGTTCCGAGTGAATCCACTGTCTGTCCTGTTGGATGCTTGCTCAAGTGTTTGGCTTATTATTTCTAAGTAGATAGAAAGCAATAAATAACTATGAAATAAAAGAATTGTGTTCACAGGTTCTGCGTTACAACAGTAACACATCTTTAATCCGCCTAATTCTTGTTCTGTAGGTTCAATGCAGGTATTTTAACTCTTTGTGAACGCCAAACTAAAGTTTACAGTCTTTCTTTCTGAATTTTGAGTATCTTCTGTTGTAGAATAATAATAAAAAGACTATTAAGAGCAATAAATTATTTTTAAGAAATCAATATTTAGTAAATCCTGTTATGTGTTTAAGGACCAGACGCGTTCTCTATTTTGCCTTTAAATTTTTGTGATCCAACTTTAAATACGTTCTCTGTTTGCTCTGGGTCATGGACATGACTGAAATACATGGTTTCTTTTCTTACTTGTCAAAAGACAACACTACGGATTTCATGTTTTGGATTCATTGATCTCCCTCACCCTCTGGCCTGACCAATCTTGTTACCATGAAGATAGTTTTCCTCCATGGACTTCAAATTGCATCTAAAATTAGTGAAGCTTTTGTATCTTATGCAGACACTGTGGGTAGCCCATCAAAATATAAGCTATAAGCTGTGTTCCTTTATTTTCATTTTTTTCTTTTACTTCTTTTGGTAAAGAATATTTCCAACAATCACATGCACCCCAACATCATGGGAGGCAAATTTCAGCATAGATCTATAAGACTTTCAGATGACCATGGGCCATTGCCTTCACGCTGTGGTAAGTACTACATCTACAATTTCGGTACCCGAACTGGTGCTTTAGAAATGTGGGGTTTTTATTTAAAAAAAAAAGAAATGTAGCAGAAAAATTCTTTCCGTGCAGCAAAATCAGTTTTTGTAAAGGACTCTGAGAAAGACAGTTGGGCTGTCAACACTTAAAGCAGCAGAGCGGGAACTTGGCACTATTGGGGTAAAGTGTTTGGGTCAGTTGAAAAAAAAGGAAACCTTTTCATGCCTTTAGATGTGAGCTAACAGTAGGTAATGATCATGTGTCCTTTTTTGGATGGCTGTACCGAGAACTTCAATCACTGTAGTCTAAGATCTGTTCTATAGATGACCTAGAATAGCCATGTAATATAATGTGACGATTCTAAATTTGTACCTATGTGACAGACATATTCAATAATGTGAAAACTGCTGATTTGATGGGGCTACATTAAGATTTGTAGGTGAAAGTGTAATACTGTTGGTTGAACTATGCTGAAGAGGGAAAGTGAGCGATTAGTTTGAGCCCTTGCTGGCTCTTTTCCACCTGCCAATTCTACATGTATTGTTGTGGTTTTATTCATTGTATGAAAATTCCTGTGATTTTTTTTAAATGTGCAGTACACATCAGCCTCACTGAGCTAATAAAGGGAAACGAATGTTTCAAATCTACTTCTGCTTTTCTTATTTGTCGGAACCAAATTGTTGGCATGTTTCTCAAATCAGTACACATCATTGCTTATTATTCAATTTCCTCTCAGCCTCTCCTCATTTGTTTCTTCATTTCTGTATTAATGGATGTGCTTTAGTTCTGAGGACATGTGCACCTCCCGTGTTTTGCCTATTATTTTTCAATGTGCAAAAGGCAGGTGTGGTTGATTTCTATAATGAAGGTTGAGAGAGTGAAAAGTGGCTTGAGACTTAATCAAATGCCTTAGCTTTATTTGTGCAAGTACCCTGGAAAGTATGTACCTTTAAGAATGAGCTAATGCCTTGAAGGTTATCAGGTAAATATGGGTCAGAAACTTTTCAATGACACATATCAGGATAAAGGCCCTGTCCTATTCATGTTACCAGGTTATATATGGAATGGGTGGGTAGCTGCAGGGGTGTCCTGCTGTTTTGCTGTAGGTTGAGCCTGGTAGCTAGCTGGTGATGGTCTTAAATGTAGAAGCCATTATTATTACTACAGCCTCTCCTGATTTTAGTATGGTCCTCTGAACTCAACCACTTGCTTTTCAAGAACAGTGTAAATACAGCATTGGGGGAATCACAACTAAATATATCTGCTCTCACTCAACCCACCAAATCTTCAAGAGAAAAATGTTTTTGATTATTGAGATGTGGTAAAACTATCATTCAAATGCACTAAAAATCTGCCAACTAACACAGGAAACACTCTTTATGATGCTACTTCCATTATATACAAATAGTAAAACCCATTAATATACTTTGTCAACATTCAAGATGTAAAACAATATTAATGTTAAATCATACAAATATTACATTCACCTGCAACTACAGATCCCAAGTATTTCTGAGACTCAGAGTGTGTACTACTGCTGACTCAAATTCCATTCTCACTTATGTTGTATTGAGCATCTCTTTATCTTCTGGTTGGAAGCAGAGAGGACATGAAAATAATAGAAGTGCATCTGAAGGAGTTAATTATTATCCCAGCAACCATTTTGGGGGTGGGTAGATGGGTATAGGGGATTTTAAAACGTCTTAACTGCTAGCTTGGTATTGGAGCATCTTGATGGGAGATAAAGGACTTGTTTCTTACTGCCTTCATAATGTTAAACCATTTCTATCTTTGATTATACTATTGGCAAAAAATCATTACCCAAATCAAAAGTAACTGAATACTTGATAGGAATAGCTTATTGTTTCTCGTCAAAAGTCTTTCACATTAAAACCGGCTAAATTATATACAGTGTCACATTGAGTTGAATCTGTTTTTCAACATTGCCAGTTTTATCTTATTTGTGGGGTTATTTAGCAAATCACTGGATGCAATTTGCAGACCAAATATTATCATTACATTAACTTGACACCTGTGTTACTAGATGTACAATATTAATTATCGAATATTTTAAATAAAGCCAAATTTTTGCAGTGTTTACTTTATAGTAATAGTATTTTGTGCAATTTCTCCTTGGCCCTTTTTTCAGCATACTGTACACCATTATAAATCAATCTTTGTGCTTTATCAAACAAATAGAATAATAAAGAAGGTCACAACTCAGAAAGAAGTTCCTTGGAGGTTTGTAATATCATGATTTAAATCTCAGATAGATTTAATCAAAAGTTGAATTAATCCCAGAGGAAAAGATTTTGTATAGATTCCATTGATGAGTACAAAGCAATCTATTTCTTTTCCAGTGCTCTCTGGTAATGTGTTGAGGAAAGGAACAACTTTTGCGTGGGAAAGGACAAAGATTCCTTCGTGGCAGAAGGCTAACATTCAGTCCTCTTTAGGTCAGCCTTCATCTCTTCCATGATCGTTTCATTCTGCTTATTGAGGCACCATCAGTGTTTCTAGTACATAAGGTTAAATGTCCTCCACCGGCTTATTCTCAGTTATTCCATGTGATTCTGTAACTACACACCATCTCCGAAGCTGCACTCCAGTGAAGCATGTGGAATGTGTGGGTCACATGGGCTGTTTTCCAGGTTTCTTTTGTGCAATCAGGTGATTGCTCGAGGGCAAATTCTCAGCATTCAAGGGTACCAGGAACTTGCAGAAAGAAATGAGCATAGAATGAGAATATTTTCAAGACCCAGTTCTACTGAAAAGCACAGCCAGGCTCCCCGACTAAGGGCAGGAGGCTGCCACCCTCCCAATGTCTTCTTGCTGTCCACAATTCCGTAGCAATGCAACCATGTCCCTGTTAGCTTAACATTCCTTGCCTGTGACCAGAAGACTCACAGCTGTGGCTTAGTGGAATTAATTAGTTGGAAAAAAAGTGAGAGAACTTTTAGAGGAGAAAAATCAAATGATCCTGTAATATTTTCATGATTAAATTAAATGAACATAATTATACATGCACATATGCACACCAAGACATTATTATAATCAGCAAACTTAAAATATTGCATTGTTTTTCATGCATATAGTAGTTACTGATGGCAATGAGCTAGTGTGATATTTGGATTTTCATATTGATCATTTTCATATATTGACTTCTAGTAGTAAGAAGCTGAATTATTAGTGAAAATTCTCGGGTGCTTGGGAAAAATATTGTGCTTTAGCTGGGCTTTGAGCATTGGGGCACTTAGGAACATTACTCCCCCTCCCCTACACACACACACACACACACACACACACACACACACACACACACACAAGCATGCACGCACGCACACATGCATGCACACACACACACAGAGTTCTGATGGATTTTCAACAAGATGACATTCAAGTGAAATCTGAAATTAAATGGGAAGGAAAAATGTTAAGTGGTTAAATCCTAAATAGCTTATTAGACTACTTAATTGGAGGGAATTTATTTTTGCGGCTGTTAGGTGCTCTATAGTCAAGTTTCTTTGTAATAATACTAATTGATGAGAGAAGCAACAGCTAAGGTTATGCGGTTACCACGCAATACCCTCCAGCAAGTAGTTAAGGAAATTCACAGGTACTTTCCTTTGATTGACTTGGTGTTCCTGATAATTTGGTCCTGTCTCCATTTGCTTTACCTCTTTCTCACTTCACTTCCAATCAGGTACTTCGCTTATTCTTACAACAGCTTTACACAATACTTAAAAGTCTTGCTTAATACTTAGACAATAAAGCTGTTCTTCCTCTTCACTTAACCACTTAGCAGGTTTTCCTTTGATAAGCACACCCTTTCATTAAATGTTTCATATTGCTTAGAGATATCACCCTTTGAAAGCATGTCTCTATTCATTGGCAGGACTGTGTGTCCACTATCACAGAATGAGGATTAGTTACCCTACAACACAGAAAGGGAAATTAGTAATATGCATATATAACATGTGATATGAATGCATTACTTTCATATAACTCCATGATCAAATCACATATGATCTAATTTTCTTCTATGTACTGATATGGTAAAAGCATCCTGGTGTTAATTGAGTGAATGACTGTTCCCTGGACCAATTATCTGAATTGCAATGGAGATTTCCAACAGGAAAATAGTTGGAGGGAGAGCTTCAAATTCATTACCCAATATTCTGCTTCAGCATCTGCAGTGTAGGAGGTGCCTACGTTTGCTAGGTTTTCCCACTTCCAATAGCAGGTGTGTTGTAGCACATAAAGGGACATACAAGTGCCTGAGCCCAATGAATGAAATAATTCATAGAGAGCTCACAAGAGGTTCTTTGTCGCATGGTGCCAGTGTATCACACAATCACATGGACTTAGTGGAAAAGTCATCTGAAGGAAACAGAAGGAGTAAATAGAAGGTTACTCAAACACCTTTGATCATCATGTACAAAGCAACGTAGGAAAAGATATCTTGGATCTGATTTGCCTTTTATGTCTACACATTCCATGAAGTCACATAAACAGAAGAGGTTGTAAAGGTAGGTAGCTGACCTATGAAGAAGAGAATGGACATTGTAAGTCTGGTTTCATGTGTGGGATTGTCTCTGTGCTTGCTTACAGGATCTGACTTGCTCTTAGAAAGATATGAACATACATAGGATTTCAGATACAACATTTAAGCATTAATTTTGAACAGTTACAAAATATAAGGTTCATCACACATATAACACAAGGACATTCTGTATTTTATTTCTCTTTCAGGAAGATTCTTTTGTTTTTCTTCTAATGGTTCATTTTTGCCATCTCCAAGTAGCTATTTGCAACAAGGGATCTTGGCAGACTTTCAGTATTTAGAGGTTAACATTAACTTCCCTAAAGCCATTTCTACTATTTAACATGAGCATATGCAAACTTATGGTGTTGGGGATATTCAAAGGCATTTTTCTTCTTAATTTTTTATGTAAATTTCATTTAGAAACATGATCAACTTAAAAAGGTTATTTTCCCACTATGAAAGTACCTGTTTGTTGCTCTTTCCTGAAATTTGAACTTACATAATGGTATGGCTGAACCTAAAATTTTTCCTTAAATATCCTCCATTCAATTTAAGATATATCTTTCCCTGAAAGAAGAACGCACACATGAAATGCTACCTTAAATTGAGACTCTAGATAAAGGGGCTATGAGAACGTGAAGATAATGAAAATATGAATGATGGTATCAGCTGGTATTTATTACGAATTTATCATCTCAGTAGTCACTTTGCCTAGCTGATTACAGTGCATTTTCTCAGTCCATATAACCAAAGGATAAGGGAGAATCATAACCCTTCCCATTTTATAGATGAGGAAATGAAGCTCTGAGACAATTACTGTCTAGAACAGGGCAAAGTTGAACTGGCCTCAAAACTTATTTCCCTATCGTTCAATGTATAATATCCCCAGGAATAAAATATTGATGCTTAAAGGTAAAAAAATCTGTCAGAGGTAATTGACTATTTAAATATTTGTTTAGTGTTGTTTCCATATGGTTGGATCAAATCTCTTCACAGTTTATCTTCTTACATTCTACACTGATGAAATTCCAATATGCAGATCACTGTAACCTATACAAAGATCAGAGAGAGGATAGATGGAAATCCTGCACAACAACATGCTACTAGTATAAAAAATATTAAAATGTAAATTTCCTAAGGTCATAAATAGGGCATTCGGGACCTCTTTGGAAGACTCATACACACATGCACTTCCTTACTTGCCATGTTGTCTGAAGTGTTGTTGCTCAACAATGGGAAATGGAGATTTTTATTCCAATAAACATATAAGAAGTTGAATGCATAATTTAGTCAGAAGTCATCCCATGCATATAATCTCTGAGCCTTCACAGTTGAGAAGTACAGGAAACTTCAGAATTCTGCAACTTCTTTTATGAGCTCAGGGATCATGTTGAACTGCAGTCTTCCTACAGGTCCAGCATTGTAAGAGAATGTTGTGTTAAACAACACTATCCTAAAAAGACCAAAATGTAAATGTAATTTTCAGTCAACGTGTATCACTTTCAGACCATCTTAATGTAGAAGTATCATAAAATAATCTTAAGTCAGAAGCAGCCATATGACCAATATCTATGAAGACAGAGACCAAAGTTCCTCTATGAGAGGAAGGCTTTTGTGCTGTGGTCCTATGGCATACAGCCTCTTTCAGAAGTATTGCATTTGTGTGAACCAACATGTGAATTTGCAGAATTTTTAATTAAAACTTTAAATGGCTTGTTGAAGAATCTGTAATAGGTCTGTGGTATATCCTTTGTTAATCCAATTATTACACTACAGGAGATTTGGTGGTTTAAGATGCTATTACCTTACCACCGAGGAATGAAATGGCAAAAACATCATATATCTATGATTTTCAGCAACTTTAGAAGCTTCTAGATTAAGACTGCAGTACATGACGAGCAGTGGACATACTGAAAAGACATCCTTTGACCAGATGTTTCTTATTCCTATGGCTAGGTTGATGTGAGAGGGTCATGGAGAACACCTTCTTGGGAGTACTGTAATATTTGTACCAGGGTTTCCCTCTACTATACTAACCTTCCCAGACTTACATTTTAGGTTTACTATGATGGAGAAAGGTGTTCAGTATTCATCATTGTTTGGGTTTCATCCTGACTGTGGTCAGACTCAGGGAAAGAGAGGTCCTCTGAAATTGAGAAGTAGTGAAGAATTGAAGTTAGTCATTGCTTTTTAATCTCTGGAAGTCTATGAATTGTCATTTGAAAAACCTTGGACTATGGGTTTTTATGATGGGTGAAAAAATAGATTAATTGACAGTAGACATGAATATATGCACTAACAGGAAGGAGCTACATGAAGCTGCCACTCAAACTCGATAGTATTTTAACATTTTGCCCACTATGTTTATAATTGTTCTTTCTTTTTATTCAATTTTCTTTATATTTTAAGTGTCTGAGTGTTTGCCTGAATGCCTGTAAGTACACTACATCCATGCAGAGCCTGAGCACAGCAGAGGAGGGGGTTAGGTTCCATGGGACTGGAGTAACAGTTGTTAGTCAACATGTGGGTGCTGGGAACTGAACCCTGGTCCTCTACAAAATCAGCAGTACTCTTAGTTGCTGAGTCATCTCTCTAGTTGCAATACTATTCCTCAAACAAGTCACTTTTGTCTTTTGTCTCCTTTCCCCTCTACCCAATGGCTTCTATGTATTTTTCACTGACTTTTTCTTTTATTACATATTCTTGTATCCAAAAGTACAAGGAAGAATTACATTGGTCTTTGGAATATTTCATAATAGACTCCTACTTTTCATATCTTCTTGCAATATGCCAATTGTGCCTTCTAATAAAAATATAGGCATAACAGTTGAGCATTTGAGGAAGATGGAAGGAAACCCTTCTTTCAGGTTTGGAGTTGCCTTAGAAGGTTGTCCTCTATCCCAGCTAATCACTCTTCATTGCACTCTTGACATTCCTTTTTGTTTCATTTTAGCTCATGGTTTTAAATATATTTAACCACTAGCTGTAAAAGTCTTTGACCCTTTGGCCCACGCCTTGTTTATGGATTGTTATAAAGTTGATCTGAAGACAGAGAATGTTATAAAACCATAGCAGGTTTTATAGCCTAGGTATGTGTGTGTGTGTGTGTGTGTGTGTGTGCTTTTGTTTTGTTTTTTAATCATAGATTCTCCTAGACTCTTCAGTGTACCATACTCATATACTTGAACATGGCCATGCCCTTCCAGGGGGGACACTTGGATGCCCAGCACTGAAGAAATTATTCCTCATAATAGAACCAATTAAACTACATACTTGTTTGAGCACATGTTTCTAAACTTTGAACTGATTCAAACTAAATATATTTCTAAATCGTTCTCGTATCCCAAAATACTTCATGCAGACAGGTAAAACTGTAAACAAAAACCCTATTGAATTGGTTTGGAATGTGCAAATAAGACATACAATACTGACATTTAGATCTATGATCTGATCACTATGTAGTGTGTACCTTGAAACATATTATGGGTTTGTTTCCCATCTCTTTTGCTGAAGTCTACTTTGAAACTCCTCAAGAGTGATTTGGTACTCAAAAGTATATGTCAGATTGTGATCAGAAAGAGATCAGAATTTTTCTACCAATTTTGATAGAAAGCAATCTCCTTATAATTCATTTATTGGGCCAAGCAAGAATGGAATTGTTGAAAGTAGGTTGACCTTATTGGGGAAAGTGCAGAATCAAAGTTGCATCATAGGTATGCTTACCATTGGTTCATCAGTCTGTTTCAGGGTATCACTCCATTATGTGCTGTTCCTTCAGTATCTGGAGCCACTGCAGACTGGGGCAGATGGGGATGGCCTTGAAGGAAAAAGTTTGATGTCCCTCCACACCATTACATAATACATACATAAAAAATATTAAATTTACATAGATCTCCATTGCTACAGATTTCCTGGACTCCTACACAGAGCAGGGGAAAAGACTGAATAGGAGTTGTTTGGAAGACTTGGGTGGGTTGCAAACCTCCTGACAACTTAACGAATCATTTTGAGTAGTAAATCACATCTCTCCAACATCATGCTTCCGCTCCCAAAGAAACCTACAAAGATGAAGTAATATCATACACTGGTTGATTTCACACACTTCATTTGAACATACAAAGAGGCTTGAAGAATTGAAACTGACTTTCAGAGAATGGTTATCAGAGACCATAAAGAGAATGGCCAGAGCCACAAGGGGTAAGACCCTGGCTTCAGGTCACACAGTGGGACAGAGCAAGTGAGAATAGGATTATTTCTATTACAAGAGAAGTCTCTTGACATTACAGAATACCAGAACCCAAACCAAAAGTTCTTTAATAAAAATGTACTCATATAGAACAACCTGAGTTATAAGGACCACAAAAATAAATAATGGCCCATCATATGTGGCCTGAAAACAAAAGGACAGCATCAATAGAATCAGACAGAGACTGGGGCCCAAGTAAGCATGTGAAAGACAGACACTAGCTGGCACAGACAAAAACTAGACATCCTGTTCACCAGTGTCACCATGGAACAGACAAAATGCACAAGCAGGAAAGTGTTCTATGCAATGACTTATAAAGAGTCAGTTTGCTAGGCAGACCTTTCCCTAGCTGTGGTCCATTTTCTAGCTTAATAAACAGGCTCTGCTTCTACCATGTGTCCTTGTCCAGTATCATCTTCTCAGACATGAGAACCAAGAAATCCCAATCGTGCCTAACAGACTCCCCTGTCTACCTATATTACCTCTTGTATACATTACAATCAACATTGAGAGTTAAACATTTATTGACTTGTGTACATTAAATTAAGCTGGAAAAAATTATACTGTGTTCTGGCTTAGTTCATTTCATGATGAGAGCTAGTTTATGGCAAAAGAGAGGAAATAGTGAATACACAAGTCCTCACTACCTTGTGATGACAGAAAGCACAGAGACAGTGTGTGCTTAGGGAAAGGATACACACACAGACAGTGTGCCATTGACTTGAAAAGCAATACTGAATTTAAGTAGATCCCTTAAACTTTTTCTGAACATGGCCTTTAAGAACCTTGCCAATTATGTGAGGGGCAAATCTATTTGTTCCTATCTCCAAGGAATACCTTCTCAAGAATAGAGACATAATATTTGACAAACTAAAAGAATTCCTAGTATATCTGAAACACCATTTCCATCGTGAAAGTGACAAAAATAAACTCACAAGCTACCCTGTTCACAAGCAAATTGAGATTAAATGAGTACACACTATGACTTGAGTGAAGGACAAGGAAATATCCACAGGTGTGTAGAAAGATTTGCCCAACTAAAAAGAGAGGAAGGACAGTGAGGATTCTACAGGCACTGAGATAGTAAATGATGTATAGAATGGTGAATACGGGAATAGTAAAACTTTTTCTTCTTCCAGATATGCTCGGGATTTAGAGCCCCCACTGTTTTGGTACCCATCTGCTTACAAAGACAGTAAGCTAATGTTCTATGTATGCCACAGGTTATCCTCCTCTGCCTAGATTTTGGGCCTCATATCTTCTTTCTGATTTCTTCATCTAGCACTGACACTATCATATCAGATTTAGATTTGTTAGTTTGCTTTTATTTTTGTCCATGACATTGGCATGATATTGGCTAATTGAAAAGAGAATCAAATAAAGCTTGGCAGAGTTTGATAGTTGCCTAAACCAATCCCCAGAAGGTATAATTTATGAACTACTAATAGAGTGTCATTCTTCTGAAAATCATATTAATGATAACTTAAGACTCTTTTAACAAAGGAACCTTGCAGACTTTTCTGAGAAGTTACATGTAGGCAATACTTGTGTGATAGTGTTTTCCCCTCATTACACATTCATAGAACAACCCAAGCCATAGCAGACTGTTAAGATAGTTGGTTTAGATAGTGCTGAGTCCTCACTTAGGAACAGAAGAACCACAGTGAGTTAACCTCATGTGATCTTTGCAGAATCTGGGCTATCATCCTACGGCCTATGTCACCGTAGGCTAGGAAGGAGCTAGGTGCTTCTTCCTTCTATGCATCCCAAGATTAGCTTTGTGGCTCTGACTGGGATTGTTTTTGTTATAGTGTACCTAAGCCAAGCATCTTGGTTCTTTATCCTGGAGAAACTTGAATCAGTTAAAGGGGGCTCCCGAGGATGTGGGTACACAGCCACTCTTTCTGTCATTTTGGGCAACTCTGTTGGTTACTGTTTAAGGGTATGTCTCTGGGGACCCACAGATTTCTTCTAATCCTGCCAGCTTAAAGTAGCTTGAAATGTAATGCAAAAGACTCTCACTCTCTTGTACTAAAATGTATGAAGTCTGGGGATAGTTACTCAGGCTTTCCAAATATCTATTTGAAAAATGTATCATTCTGCTATTTCTATGGCCAAATGAATTGCCACATTCATGTGCATCCCTTACCCAGCAATCTGTTTATCAAGAGAGAAGCCTGTTGTCTCCCAATTTCTGCTTTCCAGGTGACTGATATTAATTAGTTTGCAGCAGGCATGGTTTATCTCTGACTCAAACCAAAGCATATGAAAATGCTTGCTTGCAGTAAGATTTTTTTCCTTCTACAATGAATGGGATGAAGATACTTATCTGAGAGAACAGGTTTTAGTTGGAGCTTCCATCACCAGTACTTTGAAATGCATTGTTAGACTATGGCTGATCCAGGTAAGGAATAAAGACAGCATGTCATATTCTGACTGCATTAACTCCTTTCTAACATAAGATGTGAGGCCCTTGCACAATGCTAGGCTTGCTTTGTGGGCAGAAAGCACTGATGCTCTAAATAACCATGGAGTTGCTTCTCAATTACTTTTATTTCCTCAAAGACATTGCCAAGTTCACAAACTCAGTAGCATTATATTACTCCTCCAAAATGTACAACAAAATTTTAAAATCAACCTACTCTTTCCTAAATATTAATAAAAATGCTCTCCATGATCCCTTTATTGGTGGAATTCATGTGAAGTAAGCAATGAACTTCAAAATAGAAACAAACATTATTAGGACTAAAGAATGTGACAGAACTACATCATAGTATAAGATGCTAGATTTACTCATTTCTTTCTATCTTATAGCCTCAGTGTCTTCAGTAGATTAGGAAACAAAGCCCATTTGACAGGAATGGCTAGACCATTTCCTTGCCTCATCTGTCCAGAAGAACCTGGCAAACAAATATACACACTCACTCCCTTCTCTTAGGGAAAAAATGCACAATATCTTTATGAAAATAGAAAACTAAGGCAAAGTCCTAGGTTGAAAAGATGGAGTTTTAAACGTATTTGTTAAGTTCCCCTGCAGTATTCTCCACATTGAGATTCAAGGAAATAAAAACAAAAGCAACGACAAACAGAGCAATTCTGGCTTGGGTTGGAAGCAAAAGTTGTGGCTTTTAGTTCTTCCTATACACTGGCCAGTGGCAACCACCTTATGAATGTGTATTTCACTCACTACATCTCTAGAATGAAAAGGCAGACAGCTCTCTATAGTGGCATCTCAGGAAAGCAGAAGGATGTATCTGTCTATTAACCCTCTGGGTTTTCCATGATACCACATCTGCTACTTTGTATTCCACTTCATTAGTCTTTCTTTTCTTTACTTGAATAACTTATGCTGATCCCCTAGGTCCTTATTGTCAGTTGTCTTTGCCTTTCTGCACCCTCTCTTTGAGATATATCATTGACTGTGGTAGCATTGACTTCCCAAGACTGTGGAAGTGAGAGTTCATCACGGGACTATGTCCAAAGACAGTAGCAGTGAGGATAAGGGAAGATTGTGTGTTTCTCCACAAACTTCAGTGAGAGTAGCCGAAGGATGGCCTTCAATAGGCTTCCCTACCTTGTTCCTCAGCCATGGCCTCCAAACCACCTTGCAGTCAAGGCAACAAGCCCAGTTGATCCTGATAAGCATCAGAATGAAAGGGTTTGTGTGCAAATTAGAGGAAAAAACCCTTCAGCACCTATGGGAATGGTGCCAGGGAGTTAACATTTGGAAGCCTGAGCTCAGTGCCAGGTTGTTGTTGGAAAAGGAGCAGATCTCCAAGCAAATGCCAGGGAAGAAGCAAGGACATGGACTCCAGGAATTATAAGTTCAATTAAAAATCCAGACACCTGATAGCTCTCTTCCTTGTCAAAAGGGAAAAAGAAAGAGAGGCAAAAGGAGGCTGAAAGGTGTGTTCGTGGAAGGAAGCTGGCTGCTCATGGTTTCCAGGGGAATTGAGAGGGCCGATGCTACAAGGTTATTGGAGTCGGTGTCAAATGTGAGAACAAAGTGTCAGTGACAGGAACTGAGAAATGACTAAGCACTGGAGCCCTGCAGTAGCTAAGGGCTGGATTCCACTGCCAAATGAAGCAGTTGTCTCAACTCATTTGAATACTTCTGAAGAGGTGATGAAAACCTAACAGGAGGGATGGAGTCTCTTCCCTGCTAGCATGTCCCAAGGTGGTGAGATAATGCTGCCTATTGCAGTACTGGGGATTGGGACTCATCCCTTTTCTAACTCAGCCAGACCTTTTTTTTTCAGGCTTTTTAGAGCCACAGTCGTAGAGACATTATTTCATAATGGATGGTTTCATATTTGTTGCTTAGGGCTTCCCATCTTCCCACAA
Organism: Mesocricetus auratus; assembly: GCF_017639785.1. NCBI lineage: Eukaryota > Metazoa > Chordata > Mammalia > Rodentia > Cricetidae > Mesocricetus > Mesocricetus auratus. The sequence continues at coordinate 31,099,689 of NW_024429190.1, read as the reverse complement.
GGGCTGTCTGGGGCTTCAGAACTCCAGCAGGCAAGCTTCTGGCTAACCTAGAATATCTCTCTTGCTAGCCTTCTCCGTCCCTCTTCTGATCTCCATTGCTTCTGTATGTTAAGATCCTGAAGGATGGGGGATGAAGGGCGTGGCAACCAGAGCAAAGTTAGTAAAATGTGTGTATCTGAAGAGTAACAGAGTACATGTGGACGGCTCCTGCTTACAGATCAGCCTAGCTTTGCTTCTCCTGCTCCTCATCAGTTTGTTCCTTCTTTGGCTTCTTTTCCTTTCTGCCTTATTAAGAAAGTAGTTTTCAGAAAAAACGGGGGGGGGGGGGTGTTTTCAGGACTTGTGAGATGATGGCTGAGAGGGCAAGGGGGCCTGCTGCCAAACCTGCTGACTTGAGTACGGGACCCACTTGTTGGAAGGAGAGAACTCACCCCAGAAGGTTGTCCTCTGACCTCCAAATGGCCCCTCCCAAAAAATACATAATAGTTTAAAAAATAAGTATAATTAAATCTTTTTAAGGAAAAGGAGTGTACTTAAAAGAACAGCAGTTAACGACAACAAGCACTGTTTAATTAATGCCTCCTGAGCCTGCTATGCCACATCAGGTTGATCTCAGCCACACTATTTTCGCACCTTGGAATAAGATGGGCAAATAGCCTCACTGTACAAGTGAGAAGATTGGGCTAAGCATAAGAAAAGTCACTTGGCCCTGTCAGTAAAAGCAATGGATCTGGATTCCAGACTCAGCATTGCTATGCTGGGCCATTTGTATCCTGCACCACTATTTCTTTCCTGCAACTTGCAAGTGCAGCTCCTGGGAGACGCATTCAGTCCTCTGGACACTTACCCACTAGTAGCAAAACCCTGTTACATAAAACAAGGTAGACATTATATGAGAAATGACACCTGCAGTTGACCTGTGGCCTCCACATTCATGCACATACATGCATATATTGGCATGTTTGTGCCCACACACACACTCACACACGGTAGGGAGGAATTTTTTTTAAGTAGAGAGTTCATTTGAGTATCAATCACACTGTTCATGAACATGCTGGCCCTTCCTTGTCCATAAATGGCCCAGGGAAGAATCGAGTGTGGAAACACAGCCTTCTAGTTAGGAATGACTTTTCTGCTCTGTTACATTTTCTTTCCTTGAGTGCCGACTATACTAAGCTCTGTTCTAAGAGCCAGTGGGAACAACTCCAATCCCTAGGAGGAATTTCCCTTCTCTGTTCCTGTCTCATTGGACAATTTCATACCTTGTTGACCACTTAAAAAGAAATTTTTGAAAAGATCAAGTAGGTGGCTAGGGAGCAAAGGGATTAAGGAACAGAAAGGGGGATATTCATTTTAAACTGTTCATTTAGAATAACTAGTTTCAATCAATGACAATTTTAGGATATTAAATGCATTCTGGAGTAACCTGTCACACAGCGAAGGAAAAGGTGCTATTACTGATATTCCCCAAGGCTTTTCTAATAAGATCAGGGTCAGTGATGGGAAATAAGCTCCAAGATGAATAGGATGTCAGAATGCAATTGAGTTCCAAGGACTTATTGAAAGTTCCCAGTAAATACACTGTGAACAAGTTTTTTCCAAGATGATGGTCAGGGATGACTTTGTTGAAACTGGTCCAGGGAAGAGCTACTCTTTCACCACTCAAATAGTAAGCTGTTTAAGTTGTGTAAAATAGTCCTAGGAGTTTTCCTTCTCCAGTGAAAACAGGACCACAGGAACCTGCTCCTCTCCTCTTCCATTTCTACACTTGCTTGTATTTTAACAATATACCTCCAGAGGCTGAACATAGCTCAACTCATACCACATTCTAGTTCAGTTTTTACGGTCTGGTTCCTTTATGAGTAACTTCTAAACTTCAGTTTCCAAGGTCAAGGAACGGGGATAATAATCTTCTGACTAGTCATGATAGTACACACTGATAAAGGGATTGTGTTTCTGCTGAGAGACTCACCTGCTCATGGGCTGCTCATCAGCCTATGCACAATGTATGTCAAATCCATTCGGAGCTTATCAAGAATTAAGTGTGCAGGCCAGGCATCACAATAGGTGCCTTTTTATAAGTATCATGATTACCTTTTCAAAAACACAGTATGTAAATTCTGCCTCTGCTGGAAGGAATGTCTATTATTTCATATCTACCAGATTTCAGAAGTACAACAGTGACGCAATCAATAGCTACCAAAGAGGATTGTTGCTGTAGTTTTCTTTTGACCTGCCATGTCCCACAGCTGCTTCAGCCCCAAATAAATATGGACACATATTAATTAGTAAACTGCTGGCTGATATCTAGGGCTCTTATTGGCTAGCTATGTCTTAATTATTAACCCATAACTACTAGCCTATATTTCTACATGGCCTTATCTTATGGGAGAATGCCTGGTGCATCCTATCCTACCAGACCCTCCATGGAGTCTTCCTTGAGTCACCACTCTGTGTCTACCTTTCTCAGAATTTTCCTTGTCTCTCTCCTCGCCTGTCTTCCTGCATCTATTCGCCAAATAGCATTTTATTCATTAACCAATAAGAGAAACATCCCACATCGGAAGACATATTAGATTGGTTCACACAAAACATACTGAGGGGTTCAACCATAGTTGTCTTCACACCTGAGGCACTGAGAAACCCATACCCACTCAATCTACAAAGCTGGGTACCTTAGCTGTCCTAATCATGGCTTGTAGACCTTGAAGATTCAAGGACAGTCACTGATATTCAGTCCCCATTGGAAGGCTGAGGAAGTTAGGTGTTTATGCCAGTGAAGAATGCAGTAGCTGTCACAGCAGCAGAGTAGATGTACTGAGAAACAAAGGGTGAAGGTGGGCCGACAGAAAAGTAACAACTTTTTCCAGAATGCTAGCATGTGGGTCACAACTGCTGAAAGATGCCACCCATTTTGGGGGAGGGAACTTTCTCCCATTTAATTCTCCCTGGAAATTGCTTTACAGACCAACCCAGAGCCATATCTATTAATTAAATCTAGATACAGAAAGGTTGACAACAGAGTTTAGCTATCACAGCTTCTTCTTCTTCAACAGGCACATAGTAGCTCATTCAGCAATCACTAAGTCCTCTCAGTGTACTGGATACCAAGATTCATGAGTCAGCTTCCTGTTATTCTAATGAAGCAAGTGAGGTGATTAGCATATAAAGAAAAGGTTTGTGTTGGCTTCAAGATCTGGAAGCTTCAGTTCAGGAGCAAGTGCTGCCAATGCTTCAGGCATTTCACAAGTAATACCCATCTAGATGTGAGTCTGTGGCAGCCATCTGCTCACCTCCACAATTCAGGAAACATTACAAAAGAAAGAGAAAAGGGTCACAATCCCCTTTGAGGGCATACCTTTGATGCCATTAACTTCCAACAAGGTCTCACATCCTATAGTTTGTACCATCTGCCCATAGTGTCACCTTGGGGATTAATCTTTAATAGAAGGAATTATGGGATACAGTTAGCATCCAAATTACAGCATGAGCCATTTAATTTTTCACAAACTTATACTATCATCTAAGTCCATTTTAAGGAGCTATGATAAAATGCCTTCATGATGAAGTTTATTTAATCCAATATTTAGGAAGTGCAAACAATTGAGCTCATATGAGCTTTTAATTAAATATTCACTATTATTTAATTACTATTTTGTATGTGTGTGTATATTTCTGTGTGGATGCATGTATACCACACATATGCAGGAGGCTGTGGAGGACAGAAGAAAGTGTCAGATCTTCCAGCACTAGAGTAATAGTTCCTTTTGAGTCACTATGTAGTTGCTGGGAACCCAAACCAGATCCTCTACAAGATCAGTAAGAGTTTCCCAGTCCTATGGCAGGTTATTTTGGTTAGGGACACAGCCTTTCATAGGGAGTTTAATGAACACAGAAAAGCCAGAATTTTCAATAATTACTTCACTGCAAAATTTGGGGACTAAGCTTCTAAAATATGCAATTTGGGGAGACAATACATATCCAAACTATAAAAAATACCCATTAAACAGTTGTGTAGGGTATTTTTACACAACAGTGACTCATTGTTGAACCATTTTTCACATGCTTTATTCAACACCCACAAACACAAAATAAAATAATAAATGTTACCATCAGACCCTGGGTTTTGTGTCCTGTTCTTTGATTTGTCCTGGACATTCTGTCCTACTAGAAATAAGGGATACATATATTTTATCTTCAGCAGAGCCCCTTAGGGCCCCTTCCTTAGGTCTCAGCCTACAGGCTGTGTGCTCATCTTAAAGAAAGAAGAAAAACATTTCTTCCACCAAGCTCTGACAGAACCCTTCCATCTTCTCTCCATGCCTGCTAGCCTCTAGTTTTTCTCTAGTCTACTTTTGTTTTGGGATCTGTAAGAAAGGAAAAATCACTTAAGGTCAAACAGTAAAAGTTGCTTCTGGATCCCCTAACAACATCTCAACATGTCCCATCATATTTCTCCTGGGTTACAGTTCAATAAACCTTCCTAACGTCTTGTCATCTCACAGGTGCCCTACAACATCTTTCCTCATTAGTTAGAAATCTCCTTTTGATGGGAGACAATTTTGTCTGTTAGGTTTTCAGAATCATTTTGGGGGTGACTTGGGCTGCAACAGTGAGGACAAGGGCTGAAAAACAGGGCGCTTAATACTTTGCCATGGACAAATGATTGTAACTACAAAGGTTCTGAGGGTTCTGTCTGAAAAAGGCTAGATGAAGTGCTATTCCACGGGCTCTGTCTGGTTCCTGAGTTGTCATGATTGTCCTGTATCATCTTTCAAATAATTTGATTATTCAATGTAAGACCACATGTTAGAGTGATTGTATAAGGACCTACTTAGGGCTCAATAATATGAATACTGTAAAGTACAAGCCCAGGTGGTTGCTTTCTCAGTGGGAGAAACAGACAAGTAAATTATTGAGATTGGGGCTCTCAGGTGCTTTTCAAGTTGCAAGAGAAGTTTTTGCTTTCCTGCAGTTCAGAGAGACAAAAGCAAACCTATGTAAGGACAGCCATAATGTACCAAATCATATTAGGCAAAGATGGGTTCTTAGAAAAGGATGCAGAAGCAGCAGCATGCTTGGTATCAGGTAAGCTCAGATTCAGTGTATGCCACATGTGAACTATGTTAACTTTAACAAGCTCTGGTCCTATCCAACTTCAGCTTCTTGAGTCTTAAAATTGATTGGCCTCTGCAGTATTTCTGTGCAAGTCACAATGAAAATTAAAACTTGACCACTGAATAAATAAAATACTTCCTTGCAGTTTGCTGATATATACAGTAATGTAAGTTAAAGGTGCATTGAGGACCTTGTATTCTGTATTTTGGATTATGGGTTATTTCTTCAAGAGGGCTAGGGCCATTGAAAGCTAGCCACATTTTAGAAAAAAAATCTGTGGGCTTACAATTAAACACCTCCATGATGATCTGGTGTTCCCATTATGAGCTATCTTGGTTTGCAAAACCTTGGTCCATTTACCACCTGGCTGTGGAAAATAAAAATCCATCCACTACTTCCCCTCTGAAGATTTCTCAGCAATTTTTCAGAGTAAAATATTTTCCATGAAATTCCTGAGGATTTCTCCCCCTCACTCTGAAAGGCCCTGCATTTCAAACAGCTCTAATGTTGCTGACTCATTCCTAGTTTCATAAGGATCTAGGTTGACTTGTCACATGTTATAAATCGCTCCTTCAAGAAATGTTTCCAATTGCTGTAAGGAAGCAGACCTGGAAGTGTATCAGAGGGATTCAAGGTGGGTTAAAGAGGAGGTCAGCTTAGAAAGCCACCTGCCGTTCTGCTCAGTTTTCCTCTTTTTTCACCTCCTTCCCTCTCCCTTCCTCTTCCTTCAACTTACTTCCGTCTTTTTATCTTTCCTTTTGTTTTTAAGTAAAAGGAGAACTATAACTTTCAGGTTTGTTTTTAAGAACTCAACATACTAGGGATGAATTTATGTAATTTCTAGCATTGACAATGAAGGAAAATCTACTACCATATTCCTAACCCAATATAATTTCTAGCTTATTGTAAATACTAACCCTCATACCCACAAGTGGATGTAGATTTCCTCCCTCATCCAACAAGCTATTTTTTCAGTAGATGAAGACTATCCACACAACTGGTCAAAATTCAGAGAGTAGGTGACCATGGGATGCTCATTTCCAAATGGTACATTGATAGTGCAGACACAATACTAAGTTCTGAAAAAAATACCACAGAAAATGGTACAGAAAGATTGAAAGAGTCAGAGTACTAGATGAGTTCTGAGACACTGTCTGCTATATATGACAGGAAAGCTACTTCCATGAAATTTCAAGAATGTGGAGGCCTAAACAAGACCTACATAATTACATAATTAATTCACTGACTTGCCATCATACGTGGGGAACTTTCACAAGGTTCCACTACTAGATGAAGAGTTACAGGCAATCAATGGCCCCTGGGAGAGGGAGAATCAGTTTTTCTTCAAGGATGAGCCCCTGACAGACTATCCAATCTACAGGACTCAGTCCTAAAATATATACATATGAATAACTTTAAATAGACTCTGTAGGATGTATGTATGTATGTATGTATGTATGTGAGTAACAGTAGTAAAGGATGAAGAGATCATGAGATTGAAGGAAATGGGAAGATATGAGAAGCTAGAACCTCAGTGTTTTACAGAAAGCTGTTGTTTAATTTTTGTCTTGATGAAATGTCAGGGAATAGCCTTCAAAGACATATGTTCATGGATTTCTTAGGATTCATGTAATCTCCATATCAGTCATACCAAAAAAATGTCAGGACTACAAGAGGCAAGACTTTTGGTTTTAAGTCTTTGATGTGAGCACCAGTTACTTTGGGAAACTGACCTGAGACTTGTGTGTTAAATAGGAAATGCAGATGTATGAAAATATACAACAAAAGAAACAAGAGCCTGGACTGAGACAACTGTGGCTTACGACACAGATTTTTTTTATTTTCCCAGGAATCAACTGTATTGACAAATCTATTGAGTAAACACCAGAAGATTTGAATTATGAGTCTGTCAGCCAACTTACAAAAGAATAAGTCTTCCCTGCTAAGAAAGCTTGCCCATATCTTTGTGCATGTTCCTCTCCCCTTAGAGAACACTGATAAATGAACTGATGTATGTGGCCAGGTGGATGATGGGTAAATGGCAGAAAGGATGGATCAGCTAACTAAAATAGCAGCCCTTATCTAAAACCATAACTACCTCATCCCTTATTATGTATACTTTTTTCTTGAGAGTTTTTGCAGTGTTGTTTATTTTGCTACACCTTGTTTGCTCTCCTCTCATTTTAACCTACATGAGCTAAAGTCAAAGTCAGAGAAAGGACGTAGGGAAACTGAGCCTCTAATATTTACTATGCAAGGTTTCTTTCAGGAGGAGATGCTGATTCATAGAAGTGGTCAGGTGGTTTTTTGGGTACAGGTATAATTTTTCTATTGCAATGATTTTGTTAAGCCACAGGTCTGTGGAATGTGAGGAACTCCATACCAAATACTCATCTTATAACCTTGTACAATATGGAATAATGTCATCTCTAGTTTTCCTTGTTGTATTATATTTTCCACTGACTAGAAACGTAAGCTGCACAGGGGCAAGGGTTTTGAGGATTTTGGTGGCTGACATACCCCTTCATGTCCAACCGCTTGCACAAGTAGAAATTAATTAAATATCTGAATAAATTAATGATTAAATACAAAGTCAATACACCTTCTTTCTTCTTGTCTTACAATGGCTTTATGCAGACTTCTTGTATCTCCCTCAAGAAGAAGTTCACAATATTCACACAATGAAGTCTTTAGAGTTGTTCTTCAAGATTGTGTCACTGTAAAACAAGGTACTAGGATCTGGGGACTAAATTCTGTCTCACTAACCTCAGAGAATTACTAAATTAACTTTTCTATATTTTTATAATCCATTTATTTCTGATTTAGGTAAGTAGAAGCCTTTTTTCTTACATTGTTATTATGTAAAAATATTCATTTCTAAAATGTGTTTAAACCTAATTTAGTATTTTTTATAAACTATGCTATATTTTCTTTATAAAATCTCAGTTGTGCTTATATGCAATTCTTCTCTTTTGATCTGCAAGTAGAATGTACCTAAACCTCATTGTAGAATCTCTCTTTTCTTCTTCTTTTTAAACTTTAATAGGTACTATAATCCATATATGAGTGAGCACACAGCACGTTTGTCTTTTTGTGTCTGGTTACCTCATTCAGGATGGTTTCCTCTAGTGCATTCCATTTGCCTGCAAATTTCAAGATTCCATTGTTTTTCCACTGAGTAGTACTCCATTGTGTAAATGTACCACATTTTCTCTACCCACTCTTCAATTGTGGAGCATCTAGTTTGCTTCCAGGATCTATCTATTACATATAATGCTGCTATGAACATAATGGAACAGACGTCCTTGTTGTGTGATTGGGCATCTTTTGGGTATATGTCTAAGAGTGGAATTGCTGGGTCCTGTGGTAGACTGAGTCCCATTTTCCTGAGTAATCACCATACTGATTTCCATAGTGGCTGTACGAGTTGGCACTCCCACCAGCAGTGTAGGAGTGTTCCCCTTTCTCCACATCCTCTCCAGCACAAACTGTCATTGGTGATTTTGATTTTAGCCATTCTGACAGGAGTAAGATGATATCTCAGAGTTGCTTTGATTTGCATTTCCCTAATGGCTAATGATGTTGAGCACCTTTTCAAGTGTCTCTCAGCCATTTTAGACTCCTTTATCGAGAATTCTCTAGTTCAGTACCCCACTTTTAAACTGGATCTTTAGTGTTTTGGAGACTTGCTTCTTGAGTTATTTGTATATTTTGGAGATCAGCCCTCTGTCAGATGTGGGTTTAGTGAATATCTTTTCCCAATCTGTGGGCTGCCTTTTTGTTATGCTGTGTCCTTTGCCTTCAGCCTACAATCACAGTGCCAGCGAGTCTGGGAAACAGGGAGGTTCCCAAGAGACATGCATGATACCCCAGAGAAGTGGAATGAGGCAAGATCTCCTGAGAAGATTGGGAACATCAGAGGAGGGGAGAGGGAACTAGGAATAAGACAAGGGGATAAGAGGAGGGGAGAAGAGGGCATGAGGGAGCAGGAACGTTGAGTCGAGGTAAGAATAGAGGAGAGCAGGATGAGAGATAGCATAATAGATCCAGTCATTGTAGGCTTGAGGAGAGAGCTAACACTAGTGAGATCTCCAGAGATCTACAAGGATAACACCAACTGTCAAACTAAGCAACAGTGGAGAGACTAAATTAATAACCCCTCCTTGATGATAAGGTTGATAACTACCCTGTATGCCATCCTAGAACCTTCATCCAGTGACTGATGGAAGCAGGGACAGATACCCACAGCTAAACACTGAACTAAACTCCTGGAACCTAGTGACAGAGATGGAGAAGTGATGAGCAAAGGAGTCAAGACCATGATGGTGAAACCCACAAAGACAGCAGACTGGATAAGGGGGAGCTCTTGAATCCCAGGCTGATACCTGAGAGGCCTACAGGAGACTGATCCAGACTCCATGAATGTAGTGCCAATGAGGAGGCCAGAGAAATCACCAGGGCCTTGTGTAGTTGATCAGTGTTTATCATGGTTTATGAATGATCTTTGGGAGCCCGTTCCAAATAGAGGGATGCTCTGTCAGCCTGGACACATGGAGAAGGGCCTAAGTCTTGCCCTGGATGAAATGACAGACTTTGGAGATATCCCCAAGGAAGGCCAAACCCTCCCTGGGGAATGATGTGGGGATGGGGTGGGAGGCTAGGAGGGCTGGTGGAGGGACAAGGAAGGAGGGGTGGGAGAGGGAGCTGGGATTGACATGTGAAGCATTCATGTTTCTAATTTAAGTAAAAACATATATTGAGGAAAAAATAGGTACGATAATGTCTTTAGCAGTCTTTCAATGTATTCTAAGTCAAATAAGTTTCTTCCCATTTACTTGGTGAGAAGGTAAGCATCAATGCCTAAAAAAATTGCTCCTTTTTTGTCTGTTCTTCGCTTAAATTATAAGATGGATTTGCAGTAGAAAACAGGTTACTCAGCAAGGCTCTATTCCATTGGATAAGAGAAACTCATTAGTCTACAAGTCCTGCCTAGAAACAAATTCTTTCTAATGCTAGCTGTAATTGCTCCAAAAGGACAGATCACTTTTTTTGTAAAGGTGTGTTGAAGATATCATTGCGTGTATGACAGTAATAATAGTATCATAATGGATAAATTTGAATAAATTCAGTAAGATTATGTTTGTTCTTGTTGAGTAACCATAAAGATAGTTAATTAGTACTCAAAGGAAAGAGAAGAACCCAGAACATGACTGAAAACTTAGTATCCCTTCTTTAAGAAAAAAGGATATGATGAAATTCTGGGAAACAGATCTGTGTTTTGGTCATGGACAGTATCGCTATATAATGTGTGAGTGCAGTTGCTAAGAAAGTAAACCCATTGTGGAAAAAGGGCTGGTAGATGGTTTATTAGATTAATAAGGTGTCATATAATCACAAAGATCACAGTTCAGTTCTCTAGCAGAGAGAACTGCTACATACAAAAACCAGGCTGCCCACCTGTAATTTCAGCAATTAGGAGGTACTGGAACAGGATTACCTAGGACAAGTTGGCAAGTCAGTCCAGCTTAATTGGTGAGTTCTGGATTTAGTGGTATGTCTGGTCTTAGTAAATAAAGTGGAGTGTGATCAAGAAAGATACCCGAAGTCAGTCTCTCACATCCATACACATATGTGCAGTCATACTCATATGCTTATATACATAATTGCCCACATATGTGAACAGGCATACATACATGTATGTACATCATATAGATACATGTGCAGAACACAAAAGAAAAACAAGTTATGTGCCAGCTTCAGCTGACTGACGTTGACTACTAGTGCTGTGTGTTAGGAGAGGTTCTCAATGTCAAGAAGGATGTGTGAGAAAATGAGCAGTGATCATCAGCAATATCTGTCATGGATATTGCTCTTGGACATGCTGGCATGCATTCTACAAATTTTCCATTGCTGATTTGTGTCTAATTATTGCTTCCTTGTATGTTTAATTTTGTATTAAAATTGTTTATTTGTTTAGGAAAGATTGTTATATTCTACATTTCATCTGGCCCTTGTATTGTTTATCCAGTTGGGACTGTTACAAAGTTACACCCTATCTGTCACATCCCACAATTCCATAGCAGAAATAAAATATCCCATTGGTACCAAAAAGAAAAGTATTTTGATATAAGGAAACAGAGAGATATACAAGGAAAGATTTAGCTGTTTTTGTTTTGTTTTGCTTTTGGATGTTATTTTTCTTTTTAATTAGTAACCTGGTACTAGACCCTTCACCTTTACCAGGAAGAGGTCTCATTTGCTGTGTTCTCTCAATTGTGAACAGTAACAAACAGTCAACAGTGGCTTAATATAATTTGAGCAACGACTTTTCACTTAACAATAATCAGTAAGCTGATCATAGCTGACATTTGTTTAGTAACATTATAACATGAGATTTCTCATATTTCTGTCTCTAGCAGTTTTTTTCATGGATAGTGCTTGGAAGCCACATTGACAATTCTCCTGCCTAATCTAGGAAGCGTGGATGGAGTCAGGGAAGGTACCAGAGTCATTTACTCACTTTCTAAAGAAAAAATTATACACATGTCCTTAGAACTTGGCCACCTTTTGTTGAAGAGTTTGTACTGTGGCTCAACTGGTGGATTAGGAAGCTGAGACTTCATGTCTAATGTTTACAGCTAAATAAATGAAGCAAGACATCACTGGAGCAAGTATTAGTTACCAACTACTGTGCCTGTCACAATATAGCCCTCAGACTAGATGCATTTGTATAAAGCCTTCTCCCTCTGTGTGAATTTTAATGGTATTTATTAATCTCATTTCCACAGAGGGTAGATTTATGTCATTTGCTTTTAAGATCTAGCTTAAAGTATAGCATCATCTGATGATGAATGAATTCTCCTTATGATCAGATCCAAATGTGGATTTTCTGGTCTAGTGACTAATACCCAAAAGACAAGTTTTTGTTTTCCTTTTCGGCATGCAATGTTGATGATAGACCAGGATAGTTAGAGTAGCATTCCAACTTTGAAAAGGGGGGAATAGAAATGATATGTAAATGACCTATGTGCACAAATAGGAAAGATTTTGCCCTGGTAGTGGAGTACATTACTGTCTTAGAATCCCACCCCTCCCTGTCTTTTTCTGTGAGGAAGGCTAGTATCTGGAAGGATGCCGGAGATGGATATGCTAATTTTCCTCACTGTCACATATGATTCAGAACTTAGAGAAGATGTTCGTCTAAGGAATGTGTAACTTTATACTTCATTTCTTATTTATGTAGATTCATGGATTAATGGTCTTGGTGACTCTGTTGGCATCCTTCATGTGGCATAGTGGGAGAGGGAAAAAGTTTTTGTGGAGATTAAGTTTAACTCATGATAAATCCTGCCTCCTAGTGCTTAAGTTTAGGAATTTGTATAAAGTACAATATCCTGTGAAGATATGCAAAATATAGTGCCCTGTTTGAAGATACTACCTACATGAGGGAATAGATGAGGCAGTTGTTAAATGTTGGGATTATGCCTTAGTGAACACATAGTTGCTCACCCATACATTAACTCTGTCTCCTGAGAATTCACTATTTAGGATCACCATTTGACACCATAAGGGGATCTTTGAGGAATTTGTTGTAGCTTTGTTGTTAACATTTTTTTATTCAAGCTGGGCACCTTTAATCCCAGCTTTCGGGAGGCAATGGCAGGAGAATCTCTGTGAGTTCGAAGACAGAGTGGTCTACAGAGTGAGTTCCTGTATAGGCTCCAAAGCAATATAGAGAAACCCTGTCTTGAAAAAAAAGAAACAAAAATTCCACCAAACTCTCCCCGCCCCCCAAAAAGCCCATTATTTTGATTCTTTATGATGTTTGCATTTCCTGGATCTCTAGTTCATGGCTTTGATGTCCCCAAAATGTGGATTATAATTCAAATCTTGGTTTGGGGGTGGTACTATTGGAAAGTTGAGCCCAATAGAACATCCTTAGGTAGTGCTGTGCATGTACTTGGACAAGATTTGAGGACTCTAGTGTCTTCTTTCATCACTCTCCTTTTGACTTATTGCTTGATGATGTAAATTCTGCTCTGATTTGCCTCTGTTGTAATATAGCTTATTGAGATAGAGGGATTGTACTATGTACTTGAACTTTCTCAACTTGAAGCTAATTAAATTTCTTAATAAGAGGACTAGGTCAGGTATTTTGTTAGCTAAATGAATTAGTATGCTGTTATTATATATTTTATGTATCATATCTGACTATGTCTAGTTATGGCAGCATAGAAGTATATTCCTTGTTATAAGGGACCATGAGACTAACCCAACCATTTTTCAAGGATATATTACCTTATTTGAATGCTAATCAAGATCTTTTTAATAAGAACCACATCAAGTTGTAAGGAAGTAATAGAAATAAAGAGAAGGTCAAAGATAGGTTGGTTAGGGACAATGTATGAGTTGGTTGAAAGTAGATTGAGGAGATAATTATGCTAATGCAGACCAACTGCTGTGGCATTTCTTTCCTGTGTATCTTGGCACAGTTTAGTGCCCAGGGGCATGTCCTTAAAGCCATTGACCCCTGCTGGATATGAGCCAAACAAGGAAGGGTGAAGAGCAGAAGTCCAATTAATCAGATACCTCCAATATAGGCAGCCAGGAGACCAAAGACTGGAAGGTCAGCTATGACAGAAGGAGCATGAAGGTGTAATAGATCTTAGAACACCAACAGGCTCTAGAGTCTCAGAGGATATAGATTTGGCAGAAATGCTGTAGTAATAAGTATTGAACTTGGACCCTAGGGCAGAAAGTGTTCCATTGAACTCATTATTATAAGACCTGATGAAAGTGAGTCAATTGCTGCATATCGTCAAAAAGCCTAAAAATTTTTCTTCTGATCAATGGTGGGCCCAAGATTCCAGTAAAGACCTTAGATTTTATTATCAAGCTATGTCTTTTGTTATTATTTTTTAATCATTCATTTAGTTGTAAAATTTTCTGATAACATGTACTGATGGAGGAAGTCCTCCTGTGTATATGTTAGTCCGATTGACTGATAAATAAAGCATTGTTGGCCAATAGAGAAGCAAGATAGGTGGGACTAGGAGTCGAGGAAGATTCTGGGAAATGTAGTCAAGAGTAGAGAGTTGCCATGTGATCCCAGGAGGAGAGGATGCATCAGGGCAGCATCCTTGGAAAGATAAGTCCTTACAAAAATATACATTAGCAATTATGGGTTAATAGTTAAGTCATAGCTAGTCATTAAGAAGCCATAGCAATGGCCAACAGCTTCATAATAAATATAGTGTCTTGTGTGTTATTTGAGGACAGAGACAGCAGCAGGACCCAGGTGGCTGGAGGGAAAAATACACATTGCAATACTATTCTATTAGTATTAGCTGGCATTCTGAAGGGGCTTGATCAAAACATACAAGACATGGCGTTTTGTGTCACTTTTACTTACTAGAGAGGATATTGGCCACCATCTACTTTACATTTACTACACAGGCTCTCTATATGCTTCATATTTTCTTATCTATCAACTCAACTACTTATTCATCCATCCATCCACTCAACAAATTGCCATCTAAACTATTATGATAGTTACAAAAGTACAATAATGAACAAAACTTACAAACCTTCCTTAGACTGTTATAATCTAGAAAGTGACTCAGACAATTAAATAAGTATTTATGGTGTGATATCACAACAATAAATTACAAGAAATATTGTAAATTGAGATATGGGATACTTTAGTCTTTCTCAAGGGGCATGCAAGCTTTTGTGTTGGCATCTAAAGTGAGTAACAAATGGCCTGTAAACATTCAGAGAATAGGGGGCAACATGCTGAAGAAATAGAAGATGAAAAATTGCATCATTAGACCATAGTGTGAAAAGGAGAAATACAAGGCAGGATGCCAGGTCACCCAAGATTAGGGGTTTTATTTTAATGGCACTGGAAAGTCTTTGATGAGTGTTTAAAAGTTATTTTATTTTTTTACTTCTTTAAGATTATAATGTAATCACATTATTTTCTTTTCTTCCCCCCAAGTCCTCCCATATGTAACTTCTTATTCTCTTTCAAATTCATTGCCTCTGTATTCATTACTTTTACATACTTAGGTGCAACCTGCTCAGTCTGTGTAGTGAACTTCTATGTATCTTTTCGGTACCAACCATTTGGGATTGGACAACCAATTGGTATAAACTCCCTGGAGTAGAGGAGAGCATGATTAATTTGCTTTACCCTCTAGAAGAATTGCTTTGACTGTAGGGTGGAGGAAGGGTCAGGTAGGAGAAGAATCTCAGCAATTAGTTGTATTCATCCAGATGAGAGATGGTAACAGACAGAACCAGGCAGTGGCCTTTAGAAAATGTTAAAAGTGGATGAGATGGAGTGATAACTAGGAAGTTGAGTTATGCAGAACTTTCTGTAGGTCTTTCTTATGGAATATGTAATACCATGTATATATCACAACTCATATAGAGTAAATAGCACTGAATTGGGATCTCATGCCATATTTTCAGCATCTAATTGAGTGACTGGGGGATTACAGAAAAACTGTGCCTCCAAAATGTACAGTTTTGCACTTGATAATACATGACAAGAGAACCTCTCATTTTCATAAAATAGATCTCAATATTTATAGCAAAGGACTGGTTGTATTACAACATTAGGACCTTGGATGCTATTTGAATTTTTTTCAATTATGAGTCCAAGAGAAAGCTACACTGTAAGGCATTGAAATATGGGACTCAGTGGCGAGATTTAGGGGAACTCTTCTCCCAACAACAGTTATTTTGGAAGAAAAGGAATTGCAGGAAATATTCTTTGGTAACACACTGCAACTCTGTCTTCCCTTTCATGTAACTGACTTCTCCTTTAAGGGAAGGACTTGGAGCTGGATTCTAAAAAAGCAAAGTGACAGCTGAAACTTGGAAGAGTGTAGGTTCAGCCTAGATGCCCAAGCTAGGCTATGATGTAAAACCCAAAGAAGCCTCATTTTTCATTCATTTCATAACCAGGAAGTGCATGAATAGAAGCTTCTTTTTGGAATTATATTGCCTCCCTATTGAATTTAACTTTTGTACAATTGAAAAGACTCATATTTTACTGCCAGTCATTTTAGCTGCTATTCAGCAAACCTTTGAGACTAGATATTTTTTCTCGCACATGGTACATACTTTCATTGTTGTCGCCTCACACAATATTTTGCAACCTGTTCATTTCTATGCTCTGGCTAGCTAAGGCCTAATTATTAATGTGTCATTCTCTGAAATTGAGCTCCTCATACCTTGTCTTATAACAATTGTATTACATATTTAAATTGGCATTCAGGTAAAATCAGATACAGGACTTGTTCTGGCCAGCATTATAATGACTCTTATTCCATTGTATTTCTGCTTTCTTGCCATTTCCAAGGTTCTTCAGAGCCTAGTGACATTTCTCTCCAATAGCCACAAAATAAAAACCTTGCAGGGTGATGAGGGATGGAGGGATTCCTGTGGTACTATCATCAGCTCTAGCCTGAATGACTTCAGTTGCCTGTGTTCTAATCTCTCCAGCTTTCATTCTGCAATCCTCTAACATATTCTCCAATCTGCAGCTAAACATAACCTTATCTGTCCTGTTCCCTGCTGTAATCCCTGTGAGCTATTAGAGCCTTTATAATTTCACCTCTCACTAACTCCCCCAGGAGTCTGAGGTCTATCCAGACAGATCTTTATGTTTCTGGATGGGCTGTGCTTTCAACTTTATCCAGAATTTCCACATATATTTCTTTGTGTATGAAATAGTCATCTCAGACTTTTGTCTGTCCCGTCAATCTGAGTATAACCCTGGTTGTTTCTAGGATTCCTGATTTCTGTAAACATAATTGGACACTTCTCATTCTTTCCAGCATTAAATATCTTTATTTTTAATTTTTTTATATTTATTTATTTTTTGGTTTACGAGACAGGGTTTCTCTGTATTGATTTGGAGGCTGTTGGTCCAGCCCAGCCTCGAACTCACAGAGATCTGCCTGCCTCTGCCTCCCAAGTGCTGGGATTAAAGGCGTGCGCCACCACCACCCAGCAAATCTCTTTATTTTTTAACTTGCTGCTTGATATCTGTCTTCCCTTCTGGACTGTAAGTGGTTGAAAGAGGGACTGTATTTTCTACCTTTGATGCATGAGCAACCAGCACAATGGATGCCATATACAGATAGCTTGATAAATTCATGTTGACTGCTTAGGGTTGTAGGAAAGAAATGTTCTCTCAGCCTCACAACAGAAATCCTCCTCATTAATCAAGGGAAGTATCTAATATTAATTAATTCATTCATGCCTATTCAATAAATATTTTCAGTACCTATGAATATGCCAGTGACTGTTTTGAGCACTGGGGATATGGAGATGAATGTGGCATTTTTCTTTTCCTCAAGACACTCTAAGTTTATGTGGAGAAATAGAGAAGTAAATAGTTATGATGTGATATATGTAATAATAAATAAATGCATAAGTTGCTGTAGAACATAAAAATGCAGTGCTTAAATCTGCCTGAGCATCTAAAGAGACCTGACGTACACTGAGTGTTGATGAATTTGCAAGCAGATAGCAGTCAAGCAGCCAAAAAGAAGCAATTCCGAATGGGGAGGAGTCCACACCTGTAAAGGATCAAGTTGATAGGAGCATTGGCACATCCAGGAAACTGAAAGGTCAATATAGAGACTGATAATGGCCACTCACTGGACCTGTCAGGCTAGTGATGAGCTAAATCGTTGTGCCTTTTGATGCAAATAAAAACAAATGGGATCTATTGATTAATTTCAGGTAGAGAAGAGAGACGCTTAGTGCACATGCATTGCAGAGCAGCACTGTGGAGGACAGAATGGAGGAAAGTACTATTAGAGGCCAATAATCCTTACTAGAAAGCATTTTTAATGATATCAGTGAATAACAGAAAGCTTTTGCATAACAGGTTTTGTCAGTAAGCTTGCAACGAGAGAGAAAGGATTGTGAGTGAAGTTGGAGTCAAACTACCATGTTGCCTGTGCTCTTCCTTCTCTGATTATTTTGTCATTTGTTTAGCTAATCCTCGTTCTATCATTCATTTACCATTATTCCCCTGAAGACTTGCCTCTGTCAATTTTCTTCTGGAATTCTCACCTCAGTCTGCTTAGGTTCCTCTTCCCTGAATCACTCATTATGCAGCCTCGGCAACACTAAAGCAAAACAATTTGAGAGCAAGCATCTGACTATCTCTAAATGTCATTAGAGTCTCTATGACTTGGTATGTGAAAAGTGTCAATGGAGACATCTAGTTAGAGAAATTGGATTTGAGTGGCTTATTAAAAGAACTCAGGAAAGCTGAGATGAAGAGTTATAATTTCTTGATGGATAGGTAGATGATAGTTGAAAGTATCATGCACTTCAGTCATCTAAGAACACAGAGAATAAGAAAATATTTACCAGACATACTTGAGGATCACCAGTATATTGTGCAGCAATAAAGATGTCAAAGAGACCCACGAGAAATGGGTATACATTAACATAAAAGCTTGAAGAGAATATTGCTCAGGAAGACAGAAGAATAAGTCACAGGAAATAGTTGGCAATATCAAATATTTCCAAAGGTCAAATAAAATAAAGGTTGAAAATGTCAAGTTCACATAAATGTATGTCAATATTTTGCAGTGATAGAGATCAAAGTACAGCCTCTCACATACTAATCAAGTGCTTTACCAAAATCACCACTCTCAGGCCCTGAGTTCCAAATTTGAAATTATTTACTCTCTGTGAGGGACAATGCTAATGGAGTATGGAGGATGCCACAGAGTTGGTGATGGTTGGAGAAATAGAATCATTAGAGCTGACAAGAGTAACATCTTCTAAAATGCTTACCAGGAAAAGTGGGGTAGAGAACAAGAAATCTGAGAAAAGTAGTATCCAGACTTGGAGGAATTATTTTTTCTTTGAAATAGAGAAACAAATGTGGTATCATCTTGAAAATATGCCTAAATTTCAAAAGGTGCAATTAGTAGCACAGGTGAAGATAGTTTTTGCAACAAGGCTTAGGCTAGGATGTACTGGGAGCAGCTGAAAGATCATTTTGTGTAAAAGGGTATCACCTGACCTCTGAAATATATAGGAGAAAGTTGAGTTTGAGTTTAAATTATGTGAATTCAAATGGAATGGATTTTTTTGTGTTCCTCTAAAAAATAGTGGCATGATCATATGCAGTGAGTGAAGGGGTTAGGTGTAATAAAAAGAATTTCAAATGCTTGTTGGTTAGTTTCTGTGGTAATTAAACATGGAATTTAACAGTGTGATGAAAAATTATTGTGTAGCTGTGCAGACTGCGAAAATGGATAAAAGTGTGTCTGTTGTGTAGTAATTTTCACAGTTGCATGATTTGCTTAGCATTAGAAAACAGCTGTTTCAACCTAAGTTAGAGAAAGCATGTAATTAACGTGATGCAGATTACCAGTAAGTGACATCTTACAAGGATTTCTAGCTTGGGATCCATGACTCAGAGTTCATGTGCAACTTTAGGAGCAGATATGTTAGGGACTTCCAAAAAGGAATACAACATATGCATGGATACAGCGAATTTTATGGAGAGACAATAGTACCTCCATTTACATTAAAGTATTTTAATAAAATATTTAAGACTAAAAGATTGGCCTGGAGAGATATCTCACAGGTTAAAAGCACTCGACCCCACTGAAGAGTGCAAAGGTTTATTTCCAAGGAAACACAACTGTCTGTAACTCTAGTCTCAAAGAATCTGATGCTCTTTTCTGGAATTTTCAGTACCAGGTACACATCTAAAAGACATTTATAAGCAAAATATTCACATACAAAACATTTCTAAAAGACTAAAAGATTGAAAGAAAAATATAATTACTTGAGGATAGATGAGTGATACTCAGAAGCTAATGAAAAAAATGAAGATTAGTGTTTTGAATTACAATATTTGCAAGCAATTTTTATATTAAAACACATACACAGGCACATTAGTAGAGTCATATAACACACACACACACACACCTGAAAAAATGATTAATAGTCAGACCATAAAAAACCAATAGTAAGAAAAGAACATAAAAAAGGCAAAATCTCTGGACTGACATTCAGTAGAAAAGATATATGCAGAGCAAGCAATCACCAAGATGCATACTAGTGGTAATCAATAGGGAAATGCAAATGCCAACAATAAGGAAATGCACTTCACTATAAAAGTTCATTGAAAACATGCAGTCCAAAATGTTGGTGATGATGTAGAGAACCTGGAACTGTTTACATTGCTGTCCTATGGCTCAGTGGTTACCAACAAGAAGAAAGGCACACTTTAACGACCACATAAGACAAGTTTCTTTGTGAAGTTGATTGTGGTTAATTTAGATACTTATAGTGATAAAAGTACAGAGAATAAGTATCAGTGGGGTGCTCTATGACAAATTGAACATCACACCTCCATGGATTCATGAAAGAGACAGCAGAAAGATTCTAAAAGCCAGAAGCCAGGGAGTGAAACAATGTCTTCTGGACATGAAGGAGTGCCACACTCATGGGCTCATAGCAGCTGTGGTTACTTAAGGAAGATCTACAAAAGATCAGTTAGGAAATATCCTAGCATGGAAGGGAGCCCTTATCTCTAACTGAAGAGCAACTGAGAGTTGATGACCTCTGGGGGAAGGAGAGTCGATTTTCTTTAAGGTGTGGCCTCTGGTAGGTTGACCATTCTCCAATTGGTGGCTGCACACACAAGAGTATATGAGTAGCACAAATTTAACTTACTGAGTTATTAAAAACAGCAACAAAACAAAACAAAAAAGACATTAAAGTGGTAGTGGAAGATGGATGTAGTCTTGAGATTAGCTGAGGTAGGAATAAGATGAGTATGATGAAAAAATTATATGAAACTATCAAATACTTGATAAAATATATTAAAACCCTTATTTACACAAAATATCTAAGGGAAAATTTAGTGACTTTATTCATAACTCAAATGTTTAAAACATTCAGCTGTGAATGACTTTTAATAATTTGGTATATCATACAATAAAATACTATTCAGCAAAATTAAAGGAGGAACAAAATTTTGAAACATGAAGCCAAATAGAAACTCAACAGCATATGGTAAATGGGGGAATCCAAGGTCAGAAGGTTACAATAATGTATGATCCTCTTACGTCACATTTGAAGAAGGCAAATGGTATCAGATTGGTGTTGAAAAGTTAAGACACCATGAGAAGTGGAAAGGAAAATACGAAGAAAACATCTTTCACCTGCCCTATGTGGTTTAAAGTATATGAAGTGGGGAAAAACAATGCCTCTGAAAATTAGAATTGTTTGTCTTGTATGTGAATTACATATGTCTTGGGAAAAATGGGGTGCATAACTCTCCAAAAAATGCACTACAACATTGTTATAATGCATTTATAGTGATGGGACACTTGTAAATGATTTTGGACTATTTTCTCCTCAGTGTCTTCTTTAGCATAGAGCTTGTTCTCCTTGATAAAACCCTTCCTCAATCACAAATGCAAAACAAAGACACTCTAATGTCTTTGTAAAGATGAATTCTGGAAGAAGACTCTACATGTGGTAACAGTGGGAGAAAGAACCCTACTGGCAAAATGAAAATTGGTGAAAAACATCAGGTCTTTCCTACCTACTGTCTTTTTCCCAACTTCCATTCTTGCAAAACTTTGATCTGTATTCATAATGACCTCCATTGCCTTGTAGCATTAGTATAAACAGAAACTCGTACACCAGGGAGAGGTAATCAGGTTAGCTCTTAAGATGCCCATTTCATCTTAGATTACATGCTTACTAGATCTCTGTTCACTGACTAAAGCAAGTCTTGCTTGGAACACATCCATAGTGATGAAACTGTTGTACAAGTTAACTGGAAAGTCCTTGCTTCCTGGGGTCCAAGCACTGAAGGCACTCAGGACTACCAGCCTTCACCACATCACAGTGCAGCATCATGCACCTGCTCTGGATACATTGTGGGGGATGGGCAGAGGTGATATAGGTGAAAGTGAAAATGAAGATAGGAAAGTGCTAAGAATAAACTGATAACTTTATCCTTACTGTAGCTATGACAACACTGGGTACATGTGGTTTAGGTTTGATTTAAAATGAATTCTATTTAGTTGAACTGAATGGCCTAAACTCAAGGAAAGAGAAGGCTGCAAGTCTTGTGTCTGGAAGAATAGGGTTTGCAAAGCATAGAAACTCAACTATCCACCCTGTCACTATAGGACTACAATATGGATTTAAAAAAAGGTTTTCTCCCTAAAATACTATTTGAAAATGTTGATGATGATAGTAATCACGGAAACCCCACAGACTATAAGGTCTCTGCTTAACTGTAATACTTGTTATTTCAAAACATTTCAATGCTAATATCTTGTAACTGCCATTGGCAAACTTATGAAGAATTGCTACATAACATTCAGGAGAGAGATTATAATACTTAACATGAATATATGATAGTTCAGCCATTGGATCTGAAGAAGCCATAGCCAGTGATAACTAAGACAGGATACATTTGAGTTTAATTCTTAAATATAGTTACTTCTTCTAGAAAAGATTTAGAATAAAGTGGTCCTTATTCCTGCACTATATAGTTGAGAAATGAGTGAACCGAATAGGATGGAGAGGAAAGGAATAGGATAGTAAGAGGGAAAAGAAGCCATGGTCAGTTGAGGCTGTTTCAAAGATAAGAATCAGTCAGAATTTTTCAAGATACATGAGAGGGGTTTTTATGATTTAAATGTAAAATGTCCCATGGAGACTCATGCGTTTGAACATTTGGTCCCTGGCTGGTGGAGCTGTTTGGGAAGTGTGCTGGCTAGTTGTATATCAACTTGACACAAGTTAAAGTCATATGAGAAGAGGGAACATCAACTGAGAAAAATGCCTCCACAAGATCAGGTTGTAGGCAAACCTATAGAGCATTTTCTTAATTAGTGATTGATATGGGAGGGCCCAGCCTATTGTGGGTCGTGCCATCCCTTGACTGATGGGATGAGCAAGCCGTGAGGAGCAAGGCATTAAGCAGCGTCCCTCCATGGCCTCTGCATCAGCTCCTGCCTCCAGATTCCTGCCATTCTTGAGTTCCTGTCCTTACTGCTTTTGATGATGAACTGTGAGGGAAAGAAACCCTTTCCTCCCCAAGTTGCTTTCACCACAGTAATAGAACTGTAACTAAGACAGAGAGGTTATGGATACTTCAGAAGACATAGCTTATATGTGATTCAATTAATCAGGCAGGCTACATGGTTTGTAGCTCAACCTGCTTTACCTTAAGGTCACTCTGCTTTCTGGTCCATTGAACTGTGATGTTTCCCAGTTGCAAACTCCTGGTACCATGAAACTCCACCATTCCTTTCTTGCCACAATAGACCCTTTATAGTTATGACCCAAAATGAACATATTCCTCTCTTAATGGCTTCTCAACTTGCTTCAGGTATTTTTGTTTCAGAAATACGAGGAAGCAACTGATTTGTGGAGCATAAATATTAGAAATATAATAGATAAAGATGCAAATCCCCAAGTGAAATTTAAATCACTAAAACTTTGAACTCATATATTTATTGAGACAAATTAGTTAGGATATAAAATTGACTTTTATATGGGAAAGAGATCACTTAAAGTCAACTAGAGATCAAGGCAGGTCAGTTCTCTCCTCTGAGGAAAACTACAGCTATGTACAATTTGACAAGGGTCTACATCATATTAAATATACAGCCAATTGTAGGAAACCTTTAGTTGCATATAGTTTGAGTTTTAAGAAATATGGTTTTACTTATATTTGCATATAGTTAAACATATCTGGGTTTCTGTTTCTTGCAGGTCTTGAGAAATATATTATTTCATAATCAAACTGGATCATTTGAAGGGTACATGAAAGGGAAAATGATTTCAAAGCAATATCAAAATGTCAGTAAGCAAATGACAGTATGTAGAGACTATTGTATTAGGGACATATCATAGGATGCTTATGATTTATTACAATCATAGGGGGGAAGAAAGATAGTGGTTAGAACCAAATGATAGGAAAATGAGGCATGGACCACTTCACAAGCCCTCTCATCTTCTGAGGAAATAATGGCCATTTGCAACATGGCATCTCTCTCTTCTATTCTCTTGGTTTCTCACTGGCACTTTCCATTGTCTGTCTCATAAGAATTCCAGAGCCCAGAAATCTATTGGCATAAGGTCTATAGGTTATCTATCCAGAGTCAAGAGCAGAATGAAGACCAGAACTGAGCATGTTTAGAATGGCAGGGTTTACTTGCAAAGAGACTTTCTTGACAACTGTATTGTTCCATCTATTAAATTGTTATGATAAACACAGAGATACAAACTTGCTATTACATCAGTGTGAGGGTTGATGTAATTATTTTCATTATTCTGGAAGTAAGTTAAAATGCCAGATGGTGATCATGATATGAATCAGTGGAAAGAAAGAAGCCTTGAGTAACCATAGCATTCATTTCTTCTATCTTACCTTAGCAACAGTACAAGAGGGCTAGTTGTTAATCATAACTATTGCCTGAGGTCATATGTTCAAGTCTTTTTCCATATTCCATTGTCCAGCTATAGGTAGACGGTGACCTTAATACTAATGTCTCCCTCAGAGACATAGCTCCAACTTTCCATTTATTATTACCAAAAGATAAAAGACAATAGACATTTGCTGATGGTGACATTCTTTGTTTCATCTTCCTGGTACTCACTGATGACAACAATCCAGTGACCAAAAGATCAATCATGGAACAATAGCCACCCTTCTCTAGCTGGTAGGGAAGCTGCCATACAAGATATGGTTAAGAAGAAAAATACCACTTACAAGTCAAGGGACTCAAGGTTCATGTGTTGTTGTAAGCATTCTTCTTTTTATGTGAGTCCCTCCAAATTCATCAAGATTTTGTAAGATTAAACCAAGTGATGCCATGAGTATTAGCTGATCATTGCTTTGACTTTCACTTAAAATACATCATGACATGGAAAATATCTTCTCGAAGGTACTATACTAATTTTTAAGCAGGAATAACAAAGAACTAAAAACTGAGTGGCTTAGGAAACATAAATTTATAGTCTCATATGTGGAAGGCAAAGTATTATATGTACAACCTGGGCTGGATTGCTCTGAATGGTATATTGTAGTACATGTTGCAGGCCTGTCACCCAGGTTCATGGAAGGATATATATTTTGTATATGTGTACTTCTATTTCATTCCATCTTATCAGGATAACATACAAATATAGCATTATAGTAACTGTTTTTATCTGCTATGACCATACTTTCATATGCTGAAACACCAAGAAACAACATAAAACTTGGGGAGGAATTACAATTCACCCCATAAAACTCTTTCTCCTTTTATACAATGTACTTAACAGAGTCTATCTTCTGAAGGATTCTCAGACCAAACAAATATCCCATAGAAAAAATTCCCAAACATGTTTCTACATCATGAAATCAGGGCATTTTAAATGGTCACTTTTATTAGCTTTAAGAGTGTTGAGATTTCCTGTATAAACAGTGAAGCTGAGGTGACCACCCGACTAGGTAACTAGCTCCCTACTGAACATTGATTTAAGGAGCTATCATTTGGTATGGATGTGTTGTGTGCCGCATGCACTTCCAAGGAAGTGAACAGTTAGAAGTCTTGCTGAAGCTTTCCTGCATTGGAAAATAAGACTTAAATAAAAGGAAATCTTTACTTTTGATTGGATCTAGTCTTTGTGGATAAGCATATATATGTATGTGTGTATAGGTGTAGATATAGAAAGATATAGACAGGCATACACACATCTCTGTGTGTGTATAAATTGGAGACAAATCT
This sequence comes from Mesocricetus auratus, assembly GCF_017639785.1. Classification (NCBI taxonomy): domain Eukaryota; kingdom Metazoa; phylum Chordata; class Mammalia; order Rodentia; family Cricetidae; genus Mesocricetus; species Mesocricetus auratus. The sequence continues at coordinate 31,073,770 of NW_024429190.1, read as the reverse complement.
AGGAACTGTTTCTCAAAAACTGTATTCTGATAATATTGGTACAATAATCCTGTTGGTCTTTATTTAGTTTTTCTGTGCTGAGAACATAGTGTAAATGCGTGCATATGCACGTGCACGCACACACAACATCGCAGAAGTTATAAACAGCTATTTATATGATATATGGTCTGAGTAGCAATAAAAGACTCTTGCCTCAGACTCAATCTTCCTTTAACCCACTTTAAATTCAAGAATTGTCACTTTGTTCCAGGCAAAAATCCTCCCTGCTATGATATTCTGTGAAGAAGTCCTTTGTTCTAATGAAAATTTCCCTTGGACTAAGTAGGTCTGATACAGTGAAAAGACGACAGACTTGGGGATATAGAAATAGAGACACTGCTTCAAGTCTTGTTCCTAACTGTCCATGGAGATGTGACAAACTGCATCTATTTGGCCCCATGTTACCTCATTTGAATGATGAAGAGACTGATAAAAATCAAGGTTGTAATAATTGATTGATCAAAAGGATCACATGGCCTGCTTATTAAAGATGGCTTCCAGACTGCTCACCTTAGACTCTGGAGTACACAACACCAGCAGGATGTCTGCAGTCACTTTAAACCCCACACCATATCCTATGTTCTTAGGCAACAACAATTTAGGGAAATGCCATATCAGGTTATTTCTAAACTCCATTCCTCTTGCAAGTAATCTTGGAAACTAAATAAAGGCCACTGTACTTACTGATTAACCCATAAGCTGACATTTTTCCAGTTAGAAGAGTATCAAGAAGAATTGTCTAAGATGGGTAACTTCTGATCAGCAGACTCTTTGGTGCAGCAGGAAGCCCAGATGTCAGGTGCAACTTGGAGAACTTGAGGACAGAATGAGGGCCAAATGGATAATTTGGGCATAAGGGGAAAAAAAGCCTGAAAGTGTGTATTATCTATCAGTGCATGAATGTGTGTGTATGTGTGTATTCATGTATATATATATACACATATATATATGAAACAGACTAAATGTCCCAATTATAGATACATTTATAGAGATTTCTAAAAACGACAGCACAAATCTATATTTATTGAAACGAAAAGATGCACACTATGGATTTCTATGTGGAAATTAGCTCTGCCTCAGCTTTCACTTTGGAAAAGAAATATTCCTTTTGAATGTGGATACTATGCTTTGGAAGGCTGGATGAATTTGAGTCGGGTGAGCATAGTTAATTTTTATGCCCTCTTGCTTCCATTTTCATATAAACTCATTTTTAAAATAGTACAAATGCAATAGTTCATAATCATAGGCAACAATAAAGCTATTTTCTTTGTGACAATAAAGGACAAGGTAGAAGGGGAGGCAAGGATGGTGGTTCTTGTTGGACATATGACAACATTGAAAAGACAAGTGTGAATAATTGGACAGAGAGTAATGGGGCAGCCTTGCCAGTAGAGGCAAAAGGAGTGAAGGAGGTAAGCGAGAAACACAAAGCTCTCCTAGGTCCTGTTCACCTGGGGCCCAGGTAGGGTAGCAAACTTTCATTTGTGGCATCGTGGGACAGTGAGAAACCTGTGTGTCCATATAGCAGGGATGATTGCTGTGTGTGAAGACTAAATTGTGTTGTTTAAGATTTACGTCCTTTGCTTCCTGTTGCCAGCCTGCAAGTTTGCCTGTGGCCACCTGATTCACTGACCAGTGTATTTATTTATGTGTGCAACCAGCATTGCAGGGTTGACTAGCAGCTTGGAGGGTAGACAAGGGAACAGAGGCTATTTATAGCTGGCAGCAACAAAGGTTTCCTTTCTTCCCGTTAACACCGGTTGTATTTCTCTGAGACTCTGCCCATGTTGTGCAGAAATCAAAAGGGCCAAAGAACGAGTTCTCAGGAGCTGGTTTCAAAGTTCCAGGGCTCTGTTTTTAGAGCAAAGCTGCCAGCTTCAGAGGAGGTTGCAGCCACCCTCAGATTCTAAATCAGCTTGATGGTGGTGCAAATATATGCAAATGAGGGTCAAATCAATTTCCATAATGAACTGCACAAGCAAAGAGGCCTCCTCTCCACCTGACTCAAAATGACTAGAAAATCTAGCGAGAGGGAAAAGGGAACAAAGAAAGTTAGGGGGTGCTAATATCTCAGTAACTTGGAAACTGTCACTCTTCAGATTGGGAAACGGAAACTCAAAGGTCCAAGGATGGTTTCGGGTTCATTTGAAAGCTTAAACGAAATTAATAAATGGGAACTCCTGAAACTGAGTAGCTTCGGTAAGGCAAAGGACACAGTCAGCAAGACAAAAAGGCACCCAACAGATTGGGAAAAGATATTCACTAACCCCACATCTGACAGAGGCTGATCTCCAAAGTTTACAAAGAACTCAAGAAGCAAGTCTCCAAAACACCAAAGGATCCAATCAAAAAATGGGGTGCAGAACTAAATAAAGAATTCTCAATAGAGGAGACTAAAATGACTGAGAGATACTTGAGAAAGTGCTCAACATCCCTAGCCATCCGAGAAATGCAATTCAAAACAACTCTGAGATACCATCTCACTCCTGTCAGAATGGCTAAGATCAAAAACACCAATGACAGTTTATGCTCAAGAGTATGTGGAAAAAGGAGAACACACCTCCACTGCTGGTGGGAGTGCCGACTTGTACAGCCACTATGGAAATCAGTATGGAGATTCCTCAGGAAAATGGGACTCAGTCTACCCCAAGACCCAGCAATTCCACTCTTAGGCATATACCCAAAAGATGCATATTCATACAAGGATGTCTGTTCCACTACGTTCAGAGCAGCATTATTTGTAATAGCCAGAACTTGGAAGCAACCTAGAGGACCCCCATCTGAAGAATGGATAGAGAAAATGCGGTGCATTTACACAATGGAGTACTATTAAGTGGAAAAAATTATGGAATCTTGAAATTTGCAGGCAAATGGACGGCAGTAGAAGAAACCATCCTGAGTGATGTAAGCCAGTCACAAAAAGAAAAGCATGGTATGTACTCTCTGATATATGGATTTTAGACATGAATCATGGGAGTGCCAGCATACAGTCCCACTTCCAGAGAGTCTAGGAAACAGAACCTTCATCCAGTGACTGAGGAAGGCAGAGGCAGATACCCACAAACACTGAACTGAACTGCTATAATCCAGTGTCAGAAAGAGAGAACTGATGGGCAAAGGAGTTAAGAGTGGGCTGGTTTAACCCACAGAAACAGCTGATCTGAACAAGGGAGAGCTCTTGGACTCCAGATTGATGGCTGTGTGGAAAGCATGGGACTGACCCAGACCCCTTGAATGTGGGTGTCAGTGAGGTGGCCTAGTAATTTATGGGGCCTTGGGTAGTATTTACTCCTGGCATACAAATAGACTTTGAGTGCCCATGCCACAATATGGGAGGTTCTCTTAGCTGGGACTCTTGTGGGAGGGTCTAGGCTCTGCCCTCGATGAAATGACAGTTACTGGAGATCCACCATGGAGTGCCTCACCCTCCTTGGTGATCGGAGTGGAGATTGGGTGGGGGTCTGGGGGACCTGGTGGGAAGGGCAGGGGAGGAGGGGAGGAAGAGGGAACTGGTATTGACATGTGAAACAAGATTGTTTCTAACCTAAGTAAAAAAATAATAATAAACAAAGGGCTGATTTAACATATCTCTTTTAAGAATTTTTGTTTTAACCCAGTCCTCTGTTTTCTTTGCCATATTTGGTCTTTCCCTAACTCAAAGGTCTACTTGCAATTCCACCTTTGTTATCCGTGATAACTCACTTGATGTTTGTTACAATGTAATTTATCTTTTATAAAATTCACCATTCTAAGTACCATAGGTTTAGTACATCATGGAGTTATAAAACCATCACAAATATGTCAGAGTTTTCTTGCACACAAAAGAAATTCATAATCAACAGTGGCCCTCCCTCCTTCTTACCTTCTTACAGACTGTGTTTGTCTGCTTTCTGGATCTATGGATTTGACTATTCTGGGGGCATCAAATGCATGGACTGATGTTCTATGTAGCCTTTTCTGCCTAGCTTTATTCACTATGCCGTGTATCAAGATTTGTCTATATTGAAGCTTGCATAAGTGTTTATACCTTATTGTGATGACTTGGACTTTTTCATATAACGAAGCTGAGGACCATGCATATGACTATATGTCTCAGAGGATAACTGCCACTTCCTTGGCTGAAAACAACATGAACTCAGAGATGATAGTAACACAGTTCAAATTTATTACTTGGACATTTGGTACTTGCTGAGTGTATTTTGCTCTTGATTTCTGTATATTTCAGAAATTGTTTTCATGCCACTCAGTTAATATTGAGATCTCAGCTGACTAACATAACTAACCAAACTGTAGAGACCCTCATTTCCAAAAATTATTTTGGTACTTCTGGCAGGTCCTATATTCTGTATATGGTTGACAAACATGTCTGCAAGAGACAACAGTTTCAACATCTATACATGTTGGATCATTGGCTAAACAAGCCAAGGGAGTTTTAATTGATATGTATGTGGAGTATAATAGTATATAAGGATGAACTGTTTTAAATTCTTAAAAACAAAAAGAGTACTGATTAATGAACTTTATTTGTTGGAAGACACTAAAAGCCTTCGGATAAGCCTAACTTTCTCTCTCTAAAGCTCTATTCCCATCAAAGTCTGTGTCTGTAAACTGTATTCACCTAAGGTTTCTCTTGTGTTGATCACATGTTGAAGCAATGAAATTTGTGTCATTAATTGTGCACAGAAAACCTTCTTTGTTTGATGACTGAGTCAAGAGAACCTCACACGTAGTAGAGAAATGCACAGGGAGAAAAAACACTGAAGTTATTGAACATTCTTGGGAGGCATTGCTTATATCCACTAAAGACCAAAGAATAAAATCTAATCTCAAACTCTTTTTTTTTTTGCTAGCAGGACCATTTCAGAGAATTCTTGACAGGTGTATGAAAGAGAAATTCAGCAATCTGTTTTCCTGATAAATATAAACAAAGAGGAATCTCCCAATAAAGAACTCATGTGCTCCAAGTCTGATCTGGGAACTCATCCTGAGGATATGAGTTCTCTTATACTTTGTGTGATATCTAAGGAATTATCAGAGTTGTTTAGTAGACACAAAGATCTGAGTAAGAACATATATTAATATAATATCATGGAGAGGATGCAAAATTCACCAAAGGCAATATATCAAAATAGAGTTTGTTTTCATATGAGATTGCATTTGCTACATATGGAATGTGATTAGGAGAGCTTGAAGAACAAACATGCATGCACACACACACAGTGACATTCTTTTCTAAGGCAAAAGGAATGTAAATAAATTGACTATGCATAATAACTCTGTCATTATGAAGGGACCAATATTGATATGAACTCTTTGAGACATTTTGATTGCTGCTAGCCTTAGGTCTTCACCTTCATTCTAGAAGCTCTAGAAAACATAAAATCACAAGACAAAATAATTTTTGTGTCTATATCAGAAGTATAATACAAAAATGGTTGCAAAGTTCATTTTAGCACAAAACTGGATGTAACTTCAAAATAGCAATGCCTAGATGTAGCCGTGTGATGGTATAAATATATGAACATAGTTGTATGATTTTAAGGGTAACAAAGAGTTTTTAGAATGGAATAACAACATTAATGGCATTGCTAGTACCAGTGGGTTTAATGAGAGGCATAAGACAACTTCCCAGGTGGAATGGCTGTGGTCATATCCTGCCTTTCTAAGATCCACTCTTCTTCTATTTTTGTAACTCCTTATTTGGTGAGACTCATGTCAAGGGATAATATCAAAAAGAGATTAGTAAGGTTATTAGGGACTTTGAAGAAGTCTATACTAGCTGATTTGGGTGAAATCCAAACAAATAATGATGATTTGAACACACACACACAAATACCAGCTATTGAATGTACTATGGTCTAGGCTCTGTGCCAAGTGCTTGCATTTAGAGCCTTTCAAAATAACTCTTCGAGTTAAATATGTTTATTATATCCATGATACAATCAGGGAAACTGAAACACTGTCTTAGTGTTATCTTGGAAGGGATATTATCAGAGTCATTGGCTTCTATATTCTATTACTCACAACATTATAACATTGGGAACCTGATTTTTGTGTATTCATGCTTTGTATCTGTCTATTTCTTTGGGTATTCCATGAGCATGCTATTTATTTATTTATTTATTTTTGGTTTTTCGAGACAAGGTTTCTCTGTATGGTTTTGGAGGCTGTCCTGGAACTCGCTCTGTAGACCAGACTGGCCTCGAACTCACAGAGATCCGCCTGCCTCTGCCTCCCAAGTGCTGGGATTAAAGGCGTGTGCCACCAACGCCCAGCTTGAGCATGCTATTTAAAACTTTAATCTTTACACAGAAAGTCACAGTTATTCTTATGTATTTAAGTGAACTCTCTTCACCAGGGTAAATGAATTCACAAGCAAATGTGTAAACCTTATATGAGAGTAGACTCTAATGGGAAGAGTAGAATTAGAAAAACACATTATTATTGGTTAGCCCTGAGCATTTTCAATAAAGAGTGAAAGGAAAAAAAGACAGATTTCAAAATCAGTATCATTGCACACTTGTCTTGGGTGAGAGAAGTGATATCTGGAGAAAAATCTTAAGTCATAAGAGACTCAAAGTTATGCATAAACTTAATCCTGCTTATGCCTCTGAGGCACATTCTTGCTGAATGTTGGACATAGCGAGGCGGTTATCCGTTTCTTACTCTTTAAACATGCTTGATAATGAAGCATACATCTTTCCAATTCTAAAAAGCACTTGTGGAGTGTTTCCATTACATCATGCTAGATAATGGTAGCAGTCTTAGTGCTGAAATTTGTGGTAAATTCCATTGTCTGTTGGGAGCGACAGGACATAAATGTTTATTCCTAAGAAGCGCTAATGTTTGATACCTGCTAATAGATAACTATAAATTGGAAGGGCCCTTTGTTCAGATGATAGAATGGGGTTTACTAGAGATAGACAGTAAAGGGTCTCTCTCTTTGTGTGTGTGTGTATATGTGTTCTTCAATTAGAAAGGGAACCAATTACATGGGGAGAAAAAAATCATAAGGCAGAGGGAGAGAAGAGGGTAATGAAATGCATGTTACATGAAAGAAGGAGAAATCTTTATGGGAAAGATGGTTACTATTAAGAGTAGGCAAAGGAGATTGGGGAAAGGGAATGGAAAAGGGGTAGATAAAAAGTGAAGTATATTGACACATATATGAAAATGACACAATGGATCCTATTATTGTGTATGTTAATATAAAAGTTAATTTACAGAAGTAGTCAACACAAACCCATATTCATCCTGAAGATCTGGGATAGCTCAGTATGGAAAGAGAAGCAACACTTTGTTTGGCTTGGATGACCCATTTTGAGAAAGGAGGTAGAGAAGGTGATATCTGGTGACTTATTCTTAGAGACTCATCTTGAAGAATTTTCCAAGTCAAGAAAATGATTGTGGACTTTTCTCCATGTACTTGACAAGAAATCATTACAGCTTTCATAGGGAGGGTATTTGAATTTTTGTGTGGAAAAGATAATTATGGATATGTGATATGTTGATGTATTGATGGGATATTATGGAGAATTGCTACAAAGGTAATCATCTTGATGCCATCTCTGACCTTTCCTGGAACACTGCACACTGTCATTGTCTCTGAAGAAATGTCTCAAAGTCAAGTCCACTTGCTTTGTTTTGTGTCATGTTCATGATCTTATAACCCACCAAAATTTGGGTTTCCCCATTTTCTAGTAACTTCATCTAAGCCCTTCATCTAGTCTAATATAGTTCCAGTCACACAGAACCCCATATAAACCTCATGCCTTGAAAATCCTCAGGTTACTTGAAAGCAGTTTGTGGATCATGTCTTACTTTTGTGTTTTTCTTGGCAGAGAGATAGCAATGAAGTTGAGCTGATAGGAATCAGGAGTGTTTCTCCATGGCTTTTCCAATAGGACTAATAGCTGATGGAGAAAGTGATGCCTTCAAACTTCAGCACAACGTGGCAGATGGGTAATAAATAGCTGGGATTCAAAAACTGGTTTTTGAATAGCCATTCCCTCGGAATTGAGGCATTCCTTCCTTGAGGGAGGAAGGATGCTGATAAGACTCATGAATTATACAAACTTACAAGGTGCAGGAAACTCCTGAAACCTAAAATATTCATTAATCCCCTACCTAAGTCACAATTTCTGAAGAAAGGGCTATCTCTGGCCACCTGAGCTACAAAAACTGTTCAGGGATATCCAGGAAGGAAGCTTTCATAAATTATTGCTCATGCTAGGTGCTGCCTTTTGATGTTGGAACTGCATTTGAGCTACTTATGCTCTGTAAGTAACCCCATTAAACTCACTTATGCATTAAGTTAGACTTGGATGAATGGAATCGGTTCTTTGGTCCATCTTCTGTGTTCTGCATGGAATGAGAAGTTGTTACTTTTTTCATGTTTCCTCATGAAAAAGCATACAACATTGAACAACAAAGAGCACCTTTCATTTATCCTCATGATTCCTGAGGTGGCTTCATTGTGTGTGTGTGTGTGTGTGTGTGTAACATGATGCAAAGAAATGTAATATATAACTAAAATAATTTAAAATATAAAACCATCCTTGCGGTTGAAGTTATAGAAAAGAATAGTTAGAATTAGGAAATAACCCTTTATTCGTGTTTTCCACAGTGGACTGAAAACATCAGCAGAGATTTGAATTCTGTTCTTCATTCTCTTTGTAGTAGGTTTTATGATATTGGCCAAGTCAATTAACCTTTCTATTCCTCAGATTAACCTCAGTAATCTTAGAATAATATATCACAGTCTGCCTGGCTCCCAAGCACGTGAGGTGGAAAGGGCAAATGGGTAAAAGTTTAGAAAGTATCCAAGGCAGTGTTTATCATAATGTCTACAGTCAGGTTTGATAGGCAATCTATGAGTAAGTGTGCTAGATAGCAGAGGGCTATGAAGCCTTCGTCAGAAAGATTACTGGGCACAGCTATCTCTTTTTCCCTGAAGCCCTCAACTTATAGGTCAATGAGACCTCTGTACTGGATGATATTCAAGGTTAGAGGAAACACATGCCTTGCTACTGTATTGTATCACATCAGTTAATTACAGGGCAACCTGTTCTTAACAGCCCCTGGAGTCCCTGCCTGATCCTGAATGAGGGCTGTGAAAAGAGTCTTTCAGGACAAGTGACTTTCATAACCAGACTTATGAGGTCTCTCCCTGTACTCAGGTATTTACAAGGGAAGCTAAATGCAGGACTTACAATTTCCTTTGAAACTCACCATGCCTCCTTTCTATGACTTCTCCACTCCGTGCATGAGAAGATTAACAAGTAGAAGGTTTCTTGAGCATCAGAAATTCCAGGCAGTAGAGGGCTGGTGATGGAATAGGGTACATTTGACCATTGGTTAACAGCTGACTGGGAGAAGATTACCCTGTCATGTGGTAATCACATTGGTAAACCCATAAAGATTGGAGGAACGTCAGCTTAAGCAGGCTAGGTGCTATGTTCACTTTGGGGACTTATTTGGCTGCATGTGTGAAAATTAAATTTTCACATCTTCTGTGCCCCAGAAATTTTACTTTATAGCCCTATAGAAAACAATCACTCATGCATAAAGAGCCATGAAAATGAACAGACGTTTTAGCACACCTGGTAATTTTTAAAAAGGCAGAATGGAAGCATACCTTAAATATAGGAAATGAGGAAATAAAGAATGGTATAGTCATACAATGAAATGTAACAGGGAGAGTTAAAAGAATGTGTGTGGGCTGGCCTATCATAGAAAAATCCTTGTAGTTTTTTTCTAAAGTCTATTGTATATCTGACCAGTTCTAACAATTCCATGCTAAACAACATCTTATGTCATTGCTAAATGGATTAGGGCATACTCAGACACTTTTCTTGAAGTCCCATCTATCATCTTATATCTCCCCCTACAGTTTATTTTCCACCTGGAAGACAGTGTCTCTCATATGTAAATATGATCATATGACAGTGATGTTTCTTATCTTCTTTACATCAATACCAAAGGCTCTCTATAGTGCCTTCTAGGCCATAAAAGTTTCCCATCCTGTGACCTTTCCCAATATTTTTGTTATTGCTGTTATTATACTCCAGTGTAGGTGCTCAGCAAAACATTGCTGAATCCATGAAAGGGGCCTCTAAATTCACTTAAATCGAAAGAGCAAAACCACTTACAAGTTCTGCAGTGGATGAACACACTGATGGTCAGTTTAAAGCACCAGAGTTCTAATCCAAGATTCATCAACTTTCAGCTGTGTTGCTTTTGAAGCTCACTATAATTTATGTATCTTAAGTTTCTTATCTGAAAACGGAAGTGCTATCTCCTAGAGATGATTTATTAAATGATCAATTCAGGTAAAGCAAGAGAGCTATGGCTTACTCCCAGCATGCTCCCAATTAGTGTTTTCTCACAACTCTGTGGAGCTCCAGTGAATGTTTTGGGTTTTCCTCTGTCTTTGTTACTGTTCTGTAGCTATGAAGAGATACAATGACCAAGGCAACTTATTTTAAAAAGCATTTAATTGGGAGCTTGACCATCGTGGCAGGAAGCATGGCAGCAAGCAGGCAGACATTATACTGAAGCAAAGCTGGGATCTTACATCTTATCTGCAACTTGGAGTCAGAAAAAGAAAAAGACTGCACCTGGCATGGGATTTTGAAACCTCAAAGCCCAACCCCAGTGATACACCTCCTCCAATAAGGCCGCATCTCCTAATCCTTCCCATAACATTCCCCCAGCTAGGAACGAAGTATTCAAATACTTGATCCTTGGGGGCTTTTCTCATTCAAGCCACCATATCCTCTTTATATTTTTGCCACTCTATGTGTCAATGGTTCTACTTTATAGGATACGACTAAAGCAGGACTAATTACTCAGGTGATTGTTGGAGATATAAAGGCAGTGAAGTTGAAGATCATAGAGCATATCTGGAAAATACATGTGGGTGGTGGGAATAATTCAAGCAAGTTATCTGAGCTGGGAATATTCTTGAATACTCTCTATACATCAGCACTGTGGTACACGATGGAAAGGGAGATTCTAGGCAGTAATGACACAGCACAGAGTTTTGTGTTATATTCTAATCACAGTAAGCGTTAATGCTGTGTCATAATGTGAGGCTTCAGGAAGAGATGCTTAAAGATGAAAGTTTTAGAAGAGATAGAAGTGAAAACCTCACAAATACTTTTGATGTCTCAAAGCTCATTAGGTTTGAAAGTATCACTCTTCTTACTTACTGCTACACTCATTAGCTCTCCTGGATACTGTCTGTAGTTTCTGTGTACCAGTACTTACTGGTTGCTACTTAATACACAGTTCTTTATTTGAATCTTACTATGGTGTTTGTTGTCAGTTGTTCTGTTATCCTATTAAGAAACCTGAGAATCAAAAACATGCAGATACTATAATATGGGTGATACCAGACCAGAATTTCCTAAGGTTATTTCACAGAATATTAAGTGCTATGAAAAGAAAATGATGATGCTACAAGATTGGGAAATGTTAGATTAAATCAATATAAGCATGCTTTTTAACAGGACTGCTCAGGTCATTAATATGCTAATACGACTCTGCAAGGGCTTTAGCGTGCCACATTTCTCAGTTACTTGAGCACAATTTCTTTCTTAGAGCTTCTCAGAAGTTTAATACTAGGAATAATGTATTTTGGGACATGCCTCTTTAGGTCAACTCAACCCTGAGGAATGATAGATGTCTGTGACTTTGTTTTATTTTTTATGACATTTCTTTCAAAAACCTCTCTCCGTGTTATACCACAATGCTACAAGCATCTGATACTATCTCTGATTTCTCACTACTATCTGGACATAGGTACACATTTTGATTGATGTGCCATTGCTGGTCATACAAATATGATTTCACCTTGATAAATATGCAGTGTATTTGTCTTATGAACAGAATCTGGCCACACAAATGTTTTCTTTGAGCAACTTTAGCCACAAACCATCACCCCAATGCCACAGTCATTTCTTGGTCACTAATTGCTTATACAGTCTGGTTTGTTTAGACCTGCCTTTACTCTCCTTAAGTTTCATGTTCTAGATAATCCATATACCTATGTAGTCTTAATATACACACATTGCTGTGGAAATGAGGGCTTGGTAACCTTTGTAAGAATGGGAGTTCTTTACAGGGTCATGAGTTATAGCTCTTTATTCTAACTGGGTCTACATGGCTAGATGACATTTCTGCTCTAGTCTCATTGCTGAGTCTTTCACCATGGTCCATTGGCAGCCTTCAGCTCTGTTAAAGAAAACCCAATTGAATATTGTCAATATCTACAGGGGTCAAATATTTATGTGGGAATTTTAATTCAAGGTCTGTGTCTTATCAAGCTATAGAAGAATATCTTGGATAGTGAGCTGATCAGATTTTCACACATCTAACCCAGAGTTTCTTTAACTGTGATTTACTTCTCTTATCATGAAAACAACTGGGACTTGCATTGTATGAGTACTGAGTCAGAATCATGCTGAAGTTTTCAAAATTATTATTTTATCATTCATTACCTTATGAAGGAAATACAATTTTTTCTCCACTTATTTGATAATGAAACAGCATCAAATTAATAATTTGCCAAACATATTATCCCTGCTTAACTTAGTGACAGGATTGGCGCTAAGGTGTTCTCAGGCCTGTGTTCTTTATACCTAACTTCTCCTATACATTTTTTGCTTGTGTTTTCATTAATCTGGATTGAAATAAGATTTCCCTCAGAAAGCAAAGTTATCCATATCATCCCTGAGTTCATTTATTAGTCAATCAAAGGTCTAACTGAAGAATGAACAGTTTTTAAAACTGTATAATCCCTGACTTTGAAAGTCTCCTGATTTTTAAGAAGATGGAAACATAAGTCCAGTTATATGATCACATCTACACATGAAAAGAAGGGAGGTTTCATGTGATCACATAACTGTACAGTTGCTGACTAAGCACTGCTTGTTCCAATAGCCAACATTAAGTCCTCTACATACCAGAAATGTGAGGAACCAATTATAATCCAAGGTAAATAAGATTACACAAGAAGACCACAAGAAGGCCTTTTTGCCAGTTCTTTGTTCTTTAGGCTAAAATTCTTCACCAGTTGAATGGCAAAACCCTGTGAATTTGAACATTTTGAGCCAGAAATGCTGGCATTGGGTATGATGGTTCTACTCCTTGGTAGCTACAATAAAGAAGAAGTCCCCCCTGTGAGTGTTAGGGAGATATAAGAATATTTTGGGCAGCATGGCAGGCCGCCTGGTCGCAAGAGAAGCAACAAGGTGACCGCTGAACCAGGTACTTTTGATGAAATAATTGTGTTGGGGATAGGAAATATGGAGAATAAAAGCTCCTCACTGCTTTAAAATTAATATTTAATATTATGGTCTAGGGATAGGGTATACCTTTAAGTTTGGATCTCCAGTACATACACCCTTGTAAAAAGTCAGTCATGGTGGTTGTGCTGGGTAATTTTATGTCAATTTGACACAGGCTAGATTTATCTGAAAGGAGGGACCATCAGTTGAGAAATACCTCCAGAAAATTACACTGTAAGGCATTTTCTTCATTGGTGATTGACAGGGGAGAGCCAAGCCCATTGTGGGTGGAGCCGCCCCAGAACTGATTGTACTGGCTTCTATAAGGAAGCAAGTTGAGCAAGCCAACTCTGCATCAGCTCCTGCCTCCAGGTTCCTGCCCTTCTTAAGCTCCTGTCCTGACTTCATTCAATGATAGACTAAGATATGCAAGTGTAAGCCTAATGAATTCTTTCCTTCCTAACTTAATTTTGTTTGTGGTGTTTCATCATAGCATTAGAAACCATAAGTAGGACAGTGACTTGCATGCCTATAATCCTACTATTTAGTTATGTGAAGCAGAGGCAGAGACAAATTGATATCTTGGTTGGTCACCTCCCACATGTCTGATCTGCTTGGTTTTTACTGATTTTATTCATCTGTTGACAGTATCAGGATACTAAAGTTATTCTAAGAAGTAAAACCATGAATTTTACAAAGGTCTACATCAAAAAGGAGGCAAATTTCCCTGCTTACCAAGGAAATGGATAAGAGTGGGAAGAATCCCAAGAAAATACTATAAATTCAGACTGTATCATCAAATAGGATTATGAACTCACAACACTTGCAATAATATGCACAAAACCTGTACACGACCAAGTCGCACCATGGAGATGGAAGTCAAATATAGACTCTCACCCATAACCATGGAGCCATTGGTAAATTGTTAACTGTTAGGAAAAGATGCTCCAGTTGAAGACCAAATGTCAAAAGACTAGCACAATGTTTTTTTGAAGGGTTTTAGAAAAAAAGGACACAATATTGGTTGGTGGGGGTGAGTTGAGGAGAAAGTGAATATGATCAAAACACATTGTGCAAATCTCTCAAAGAAATGATAAAGTAAACAAGATTGAGAAAGGAACATCAGGTTTCCAGAATTCTATTGGTAACTGGGCGTTGCAAAGACCCTGGTAAGAAGAGACAGTCATAGACAAGCATTAAAGATGATGAGCAATTTCAGTCTTGTCAAGTAAGATCATAGAGCCTTTCAGAAATCTTGGACATGGCTGGGCATAGTGGTGTGGGCTTTTAATCACAGCACTTAAGTGGCAGAGGCAAAGGCAGAGGCAGGAGAATCTCCATAAATTTGAGGCTAAACTTGTCTACATCATGAGTTCCAGTGATTCCATAGTGACTAGAAAGATAGACCCTATAGGAAGGAAGGAAGGAAGGAAGGAAGGAAGGAATCATAGACTTCTTTCCACCATATTCCCATACCCTTTTCTAAGAACTCCCATGTTGATACCCTATGGGAGAATTTTTACCTTTTAGAATCCTATGAGTTTGAGTTGCTGAACACAGTAGAGGAATAAACCCAAAATTTAAACAGGAAATAAATATTGTCACAGTCTTGGGCTACAAGCAGCTATAGAATTAAGCCCCTCTACAATAGTAGCTAGGTTTCCCCTGTCCCAAATCCCTAATTGCATATATGAGTCCTGTGTTTTGATCAGTTCAGAAAGCTCTAGAATCTCAAAATAGAAATCATTTATCAAAACTGATGGTTAATGCTAGCTTTATAGACTAGGTAACACTATGTGGGAGCCAACAGAATGACTCTTCATAGAGATTAGGTCCCAGAGGCTAGCACTGAACTAACTAGATTTGGAGGGAACAAATATGGGTCATTGTTCCAAAGTTTCTCATGTCTCTTTAAATATATAAGTAATTCCAGAAATTAGCATAACCATGAGGCTATAAATGATTATTAGCTGTGATGTGAGGTAGAGCTGAGTTTACGGGAGGTCCGAGGAGGGAGAAGATCTCTGTGATTATCAGTATGGCCAATTTATAAATGACTTAATTTGGATGCCCACTCTGATACTTTGCCATCTGCTTTAAAAGAATTTCCTTCCATTATGTAAAACACTGGATCGTGGGGTGTTGCTTCTATTAATGGATGCTTTTGCTGCTAGGGAAGCCTCATGTGCTTCATCTCAAGTTGAGCTTCAAAGTCAGATTACATTAGATGCTCACGCTGTTAGCCACTTGGCAATTCTCATCTGTCAACAGATGTCTGCGTAGAGCACTTTTGTGCATAGAGCCTTTTGAGGAAGTTTGCGCTAAAGAAACTCACCAGTTCCTTTAGAGACAAAAGCACACAAGGCACACACCTTCCAGCCCAATCTTTATGGCTGAGCAGGAGACCCACAGTTCAATTTCAGACTGTTTCTCGGCATGTAGAATCTGTTACTCCTGAAACTTCAAAATGTACATATTTCCCCCAAATGAGATGTAAGTCTGTTGAGTTAATTATCATACAATTATAGCAATGTAGAAGAAAGCCCTAATCAAACATGAACAGCTTGTCTAACTATTAACCAGGCTGTGGTGAACCATTACTTAACTCTGACTTGCATGATCTATCATATAGACTCTTGGCCCTCTGTGAGAAAATTCGTAAATGAGTCCATGGCCATTTAAAACTAAGAGGCCCAGCCGCCTGGGATCTTGTGATTGTCTTTAAATTGCTTAGTCATTATACTTTACAGGCATGAAGTTATTATAGCAATCTTCCAACTTCCTCCTGTCTTCCTGCAATGGGAAAGAGTGGGCTTGGCATCACAAGAAAGGGAAAGACAAAGCTTCCTGGGACTCTGACCTACTATCATAGTGATTTGTTTCCAAACATCTCTGCTTACATATTCCCCTAAGCTACTAAGAAGCATTAGAAGTCAAATGCCTCTGGATAAATTTTCTTTCTAGGAAGATCCCAGAGTCCAATGCATCTAAATCAAATATCTTTTAATGTAAGTCCCATTTGAGCTGTCTTCAGGCAAATTCAAGTTACTGCCAATATAACAGGCATGTAATACAAAAAGACTCATGTGTGGCACAATAAACTTTTAGTTTACAGTCTGAAAGGATCAGTTTCTACCAAAATGGGGGCATGAAAACATAACTTAATCTTGCTAAATAGGGCTATGTTGTTAACCAGATTGAGATTTAGAAACAGGAGGCAAAATCAAGACAGGCAGATCCATGAGGAGTGTATGACTCTGATTTTTAGTTAAATAGTCAGACAGTGGGATTATTTTATCCCTGGCACAGTGAAGAGTATCTGCCCCACCCAGTACTGGCAGAACTTGTGTTCACTGTATTTTTTTACACCAAACTTCCTTTATGTCAGCCATGACAGTTTGACAGTCATTAGCTTCCCAGGAAAACCAGAAATGGGCCCTTCTTCTATAATACTCTTTGGAGTCACCCACACAGTTAACTTACAGGCTGACCAAGTGTGGAGAAGACTCGTCTATCTCAGACTTTGACAAGGTAGGGCATTAAGAATTAGAAACAAAGAGCTAACTTTATTCAACAAACACAAACTTCACTATTATAAATGAACTTGGGCACTGACAGCGATGTCTAAATAATGTTTTGCTTTTCTGTTGTTGCCTGGTAAGGAAACTGGAGCAAAGAAAGTTGATGGAGGTTGGGGGTGGAGAAAGGGTGAGGTGAATCCCTGCTGCTATTGGTGTGACTCTGCCAAGGCAACCACTACTGATAAGAGCCCCAAGGGCCATATCTATAAACAAACAGGCTGTTCCCAGGAAAATATCAGTCTTACAAGACCAATATGAGCAAACATATTGTGTCCTTACTTTCTCCACCCTAGCTGTCTGCTGAGAAAGACAAATAGTTTGGGAATAAGAACTCAGTTGGGGGTAAATATTTCAGGATGCATTGAATGTCAAGACTTGCTTTCAAAATTTACCTTGCTTCCTGTTAAGTGTTTTTACAAAAGCTGAAAATTAGCTTTGGAAGAAAATCCAAGTCAAGCTTTGTATGGGGATAAAATGCCTGTGAAGAGTGAAGGTCATAAAAAGATGCCCAGGCAAAAGCTGAGCAAAATTCAAGTTAAAGAGGTACAAGAATAGTAAACGTGAAAGCCATGTGGAGAAACAATTGTGTCTACAGCAAAGAAGAGGAAAGATTTAGGAAGGAAATGAAAGAAGAACAATGAACCTCAGAGGAGGATAAGAAAAAATTAGCCACAGGAATAGTCTTGGGTTAAGAGTTGAAGTAGTCAAGGATTCCAGGGACATGCTAAGAGTCTCCAGAGAACTGTTGGCAGTGGAATGCAGGCTGATCTCTCATCCTCATGCTACACCTATCACTGATGGATCCACTTTCTGCTTTATTGAAATAAAGGCACTTCCTACAGGAAAATGAGAGAGAATGCTTATAAAACCAAAACAAGTTTGGCTTGGTGATAGTCCACATATACACTGCCTGCCTAGAAAGCACCATAGAGGAAACTAATAGAGCAGAAGGCATGGGAATGTATTCTCTTTAAGGTACTGCATTAGGATTTGTTGCCAGGGATTATATATCAGTGTTGGGGAAACCCATCATTATCTCTGCCACTGTGACTCTGAGTTGTCCTAGACCAAAGGAAAATAGGGCAAAGTTCAGTTCATCCGCATTACTTACTCTGAAGATGTTGGTCAGCCTAGTTTATAGGAGCATCCAGAGACTTCTCAACTTTTCTAGCCACTGTTGGCATCAATTTCCCCTAACAAATAAATTGTTTTGGAATTGAGGAAACTATGCTTGATGAAGCAATAAACAAAACAAAAAATAACAACAGAAAGCCAAAAACAATGACAAGAGCAAGGGGGCTTTAAAAGCTCTTAGCTGAATAGGAAACAGGGAATATTGAAAAAGAAGCAAATTAGATTTGTTAGAAACACTAATAAAATTTTTGGGGTGGTGAGCTCTTCCAGTGTAGATTTTTGTGTATGCTGCACAATAGATTTTGACAGCAAAGGTTAAGTCATCAAATTTAACAAAAGTAAGTAACAGAACAATGTATTGAAATAGTCAAGTAAGAGTTCATCTCCTTGACGTCTATTATATTACTCCTATCAGTTTCCTGAGCTTGTCTACTCAACAGTATGGTTTTCTACAACACTGTTTCAGTCTGGATAAGCTTATGGTGATGGGATCTCTTCCTCCCCTTGTCCTGATTAGTGGTATTTTGTCTATTCTCATTCCATTCTCTTCTAATAAATCACACTGGCACTGAATAATTGAATTAATTTTGTTAGATAGTATTCATTTAAACAGAGCTCTTCAATGAATGCTATACCAGCAGTACCTTGCACCAATATTGTTCTAGGGGAAGAACTTTCCTTGGATAAGTTGTCTTCTTCATGAAACTATTTGTGTAATTATTTCTATATCCAATAAATGGGTGGAAACCACCTGGGCTTCATGGAGTGAAGTGCAATTTTCCAACTTTACACAGCGCAACAAAGCAGAAACCCGGATACAGACAATCTGACTAGAGTTGTAACTTACCCATTAGGTCTACCTCGCTTCCAATGGGACACTCACACACTCTGTCATAGACATTATAGCTGGGTCTGGTAGTGTAGGCCTGGCATGATGACTAATTGGCATAGAAAAAACATAATTCCAAGACATGCCTGGACTACATAAAGAGTTCAAAGTCAGTCTCGGTATTTCAGTAATACTATTAAAAAAGGGTGGCTTAAGTTTTTTTTATAGAAATACCTGATAATGAAGAATATTTCCCATTTTAAACTTTGTGCTATTGTTCAGATTATCTGAACAAAATACCCCAAGCTTGCTGCAATATATGTTTGCCCATGAGATGTTATATAGATGCTTTGGTGGACAGAAGAATTGGTTGGATGACATTGCTGAAAAATTTGTTAAATGAATGACATTTTGTATGTGGCTCAGTTTCAACTATTTTTTAAGGGCTATTTTTTATATATGTGTATTTTGTTTGTGCATATGTATGTACATGACATGAATGTCTGGTGTCTTTGAAGCCTAGAAGAGAGTATAGTGTCCCCTGAAACTGGAGTAAAAGCAGATGTGAGCTACCATGTGTGTACTAAGAATTGAATCCTGGTCCTCTGTAAAAGCAGCTAGTGTTCTACCCACTGAACCATCTCTCCCAACCGTGAACTTCAACTCTTGAGAATTAGAATGACACACTTAAAGTTGGAAGGTAAACAACTGCATATATAATGGCTTAGAGTCCTCAAAGTAAGTGTTAGTTAGTAAGTGAAGGAGTGCTTGCCCAGCATGCATGACGTCAATATCCAATACCACAGAGAAACAGTAATAATTATTTTTAGAAATGAACTGAATTCAAAATGTAAGTAGACATCAGTTCTCACCAGACGTTTCTTCAAGATAGTATGCTTCTCACTTATGTATCTGCTCTTTAATCTAGTAGCCAGTGTGAACTGTGGATTGTGAAGCTGGATACGTGCGTATTCCCACCCCATTTCCTCATCTACTGAGAACTGTGTGCTCCAGGTAGTGTTAGCTAACCTTTAAAGATTTATAGAAAGGGTTGTGTCCTATAAAGGGTTGTATCAAAAAATGTTCTAGGTTGCCCTACAATGGTTTTATGGAACATTTTATCCCATCTGTCACTCAAATGACATCATCCACTTCCTTATGCACTCTGGATACTTGACCCAGACATGTCTTCTCTGAAGACATAGAGCAGATTCTTCAGTCTTTGGTTCTCTGGCTCAATCACTTCCTATGAAGAACATTGAGTCTCATTCTCCTTACATACCATATTTCAGCCTTCCCACTTTTAAATTTATATATTTTGATGCATTTCCATAATTTTCTATTTTAAAAGGTTCCTTATTATTTTTAATCTTTTTGGGTAAGTGTGTACCTGCTGTGGTGCACACATGGAGGTCAGAAAACAACTTTGGTAGTCAGTTCTGTCCTTCCACTATGTGGGTTCTGGGATCGAACTCAAGTCATCAGACTTGATGACAGGTGCCTTTACCAACCGATCCATCTCACCAGGTTCTCTTTTTAATGTTTTGATTCATGACAAGCTACTGCCAACATCCCAGTAAGTAGCCATCTGCAAGTGACAGGAGCTTTTTGCAAGCAAACATTGTCTATTGATTGTTGGTGCTTCCTTTCCATCAATAGACTTTTTTATAGTGATCAAGGGCAGAAACGCCAAGCCAGGGCCCATTATAGATGAGTTTGGACTTCACTTAAATCTGTAAAGGAGGGATAATGGAATGTATTGTCATCCTGTACATAGTGCAAGTGCTTCTGTGGTTTAGTTAATTTGAAGGGACATTTCATAATTTCTAGCTAATTTGGAATCACAAGTCAGATGGAATTTAGGAACAAATTATAGTGATCTTGTCCTGAAGAGGTCTGGGAAGAATGGGTTTTGCTATGGTCAGTAATGGCTGTTGATGAAGTTTTTGTTGTTGTTGTAGTTTTTTTTCCTCAAGAAAGAAAGCTGCTATTTTAGGAATTGAGAGTTTCTGGAAGCCAATGACAGAAATTCTTCACAAATCAAAATGCTCAAGAATAAAAAGAGTGAGAAATACTAGTGTTCAATGAAGCAATGTGGAATTAAATACTTTAAAAATATCTTAGGCAGGCATGATGGGTATGCATGAAATGACTGTATCAAACATTAGTGTTCTCATGTCAAGTTTAGAGGAGGAAAATATTAAAAGTGACATTGAACAATATTTTGTACATGAAGAGTTGTATTAAACATTGAAAACCTTTTATCATATAATTGTACAACCACACAAATCATATTTATATATTAAATCTGTAATTTATAAAGATTAAATTATTCCCTTCAGGGAATATGATTAATATATTTCACAATTTCAATCAATTCAAGGTTTGTCAAGATAGGTGCCCTTTTTTATCGTTTACTTCATGACTTTTAACCCCATTATAATGAGTCTGCTTTTTTGATTTTTTATTGTTTTTTTTGCCTTTTGTTTACTTGTTTGGATATAAAATGGGCTACCTTTACACAATGCCAAGAGTTAGTATTCACCAACTCTCACTACAGGAGGAGCCTTAGATCAGTTAAAAGAAAACAGTAGAGGGATTTGAAGAGTTTCACTGAAACGGTAACATCCATGTGCCTCCTGAGTGCACCTGGGCATTGTACCTTTTTTCTGCCTTGCCCAAGGATTTCACATACCAGAGTGGGGAATAAGAATTCCAAACACTAGCTAACACATGGTCTCTGCAGGACAGAAGCACATGTTTGGGAAATGACAGAGCTGAGACTGGGGGTTGTCAGTTTCCAAGAGCTTCACTTACTTTATTATGAACAGTGCATTACCCACGTTTATCTTTTATATGCAGAGGGCAGGGGGCCACAGAAAAGCAATGAGCAAAGTTTTCTATCTCACATGTTTTAATAATTCTCTCAGGAAGCCTGAAAGCTACTGAAAAGTACTGGGTTTTTTTTTTTTGGTTTTCTTCTCTTTTGTGTTGTTTGGACAGTCCTGAATAAGCAGGATGTATTCTGCCAGGCAACACACCTGACTAATCCATTTTAGGATTTGCTCATCCTACCATCTTCCTTGCAGAGATGAATCAGGACAACTCTGCTCTGAACCAAAAGCTCCTGGGACTTGGAAGAAGTCAGTATTATTGGAACTGGAAATGAAGCAGTACAGGTACAAGGTTCACTAGGCATGAAGAGATGTTGGAAAGATCAGCAGGAAACAGTGTGTCATAATATCCATCCTGGTCTTTTCCCTCTTGGACTTCAGTCCTTCTATTGCTAGCCCTGTGTTTTTGCCCAGATCAACAGAGAAAAGCAAATGCAAAACAAAGCACAAGTGTTATAACCCAGCACTCAGAGGTTTTCAGGGATGTGAGCTCAGTCAGCTTTTCTCATTCTTCCAAATGGAGTGTGAAATGCGAATCATGGGTCAACCACTCTTAACCTGGTCTGGCAGACTTCAAACTTATGCTAGGATCCTTCCTCACAAAAGCACTTTGGTTTCTGGAGTAGTGATATATGCACAGAATGAAGGCAAATCTCTCCATCTGGCTTTTTGCTTTTGGACTTGGAGAAGTATAGAGTGAGCTCTCAATGAGTATAGATTGTGTGGCTGCTCAATCTGACTTTTAAAAATGAGGTAAATTGTGGGAGAGAGAATTGTTCAATTCACTGACAGCCAATAGTCCTTGAGACTGCTTTCTACAAAATTGAAAAATGACTGACATATGAATACAAATAAACTGATAATTCTAGTCCATTCATTTGTTTAGTCATTCAGTAAGTAGTAGTCTGAGTGACTTTGAGGCAGAAGACTTGGCTCCAGGCCAAGACAACACAGTGGCAAATTAATAGATGCAGTCTCTGCCTTAAAAGAGTTCACATCTTGTGGAGGAATCATCTAAAATAAGAGAAGCAAGAATACATATATCATATTATTTTGTATTAAATTAAAAGAAGAAATTATTAGATTTATGATCTCAATGTAAAAATAGTTCTCATTTATTCACATGCATTTACATATTAACTAAGATTTTTAGTTTTAGTTTAATGTTTAACCATATTTTCTTCCCCTTAGTAGGCATAGTAAGCATTTATATATCACCATAAATAGCCAACCTTTTTTAGTGCTTTTTGTGCTTGTTATTGGAAAGTTGCTCAAACTTTGTCTTATTCTATCTTAACAGAATAAGAGTTAATACTATTGGGCAGTTTTCTAGGCTGCTGATTTCTAGGTAACATTAATTTAATTATCCTTTTATCTTTATGGGATTATTATCATTATTACTACTACTGGTAAAATAGACTGCCAAAGTTCATATACTTGACAACCATCCACATTCAGATATTATCCCTGATAGTAGCTTTCATCGTGACAATTCATAAATACAGTGCTGAATGCACTCTAATACACTTTATAACATATCAGAATATACCAAAAACATAAAGTACAATATTTCTTTTTATGATAGAGATGCATTTATAACTGTATACTAGTTATGTAAACATAGGATCACAATATGTTGTTATTCACTTGCTATTTGCACCATGATCAGTATAGCTTGAAAATCAATATCACTCCTACTCCCAAAACAGTTTTCTATTTATTTCAAAGTGGACATTGAGGGAATGAAAGTTAATAAGTATGAAGCTCTGAGTTCTAGCCATAGTACCACATAAACAGAGTATGATGATGCATGCTTATAATACCAGTTCTAAAGGTTTGAAAGCTGGAGGATCAGAAGTTCAACATCAAGGTCATCTGCTATGTAGCTAGTTGGAGGTCTGTGTGACTAGACAAACAGGAGTCACTGTCTCAAATCAGTGTCTGTTTTGTGGAGACACACACTCCACAAAGAAAACTTTGATGAAAAGATAATGCACTGTCTAAAATGGATATTTTCTGTGGTTCATGAGTTTGGTGACCAAAGACAATTGGATTCACCTCCCATATGTGTAGCCAAGAATGGTGAGATTCTTGATAATTGTGTGTATTCAATGAAACTAAGAATGATGTGTTTTCTTTGCAGTGTATAGTAAGACATGTTAGATTTAAATATCATGACATATCATTGATCTATAATAAATATTGTCCCAGATGACATCTCTTTCTTTGGTCAACCTCCAATTTATAATCTGTGTAGAACCTAGACTCCATTCCAAAAATGCTATGGATTATTCCAGTGTTTATGATGACTCCAAATCATTTGACAGAGTTGCCATTTCAAACCATTTGCTTGCGCTGAGAAGTAACTGTCCCATTCATTCAGGAAATAAGCAATACATGCTAGAATCTGTATATATGCCTCCCCAGTTCTTAAACACTGAATAAGGTAAGATATGTCTTGGGGGGAAACTGTAGCTTTGCTTCTCCAAGTTTCTTTGTGACTTATGACAGTGATGTCTGAAGGAGGGAGCCACTGTGAAATTGTTGGAAGGAGCCATTGAACTTATGGCACGTGACAGATTCGGAAACTATGAAAACTCACTCCTAGGATGTAATCCCACGAGAGTTCTAGAACTTGTATTTTCACACTTACAAGGACACATGCATTGAAATGAAAAAACAAAAACAAAAAGGCAGATGCTTCTTACAGCTGGTTTCACCTATTATCTCTTTAATTTATCCTAGATGAAAGCTTTGCTTCTGTAATAGCAATGTCTCAATCTGGGTAGCTGTGCAAGATTCCACCCTGACACCTTCAAATTGCAGAGGAAATATCAGATATGAGAATTCTCTCTCTCTCTCTCTCTCTCTCTCTCTCTCTCTCTCTCTCTCTCTCTCTCTCTCTCTCTCTCGTGTGTGTGTGTGTACATGGCCAAAAGTCAACTAAAGGAGAAAAAGGACAGATTGAAATTCCTTGTGGTTCCCCTTCTAGTTTCTTTCAGAGCCCCAGGCAAGAAGTGAGCATGTGCTAATTTGCATGGCTGACTAAATTGCACGTTTACACCCCAAATTTGCATCTCTGCTTGGGATCTGAAGTAGGTTTCTGAACCAGCTTCACTTTGGTTTTGTTATTTCTCACTGGCAAGTTAAACTCCTTTGAAAATGTTGCCCACCAGGGTACATCTCTGCAGAAAAGTAATAACATGTCCTTCCCATAAGATGTCCTACATGCTTCTGGTACTGATGTGATGTGAAAATGAGAGGAGAGCTAGGGGCACTGGACAGAGAAGGGGAGGGAGGGATAGACAAGGGCAATGGCAGGCAGGAGGCAGAGGAATGTAAGGTGGGGAAAGGACAAGGGAGGTGATGGGAGATGCAATGGAGATTTAGACCAGCAGTAAATGAGACAGGGAAGGGGAAACAGCAGCAGAGGGAGAGGCAGAGGAAGGGGATGGCAGAGGAAAGGGGAGAGAAGGAGATGGCTTCCGGGCTATATGCACAGAGGACGTCAAATCTCTTGTCCTATTCCTCAATCTTTCCAAGTAAAGATCACTGTTCTCAGGTTTGGCAAAGGGAGGCTCTCCACAGTTTTCTTCTTCCACCTTCCTGGGTCTTGATGGTGGTGGCAGAATAGAGTGCAAAGCAACGAATGTGTTCAAGTGATTCATAAATGTCTCTGTCTAAGTTTCCTTACTTGTAAACTGGAGATTTGCTGTATTCACTTCAGTGGTGTGTATTAGGAACACCGCCATTGTCACATGGAATCTTTGACAACTAAGAATGAAAAGTCAATTTTCATTATGCTATTTTTCTACTAAGAAGGATTCTGAAGCAGAGTCATGGTCTTTGAGGAAGGAAGTCAGAATAGGTTCAAGCCCACTGCCTGGGTGCCTCACATCTCCTACCTACCTTAACACCCTGATCGCAATCACAACAAACATTTCATTGATGAGGACATTAAACCTCAGATAACTGAAGTAATGAAATCCAGCTATCAAAATGAAGCATTTTGCAGAGGTAAAGTCATTATCAATTTATGCCAAGGATGAGGATTTCATCAGATTACCATTTGCCACATAGTTTCAGAGGAAACTGAGCTCCGTAAATAATACCAGAGTGACTACTTGAGTTTGAATGTGTCAGCAACCTAACTCTAGCAAGCTATTGGCTAGAGGTGTCAATTACCAAGGCCCACAACCTGGGCAATGTTGAGCAACCACATACAGAGGGGAGAAAGAGTCAAGCCTTCTGAATAATTGGGATAAACACTTCAAATCATCTCAACTTTCTTCTCTGTCTCGTTTTCAACTCCTGTTTCTATAGAGGAAAGTGGCAAATATTTACTTTTTTTTACTTTGGCCACAAGAGGGAGACTGTATCACCCACTCTACAGGAAACACAAGGATTGGTTCAGAAACCAGGAAGCAGAAAGGCAGTATGAAAACACAGCACCTCCAGTCATGAGTGCTCCGGCAACATAAGGAAGGGGCTGGACTAGATAAGATGATTTACCCCTTGCAGAACACTACTGTGGTAGAAACACTTCAAAGACCCATTTAGTCACCTGCATGCAAGAGCAGACTCATTTAAGTCCAGATTTCTCCCTTATCTGGTATCTGAACCCTGATGCTGCTGCATCCCTGTCAGCCACCATGCTGAGTTGAAATGTTGTTTTTTCATATGATAACTTTCCTCAGTTCAAGTAAACTAGTCCAACTTGAGATGTGGAAAACAAGTGGAGGACTATGATTTGATGCTGTGGAGTCTACACACTGATTCTTCTTATCTTTTCCAGAACCGTTTTTCCTTGGGAATCTATCATTTCATGCTTCAATCTATGCTCCTAATTTGGTACCAAACTTCATCTACATGGGCTGTTATTTTCAAAGGAGGCCATTCATTCTTCTTTAAAAGCCTGGGATGTCGCATATAACTTGGACATTTCTTTTAGTATAGTCAAGATAATAAGTCACATGTAACCTTCAGTGTGCCTAATAATTAAACAAACCAACTAGCCACTTGATAAATGGAAAGATTACAGCCTACTTCAGGCTCCTGTGTGACTACAAGGGCAACTGAGGTGACAGAAACAAAAAAGGCTCCAGCCAACTCTGAAGGTGCTTTGTATGTTCTAGCAAGGTGTTACTGAGATTAGAGATGTAGGGCATCACAACCGTAGAGAAAATGTTTTGACTACCTCTAAAATATCACAATTTATAAATCAGTATGTCACTGCTATATTCCTAGAGAAATGAAGGCTTTCCAAATAAAATAAAACATCTCAGAAACTAATTGTACTTTTCTTCAAGTAAACAACTTCTTTTGCCTACAGATATGGCTGGATGCAAATGAAGGTTATGGTTTTATATTCATAATGGATCTTAAGCTTAGCTGTAGCATAGATTTAACTAGGCCAAGGACTACATAAGGGAATAGTTATTTATTGTATAGTTATTCCAGCAGTCTTGTTTTGGGTCTCTGTCTCAAGTACAGCAATACACCCATAACAATGGGAAAAATAAGAAAATTATGGAATATAAGAAGCTTTTTTGTATAGTAGAAAATCCTCCTGATTCTTAGTACAAATAACACTTACTGAGCAGTGAATTCTTCTGTGGCAATTTGCATGCACCAGAAAGAATACTTAGAGTCATCTATAAATGTTCATAGCAGGGCTAAAGAGACAGCTTAGTCAGTAAAGTATATGCCTTGCAAGCACAGGGACTGGAGTTTGATCCCCAGAATATGTATGGAAATGATGGCTCTGGGAGAATACACTTGTACTCCTATGCTGAAGGGACAGAAACGAGTGATCCCTGTGCTTACTGGCCACTCAGACTAGCCGAACTGCACAGGTAAGTCTGGGTTAATGAGAGACCTTATCTCATAAATGAGGTACAAGGTGTCAGAGGCTGTTTATCTGGTCTCCAGGAATACTTACCTGAACACAACAATTCTTATATGAAGCCCATGTGATATGTCTCTCTACTTCCTTGATACTTGAACACTGTACCATACTGCCTCTGCTTTGTTTTCAGAGGAGTAAGGGAAACACATGCACCGTGACCCAGACAGCCGACCACTTGGATTGTGTCTTCAAGCTTCCAAGTAGATTATTAGAGTTGAGATTTTTAAAAATCCCTTTTCAGCTTCACACATTTATGAATGTGTCAATGAGTACTTTAAGGATATATCTATCAATATCAAATGTGTTTTTTTTTAGCAGAAACCTTGAAAAACTGGCAAAATTATCCTCTGAAATATTGCTGCTATTATTTTTTTAAATTGCAAGAAAATGTTCTGCCATTGCAGACCATTTATCTCTGTTAACAAGACACTTTTTTAGTTGGATAGATAATGTACACCCATCTGGTGTACAGTTTCTTCATTTATTCTGGTAATAATAACAAAAGGCATTTCTCCATTCTTTGGCTTTGTCCAGGCCATTCTTTTGTCTTTCCTGCTATTTTGTGGCTTAAACAAAGCAAGCAGGGATTGAGAACTGGTTATGATACACAGATAACTCAATCAGAAGTCTACTTCAGTATTGAGGAAGAAAATACTGCCTACACGTCCACCAAACCACAACCTTACTGAAAACATCAGAAGAAATACATAGCTCTTACCCTTCTGTGTCACCCTGCTTGATACAACTTGCATGTTGGAAGTGTATGTGAACAACTTAAGTTTCCACACTCTGTCTTCGGTGTGGTTATACTGATGGCGATGAGGTTTAAAGAGATGGGGGCTGTGAATACAGTGACAATCACTGTAGTCATCTTGGTACACACAAAAGTTTAAATAATTCATATGGGACTACAATGAGCTCGATGGAGGTTAATTGTCATGATAGAATGAGACCAATCTCTTACCAAAGTCTCTGGCTTTCTGCCTCACATCTCTGTCTCTTACATGCTTTGGTTGTGATGTCATCTTCCCCAGATGAACGTATGCTATTATGATCTAGGCAAATGACTTTCTTTATAAACTACTTAAGTTCTAACATTCTATTACAGTATCTGAAAAATAACACATATACTATTTTTATTGACCATGGCTGAGTTTTGTAAAATTCTCTACCATGAAAACATATTTGCAGGGGTGTGTGATTCAAATGTCCTTTGCCAGAGTTACCAAGGCAGATAGAATAATTAGAAAGTACTGGACCAACTTTTCATTTACTTAAACTGTGTTTCCAGCAGAAAGAGAGGCAAATCACCTAGGCCCTTTTCTGTATACTTCAGAGTAAAGAGAGAATTTACTTTGATCTCCTCCATATTTGGCCTGTTCTTTTGTGTTCACAGTTTTTGTCTCATTCTCCATTTTCCTTCCTTTGTTTACAGACTTGGCATACATTCTCCAGGGATTCTAGAAAAGATTGTTCCTGAGGCTGCAAACTACCTCATCCCCCTCTGTCCTTCGCTTACTCTCCATCCCCTTGCGTTCCCTTTATCCTTCTCATTCCCAAAGCTACTGGATGCTCAGCTATTTGGTTTTATTGAACATAGTCTATCAAAATACAGTTCAATTCAGAGAAATTTACTTTTTTGCTGTGGTCTGTCTGACTGAATGGTTTTCTCTTCCATGCTTTGTCTGGACTTTGCTGTGCCTACTCCAGGCTTTTTTTGGCAGGTAAACAATACTTCCTCTTGCCAGTCAGCAATAGAGTCTCAGGCCTCTGCCCCTTCCAGGCTGGAGGCATAGAATTGTGAAGATCTCAGTTTCTTACTTTCAAACAATGAAGACTAACCATGAAACAATTCAAGTCAAGATCTTTTATTATTTATTTATTTATTTATTTATTCTTCAGCTTTTGATAGAGGTGAAAAGAATCCACTTAGTCTCAAAGCCATATGTTGTGTAGAATATTATTCTGTGTCGGGTAGAGACACTAAAGGGTTCATGTGTTTGTTTTTATTTTTCCAAATGGTTCCAGTGGTTTTATTGTTCCAAAAAGTATACACAAGAAAATACATTTCATTCTTTTTCTGTTGTTGTTTTTCTCTCTCCAACATGGTGTTGACATTATTCTCTGAAGATAATAGTCTAAGGCATAATTCTTGTGTTCTTTCATTGGAGCTTTTACAAAGCACTTTAGATATATAGTAAGTAGTGCATGTTAAAGTACACAGCATTATATGTTTTGGCATATTTACGCAAGCCTCCATTCCCACAAATATGAAAACATTCTGGTTCCTATGTAGATTTGCTGCTTGCAATTGACAGATTATTATAAGACAAGATTTTGTATTATATATATGTATATGTGTGTGTGTGTGTGTGTACATATCATACATACATACATACATACATACGCTAAATTTACAGTGCAGCCTACAGTTAGAAGAAAGCAGGTAAGAGAAACTGTAAGATGTCTCCATTTTCCTAATGAGGAAACTAAGGCTCCTGGAACTAAAGTCATTTATTGACCCTCAAGGATTGTTCAGGGTGTTGTTTGGTATGCCCTTCTGTTTTCTACTTCTGTGGTGGCTACCAACATGCCATATCTTAGTTCCAATTTTGATGATGGGAAGAAAATTTTATGAGGAAAAATTTCAACTTTATTTTAAGTCTTGATTTGGATATAAATTATATTTATAAGGAAATAAATAAGAAAATGCCCTCATATTCCTCCTCCTCTTACAATCTTCCTCTCTCTCTCGCCCCTTTCTCTGCATTTAGACAGATTCACTCCAATAAACAAGGTCATGAGACACAGATATTGGCAGGCACATAAAGAAAGATATATTGTGTGGGGCTAGATTTTTTCTATTTAATAAACTTGCACTGAGTTAAAAATACAACTTGCACCGTGTAGAAACCCCACACCTACAGTGTGCAGTGTAAAGAGACACCACCAAATCTGCACCAAGCATTTCTGCTGATCCTTCTTGGGATAGTAGATCTGGGATTTGACATTTACCTGGAGTTTTAAAAATCAAATATAGTGCTAGAGATGTGAGTTTCACTTGTTTGTTTTCATTTTTGTTTCTCTTTTTGCATAGAGTGTGTGTGTGTGTGGTGTTGGGGGAATTGAGATGGAGTCAGCACACACACACACACTCACATACACACACACACACACACACACACACACACACACAGTAACCAGTCTATCATTAAATTATAACTCCAGGACCAAGAAGGTATGAACCACATAGATAATTCTTTGAAAAAAGATGCAGCAAAGTAGGATGTTAAATAGTCTTCCTAGGCAAATGAGCTACCATTATAAACATTTTATATTTGAATAGCTAAAAAGCAGAGCATCAATTGCTGGCATGGTGCAGAGAAAGTTAATCCTTGTTCATGGCTGGTGGGAGTGCAAAGTAGCACAGCCTCTATGGAGAGCTTTGTAGAAATTCTTCAAGAAGCAACACATGAACCTACCATATGATGAAGCTATACTACTTGTGATGACTATTCTTGATTGTCAACTTGACTATACCTGGAATTAACTAAAACCCAAGCAGGTGAGTAGAACTGTGAGTGATTTTTTTCTTAATTACATCATTTGAGGATGGAAGACCTACATTTAATCTGTCTATTGATGTTGGAAGATTCAGGTTTAATTTGTGCCACACCTTCTCCTGGAAGCCTATATAAAGGACATGGAAGAAGGGAGCCTGCTCTTGCTCTCCCTGGCAAGTTCATTCCTTCACTGGCATTAGTGCCTACATTTTGGAATTCTGGCATACATTGAAAATAAGTTTAGATATCCAGATTTTTGGACTAAACAGCTACAGGATTCTTAGAACTTCTGTTTGTAGACAGCACTGTTTGATTGGCTGAACCACAGCCTTAAGCCATTCTAATAAATCCCTGTACACACACACACACACACACACACACACACACACACACACACACATATATATATATATATATATTCTTTCTATATGTTCTGCTCCTTAGAGACTAATATAGCTCTTCTGGTCATATTCCCAAAGGACTCTATATCCTAGAGAGACATTTGTTCATCCATGTTCTTTGTTGCTCTGTTTGCAACAGCCAAAATGGAAACAAATTAGATGTCTATCAACTAATGAATGACTAGTAAAGCTTTTATTACATTTATACAATAAACTATTAAGGAAAATGAAATTGTGAAATTTTCAGGTACATGGATGAAACTAGAAATGATCATTCTGAGTGAACCTAGACCTAGAAAAATTAACAGCACATGTTTTCTCTCATATGCTTATGCTATTATAGAATCTTTAAATATTTCTTTTTAAACTGGAATACCCAGAGAAGGTATGGAAGTAGTAAGGGGCCATAGTGTGAGGATTTCAAGAAGAGGCTGATATAATGTGGATGATTAGAGCAGGGGAAGAAGAATAAGGGAACAGGAAGGCATAAATGGGATGGGTTATTAGGACAATACTAGAGGGAACATGGAGACAGGATAACACTAAAGACCTTTGACAATAACAGATGTCGATCTACTACTGTAGAAGCTTCCTACAATGGGTCAATGTTCAGAGACTAAGAGAATGTGGAGTGTTCTACTTTATATGGGACAGCTATATCATACTCGTTCCACTAGAGGTGCAGGGATCATTATGAAAAAGGGGTAAAATAATAGTAAAGGCAGAGAGAATACATGTTTTTACTTAAAAGGCCTTTGCTGGGCATGACAGCATAGTAGCATGGATAAACTCACAATGACTGACACAAGTTCAAGCCAAACAAGTTCCCAGCATAGATAGAAGATCTCATGAAGTACCACTCCTATATAAGGAGCTATTTGTAGTCAATCACTACTAGGACAGGAAGAATCATTTCTCATCAGTGATGCAAGCCCTGAGAAGCTACCCATGCTCAAGTAGATGGTCCTATACACAGACACACACACACAGAGAGAGAGAGAGAGAGAGAGAGAGAGAGAGAGAGAGAGAGAGAGAGAGAGAGAGGTAGGGGAGTTTTTAAAGAGAACACATTAAGATGAAGATATGTTTAGTAGATTGGATCCAAATATGTTATATACATGTATAAACATTATATAAAATAATTTAAAAAGCATTGTGTATATCTTTAGAGAGCCATTTTTCTTTTCGAATACAAAGCCAGAAAGCCCCAAGTCAGAGAATTCATTATTTAAATGTGATGAACTAATTCCTCTCTATATTGTGTTTTTAAGTGAAAATATGCAATTTTAATTATTTTGGATTTGATCTGTACAAGTGCTTATAATTAGAATTGATAGTGTGCTGAAACCCTACCTACTCATGAACATCATCTGAATAATCAAATATGTTAACACTGAAATATGCTGGCTTAAAATTGTTTCAGGGAGTTTCTCAGGCAAGATAAAATATATTCACTAATGCACTCTCAACATGCTGTATCATGCTATAGGAATGATATAACATCAAACCCCTCTCTTTTCCTGCTCTATTATTTGTGAGAGATCTTTATAGACCAAGGTCTTGCATTTCTTCTTAACTGATACATTCGCAGAACCCAGTACTTTGAGACATAGCTGGATGCCCAGTGAATGCTAGTTCAGTGAACAGTCAGATTCAACATTTTCTCTACATTTCTCCTAATGGGGAATAGACACCAAAAATAATACACTGACACAGTCTGATCAGTGTTCATTCTGTCCACTTACCACCTGCCTACCTACAGATTGAGCACTTCTTATGGACCCAGAACTGCATGAACATCTTTTGACAACCATGAGCAAGGCAGACAAGATGCCTGCTGTCTTATAACTGAGTTTCTGCTGGTAAAATTGAAAGCCTCAAGTACTTCAAGGCAGAATTTTAGAGAGGTAAAGATGAAACAATAGGTGAGTGGTGAACTTGTAAGAGTGTGGGGAAAGTAGATAGAATATCTAGGTAGGTCATACATTTGGGAAGATTTGTCCAAAGACATGAAATCAGTCACTAGAAGCTCTATGTTCTAGGCAGCAGCAATAGTAACTGAAAGGCTGACAAAGACCGAATGGACTTTTATAAGAAATAGTGGGTATCAACACAGCCTTTAGTGGTAACATAGGCCACAGGCATCCAAATGGCCTTCAAATGCAGCACAGATCATGGACCTGTGGCAGCTCAGGCCATGGTCATCCAACATGGCCTCCGGTGGCTACATGGCCCACAGACATCAACATGGCTTCAGGTGGCAGCACTGACCACAAACATGCTGCTGCCAGAGACCATGTTGATATCCATGTCACCACTGAGGCCATGTGGATATATAAGGTCCGTGCTATAACTCTTTGAAGTCATGGTGATGTCTGTGGCCTGTCTTGCCACTAGAGGCCATGCGGATATCCGTGGTAGGTACTGTCACCAGAAGTCATACGGAAATCCATGATGCATGCTGCCACTAACTGAAAAAGGGCAAATGGGCTTCTTTTGCAGTTGTATTGATGACTACAGATTCACAGTTGAGAATGAAAGACATAGAAGGCTTCTGTGACAACCTCTTCAACTCCCCCACCCCCAAAAGAAACAGTTCAGATAAGAAGTCATTGAACAGAACTCTTAAAATTTGTGATAGGGATCCTGAAGTGTAACTCTTCAGAGTTGATGGCTTTGAATGGGAGTGGAGATGGAGAATGACTCAGTTTTCTTTAAGGGTCTGGCCAATGGAAGTTTGACCATGCTCCAGTACGTGTGTGGGCAGCACAAATTGGACTTGGATTTATTTTTCATGATTTGTTTTTTGGGAGAGAGTCACAAGGAGAGGTGGACCAGGGAAGCCTAAGAAGTGAACCTGATCAAGTGCATTATGAGAAATTCCCAACTAATCAATAAAAATGTATGTTTGGAATAAAAAGGAAACAATGGGAAGGTTTAGTAGCTTGAGTTGATGGAAAAAGGGGACCAACAAAAGGAGGAGGCTGGGAAGGACAACAAAGACACAAATGACAGCAGCCTTGGATATCTACTATCTCATTGGTTTTATAGTTTTAAATGTCACTTTCATTAAATACTAGGTTTTATAAGTCTATTTAGTGAACAACAGCTTTTAAATTTACTATTTCTAATACCTCTGAAAGAAGTTAGGAGATGAACTACGAACTTGCTAAATAAATATTTCTATAGCCAGGCAAGGTACTTTGACTTCCCCCAATGATGAAATAATTACTTTATATTAAGGGTTGATAAATTTTAAGGTTAAAATGGTTAATAATCTAGAAGTTGAAGATGAAGAGGCAAAGTTCCATGATACCTTGTAGAGATCCAAAAAACTAAAACAACATCGTAACTCTGGTTTATTTCAAACACTCAGGAATAGAAGCAAAGAAACAAAAAGAAAATGATACCAGTTTGTACTATCTAGAGAGATTGTTTCCTAAGTAAAAAATAAGAAAGAAATTACTTATATGCATGTACCTGGGCTGGCATCCTGGAAACTCAAGTAAGAGTTTGTAATTGCTGTCTTGAGACAGAATCGTGTCTCTGAGATGCTTGTTCTTTCAACCTGAAGCTGATAAAATGAGACCCTATCACACTACTCTGTTCTCTCCTACCATCAACCATCAACTTCATTCAGATGTTAATCACATCTGCAAAAGCCCCTATGGCAACAGGTAGATAAGTATTTGAACAAACAGCTGGGCACTATAACCTGACCGAGAAGATACATGAAATGATCTGTCACAGGAAATATCTCCAATATTCAGTGTTTACGCTATGAACTTCATAAATATTTTCTTAAATTGACACATATAAAACCAAAAGACTCTGTATTCAGACAAAATACAGGGATCATATAGATTGTTTTTCCTATTACAGCTTATGCAAATAATTAATTGAACCTTGCTTATGGCACACTTTATGCTGACATTAATGATTCTGTTGAAAAGACTTTTTTATATTTATATGAACTCAGTGTTTGCATACTGTGACTCACAGCTATTACCCACTGTCTGTTTTTCCTCGACCCATGAGTTTAGAATTATGTGTACAGTTTCAAAGTCTTACATTAAGAAGAGTTATATAAATTCAAAAATAGTAGAAGTGGTAAATCTCATTTTATTTGTGATTAAAACATGCACACATGTTATTTGGATCTATCTCTGCAAGGTATCCCTGTACTTTGCCTCTTGATCCTCACCTTCCAGATTATTAACCATGTTAACCTTAAAATGTATCACCCCTTAATATAAACGAATTCTTTCATCATTGGGGAAGCTGAAGTACCTTGTCTGGCTATGGAAATATTTATTTTAAAGGTGACATATGTATTTCCTAACATCTTAGTTCTTTCAAAATTATTAGAAATCTATTGTTTACCTAGTCCTTCCCTAAAAGTTCCACTAAATAGGGACCATACATTCAAACACATGGGACTATGTGGCCTATTCCCATTTCAAACACTGTGCATGTCTTGTTAAAAAGACTGATCAGGAATGTCCTTCTGTATGCTGTAAATATATGCTTGTCTTATTGGTTGATGAATAAATTGGCCAGTAGCCAGGCAGGAAGTATAGGTGGGGCTACCAGGCAAGGAGTTTTCTGAGAAGAAGAATTTAGGGAGTGGGTCAACAGAGACAGATGCCATGTAGCTACTGGGAAGGTAGGATGCCTGGGCATTCTCCAGTGCCAAGATGATTTGGAGTTACATAGATTAATAGAAATTGGTTAATAATTAAGAGAGAGCTAGCCAATTATAAGCCTGAGCCATAGGCCAAAGGGTTTATAATTAATATAAACCTCTGCATGTTAATTTGGGGCTAAATAGCTGTGGAACCAGGAAGACAGAAACTCTGTGATCAAAAAGCAGTTTATTAAAGATGATATAAAGTTCACGTGCATAGACTGTACAGTCATCTCTTGCTTCCTATGAGATGGGGCTCCTGGATATCTGCAAACATTAAAATTTCAAATTTGAGCCCATTATTGACAATGGTGTACCACTTATGTGTAACCTTTGCATATCCTCCCATATATTTAAGCTGTCTCTAGCTTAGGAATAATATTTAATACCTCATAAACAGCTTCTATACTGCATAGTTTAGAGAATACTGACAGCAAAAGAAGAACATGCAGGTTGATTTCAGAAACATTTTTTCTGAATATTTTTATCTGTGATTGGTTAAATTCAAAGATATGAAACTATAAATGCATGACAAATAGTCTATGTGTGTATACATGTATGCATATGTTTATATGTGTTTGAGTATTGTGTGTATGGGTATTGTATATGGGTGTATATATATGTATGTGTGTCTTCGTTTTGGTATTCATTGCTGGGAAGAGACACCATGATCACAGCGCTCTTATAAAGGAAACATTTAATTTGGGGCAACTTACTTACAGTTTCAGAGGTTCAGTCCATTATCATCATAACCATGGGGAACGTGGTGATATGCAGGCAGACATGGTGTTATAGTTAAGAGTTTTACATCTTGTAGGCATCAGGAAGTCAACTGACACACTGGATAGTATCCTGAGCATAGGAAAATTTAAAGTCCACCCCCACAGTGATACACTTCCTCTAACAAGGGCATACCCACTCCAACAATGCCACACCTCCTAATAGTCCCACTCCCTATGAGATTATAGGAACCAATTACATTCAAACTACCATAATGTACATGTCTGTGTGTATGGATATGTAGAAGTGTGTATATGTGCATATGGATATGTGTGCACGTGTGTATATGTCTGTATGTTTGAGTACATGTGCATGTATGCATATATGTATGTGAGTGTATTTGTGTGTATGTATGTATGTATAGGTAGTGTGTACATAGGTATGTGTATATGTGTATGTTATGAATATGCACAAGTACGATGTGTGTATGGATATGTGTGTATATATGTGTGCATATTTGTGATTGTGTGTATATGTGCATGCATATACATGTGTGTGTGTTTGTGTATAACTGAGTGTATATGTATGTTTGTATACATGCAGAGTGTGTGTGTGTGTGTGTGTGTGTGTGTGTGTGTGTGTGTGTGTGTGTTCTACCTGTTCTTCTTTTCAGTAGATACCTGTAGGATGTAATGTCATTAGTGTTGCTCAGGTCTGATAAGATGACTGAAAGTTGCTATGACTTTTAAGAATTCATGAGAATTTTTCAGGTTTTCACTTCCAAAATTGAGCAAGATCACTAGAGACTAAAGCCTAGGCACACATCGAATGAGTCGAGAGTAATTAACTTAGAAAGAGGCTAAGAATTTAGAGAGCTGCAATCCTAAAAGTTTTTTTCTTGTCTCTCCAAATCTTACATATTACCTACCTTAGGAAAGAAAACCCAAAAATCCCCATGGTCCATAAATAGAATTTACAATTGTTCAGCCATTGGATTCATTCTATATTCAAGTCTTTCTATTTGCATGTTTCCTCCCTTGGTCTTGTAAATAACCCAAATAAATCCTCCTAGTATAGTTTATGGGAGTGCCTACTCTCAATTAGGAACCAAATGCCATAAAATGGCTGTATCTGCCACTGAAAGAATTCTCTCTCCTCATTAACTCATAGCTTCAGAGAGCTCAATGCCTAGGGGAACCCTTGTCTTGTACCAGGGTTTCAGACTGTGTGAATTTTTTCCCCAAGAATTGAATGATTGTGCTATTGGGGAAACAGCGTCACCAGTGACAGATAACTTCTTTATTGGAAAAGATGAGTAACAGTGAGTGCAGCATTGATATCATACTTAAAATCTAAAGGGAAGAAAGGTGAGAGCAAGTATCGCCCAACACCTGTCCATAAGGCTCATGATTCATCACACCAGAGAATTCCTCGAGAATAATGCATTCACTGTGTCATGGCTACCAAATCTTCCCAAGTTTAATAGTGCCTGCAGACTCGTGATGCAGGGGAAGCCTCTGAATTAAGATGATTCAGTAGGTCCCAATTCATCCTAAATAAGTGGCTGTCTAGATAAATGAAGTTCATCAAATCGCAATGAATACCATATAACAACCTTGCTGGGATTGCATGCCTTCGGGACATAGACCGTGTCTAACTGCGCACTAGGCAAGAGAATCCTGTGCACAGCACTTTGCAGTCCATGTTAAATGATAACAATATGACAATGGGTTTGCCCTGAGTCATTTTGGTTCTTATCAGGAAAGTTAATGCTTTAACTACATCAATTAAGTCACTTAAATTCAACCAGGTAATGAAATGTTCTTATGGTATACAACCTTGGAACTTTTTTTTCAGTAGCCAGTAAAGAAAATAAAAAGTCACTATTAACAGCATTCTATTCCTTGTATTTTAAAAGGATTGTTGTAAATAATGCTTTATTTTAATTAATGTATTAATTAAGGCTCCCTCATCCTTACAAATCTGCATCTACATCCCTAGAGCAATGGAAAGCTACTAGGATATTGACACAGTACCCAAGGAGGAGCCAGCCAGATCTTTGGAAAATGACCCCAGATCCTTCCTGGAACATTTGGAGAAGGAGGCTGTGGGGCTGGTTCCTTCTTTCATGACACATGTGTCGGTGGGGGACTTATGCTCAAGTTCAGCATTCCATGGTCCCAGATCTCTTCTCTTCTAGGGGAACGATTTTAAGCTTTCATGTCTCTAGGGACTCCAGGTGCAGCTGCAACCCGCAAACAGCTGGCATGCACAGTCGGACTGTCCAGTGCCAAGCAGTTTGTGCATTCGCCACAGATAGGCCTGCTCCCTCACATTTGTTCACAGAAGTCAATGTGAAGCAAGAGGGGCATGGCCCACTGGACTTCAGTTGTGTACTGCATTTAAGGCAAATTCTGGTTCTTGGCAACTTCTGTGGGACAATGGGATCAACTGACTTTGTCTACCTCTTCCTATCTGAGTGTGGCTGGTTTCCTCATCATTTAAACATTCCTTACTACTTACTCTTTAACTTACCATGTGTCTTGGTGAAATTCAGTGTCAACTTCATCATCAAGATATACCTGATCCTGATGGACTCTCCTTGTACAATAGGGCCTTTTAGGTTCTCTTTTCTAGGAAGTACAGCTATTCTAGTCTTCAAACTGAAGAAAGACCTTGGTACCAAGAGGGGTCATTTCTTCCCTCTTACACTTTCCTACCTGATTGCTATGCCTTGCTGCCACTCTTTGGTGCTGAGGATGGAGTTGACTATTTTATATACCTTCTAAACCCTTCTCTCACTGAATCTCAACATGGCCTCCATGGATATTCTGCTGTGGTGGTCAAATAACCTCTGGTGTTTTCACTACTCCAGAGTTTTCCATGGGCCAATAATCAAGGCTATGTTTTCTGTCTTGGCATATCCAACAGGAAAATGAGTTGTGGATAATGACTTCTGCCGTAGAAGCCAGATCATCATTTTAAAACATATCTATATTTTACACACATTTTTGTGGTATAGAGAGAAATCAACAACAAATTTAAAATTTGAATATAGGAAAAGAATCTTAGTCAAGAACTCAATTTAAACTTTTATTTCTTTGCTTCTTTGTCTTCAAACCCAGAAGGGATTCATAAGAAGATGAGGGTCGGGAGATTCAGCACTAGCCAGCTTCTTTAAGGGAGGGTTCTTTGGTGAGGTGACTTGTAAAATATGCAGATTGTTAGAAAGTTGATAGTTTATGGACATTTTATGTTGAAGGGATTGAGGGTATCATCCTCACAAAAGATAAAGACACTGTGTGGGGTAGTATTGGTGGCAGTTGTGGTGGTAGTGGTGGTGGTGGTGGTGGTAGTTGTAGTAGTGTGTGTGTGTGTGTGTGTGTGTGTGTGTGTGTGTGTGTGTGTATGTGGTGAGAAGGCTCAGTGGGAAACAGTGATGGTTATACAGACCTAATAACCTGAGTTAGATCACTGGGACCAACAGTGGAAGCAAAGAAGTAGCACTGGAAAACTGTCTTCTGATCTACATATATCATACATACATACATACATACATACATACATACATACACACATGTAAAGAAACACTAATAATATATGAATTAAGATATAAGTGAAATTAAGCTAAAATTAAGATATAGTTATTGACAAATAGACCGAGGTGTTATGGATGGTAAGTGACAAAGCTAGAATTCAGAAATTCTACTTCTGCCTCCAACTTTTTCTTTTCCTCCATGTGATAAAAATTATGGCATGAGGTCTCATTGGAAAACAAAACAAACAAAAAACAAAAACCCACATCAAAAACTACTGATGATCTCTCCATTCATTAGCCAGACAATTTCAGCTGTTCTTCCCATTTGACCTTGATGTTCTGTGGGCATGATAGAATCCTGTATGTAATCCTGGCAGGGCTCAGTGTGTAGGAGGAATTAGGGATTGGATTTTCTGATCCATTTCTCTATGTGGGGAAGAAAATGAGTTTCTATGAAGGTTTTATGCATCTTTGAGCCTCAGATTGCTTTTATGTTAGTAGCATCTGCTAGATTCATCTCTTCCTTCTTAGGTATTTGTAGAGTCTACTTCTAGTTTTTAAAATAGTTCCAATAGTCTGCAAAACTTAAAACCCTCATAGGTGACTCAATAAAGGTCATTTACTTATACAAATTCCTAGATGAATGAGGTTGTACCTAGAGATAAAGACAAGATCCAATCCCCAGTGAATTTAACTTTTATTTCATAGACCCAAACCATCCATCCTCTGTGTTTATAAATTCTTAGATACAATTTTTTATGTCACTTTTCTTTTCTCTCTGGCATGAGATTTTATTCAATGTTGTTGAACATCTACCTGGGTGTTCCCATCCAGCTTGCTATTTCTTCCCTGGTCTATGTTAGTCTCTACAACATAAAGTCATGCTATCAAGTCCCAGAACAGGGAACTTTCCCTGAGCAAGGAATTTCTGTGACTGGCCAGAAAAGCAAGGACAGTGCTCACTTTTCTTCACTCCAAGGGATCAGGATCTGCCTGTACCTTATCTGGCTCATCACACTCTGTCATTGTGTCCTTGTGGACAATAAATCATGTGCAGTGTATGGAAGGAAGACACATGAAGGTTCCACAGCCAAGTGCTACACGCAGGAAATCAAAACTCTAGTCCTCTTTAGGATTACTAAAGTTATGCTCCTAAGATATTTCCTGTGAAAGAAAAAACACACATAGATATTTTATTTTCCTTTTTGGCAATATAGAAAACAGTATGGAAACGGATGTAGATTTTGTATATCACCACTGTTAATGATTAAACACCATTTATCTTGTCTTGTTCCTCTCAATAATAGGTAACAATCAGATAAGGTCAGTTATCACCACCTAATCATCTGGTCTTTGACTCAATAGGTCAATAGGATGTAAGGAGACATAAGATGAATATTCTAGAGTGTACACTTTGGGCAATAGATGAAGGGGCATGAGAAAATTATAAGGCAATATTTTAGAAATGCAATAGCTTCTAGAGAACAGAGATAGTAATGATGGGAATTGTGGGGGAAATTTTTAAGGGAGTGTTTGGTATATATTGTCTTCTTAAATGAAAAAGAACAGACTTTTAATCATGGGAAGAGCAAGCACACATCCAAAATATTTAGGCACCACCTCAGTTATTAACAAGATGTGCTTACCTTCTGAATGTCTAGATTTGCATGACTTCATGAACTAGGAATCTAGGGCAGAAATAAGAGAAAAAAGTATAAATAAATTAAGATTTTGTCACTTAATAGCATGAGTTAAGGATAGAATCTCAAAATTTTATTGTCACAGTACCTAGGAATCTGTGATGTGTAAATTAGAACTAATACCAAATATTATTGCCCATGGGAACCAGCATTGAACAAGAACACAGAGGCTAATCATGTAGAATATTATAGATCTCTGATCAGAAAAGATGAAACAGTATCACAGACATTTTTAGCCAATGGTTTCTTTAATAATATAAAGGTCTCTGTGTCCCACAAGTTGTAATAGGTCTTAATAATAAAAACCCAGAGTCAGATATAGGAGTAAATGCTGAAAGGTCAGAGAAGTAAAGAAGCCAGTCACAAAAGAGACCCCTTACCTCTACTGAATCCTCAGACCAAAGAGACAATCCTGTCCCTATGGATCCAGAAACTGAATGCCATGAACTCCTGTCTCCTCCTCTTTTCGCTCAGTCATATCACTCCTGTCTCCACTTCCCTAGTGCTGAGACTAAAGGCACATGACTCCCAAGTACTAGGATTAAAAGTATGAACTACCACTGCCTGCTCTGTTTCTCTTTTAGACAGAATCAATCTCCTATAACCCAGTGTGGCCTTGAACTCACAGAAATCCGCCTATCTCTGCCTCCTGAATGCTGGGATTAAAAGTGTGTGCCACAAATGCCTGGTGTAGTGTCCTCA
This sequence comes from Mesocricetus auratus, assembly GCF_017639785.1. NCBI lineage: Eukaryota > Metazoa > Chordata > Mammalia > Rodentia > Cricetidae > Mesocricetus > Mesocricetus auratus. The sequence goes on along the minus strand of NW_024429190.1, from coordinate 31,030,782 downwards.
CTAGTATGGCTAACTCCGCACTCTGAAATTCAGATGAGCTTTATTTGTTAGATCACAAACAAAATACCACTATATGTCAGAAACTGTGATAGACAAATACTGCACATTAACACATTGCAAACTTCCAATGTGGTATAGCAAAATAACTAGGAGAGGAATTAATGAGTCAAATTGAATATGCTTATATCCTAGCTGCATTGGTCAACTATTGTTATAACAATGCTGAGTAACAAAACATGCCAAAATCAGAGATGTAAAATAACTAGAATCTTTTATTAACTCAGGTGTCAATAAGACTATGTCAAATTTGTTTGATATAATTGAAGCTTTTGTATTTGACATCAGTCTATGGGTTCTCCATCTACCCTTTATTCTTCTGAGGATAGGCTACTCTTCTACGTTTATATAAAAATGTGATCATTTACCTTCATTGTCAATTTGATGAGACTTAGAATCAACTCGGAGGTTCAGACATGTCTCAGGGTATACCTGTTAGGTTATTTTCAGAGATGGTTATTTGAGAGGCATGACTTTCTCTAAAGGTGAGTGATTCTGCTTATGGACTGAGTATTAAAGACAGAATAAAGAGGAAGAGGGGAATCTAGCTGACTATGATCCCCTCTCTCTTCTTCCTGGCTTATGAAGTGCTTTGTTCTACCAAGCCTTCTCCACCGTGACAGTCTTAAGCTGTGAGATAAAATAAACCATTCCTTCTATATATTTAATTGCTCTTATTGAGTATTTGGTCATGTTGATGAAAATACAAAGTGAAGACAGGTTTTCTAGAGTAAAGGACCTAGTATATGCATGCATACTTCACAATTATTTTACGCATTATCTACATACTCAATCAAGCAACAAATTAAGTGGTAGGAAATTCAGTGCCCTTAAGTTAAATATCAGTGTGGACAAGAAATAGCCCTCCCATTGAAGCTGAGATGGGGAAATGGTAAGTGTTTGGGAAATAATGACTTAGTTTACCACACTACCTCTGGGGCCTTGAATATTTTGCTGAATCTCTCATAAACAATAAAGTAACAGTGTAAGCAATAAAGTAACAATATAGCTAACTAACTAATAGTTATCTCATTGGAAAATGTGCAAAACAAATGTAAATTGTTAAGATTAAATTAGTTATTATATTTAAAATATGTAGGAAATTATCTAGCCCATGGTAGTTGCTCAATATGTAGCTCTCATCTGTCATCTTCCATAGATTTTACTGTTTTACCTCATTCCCAAATCGATATGTAGTCATTAATATCTGAATTTTGTAGTATCCAGACGTTTTAGTTGTAAGCATCAGAAATTATTTTGTTGGATTGAAATATAAAAGGAGTTTAATGTATTAAAAAATGGAAATCAAGCCCAGAAATGAATTAGAACACCAGCAGGAAATTTCACTTTGACAAAATATGTTATTAAGAAGTGCCTACAGCTCTCTGACCACAATTCAGGACTACTCTGTAGCAGGGAGTCCATATTCCATATTGGTCCAAGGCCTGGGCCTGGGAAGACTAAAGGTCCTAGTTAGAAAGCAATTGCTATTGTTTTGCTAAATGGATATGATGTGTCCATCAAACTGTCCTCTACATATTTACATTTATAGCATTATATATATATGTATATATACAATCAGCTTTGGTAAGAGAAACTCACTTCTTTTCTGGAGTAGTGGTAACTACAGAGATTCATATTTGGTCAAACACTATTGATTACTCAGACATTAATGAGACTTCCATGTCATCTGCTCCAAAGCTTAGTGAACATTGCTGAAGACTTGGCAGAAAGAACCAGAGGAAGTAGTTGAGTGACTTACAATGCAGTACTTGGAGCATGGTATTGTTCCATAGCAGTTATGATTGCTGGCACAAGACCTATACAAGATTGGGACTGCTGACATCATGTCACTGATGAAGGGAAGAAAGTTATATGAGGGCACCCCCTTCTTGAGTAAGTAAAGAAGTTAATGGTGGGTAGGGGATGGGAAAGACATTTTTTTCTAGTGGTGTACAAAGGAAAAGAATTGTGCTTCTACAAATTATCCTCTTCCAGAACCCTGTAAGCAACACTAATGAGTTCATCTGGGTTATGTAAATAAAGAAGGAGAGTAAGAATATATGAAGGATATCCTAATGAAATCTCCAAATAATTAGGGAAGAGTGACAACTGGTCATCTCTTGTCACTCAACACAGCTTCCACTACTGGGACTGGGTTACATTCAGTTGAGCTGTTAGATAAAGAAGTCCCATGGAAATCCCCAAACAATGCAGGTTAATGCCAAGACAATAGGTTGCTCTCCACAAACTGACAGTAGAGGCCCATTGCTGAAGACGACACCCACACAACTCATTGAACATGGAGAGTTAGAGATGATGCCTTCATAGAGCCCTGCCTCCATGTTCTAGTGTCTTTGCTTTGGGAAGGTTCTCTGCAGGATACCAAAAGAGAAACACAAAGACCAAACCAGCCACAAAACAAATTTAAAATAGTGTCCTTCCTGCAAAATATACTAGAGCAATGGTGCCACAAAGCCTGTGGGAATAATCAACCCATGTCTGGTTTGACATATGGCCCACTTTAGGAGATAAAATCCATTATATGGCACTGCTTAGGTAGCCAAGAATCACAGAGACCAAGAACCAGAGGCTGAATTGCCCAGAAACCTAGGATAAAACTAAAAACTACTGGTAAAAAATAAAGTAATAATAAAATGATTCCTAAAATATTCTGCTGTACTCACCTTATTCAGCAGTGGTCAGGGAGACCTCTTCCTGAAGCAGATGGGAATAAATATAGAGACCCACATCCAGACAATATGCAGAGAGTCTTTGACATTCACAGTGCCAAATGGCATCAAACATCTCACCTTATAGCTCAGGAAACCCTTCAGAAGAGGAGGCAGAAGGAATGTTGGAGGCAGAGGGTATGGAGGACACCAGGAGAAAAAGTTCCTCTACATCAACAGTAGAAGGCTCCTCTGAGCTCATAGAGATTGAAACAGCAAGCACAGGGCCTGAACAGGTCTGCACCAGGTCCTCTGCATATATACTATAGCTTTCAGTTTAGCATTTTTAGGAAAAAAAGAAAGAAGGAAGGAAAGACAGACAGCTGAGATGAAAATAGAAAGACTAAGCGGGAAGGGAAAGAATCAGTGGGAACAGGCAAGGAGGGTTATGGGGGTAAATATGAACAAAATACATTCCATGCAGGATTAACCCATCATTATATATAATTAAAATATGACAATAAATGTGCAACCTTTGGATATATGCCTAAGAGTAGAATTGCTGGGTCTTCAGTCAGACAGATTCCTATTTTCCTGAGAAATGGCCATACTGATTTCCAAGGTAGCTCTATAAGATTTCCAGCAACGGTGGAGTGTTCCCCTTTGTCCATATCCGCTCCAACACAAGCTATCATTGGTGTTTTTCATTTTTGCTATTCTGACAGGTGTAAGATGGTATCTCAGAATTGTTTAGATTTGCATTTCCCTGGGGAACCTGCCTAACACTGAACCAGGCCTCCTGAACTTGGGTGTCAGTTGAGGCATTTGGGCAGTCTGTGGGTCTGCTGGCAATGGAACCAGTATTTATCCCTAGTATTTCAATGGGCTTTTGGAGGGATACTCTCTTAGCCTAGACACAGAGGGGATGGCCTAGTCCTGCCCCAAATGATTGGAGGCTTCACCTTCTCTGAGGATGGATAGGGAGATGGTGGGGGTGAATGGGATATAAAATAATATTGTTGATAGTTTAAATTAAAAATTAATAAAAATAAATAAAATACAAATATGACAATAAAAATGTCCTAAAGAAACAACAAAAAGTTCTATCAGGTATATCAGTCAAGCATATCAGCATCGTTTTACTGTTGCCTATGTTCTGGGATCCTAGAAACTAAGATTGATTCCCTTCTTCCAACCCACCTTGGATAGATTCTACACTGTTCCAAATTCTTACCATGCCTACATCTTGGTAGGAGTTCTTTAAGATGATTCCTTTGGGTGGCCTTAGCTCACATGAATGCTCTTTTGTTTTTAGTATAAAATATGGGTCATAGTCCCTTTTAAAGATTTGCCCCCAGCTGTTGGATAGTTTAGAGGTGAAGTCTCCAAAGTACAAGTGAGCATCTTAGAGGTTTTATTTTTTCTCAGTTCCCATTGACTCTCTGATTTCAATCCACAAGAAGCTAGATGACCCCTGCCACATTTTCACATCATCATGATGTTCTTCTCCACCTTGAATTCAGATTCAATGGAGATAAGACTATGGACTGAAACCACATATGGACTGATGTAAGAAATCCTTCCTCTCCTTAGGTTGTTTTTTGTCAAGTATCCAACCATCAAAATAAAAACTGACACATATATGCTACGGATTTGGGGAAAGTGATGTTCTACTTTAACATGTGATTTTTCTTAATAGAACTGTCTCTCATCAAACAGATCACATGGAATCCCTCAAATCCTGATGAGAAAACCCAGCCTGAAATAAATGAAGAAGGCCATGCTACTGTCATTTGCCGAGTTTCCTGCTTGCCCCGGGTCATAACTCTTGGAACACTTACACATGTTATCAGTGCTTCTTGATGAACCATGCGTGATCTAAGAGTGAAATTTCTCCCACTTATTTTGTAGCATTTTTCCTTTTTACTACTCAAGTTACTGTGGCGACTTTCAGTTTTCCCCACTTTGTAATTTGAGCAGTCTACCTTATGAGATTCAAACTTGTGCCACAATACCACAAAATTTGCTTTGAGGTGTGTATCCAGGGGCACACATATGACACATGGACTTAGAAGGCAACCAGTTTCAGCATTGAAAATTAAATCACTAAAGAGCATTGCCTAAACTAATGTGTGTGCAGCTATCACTGGGCAAATTACCCTCCTGTAAATGCTCTGCAGCAAAGACTACAAGTGTGATTCCAGAATAACTATTGGTTACTTTGAAGCAATATATAACTGCTCCCTTTCGGGGACAATGAAAGTACACAGAATGAACATAGTTTTGCTTCTTCAACTTTATAACTGTGTGACATACCATGGAGTCCCTCAGATTATTTGGCTAGAGGTTATATGCTATTAGAAAAATCAGTTTGGAAAAAAAAGAACTGTTCATTGCATGTTAAATCTGTTATACACATCCCTCGGTATTTTCCCTTTGATGTGAGGAAATTTGTCTTGCATAGATAATTGGGATGCTTCATTGACAGCTGTCAGGTACTTTTCCTCACCTGTCCACAATGGTAGGGTAAGTCAGAATGGAATGGGAAGATTACCCCATGACAGGAAAGAGCAGATGCTGATCAGAGTCAGTTCCATCATATTCATTGTTCCCAAGTCCAGTAAGACCATGAAGAGCATTCTTGTTTCTTCCAAAAGAGTGGCAGCACCCCAGCTTAGCTCCTGTCATTTTCACAGATGTCTGGGAGTTGTCCATCAAACAGTCACTCCATCAGCAATTGGTTGCCTCACAATAACAGAGTTTTGTTTTGTTTTTCTCAAAGATGTTCAGGAATACTCCGATCAGCATTAATCTGGGAGGTAACTTTAGGTAAGTAACAGGGCAAAAGAGACTCTGTGCTGGTCCTGGGAATTACCTCATCATGGTGGGTGTTTTATTCCTGGTAAAGATTCAAGAGATTGCTTTGGCCATGGAAGGTCAGGTGACATGTAGATAACCCTATAGCCAGGGCTGATAACTCTGTCAGTGATCATCTTTACCTATAGTAACTGTCCTGGTTGCACATGAGAAGGAGCACATTCCCTGTCCATGATGGCTTAGTGTGAGTGCACAACTCATTGCATAAGCAGAAGGTTTTTTTTAGTTTGCAGCAGTGAGTGTGTGGCCTCTATCCAGCATGCAACCTCTGAAATACAGCATAGGATTCAATACAGCTTCATCTGAGCATTTCTGCTGCCTAATTATGTACTTTCATCACTGGTACAATGGGGTTCATCTTTAAGCAGGAGGCCTTTAGGACTACCAGTTCCAGCCACACCCAGTGGCAACAAAAGAGTGACAGAAGAGTTACAGAGAATGGTCCAAACCAGAGGCCAGAAAGCTGAGGTTCTGAAGGAATATGGCATTGCTGAGAAGATGAGGAATAATGGAAAGAAGCCTGAAAGAAAGGGGGTTGCTCAAAGCAGAGGATACAGATGACAGCAGACTGTGCAACAGCTGTTTATCTTGTTTTTCAAATGAAAATAATGACACATTTATTTAAGTAGCTCTTTTGATTAACACTGATATTACTCTTAGGAGTATCAGAAGTCATGCTGGAACTGAGTGAGGAGCTATTTTCTATGTCCTTTAACTATTTTATGAGTTACAAGTTTGCTGAGCTTTGGCTGATGACAACTGACAATGGCTAGTGTTTATTTGTTGAGAGACTACAATGATGTAGTAAAGTTCTGAACCTTTCACCCCATTAACTTATTTCATCTCCATACAAACTCTGACACAAGGTTCCCCTGTTACTGCCATATAAAGGCTGAATAGCTTTCCCAAATTGCCACAGGTAGTAAGTAACAAAACCAGAAATTGAACCTGGCTTCTTTCCAAACTACAGCCTCCACTGGAACCATCCTGCCTCTAGAGGGTATATCGAATGTTGCTAAGTCCCTATTCTAAAGGTTTGTGGCCTATCCTATGCTTTGTCATCAGTGTAACTCAGCCACTCTTCAAGCTCAAATCTTATGCTTGTCTCTGCATTTTTCTGCTTTTCTCACCATTACTCACTGATTTTTTTCCTCTCCATATCTTTCTGAACTTGACTGCTTTGTTTGATCTGTCATTTCTCCTCACCTCAGTCACCTTTCAAACCTTTCTCCTACATGATTTCTTCTCTTTGCAAATCATTGTCTAGTCTTTGATACTGTCTCCTGATCCTTTTTTAAATTCTAGAAGTTTTATGAGACTCTAAGAACCAACTAAGATCCCAAGTCATAATTTTTTCTCCACCTTATCAAAAAGTTACATTGCCGGGCTTAGTTGTCAATTCTCCAATTATTTTAGTCTGTGCCACAAAGTTGTTTGAGAATTCTCAGAGAGAAGTGCCTGGCTGGAGCTTTTAAGTTGGAAAAGTTTATGAGTATCATGGGAAACACGATTAACGTGTGTATCATTATAGGATTTCCATGATGAGCTGGGAATCACATAAGACATTCTAGATACATTGGCTAATATAATCATGACTCTTTAAGGCAGGCATTATCATTATTTCTATTTTACAGAGGGTGATACTGAGTTATCTAATCTTTCCCAAGGGTCTACAGCAGACAATCACAGAGCAGGCCTTCAGAACATTTGGCATTTTTACTAAACTAAACCAGGAGCTTCTTTGTACATGTTTATTTTATTTTCTTTAGATCTTTGCTTCTTTTCTACCTGACATAAATAGAACACTTGAAAGTCACCACTACTGTCAATATTAGGGACATGTCAAATCCTGTCACTTAGCCAGAAAGCTGCTTTGGTGTAACTGTGTAATATTATACAACATGACAAGCTCCCATCCACAGTGGCAACATTAAACCCAGGGACATGTGACTTGTGTAAAACCCCAAAGCCATTAGCTAAAATCCCTGGGCCAGAAGGCTGAAGAATTAACCACACAACCCAATATGGTCTCAGCCCTGGATACCAGAGGCCCTCTCTGCGTGGGTAGGTTATTTTCATTCAAGGCAAAATGTGTGCTGACATTCAGCTTTCTGTGCCGGAGCTAGCTGGGCACATTATCTTCTCAGTGTGGATTGGCTGAGGGAGGTGAGAAGCAAACAGCAAATTCTTGGCAGCCAAAGACAGGCAGTAACAGAGGAAGGGAGGAGAGCTGTCAGAGGACTTAGGGAGAGTCATTTGACTTTTGCAATGTTCCTGCCATTTTTCTTTAATCAACAGCCTGCTGTTTGAAAGTACCTTGCGATGTATGAGAGGTGAGAAGGAATCCTGAGAATGAAGATGCTGGAAGGGGTCATCTGGTGGCCTACCAGACTTCATCACTACATCATCCAGAATTTTAGCAGTTAAGATACTTCCAGAAATAGGAATATCCATAGCACAGAAAAAAAGACCCTATACAAGAATGATGAATGATAATTCACAATTCTATGTAACACAGATGTCCTAACTCAGAATATGCTGAAGTAAGCTTTGTCACATATGTATACACACATGTACACACACTATTTTCAGTAGTGCAGATTGTATATTTGCACTATGGTAGCCAATAGCATGTATCCTGCATGTTCCTTAGTTCAACAAATGAGAAAACCACCCTTGGTTGTTCTCCAAGGAAAGTTCTGAACATTCTCTGGCACATGCCCCACCTGGATCCCCTATGGCCTGTCTACTTCACTTGAATCCAAGGGCTATCAAAGTTAACATAAAACAACTGAGAGATCAGCTTGAGCTCAGGATGAAATCATCTCAAGATCTACACTGAAATTGCATAGAAAGGGAGTTTTGCATGAATCCTCCTGTCAACTAAAGAAAAGGAATATTCCCAGTAAGAAGGTCCCCACCCCATTCCAACTGTGAGCACCACGGGACTCACAATAAGCAGCAAATCTCCCCACTAAGCTCTTCTAAGCCTGTCACTCTAGCCCTACTTTGATGCTGTTCCCATTGAAACAAGTGAACTTTTAGCAGCTGGTCTGGTATACAAAATCTGTTATGGACTCCTTCTTATCTGCCTAGCCCTAGTCTACAAACAACTAGGAATCTCCCTTCGAGTCTTCTTGTCTCAGCTCATTGTTCATCCTTCTTCCAACATATCCACACAAACCTTCTCCCAAGAACCCTTTTATGATATAGCATCTCATGCATGCATAGCAGCCTCCTAAAAGAAACAACCCGATTGCCATTTTTTCTTTTCTCAAGAATTTTCAAGGACAGATCCATTGGTGATACATGACGTAATACAGATATTTGGTCACTGAAGAGACCTTTGCTGAATAATCCCATATGTCAATAAACTTTTACTGCTAAGCTGTGTGAGCAAAATGTTAGCAGACAACACAAAGTCCATCAAAAAATTTAAGGAGTTATATTGAAAAAGGCATGAAATAGGTCTTTCTTTCTCTGTGGAAGTTTATTTTCTCTGACTCTGAGCTGATTGATGTCACAAAAGACAGTGATGCACACTGCTTGGTGTTCAAATGTCACTGTATTTTCAGGTCTCTCCACCAAGTTCTTTCTTCTTTTGTTCTAGGAGATGATGGAAAGTGGTTGGTACTTGTGCTGAGATGGCTATATGAATTCCTGGGCACTGGAAAGAGAGTAATGCTTCTGTGTGCATCTCCAGGTCTGGTTCTATTAAGCAGGTTGGATGGTCAGCAGTAAGTAATTCTTCCTGGTCAGTTTTCTTGGGTGAGAAATGAAAAATGCATTCATTCCAACAACTGACTCAAAATAGATGTGGTTTTATTTATTTATTAATTAATTTGCTTTTGTTTTTTGAGACAGGGTTTCTTTGTGTAGCTTTGGAGCCTGTCCTGGTACTCACTCTGTAGCTCAGGCTGGCCTCAAACTAACATAGATCTACCTGCCTCTGCCTCGCAAGTGTCTGGGTTAAAGGTATGCACCACCACTACCCAGCTCTGATTCAAAACAGGGACGGGAGAGACTTTAGTATCAACCTAAGTTAGTTTGCTATTCTGGCATTATTTTATTTTAACTCACCGCACAAGAAACTTGCACCTAATTTTAAACTAATATTTCATTGTGGAAAGCTCCCAGTACATAATTTGTATTACTACCAATGATATATTAGCCTAATTAATTACAAGCTAACTTACAATTATGAAAACAAATGAAGAAATAGATACTTTTGTTATATAGTGGCTTCCACTTATTGTCTTTTTTTCTACACCCCCGCTTGCTAGCTCTCTGAATTCAATAATATGTACTGGATTTTCAGGCATTAGTATGAATTAAAAACACTCTACTGTAATTCATTGTAATTCACCAGAGATGAAGTGCTGATAAATGGAGAGTGAGTTTTTAACGAAAATCACTGTGGCGAAGCCAACTTAGTGAATTCTGGTTCCCTTTGGTAATTATGCTTTCTTTCCTTCAGTTGCTCTACTCTACATCCCTTACTAATATGTGTATGGGGGGGTGAAATAAATAAAATCCTTTAAAAAATCCTGTAAACTTGAACCTGGATTTTAATAAACTTCACACTAGTAAAAAGTTCAGGTGATTGGAAAAAAGGTTTTTAATCAGTCCAGGTAGATAAGATCACAGTCATAATTGCTTTGCTTGTTATTACTTCTTTTGCATTTGCTAATACCAAATGGAAAATAAAGTCTTGAGATGTCTACAGATGGAAATGAAAATAATGGTTTTCAGTGATAATTTGATAGGAAGCAATTGGCCACCTGAAGAGAAAACCCCTCATCGAGGAAATAATTATAAGTAATTGGTTATTCGAAGATTGGACTCCATTTGATACACTCAATAAAATAAATAATCCTAACTAAAGACACTAACTTGAGGGTTTGAGGGTATCAGCAACTGCATAAATTGGAGATAAGATACTTAAAGACAGGGTAGCCCTAGTCTTTTTTTTTTTTGGTACATGGAAATTATTTATTTTATTATATTTTGATTAGTTGCCATTTGATTACAAATGAAGACATTGCATAAGGTTATGACATGCTGGTTTTCTCCTGAAGGGAAAGAAGAATGGATGACAACATCAGATAATTCTGGTCTTTTGTCACCATATTGGGAACAAATGATATGGAACCAATATAAGTGGAAGTAACAGAGTTCTATATTTCCAGTGAGTGCCCTGCTATTTGGCACTTTTGTTACCTTCTCTGGGAACATCTATATTCATGCAAAACTTTTGCATTTACATAGTAATTCCATATTTCTTAACTTACATGATCTTTGCAACATTCTGAAATAAATAAAATTTGAAGAAAAATTGACAATGCCTTTTTTTTGACAGAGGTATTTTTTGGGGAAATCTCACTTTAAGAAACATGTCAGGCTGGGCGGTGGTGGTGCATGTCTTTAATCCCAGCACTCCTGAGGCAGAGGCAGGCGGATCTCTGTGAGTTCCAGGCCGGGCTGGACCAATAGCCTCCAAAACAATGCAGAGAAACCCTGTCTCGTAAAAACCAAAAAAAAAAAAAAAAAGAAAGAAAGAAAGAAAGAAAGAAAGAAAAAAAAAAGAAACAAAGAAAGAAAAAAAAAAGAAACATGTCAGTAAGGGAGGGAGCCAGCATATGGAATCAAGACTTCTGAATCTGTCTTTTGTTAAACTTTCATTGATTTTTTGTGGATTTTAAATCATGCAATCTGATCCCACTTATCTTCCCTTTTTTCTCATCTGCCCTTGAAACTTCCCTGCCCCCAAACAAAACTACATTTAAAAACCAAACCAACTGAAACAAAATAAAAAAAAATGGAGAAGAATCTTGTCATGGAAGCTGTAGTGTGGCCATTGAACCACACAGTATACCCTTTAGTTCATTCATGTTTACTTGCAAGAGTTCATTGCCAAGAGCCATTGGTCTGGCTCTAGGCCTCTGGCTTCAGCTACACCACTGATAATGTGATCTCCCTGAGGGTCCTTTTGGATATCCTGCTGTTGTATATTGTGGAGAGCTTGCTGTTTTGAATATGCAGGTTCAACCTCTTCACATGTTCCAACAGTTCTTAGTTGTTGGATTGGGGTGGGCCAGACTCATAGCCCTGGTTCTGGGCCTGGGTGGTAGCCAGCTTTCCCTCATCATCACTACCAGAGCAACTCTCAGCACTCAGGCTACCTTACTTAGTGCAGCATGAAGGATGATTGGATCGGTTCTTGTACTCTCAGGTCCTCAGATTGCATCATCCACATTCATGTCATCAGGGCCAGCTCTACTGTTTTGCCCAGGCAAGGTTCAGGATCCTCTCTCCTGGGGGGGAGGGTGAGTGGGGCAGATAGAGGGATATATAAACAGGCTGTGGGGGGGGGGGGGAATGGGGAGAATCAGCTCTCCTGCTCTCATGCCCTAAGGGCTGACTCACCATGGTCACCTCTAGCTTGTGGCCCAGACAGGATGCAGAGCTTGCTACCTTGTGTGCTGCTGCCAGTGAGAGGCAGGGCTATCTCTCCCACCCTAGTGAACCCAGGGCCAACTCCCTCATCTGCCACAGTTGGTATGCCCTGAAGGGTATCTTCCAGGCAGGAGACCCTCGCCCAAGGATCGAGACAGAGCCACTGGATGCAAAGGCAAGACGGTTCTTTATTGCTCACACAGACACCTGAGGATGCTGCAGCACTTCGGGAGGCTGAGCATACCAGGCTAGATTCAATACAGCTTATATAGGGTTTGGGGAGGCAGAAGTGGGCTCACAGAAGCAGATGATTGGTTACAGGGCATACCTCATTTACATATGAAGTCCCGTGGACCTTACAAGCTTGGTTCCCAATCTGGTCCGATATGCAAATGAGGTTTATGCAAATAAGGTATAAACTGGTGACATGCAAATAAGGTATAGGACATGGCACACTAGGCGATATGCAAATGAGGTAAAGTCCCGTGGACCCTGCAAGTGCTGCTCTCAATCAGGTCCGAGAAGTCTGATATGTAAATGAGGTGTAAGATGAGGTACATCCAACAGGATACTCATCTTTGTGATGTCACAGACTTTGAAATTCGCACTCTAGGAAGGGCGCGGTTACATTTGAAATTCACGCTCTAGGAAGGGCGCTGTTACATGGCAGTACAAGCCCTCAGAGTGCGGGGAGGGGGGGTTGGTCTTTCAGGTAATAGGTGTGTGTGTATGTGTGTGTGGGTGTGTGGGTGTGGGTGTGTAGGGGCATCTTGCTCTCATCTTGCTACCACATAGCAGGGAGGAGGGTGGTTGAGTCATAATCATAGACTTCCTCACTGAGTACTCTAGCTCTGGTTTGAGATCCATTCCAGAGCTCTTTCCTGTATTAATGTGCACACTATTACTTGAAGACTGTCCCCATTAGGCTTCATCTTAGATTGAAAGACCCTGGCCCAGTCTAACAGGCAGCTGAAAGCTGAGGCTTATGGAAAATTCCGTTCCTCCACAGCTGCATAGTCATTGCCTATCAAAAGGAAGCTCAGCCCAAGGACACAGGCTGCCTGGTGGCAAACACAAAGATATCTGTGGGCGGCCGGATGGCCCGCTCAGCAAGGTTGAGCAAACACAAAGATATCTATGGGCGGCCAGATGGCCTGCTCAGCAAGGTTGAGCAAACACAAAGATATCTGTGGGCGGTCGGATGGCCCGCTCAGCAAGGTTGAGCAAACACAGAGATATCTGTGGGCGGTCGGATGGCCCGCTCAGCAAGGTTGAGCAAACACAAAGATATCTGTGGGCGGTCGGATGGCCTGCTCAGCAAGGTTGAGCAAACACAGAAACCGATTGTTCCTCGGACAGAGCCAAGACTAGAGTTCCAAGAAAAACCTCAATTGCCCCAAACCCTAGCCTCATTTAAATTGTCCAATCAGGGTCCTGTTACTAAGCTTCTCGCTTCTGTCCCGCGCTTTTTGCTATAAAAGAACCCCTGAGTCCCCAGCTCAGCGCGCTCAGTTCCCGGAGACTGAGACGCCCGGGTACCCGCATGTTACCAATAAAAGCCTCTTGCTGTTGCATCCAAGTTCGTGGTCTCGCTGTTCCTTGGGTACGGGTCTCCCTTCCGTGAAAGCATCTCTTCGGGGGTCTTTCAAGATGAGATGATTGTTTTATGTGAGAAACACTAAGAGTCAAAATCAAGATATAATTTTAAATTCTGGCACACAGGGAAACCTCTAGGTAATTTCTAGGGGATACTTCATTAGTTAGAAAAACGAGCTAAATTCCTACTGCCCTGCTAAGGAAGCTTTGACCCCCAAGGTGGGGCATATTACCTCTTTCACTGGGCACTAATCTCCAACTGGATCCCAAATCCAGTTTGGATTTTCACTTGAATCAGAACCTAGAGACAAGATCCTGTGTTCTCTCTCAAATATTGGATCTTGGCATATTGAGTTCACACACCCACACACCCACACACCACCATGTCTCAGCTCAACTTCCTTCACTTACAAAAACCCTCAGTGACAGCAACCTATTTTACTGCTTTAAGAGATATTCCTACTATGTGATATTTTACCACTAGTTCTGTTATCATTTTACAGTGACTACATGCTGAATATGTTTATGGCCTATTTGTTTTTTTACCCCTTCAGATGTAACTGGAATTTGATCACTATTACCTGTACAGCAGGAAAACAAAGGGAGGCTCCTGGAATGTGAAGATTTTACTACAGCTGTTATGTATCATCTCAGAGAGGTCAATCATTGTAAGGAAAGGCTGGCTGATGTCTCCAGAAACAAGGGGGCAACCTCAAGAGCTGAAGTAGGGACCTTTGTCCTCTGGGCAGGAGTCATTTTTGTCACATGCTTCCCTTGCAGCAGCTTGGCTCTAGTCTGCCCCTCTCCACACAGCTTGTGCACTTGACCCAGTATGTGAGCTACACCCTTTCTTTCTGCTGATTCATTATCATCATATTGACTTGTGTATACTTCATCACAATTTTAGATTGCTCTAAAGCATAAGGACCCTGTAATTTTTTTTCATGTTGAAGACTGAACTCAAGGCCTCATAAATTCTCTATGGCTAAGCTTCACAGTCAGCACACAGTATAAATATTTTGGCATGAATTTCATGTAATTTCAAAATACCAACATTAACATTAATTCCTATATCTTGACAAAATGTAAATTATGATTGTGCACAACTTCTGCATTAGTTCTAGCAGAAATGTAGTAAAAACCATATAAATAATTTTAATTGCTAAAATTTTTAACAAGTGACTAAATTATAGTTTAGTAATAATGACTAGGGCAGTCACACTAGATTATAAAGGAAATGGGGAATACATGAAATTAACAATAATATCATATACACATATATTTAGTTCTATAATATATTTAGTAGGAAATTAAAATATAATAGGTTGAATTTTTTAATTTGTTCATCTGTACTAAACCTTTGGAATTCAGTACATACTTTACACTTCTGGAATCTCTCAGCTTGAAGTAGACACACTTAAAATATTCCATAGCTACTGCATGGGCAAAATACCACTTACCTTCAGATTCTACTGTACCAGAGGAAGGACAAAATTTGGTCTAATCTTTTTGTTACAGTATTCCCAGGAAAGAGATATGGAAAATGGGGTTCTTGATAAGATAAATAATAGTGCCCATGTGCTGATGGCCTGGAAGATGGGATAGAGCTTGAGAAGGTAACAGAGTAAGAGACAAGAGGGGACCTTGCCTTGGGTTATTGCTAGAAATTGGGTCTTGGAGAATATTCCCTATTTTCTTAGTTCCCTTTCTCCCAATTTCACTATCTTACTCTCCTATTGTTAAGTTCCTTAAGATGCTTGCAGGGAACTTGTCCTTATTGTGTTTTTCAAAAGAGAAGAGGAACACAAGTCCATCCTTGGGTATATAGAAATCATCAATAAACACGGGGAAAGAACCTCACCTGGGACAGGAGAACAGAAATTTTCATATACATACCTTCCAAGAATTTTATGCATGGGAGACACATGCTAGGACCACTCTCAGAGCTTATTCAACCAAACAATTTATTCTATTAACCTTAGTGTACTTCTCAAGCTTGAAATAATTCCATTTCCAAGATTTGTGCATATGTGTGAAATAATCATATCATAGGAAAAAAGGCCAAACTTTGCCAACCTAAGCGTCATACTATGTTTGATGAATGTATAATAAATCTGATGATACTGTTACTAACCTCTATTGTAATTGTATTCACCTCAATTGCTCCCCCAAATCCTCTCAGATCTACTACCACCTTCCTACCACATCACTTCTTGTCTCCCCTCTCATTTTTAAAAATAATCCTTAGCATCCAGTATGTACTTCCTGTGTACTCATGGGAGTGAAGCTACCCACTAGAGAGTGCTCAATCTGTAAGAGGTAGCATCCCTAAAGAAAATCTACTCTCTATTCCTAGAAGCTGTCAATAGCTCCTAAGAGATTCTGTGTCCTTCTCCTCTCCATGGCAGAATACTGTCTGGCTTTGTTTTATACGTGCTCTTGGTTCATTAGTACAATGGTCCTGGCAGAGTCAGAAGACACTGTTACAGTTTGGTCCTCCTCTTACTCTTAGAATATTTTTATCCCCTCATCTGTGGTGGTTCCTGAGCCTTGTATGTATTGGGAAGTAATAAAGATATCCCTTGTAGAACACTTCACTGACTCACGTATTCTATGACTTTCTTCATTAACCACCACCCACTGCTCAAAGAAACTTCTCTTAGGAGTTGTTAGAGCTACACTAAGTATATCTGAGTAGTGAAATTTAACACTGTGTTCATTTAGCAGAATAATAGAAGTAGTCTCACCTCTGGGACTTGGGGAATACCACCAACTTTGGTTCTTGGCCATTTTTACAGTATCAGTCATGTGTTTCCTTCAGTAGAGTAGGCCTAAATTCCAAGCAGAAAGTAGTTTCTTTCCATCCACCATGACATCCATGCCACTATTGCTCAGATGGGCATATCCATGAGAGTCATTACTGTAGTTCACAGCTGGGTAAGACTGTTGAAGACATGTTCTCCTAGTAGCCTACACAGCACATTTCTATACTATAACAGCTAATTTATAAGTACCAATGTGAGTTCTCCATACCTTGTGACATAAGTCTATAGTATCTTCAGCAATAGAATCATGTCATGAAGTTCTGAAGGGCAACTGATTGCAATAACATTAGCCTGTATTGTTTAAGATGTCTCTGGGACCCTCAGACCAGCAATGTTGGGAAAAATATACAACATTAAGCACTGAACTTTTTATTCAGCAATATATGACTCTTGGAAGGGAAGCTATGCGTTGTTTAAGCTAATCATGCTATTGTTTAAGTGTATATTTTCTCTGCATTTATTTATCCCAAATCCCTAAAGACAAAATATTATTTCCCATGATTTTCTTTATGCCAAAACATCATTTGTTGACCTTTCTGGATGGGCAGTTTTTAAACCAAGTCATCCAGGTAGTGAAATCATTCATGACAGGAAATGTGTTATGATCCCTACATGGCTATGGATGACTAGACATACTCAATGGCATTTTTAGGCATTGTGTATTGGACAAGATGGAGATCTAGCTGTCTGGACTGCTCAGCCCCTTTCAAAGCAGGATAAAGTGATATATGAAAGAATGTGGATTAAGAGATTTCCCGGGTTAAAACCCCAATCTTACTAAGAACTTTATATACTTCAGTGACTTAACCTATGCAAATCTCTCATCTGTAAAAAGAAATTTTCACTGTGTCTATATCTTGGCTATTTTGAGAATGAATTAAAATAATATATGATAACTATTTGAATATGCCCTTACACATATGTTTGTGTGTTTCTTTTCTCACTTAGATAGTGCTAATCATACACTCAGCACATCGTTCTTTCTTTATGTTAATCTTTCTAACAACTAAATAGATGGGTATTATAATTCACATATATCCCATGGTACAACCAGAGCTAACAAGAGCTAACCAACTTTATCCTAACTACACAACTAGCATGAGAGAAAGTCGGGACTTAAAGTTAAGGATGATTGAATTCAAAGCCTAATTCACCTACTTCACAAGAATTATTTCTGTCCCAAGAGACGTAAGATATAAATGAAGGTGAGTGTTGACAGTCAGTATCCTTTGGGGGAGTTTTATTTCCATGACATGCGATAGATTACTCCAGAACACATCCTCAGGATCGTATTTTATTTCCATGCAGCCTCATCTCCAGCCCCCTGTCCTATTCATTTTTATGCTTTTGACTGTCAAAATGCAAGACCTGCCACTGAGCCTGGGTGCTCTGTACAGTCAGGTCTCGCTGCCGTCAAGTCATCAGTGATGTGTTGAAAAGGTTTGTTCTGGTTTGCTTTGCAGAGAGTGAACTGGTGCCTCTTTGGACCCAAATCAGGCACACTGCTTGAATAACAGGGCTGTAAGAACCCAATCAAAAGGTTCAGGCTTCTGCTCCTGGGACCGCAGTGATGGAACAGAAGGCAGCTTTACTGTCATTCTCTTCCTTAACAGTAGTCCGGAAATGGTTTTCATGGTTGTGTAGATTGACCAGAATTCTTTTGCAGTTGCAAAACATTATTTTATCATGCTTTGGGTTTTGAAAAAGAGGTTCAGGTTTTGAAATGATCCATCTA
This sequence comes from Mesocricetus auratus, assembly GCF_017639785.1. Taxonomy (NCBI): domain Eukaryota; kingdom Metazoa; phylum Chordata; class Mammalia; order Rodentia; family Cricetidae; genus Mesocricetus; species Mesocricetus auratus. The sequence continues at coordinate 31,012,564 of NW_024429190.1, read as the reverse complement.
AGACAGACTTTGCCTTTGTAGCTTTGGAAAAAAATACACACATACACCTGTGTAGAAAGGTGCAAATGCATTGCATTTAAGGGTAGACCCATTACAAAAGTCAGTGCTTTTAAATCCTGAAAAATCAGGGCTTGGAAGGGAATGCATCCTTTGCTGATTGCAGGGTAACTAGTGCAGCTAAATGGGCTCCAGACACTACTAGAATAGCAGATCTCCACGTGTAACTACAGAGGAATATATAAGAAAGAAAAAGACAGATGGTGTACTTAGGTGCACTTAAGTCTGATTGCATGAGTTGATAACGAATGTTTAAATATGGCACTCCCATAAAATCAGATACCTGTAGACAATACTGGAATAACTACAGACTTGATATAGGGAAAAAAATAAAGGTGTGGATTCTAATTTTTGTTTTGTCATTATTATGATTGTCTATTTACTCTTGGGGAATTTTCATAACTTTTTCAGAGCCTAATCATAAAACATAAAACACCATCAGTATCATGTAAAATAGGTTTTTGGAAAGGAAAACAGCCTTAAAGATTATTTCAGAGGTGCAGAAGTTTGTAACCAGGTAGATGAGATGACAAAGGCCACAGAGAATTATTCTTCAGTCTACCTCCTTGCCCTGTCCTTCCCCTACCACAAAGCACCAGATTTCATTTTTAAGAAGATTTTATTTAAAAAGATAAGACTGGCAGGGAGCAAAATAATAACAGTATATAATCAATGTTGTTCAAAGGTGAGAAAATTTTCTACCCACCGCATCAATGACTATGGTTTTATTGGACTCGAATAAAATTAAGTAAATTTTTGTTTTTGAAGCACTGAGACACAGTACAAGTCCACATTTATGCTGTTTAAATAAGTGTTTTAAATATCTTAAAAATAAATGGTAAATACACATGCATTTTCTTAAATAGTGGCCCAAGCTTTTCCACTGTTTTCATGCATATACTGGACAAACAGCTCTTGAGTTACAATATTAAACTTCAAAATCACATAGAGACACACCTTTTGCCTTGATTAGCAGCCAAGGGCTGACTATAGTATGGGGGCAGTTCTGGAGAAGACTGGTCAATTCACTTCTGTGTAGGAATAGTGAGGAAACTGAAGACAGACAGTCCTGATGCCAAGTGTATGTTCCACACAGAAAGTAGACATTGATCAAAAACTGTAAATAAATCAGACCTGGCACTTTAAGTGCCTTAAATGTTGGGAGTTAAACCTTCAATTGCATCCTCATTCTTAAGGGGAGCAGTGAGCTTCCCATCAAAGAGACCAGTGGCATAATCAAGATGAGTAATGCTGCTGAATTCTGAAAGGACTTCACACTTTGAGTGGAAGACACAGTCCTGGGTACAGGGAGCAATGAAAGTCCACATGTTATTTACCATCTGTGTAGTGAAAGATACACATACTTTAAACCAGAGTTATGACAAATATCAGGAACCTTCTGGATGGCGGGCGATATGCTGTCCAATTGCCATCTCCAAGCAAGGTCCACATCAGGCTGCCAAAAACAACAGCTCTTCATAGAAAACTTTGGTGAAAATTGCCCTTTGAGAATCATGGTGGACAATTTCACATATAACCTGAAATATCCCAATAATTCTACATTTATAAATCATGTCAACACTATGTGGGCTTATAAATGCTGCTCCGGCTATTTATATCCACACACAGAGATAAATTCAGGAAGGGATTATGATACAAATGTCCTTTATATGTTTCCTAAATGACTTGTATTTCTCATCTCACCAAAATGGTAATAGGATCATTTGTTAAAATTGGTAAAGGCAAAGTAAGTATTGAAACACTTCAGCATATTTTGGGCAGACCTCAGACACAAGTTCAAAGAACCATGAGTTTGAAACCAGGCTTTCATGATTCCAAATGATATGTTAGATATGCATTTACACTCAGTGAGGTTTCAGGAGATAGTACTTGTGTGCTCTTGGGAATTTGAGGAAAGTTAAGATCTACATTAAATAATGTAGAAGTCCTACAATGCTCATAGGTGAAGAAGGGCTCAAAAGACTCCTTTAGGTGAGAACATATGAGAGAACTCAAAGAAAATGTTGTTTGTGAAATCAATAAATAGTTCATTGATGAAAAGGATTCACATCATAGAGTTGTTGTAATGGTTGCCCTAAGAGGTTCAAGATCTACACCAGAGATGCTCCATAATCAGTCTTTTTGTACCACTAGGAATTATAGAATCATAAACAGGAAATGCAAGTGTTGAAAACTGATGCTCAGAATTCAAGGAGATATAATGATCATGATGAGGGATCAGGATGGAGTGACAGCCAGAAAGATTTCTTCCACAGATCTACGATTACTGAAAACAAAATAGTACTCCAAAGCACTATTTTCCCTCTATTCCCCTCATTTCTTTCTTTCCTTTCTATTTTCTTCCCTCCTATCTCCCTCCATTCCTTCCTTTCTTCCTTCCTTACCTCCCTCCCTCATTCTTTCCTTCCTTCCTTCCTTCTTTCCTTCTATTCTACCTTCCTTTTTTACCTTCCTAGATTTCAGTCTGCCTTGTTTAGCTTTAGTCAACTTGACACAACCTAATATTAACTGATAAGAGGAACTTTAATCAAGAAGTTCCTCTATTGTGTTGCCTATAGATAAGTTTGTAGGGAATTTTCTTGATTAATGATTGGTATGAGAGGGCAAGCCACTGGGGTTGATTGTATAATATTGTATAAGAAGGCAGGCTTAGCAAGCCATGAGAGAAAGGCACAAAGCAGCACTCCTCCATGACCTCAGCCTTGCTATTTGTTTCTGGGTTCTCACTTGAGCTTCTGCCCTGACATCACTTCATGATGAACTGTGGTCAAATGAATAAGTCAGATTGCCTCTTGTGGTGTTTATTACACTGTGAGAAAGCAAGCTATGACACAGACAATTTTCACATCTGGCACTGCCATTAGTTTTGATTTTTTTAATATATATTAAAAGGACAGGGAAAAACAGCACACACATAAAAGAAACAACAGTATACATTTTAGTCTTGCTCCACAATTACCAGAATAGTTTTAAACGTTCTACCTGGCAGGAAACTGAAGGAAGAGAGACTGCTAAGATATATTATAGAACCTTAAACATGTGCATTATATATCAATAACATACTAGTTGATAAAATGAATCAACAGTGACAACTGTATTGGAGCCCTTGGTAGAACAAGTATAATAGAAAACAACATATTGAAGATGGAGAGAGGACATGACATTAATTGAATTTGGGGAAGTGTATTTTAGACACATGCTGAAAATAATTTCTAAAGATCCATTATCACATCTTGTAATTCACCTGATGATGGGGGCACAATACCTCACAGTTGTCTTAAGACTCTCAACATGCAGTGCATATGTAAGAATATTGGTCTACTCCACATGCTATAATGACCCAAAAGTCAGACACAGAAAAGGAGCTCAGAGCATTAAAAAAAACTTAGCAGGTTGGTACTCTCCAAAAGTCACCCTACTACCATTTGGATCATTAGTGGTTCCAGGATATTAATAGCATTGACATTGGTGGTTGGCAAAAGAAACTGTCTTAGTCTGTTCAAGCTTCTATGACAAACATCATAAACTGAGTAGCAGTTCAACAATTGAATCTAGATTTAGTAAATACTGTGTTTTGTTTTAAGAATAAGATTCAAATCTCACCTGGATGAACAGGTAGAGATCCTGTCTGGAGATTAGAGCATGGGCTCCGTCATGGGAAAGCCTTTCTCACAATCCAATCACCTGTCAAACTCCATGCATTGAAATGCTATTTTATTGGCCATTTGGATTTAATTAATCTTAGAGGTACCTTAATATTCAATCAATACCAATACTGTGTGGACCTTATGGAAGGTTCAAGAAAGATGATCAAGACCATTCTAATATGCAGAAAGCAAATGTGTTTCCAGAAAGCATCTTGGCAGCTGAAGAAAGAAATCATTATAAAACTCAACCATGAAATAGCTATAAAGAACATAGAATAAGTCAGAATTTTTCTGAATTGTAGTTTACTTACTTGGAAAACAGTAGATGTTTCAAAACACTATGAACTAAAGGAAAAAAACCAAGGGTACAAAGACACAGGAAAAACTCTACCACATGAAAGTAAGCTAAAGTAGAGAGACCACCTCGAATGTCCATTCCTGATAATGAACTTGATGTCTATAACCATCCTGGAGCCTTCATCCAGTGAATTATGGAATCAGAGGCAAACACCCACAGTTAAACACTGAACTGAACCCAAGGAACCCAGGGACACAGAGAGAGAGAGATGAGCAAATTGGCAAAGAATGGGCTGGCAAAACCCTCAGAGACAGCTGATCTGAACAGAGGAGAGCTCTTGGACCCCAGATTGACAGCTGGGAGGCCAGCATGGGACTGATCCAGACCCCCTGAATGTGAGAGTCAGTGAGGGGACCTGGGTAACCTATGGGGCTCTGGGCAGTGGATCAGTGTTTGTCCCTGGCATACAAATAGACATTGTGTGTCCATAAGACAAAGAGGGATGCTCTCTCAGCCTGGACTCTTAGGGGAGTGCCTGGACCCTGCTCTGAGTGAAATGACAGACTCTAGATATCCCCTATGTGGAAGGACATGGCGATAGGGTGGGAGGCTGGGGGGAATGGGGGTGTGGGAGGAGGGGAGGGAGAGGGAACTGGGATTGACATGTACAACAAGCTATTTTAAATTGAAATAATAAAAAAGAAAGAAAAATCTAGAACTTTTTCTTGGTAAAATCATAAAAAAAGAAAGTAAGCTAAATTCTTTCATTTGTTTGGTTAGCATTATCCCAAGGTATTTTATGTTGTTTGTGGCAATTGTAAAGGGTGGTGTTTCTCTGATTTCATTCTCAACTCTTTTATTGTCTGTATATACTAGGGCTACTGATTTTTTTAGTTGATCTTTTATCCTGCCACTTTGCTCAAGGTGTCTATCATCTGTAGGAGTTGCCTGGTAGAGTTTTTGGGTCACTTATGTGAACTATCATATCATCTGCAAATAGTGAAAGTTTGACTTCTTCTTTTCCAGTTTGTTTCCCCTTGGTCTCCTTTTGTTGTCTTATTGCTCTAGCTAGAAATTCAAGTACAATATTGAAGAGGTATGGAGAGAGGGGACAGCTTTGTCTTGTTTCTGATTTTAGAGGAATTGTGTTGAGTTTCTCTCCATTTAGTTTTATGTTGGTTGTTGGTTTGCTGTGTATTGATTTATTATGTTTAGGTATGTTCCAGTTATCCCTGATCTCTCCAAGACCTTTATCATGAAGGGGTGTTGGATTCATCCAAGGCTTTTTCAACATCTAGTGAGATGATCATGTGATTTTCCTTTCTCACCTTGTTTGTATAGTGGATTACATTGATGGATTTTCATATGTTAAACAATCCCTGCATCCCTGAGATGAAGTCTACTTGATCATAGTGGATGATTTTGTTGATGTGTTCTTGCATCCAATTTGTCAGTATTTTATTGAGTATTTATGAGGGATATTGGTTTGAAGTTCATTTTCTTAGTTGTGTTCTTGAAAGACTTGGTTATCAAGGTTATTGAAGCCTGGTAAAAGTGTTTGGCAATGACCCTTCTATTTCTATTGTGTGGAATACTTTGAGGAGAATTGGTATTAGCTGTTATTTGAATTTCTGGTAGAATTCTGCATGGAGGCTATCTAGCCATGGGCTTTTTTTGGTTAAGAGACCTTTGATAACTGTTTCTATTTCATTAGGAGTTATAGGTCTATTTAAATTGCTTATCTGTTCTTGATTTAATTTTGGTAAGTTATATGTATCCAGTAACTTTGAGTATTTAAAGAAAAATATTAAAGAAGATACCAGAAAATGGAAAGATCTCCCATTCTCTTGGAAAGGTAGGATCAATGTAGTAAAAATGGCAATCTTGCCAAAAGCAATCTACAGATTCAATGCAATCCCCATCAAAATCCCAGCACAATTCTTCACAGACCATGAAAGAACAATTTTCAACTTTATATGGGAAAACAAAATACTCAGGATAGACAAAACAACCCTGAACAATAAAAGAACATCCAGAGGCATTACCATCTCTGACTTGAAGCTCTATTATAGAGCTATAGTACTGAAAACAGCTTGGTATTGGCACAAATATAGACAAGTAGACTAATGAAATCAAATTGAACACCCTGATATTAACTGACACAGCTACAAATAACTAATTTTTGACAAAGAATCTAAAATTATACAATGGAAAAAAGAAAGCGTCTTCAGCAAATGGTGTTGGCATAACTGGATGCTGACATGTAGAAGACTGCAGATAGATCCATATCTGTCGCCATGCACAACACTTCAGTCCAAATAGAAAAAAGACCTCAGCCATACTGAACCTCTTAGAAGAGAAGAGAGGTAGTACCCTTGAACAAATTGGTACAGGAGAATGCTTCTTGAATATAACACCAGTAGCATAGACACTGAGATCAATTATTAATAAATGGGACCTCCTGAAACTGAGAAGCTTTTGTAAGGCAAAGGAAATAGTAAACAAGACAAAAAGGCAGCCCACAGAATGGGAAAAGGTATTCACCAACCACACATGTGACAGGGCTGATTTCCAAAATATACAAATAACTCAAGAAGCTAGTCACCAAAACACCAAATAATCCAATTAGAAAGTGGGGTACAGAACTAAATAGAGATAGAGGAGTCTAAAATGACTGAGAGACTAATAAGAAAGTGCTCAACATCCTTAGCCATCAGGGAAAAGCAAATCAAAACAATTCTGAGATACCATCTTACTCCTTTCAGAATGTCTAGAATCAAAAACACCAATGACAATTTATGTTGGAGAGGTATGGAGGAAGGAGAACACTCCTCCACTGCTGGTGGGAGTGAAAACTCATACAGTCACTTTGGAAATCAGTATGGTGGTTCCTCAGGGAAATGGGAATCAATCTACCATAAGATTCAGCAATCCCACTCTTAGGCATATACCCAAAAGATGCACATTCATACAACTAGGACATATGTTCAGCCATGTTCATAGCAGGTTTTTATTGCAATAGCCAGTAACTGGAAATGACATAGATGCCTGTCAACTGAAGAATGGATGGAGAAAATGTGTTACATTTACACAATGGAGTACTACTCAGCTAAAAAAAAATATGGAATCTTACATTTGAAGACAAGTGGATGGCACTAGAAGAAACCATCCTTAGCAAGGCAACCCAGTCACAAAAAGACAAGAATGGTATGGATTCACTCATATATAGATTTTAGACATAGAGCAAAATAGTACCAGCCTACAATCCACACCGCTGGAGAAGCTCAGAAACAAGGCGGACCCTAAGAGAGACAGACACAGATGCCCCCCGCCTCGGAGAAGTGGAAAGGGACAAGATCTCCTAAGCTAATTGGGAGCATGGAGTGAGGGTGAGAGGGAGTCAGTAGAAAGAGAAGGAAGGAAGAGGACAGGAGAGAGCATGAAGATTGAGTCAGGGGAAGAATAGAGGAGAGCAAGAAAAAGATACCAAAATAGGGAGCCATTGTAGGTTTAAAGAGAAATTTTAAAGGGAAATGTCCAGAGATCTACAACTGACCCCAACTAATAATCTGCATAATAGTCAAGAGACTATCTTAAATACTCTTCTCCAATAATGGCATTGATGACAACCTTATATGCCAACCTAGAGCCTGCTGATACATCCAGTAGCTGATGGAAGCAGAAGCAGACACTCACAGCTTATCACTGAGCTGCTCTCTGGAATCCAGTTGCAGAGAGGGAGGAATGATAAGCAAAGGGGTGAAGACCAGGCTGGAGAGATCCCCAGAAACAGCTGACCCAAACAACCCTGTTCAACAAAGTAATATCTGGAGAGATGACCATCCCTAACTTCAAGCTCCATTATAGAGCTATAGTCCTGAAAACAGCATGGTTGTGGCACAAATATAGACAGGTAAACCAATGGAATCAAATTAAACACCCTGATATTAGCCTATACATGTATGAACATCTGATTGATATCCAGGTCTTTGATCCATTTGGACTTAAGATTTGTGCATGGAGATAGACATGGGTCTATCTGCAGTCTTCTACATGCCAATATTCAGTTATGCCACCACCATTTGTTGAAGATGCTAACTTTTTTCCATTGTATAATTTTATCTTCTTTGTCAAAAATCAGCTGTTCATAGGTTTGTTGACTAACCTCTTAGCACTTGCAATAAAGACACACACACACAAACTCTCTCTCTCTCTCTCTCTCTCTCTCTCCTAGAAATAAGGGCAACACATGCATTCTCTTAGTACAAGCAGCTGGACGTCTTGCCTTTCTTTTCCTGATACCTTCATGACAACCTTATATGCCATTCTAGAACCTTCATCCAGTGACTGATGGAAGCAGAGACAGATACTCAGAACTAAACACTGAACTGACCCCCTGAAACCCAGTGACAGAGATGGATAGATGGAGGAATGATGAGCAAAGGGGTTAAGACAGTGCTGGTGAAACCCCTCAAAGACAGCTGACTGGACAAGGCAGACCTCTTGAACTTCAGACTGATAGCTGAGAGACAAATAGGAGACTGATCCAGACTCCATGAATGTAGCGTCAGAAATGTCTGGGGCCTTGGGTAGTAGATGAGTGTTCACCATGGTATACAAATGAACTTTGGGAGCCCATTCCACATGGAGGGATGTTCTCTCAGCCTGGACACATGGGGAATGGCCTAGGTCCTGCCTTGGAAGAAATGACAGACTTTGGAGATCCCCTCAGGGAGGGTCACACCTTCCCTGGGGAATGATATGGGGAATGCCATGGGAGGGCTGCTGGAGGGACAAGGAAGGAGGGGTGGGAGTGAGAGCAGGGATTGACATTTGAAGCATGCATGTTTCTAATTTAAATAAAAACATAAAAAGAAAGAACAAGGCTAGGGGCATCATAATATCTGAATGTAAACTCTGCTACTAGACCACAGGGACAAAGAGAATACAGCACTGGCCCTAAAGCCAACAGGTAAGCTATCAAAACAGAATAGATGGTACAGAAATAAACCCACAGAGCTACAGCCACTTAATTATTGACAAAATGCCAAAATCCTACATAGATTAAAATAAACATTTCTTTGACAAATGGTGCACAGAAAAATGGATGTTCAAAAGCTATCTATATATCTGCCACCTTGTGTAACAATCCATTCAAAATAACCAGAAATCTTAAGACTTGAAGTATTAAAACTGTTGGAGACAAACCATACAGAAGCATTACAAAATATAAAAGAACTATCTGAAAAGGATTCTAATAATATACATACATAATCACACACATATACATACTACAAACACACAGAGAGACTCATATGCAATCGCTCACACACATACCCTGTCATTCACAAACACACACTCACACAGGCACACACGTGCCACATACACAGCACACACACCCTCACATACAGACACTCACACACAGATAGACTCACACACAAGCACTCACACACCCATACATATATTCTCACACTCAGAGACGTACACTGTCACACAACACACACATATACACATACATACACATAGAAAGACTCGTACACAAGCCCTCACACATACACATACGTATACACATACGTATACTCATACACACACAGTCATGTATACCATCCCTGCACACACAAGAATTTACAATGGCGATTAATATTGATTGATACACTTCTACACAGCAAAGAAAAAAATCATCAGAGTAAAGTGGCAGCTACAGAGTGAGAGAAAATCATTGACAGTTACCTATCAGAAAGGGGTCTAACAATTAGAATATATGAAGAATGCAAGTATTACACACCTCTCCCAAAATCTTTCAGTCGACAGATTGACTAATGAACTAAACAGCAGTTCTTAAAACAAACAAATACAAATTGCCAATAAATATGTGAAATACTCTTCAACATCCTTAGCCATCAGAGAAATGAAAATTAAAACTACTTTGGGAACCCATCTCACCCCCAGTCAGCATGGGTTACATTAAGAAAACAATGCACACCAGAAGCCAATAGGATGTTGAGGAAAGGAAGTCTGTTAACTGCTGATAGTATGAACTGGAATAGTTGATATACAAGTCAGTGAGGATGTTCCTTAGAACACTACAACCAGAACTACCATATGACCCAGCTCTACCACTAGTACTCAAAAGCACTTAATGTCCTACCACAGAGATACTGGTACACATGCATTCATGTTCATTGCTACATTATTCACAGGGAGCTAAGAAATGTAAGCTGCCTAGATGTCCACTAACTAATGAGTGGGATAAAGAAAACAAGATACATACACAATGGAAATGCATTTAGTCATAAAGAAAAATGAAATGGAATTCACAAGAAAATTAATGGAACAGGAAGTTTTTATGTTACATAAAATAAGCAAGACTCAAAAAAATGACTCTACTGTAGGCTGTGGACACTAGACATGGAGTCATGAGAAGGGAAGACAAGATCTTAAAGGGGAGGAAGAAAAAAAGGGTAAGAGAACATATGTAGCACAAAGGCAGAATCAGGGCCAAGGAAGGCCAGCAAGGTGGGGTCAGGGAAGAAAATTATGTGAATGGACCTATTGTCATGCTAAACACTGACCAAAGACAACTTGGTGAGGACTGCAGGTATTTCAATGTATGGCTTATATTCCATCATGAAAGGAAGTCAGAGTAGGAAACCAAGGAAACCAAGGAAACCTCAAGCATGAACCATGAGGCAGAAACTAAATCAGAAGGCAGGAAGGAACCTTGCTTACTGCCTAAGACCCCATGGCTTGCCTAGCTTGCTTTTTTATATAATATAGGACTGCCTGCCTGGAGGTGGAGCTTCCCACAGTGGGCTGGGGCTTTCCATGTCAATCATTAATCAAGAGATGACTACGTACTTGCCTGTAGACCACTCTGATGTAATCATTTCCTAATTGAGATTCTTTGTCCCAGATGACCCTAAGTTTGGTCAAGTTGACAAAAAATACTTGGCACATGTCAATACAAATAAACTGTATTTGAAAATACTAGAACTTAATCCGTTTCTTTCTGTGCTAACTTAAAGAATAAAGCACTAAGAAAAAACTTTAAAGTGTGAGGAGACATGAATCTTTAACATATATGATCTTTAACACAGCTTCTTAACCAGACGCCATATGAAAGTGCAATAATTAAAAATGTACAACTTGGGGATGGGAGCTGCAAAGATTGCCCAGTGGTTAAGAGCACTCAGTGTTCTTGCAGAGGACATAAGTTCAGTTCCCAGCACCCTCAAGTCTGCATACAATAACCTGTAACTTCAGTTCCACGAGATTCAATGCCCTTTATAGCTACATACACACTTGTAGTACACATACACACTTGAAGGCAAAACACTCATACACAAAATAAATCAGTCTTTTAAAACTCTGAAGTCCTGGAAGTCTGAATCTACTCCTGGTTCTTGTCAAATGTTAATGTGAGGACTAGTAACTACTGGATGACAAAGTAGAGTTTTCTATGGCAATTGCATAGAAAGCTTTACAGTTAGCAACAATACATACTTGATTCCTATGCTTTCCAAACTGTATCTCTAATTTGGAGTGCTAGTGTCTGTATGATGTAGGAAACATTAAAAATAAAAAGTACATATTATTCAGTTTTTACCATCAGTGATTATGAACACCACAAACCCTGTCATTTAATCTTCTGGAACCAAGTGTCTTAATGAAGGAAGAACCATCAACATTCATACTCCTTGTGTTCATTTAATGAATAAATGGCCCAAAATTTGTAAATAACTTGGCATAATTTTCAAAGCCTTATGACAAAACAAACAAACAAACATGCTGCAAATAAGAAAGCATAAGTATTTCTAATGTTCTAGGAGTGAATGACCTTCTTGTGTCAGAGTGATATAGAGCTAGTTTTAGAGGCCAAAGAAATCCATTGAAGTTTTTGTTTTTATATGCCTGTTCAACAGCCTTGGAGGCTATGATATGTGGTAATGCACTAGTATTTCAATGTGGAGAAGGATTCCACTCTTCTGCTATCTATAGTCTTATGGGTTTTCCATAGTAGCTCATAATTCCATAGTGAATTAGTACATTATTTTTCTACTTTTTTAATTCATATTTTCTTCTGATCTTCTGAGAGCAGCATTATGATGTTTGCAAAGCACCAATTCACTGATTTCATGATATGTGATTGATGGTGTGATATGGTCATCTCATTTTAATTTGAAGAGTGATGATTTAAATGAGAGGTTAGGAAAAGCCGCTCACATTGGTTATTGAAATACCCTCTGGACTTAACAGTTCTTCATATTGAGCTGTTGAGAACATGGAATATAATATAACATTAGAGATGTGTGGTGACTTTCTTCCCTTCATGACTGGAGACTGTGGAGCCAAGATGGAAAGCATAGTTAAACAATAGATAAAGAATGAGAATACAATTTGATTTTCTGTGGAACCACATGGTTGTGAAATTATATTGAGACTAAAAGTTTTAGCGTATTGGTCCAAAAAATTATTTGTCCCTTTAAATAGACAAATTTGTATCCTATCACTTGAAACTCAACAATACAAAGGCATTCTCTTTAATTCAAATCATTGGAACTCTAATGCACTTGAACACATTCAACAGAAACAATAGTAGGCATTACAAGCCTTTTGGGCTGCTCAGCCATGCTTTGCAGGCCTGTCTCAATTGAGCACTTACTGTCAAGATTCAACCAGCGAACTACTTTTACCAACTTCTTGTCTTGCCATTCTGTCTTTCCCTTAAGAGTCTGAATATAGCATTTGAGCTCTTTATAACAAAATAGCAAGATTGTTTTGCATAAACACACATGACTTCTTCCAGCTCATTCCCAAATTAGTCTTCTCCATCAGTGCATAGAGATGCCCATGGCATATGGCTCAACTACAGTATTACATTCACTCCCTACAGAGATTCTCTGGGTCAGCTCTGGAGACAGTAATTACTCCTTGCACAGAAGTAGCTATGTATCATCAAGGGGCTTGTGTAATTGATGTTTCTTATAGTGTGCTTCTTTTTAGAGATGCCTTGGAGAGCTGAAGACTTACTTATGTAGATGATATTTGCTTTACTTATTTTAAAAATGGATTATAATTTTATGATGAATTTATTCCATTATTACATAGCCCCTAAATTCACATCTCATGCACCTCCTTGATAATGATAGATTATCTCTAGAAAAGTCGTTGGGCACTTTGAGAAAACAAACAGCATTTAATTATTGATAATTATGACCTCATGTGAAATTTCAAATTAGCATTTATATATGAATATTAGAAAATCAATTTTTCACACCAAACATTTCCTTTCACGGCTTTGAAGACTCACCTTTTCATTTTCTAGGCAAAACATGTTCTTGCGAAATAGAAACATGAAAAAATGTCATTTGTTTTTAGTTTTTGAGAATGTAACCTTTCACATTTCACAGCCTAGAGATTCATAATCACTGTGCAAGCTACAATCACTAGAGCCTCTTAGACTAATAGGAATGTAGAGGCGGGAGTTTTAAGCGTGCACACATCTGATATAGGACCTTATTTGAAGAACATTACAGCTAAACTGCAGAGAGCATAGGGCAACAGAAATGATAAATGGAATGGAAGGGATTACTGAACATATGAGAAGAGATTAAGAAAATGGGGTTGTTTAGTCTTGAAAGAAGATGAGTCTGAGGTGAATTGATTGAGGAATTTGAACTAGCTAAGGGCCACAATGCAATTAAGTTTGATCCATTTGAAGGTGCACCTTCAGGCATAAATATGTGAAAGGCAAATTAAAGGGCTCTTCTTTTACAGAAAGTGTGGTGATAAGCAAAGAAAGGATTTGTAAGTACTAAGCTAAAATAAAGCAGTATTATCCTACTTCAGAAAAATATTTGTAGTGTTTAATTGGAGACTGTCATGAACAGGAGAAAGATAGTTCAAGTAAGAATCTGAGTTGCCATATTATAGACGAAGAGATTTTATTCGTTCTTTGCTAATCATGCTATATTAGCACTAAGATATTTGCCTGGGATTTTGACTTAGTGTCATGCTGTTTCTGTGATTTTTATGAGCTGGTTTCCTCATCCACTATAAATACTACAAAAATAATGTTTGAATTATTTCATTAGATATAAACAGATAATTTGCAAACATATTACTTAAAATACAATATAGTTGGTATATAAGTAGATACTTAACAAATTTGCCAATGCAAAGACAGTTAAAATACGTGTATTTAATTAATTTATTTTTTTATTCTATGACAGTTTCATATTGAATGTACATATTAACCTGTCTCTCCTCCACCTGAAATTCACAGTTTCCCTCAAATAATTCCTCTCACTTTCAAGTCTTTCTGGGGGTGTGTGACATACTGAGTTGAAACAGCATTGCCCATGATCCACTAAGTAAGCAGTTTTTCTTAGTGTTGTTTAAGAAAGAGTATATGTGTTGTGGCTTGAATAAGAATGGTTGTATGTAGTTGGGCATTGGTGGCATATGCCTTTAATCCCAGCACTCGGAGGCATAGGGAGGTAGATCACTGTGAGTTCGAGGCCAGCCTGGTCTACAGAGCAAATTCCAGGACAGCCTCCAAAATAATATAGAGAAACCCTGTCTCGAAAAACAAACAAACTAACAAAAAAACAAAACAACAAAAAAAATGGTCCTATGCTTATAGATTTGAATGGTTCCTCATTAGGGATAGTTGAGTGGGGTTAGGAGGCACAGTCCCCAGGAGGAAGTGTGAGTCACTGGGTATGGGCTTTAGCATTTCAAAAGCTCAAGACAGGCTCATTGTCTGTCTCTTCCTGCAGATCCAGATGTAGAACTCTCAGCTATCATTTCTCCTCATGTGGTGTCATGCTTTTTGCCAAGTCAATAATGGACTAAACCTCTTAAGCTGTAAGCAATCCCCTATTAAATATTTTCCTTTGTAAGAGTTGCTGTGCTCATGATGTATCTTCATAGTAATAGAACTGAGAGTATTTAATATAAAGAAAGCACTTTGTAAGAAATTTGAGTTATTTTCTTCAGTTCTACCTTCTTCCAAATCATGACCTGAATATAAACCAAAAATATATAATATAATGTATCCATATTGGGTACAAGAAGAAAATAAACGTCTCTAGTAATATAACCTATAGTACATAACAAGACTACAATGTACCCTATGCATTTCTATGAACAAAATGAAACAGATTCTAATGAAAATAAATCCCAGAATTTTAAAATCTAATAGTATATTTACAATGAAAGCATATCACAGGTCATGGTAATAGTCATGGATTCTTAGTATTTTGACCAAATAAGTATCTTCTGAGATGGCTACTAGACAAGATACAAGTATCATAATGATCAAGCTTTTGATCACAAAATAACATCACAAAATTTCCATATATAATTATGATAATATTATATAATAATATGTGTATTCGCCGGGCGTTGGTGGCGCACGCCTTTAATCCCAGCACTCGGGAGGCAGAGGCAGGCGGATCTCTGTGAGTTCGAGGCCAGCCTAGTCTACAAAGTGAGTTCCAGGACAGCCTCCAAAACAATACAGAGAAACCCTGTCTCGAAAAACCAAAAAAAAAAAAAAATAATAATAATATGTGTATTCACTGCCCCAAGGAGAGCACTGGTAGTAAGGAATAACAGCAGAATTTGAAAAATAAGGAAAGGAAAATTTATTTAATTTATTCTTTCTTGAGACTTTAGGATGGCTATTCCTTAGTAATAAGGACAATAATTGATAAATGGACTTTATTGATTAAGGTGACTGGATCTTATTTTAGCTACTTTCTAAAAGACATCTATAGAATCATTAAAGTGTATTTAAATTTAATATCTATCATCAAAATGAATAAATGCTATTAGTAGCAACCAAATAACCAAAAGGCAAAGGAGGAAAAACAGAAATCCAGAAAATGATTCAAATGTATATAATTATACACCTGTGATAGTAAGATAATCAATTAAGATTAATATTTTTGAAACTAGATGGAAAGAAAAATAATATTAACTTAGAATTTAGACATATGAGAAGAAATAAAATGGAAGTATTAGTATCCAACACCATACCAGGTGTTGATAGGTTCATTTTACAAAATATTAAACACAATAGAAAATAGAGTAAGAGAATGAGAAGATAAGGGAGTGAGAAATATCAAGTTTGAGAAATCGAAAGAACAAAGAGGATTCAGAGAGGACTATAGTAGACATGTAGAGCAAAAGAAAGAATCCTAAAAGACATGTTACCCAAGTTTCAGAATACAGAAGAAAAAAAAAGGGTAAAGAACAGGTAGATACCCACACATTATTTTTAAAACCAATATTAGATACAAAGGCACTGATTTCAGAGCTTAGTGGAGTCCGGTAAGATAAATACAAAGAAATGTGAGCAACCATATTAGAAATATTGAAAGAAAAATACAAACAGTCTAGAGACATAGTTTAGTGATGACATGCTTGCTTAATGTTTATGGCCTTGGCTTTAATCTTCTGCAGCATAAGAAAAAGACAGAAGTAAGAGAATAAACAGGAATTATAAACAAAAACATGAAAAATAATCATAGTTTTCAAATGATGTGATATTGGTATAAGAAAGACTTTTGACTTCTAAGTAGAAAAATGAGAGGAAGATGGTAATGTAATTACTTTTCATCTGTAAAAGAATGTAAATACCAAACTTGGTTCCAAATGTCACTGATATGAACCTAAATTTGAACTTCATTATCATTGTGTTGTTGCTACCCCTCACCCACGATTTTGCAACACAAAAAATAAAATTCACAGTACTGCTCTATAAGTCAGAAGTCTGCCACAGTGTTTTTGAGGTGAATATATTGGCAAAGGTACAACCAATCTTGAAGTTTCTAGGAGAGAGGCCATTCTCCCACATGGTCAAACTCCTAAAACACATTCATATTTCCTAGGTTGTGTCCTTTTACCATCTTCTAAACATGTTTATGAGAATATAGAGAAGTTATGAAAAAGAGTAAATACATGGTAAGCAAACTACTTAAGATGACTAATATATTGCGATGAGGAAATGCACACGGACCCTAGCATAGTTCTGCAGTTAGGAATCACCAACTTATAGAAGTTCACTGGCAAGTAGTCATTGTTTCTGAAAGTTAATTGTTCAATGCATGTTTTAGTTTTATCAAAAGTCACAGTCTAATGCTGCTGCAGCTAAAAGTGTACTAACAGCAAATAAGTGAGTATTGAAAAACTATAATATCCCATTTTGTTGTATTATACTTGCTATTATTGCTAATTCTTCATACGATTGATATCTATTCTATTTCTGTATGATTTACTTCCTAAAAGTTCACTGAAAATTTTCCAGCATGTTACATTGTGATTTGGAGTTCATTATCACAACAGCATTCATACCAGGAGAACCAGTAAACACTGCAACTCATAAATTTATTTACTTTTTTGATTTATTGTCTATAAAGTGCTAAATAATATCCCAACCTTGCTGCTTAATTATAATTTCTATTAGCAAAGAAATTTATTTTATTAAGGTGCCAAACTCTAATGTTTATCTAATTTGATTGTTATAATGTTTGAAGACATAAGTAAACCATAAAACCATTCATATTCTGTATATATTTCTTTGTTGAAAGCATGAATCATTTTGATACAGCATATAAAAGTTTGGAAAATTTCAATGGAAGCTTTTTGTGGGAATTGATTATATAAAATTCATGAGAGTGTTGCCTATTTTCTCATTATTTAACAACTTGATATTATTCTCTATCAGGAAAAAGCAGAGATGCTTCCCACTTACAGTGGCTTCATTTTTTAAAAACACACAGAATTTAAATTGTAAATCAACATGCATTTAGCACTCTTAACCTACATGGCAAACCTTATTCACACAGCACACTGAAACACATTGGTTAAGTACTCTGAATTAGGCTGGCAAGGATAGTGGCTTGTCCTGTGTCATGCAAGACTTTTGGGCCACATGTTGCTACCTCCAGGAAAGATATCAAATATTTAAAGTAAGTTTTAATGAAGTTATATTGATTTTGTCCATTATAAAATCAAAAAACTGTAAGTCATTCATTTAAACAATCTGTAATAATCTATTTAACAAACTCATATATACAAATGCCTTTCCCTCAGACAAGTAACTCATTATTTACTGGTGTACACCAAAGAAGGTCCAAAATATATTAACAGAACAAAGATGGGCTGTATGTGTTAAATCTTCAAAGGTAAAGTTATTAATGTAAGGACAAACAGGTAGGTTGGAATTCCTGGGATTATCAGAAATTGAATAATGAACTTAGAAAACTACACTAAATATGATGCCATTTTTAGGTGTAAGAAAGATAGGGATTTCATTCATTTCTATTCAGAATGATTACTGATATATTTGGAAACATTATTTTATTATTTGATTTTTTAAAATATTATTCTAATTATCATCTATCATCTCCCCCTCCCCTACTTATTTACTGGTGATTCTTTTAATAAAATCACTTCATTTTCTCTTCTCCTATCCATTTGTGTGCATGCATGCATGCATGTATGCATGTGTAGGTTCTGACCTTATTATAATCATCTATTATGCCATTAAATACTCTTTAAAACATAATTTTAATGGTAGCATAACATATCATTATATATGTTATTATTTATTCTCTTTCTTGTCAACAATGCTATTGGGACTATTGTTTCCCACATATTTCTTTGGGAAATTTCTCATTCCCACATGATAGAGACTTAGAAGTATACTAAAAGGCATTACTTGTTTTTAACTCTTCATATACAGTAACATTACCAACTGCCTTACAGAAGGGTTGTGTTACTTTATAGGCCTTCTAGTTGAAGGATATTCTTTTTATACAAATACATTTGACATTGAATATCATTACTTAAAAATATGTTTATCTGTCTTTAAAATTGAAAATGCATACCGCATTGGCATGTTCATTTATATTTCCTCCACAACTATTAAAATTAAGTAGTTTTTAAAAAAAATATTGATTTGGGTGTGGGCCTCTGCATCTGCTTCCATCCATTACTGAATGAAGGTTCTATGATGATAGTTATGGTGGTCACCAATCTGATTAAAAGATAAGGCCAGTTTAGGCAACCTCTCCACTCTTGTTCAGTGTCTTAACTGGGGTCATCCTTGTGGATCCCTGTTTCTCCCTAGACCTGCAATGGCACCATCTATCAAGATCTCTTTCCTTGCTCTTCCATCCCATCCCTCCCACAACTCAGCATCCTGTTTTTCCCTGGTGTTCTCATTCCTCATGTGAGTTACAGGAGTCCAGGTAAAGAGAGGGATGAGGGGATTACATGAGCAAGGGGAGTCAAGATCATGACTGGAAACCCACTGAGATGGTTGTCCTGAGTGTGTGAACTTATGAGAGTTCATGGACTCTAGACCACCAGCTGGGGAGCCTGCAATGGACTGAACCAGGGCCTGTGCATGTGTGCAACAGTTCTGTAGCCTGATCTGTCTGTGGGACCCCTGGCAGTGGGACCGGGATCGACTATCCCTAGTGTATGAGCTGGCTTTTTGAAGCCCATTCCATATGGCTGGGTGACTTAATGGTGGGGAAGTAGGGGATGGGGGGAGTGATGACGATGATGACTTTGTCCTGCCTCAACTGAATTTGCCAGGCTTAGTTGACTCCCCATGGGAGGCCTTATCCTTTCTGGGGAGTGCATGGGTGTGGGTTGGGGGGAAGTGAGAGGAGGAGGAAGGAAGGGAGGGGGAACTGTTGTTGGTGTGCAAATTAAATGAAAATAAAATAAAAATGTATTGGTGTCTTAGTTACTTTTCAATTTCTGTGACTAAACAACATGATTAAGGCAACCTACCAAAGAACATATTTATATTGGGTCTCTTGGTTCTAGAGAGCTAAAGTCCATGAATATTTTGGCATGGAGCAAAGCAGTAAGCAGAGAGATATGGTGCTGGATCAGCAGCTTAGAGGTTCTACCATCATCTACAAGTCGGACACAGGGATGGCTAACTGGGAATAGTGGGCTTTTGAAATATCAAAGGCAACACCCCATAATATTTCTCCTCCAATGAGATCACATCTCCCAATCCTTCCCAAACAGTTTTAACAAATGGGGATTGAGTATTCAAATATATTAGCCTATAGGGGCCATTCTCACTGAAACCATCACAATTGATTATAAGTATATTTTTTGTGATGTAACGTGCATTCTTCCCACCAGCATCTTGGGTTCTGCAGCTGTCTCAGCCCCCAAATAGCACACAAAACACTATATTAATTATGAAGCTCTTGGATGTTAGCTAAGGTTTCTAATTGGCTAGCTCTGAATTATGTTAACCCATAATTACTAATATATATTTTATAAGGTCTTGTCTTTCCCAGGATGCCATGCTGATGTGTCCTGTCCTCCTGCAATCACATGGTGACTCGCTACCCTTTACTACATTTCCCAGAATCCTCCTTGACTCCTAGTCCCACCTATCTTGCTTCCCTATTGACCAACAGTGCTTTATTTACATATACACAGAAGGACTTCCCCCTTCACTGTTGTTTGTTCATATTTTTCACTTCAGCTTTCCAAATGTTTTCTTCATTAGTAGCATTTTATTTTGCTTTCAGTGGCACTAATTTTTATGTCCTTTATCTCCAAATTTGTATTTGTACCCTAACACCTATGTTTTGGCCTAGTATATAAAGGTAGAAAATTAGAGAAGGTTTCTTTCTAAGGATTTCCATGGTTGTCATTAACAGAAACACACAAAAGCTTCCTCTCCTCTTATGTCTTTTAAGGAAAGGTTGAAAGATGTCATCCACAAACAAGGACAGTCCTTAAAAGATAGCACATTGATCTCCAGAACTCTGAGAAATGCATTTCTCTCTAGCCACTGAATTTATAGTATTTAAACACAGCATTCCAAATAGACAAGAGTATTTGAAATGAGTTGTTAGCCCATAGAATCACATATACTAATATTAGCCAGTTTGTTACTGTTTACTAAGAATTACCTGCCTTTTTACTGTTATGGGATATGAAAATTTATAGCACCCCAAGGGTCTCATATGCATGGTAGAAAGCTGTTTATTCATGTAATAACATAAACCAATTCAAATATAAGACTAGAGTCAATGCATATTCCTAGCAATAAACACACGTCAGGAAATATTATTAATTGGAAATATTTTTGATAGTGTTGGGTATGTGTTAGAGGAAAAGCAATGTGCAGAGTGAAGGAAGCAGTGAAAACGTGAATAAAAATGAGCAAAAATATACATGTGTTAGATGAATAGAAAGTAGGATTTGGGGCATAGTGTTCTGAGCCTATGAGCAGGCATCCAGTATTTAAACCTCATTTTGGACATGAGTTTTGATGCTTTCTCATCATCAAAGAGGTTATGTTCACCCTCCAGTAAAGACTATTTTAATGTCCATGGCAGAGACAAAAAACAGACTATGCTGATCACAGCAGTGAGAGGCCAATGTGTACTCTTGAGGCAATATCTTATCTGAGTGATTTCTGTGCTGATGGGGGAAGTCCTTCTGTGTGTATGTTGACGAATAAAACACTGTTGGCCAATAGGAAAGCAAGATAGGTGGGAGTAGGAGAGAAGGAGGATTCTGGGAAATGTAGTCAAGAGTAGAGAGTCACGATGTTATCCTGGGGAAAAGAGGACACATCAGGGTGCAGTCCTCGGAAAGGTAAGTAAGTCCTTATAGAAATATATATTAGTAGTCATGGGTTAATATTTAAGACAGAACTAGCCAATAGAAGTCCTGGACATTGGCTTACAGCATTGTTACTAATACTAATACTAAAGCAGTGACTGGACCTGGGCAGGAATCCTGCAACACTGTGCCAGAAACCTGTATGTATGGAAAGCTAGAAGACTGCAAGGTTTAGTTATTCCCCACAAATGGATGGTTGTTTAGAGATGTACAGATGAATGATGAGATACACTTCTCCAAAATCTTAATTTGACTCGAATTTAGGGTTTTCATAGATGTCTCTCAGGCTTATCGGTTTTTTAGATTGCCTGAGCAATTTAATTGTTTGCCTTTCAACACCTCCTATTCTGTTTGAAATTGACTAAAAAACAATTAGAAGTATTCAAACAACAGAAGATAACTTCAAAAGCATTTGGTAGCCTTAATTGAGACAGGATTTTCTCTCATGCTGCAAATGACAAGAAAATGGTATATAGTATAGAAAATGACTGTTTTGAAAAACACAAAACACGCAGTTGTAGTACCAAGGCGGTAAACAACTGATAAATGATGTATAACTGGTCCTAACTCCTACAGAAGAGGAGGCTTACAGTTCTGAACTGAACTGCAAAGGAAAAGGCCAAGCTCAATATTGGGTCCCATAGAGTAAAGGAACAAAACGCAAAAGGACAAGACTGTTAAAATACTAAGTTCAGGGGCTGCAGAGATGACTCAGCTGGTAAGAGCACTTGCTGATTTTGCAGTGGGACCAAGTTTGGCTTCCAATCATTGACATCAGATATGTCACAAATACCTATAATTATAGCTCCAGGGGAATCTGAAGCCTCTGACTTCTGCAGGCACTGGTACACATGTGCATATACCACAAAACCCACACAGATAGAATAAAATAAACTAAACATTAAACATAAAATAAACATTAAAAATACTATGTTGTCATTTGAAAAAAGGGGCCCCTAAAGGGGGTGGTAATATTAGGAGATGGGGCCTTGTTGGAGAAAGTGTGTCACTTTGGGGTAGGCTTTGAGTTCTCCTAAGCACAAGTTACTCCGAGTGTCTCTATCCACTTCCTGTTGCCTTCTGATCGAGATGTAGTCAGTACCATGTCTGCCTGTATGTGTCCATGCTCCTCACCGTAAAAATAAGCCAAACTTCTGAAATATAAGCAAGGTACTACCAATATTTTCCTTTGCAAGAGTTGCCATGGCCATGGTATCTCTTCACAGCAATAGAAACCCTAAGACATACTAAGATCAAAACTTTCTTCCCCTCTCTAGGATGTTTCAATGGATATTGAGATCTACTTGGAACAATGTTGGAAGATACTAAAACTCACTTTCAACCCCATAACCTTATGCAGAAAGAATGGAGTTGAAAAGGAGGGCATTGCTATGATTATTCCCTCCATAAAATATTTAATACATGGCTATTTATAAATTTATCTTTTGCAAAAATATGCATGCAAAAATCGAAATTGTGTATTATTTATCTCAGTAAACTGTAAATCTAATGGAGAGCTGTCTTTCATCCACAATGAATTTCTAGTACTAGAAGACTGCAGAAATGTATGTGCTTATTCCTTGTTAATTTTCTGGACTTGAAGATTGCTCTTGGTTTGCCTGCCATGCACAAAGCCCCAAAATCCATCCCCAGCACACACACACTCACTCACACACACACACACACACACACACACACACACACACACACACACACACACTGCTCTTTCTGAAAGTATGAGTGTCTCTTTGGACTATTTGCAGAGTTAGAAGGTTCAAGTAAATGAGAATGTTAGGTGGAAATGGATAGCATCATTACTTTTCCTTAAGCATCTTTCAATTTGGCATTGATATTACTGTAATTTCAAAGTTGGTTACTTGACTTTAATTACATTGTTAGCAACTAAATTTTGATGAGGTGTAAAGGAGGAATAGTTAATCACAAACTCAAATATCGCCTGGCACATCGTTTTCTTCCTCCCTGAATGTTGAAGGCACCCTAGAAGTTAGGGAATTGCATCCTGGTTGAAGCTTCCCATCGATTTTGAAACACACTTTCCATTTACATAAAGCATGTGCTGTCTCCTCCTCTTCTTCATGGAAAGAGGAAAACTTTATGTCTTCAACCAGTCAGCTTATGAAGGGGACTTCAGTACGCCTTAATCAGGAGAAACAAACACCCTGCATATGCAGTGCTCAGAACCTATCAAGCTTCCTTATCATTTATATGGTGGTTTAAATGAGAACTGTCCTCACAGGCCCACTAGTTGGTGGTGCTTCGGGGGCAAATGGCAGCAAATTTGAGATATGGAACCTTGCTAGAAGAGGTACGCCACTGGAATCAGACTGTCAGAGTTTGTGGTGTCTCCCACTTCTAGTTGATTTCCTTACCTCTGAACAGTTAAGTTGGGAACCCTCAGCTCCACTCTCTGGTAGACTTGTGCCATGCCTCCCTGTCTATTAAGAATTCCACATCTGGAACTTTAAGCCCAAATAAACTCTCTTCAAAGTCAGGTTTGTGTAATGGTTTATCACATCAACAAAAAGGAACCGAAACAACTTGCAAATACACTTTTTAAAATTTTATCATATTAATGTTTTAGTTTCCAAACGATTTCCTGAAGAGAAAGTCCCCAATACCCTGGAAAGTCAGAGGTCCTCACAAGAAAAAATGAAGATTAACTATGGGAAAAGAAAGAAAGAAAATTTGGAATGTTTTATCATGTAGGACACATGATGGATGTGAGAAAGACTGAAGAGAAGACGGTATGAACTTCAGTATTTCCTCCATAATAAAGGATAGAATGATATATGGGCATGTAGTATAGCCATGGCCTGAAATGGGAGGAGTCATAGGAGAGGAAGGGGGTCACAGCAGCAGGATCCATTTCTTGCCAAAGAGATACATAATTTGACAGAGCCCTGAGCTCATTTGAAAATATTTGTATTTCATTGTACTAAAGGGGAAAAGTACAGCATCAGTGTAATTTATTTATTATTTTTTATTTTCTTGAGATTGTGATGTGATTACATAACTTGTGCCTTTCTTTTCCTCCCTCCAAGCACTTCCATAAAAACCTCCTTGCACCCTTTCAAATTCATGGCCTTTTAAAACATACATATAAACAATATATATGTACTCCTAAACAAATTTTTCTTCTCGGTATGCAAAACAGTACTCCTGTTTTCAGGGATGAACAGTCAGTATTGGATAAACAGTTGGTGCACACTTTTCTCTTTCTCAGCATTTCTTATTGCCTGTGTAGGATTTAGGCCTCCAGAACTTCCCCCAACTCAACTTCCATTCACTTTAGCATATGTATTGTTGCTTTTATTCCGGTCATTTTCAGAAATTCCTGTTGATGAGACTTTATAGGTGAAGCTTCTATATTACTACGAGACACAACTCACAACAAATTCCATGTTTCTCTGGTAACAGTTCATTAGTTACTTCTGTTAGATATACGTCAATTATCCAGTCTGGTGATAGGAAGAAGTTATTGGGGATCTTTAAATGGGGTACATTTTTGGAGTGACTACCTCTGGTTATGTGGCAGGCATGGAAAGGAAGTCAGGAAAACACGCATTTGTGCATATCTAATACTTAGAAAAACTAACCACAGTAGAATATGACCATTAATAAGTACAGCTTGTAGAATAGCCCTGAAATGCTTTTACAGGAGCACTCAATAGAAGAATTTAGTGAGTGTGTACTCAGCAGGCATCTGTAAGTGTTCATCATATATTTAAGAACATTAGAGATATCATCCCTTTCGTAGTGTAAATATTGACATTTAAAAATAAAATTTTTAGGTTATACTTTCAGAGTTTCCAATAAAATTTAACTATCACAGTGGTTAAATATTCTACCAGCTCTCATTGAAAATAGAGGAATGGCTTTAAATATAAAGGCATTAATTTATTTCACCCTTCAAACTTGTACTTCTATTCTACTTCATCCAAAAAATTTTATCCTAGTAACATATATTTTATGCTTGAAAGGAATTTATTGATTACCTTACCACACATCTCTACAATAAGCCATATACATGAATCGAGATTCAATTTTTAAAATTTTTCCTGTAACCATAAGCCTGTTAAGCATTAATATCATCCATGATGAGTTACAGTAATTGGTATAGGCACACCATTGATCACAACAACATATTATGTTTCAAATTTTATTAATAATTGCTAAGCATAAAAGTAATGTTTTATTATCTCTTCATATCTTAATGAGATATATGTGGTTTTATTCTTTTCTTGGCTCATGTACCTATAGATGAATACTACTTATTCCTAGAGTTTTATAGACCCTACCGGACTTCTGCATCTGGTTTTGGTTTTTATACTTGTAAGTACATAATTAGTAGGTGGTGTTCATAGGACCATTGTCACTGAATCTTTGATCTTCTCTGGCAACACATGCTATGCTTCTTATGATAACCTCACATAGTAAGTTACTTCTCATGTATTAGCTAGCAGCTTGATTAGACCATCTTCAGCTTTGCTGAAAACAATTATTAGGAAACCATTTGACTTTCATAAACAATTTGTTGTGTCATTATTAGTCACTCAGTTTTCTTCATTTACACTAATGCTCATCCCCTAGCCCAGTGTTTTAGAGGGTACATGTCCCTGTGGCACTTTGCCAGAGGTGGATTCTAGAATCTATCTAATGATATTTTTACTCAAGGAAATTAATTTTAAGAAATAACACTCATGTAGGTAGTTGGGAACTCAGAAAATCTTGGCAAGTTCACATTACCTGGTAACAGAGTTGCTGCATAAGCCTATGTAGTAACAAGAGAGGTAGAAGATTTTCCATTGGATGAACTTCAACTTCTTATATTCACAAATTGGGTGGACATCAGTTACCTATAAGACATATGGCAAATATGTCCTGTACTTTGTAAAGGGTAAATGACAGTAAACATGCAAAATAAGTAAATAATATGTGTAGGAGGAAGCCTGTATGCCGCCATTAACCATGTGACTTACTAGAGGCGCATACAGATGAGGTAATAAAAGAGCAGTTTACCACACCGCTAACCACACCCACTTTAGGCATGACTAAAGACGTATAAGGACGTAAAGAAGTATACGTACCTAGGCGGTGAACTATGTCACTAGCCAGGCCCACTTTTGGGCATGGCTAGGGGGCGTTACCGGGGGAAGGCATAAAAGACCAAAGAGTGGAAGTCTTGGTCTCTTTTCCGGATTTCGGCTTCCAGTTCAGCAGCGGAAAACTACTGGTCTCATCTGGGTTACTTGTTTGGTATCTTGTGAGTAATTTCTACAATAAATACTTAGTTTTACACTCAGTAAGTGTGCCGTTTATCCTTATAGCGTCATTTGGAGCATCAAATATAACCCCCATTTTCTGCATTTTTTTCCTACTTTCTTCACAAGTTTCTCAGGGTTTGTTTGTTTGGAAGGTCTGCTTTCATTTTTGTCTCCTGGCTATATTACACTTAGAGATTTTTGTTAAAGTTTTCATGTTTAGATTTATATTTTTTATTAATTTTGGTTACAGCAAAAAGAAAAAGTAGAATGCTTAGGATCCTCACACTCTAACTACCCCATTGCAACCTGGTATACCACAGTTCTAAATAACATATATCTTCTCATCCACAATTTCTTACCTTATTTTTCTGAAATATCAGTTTTAATAGATTGGTGAGTCATTCATTTTTCTAGGCTGAATTTTCCCATTGATTGTCTCATGAAAAATCCAATGTTACGGCATTCCCAATTTCCTAAAGACTGTAAAACTTCCAAATTGTGTGGCCTTATCCCAAGGATTTTGTAGTATTGCATTTTTCATGTTTCTCAATAATTTTAAAGCAAATAAAAACCTGAAGCAATCAGATTTTTCCCTCTCTGAAATCAACATCTTGCATTAAGTCCGATCCACATTTTCTTTTATAAAGTTTTCTTTAATAATATCTTTATTATTTTTCTCTTCAATTTTAATGTTTTACTATATCTGAGACATCAATTCTCTCTATGTATAATATATGAATATATATTCGTTTTCTCTGAAAATTTTAAAAGGATCACTTGTACATATTTGAGACTTTTGTCTCTTTGTCCACCATCACTTTCTCAGCAAACTTTTCTCTTGCCTTTATGGATTTTAATGAAATTATAGTGACTGAGGCTATTTTGAATTTTCTCTTATGTTGTCTGACAAGTACTTTTATATTTTAAGTTGATAATAATTCTTTTTTAATTATTTGGATCTATACTTTCTTGCGGGACAACAGCAATTTTAACTTTGGTTTTATAATAATTTTACATAATTTTAGTTATCTTTTATGTGAGCTATGCTGTTATTTGCACCTGCTTTTTATTTAAGCCTCAATTATTTTGTATAATTCAGGTGTTGAAATCTTCTATATCATTTTGTGTACATTAGCTATTCTGATCCAGGAATTTTCTTAAGATGCATAATGAGTATCAGGAGGTATGGTAAGCACACTCAATCAGAGCATCTTGGATTTTGGTATATTGACAATAACTTTTCATCCCAGGAATATGTGTTTATTTTAAGCCACTGAATCTCAACTTCTGTTTTGTTACCCCCTAGGGGGTCACATATAAGATATCCTGCATATCAGATATTTACACTGCAATTTATAACAGTAGCAAAACTGCAGTTATGAAGTAGCAAGGAAATAATTTTATGGTTGGGGGGTCAACACACCATGAGGAACTGTATTAAAGTGTCAAGATATTAGGGAGGTTGAGAATTACTGCAAGCCAAGAGAAATTCAGACAATCATACAGCAAAACATCCTGTGACTCAGTCATTTAATTGGATTATCATCCCTGAGTCATGACTTGTCAAGTTCAGGGGATTCAGATCTGATTGCCAACTGTTCTTTCGTTTTTTTTCTCCCTCTTTGCCACAGTGGCAATACAGCTTTTCCCAATGTCAGTATATGTATTTGGATAGTTAACAATTAACTGCCAGAGAGTCCCCACATCCAATATTATTTCTAGGAATGTCTCTGAGGGTGTTTCTAAACACGATTAGCATTTACCTTGATGGGTTCACTCAAGCAGATGATCTCCTCCATGTAGGTGGGCAATTTCTGTTTCCGTGAAAAACTAAACAGAAAGAAAGAGATAGGAATTTGTCTTATTTTCCAGCTTCACTACTCCAGACAGAACTTAGATCATTGTATTCTTGGATTTAAGATATGGTCTCCTCAGAGTCTCAAGGGTTGAAACTTAGACTGAATTAGTACCTTGGTTTCCAGCTTGTAAAGCAGACTGGGGTTCGTCCCAGCCCAGGAAATTATTTGAATGGATTCTTCATTGAATAAATACTCCCTGCAGAGATTGTCTTTATTTGGTATTTGGTACTTTCTCTCTGCATTAAATATCTTAAGAGCTCTTTCAGACTCTTACATGTCATGCTATATTACATAAGAAGCCCGTGATGCACTTCTCATAATAATCTACCCAGCTAAGAAGGTGACTTCAACTATAGCTTTCTAAACTCTGGCAGCGCGTTTCTCTGCTCTCAAATTCTTCCTTCAATTTTGACGTGCTTTACAATATTTGCCACTGCTTACTGGCAGTTTATGGATTGGTAGGATGGATATATGTTACTTCTATTAATGTAGGTCCCTGTATTCTCTTGTTGTTTGTTTGTTTGTTTATAGTGGTTGTTGTTTTCCTGCTGTCTTTGTAGAAGAAGAATTGAAGTAAAAATATCTTTATACTGTCCTTACAAGTGATAAGGGCATTAAAAACACATTAATATAAAAGGTAAGAATTAAGGTAGACATGTAAATAATTAGTATACTGTATCATCAAACTTGAACAAATAAAACTACAGGAGGAAATGCTATATTGGCTACACATAAGAACAATAGTGGAGTACTCTGTAGAGTAGTTGGAAGACAGTTTGAAAGATAGGTGTAGAGAAATGCTTTGAAAATATACAATGTAAGGTTTTATTCTATATTACAGTCAATTAAGAACTGTTGAATAAAGGCCAGCATAGAAAAACTGGGTATGAAATTCATCTTTAGAGACAGTAATCTAGGTATGTTGCAACAGGGTGAAGGATATAGTGTATACATGGATTATTTAAAAGTTTCTGTATTCATTCTCTTTATTTGCATTCAATGTTAGGTATTGATAGAGAAACTTTTTAAAATAAATTATATTTAAGTTAGAAACACTATTATTTTACATATCAAGCCCAATTCCATCTCCCTCCCATCCTCCTGTGCTCCCCAGCAGTCCCCCATCCCATCCCCCATCCCCTGCCTAGGGAGGATGAAGCCTTCCATGAGGGATCATCAGAATCTGTCAAGTCATTTGGGGCAGGGCCTAGACCTTCCCTTGTGTATCTAGACTAAAAGAGTATCCCTCCATGGGAAATGGGATCCCGAAGTACATTCCTGCACTAGGGATATATCCTGATTCCAATTCCAGAGGCCCCATAGATTGCCCAGTGCTCTTAGCTGACACCCATGTTCAGGGGGACTGGTTTGGTCCTATGTTGGTTCTCTAGCTGTCAACTGGGGGTCCATGAGTTCCCACTTGCTCAGGTCAGCTGTTTCTGAGGTCTTCCCAGAGTGGTCTTGACTGCATTGTTGGTCACTCCTCCTTCCCTGAAACTGGATTCCAGGAGTTTTGCTCGATGCTTAGCTGTGTATCTCTGTTTTTACTTCCATCAGCTACTGGATGAAGGTTCTAGGATGGCATTTAAGATAGCCATCATTCTCATTATAGGGGAAGGGCATTTAAGGTAGCCTCTCCACTATTGCTTAGGTTCCTTGTTGGGGACATCCTTGTGGATCTCCCACTATTGTTGTGTCTCTCTTCTTGCTCTCCTCTATTCCCCTCTCCACTCAGTCTTCCTGATCCCTCATGTCCTCCTCTCCCCTCCTATTCTCCATTCCTCTTTCTCTTTGGTCCCTAACCCATGCTCCCAATTTGTTCAGTGGTTCTGTCCCTTTCCAATTCACTGGGTGAATATGTATGTCTCCCTGACACTCCTCTTTGTTTCCTAGGTTATCTGGAAGTGTGGATTGTAGGCTGGTAATCATTTTCTCTGTCTGATGTTCATATATGCATGAGTACATACTATGTTTGTCTTTCTGTGACTGGGTTATCTCACTTAGGATGATTTCTTCTAGTTCCATCCATTTGCCTGCATATTTCAAGATTCCATTGTTTTTTCAGCTGAGTAGAGCTCCATTGTGAAAATGTACCACATTTTCTATATTCATTTTTTGGTTGAGGGGCATCTAGGTTGCTTCCAGGTTCTGGCTATTATAAATAATGCTGCTAGGAACATAGTTGAACAGATGTCCTTGTTTTATGAATGTGCATCCTTTGTGTATATGCCTAAGAGTAAAATTGCTGGATCTTGAGGTATACTGGTTCCCAATTTTCAGGGAAACTAATATACTGATTTCCAAAGTGGCTGTAAGTTTGCACTCCCACCAGCAACAGAGAAGCCTTCCCCTTTCTCCATGTCCTCTCCAGCATAAACTGTCATTGGTGTTTTTGATTTTAGCCATTCTGACAGGTGTAAGATGATATCTCAGAGTTGTTTTAATTTACATTTCCCTGATGGCTAAGGATGTTGAGCAATTTCTTAAGTGTCTTTTAGTCATTTTAGATTTATCCATTGAGAATTCCCTGTTTAGTTCTTTGACCCACTTTTTAATTGAATTATTTGGTGTTTTGGTGACTAACATCTAGAGTTTTTTTGTATACTTAGGAAGTCAGCTGTCTGATGTGGGGTTGGTGAATATAGTTTTCCATTCTGTGGGCTGACTTTTTGTCTTGTTGACTGTGTCTTTTGCCTTACAGAAGCTTTTCAGTTTCAGGAGGTCCCATTTATTAACTGTCAATCTCAGTGTCTGTGCTACTGGTGTTATGTTCAGGAAGTGGTTTCCTTTGCCAATTTGTTCAAGGGTACTGCCTACTTTCTCTTCTAAGAGGTTTAGTGTGTCTGGATTTATGTTCAGGTTTTTGATCCATTTAGACTTAAGTTTTGTGCATGGTGATAGATATGGATCTATTTGCAATCTTCTACGTGTCCGCATCCAGCTATGCCAGTACTATTTGTTGAAGATGCTTTCTTTTTTCCACTGCATATTTTTTTTAGCTTCTTTGTCAAAGATCAGGTGTTCATAGGTGTGTGGGTTACTATCAGGTGTGGGGACACCAGACCTTGGGCAGAGACCCACTTCCCCATCAGCCTGGGAGTAGGCAGTTGTAAGACAATGTTTACTAAAAACATGTTTACTAAAAACAATACAATGCCCGGGGCAATAAGTTCCTGAAAAGGGCTGGCCCATGGGAACCGCCCTGACCTTGACCTTTTCCAAAGACTAACCACCTCTTCTGACACACCCAAGTCAGTTTCTGGTGTCAGAGCAGAACCAGCCAGGGGTAAGGAGGGAGGAGAAGCTTCTCTGGAGGGAGGCCTTTCTTAGGAAGTTTTCTTGAGCCTTTTTGGGGCCTGCTTAAAGTTTTCTTTACATCGTTGACTGGACTCTGTGTCATCTTTATGCTGGGTCTTTTGTTTTTCCACATAAAGTTGAGTATTGTCCTTTCAATGTTTGTGAAAAATTATGCTGGTATTTTGATAGGGATTGCATTGAATCTGTAGATTGCTTTTGGTAAAATTTCCATTTTTACTATGTTGATCCTACCTATCCAAGAGCAAGGGGGTTCTTTTCATTTTCTTGTATCTTCTATAATTTCTTTATTTAATGACGCAAAGTTCTTATCCTACAGATCTTTTACCTGTTTGATTAGAGTTACTCCAAGATATTTTACGTAGTTTGTGGCTATTGTAAAGGGGGATGATTCTCTGATTTGTTTCTCAGTACTTTTATTGTCTATATGTAGTAGGGCTAATATTTTTTAGTAAACTTGTATCCTGCTACTTTGCTGTATTTGTTCATCAGCTATAGGAGTTTCCTGGTAGACTTCTTTGGGTCACTTATGTAAATTATCATATCATTTGCAAATAGTTAAAATTTTACTTCTTCCTTTCCAATTTCTGTCCACTTGATATCCTTTTGTTGTCTTACCAAAAGGCAGACAGGGAACATGTGAATTACAAAAATTATAAAATAAAAGGGGGACATAACAACAGACATTGAGAAAATCCAGAGAATTATCAGGTCATTCTTTGGAAAATTCAAAGGTAATTGACAATTTTCTGGATAGATATCTCTTACCAAGTTAAATTAAGAGTAGATAATCAATTTGAATAGATCTATAACCCTTAATGAAGTTGAACCAGTCATCAAAAGTCTCCCAACCATAAAAAGCCCAGGGCCAGATGGTTTCAGTGCAGAATTGTATCAGAACTTCAAAGAAGAGGTAATACCAATACTTCCCAAACACACACAATAGAAACAGAAGGGTCATTTTTAAACTCTTTTTACAAGGTGACAATTACTTTGGTACCTAAACCACACAAAGACACAACTAAGATAGCAAACTCCAGACCAATCTCCCTCATGAACATTGGTATAAAAATACTCAATTAGCTGGGCGGTGGTGGCTCAAGCCTTTAATCCCAGCACTCGGGAGGCAGAGGCAGGTGGATCTCTGTGAGTTCGAGGCTGGGCTAGACCGACAGCCTTCAAAACAATACAGAGAAGCCCTGTCTCGTAAAACCAAAAGAAAAAAAAAACCTCAATTAAATACTGGCAAGTTGAATCCAAGAATACATCAGAAAAATCATATACCATGATCAAATAGGCTTCATTCTGTTCATCATACAAAAATCCATTAATGTAATCTGCCATATAAACAATCTGTAAAAGTAAACTCATATGATCATATCACTAGATGCTTAAAATAGTTTGGCAAAATTCAACACCCCTTCATGATACAGGCCTTGGCGAGATCAGGGATAACAGGAACATACCTAACTATAATAAAGGCAATATATAGCAAACCAACAGCCAACATTAACTTAAATGAAGAGAAACTCAATGTTTTTCCTCTAAAATCAGGAATAAGACAAGGTTGTCTCCTCTCTTCCTAGGTCTTCAATATTGTACTTTAAGTTCTTGCTAAAGCAATAAGACCACAAATGGATAGAGAAACTTAAAGTAATTTCAGTGGTAGCACAGGATTCTGAATGTGCTTTGGAGCACAGAAACCTTTGGACTTTCTCTTATGTCAGATGAAGCTAAAATCAAGATGGTAATTGGGACTTAGGGCCCACATGTTCCTTCAGCTTCTATTAAAGTTCACCCAAGATTCTAGCAGAATTAATGCTCTGTTGATCTGATAGCAGCTTGTTCTTCAGAGCCAGAGGGTACTCTGTATTTAGGAAAAACCTGAATTATCTTTTAAGAGCTCTTTGTGAAACTAACGTCATCCAGGAAAATGATCCCTTTAGATTAAGTTCCATTGATTTGGAGCCTTTATTACACCTGCTGTATTTGGCTATCTTTGGATTACAGCAGAATCTAATTAAGCGAATGACCCAGTCTCTTTACTTTGGCCAAATAATTTTTTTCATGGGTGCAACCCCATGGGTACAAATCATAGGGCATATTGGAATTCTCGTCATCTACTAGAGTTATCAAGCAGGGTGTGCAAAACACCTTTAACAGATGTGTATCCTAGTACTGTGCTCAAATGTAAATTGCTGTAGAAATTTAACCCAGTAATTAAATATACCCTGGTACGTGCTCAAACAGAAGCATTTAAAAGATAAGACATTCCTTAATGGACAGCCTTCAGCTACTGCTATGGACAAAATCACATATGGCTTTTTTTTCGGAAAAGGCATTTCTTGACTGGATGAATAAGATGGACATAGTTAGCAAATAAAGGCTGGACTTGTAAAGCAGGGGAATTAATTATCACCAGATAAATATTTTTATATTTACAATATCATGTTTACTTTAGGTAATGATTCATTATAGATTTTTGCATTAAGTTTGATTTTTGAAATACTGCATTCAAACATTAATTATTTTTAGTGATTGCCTTTGTGGGACTATTCTTTTAAATTCTGCCCTTGAACAAATTTCTCTTACATCACAGGAACTGTAGCTTCACACCTTTGATAGCAGAGCTACCCAGGAGAATGTACATGTGTAGGCATTGCTGAAGTATAAAGGAAAAATGGCCATTTGACTGACTGGCTGGGGTAGAATTATGGGAAATGTTTCTTTGCTATTGAGGAAAAAAAAATGCAAGACACTTTCCCTGGAGAATTTCAGGGAAAGAAATGATTTTGGATCAGAGCAAGACCAGGTAAGACATAATCCAAAAAGATTGTTCCTGCAGTTGAGTCTAGGCTAGTCCTCCAATGGTTGCCACTCTGTTAAAGAAGACAAATTGGGAAATGACTATAATGACCACATGACTTAAGTCATTACATTTCTGTTACTGCATGTTTTGTGCACTGAAAAGTACTTTAATTTTGAGGTTCACCAGACCAAACTGTGAAGTCTTCTTGGAGAGCATGCTGGATGACTTTTTTTTGACTCTCTAAGTGGTAGACCTTTGGCTAATTTTTTAAAATAGGCAATCACATTTATAGCTGAAGTATTTCCATAACTATAGGCAGCTTATTTCACCTGAGAAAATGTTTTTGATAAGATACGATATCCTGATACATGATGCCAGGATTGAGTTTGAGCCTATAGCTTTTATTACACTTATATGCAGTGATGTTAGGTTAGGAGTGAGGCAAATGAATCCTCACCATGCCAAATTGAACAGCCCAGCTTTATAATTGCTTCAGGACAGCCGATTGCCTATTTTGTCTCTGTTCAAAGCACCCAAAGGAAATCTTGCTAGGTCTGCTGAAAATATCAGAGTCTGCAGATGGAGATCATAACTATATGGTATTGGCTGTATATTTAATATACAACTAGCAAGAACGATTCAAGGGAGGGAGCCAGGATTACAATTGGATGCTTGATTGGAAGGGCTGATATTAACCAAGAGGCCAATCTATAAAGGGCTCTTTTACATAGTAAAGAAGCAGCATATTAAAAAAGTATTTACTGCCTTGAAAGATTTTAAATATGCAGAAAATATATGCTGATGGAATCATAGAGCCATTTTATATGTCATTGTTATTTAGTATCTCAGTTGCCAACCCCCATTCCTGCCTACCCATCATTTAGTTATTTTTATTTAAATTATATAACTTTGCCATCCCAGATTGTTTTCTCCTTTGTACATGGAACCCAAAAGCTCCAAATTACTTTATTTATTAGGGTTCTTCTTTTTCAATTAGAAAAGACTTCAGTTTTTTCTAATTTAGTGTTTCTTGTCATGCAGAATGACCATCAGTTAACTGTCATGACAGAGTTGTTAATTTTAGGGTTGATGTATAACAACAAAAAAAAAGATTCAGAAGATCAAAGCCAACATTTCCCTGCATTCCAAGCCTGTAGGACATCTTGCTGAACTAATCTGTTGGTATGGTTTTGTGACTCCTCTGGACTAGTAAGTAAGGAGGTCCAGCTCCCACAAGTAACCCCTCAAAGACTTAATCCCAAAGCAATGGAGAAGGGAAAAGATTGTCAACAGCACTGAGATGTGCTATCTCATCTCTGTTCCAATGACTACTATCAAAATGTCAAGGAGAACAAATGTTGGGAGGCTGTGGAGAAGAGGGAATGCTCTGTACTGCTGATGGGTACAGATTGTAGCATTCATGATGGACAGCACTACAGAGATTCCTAATGAAATTAGAAACAGAATGGAGGAATCACCTCTTTGGAATGCTCATCTAAACTCCAAAATCCTGAGTGACTTTTGAGACAATGGACAATGTGACAGTGGTACTTATAAGCAATAGGATGACTTTTGGCATAAGAGGCAAATCAATCCGATTCCTGTTGCATTCTGAGGCCAATATTATCAACAAATTGAGTTCCAGGGCAGTTGGGACTATATAGGTGAGATCTTGTCTCTAAAATCAGTATTAGGGTCTAGAAAGGATAAGATCTTGACATTTACAATAGTATGGGTGATTCTGAGGAACATCATGCTACATGAAGTAAACAAGATAGAGAAAGAGCAATATTGTACAGTCTGATCTATATGTGGAATTTAAATAAAAATCAAACATAGAGATGGAGAAGAAAACAGGGTTCCCAGAGTAGGTTTAGAGGAGAAGCAGGTAGGAGGGATGAACAAGTCTAGAGCTGCACAACAAGCGGATTGTTGGTAACACTGCAGCAATCTGCTATATGAGTAGACTTCATCTAAAAGACAAAATAAGGGTAATTTTCATGTGAGCTTGAGAGTGTCTTAATTTGCTTTACTCCATACACTTTACTATCTGTATGCATCCTGAAGCATCAATCACACTGTATACCTTAAATGTTACCCATAAAGGGTGGGACAAGGACTCAGTACAATGGTTTGCTGC
Source organism: Mesocricetus auratus (assembly GCF_017639785.1). Lineage (NCBI taxonomy): Eukaryota > Metazoa > Chordata > Mammalia > Rodentia > Cricetidae > Mesocricetus > Mesocricetus auratus. The sequence goes on along the minus strand of NW_024429190.1, from coordinate 30,975,448 downwards.
ACAGGATGAAGACCTGAGTTTGGACTCCTAGCTGCTATGTAAAAGCCAGGTACAGTGCTGCATGACTCTAATTCTAGTGCAGAGGATATGAAAACAGCCAGATCCCTGGTGCTCACTCAACGGCCAGAAAGTTGAATGTGTGAGTTTCAGGTCCAATGAGACACATCCTGAAAACCAAGATGGAGAGTGACTTGACATTCACCTCTGGTCTTCACACAGTTGTACACATTTGCAGGGATGTCTGTACATGCACACATACCAGAACACATACATCCATCACATGTATACAGAAAACATACCATATAACTTATTTACAAAATCCAAACAAAACACAAAAGCAAAGAGGGGAGATTCTTGCTTCCATATGGGGCCTCATTTCAGAAGCTCTAAAATTGCCTTCCAGGATATGCTATACTTAAAATCCCACTACACACCACACAATCTTTTATTACATAACAGAATTTGGAAAACAAGGTTTAAAACATAAATCTTCCTAAGAGAGTTTACATTTTAATTAAATTTTTATTAAAGCAAAAATTGCTAGTCGCTGAGCTTTGCCTGGGAGACTCCACATCAAGAGGAAAGTTCTGCTCTGAGCTGGTGATGGCATATTGAGAGATGTGAAGGCTGGAGTAAAAAGAGCCACGTTGACCTCTCTCCCTTTCTACTTTTGCTCATCTTACTTAAAAGCAACTAAAACATGTAAATATTAGCTCCAACAAAATAATTCAGTTTGATGGAACCTTAAAACAACAGAAAAGTATATGAAAGTAAAGTAAAATTCAATTATTTTCCTTACAAGTGAATCTCTATTTGTTCAGATCCCTCACCACAGACTATTACTAAGGAAGTTTTGAGCATGTTCCTAGGAATGCTCTCAGAATATATACATAGATACTCATTTTTAGTAGAGTAGCCAGTGTAGTTTGGTGGATAAAACTGATTATTAGTTTGACTGGACTGAGTATCACCAGGAACAAAACCCCTGAGGCAGTATCTAGGTTGAGTTAGTTGCTGTGGGGTGATCTAACATAACTCTGGCAGATACCATGCTATGTACTAAAGGTCTGAGTTGAATGAAAAAGAGAAAATGAGCTGAACCACTGTATGCATTGCTGTCTGCTTCTTGCTGCAGATGAAATTTGATGAGTCACTTCAATTTTCTGCCACTATGCCTTCCTCATCCATGATGGACTAGTCACTAGTCAACCATGAACCCAAGTAAACCCTTGTGTTTTTTTTTAAGTTAATTTTCCCCAGTATTTTGACATAGTTACAATTATCTAATATGCAAAAATATCACACGAATACTATGAATATGAGTTGTATAGTTCTCAGCTATTCTAATGGGAATAGATAGTGTCTATTTCTCTTGTCAGTGTGCATCACAACCATTCCCTGTTGGACTCTCAGCCATCATTCTAGGGTTCAAGAGCTCCCCCTTGTCTGGTCAGCTGTCTTTGTGGGTTTCACCAGCAAGGTCTTGACCCCTTTGTTCATCACTCCTCCATCTCTGTCACTGGGTTCCTGGAGTTCAGTTCAGTGTTTAGCTGTGGGAGCCCACTCCACGTGGAGTGATGCTCTCTCAGCCTGGACACATGGAGAAGGGCCTAGGTCCTGCCCTGGATAAAATGACAGAGTCTGGAGATCCTCTCAAGGAGGGCCTTGCCCTCCCAGGGGAATGATGTGGGGATTGGGTGCGAGCCTGGGGAGGATTGGTGGAGGGACAAAGGGAGTAGGGTGGGAGAGGGAGCTGGGATTGACATGTGAAGCCTGCATGTTTCTCATTTAAATAAAAATATATATTGAGAAAAAAAAGAGAAAAATTCCCTGTTTACGCATGCATGATGTCCTTCTTTCCTTTCAGGGCTGACTTCTCAGTCTTGCCCCCATGAACATTTTGGACTGATAACTGTGTATTTGGGAAGGCAGTCACATGTATTCTAGATTGTTTAGTAGCATTCTTGCCATCTACTCACAATATGCAATGAACATCTCTGTGACAACCCAAATGTTTCCAGATATTGCCAAATGTTCCCTAGGGTACCGAGTAACTCTTGGTTGAGAAACTGTTTTTAAGAGGGATCCTATTATAAAAATATGTACTCACCTCAGTTCATATTTAGTTGTCATTAATTTCAAAAATCACAAAATGTTCACCCTGAGCATTTTAAATCCATGTCTTTGAGTATGTGAGGTAAGATAATCTCTAGATTAGTTCCTGTGTCACAGGGTTATGCATTTTATATTTGAGCATGTATTGGCACATTGCTCTTCTTTTATACCTAATTCTCTGTTTGCTTTAGTTCTTCTCTGTTAGAATTCACTTCTTATCCTGGGTTGGTGGAGAGAAGAAGAGTCTCAGTAAGTGTTTATGTCACATATTCAAAACTGAAGATGATAGCAACATAGCCATTAACTGCCCTGACTTAAGTTCTCAAGGAAGTGCATGTAGCCTATCGAAAGGCATTTCAAGGCAAAAGGAAAAGGCGAGATGGAAAAGCAATGAAGAAGTGGGAGGTGATGAGAACACAAGCATTTACTACACATCCTCTATGTCCAGGTGCTGGGATGTGCACTTTACATGTGTTAGCTCCAGTGTGATAGGAATTATCACCGTGGCCTCTGCAGGCATTGGCTGAAGTCTCTGGGCAGGAAACCAAAGCAGGTGAGCAGGCTTACTTAAAAGCTGAACTCTGCCAACATCAGTGCAGGTGCTGCTTCCCTTGTGCAGAGCAAGCACTGCCTCTTCAGCAGCCTAAAGACAGTCTCTGTTTCATAGCTGGTATATGTCAACCAAATAGCCCATTCTGTCGGTCACACACAGAGTTCTACGACACGTCTAAAATACACTTTAAACCCAAAGTCCCAAACTATGTACAAGAAGGTTGCATTGACCCATAAATGTGGCTTATTTGTCTGCAGATCTTATGAAAATATTGAGCCAATATTCAAAATTCAAGAAAATTTAACACAAAAAAACTTTTTCTTTATTATAATACAGGGGCTCCCACCACAGCTTAGACTTGTCACAATGGAACTTACTATATAATACCAAGTGGCCTTGTACTCATGACAATCCTCCTGTCTCAGTCTCCTAGGAACCGAGACTACAGGTGCAAACAGCACCATGCCTAGGTGTAAAATCATGAGTTCTTGTTTCTAATTTAAAAACAAGAAGGTAGAGAGAGAGGTAGATCAGTGGTTAAGAGGACTTGTTGATCTTGTAGAGGACCTGATTTTAGTTCCTAGCACTCTCATGGTAGCTCATAAGCATCCAGTTAACCATTGGTAACTTAGTTCTAGGGTACCTGTCATTCTCTTCTGTTCTCTGTTGGCATAGACACACATGTAGTACACACTGTTACATGCAACCATACACAGAAAATGCAAGTAAATACATCCTTATAAAGATGAAGATCTCCAACATTCGTTCTGCATTCACTCCCCAGTAGCAGTTGACACAAGCTTAGTGTAGCAAATGCCCCTTAGGACAGGCATGCACTGTCCATTTTTAACTGCTCCTTCCTATGTCCTTGATGATATGCATGCATTGACTCTGGAGACATTGTGAACATGCTGAAATGATAGATGATGAAAAGGAACTACTTGTTTAGCTCCCTGGAAAACAAAGAAGACAAGTCTAATTCAGTAGTTCCTACAATACTTTAGAATCAAGGATACCTCTTTAAGTCTCCCCTCTTGACCTTCATTGAGTCCAGAGAGGTCCTAGGCATAAATAGGGTTTAAACGTTCCCAGGTGTCACGGATACTGAAGTTTGGTATTGATATCTAAGTCCCTGCTCTTATCATCTATTTCTTGAGCATTTCAGCTTTGGATTTCTTGCCAATGACTTTTACCACCTTACTGATAAAATCATAGCCTGAGTCCTTTCATCTGGGGAAAGCGCGTATTTGAAACTAAGCTTGCTGCTTTGAGAAACGCTCTTGAACAAGCTTTGAAAGTTAGATTCTCCTGAGGTCCGAGTCATACCTCTTTCTGTGTGCTGTGTCGATTGTTCTTTCTCATCCGTTTGTACATGAAGGCATTGGACTCAGAGACCTCAGCTGACATGGTGAAGATCATATTTCTGATAAGAGACAAGATTGAAAACATCTACGTTTCTTGCTGCAGAAGTCTCCACTCTCTCGTCCCCAAAGCAATTTGTACATCTGCATCATTCCCTGTCTTACTTTTGAAAGTGCTCAACTAGAGACAAAGCCTTTTATTTCACAATGAGAAAGCACTAGAGGGACCTTGCCCCTTGAGTGGGCAAAGTAATGAAACAAAAGTATGCTGATGTGAGAATAATTTCATGCCACTGTGTTGGGATCAAATATTATATCACTACCTTTGTGTAGTTATAGGGGTTTTCAATGCTTACTGTAAAGTTTTGGAGAACAGAAAAAATGGAAAGCATTTTAAGTATTAAGAGACCATTCTTGAAAAGCACTCAATATATAACTTTTTTAAAACACTTCTTTTTCTTACCCACTTATCTCAAAATCAAAATCATATGCTAGGTACAATTTTCTCTCTGAAATCATTGTGTAATATTATATACTGTTTTACCCACTCATTGAAAATGCTTAGAAATATTTCAAATGGCTGCAAACTATTTTAGTGTCAACTGCTGCAGTTTGTTTGAGCAGCTATGCTCACGATGCTAGAATGGATTAACAAAGATATGAGGGCATTTTTACACATGGACAGGGGAATGCAAGTGCTCCTATACGCACTCTGTGTCAATATCCACGAAGCTGGGCGCTTTCCCTAGAATCACAGCTGTGGCTACTCTTTGCTCATGGCTGATTATTTGATATGGATTTGAAATAAGTCTTTGGAGAGCCTGACTTATGCAAGTCTTTCAAGGGAGGGAAATGAATTTAGAATAGAGGAGAAAGAGGCAGCAGGAGGAAACAGTCAACAAGAGATTTTATGAAGTTGGGAGTGCAAACAAATAGAGGGAAAGTCCACTCCCTTTTATGGTAGACAACTATGGATCCAGAGGATGAATATGTATCTGACAATATGTAATGTTCCATAACTTGCTCTGTAATTAATAAGAGGTTCTTATGCTATAATGTTTAGGCAGTATTCACTTGACAGACATACTGTGCCAAACATAAAGCATTAAGATGTAATGATGGGCAAGACTGACATATAATTCACTTTCTAGTGTTTGTGAAGTTAAAAACCAATAATTCGTAATCCCATTTTTGTTTATAAATAGAGGCATCTACATAATCCTACTTAGTAATGAAATATTAGTTTTCTTTTAGTGCACCTATTTCAGAAATACTTAAAAAATGCCTGCTCTGTGGGATGGGCTCATGCCACATTACTAACAAGAACTCAGAACAATGAGTGTAGGTAATAGAAATATGATTTACAATGAGGTTCAATGGATTGATGTTATAAAATATGCCAAGGGCAATCGGGGTCACACACAAGCAGACTCTGTTATTCTGCAGGGGAATGGGAAGTCTTGGAAGGCATGTCAGGAAAGGAAACAGTGCCCTCACAACACACTAGCCAAAGATTTGCAAGAAGAGAATCTGGAAGAGGTTTATGGGGTACAGCAACTTGAACTTGTGAGATAGTATGATATATTCAGGGTATGAGCACATTATACATGATATTTATTCATTTATCGGTTCCACGGACATTTATTGCATATCACGCATGCTCAGCATTGGACTGAAAGCTGAGATGGAATGAGTATCAATAAAAATGCAGACACTTAATTTCAAGGGCTTAAAACCTGCTGATAGATGCACATAATAGACAAAAATCACTCTTGAGTATATAGGTGCAAGCAGTCACAGATTATGAAAGAAAATTCTTAAAATGATCTGTGTTGATATTTCCATCATTACACCAAATGTCTGAGATAATCCGTTTAGGATAACACATTCAATTGTCTCATAGTTTTGGGAGTGTTTGTCTGTGATTAGGTGCTCATAATGCTTTGAACAAGGGAGCACATCATTGCAAGAGCATGTGACTTTTTGACTAGGAAGAAAGGGAGAGTGAAGAGTACAGTCCCACAGTCTCATCAAGAATAGGATCCTAATGACCTGAAGATTAAGGTTCTTCTTAGTGTTTCCACCATTTCCAAATAGGATTACAGGCTAGAAACCAAAATTGTTGCCTATGGAGCTTTAGTGTACATTTAAAACCAAACAATTGAACCACTCCAATTGCTTTTCAGGAGAAGACAACATTGGATCTGTGTACAAATTATCCACAGAAAACAATTAGGAAGGGAAAGGGATGTTTGTTAAGATTTCTAATGTCATGTCACAGAGGTGATATTAAAGGCCCCACGGTAAGGCTGAGTTAGAAGCCTGACTTGAGAAAAAAAAACAAGTTTGTCATCATTACACACCAAGACCAAAACTTACCAAAGCTTTGATTACCTTGAACATTATTAATTCACTGATGTCTTATGTTATCTGTCTTGGACCTAGACCCATGCTTTATTTTTTACTGTTTTCACTTCAAAGTGGATCTCTGTAATATTCTACCAGTAATTTCTTTTTTAGGACTGTTCTTTTCTCTTCTCATGTTTACCAGAAGACTTGTCACATACATTGACAAATGGTGATTGGTCTTATAGGTACTCCAATATAGTCTGACAACAGTAGCCCTGGATTTAGGTCATAATTTATTGGTTTAAGAGAGATGATTGTTTTTTTCTAGTAATTTTAGTCTCTGATCAGTTTTCTTTATTTGCAACTGCAAAGGATGCATGATAACTATGTCATTAGTGACATAGGGTGAAGATAGTATCCTATTTATTGCTATCAATCACTTTTGGGTAGATGACAAGTATAGGATTTCTGCAGTGATTGTTGTATGAATTATACCGGGAATAATTACTAGTGCTGAGAAAATACACTCGACTTTCACTCCACATTGCATATTGATATGCTAGTCTAAAGGAGTATAGACCATATCTAATACCAACAAGCAATAAAAAAAATGTACCAGGTGGTCATTGACCCAGATGTTGGGAAAGGAAATATGAATGTCAAAGGTATGGAGAAGAGCTTCTGAGAATCTCTTAAGACTGTAGCACCAGTGTTAGCAAAGGGTGTTAGCGTTTCAATGCACTATCACTCAGGCTATTTCATACTGAGCCCCAAGCCTAAATAGATAGAAAGAAAAATTGTCCCTCTTCACTTACTTAACCCAAAGTGCCCTTGGCCCTCACTTAACCCAAAGTGGCCTTGGCCCTCACTAGCATTTTCAAAAAAATAAATAAATAAAGCACAAGGAACTCATTTTGGTCATCCAAAAAGCAGTAATTTACATAATACATTCAAACATGTTCCAAGAAGGATACTTGTCTTAGGTTTGTGGGATTCTCTGAATGAGAAACTCTACAAGAAATCAAATCTTATAAAGCTTGACCACAGAAAATAGTTTCTTTAAGAGAGGTAGAACACCTAAGAGAGCATGTCCCTTGCCACCATACGCAGGATCAGAAACAGGACAGTTATGTCAGCCAGGCCATCTTCCTACTCCCTAAGAAGTTGGATGGTTTACAATGTATAGTTCATTATACTTGTAGTCAATCCTCTGATTTAACTCTTATGGAATCCAGAAATAAGTGAGATCATGCAAGACTTTGATATCATATTTGTAATGTGGTCTTGCAATTTTGCTCAGAAGAAGTTGAATTATTAATTCATGAATGAATGAAATAGTTAACTGTATATTAAGGAGACATGCTAACATGTATAATGCAAACAAACAAACAACAAACAAAAATTTGTCTGTTAGCAAAATTTGTAATCCTAACAGTAGGGCAGTGCAGATAGTTGGAGATCTCTGGGACTTGGTGGCCAGCCAGCCTAAAATACTAATCAAGATCCAGTGACTCAAAAACCAAGGTGGATGGTACCAAAGAAAGGACATCTAAAGTCTTCTTCTGGTCCTCAGTTGTAAAGACACACACACACATACATACACAGAAAAATAAATCAGAGAATCAGAGAAAGATACTAGGAATAAAGAACTTATATAAAGAAAAGTACAAAATATCGATGAAAAACAATTTTGAGTGCAAAAATTAAAAGATATCCATTTTATGTTCATAATTTGAAGGCAGAGTCTTTAAATCTCTACCAAGTAGTGATAGGATACATGAGAAATTATTTCCCCTTTAGTTTGTTATGTAGTTCCAGCTTGTTCTATGAGACTTTCTTGGAAAGCCTTGAACAAATATCTTCTTCTCCTAGATACAATCAACAACAGATCAAAGTAATGTTTCCACCAAAGTCCCTTTGCCAAATCAATAAGTTCACTGGGGTTAGTTAGGGTGCATGGATGATAGGTTACTTCCATGAGCATGTATATTTCATAGATAGCTGCTGAAATGCCCACCTAGAATGAGTGAGAACTCACTGAATACACATTCTAGTAGATCTCTGCTTGAGTCATTAGCAGTTGAACAGGTCCAGGAATCTTCCAAAGCAGCTCACTTAGCTGGGAAACCTCTTATTCCCTAGCAGATATTTACTGCTTACATAGCTTTGAAAAGGGACTTAGTAAACCTTGCTAGTTTTAGAAACTTCCTGAGACTTTTGGGATGGTTACTTCCTGAGTCTCAGGAAACTCACTCCATAGTCCTGTAGAGAACGTTTTAACTGTAAGGAAAATTGCACAGGCCACTGTTATGATGTGATAGCAGAGTCTCAGCCTACCTAAAACTCTGTAGTTCTTTTGAGGCCTGTTCATTTGTAAATTCAACTCTTCCAGCTTCTATTAGTTTTGTGAGTTTCTTCTTACTCTTCCAAAGAATTATGTTCCTCCAATGTCATCTAGAGTAAGTGTCCATTACTTTCAACACAAAACCCTGATGACACCCACATTGACAATTCCAGAAAATATTTTCTTTTAGCTTAATGCAAGGAAACAATTTCAGCATCTAGATAAAAATAAAAAATAAAAGCTAAATTCTATAATGACACCTGACCTACAAAAACAATAATGTCTACAACATATTAATTCTAAGCTTTAAAAATCTTTTTTAATGTCATAAACACATTTTAGGTTATAGTCAGAATTAAGAATTAATATTCTCATATGACCACACACAGGCAGACTTTGGGGATTAAATGTCACTTTACAAACTGAAGTTGAAAACTGCAGTGTGCTGTAGAATCTTTAATTATCTGATGCTCCAGAATTACTCATCTTCTTAGACACACAGACTTTCTTTCTTTGGTCATTTTGGTTTCTTCCTCCTGCTGTTACCCTAACTATTCATGAAATTTTGTTGAGAAGAATATTTCTTTTGTCCAGTGGAAAATACTTCTAACATTCAGAGTAGCTGGTTCTCCATCATCTTGGTAATTAAAGTCTTTTGAAGGGGTACATTGGATTTCTAATAACTCTCATGACAACAGAAGCAGACCAAGATCCTTAATACCGGCTCTGATCTTTTACATGATGACCTTCCCTGTGATAGATGTAGATTGCTTCAGCACCTTTAATTCACCAAAGCAAACATTCTCCATTAGAGTCCTTTCAAAAAAGAAACTGTCATAACTAACTTTGAATTCTGTCCTTAGAGAAAACTTTGTTCTTTCTGGCCTTATGTAATTACTAGAAGGTTAACCAAAATTATATATTTACTTGTAAATATATTTCTTCAAAAGAATGCAAACAGACCCACCACTCACCCATAAAAGGGTATTGGATTTGATCATGTGAGAGGTCAGAGGTAGGGGTGAGCGGGTGAATTGAAAGACTGTGCTTGCTTAGCCCTGGACTCTCTCCCTTAGCATAGACTCCCTCTTGGTCACCTGGAGAGAGTTGTTGCCAGGCTTCCTTCCATCAAGACTGCAGAAGGATGACACAGCATTTTCAGGACTCCAGAGAAGGGAGGAATGAGTATAGAGGTGACAACCTTGAAATCCACTTTAAAACATTCTGTAGTAGCAGAGAGAAAATCCTCCTCTGGGTTTCTTTTCCTTAGGCTAGATGTTTTTCCTGTTCTTCTGGAAAATGTCTCTTTTACCCCTTGTGTCATGTTTTGAGCTTCAGAGGTCACCGGGTGGCTGCAGCCTGTCCATACTCACCCTCCTTTTCCCTCAACCATTTGTGACTGTCCTGAGCAGACCATTCTTGCCTTGCCTGGTTTCACCTTGTTCTTCCTGAGGCACAGTCTGGATCCTTTCACTGAATTACATTGGACTCCAACTTTTTCTCATCATTAAGTTGAAACCAACTTTGCACCATCTTTTGTACACATAATTTTGTTATCACTTCTGTTTAGTCTTCTGTCTGTCCTTACTTTGTGCCAGGTAATCTAAACACTGGATCTGTTCCACAAAGATAATGAGGTCACACATGGTCTCTGTCTTCAGAGTTCACAGTCTAGGATAGCAACAGAAAATTAATTACATTGCAAGGAGAAGTGGTGGGGGTGAATATGAGAGCCGTGGAAATAACAGAAAGGGCTCTGAGCTTCCATTCCTGGATAAAGTAAAAATGAAATTAGCAAGTAGAGGTAAGTTAGGTGAGTCAGGTGGTACAATAAACCAAGAAAACAAACCTTATTCTTTCCAGTTTTGTCAGTTGTAGAACTTACTCATCTATATGGTGAAATGTTGGGATGATAGGAGATGATAAAAACAAATACAGAAAGCAATTATCTTGAGTCCAAATATTATAAACCATTATAATCATAGTACTTTTTTTCTAATGATGGGTGTGCATTTGAATGGATGGCCTGACAGTACTCTAAAGATGAGCTAGACTATAAATGTCTCAGAATAGTTGCTGCATATACAGTTTTCAATTTTGTGCTTTTTTAAACTTATAATTGTACCATAGGCTTTGTTTCACTCCATTAAAGCTTTCAAAAACATTTTCATGGCTCATTTGGTTTTTCTACATGAGTCCCTTCTGGTTTCTCTCACTCCTGTGGTCACCCAATAATCTGTCTTGTTCATGCCTCCAAACCAGAATAGCCTTCTTAACACTCTCTTGGAAGGGGTGACATAGGTCCTGCGAACATTCTGCATCATTTGTGTGAATTTGGAGTGAGTGTGCCCTCAGATGGTGAGATATACATGTCTTTAGAAATCCCTTCTATGAATGCTCAGTAACTGTCCCTGGCTAATCTATCGATTGATGTTCCCTTAAAACATAAACAAGAATCAAAAGTTAATGTGAATTGGCTGAATCTACTCTCAACCTTATTTACTCTTCTCATTGGGCAACACCTAAGTACCTCACACTGTGAGTTATTGATTTTGTTAGTCGTCATTTGTCCTAAAATTTCCCCTTATTTGGGTGAAAGTAAGGGTTAGGACACCATGTGCCTCTTTTCTTGTTGAAATAGCTAAGGTAGTGGCAGCTAGTCCACAAATCCATGCATTGAAGTCATATGTATATGTCTGTGCCATATATCATCATTCTGTCACCATTTATCATAACCATAAATATCAATTACAACATGCTTCAAATGTGCCAGGCGCTGTGCTCAGTAGAGTTGCAGGACTCAGATAGCCTTATTACATTTTCAAAACAAGTTTCTCAGGGAACTGCTAATTAAATTTCTGCTCCCCAAAGTTTTATTTCCACTCTCAAAAATTTAAACTAAAACATAGTTAGTAAATGGCTAGGCAGATAGAGGAATCAGATTTATTGATTCCAGAGTACATTGTTTTAGAAGAGAAGGAATATGAGATGTTGTGGGGGGTGTGTGTGTGAGAGAGAAAGAGAGGGAGGGAGAGACAGACAGACAGACAGACAGACAGACAGACAGAGACAGAGAGAGGAGGTATGAGGGGATAGTACTGAGAGAAGTAGGGATGGAGAAAGAAGAGAAAGACTTGAGAAAACTTTTACTCCAGGAAGACTTAAAGTGGCTTCCTATAGGTCTATTCATTTTCATTAAGGAAGGGAATCAGGCAAAGATAAACAAATAAAATAATAGCACCGTTTTGGGGAATGAAAAATCCAGAAACTTTTGTGAAAAAGATGTAACTCATTTCTGCCATGCCTTATGGCTTCCCACATGTTACTGTTTTGCAGATTGCTAGTCTTTACCTTTGTAGATTCATTTAGTCTCAGAATCACAAAGAATTCCAAGGAAGAGAGTGATGTCATGCCAGAGCCTTAGGCACTTTGCAGTAGCTCACATATTCCCCTGGAAATCTTTTTTTTTTTTTAAATTTTAAATAGCTTGTTTTACATGTCAATCCCAGTTCCCTCTCCCTCCCCCCTTCCCACACTCCCCCATCCCCCCAGCCTCCCACCCTATTGCCAATTCCTTCTATATAGGGGATATCTAGGGTCTGTCATTTCACTCAGGGTAGGGTCCAGGCACTTCCCTAAGAGTCCAGGCTGAGAGAGCATCCCTCTTTGTGTTATGTGCACACAATGTCTGTTTGTATTCCAGGGATAAACACTGATCCACTGCTCAGGGCCCCATAGGTTGCCCAGGCCTCCTCACTGACACTCACATTCGGGAGGGACCAGATCAGTCCCATGCTGGCCTCCCCGCTGTTGGTCTGGGGTCCAAGAGCTCTCCCCTGTTCAGATCAGCTGTCTCTGCTGGTTTTGCCAGCCCATTCTTTGCCAATTTGCTCATCACTCCTCTCTCTCTATCACTGGGTTCCTTGGGTTCAGTGCTTAATTGTGGGTGTTTGCCTCTGCTTCCATCAGTCACTGGATGAAGGCTCCCGGATGGTTATTGACATCAAGTTCATTATCAGGAATGGGCATTCGAGGTGGTCTCTCCACTATTGCTTAGCTTGCCAATCGGTGTCATCCCTTTAGATCACTAGAGGTCACTCTGGTGCCTGATCTGTCTTCTAACCTATGATTCCCTCTTCCCTGTATTCTACCTCCCCACACACTCAACCTTCCTGTTCCCCCATGACCTCTCTTCCTCTTCTCCCCAGCTCCCACTCCCCCCCCCACTCCTGGCTGTGTTCCCTGTCCCCTGGAAATCTTATGATGAAATGTAATTACCATTGTAAGCACACAGAGCTGAGACCTGTTAGGGTGATTAGGCCTTAAGGGCCCTGCCCATACATAAGCTAATGAATATTGTAATCGTGGAAGTAGGATGGTTGCAACAATAGTTTGGCCCCTATCTCCTCACTGCATCGCATCATTTGCTCTCTGCTTTCTACACATACTATGATCCAACATGAGGGACCTTGCCATGTGCTGGTTACATGCTCTTAGACTTCTCAGATTCAAGAACTGTGAGGAAAACAACTCTTTCCTTAAGATAAGTCTCCCTGTTCTGTTACAGCAGCAGAAGACAGACTAAGACTGGCTTCTTCCTGTTCCCCCATGAGTACTCATGGGGGAACAGGAAGGTTGAGTAGGGGGTAGAATAGGGGGAAGAGGGAATCATAGGATAGAAGACAGATCAGGCACCAGTGTGACCTCTAGTGATCTAAAGGGATGACACCGATTGGCAAGCTAAGCAATAGTGGAGAGACCACCTCGAATGCCCATTCCTGATAATGAACTTGATGTCTATAACCATCCTGGAGCCTTCATCCAGTGATTGATGGAAGCAGAGGCAAACACACAGTTAAATAATGAACAGAACCCAAGGAACCCAGTGACAGAGAGAGGAGCGATGAGCAAATTGGCAAAGAATGGGCTGGCAAAACCATCAGAGACAGCTGATCTGAACAGGGGGGAGAGACCTTGGACCCAAGACTGACAGCTGGGAGACCAGCATGGGACTGATCCAGACCCCAGAATGTGAGAGTCAGTGAGGAGGTCTGGGCAACCTATGGGGCCCTGAGCAGTTGACCAGTGTTTATCCCTGGAATACAAACAGAAATCGTGTGTCCATAACATAAAGAGGGATGATCTTTCAGCCTGGTCTCTTAGGGGAGTGCCTGGACCCTACCCTGAGTGAAATGACAGACCCTAGATATCCCCTATGTGGAAGGAATTGGCAATAGGGTGGGAGGATGGGGGGGGATGGTGGGGGCATGTGGGAGGATGGGAGGGAGAGGGAACTGGGATTGACATGTAAAACAAGCTATTTAAAATTAAAAGAAAAAGAGACTGGTTTCTTAAAGGCACTTTGACAGCTTTGTCTGCTTTTCTGTTTCCCTTGTCTTGATCTTTCTCTCTATTGCTATCTTAATTCTAAGTTCAGCATGGAAAATATACAGATGTTAATGTGTGAGCTTATAGGTGAATATTATGAGTCCTATCATCTTTATCTCCTGTTCCCTGTCCTCAAGCAACCTCTTCTACTTGCATGTAGGCTGGATCTGTGGCTTGCTTCTGATAAGTAGGATATGAAAACGAAAGAAAGCAGTTTTTCATTATAATGCAATATTCTGTCTTACTAGTGGACTTTCCTCAGAATCTTATTGGCTAGGTGAATTAAGTGGTTGTATTGGAGAAGCATTAGTGATAATAAGGAACCATGAGAGTTTAAGTTGTTTCCAGCTAGGAGCCAGCAATAATCGGGGAACTCCATTGAGGAAAAAAATGCTTTTGGGAACCAGAGTGAGCTTAGAAATTAAGGCTTCATATTTAGGAGATATAAGTGCAGTCTATTGGATACCTTGACTGGTCTTGTGAGACTTTCAGCAGGAAGCAAACCCAGCTGAGATGTTCACATATCCCACAGAATATATGATTATATAAATGTATTCTTTAGAGCAGCTGTATCTGTGATAACTTGTCATGGAGCACAGTCAACTCTACAGCATTTGAAAGCAAATGCCCTTCACTTCTTTTCCTTCCACGGATTCATTCTAGTAGAAGTAACAGGGTAGTCAAGTTGTCAATACAATGAACCTCTGGTCTTTAGTTTGGAGGTTATCTCACTGACATTTGTCCCTACACCATTTCGAACTCTCTATTTCTACTTCACAGTTTATCTGGAAGCATGAATCTGAATCAATGTGGTCCTTTTCCAAATTACACATGGCCAGGGCCTTCTTGGAAGGTATTGATTCAGATTTGATAGGATGGAAGTGAGGCTTCAACATGCATTTGAGTTACTTCACAGTGACTAAAGTGAGATTCCTCCACAGGTAGTCAACACCCAGTTTCATACCTTCTAGGATGTTTTGCTTTCCTCAAAGGATAAGTTCCCTCAAAATTTCACTTTGTATGACCCGGCTTCCTGTCACAGGCTGACTTCGGTCACTGGTCTCCCTCTTCATGGTTTTAGGAGCCTTTCTATGTTGATGACTCATATGATTTTCTCTATATTCCAATCACTCCTTAAAACTCTGAAAGTGGAAAACCTGCTGAGAAAATCCCGTTTGGGTTTTCTCCAGACTTCTGTGACTCTCATGCTGACTTCAGCCTCACCATTCCCTGTCTATATCTTCCTGCTTTCAGTGCTTTATTATACAATAAAGGCCACTCGCTTTCCTTCTGATACTCATGTTAGAAAACTGCAAAATCATCTGAAGCTTTAAATCCTTTCAGTGACTACATATGATCTAAAGAATGATTCTGAATTCTGTGGTCCCAAAGGACCAGCTTCAAACCACTTCTACAGCTTTAATAGTATAGGCTGTGGGACTATACTCACATTGCAGCAGGCACACTTACACTGTTCAGTTGCTCAAAGCTACCCACATTTATATCCCGATATTCTCCTGTTCTTCATTTTCTATCTGTAAAAGACTTCCAATGTTTATTCTCTAGGTCCACATCTCATCTGTCTCTCCATTTCACTATCACTGAAGGCAGTCACAAGTTTCTCTTGGGTTACTAAAATGTTTTGTGTATACATCTTTCATTGGTTCTTAACATATTGATTTTTTTTACATTTATATTGCTGTCTTCTTCCATTAAATGATAAATGCCTTGAGGGCAGAATCTGTGACTCTTTTCTTTGTATTCCAGGCTTCGTCTTTGATTTCATACTTCTAGTGTCTTGAAGAGCTTTCAGCATATGGAAATTGTATAACTCAACTGAACAGTTGTTGAGCTGACTGACAATAAATACAAATGCTGTGGTTCTCTGCTCTGTGTTCTGGAATGAACTAGATAAGGAATGAATTGTGCCAGGTATGTTTTTACCCCTGTCTCCTCTGTTTGTCTCTCTCCGATTTATTTATTTTTGTGTGTATGAGTGTTTTGCCTGCAAGTCTTTATATGGATCAAGTTTGTGCATGGTGCCCAAGTAAATCAAAAGAGGGCCTCAGATGCCCTGGAACTGTAATTACAAGTGCTTATGATCTGCCATATGAGTGCTGGGAACCCAACCAGGTTCTCTGGAAGAACAGCATGCCCTCTTAACAGCCCAGGCTTCTCTCCAACCCCAGAAAATGTCTCTTACTGGCTGTCAGTGGAAGCAAGTCAAGGCCTAAATTTGCCCCTTTTCTTTATTTTGAAGGTAGCTTGTATTTGTTGGTAAGATATGGTATGTTGAATGTTTTCCCTGATTATTGAAGATCAATGAGGGCAGGAGAAAAAGTAGTATTGACTGATTTTTCTCTGCTTTTCGGTTGTTTGTTTTTCTTTAAGTCTTGAAATACTACTATCACTCAAATTCAGGGAAGTTCAGAGCTTGGTAATAAAAGTCACAACCAAAATTTTGGAAATATTCCCATTCCAGTCTACTAGTCATAGGATAAAAATGAGGCGGTGGGACTATACTGAAAGCAATAGGTAGAATAAAATTTAGGACTAAAATAGTTTTAGGAAAAGGATACATATACTGATTCAGCCAGATGTATTTATAATCGACATTTGCACTACAGGCTGGCAGATGTGTCTGATGAAGCCAGATGTATAAATTCAGTGAGGTGTGCATGTCTCCTTAGCCAAAGACTTGAAAGGAAAATGTGAAAGGTGGAAGCAAACATACTTGTAAATATGGATGGTGGTGGAGGTGTCATCAATATTTAGATGTGGAAAATACAGCTTTTCTTTGAGTACCAAACAACAGCAGCAGAAGCAGTAAATGAAATATACCAGAGCACCAAAGGAGTTCTTGGACTTAACAACATTCAACTATTGCCAAATCCATAGTATCCAACTAACAGACTTTTAGTGCTTTTATTTTTTAAAAAAACTTAGATCCCTCTTCAATATCTTTGCATTAATAGATATTGTAGATAACTACAGTCTTGCAAATTTTATTTCATTTTTAAAACTGCCATTTTATAGCTGTTTGTTAAATTTTAATTATTTTCAAACAGAATACTTATGTCTAATCTCAGACTGAACCATATAATATTAATGATGAGAACAATACAAACCTCATCTGACCATGTTTTCATCTTTGTTCTCACTTTGTGGAAGTGAAGAGGTGATGTGTTTTTATCCTAAGTAATTCATGGAGGGAGATGGGTAGTTAACATATATGTATAAGCCCATGAATGAGTCATGTGTAATGTCTTCTGCCACCTCAAGAAACCCATTTCTAGACCCGGTCATTGGAGGAAAGGGACTGCATCAAGAATTGACCATTTAGACACATAGGAATGATACACCTTGGAGCCAGAAATAATCAGGGACTAATCAAGACTGGACTCCTGCAGCCTCTCTCTTATATGTCTCCGTGATGGAAAGCCTCACAGCACACTTAGGGAACACTGGAGGGAGTTGAGCTCTGACTTCAGATTTCTGACAGAAATCAGGTGACTTAGAAGGATGTATAAATAAAGATATGTTTCTTTGAATTGAACATGAAAATTCATCAGCTTACATTGTGGACACTGCTATACCAGTGGCACCTGTCTGTCAAAGTATGAAGTCTGTATTGTCAGTCTACATGTTATATTTCTTTAAAAGAAAAGTTTCAAAGCAAAACAAGCTTTCCCAGTGTTAGTGGGTCACAGAGGATATGGAACTGGTGAGTTTTAAGTAGAACTTCACTTTACACGAATCTACAGACCTACATCTAAGCACAAATGTGGTGTGACTGGAGTCCTGCCTCCCAGAACCACTGGGGGTCAGCTGTTCTAGGGTGAGGCTTCAGCCTCACAGTTTCTTAGAGGTTTATGAGATGATTCTAATTATAAAGCAACATGAGTAGAGGAGTCAAAAACATTACTGACTTTCGTAACTATGAGGAAGCAGTGGGCTTAAAATGGAGACTGACTTAACTCTCATAAACAGTTCTACAATTTCTTGCTTGTTTCTGTAGCATGCATGAACACTGTCTGTCATGACATGACTTTTCATGTTGATTTAACTGCATAGGAAGATAAGGCTCCTTGTGTTACCCCCAGAATTTTGATTTATGAGATAATTACACATCTCCTTTATATGAATCAATTCAATGGCTTATTAAATGAACTAAAATTTAATAATAGATTTAATTTCTCAAAGTCTATTTAATTCTGAAGCCCTAAAGTTTTGGACTTGAAGACTGTAAGCCAAATACAAACCACAGGAATTAATCTGAAAATTCGATGATTGAGGTCTTTGGCTTTCATTTCCCTATATCTAGTGGAAATATTTCTAGTAATTCTCTGAGCAGATGATCATCGTGATAGACCCCAGTTATTTAACAATATTTTACCAGTAGCATTTGATAAACTTGAAAAACTTTTAAATAAAACTATGAATCTCAGGTAGTTTCAAAATTTTTTAAGGAATTGACTTTTTATTTAAATTAGAAACAAGATTGCTTCAAATGTCAATTCCAGTTCCCTCTCCCTCCCCTCCTCCCATGCTCTCCCACCAACCCCCCGTCCCCCTCCCCCAAATGCCACTTCTTTCCCTATGGAGGTTGAGACCCTATATAGGGGTATCCATAGTCTGTCATTTCATCAAGGGCAGGGCCTAGACCCTCCCCCAAGAGTCCTGGCTGAGAGAGCAACTCTTATTGTGGGATGGGCACCCAAAATCCATTTTTATGCCAGGGATAAATACTGATCTACTACCCAAGGACCCATAGATTGACTAGGCCTCCTCACTGACACTCACATTCAGGGGTGTGGATCAGTCCCATGCTGGATTCACAGCCATCAGACTGGGGTTCAGGGGCTCCCCTTGTTCAGGTCAGCTGTTTCTGTGGGTTAAACAAGAAGCAAGTCTCCAAAACACCAAAGGATCCAATTAAAATGTGGATTACAGAACAAAATAGAGAATTCTCAACAGAGGAGTCTAAAATGGCTGAGAGACACTTAAGAAAGTGCTCAATATCCCTAGCCATCAGGGAAATGCAAATCAAAACAACTATGAGACACCATCTTACCCCTGTCAGAATGGCTAACATCAAAAACTCCAATGACAGTTTATGCTGGAGGGGATGTGGAGAGAGGGGAACACTACTCCACTGCTGGTGGTTGTGCCAACTCCTACAGCCACTTTGGAAATCAGTATAGAGATTTCTCAGGAAAATGGGAGTCAGCCTACCACAAGACCCAGCAATTCTACTCTTAGGCATATATCCAAAAGATGCACATTCATACAACATGGATATCTGTTCCATTATGCATAGCAGCATTATTTGTAATAGCTAGATCCTAGAAGCAACCTAGATGTCCAAAAACTGAAGAGTGGATAGAGAAAAAAGTGGAATCTTGAAATTTGCAGGCAAATGGATGGCACTAGAAGAAACCATGGTGAGTGAGGTAACCCAGTCACAAAAAGACAAACATGGCATGACTCTCTCATATATGGATTATAGACATCTACCAGGGGAGTGCCAGTATACAATCCCACTGCCAGAATGTCTGAGAAACAGAACCTTCAACCAATGACTGGTAGAAGCAGAGGCAGACATCCACAGTTAAGCACTGAGCTGAACTCAAGGGACCCAGTAACAGAGAGGGAGGACTGATGAGTATAGGGTCAAGACTGGGCTTGTTTAACCCACAGAAACAGTTTCAAACATTGTTAAAAGAAACGTACTATATTCACATCTTATTGAGCTTAAATAAACCTGTATTACCAGTCATAACAATGTAAAATAGTCATGGTACTGAACAAGTACCATGAATTTCCACATGCCAATCAGTCTCTGTGGGCATCATCTTCATTTTCCCTTCAAGTAAGATAACAATGAAGTATTGTCTGTACAAGACTCTAAATTTCATGTATTTCTAAATAACATGCACATTTGCAACTATAGTTTTTAAATTCAGTTTTCAATTCAAAACTATCACAGATATACAGAAATTAGACAGTCAAAATAATTCATGTATTATTAGTGTCTAAGAGTAGTATAATACATTTTATAAGTAATAAAGGAATGCTGAAACATTAATACTAATGAAAGTTAACACTCCATTAGTATTTGTTCAGCTTTTGTCTTTGATATTTTGCTTCCAGAATCTCACTCGAGATACTGTGTTATGTCAAGTAGTCCTGCCTCTGAAGGCTTCTCTTTATTGTTACGGAAGTACTTCCCTGATTTCTCTTGGTTTCAATGACACAGTATAGAGAGGCCTACTCAGATATTTGAAGAGTGTTTCTCCTTTTAGTCTTGCATTTGTCTCATGACTAGCCTGGATCATTGGGTTTTACATGTAGACCACAAGAGCAGATCTGTAGAGTGTAGCCTTCCCTGCCTTGCGCCTGGGACCTGTCACAGTTGCAGTCCACAAGTAACACACAGGATGCTATATTAATTATGAAGCTGTTGACCATTTGCTTGTGTCTTACTGGCTAGCTCTGACTTAAATATTTAACCCATAATTGTTAATCTAAGTATTTATCTTACCGGAGAAAAGGGTCCAGACCTCTTACTCCTCTGGAGGCTACACCGTGACTGACTCTGCCTCTTTCCCAGAATCCTCCTTGACTCCTAGTCCCACCTATCTTTCTTCCCTATTGGCCAACAGTGCTTTATTCAGCAACCAATAAGAGACAGATTTACAGAATGACATCTCATGTCACAGAACCATTCATACTGCACCACGTACCCATGCCATCACAACTGTCTCCACTGCTGTTGACCTTGGACATCTAGCTATGGGTTTGTTTGCCAGTGATTTCTCCACTGTATACTTACTCTTCCATTCTCTTCTTAAAATGTCTGTATTCTATTCACACCTAGCTGCAAATCGTCACTATTTGTCATTCTGTGTGTCTGTTTAACTTTTGGTGCTACTGTACTTGTTAACTATTAGTACACTTTTCAGCCCCTAATTCAAAATCAGTCATTTCCTCAAGTAACCCTGTTTCCATTCAATGGAGAATAGTGCTAGAAATCAAGGTCTTGTGTCTAGATGAACTCCTTGCTGTTGGGTTGTCTTGTCATTAGGCATCGCAGCTTAAATACCTAAGGAATATGTGATCATACATACTAACATATGCATGTATAGGTATCTATAAATATTTTGATGTGCAACAATCTGTATCTATATTACATTATACATAAATTCATACTGATATCTGTGAGTCTAATTCCTTGCAATTTAGATCATTCAAGACTTTTCTACTTGCTTATCTATATCCTCTTCTCCAACAGTGAGAAATCTGGCTCCTACCATCTGCCAACATTTAACTTTTCAATTACTGTGTACATACAGACATATCCCAGTTATTAAACTCTAAGCCCAGGAGACACAGCTTCATCAACTAGAGTACAGTTCTTATGTCTAGTTTCTATTGCCTTTAGTCTTATAGTCTGTGCTCATTCCCAGTTACTTAGATTAGCATCTTCTTCAATTTCTACCCCTTTAGTGATGTTTGTTTCGAATGCTGCTAGAGATTGTGTTATGTCATATTTCACATTACATTCCATAATCCTTAGATCTCCTAAGCTTTTACAATATGCTTTGGGAAGTCATTGTGGTATTAAGATGTGTTTTTTTTAAAATTTTTTAATTTTATTTTCCAGTTTAAATTTAGATAAGAAACAAGGTTGCTTCACAAGTCAGTTCCAGGTCCCTCTCCCTTTCCCTCCCCTCCTCCCATGCCCTCCCCCAACTCCCCCCCATTATCCCCTCGTTCCCCCAGGGAGGGTGAGGCCCTCCATGGGGGTGTCCATAGTCTGTCATTTCATATAGGGCAGGGCCTAGACCCTTCCCCAAGAGTTCAGGGTGAGAGTGCACCTCACATTGTTCTATGGGAGTCCAAAGTCCGTGTGTATACTTGGGATGAGTACTGATCTGCTGCCCAAGGCTCAATAGATTACCTAGGCCTCCTCACTGACACTCAGATTCAGGGGGTCTTGATAAGTCCCATGCTGGATTCCCAGGCTGATGCCTGGGATTCAAGAGTTAACCCTTGTCAGTTCAGCTGTTTCTGGGGGTTAAACCAGCCCAGTCTTAATCTCTTTGATCATCAGTCCTCCCTCTCTGTTACTGGCTTTCTTGAGTTCAGCTCAGTACTTAACCAAGGGAGTCAGCCTCTTCTTCGATCAGCCACTAAATGAAGTTTCTGTTTCCCAGACTCTCTGACCATAGGATTGTAGGCTGGCACTCCCCAGATCTATGTCTAAAATCCATATATGAGAGAGTACATGCCATGTTTCTCTTTTTGTGACTGGGTTACCTCACTCAGGATGGTTTCTTCTAGTGTCATCCATTTGCCTGTGAATCTCATGATTACATTATTTTTTTCTGCTGAATAGTACTCCATTGTGTAGATGGAGTTGCTGGGTCTTGTGGTAGGTTTATTCCCATTTTTCTGAGGAATCTCCATACTGATTTCCAAAGTGGCTGAACCAGTTGGCACTCCCACCAGCAATGGAGGAGTGTCCCCCTTTCACCACATCCTCTCCAGCATAAATTGTCAATGGTGTTTTTGATTTTAGCCATTCTGACAGGAGTGAGATGGTATCTGAGAGTTGTTTTGATTTGCATTTCCCGGATGGCTAAGGATGTTGAGCACTTTCTCGAGTGCCTCTCAGCCATTTTAGACTCCTCTATTGAAAACTCTCTATTTAGTTCTGCAGCCCACTTTTTAATAGGGTCCTTTGCTGTTTTGGAGACTTGCTTCTTGAGTTCTTTGTAAATTTTGGAGATCAACCCTCTGTCAGATGTGGGATTAGTGAATATTTTTTCCCATTCTGTGGGCTGCCTTTTTGTCTTGCTGACTGTGTCCTTTGCCTTACAGAAGCTTCTCAGTTTCAGTAGGTCCCATTTATTAATTGTTGATCTCACTGTCTGTGCTACTGGTGTTATGTTCAGGAAGCTGTCTCCTGTACCAATTCGTTCAAGGGTACCACCCACTTTCTCTTCTAAGAGGTTCAGTGTGGCTGGATTTATGTTGAGGTCTTTGATCCATTTGGACTTAAGTTTTGTGCATGGCGATAAACATGGATCGATCCGCATTCTTCTACATGCCACTCTCCAGTTATGCCAGCACCATTTGTTGAAGATGCTTTCTTTATTCCATTGTATATTTTTAGCTTCTTTGTCAAAGATCAGATGTTCATATGTGTGTGGGTTAATACCCGGGTTTTCAATTCGATTTCATTGGTCTACCTGTCTATTTTTGTGCCAATACCAAGCTGTTTTCAGGAGTATAGCTCTATAATAGAGCTTGAGGTCAGGGATGGTGATGCCTCCGGACGTTGCCTTGTTGAACAGGGTTGTTTTGACTATCCTGGGTCTTTTGTTTTTCCATACAAAATTTATTATTGTTCTTTCAAGGTCTGTGAAGAATTGTGCTGGGATTTTAATGGGGATTGCATTGAATCTGTAGATTGCTTTTGGCAGGATTGCCATTTTTACTACATTGATCCTACCTATCCAAGAGCATGGGAGATCTTTCCATTTTCTGAGGGCTTCTTTAATTTCTTTCTTTAAAGATTCAAAGTTCTTACGATACAGTTCTTTCACTTGTTTGGTTAGCGTTACCCCAAGGTATTTTATGTTGTTTGTGGCAATTGTAAAGGGTGATGTTTCTCTGATTTCTCTTTCAGCCCTTTTATCATCTGTATATAGTAGGGCTACTGATTTTCTTGAGTTGATCTTGTAGCCTGCCACTTTGCTGAAGGTGTTAATCAGCTGTAAGAGTTCCCTGGTAGAGTTCTTTGGGTCATTGATGTAAACTATCATATCGTCTGCAAACAGTGAAAGTTTGACCTCTTCCTTCCCAATTTGTATTCCCTTGATCCCCCTTTGTTGTCGTATGGCAATAGCTAGAACTTCAAGTACCATGTTGAAAAGGTATGGAGAGAGTGGACAGCCTTGTTTTGTTCCTGATTTTAGAGGAATTGCGTTGAGTTTCTGTCCATTTAGTTTGATGTTGGCTGTTCGTTCACTGTATATAGCTTTTATTATGTTTAAGTATATTCCTGTTATCCCAGATCTCTCCAAGACCTTTATCATGAAGGGGTGTTGGATTTTGCCAAAGGCTTTTTCAGCATCTAGTGAGATGATCATGTGATTTTTGTTTTTCAGCTTGTTTATATGGTGGATTACGTTGATGGATTTTCGTATGTTGAACCATCCCTGCATCCCTGGGATGAAACCTACTTGATCGTGGTGAATGATTGTTTTGATGTGTTCTTGGATCCGATTTGCCAGTATTTTATTGAGTATTTTTGCATCAATGTTCATGAGGGATATTGGTCTGAAGTTCTCTTTCTTAGTTGTATCTTTGTGTGGCTTGGGGATCAAGGTTATTGAAGCCTCATAGAAAGAGTTTGGCAAAGACCCTTCTGCTTCTATTGTATGGAACACTTTGAGAAGAATTGGTATAAGCTGTTCTTTGAATTTCTGGTAGAATGCTGCACTGAGGCCATCTGGACCTGGACTTTTTTTTGGTTAGGAGACTTTTGATGACAGCTTCTATTTCCATAGGGGTTATAGGTCTATTTAAATTGCTTATCTGTTCTTGATTTAGTTTTGGCAATTGATAGCTGTCCAGGAAGTCATCCATTTCCTTTAAATTTTTGAATTTTGTGGAGTACAGGTTTTCAAAGTATGACCTAATGATTCTCTGGATTTCCTTGGAGTCTGTTGTTATGTCCCCCTTTTCATTTCTGATTTTGTTAATTTGCGTGTTCACTCTCTGCTGTTTGGTAAGTTTGGACAAAGGTTTGTCTA
The DNA here is from genome assembly GCF_017639785.1 of Mesocricetus auratus. Lineage (NCBI taxonomy): Eukaryota > Metazoa > Chordata > Mammalia > Rodentia > Cricetidae > Mesocricetus > Mesocricetus auratus. The sequence continues at coordinate 30,950,512 of NW_024429190.1, read as the reverse complement.
TCTTGTTGATTTTCTCAAAGAACCAACTCTTCGTTGCATTAATTCTTTGTATTGTTTTCCTGGTTTATACTTTATTGATTTCAGCCCTCAATTTGATTATTTCCTGGCGTCTACTCCTCCTAGGGGATTTTGGTTCTTTGTGTTCTAGAGCTTTCAGCTGTGATGTTAATTCTCTGGTATAACTGTTCTCCTGTTTCTTCATGTGAGCACTTAGTGCTATGAACTTCCCCCGTAGGACTGCTTTCAAAGTGTCCCGTAGGTTTGGGTATGTTTTGTCTTCATTCTCGTTGAATTCGAGGAAGTCTTTAATTTCTTTTTTTATTTCCTCTTTGACCCAGGGATGGTGCAGTTGAGCATTATTCAATTTCCATGAGTTTGTAGGTTTTCTGCAATTTGTGTTGTTGTTGAATTCTAATTTTAAAGCATGGTGGTCTGATAAGATGCATGGAGTTATTCCAATTTTTTTGTAGCTCCTGAGGTTTGATATGTTGCCAAGTATGTGGTCGATTTTTGAGAAGGTTCCATGTGGTGGTGAGAAGAAGATATATTCTTTTTTATGTGGATGAAATGTTCTATAGATATCGGTTAATCCCAGTTGGGCCTTTACTTCTATTAGACCCTTTGCTTCTTTGTTGAGTTTCTGTCTGGTATTCCTGTCTAGTGGTGTGAGTGGTGTGTTGAAATCTCCCACTATAACTGTGTGGGGCTTTAGATGAGATTTAAGTTCTAATAATGTTTCTTTAACGAATGTGGATGCCTTTGTATTTGGGGCATAGATGTTCAGGATAGACACTTCATCTTGGTGGGTTTCACCTGTGATGAGTATGTAATGACCTCCTTTATCTCTTTTGATTGATTTTATTTTAAAGTCTAGTTTGTTAGATATTAGGATTGCTACCCCTGCTTGTTTCTTGGGTCCATTTGATTGAAAAATTTTTGCCCAACCTTTAACTCTCAGGTCATGTCTGTCTTTGAGGTTGAGGTGTGTTTCTTGTATGCAGCAGAAGGAAGGGTTCTGTCTTCGAATCCATTCTGCTAGTCTGTGTCTTTTTATGGGTGAGTTAAGGCCATTAATATTGAGGGATATTAATGACCATTGATTGCTCAACGTTCTTCGATTTGCAATGGTTGTTGTTGGTGGAATTATGTGTGGAATTTCACCCCTTTGTTCTTTTGGCTGTTGGTAGAGAGGGATTCTCTAATGCCTATGTTTTTCTGGTTGTAGTTAGCTTCCTTGGGTTGGAGTTTTCCTTCCAAAATTTTCTGTAGGGCTGGGTTATTGGACACATATTGCTTGAACCTAGTTTTGTCATGGAATATCTTGTTTTCTCTGTCTATAGTGATTGAGAGCTTTGCCGGGTATAGTAGTCTGGGCTGGCATCCATGGTCTCTTAGTGTAGGTAGAATATCTATGCAGGACCTTCTGGCTTTCAGAGTTTCCATGGAGAAATCAGGTGTAATTCTGATAGGTCTGCCTTTATATTTTACTTGACCTTTTTCCTTAGCTGCTCTTAATATTCTTTCTTTATTCTGTATGTTTGGGGTCTTGATTATTATGTGGCGAGGGAATTTTTTTTGTGGTCCACTCTATTTGGTGTTCTGTAGGCTTCTTGTACCTTCATTGGCATGTCTTTCTTAAGGTTGGGAAAGTTGTCTTCTATGATTTTGTTGAATATGCCTTCTGCCCTTTGAGGTGGATTTCTTCTCCTTCTTCTATACCTATTATTCTTAGGTTTGGTCTTTTCATGGTGTCCCATACTTCCTGGATGTTTTGTGTTAAGGATTTGTTGGATTTAAGGTTTTCTTTGGTTGATAAATCCATTTCTCCTAGTGTATCTTCAACACTTGAGATTCTCTTTTCCATCTCTTCTATTCTGTTGGTAATGCTTGTATCGGTAGTGCCTGACTGTTTGTCCAGCTTTTCTAGTTTCTGCCTTTCTTCAGATTGTGTGTTTTTTAATGTCTCTATTTCAGTTTTCAACCCTTGCAGTGTTTGCATTGCTTCTTGCATTTTTCTGTTTATCTTTTCTTCCATTTGTTGCCTTTTATGAATTTTTTAGTTTGTTCTTTCTTCCATTTCTTGCATTTTTTGGTTTGCTTTTTGTTCCATTTCTCGCATTTTGTGCTTTGTTTCTTCTTCCATTTCCTGCCTTTTTTGGTTTGTTTCTTCTTCCATTTTTCTCATTTTTTGCTTTGTGTTTTCTACCATTTCTTGCATTTTTTTGCTTTGTTTCTTCTTCCATTTCCTGCCTTTTGGTATGTTTCTTCTTCCAATTCTTGCATTTTTTGCTTTGTTTTTTCTTCCATTTCTTGCATTTTTTGCTTCATTTCTTCTTCCATTTCCTGTCTTTTTTGGTTTGTTTTTTCTTCCAATTCTTGCATTTTTTGGTTTGTTTTTTCTTCCATTTCTTGCATTTTTTGGTTTGTTTTTTCTTCCATTTCTTTGAGGGATTTTCTTATATCCTCTTTTAGGGCCTCTATCATTTTCATGAAAGTGCTTTTAAGGTTGTTCTCTTCTGCTTCGTTCGCATTGGAATGTTGGGGTCTTGCTGGTGTGGAGGCTCTAGAATCTGGCGGTGTCATATTTGTTTTTCTGTTGCTGACTGTGTTTTTGTATTGTCTCTTTCCCATCTCTTCTTCTAGTGGGTGCAGAAAGAGCCCCTTACTGGTCTGGGGACCAGAGTTCCCTTTTGGTGGGTGCTAGCAAGTCCAATAATCTGGTGGTTCTTCTATTCCTTGTCCAAATGCTGGTCCCGTGGTTGGGGAAGAAGAACAGGAATCTGGGGCGCTTAGCCTCCTACCTGGTCCCCTGGACCCTATGCTGGGTCCTGTTGTACCTGATCCGGAACAGCTACTCCCCTGGTCTCCCTGGCTCCTCTGGTTTCCTGGTCTCCTTGGCGGGAGAGAAGATCTGGAGTCTGGGGTGCTTGGCTCCAGCCGGGATTGGGAGCTCTGTGCAGTTCCCAGGCGATCTGCAGGTACTGGAACACAGGCCAGGAAGCTGGCCTGTTTACCTGATGCTGCTGCAGGAACAGCTGTTTCCCTGAACTCCCAGCCTCCTCTGGTTTCCTGGTCTCCTTGGTGGGAGAGAAGATCTGGGGTCTGGGGTGCTTGGCTCCTGCCGGGATTGGGAGCTCTATGCAGTTCCCAGGTGATCTGCAGGTACTGGAACACAGGCCGGGAAGCCAGCCTGTTTACCTGATGCTGCCGGAGGAACAACTGCTTCTAAGATGTGTTTTTTTGTGTGTATTTTGGTGTCACTCTTATGGATTATTATTTGCACTTTAGTGATTCAGCTGTGAAATAAAATCTTACATGTAAATACCTGTAGTATATTTATAGTCTGCTAGATTTCAAGGAGTTAATATTTTATAGAAATTCTTTCTGAAGAGCTATATATTTATATACATATATGAATACATATGAATATATATTCATGGACAGATAATATATATAATATATATCATTCCAAATTCTTGACTGAATGTAATAGATCAATGACATAAGCAAGAAGTGTTGGGTGAGAGTTTGTGAAAAATATTTTGTTCTTAAATTGAAATTTTTTACACTTTAGGATGTTTTAGTAGGGGCACATTTGCCTTTATTAGTATTCCTTATTTTACACACACACACACACACACACACACACACACACACACACACACACATGCCTGACTCTTATCTGTCAAATGGTCCTAATTCCACTGATGAATAATACAGGTATCCAAACTGAAGATAGTCAGGCACATTGTTTTCAGGCCATGAGAAACATATTTTGTATCAGCAAATATAATTACATAATGTATTTCCAATTCAGATTTGTATTGTAAAGATTTTAAATGATTTAAAAGATTAGGTAAATTCTTGTTTATTTTCACTTATTCTCAAAATCTTGACTTTTTGTAGGTTTACATTAATGCAATTGCTTACCTTCTGTTACCCTATACCTTAAATAGAATAATTTCAACAAAATATCACATCAGTTTTGCTCCAGGAAGATTACTAAATATGTTTCAGTCTTACTGCCTTTTAACTATTGATACTATAGGTATATGCTTTAGAGTCTGTGTTTTAAAGTCACTTGAATTCAAATGTCACCATAATCATATAATCATGTCCTCAGCTTGAAATGGGCTTTGGCACATTTATAATGACTTTGCATGGAATTAATCAGTTTTCTGTATATTGATGTAAAGTTATAAAATTGTTTTTCACACTCTCCAGACCTTTTTCTTGCTTTATTTGCCTTCACAGTAAGTTATACCTAATGTATTTCATGTTATTTCATTTATCATCTCTCATGCTTTAAGCTATCTAAAGCCACAGACATTGTTTTCCTTTTTTTTAACCTTGACATCCCTGGTATATAACAATATGATAGGTATTTGAAAGTAATTGTTTAATGAATAAGTGATTTCCATAATTTTCATTAAATTGGCACATAATAATTTAATGGATGATGATTCCTTTTTCATTAATTTTATTCCAGTGACTTCTGCTATTGTTACATTAGAAACATCCACTAAACATACTCTCTGCCTTTTCTGCCCACTGTATTCTTGAACTTTTAAGTGATTTCACTTCATTTTTAAAAATACATTTATTTATTTATTTAATATCCTGACTGCTATTTCCCCTCCCTCCTTTCTTCCCAATACCTTCGCCAAACCCACCCCTCTGCTCCCACCCCCAATCCACCATACCACACTTTTCTGTTTAGGAAAGGACAGGATTCCCATGAGTATCACCAAGACATGGCATATCAAGTTGCAGTGAGACTAAATACATCCCTATGTATTAAAGGTAGACAGGGTGACCCAATATGAGGAGTAGGGTTCTAAAAGCCAGTAAAATGTTGAGGACAGCCCCTGTTCCCTGTGTTATGAATACCACAAGAGGACCAAGCTATGCAACTCTAACATATGTGTAGAGTGCCTATGTCAGTCCCATGCAGGCTCTCTGACTGTCAGTTCAGTCTCTGTGAGACCCTATGAGCCCAGGTTTGTTGATTCTGTGAGTTTTCTTATGGTGTCCTTCAGCCCTTGGCTCCTACAGATGCAGACCCAAAGCCAATCAATTGACAGAGTTCAGGGAATACTACAGAAGAGGAGGAGAAAGGATTTTAAGAGCCAGGGGCCTCAAGGACTTCACTTCATTTTTTATGACTTGCATGTTTTGAGTGATGTGTTCCACATACTCAAGCCATTCTGTACTCCAATTGACTGAAGGTCATGGCATTTTAAAATTCCCCTTTCTTGTCATTAGTCATGTTAATTTCTTGTGTCCTGGACATACTCCTGTGTTCTACTAAATCTGGATTGCTAGCTTTCTAGATTCCAGCAGAAATCACCTCTCTGTGCTTGTTTTCTACAATTAGAGCTCCAGCTTGGATACACATGTCTCTTGGTAGTTATCACTGGGCCAGTTTGCTTGTAATCCTTGTAATTTCAAATAAAATGGACTTAACATGGAAGCATTCTGGTAGCCTTGATTTTTCTTCCAGATTTTTCAGAGTAAATTGTCTGAGATTGCAGTAGAGAATTGCCTATTCAGCTGAAAGTTTAGAAAAGTATGAAATTTTGGAAAGTGGCTAGCCAAACTTGACATTACACTGCATTGTCAAGGCTTTGACTGTCAGGGCCAGGAGAAGACATAGGAGTTGGCCTCTGTAGTCAGGACAATTTGACAAACATGACGGGAGGGTCTAATCACTAGTTCATGGCCTTTTAAATGCCACAGAGCAGGGCAAGTGTCAAAAGACAGAGGACAGAACCAACATTCATCTGCTCTAAATCGCATACATGGCACTGTGGTGAGTGCTGGGTCAGAAACGTTTAAGTAGTTTTCAGAGCAATAAATGCCTCTCAACTCAGAATAAATGTTGGCATAGGAGACTCCATCACTTTATTCTTCCAAACCGTGTTTCTGTTTTTGTTTTATTGTTGTTGTGGTGGTGGTTGCTTTTATTGTTCTTTTGAACACGGTCTGGCTATGTAACCTAACTACACCCTGACACACACAGGTGCTGGGATTATTGACATGTAACATCATTCATCATAAACCCTTCTTGACCTTGACAAGGAGTTTCAGATATCTGGATTCATAGCTTGATGCCGTAACTCACTCTGCCTCCTCCTCTAGTATTGTTTACACATATTTTACTCCTAAAATCCTGTGCTGTGGGCTGGATGTTAGTGCTATCCCCAAATTCATATGCTTAAGGACAGCCAACACTGCGATTGAGTGGGACTTTGGGAGGCCACAAACTAAGAGAGCAAAGACTTCCTGAGTGAGATTTCTGCCTTCATGAAAGAGTCCTAGGGAAATGCCTTGCCTTTGGACCACATGGGAACCTAGTAAGAAGATAACACCTATGCCCCAGGATGTTGACTCCAATCTCCTAGTACCCTAATCTTGGACTCCACAGCTTCAAGAGTGCCAGAAAAAATTGTATTTTCCTTGCAATCTGCCTAGTTTATCATGTTTTATTATCACTGGCTAAATTGGTTAAGGTAATTGTTGAAGTTTAAAAAACTACATGGAACTAGAGAGATGACTTGCCAGTTAAGAAGGCATATTGCTCTTACAGAGCACCTAAGTTTGATTCCAAGCACCCTCATCCTCATTGGGAAGCTTCCAACTCCTCTAATTCCAGCTCCAGGAAACCCAGTTCCCTTTTCTGCTTATCATCGGAACTGCACTCATATGCAACCCTTCAACACACAAACACTACCCATATACACATTAAAAAATAATAACTGGTCTTTAAAAATATTCATTTAAATTTGTTATAAAATTTTATTAATTCACAAATAATTTCCCTTACCAAAGAACATAACTATTTACAGATTAATTAAAATGTTATCAAGTATAATTGTATTCTATATCACCAGTGGCCTTAGTCACACTTCATGTGAACAAGGTTTAGCATCCTTAACTCAGTTTCAGACTATTTGAATAACAGGTTGGTGTTTTTATATTCTGTCTAACTTTACTGTGTTCTTAGTCACCCTGATAGTCAGAGCTGAAAAATGTTTCTGCCTCTTTATATTTGCCTGACACTCCTCTTATTGCTAGGAACTTTTTTATTCCCAGATGATTCTGTGAACTAGCTTGAACTATATCTTGTGTAATATGTGGCCCTTGTGGTTACAGGAACTGGAATGCAGTCTTTCATTCTCTGCCAAGCTTAAAGAGTCATCCCCTCCATTCTACAATGCTCTCTTGATTCTTCAATGTTTGCTTTCCCACTGAAGCTTTTAAGTATATAGAAAGTACAATAAGGCAAAGAAAGTAAGAGAAGTATAAATCAGAACTCCTTTTAACAATCCAGACCATGTGAGATAAACATATCTGCTTATTTTATGATTTTGAGTACATTCAATACATTACAGCTACTTTTCGTAATCCGCATTTATCGGTAGCTAAAACATATAAAGCGAATGTAGAAATTTACATGGTAATGCATGGTCAAAAATGAGCTGTGTCAGACAACACAGTGTGTTTCTCCCAGCCAAACTCCTGTGAAAGGGAAAGCCTACCAGTATTTCAAAGATATGATATGCAGAGTTGATAATCCCTCTTAAACTGACAAAAACTCAATCATTTTGTGATTCAAATAGCTGCAAAATATATATGTTTCTGATTTGAGCTGTACTTAAGGTATAAAAAGCCTATTTTCAAAGAGTCATTTAATGTTCAAGAGCCTCATAAATAGGATCAGGTGACTCATGGTGGCTGAGAAGATCTATTTCTTGTTTCAGCCTTAGATGTGCTGAAATGATATCCAATTCATAGTGCTACTCTTGACATGTCCAGAGGGTAGGATCCTGTGATGCTTAACCTCATGTTCCATGAGAAGCAAAGACTGCATAATCTTCCATTATGTGAGGGGACCATCACCCACCTCAACATCTCTCTCTCTCTCTCTCTCTCTCTCTCTCTCTCTGATATTTAGGCTGCTTCTTTGTTTATATGTAAAATCGCTTTATTATTTTTCATTCCAATTTGATAAAGATGGAACCTTACTTTTAAATAGAGCCTTTTAATGCTTATGAATCTGAAGTATGAATGTATAGTAGATTTTTTTCTAAATTTCATTCATGTGTGTTCTTGTGTTCTGCATCATTCCATTGGTGTCATTTCTTCAGTGACTAAAAGTCAGAATCTTGGATGGCCTATTTAATGTTGTCCTTCTAGGTTTCAATTCAGTGCCATACACAAAACCAAGCAAACTCAAACAAGAAATGTCTCCTAGAGTTTAATTTGGATATGTGTTGATGGTGTCAATTTCAGGTTTCTTTAGAATAAATTATTTAGAGTTGCTGCAAACTTGCAGTATGAGATGATTTTTTTCATGGCCAAAATTCTAAGTTTAGGATACAGAGTTTTCAAATGTCACGTAGAAGTTAAGAGTCTGATTACCCATATTCTCACTATTAGTTTTGCCTAAACTATAGAGAGACAGGGATATTCAACACATTTCCTTTGAATTGCCAGGTGGTTCATTAAAGACAGTCTGGAGGAAAAAAGAAAAAAATAATGAATATATATCTGTTTAAATTAAGTTATGATTTACATGTAAAATAATGCCTACAGCTTCATCTGATCAGCATTTTGGTGCCCAGCTAGTGGTGATTTTAGGAAGTTTCTGAAGCTCTAGGATTGGGGCCTGGCTAGAGGAAATAGGCTAAGGTGGGTCCTTGGAGGGCATACTGCCCCTGCCTCCCCGATGGGGGAAGTCCTTCTGTATATACGTTTGTATAACCAAGATGTCACCACACCTCGCTTTTGTTTTTCCTTCTTCTTCCTGTCTACTATGGACTAAGGAGCCCTTGCTCTCAACCCTGTGGTGTTTTCTCCCTATCCTGGGTCCAGAAACATGAAGCTATGTGATGCTATACTGACTCCTCTGAAACTATGAGCCAAGACAAACCATTCCTCTTTAAGCTGGTCATCTGGTGTTTCAGAGACAGCAGAGCAAAACAACTAACACAGATCCCGGATGCAATAGTTAGATGAAAAGAATGGCATTCAAGAAAGAGGGAGAAGCATACATGGGATAATTAATGTACAAATAAGTTTGGCTGGGAAGTGCAATCACAGAGCACAATGTAAATGCTACGGAGTTTAAAACAAATGATACACATCAAAACCAGAAGTCAGAAAAGGAATCCATGTCAAGTTATTTTATATTCCATAGCAAGAAATCCCTAAAGGATAAGTCATGTTTTCAGATACAGCACAATCTCAACTCCTGAAGATGGTCATTATGTTTTGTTTAACCCAGAAGAATTCAAAAGATTCAATGTCCCATCAAATAAAAATATTTTATTTAAAGTAGATTAATTCCTTTGAATTGACTAGCTTTCTTTATTCCCTGTTGCTCTTGCTATTTTTTTAAACTGGCATGTAAGTCAATGGGCTGCACCATGGCATTTTCATATTTTTGCATCTATGTACTTTGCTCATGTTCACTCCCAATACTCCTGCTTATCTTCTGTAAATTCACATGAAGACAAAACAAATCTTTCAAAATTTGCCATGAACATGTTGGTGTCACTATGTTTAACACTCCTTTACTATCTACTTAAATAGATTAAACATGTGTCATGTTTTAAACATATTTTATTTTAGATGTGACTAATAGGTACGAATTATATATGTTATTGGGATTTAGTGTCATATTTTATTATGGACTATAGTATGTTCTAATCAAATGCAGCATCCCTTCACCCATGCAACCTCTAACAGTCCAGCAGGTCACCCTTCATGAAGATTCCACACATAAAGCAGAACACGTACATTTTATCTGTTTGTGTCTTGCTTAGTTCACTTAACACGATAGCACTGGGTTCCATTCATTTTTCTGGAAATTACAGGATTTATTTTTTCTTTATAGTGGAATAATATTCCATGGTGAATAAACTATCTTTATCCATTCGTCTGCTGAGTATTTCTTTGCTTGAATCTTTAGCTTATCTACTGTGAAAAGTGCTGAAATAAATTTAGGCATCAGGTATCTCATTTGTGTGATGATTTCATTTTCATCTTCATAAGAATGTGCACCTGGAAGTAAGATAGCTGTGTTATACGGCAGATCTATTTTGTTTTCCACTGTAGCTGTATTAACTTATTTTCCTACTGAGAATCTGTACATATTTCTCCTTGTAAGATCCTGTGGGGCAATTTGTTTTTGTTTTATTATGTCTAACATATATGAAAATATGCGAAAGATATATATTTAAAACAAAAGACCATGTTAATAAAATAAATATAAGCCATCAGATAAAAATCTCTGAATAAGAAACAAAGAAATTTATCAATGGAATCACCAAATAAAAGGGGAGACAAAACTGTAACTAGATGTTTCCACCAAAGGAAACCTTCAGTGAGAGAAATGGGTTGTATCTAATTGAGTTGTTGGTGAAACATGCCCAATAAGACCCCCTCCCAAAAACCTAGGTTGTTACCAATTCACGAACTGAACAGCTACATAATTTAGTGCACATGGAGAAGTCAACAAGATCTGCTGCCTATCTAGAGCCTTCACTCCTACTGACTAGTGCCCAAGGAAATGGACAGTACTCTGTACACTAACAACGGAGAAAGGTAAATACTGACCTAGCTACAGACCTTTTGATCTACAATGGTAAACTGCCTGCATGATACACAGGTTCAATAGTGGCAAAAATATAGGAGTAACCAAATACTATCTGATGAGATTTAAGCTTCATACTTTGAGATGGAATCCATGCCAGGCACTATTCTGGTGCTCAAGAATATGAGACTAGATAGGCCATGGATCTAGAGTAAAACCAAATGACATTCTGCTATGCTCGTAGCAGAGTGCCTAGCTCAGCCATCATCAGAGAAACTTCCTCATGCAATAAATGGGAACAAATGCAGAGACCTGCAACTGGACATTGTGCATATGAACTCACGTAGACTGTGGCAGCATGAACAAGGCCCACACAGCTCTAAGTCAAATGGGGTCCCAGTGCTCAGAAGGAAAGTAGACACAAGCTCCCATTCCTAACTCAGAAGCTATCTACAATTAACAACTACTCACAAAAGAAAAACTAATTTTCTTCAGTGGAGTCTCAAAGGGTTTACAAACCACACTTAAGAACAGGCCTCATTCCTAGCAATGATCTACAAAAACCAAAGTAAATGGTATTTTTGTCTGATAATGCCTTTTCTATCATTTTAAACTCACTGGTCTTTTATTGTACATTATTGTTTCCAATTTTGTGTTATTTCTTCTTCTTCTTCTTCTTCTTCTTCTTCTTCTTCTTCTTCTTCTTCTTCTTCTTCTTCTTCTTCTTCTTCTTCTTCTCTCTCTCTCTCTCTCTCTCTCTCTCTCTCTCTCTCTGTGTGTGTGTGTGTGTGTCTGTTTTTATCAGTATGTTTCTTGTGTTCATTTCCTATTTGTTCTTTATGTTTATTTGTTTTGTTGTATTTTGGTTTGCTTGTTTTTCTCTCGTTGTCTGTTTATTTTCCAATGAGAGAGTGAGAACAAGAGAAGGTGTGGATGAGTGGGGAGGTGGGCCCAATCTAGGAGGAGCTGGGGCAGGAGAAGTCAAGGTAAGAATATAGTGTATGAACAAAACTTTTTCATTTTTAAAACAAGAAGGGAAAAGTTGAAGATTTGATTCTTTACACCAGTGATTCCAATGTGGAAAAATATTAAGACTATGCAAAAATTGAATACATTTATGCACTTCAGAGACAATATAGCAGTATAGATTTGAGCATTTGGCCTCCAGCTATAATTTCTCAGATGTTCTTTCTCTCATATCTTGTCTGCCACAGAACTACACTCCCAGTATTTACCAAAGTGTAACATGCCCCTGTGACAGTGCTGTCATATCTTAAATATACATGATATTGCCACTGCTTTCTTCTCATTAGTGTGATATCTTTGTTCCTAGTCTAAGACATTTTGTTAGTACTCAGGCATCTGGACAGGATAAGCCCTCAGCTGTAGTCACTAAGAGCAACACCTGTGCATGTTCCCATTTTTCCCCCTCAATATGTGTTTTGATTTAAATTAGAAACATGAATGCTTTACATGTCAATCCCAGCTTCCTCTCCCACCCCTACTCCCTTGTCCCTCCACCAGCCTCCCCCCAGGCCCCCAACCCATCCCCACATCACTCCTCAGAGAGGGTGTGACCCTCCTTGGGGGGATCTCCAAAGTCCGTCATTTCATCCAGGGCAAGACCTAGGCCCTTCTCCATGTGTCCAGGATGAGAGACCATCCTTCTATTTGGAATGGGTTCCCAAAGCTCATTCATACGGCATGGTAAACACTGATGTGCTACTCAAGGCCCCAGTGATTTCTGTGGCCTCCTCACTGGCACTACATTCATGGAGTCTGGATCAGTCCTATGTTGGCCTCTCAGCCATCAGTCTGGGATTCAAGAGCTCCCCCTTTTCAGGTCAGCTGTCTTTGTGGGTTTCACCATCATGGTCTTGACCCCTTTGCTCATCACTCCTCCATCTCTGTCACTAGGTTCCAGGAGATCAGTTCAGTGTTTAGCTGTGGGTATCTGTCTCTGCTTCCATCAGTCACTGGATGAAGGTTCTAGGATAGCATATAGGGCAGTCACCAACCTTATCATCAAGGAGGGGTTATTAATGTAGTCTCTCCACTATTGCTTAGTTTGCCAGTTGGTGTTATCCTTGTAGATCTCTGGAGATCTCATTAGTGTCAGCTCTCTCCTCAAGCCTATAGTGACTCCATCTATTATGGTATCTCTCATCCTGCTCTTCTCTATTCTTCCCTCGACTCAACCTTCCTACTCCACCATGCCTTCTTCTCCCCTCCTCTTCTCCCCCTCTCTTTTTCCTGGCTCCCTCTCCTCTCCCCCGATGTTCCCAATTTGCTCAGGAGATCTTGCCTCATTCCACTTCTCTGGGGTATCATGCATCTCTCCTGAGGAATCTCCATTGTGATTTCCATAGTGGCTGTACGAGTTGGCATTCCCACCAGCAGTGGAGGAACGTTCCCCTTTCTCCACATCCTCTCCAGCACAAACTGTCATTGGTGTTTTTGATTTTAGCCATTCTGACAGGAGTAAGATGATATCTCAGAGTTGCTTTGATTTGCATTTCCCTAATGGCTAAAGATATTGAACACTTTCTCAAGTGTTTTTCAGCCATTTTAGTCTCCTCTTTTGAGAATTCTTTTTTTAGTTCAGTCCCCCACTTTTTAATTGGATCCTTTAGTGTTTTGGAGACTTGCTTCTTGAGTTCTTTGTAAATTTTGGAGATCATCCCTCTGTCAGATGTGGGGTTAGTGAATATCTTTTCCCAATCTGTGGGGTGCCTTTTTGTCTTGCTGACTGTGTCCTTTGCCTTACAGAAGCTTCTCAGTCAGGAGGTCCCATTTATTATTTTTAGATCTCAGTGTTTATATGGATAAACAAAAAACCCTGGATAGCTAGACAACCCTGCTCAACAAAGCAACATCTGGAGGCATCTCCATCCCTGACTTCAAGCTCCATTATGGAGGTATGGTCCTGAAAACAACTTGGTCTTGGCACAAAAATAGACAGGTAGAACAATGGAATTGAATTGAAAACACTGAGATTAATCCACAAACCTATGAACACCTGATTTTTGACAAAGAAGCTAAAATTATACAATGGAAAAAAGATAGCATCTTCAACAAATGGTGCTGGCATAACTGGATATTGGCAGGTAGAAAACTGTAGATATATCCATGTCTATTGCCATGCACAAAACTTAAGTCTAAATGGATCAGAGACCTCAACATAAATTCAGTCACACCGAACATGTTAGTAGAGAAAGTGGGAGGTATCCTTGAACGAATTGGTACAGGAGACTGCTTCCTGAACATAACACCTGTAGCATGTTCCCTTGTTCCCTTTTTAAAGGGCCCTGACTCATCCTCATCCTTCTCTCTCTCTCTCTCTCTCTCTCTCTCTCTCTCTCTCTCTCTCTCTCTCTCTCTCTCTTTCTCTGTGTCTGTTTGTCTCCTTTCTCTCTCTATATTCCTCTGTCTCTCCCTCTCTCTCCCTTTCTCCTTTTCTCTTGCCTTCTTTCCTCTCTCCTGCTGCTCCTATTCTCAGAGACCGGTCTCTTTCTACTCCTTCCCCTTTTTTATAATTCCTTTCCATAATAAAAACCCTCTGCTTGACCCCTGTCTCATGGCATCTTTCTCATGAGCACTGCTTTTCTTAGATTACAACATAATTTATTGCCCAATTATAAATTTTAGTTCTTAAAGATGACATTTTCATTCCTTCATTCTCACACTATTAAGAAACAAAAATCCCAATTTGTAAAATAAATTCTCATTTTCTTCAGATAGTCACATATTTTTGTTGAAACGATAAAGGATAATCTAAATATGAACAAAATGTCATGTAGTTATGTAACTCTCACAATGTTCTCAACACTTTTCTGTTTTGCACATTTTTCCTCAACTTAACCATTTAAAAATAAATTTATTTATTCACATTACAAATATGAGAAAACAAGAGTTTGCATCCTCTACCAAATAAATAGGTATGTTTCCAAGACTAGGCTATGAATAAATGAATCAATACCTAGACTTATATGAAAATTTAATGCTGTAAATGTGATCAAATAAAGCTATATTATTTGACATGGAAATATATATAATACCTTAAATTTTAAAAGATGCTAATGGCCTTGATTATATGAAGAGGTTGTTTATGAAAAGATTCATTAAATGTGTTTATATATCAACCTTTCTTCTATATTTATCTTTGGTCAATTCCACACCATCCTGCTTGTATTGACTTCTGTTTGCATAAAAATACGTCTTCAAGAATGTTTTTCAAAATGGCAACAGAGTTTGTTTCTGAGTTATTAAGAATGGATGTGATGTACATTTTTTCATTTTTCATAAATTTCTGAAATTATTTGAATTCTTCAAATGGTTTTTGTACTTTGTTCCCAGATTTCTCTGCATCGGACTGATGCTACATGTGCTTCTGGTTTGTTTGTTACATATCAAACCCAGCATCTTGCACATTGTAAGTGTGCATGCTGCCACTAAGGTGTATTACCTGCCTTAAATATTGATTTTGAGCAGAAAATGTTTAAGTAAAATTCTGTATGAGACAGTCATTATTAAATTTCATTAATACTTCCTATGTTTGCATGATCTCATTAGTATTCATGTTCAGTCTCAAATGGTACACAGTATTTAATTAATAGTACAGTAAGTAGTATCCTTATGCAATAGATTATGGGCAAATTTAAAACTATTTTCTTCTGTTTTCTGAATTTTTCATGTTTTTCCTTAAAGTGCACATTACATTCATGTAGTGAGCAGGAGTACTAGTCACACACACACTGAAAATTCAAATGCCAGTCACATATATATCACATTAACAATCCCTTTTTATTGCAAACTCTGCCTCATTACATAATACAGTATGCCTTCCCAAACCTATATTTACTAATCACTTTCCTTTTAAGCATGTGCCATTGTAAGAGCCAAGTATACTCATATCTGACCTGTCTTTTATGCAGCCCTTCATTCTTATCACCAGTATGTGTCTGTGAGATTTTCTCCTTGGTTCTGCATTCCTTCTGCGGATTCTGGAGTTTAAACTCATCATCATTAATTCTACAGCCTTAATGTTGCCCTTTATTGCTTTCAATGCAGATTTCTATTCTTTTATTGAAATTTTAATCTCCTTCCAATCTTTTTATCATGCCACTCTACTTAGCGTTTACCTTCCTCTGAGTCCCCTTTCTTATCTCAACTTATTTTCATATAATATCATCTTTCATCTCTTCATTCACAGACTGTAGTTTTTATATTTTATTGAGATTACAAAGCAGAAAATAATTCCAATTTCTGTTTCCCTTTGTAACTGTTTGTTTTCTAAATCTTAATTTCATTTTAATTCCCCATCAAACATGTAAATTTGATATTAATACCAAACATATGGCAGACTGAAGTGCCTTAAAAATATCAACATGCAGAACTTCCCTAATTCTAAAAGCATGCTTGAGCTAGATTTAGCTATGTAGCTAGCCTCAGACTTAAACTCACGGTCTTGTTTCAAGTTCTGTTAGGATTATGGTTATGTGTGACCACACCTGGCTTGGCTATATTTATTTCTATATTGTAGGTGAAATTATTGATAGAGTTCTATACTAAGTTAATCATTCATGGTCATATGGCTTGTAAAATGTAGGTGGAAATTTAGAATTCAAGTAGCATTACTGTCAGCAAGTTCTCCATTTTCAATGTTTATAGTAAATGTTTGCTATAATTATGACCTGAAAAAAACTTATCTGTGAATGATCTAAAGTAGTGAGTTATTTTTCTTTTCTGAATCAATACTGCCAATTCTTATTGAGGTTTTACTCAAGATATAAATATGTAATCATAAAACTTCACTGCCCTCAGGTCTAAACCATTCCCCCAAATTATTACCTCTTAGTGTATTTAGAAGGAATAGTCCAAATTGGGTAACCTGAGGTAAAATGCATATATGCACACACATGGATACTTCTATGTGTTCTTTTTCATTTTCAATGCATATTTGCAAAGATGCACAAGTACACACACACACACACACACATACACACACACACACACACACACACACATATATATTGCTTACTGGTGTTTTGGAACCAGCTCAACTTCTGTCTAATATAGCTGTGGCTCAACAGCCATCCATGCCTGCTACCTGTCATGGATTCTGCATTTCCAATCCAAAGGGTAGAAAATGTGGAGTTCTGCTTCTGCTCTGTCCTTCACATTGGCAGTTTTGATCTCCTGCAAGTGACAAGTTATGTGCTAATATCAGCTGACAATTGTGTTTCTCTTTTCCACTCTATGAATATTGTAATTAGAGGAAATTCCTCTAAGATTTTGGCAGTAGATTAGTTGTCAATCTTACTTTCTTGGTTTATTATGTACTCTTGTCCTTTCTGTGTTTTCCTAGATATTGTGTCATGAAAATCACAAAGGCTGAATTAGGAATGATCTTTAAATGGTATCTTAAGCTACATGCTTTTCTGCTTCATTCATCTTTCCCAAGTACTTACATGTATACATCTACATACACATTAAAAATAACTGAGAAGTCTAAACACAGTGTTTCTAATATAATAACAAGCAGAACAATGTTAGTAAAATATGAAAGAGAAATGGAGGAAGTTCCTTTGAGAAAGTTTTCTCCACCCCCTTTCCTCTGGCAGGGTGAGGCTCTGCAGCTAAAACAACTTGTTCAGATCATGCCATGCTCAGGATCTAGATAAATGATATCTGTAGGTATGTTTATCCAGTTTTTTTCTAGAAAACATCATGTTTTAAATTGATAACAAATGAATCAGATGATCCTCTAAAGTGTGGATGGACTCTATCCAACTCATGGAGGAGCCAGATTGAACAAAAAGAGGGAAGAAAGATTGGGTTTATACTCTCTCAGGATTACTGCTTGAAGTGAAACTTTGATCTCCTGTTTTTGCCCTTTTTTTCTCACTTTCAACATCAGACTGCATACTTATCATTGCTTGGTTCATTTCCATTAACACCATAAGGTTAATGAATACCACAGGCTTTCCCAGATATCCAGTTAAAAAATTATGGAGTTTGGTATCTATAATCATGTAAAACCACTCGTCTTCTCTTCTCTTCTCTCTTCTCTCTTCCCTCCCCTTACTTGCCCTCTCCTCCTTTCCCCTCTCTCCCCTCCCCTTCTCCTTCTCTTTCTCTCCTCTCTCCTCCACTCTCCTCTTCCCTCCCATCCCCTTCATTCTAATTCCCTCCCTCCTCCCCTCCTGTCCTCACCTCTTGCCCTTTCCTTCCCCCTTTCCTAACCTCATCTCTCCTCCCCTCCTCTCCCTTCTCTCCTTTTCTCACCCAGTCTGCTGCTATCGGTGTCTCCTTAATTTAACTTAACTTAAGTTACTACATGTGTGTACTGGTAGTTACAGGGTCTATCTTTTGGAAGCACCCTAGCATTGATAAAAATGTGGTGACACTTTAGTATCTGATTCAGTCACCAAATGAGCTTTGAGGTTCCTAATGAAACCTGATATTTCTGCCTTACCAGAGGTCTCAGATAAGACATACATATTTTACGTGTCTTACATACATGTCGTACAAGACATACATAATTTTGCATAGGATAAGAGTAGAAATGAAGACATTGAGGATGGTTCTGACAAGATACTGACAGAAATCTTGAACAGTTTATTAGACAAGACAGAAAAGACAAGCCTTATTTTAAAGCAAGGAAGAATTTAAATCAATTGTCCTGTTCTGATTCGTCATGGAATGTACAGAAGATAAACAATAAAATTGGATATTCCTCTCTAAGATTTCTAATCAACCTGTTGAAAAGGAGGCTAGATTTTTCTGACTGCTTGTAGTAAAAAGTAACAAAAAAGAGATGCTTTGAAGAAGGCATTATTAAGGCAGTCTCTCAGCCAATTCATATGTACAATGATGAAGCACGTATATCTGAAGACTAAGTATGGGGATAAGCAATCATTGATAAATGTAGTATAATCAGGAACTAAGATTCTCACCCAGCCCATTTTTGCAAGAGTTACTACAGAAACTGATTATACCAGCATAAGCCATGCCAGCAGAGACTAACAGAGACAGATAAACCTGATGCAGACATAGCTACCCTTCAAAGAAAGAGGACCCCATGATGATTCTATGGTCATGAGGCTCTAGTTTCTATAACAGACTTAGAAAAACAGCTAATTTGTTTATGCTGGCAAGTGTAGGATGGTCTTTCTGGTTTTAGAGGTACTAAATGTTCCCATCCTTCACTCTACAGGAGGACCAGAATTTGTAGCAATGTAAGTGGAGTCACTACAAGAGTGCGGAAGCACAGTAAAGACAGTCACCAAACTGTAGGGATGACATGACTATTCCAATAATTGATGGGGCTGAGAAGGGAGCCAGAGGATTACTCTAACATTGAAGATGATATGATAGAGAACAAAAGACAGCAGAGCTCATGTTCATGCTAACAAATTCTAGTTTGATGGTTTGTAATTAATTCCCTATCTCAGAATGGATCATGGAAGTACAAACCAATCATTTCGTCACACCCCTCCACATACACATCAATCACACATTGAATGATTAAACAACAGGAGAAATCAAGATCCTGTTGGCTAGATATTTTTCTTTCTGAATTAAACCTGAAAAGATGACTATACTATTCAATTTGATTAAACAAATGGAAGAATAGACTAAAGGCTTAGAAACTGTAAAATTAGCAATTTCAAATGACAATAACAATCAGACTTTGAGGTTGGAAATATGCTAGCAGAGAAAAAATGCAAGTTTATTTGTTAGTGACTTTTTGTCACTGTAATGAACATCTAAGAGAAAACATGTCAAGGTGGATGGGCATGTTTTGACTCACAAGTTTCAAATGTTACAGTCTTTGGTGGGGACTGAACACCATAGTGAAAGAAGTATGTGGTAGAGGAAGTTGTCTACCTTTTGGGGGACAGGAAGGAGACATATGCCCATGCTACCAGGATTCCTCCTTTCTCTTTTATCCTGGTTCTGTCATGTGTAGGGCAAGTCTTCCATACTTCCATTACTTCAGAGTCTCTGAATGCACTCTAACAGACAGAGTCAGAGGTATGATCTACTAAAATCCTAGGAATCTTTCCATTTCATCAAGGTTATAAGGAGCATGAGACACTACAAAATAGTACTTTGAGACAAGACACTCCACTGAGCCAGCTGTACCAAAGAGAGGAATTCTGCACCTACAATGGTGGTTTGAAACAAATCGAAGCAGGCTAAGAAGTTCTGGAAGCTTCTGTTAGATCACATGAAAGAGAGAGATCAGAAAACACCTAGAAAGTTCCTGTTGAATGACTCACAGAGAAGCTTAAGCTGCCCAGTTTCTAAAATTGAAAGGAACATGAGATTGTGGGATTGGTCCTGTTCAGAGGTGTATGATTGCAAACTTTAGAAGTGAGTATAGAACCAAGCAAAATGACACTCATAGGGAGAGAGGGGTGTAGAAAAGGTGGTAATAGGTTGCAAGTGCTATGAAGGGGAAAATAGTTAATACAGAGGATTTTTAACTAGAGAAGGGCAGAGAGGGTAACACAGAGGGAGAGGAAGAGAGGAAGGATAAATAATATTTAGGATGTTTGAAAGGTCATAGGGAAACATTTTATACTTACTTAAAAATGCATCGGTTGTGTGTTTGGTATGTATGTGTGTGTACTTTAAGTAAAGTTATGTGACTTGAGGTAATAATGGCCCCCCAAAAGATTCTTAGATATAGAACCTGATGACTTCATTTATTATTGCTCCTACATATATATGTTTAAGGGTGACAGCTTGGAACTAGATAACCTATAAATGACTTATGCCTGAAAAAGTCTGAGTCTCCCATTATCACAATCAATAATTGTCTATAGGTCTTTACCTAGTGGTGGGATATTGTGAGATTTTTGTCATCCGCATAGGGATGCTAACTGTTAATGTCATTATTCAGGTAACCATATTGCTGAGATTTATTGGTGAAGCTTTGCTGTCATATATAGACAAAATAATTTACAGCAGACATCCTGGTCTTATGAATATTACAATCTTTTCTCCCTTCTTTCATGATATTCCCCGAGCCTTAAGTGTAGGGATGGATTTATAGATAAACCAGTTGATACTGGACACCACGTGATCAATTGTTCTCTGGTTTTGGCCACTTTGGGATTTTTGCAACAAAAATCTACTACAAAAAACTTCTTTGATGAGGAGTGAGAGCTACATTTATTCGTGGGCAAAAGAATAAATCTTCAAATTTTAATTAGTAAGTAAGCTAGATTGGGAAACTGACAGTAACACGTTCATCTCATGGTCCCGTGGCCTTAACAACCCCAGTTAGTTGGTTAGGTTTATCATACCCAGAATGAACCCCTTCCAATTGAATAGACCTTAAATCCAATTAGAGAACAGAAGGTCAAGCCTAATATGTAAGTGCCACTGCTGCCCCTTTGAAGATCAATTTCTGTGATCGTGTTTGTTTGCAGGCCTTATAACTAAGTTGGATTACTGATTGCTTTTCCTTTCTTGGAAGATTGGATAGCGCCTTCAGATATTATGAGATCTAAACCTTAGGTGATATGCTCCCCCTAGGAGTCATCTAACAAAAAGGCCACTACCACACATGACAAATTTCTTTTGGAGATGTTGATGAGTGCAGTCCAAGAAATTTCCAAAACAATATGGGCATCTCTTTGCTTTTGGTTGCCTTCCATAACTTGAAGGTAAGATGCTATTACTCATAATACCACACACTTCAAACACAGGACTTGAAGGAGTTGACCTTGAATGGACTTGGAATTCTCCTCTCTTCTGGTTACTCTCAAAGTATACCAATATGCTATAGAAGTTCTCAAGAGAAAAAAGGAACCAATGGTTTACCCAGATATAAATCCTAAAAATCATTGCAATGACCACCATGACAACGTATCTACAAGCATGCAATAGTGGCACTTATATTTTGCTGGTAACCAAGAGCCAGCCAATTGGACTAAAGGAGGGGACTCATACCTAGTATCATAAACTTATCCAACTAACTATGACTGGTCATGTCATAGACCCTAAAGGAGAGCCTACTATTATCATCTTTCTAAATTAGTATAATTTCTAACTGAATTCAAATCCTTCTCCTTATAACCACAGGGAGCCTAGCTCTCAACCTGCATCAAAGAAGCTCCTTTTTGCAGCAGTCAAAGACTATTACAAAAAGGAATAACTGGCTAAAATGCAGAAAACAATTGACCTTTGGATAGTCAAAATAAACTGGTGCATTTACAATAAGATCCCTACACCAAAGGATCAGGGGATATCACAGAGGAGGGGGGAGAAAATTATAAGAGCTAGAAGACCAGGATGTTTGCTGCAAAATAGCATCTTGTATTATATAACAGGGAAGCTGCACCCATGAACTCTCAACACTATATTCACAGATATAAGACATACCAATAAAAATACCAGTTGATATGTCAATATGATGGGAGAAATCCCTCAAAGACTTATCCCTAGATTAAGAGATGAATCCAATTAATGACTGATGAGAGATGGAGAATCAGTCTATTTCAGGTATGAGCTCAAAGTAAATTATCTAATCCAAATCCTGTCAGAATAGCTAAATCAAAAACACTAATGACAGTTTATGCTGGAGAGGATGTGGTAAAAGGAGAACACTCCTCCATTGCTGGTGGGAATGCCAACTTGTTCAGCCACTTTGTAAATCAGAATATAGGTTCCTCAGAAAAGTGGGAATAAACCTACCACAAGACCCAGCAACTCCACTCTTAGGCATATATCCAAAAGATGCCCATTCATACAACAAGGATGTCTGTTCCACTATGTTCATAGCAGCATTATTTGTAATAGCCCGAACTTGGAAGCAACCTAGATGCCCCTCAACTGAAGAGTGGATGGAGAAAATGTGGTACATTTACACAATGGAGTACTATTCAGCAGAAAAAAACAATGAAATCCTGAGATTTGCAGGCAAATGTATAACACTAGAAGAACCATCCTGAGTGAGGTAACGCAGTCACAAAAAGAAATGTCATGTACTCTCTAATATATGGATTTTAGACATAGATCTTGGGAATGCCAGCCTACAATCCCATAGCCGGAGCATCTGGGAAACAGAATCTACATTCAGTGGCTGATGGAAGAAGAGGCAGACTCCCATGGCTAAGCACTGAGCTGAACTGAAGAAAGACAGTAACAGAGATGGAGGACTGATGACCAAAGGGATTAAGACTGGGCTGGTTTAACCCCCAGAAACAGCTGAACTGACAAGGGTTAACTCTTGAATCCCAGGCATCAGCCTGGGAATCCAGCATGGGACTGATCAAGACCCCCTGAATGGGGGTGTCAGTGAGGAGGCCTATGTAATCTATTGAGCCTTGGGCATTAGATCAGTATTTATCCCGGGTATACACATGGACTTTGGACTCCCATCCAACAATGTGAGATGCACTCTCACCCTGAACTCTTGGGGGAGGGTCTAGGCCCTGCCCTGGATGAAGTGACAGACTATGGATACACCCATGGAGGGCCTCACCCTCCCTGGGGAAATGAGGGAACATTGGGGGCGTTGGGGGGAGGGCACGAGAGGAGGGCAGGTAAACGGAGAGGGACCTGGGACCGACTTGTGAAGCAACCTTGTTTCTAGTCTAAATTTAAACTTAAAAATAAATAATAATAAAAAGAAACTAAAACAATAGTGAGGTTATGGATTTGAAGGAGTGGAGTGGGCATAGAAAAAGTTAAAGTAGGGAAGAAGAAGAAGAAATTATATGATTACAGTACTCATGTATAAAATTCTCAAGTACATACACCACACAGATGATGTGAAATTGGGAGTGAGACATGTTGGGGTGATAGAGAGAAGGACTGGTTTGGAAGTGGGGTGAATATGAACATATGTCATTTGATATATGTATGAAATTCTCAACAATAAATAAAGATTGCAAAAAAGAAGATTGATAATTCCCAGCCAAAAGTAAATTTTAAAGGTAGAATTGATTTTGCAAAACTCAAGTACTAAGAAAGGACACCATGGCAAAATTTCTTGTTCAGCTGGTGTCTCATTATGCAGCCCACTCTGGCCATAAACATCTCCTCCTCTTCAGTCTTCTGATTCCTGTGGTCTCAGACATGCACATGCCCAGTGAGACAGAACTTTATGAAGACCCATCTCTGTTGAAAACAGCGAGGGAAATACTGAATAAGATAATTCTTTCCCACCCCTGATCACCTCTCATTTCTTCTAGTGCCACTCTTTCCTGACTTCAGACTTCATTTATCACTTTTTCCTGGGGCTTTAGGGCCAATATAGAAGTGCATATTGTTTTTTTCAGCACTTCTTAAATACTTTGTTCTCTAGTAGTCTGTATGTAAAGGGAAGCCTTTTCCTTGAAAGAAGCCTTCCCGCCGGCCTGGTTCCAGAGCCGCATGAGTCCCAAATAAACACACAGGAGGCTATATTAATTATGAAGCTGTTGGCCTTGCTTGTTTCTTACTGGCTAGCTCTGATTTAAGTATTTATCCCATAATTGCTAATCTAAGTATTTCTCTTACCAGAGAGGTTTCCGGGCTTCCTACCCCACGGCGTTACATCGTGACCTTCTGTGTTTCTCCTTCCTAGAGTCCTCCTGGATTCCTAGTCCCACCTTGGTTCCCTGTTGGCCAACAGTACTTTATTGACATATACATAGGACTTCATCAACAGTAGTCTTTAGTTTTTATTTGTTGCTTGTCTTTGTTTTGTAAACTTGCAACTTAGCACTCAGTCTGGACAGAGATCTATGCAGACACCATCATGGTCTGGCTTGATTTGGGCTTAATGAAGGTGAGATTCAGCAGGTAGAGACTGTTAAAAGTGTCCAATCTTCACTTTTCATTCATGGGAGGCATCAGGCAAAGCCAGTTTGCTAACCAACAGTAGGAAAAAAAATGACCTTCTTAGAACCATGCTGACAAGGTGGCTGTTTGATTGAGATTCTTAACTTTGGTTAGATATTTACAGTGATGGACTGATTTGAATGTTGTTTTTTTTCCCCTGATTACATTAGTTGAGACAATACCAGAGGCCTAATTCTCCACTTGGCACCTGGGCCTATCATTCTGTCTTGTTATACTTGTCAAACAAGTTTGATACTGTCACCAACATCCTGACCAATTCACCCTGCTGTGTCTTTTTTGGCCCAGACATCTGGAGAGTTGAGACCCTGTCGTCAAAACTCAAATTTTCATTCTCCCTAAGTCCTAACAATGCAAGACTGGTTAAAAGGAAAAGAAAACCCCCCACAAATATTGGATACACAGTCATCCACACTATGAACTCTCAATTCACAGTAACTTTTCATTTTCTGCTTCAGAAAGTGATTATGGGTTCTGATTGGAGTGACATCTGTGCACTGAACTGAACTTTTGGGCCATGTTATATGGCTTAACTCCCTCAAGCCTTCTCTGTGCTACCTCTGGCATCAATAAGTTATCCCCCTACTCTTTGCCAGTATTCTCGATTGTATTTTCATTGTTTCTGCCTCAGGCCACATTCTTCCATTCTCTAACATCCCTTACACATTCCATCTGACAATTTTTTCCTCATGGTATTGGGGGAGAGACAGATGAGCTATTGCAAAGTTACTTTTCAAGATTCACAATTACATTTCAACAACAAAAAATTATTGATTGCTAAATACTGTCTCAGGTTCTGATGATAAATTAGTCAAAAAATGATGATTCCTGCCCCCAAAGGAGATCACAATCCTATGCAAATCCAGAAAGATGCATAAACATGTATTTATGACACAATGGGGGAAATCTCTACAGAAGAGGCATCCATCAAAAGTCCAAGAATATCAATGATAGGAAAGTCCAGCTTGTTTACAGGTGATTGAAAGTTTAGCCTAGGCCCAGTAATTAAATAGTTGTTTTATTTTATATGTGCTCAAAGAACTTACATTGAACCAAAAAAAATGTTAGAGAGTAGACGTGTATGCTTTGGTCTGTTTTACATGTAAGGAACCTTACTCTAATAGGTCAAAATGAATCCACTGCTGGGAATGTCTGTTGGCCAGAAAATCAGCCAGTAATTAACAGATAATGAACAGAACATTGGTGTCTCTGTCCAGGATAGTCTTTCCCTCATCTTCTATATGAAACTGTGTGGTCTTGCCTTCTTCATCATATTGTAAGCATGTTATTAGGAAAACATACCCCTAAGATTGTTCTAGTAGGTGAAGAGTTATGATACTTGTAAAGTTTGGATGTTGGCTAGGCTCCTTGGACACCATGATAGCACTGCTGGCAGAGTGGGACATTGAGCTGGGGTCCTGTGAAGAGTTTTCAGGTCAATAGAGTCATGTTTTGTTAAGGGATCATAAACCCTCAGCCATCTCCTCACTCTCTTCACTCCCTCTCCATGAGAGAAGTGACTTTTCTACAGGATATATTGTTCCCAAAATCTGCTGTCATGCCACAGACAAAAGAAACAGAACTAACACATAACGGACTGGAAGCTTCAGAATTATGAGCTAAAAATAAAGCTTTCATTTTCATAATTCAATTATTATGTCCAGTTCATTATAGTAACAGAAGGCTAATACAGGATTGATATTGCTTCCTAAGTGCATTGACGTAAAAGACATCATTTTGTGTCAATTTATTGATACACACAAACTTTATTGTTTCACTTTGAGAAATATAGGAGAATATAGGATAATTATTGCATTCAAACTATCTTTGCTGTTCCTCTCTTTGGAGAATAGTTAGTGAATGCACTATTGAAGTGTTGTCATATATATATATGTATATATGTATATATATATATATGTACTGGTGGTAGAATAGCACAAAAGTCATTTATGAAAAATAGTTTGGCCTGGGAGTGGTCATGCACGTGCTTAGGAGTCTAAGGTAGACATATCTTCTTTTTGAGTGCCAGAAGAAACAGGGCTACATAGAAGATCCTGTTTCAAAAAACAAAAACAAAAGAAAGAAACATAATAGGTTTGCAGGAAGAAAGGAGGTTAAATAGATGGATGAATTGAGGTACCACAATGATCACTATGATGATTTGAAGGGAAAATATCCATAGGTCTTGAATATTTGAATATTTAGTCAATAGTTGTTAGCTATTTTAGAAGGATTAACAGGTATATCCTTGCTGGAGGAAAATGAAGTGAAAATAAACACTACCCTACCTAAGAATAACTAAAGCAATGATAACTGTATTGGCTAATTTTCCTTTGCTGTGCTAAAACATAGTGACAAACAAACTGGAGGCAAGTTGGAGGTTTCAAAAGTTTCCAATAATCCGGAATGTACTCTCTCTGTTTCCTATTTGTGGCTCTCAGATGCTGCTTTAGTCCTCTGCCACCTGCTACAACTACTACATCATTCCTCTTTCCCTCTGATCATAAGTCATAAATATGTCCTTTCCTCTCTAAGTTGCCTATGTTTTAGCACAGCAAAGGAAAATTAGCTAATATAGTTATCATTGCTTGAGTTATTCTTAGCTAAGGTAGTGTTTATTTTCATTCCATTATCCTTATGAGTTGACCCCAATGTTTTTCAACTATAGTATGCAACCATCTTTTTGTGGAAAAGAAATAGAGAAAATTATTGCATCATGGAATGTTTTTGTGTTAATCACTTTGTGATTATTGCTGCAGAATAAAACACTAAGGGCAGTAAATATTGTCATGATAGCTGGCTTTGAAAGAAATGTCAATATTATACCTGCTTGCTGATTGGTGAGATTAATATACTCTTCCTAATATTAATAATATTAACTAAGCCCTACTGCATTAGCTGATCCTTTGGTCCCATTTATAGGAAAAGCCTAATGTCCTTCCTGAGCATGACTTGGCATAACTTAGCACATCATTGACAGACCTGAAAATTGGTGCCAAGCTCTTCTTATCATTTTATTACTATTTGGCACTTGGACTATAAATGCATATTGGACTTCCTCTGAAACACGTAGAAAATGTTTTTGCGTAAAAGGAGACCTTTGCATCTTGGAGAGATCTGGGATAACAGGAACATACCTAAACATGATAAAAGCTATATACAGCAAAAAAAAAACCCAGCCAACATCAAACTAAATGGACAGATACTCAATGCAATTTCTCTAAAATCAGGAACAAGACAAGGCTGTCCACACTCTCCATACCTTTTTAGTATTGTACTTGAAGTTCTAGCCAGAGCCATATGACAACAAAAGGGGATCAAGGGGATAAAATTGGAAAGAAAGAGGTCAAACTTTCACTATTTGCAGATGATATGATAGCTTACATAAATGACCCAAAGAACTCTACCAGATAACTCTTACAGCTGATTAACACCTTCAGCAAAGTGGCAGGCTACAAGATCAACTCAGGAAAATCAGTAGCCCTACTATATACAGATGATAAAAGGGCTGAGAAAGAATTCAGAGAAACCTCATACTTCACAATTGCCACAAACAACGTAAAATACCTTGGGGTAACGCTAACCAAACAAGTGAAAGACCTGTATCGCAAGAACTTTGAGTCTTTAAAGAAAGAAATTAAAGAAGCCCTCAGAAAATGGAAAGGTCTCCCATGCTCTTGGATAGGTAGGATCAATGTAGTAAAAATGGCAATCCTGCCAAAAGCAATCTACAGATTCAGTGCAATCCCCATTAAAATACCAGCACAATTCTTCACAGACCTTGAAAGAACAATAATCAATTTTGTATGGAAAAACTAAAGACCCAGGATAGGCAAAACAACCTTACTCAACAAGGCAATGTCTGGAGGCATTACCATCCCCGACCTCAACCTCTATTGTAGAGCTGTAGTCCTGAAAACAGTTTGGTACTGGCACAAAAATAGACAGGTAGAACAATGGAATCGAATTGAACACCCTGATATTAACCCATACATGTATGAACATCTGATCTTCGACAAAGAAGCTAAAATATACAATGGAAAAAAGAAAGCATCTTCAACAAATGGTGCTGGCATAACTGGAAGCTGGCATGTAGAAGAATGCAGATAGATCCATGTCTATCACCATGCACAAAACTTAAGTCCAAATGTATCAAAGACTTCAACATAAATCCAGCCACACTGAACCTCTTAGAAGAGAAAGTGGGTGGTACCCTTGAACAAATTGGAACAGAAGACAGCTTCCTGAACATAACCCCAGTAGCACAGACAGTGAGATCAACAATTAATAAATGAGGCCTCATGAAACTGAGAAGCTTCTGTAAGGCAAAGGACACAGTCAGCAAGAATGGGAAAAGATATTCACTAACCCCACATCTGACAGAGGGCTGATCTCCAAAATTTACAAAGAACTCAAGAAGCAAGTCTCCAAAACACCAAAGGATCCAATTTAAAAATGGGCTACAGAACTAAATGGAGAGTTCTCAATAGAGGAGTCTAAAATGGCTGACAAGCACTTGAGAAAGTGCTCAACATCCTTAGCCATCTGGAAAATGCAAATCAAAACAACTCTGAGATACCATCTCACTCCTGTTAGAATGGCTAAAATCAAAAACACCAATGACAATTTATGCTGGAACGGTTGTGGTGAAAGGGGAACACTCCTCCACTGCTGGTGGGAGTGCCAACTTGTACACCAACTTTGGAAATCAGAATGGAGATTCCTCAGAAAAATGGGAATAAACCTACCACAAGACCCAGCAACTCCACTCTTAGGCATATATCCAAAACACGCCCATTCATACAATAAGGATGTCTGTTCCACTATGTTCATAGCAGCATTATTTGTAATAGCCAGAACTTGGAAGCAACCTAGATGCCCCTCAACTGAAGAATGGATGGAGAAAATGTGGTACATTTACACAATGGAGTACTATTCAGCAGAAAAAAAAACGACGGACTCTTGAAATTTGTAGGCAAATGGATGGCACTAGAAGAAACGATCCTGAGTGAGGTAACCTAGTCACAAAAAGAGAAACATGGCATGTACTCTCTCATATATGGATTTTAGAACTAGATCTTGGGAGTGCCATCCTACAGTCCTATGGCCAGAGAGTCTGGGAAACAGAACCTTCATTCAGTGGTTGATGGAAGCAGAGGCAGACTCCCACCGCTAAGCACTGAGCTGAAATCAAGAAATCCAGTGACAGAGAGGGAGGACTGATGACCAAAGGGATTAAGACTGGGCTGGTTTAACCCCCAGAAACAGCTGACCTGTCAAGGGTTAGCTCTTAAATCCCAGACCGAGGCCTGGGAATCCAGCATGGGACTGATCAAGGCCCCCTGAATGTGGCTGTCATTGAGGAGGCCTAGGTAATCTATTGAGCCTTGGGTAGTAGATCAGTATTTATCCCGGGTATACAAATGGACTTTTGGCTCCCATGCAACAATGAGAGATGCACTCTCACCCTGGACTCTTGGGGAAGGGTCTAGGCCCTGCCCTGGATGAAATAACAGACTATGGACACCCCCATGGATGGCCTCACCCTCCCTGGGGAAATGAGGGGATATTAGGGGGGTTGATGGGAGTGCGCAAGAGGAGGGGAGGGAAAGGGAAAGGTACCTGGAATTTACTTGTGAAGCAACCTTGTTTATAATTTAAATTTATTTTTTTTAAAAAAAGGGATTTTTGCTCAGCAGTATTTTCTATTGAATGGAGAAGGGTGGCTCTTTGCATATTTGGTACTGCTCAGCATAGCTAGTCTGCTGCCAATGAAGAGGCTAGAATCTCTCCCAGATAGCAGATACATGTAGCAGAAAATTTTTGTAGCTTTGGAGATGAAGTACTGACAGGCTTACACGGCTGTTATTCTGGAGAATCTACTCAGTATTAGAAGCAGAGAGAGGTCTAGTTACTTAGGGACCAAGGGATCAACTTGTCTTTTACACTTACTCCATCAAGTTCACCTTTGAGCACTGTGCAACATGCAAAAATGGGACAAGATGATCCTTGTCTGAAAAATTGAACTCACAGAGGGTAATTTAGAGGTTTCCTCATTCAGATGAATTCCCTTCCATGTTTACTTCTGTGCCTTGAATTTTCAGGAGCATTTCCAGTTTTGGATTAAGGCATTAAAGGCTTTCATTAAAATGAACCAATGTTACCTAGCAGGGGTAAAGTATTTACTCTTTGTTGCTAATATCTTACTGTGAGTAATTAAAATAAGTTTTCTTTCTTCAGTGAAGCCTTAAGAAATATTAATAGCAATGTTGAGAAATTATGATGCAATCTGGGTTGTTTCCTTACTTGTTCTGTGTTGTAATCTTAGGAGATGAGAAAGGCAGAAGGAAGTTGCTATTTTTATTGAACAGAGGTGTACTCCGGAGATCTCACTGGTCACTGGGTAGTTCAGGGACATACTAGAGGACTGAATTGTAGGATGAGAGAAGTAGGGGAGGTAAAGTAGGAAATGAGCAAACCAGGGGGAGAATCACCTTTTTTTTTTGACCAATAGAGGGCATACTACAGGAAGTATACATGGAAAGTTGGGACTATCAAGGAAGTTTGAATGATGCCCACAACCAACCCAGCAGACTACTCTGTCTGTCCTTGAGGATCTGTCAAGGGTTAAGTACCACTCTAGCAACTCACATAATCTTCCATAATCTGACAATACAAGGAACACCCTGTGGTCACAGATCAGGATGGGGGCACTTAGGGAAAAAAATCAAAGGTATTTCTTTAAAAATGGCAAAATATTTTCCTATTTCTAAACCCCCATATGTTCTGGATCCACATGCAACCAGAGTACAAGAAAGCAAATGGAGAAAAGGTCACAGCAGGGCCTTGAAAACAAATTTCCCTTTCTTCACATCTGTCTCAGACTTGCTCTCTCTGCCCTTCACCTTTTCATTAACTCTGTAATCCTACAAAGAACAGAAATGTGATCACATGCTGACCAAAGTAAGGGCTTTAAAAATTTCTAACTGGGCATTTTTTCCCATTTCAAAAATTCTAATTTCCTTACCCAGATTCATTAGGAATGAAGATGGAAACTTTCACACTTTTAAACAGTAGATTCCCTATTTTCAAGATAAAACTAATGAGTTACCTTTTCATTTTGTTTTGTTTTAATAATCCAATTTTCCCTCATTTTGAATAATGTTCCCACTACATGTTTGTTGCCTGTGTCAAGAATTACCAGCAAGTACTCTGACATGATTATGACTTACCAAAATTTCTTCTGATCAGAATTTTCCCAAGAAAGAAGTATGTTAGGGGCTGGAATAATGGCTCAGTAATTAAGAGAAATTAATTTTCTTCTAGATGACTGGAATTTGGTTCTCAGCACCTGCCTATGTCACATATCTTATATCTGCCTGTAACTCAAGCTTCTAGGCATCTTACACCCTTTTTTGGCCCCTTTAGGAACTTGTACATATATACACAGACACACAGAGAGAGAGACAGGCGGAAAGACAGAGACAGACATAGAGAGATGCACACACAAAAGTAAAAGTAAAGAAACAAGTATTTCCATTAAAAACAAAAAGCAAACCAAGGTATCCAGTGTGGGGGATGTTTGATATAATGGGAAATATCCTGATTTTACATTGACAGTAGCTCTTGCTTTTGCTGTAAACAGGATTTACTCTCCTTGATTGAAAGTTGGCTACATCTTGGGTGATATGTGACTTCTGCTTAAAAATGCACATTAAGCAAACAATGATTAAGAGACAGCAGTAGCTGATTGGGCTTAGAGGTGATCTAACAACTCTCCTTTCCCCTGCAGTGACCTTCAGGAACCTGTGTAATTTCTCCATTTCTCAGTGTCCTCATCTGTAAAATTGGAGTATTAACCCCTCACTCACAGAGACACTGTCAGATCTAATAAACTCAGATGA
The DNA here is from genome assembly GCF_017639785.1 of Mesocricetus auratus. Lineage (NCBI taxonomy): Eukaryota > Metazoa > Chordata > Mammalia > Rodentia > Cricetidae > Mesocricetus > Mesocricetus auratus. The sequence continues at coordinate 30,918,145 of NW_024429190.1, read as the reverse complement.
GGGTCTCTGAAACCCCAGAATAAATGTTACCATGTGACTGCGGATTATTAGTGCCCTTATTATTTTGACAGTCACCCATAAAGCTTATCCATCACATCATACAGTTCCAGCTGAACTGGGCAGAGCAATGGATTCTGCAACTGCATCCAATGGCAGCTTGCCCTGAAGATAAAGTCTGTCACACACAATCTCTCCCCAGAGCAAGCTTAAGCTGGCTGCAGTATTGATGTAGGTGATCTGCCTGCCAGGATGAACAGAGGCAGTTTAACTAGAGCTAATTATGGCCAGTCATACTTCCCAAGCCAGAAGCTCACCTCTGACCATGATGGGATGTGCAAAGAAACTCTCTCTGTATAAGATAACCAGGCAGAACTTTCCACACACTGATAATGGGCATACTTCTGAAGAATGCCAAGGACACCTTCATTTCAGAAGACTTAGATAAATATTTCTCTATAAAGGAAGAAAATCCCAGAGGTCTGTTGACCTTGAAGATTGCTCTGTTTAAGACTTGCCATTTATTTATTTTGGGTGTTGTTGTTGAGGCGCAAATGTAACATATTTGATAGAACTGAAGAGAAGAAAACATTGACACATGAGACTTCTAATATGTACCCTGACTATCACAAGAGTTTTGGACCTAAGATGAGGCAAAAGAATTGAGAACAAAGGGAGAAGTTGAGAAATGAAAATGCTAGGAGCTAAGAAGTTGATGTTATATGACTGATACCATGATGATAAGTCATAAGGTAAATTACATATGGCCTGCTTATGTAATTATAAAGAGACTAACTCAATTACTACCACTTTAATGAGAATCACCACCTTTTATGAATACTTACATTGATAACTTTTCAACCGGTCAAAACATTTTCAACCTTCACACTATTATATTCATTCAACACACACTAAACTTCTGAGAACAAAGTTTATGTCTTTCAAAACTATGTTCTCTATTGCATTTAATACTGTGGTTAGACAGACTCTTACTATTGTTTCTTGGTTTCCCAAATATGGTGCTCACTAAACTTGAGCCGTGTTAGTTTTCTCTGAACTCTTTGAAAGGCAAATCTTCACCTGCTCCAAAGCTTGTATAAATGTCCTTCCTACATGTTATTTCCAGCCAGAGTAATATCACTACACTCATCACTATGTTACTAGACTCCAATCCTTATTGCTTGTCAATGTAAAAGTAAATCATATCCTACCAGAAATGGAGAAGTGTTTCCCCTACTTTGCATCCTCTCCAGCATAAGCTATCATTAGTGTTTTTGATCATAGCCATTCTGTCTGCTGTAAGATTGTATCTTACAGTCATTTTGACTTTCATTTCCCTGATGGCTAAGGATGTTGAGCAATTTCTTAAGTGTCTTTTTGCCATTTGAGTTTCTTCTCTTGAAAATTCTCAAAACTGTAACACATTTTTTATTGGATTATTTAGTATTTTCATGCCTTTTTTTGATTCCTTTATATATTTTGGAGATCAACCCTCTGTCAGATATGGGGTTGGTGAAGATATTTTGCCATTCTGAAGGTGGCCATTTTGTGTTATTGATTGTGTCCTTTGCCTTACAGAAGATTCTCAGTTTCGGGAATTCCTGTTTATTAATTGGTGCTCTCAGTGTCTGTGCTACTGGTGCTCTTCTTAGGAAGTGGTCTGTTCCCATGCATTCAAGGCTACTTCCCACTTTGTCTTCTATGAGGTTCATTGTGGCTGGCTTGATTTATGATAAGGTCTTTGATGTCCATTTGGATTTGAGTATTGTGCATGGGAATAGATATGGATCTATTTGCATTCTTCTACACTTTGGAAATCAGTGTGGTAGTTTCTTAGGAAATTGCAAATCAATCTATTTAAGACTCAGCAATATCACTTTGGCATATATCGAAAGGATGCACACTCATACCACAAGGACATTTGCTCAATGAACTGTGTTCATAGCAGCATTATTCACAATAGCCAGAAACTGGAAACAACCTAGATGCCCTTCAACTGAAGAATGGATAGAGAAAATATGGTACATTTACACAATGAAGTACTACTCAGCCATAAAAAACAATGATACCTTGAAAGCTTCAGGCAAATGGATGGAACTAGAAAAAACCATCCTGAGTGACGTAACCCAGACCCAGAAAGACAAACATGGTATGTACTCATTCATAAATTGATATTAGACATAAAGCAAAGGATAACCAGCCTATAGTTCATGACCAAAAAAAGCTTGGTAACAAGAAGAACCCTAAGAAAGACATACATTGATCCTCCTGGGAAGGGGAAATAGACAAGACCTCCTGATAAAATAGGGAGCATGGGCGGTGATAAGGGAAGACAGAAGGGAAGAGGGAGGGGGGAAGGTGGGAGTAAACCACGAGGGAATGGATGATCAAGATAGGGTAAGGACAGAGAGAGAGCAAGAGCAATGAAAGAGATATCTCAATTGAGTGAGTTATTATTGGGCTAGGGAGAAACATGGCACTAGGGAAATTCCCAGGAACCCACAAAGATGACCCCAGCTAAGACTCTGAGCAATGGTGGAGAGGGTGCTTGAACTGATCTTCCCCCTCTAATTAGAAAGATGACTACCTTGATATCATCATAGAACCTTCATCCAGTAACTAATGGGGGCAGATGTGAAGATCCACAGCTAAGCATTGTGCCAAGCTCCTGAAGTTCAGTCAAAGAGAGAGAAGAGTGATAATATGAGCAAAGGGGTCAAGGCCATTTTGAAGATATTCACAGAAACAGCTGACCCAAGCTAAGAGGAGCTCACTGACTCAGATTTATAGAGTGGGAACCTGAATAGGACCAAACTAGACCATCTGAATGTGGATGATAGGTTTGTGGCTTGAGCAATCTATGGGGCCACTGGCAGTGGGACTAGGATATATCTATAGTGCTTGAACTGGATTTTTTGGAGTCCATTCTCTTTGGAGGAATACCTTGCTCAGACTAGATATATGGGGAAGGGCCTTTGTCCTGCCTCCACATTTTGTTGTTGACACCCCATGGGGGAAGCCTTACCCTCTCTGAGAAGTATATGGGGAGTGGAGTGGGGGGAAGGTGGAAGAAGCAGGAGGAATGGGGGTAGGAGGACCTGGGATTGGTAGCAAAATGAGAAAAGATTGTTTTAAATAAAAGAAGGCTAAAAAGTAAATAACCTCCCTTGCTAATGTGCCATTTCTTATTGTATTTCTTATTGTACTCTTTCAAGGGCTTTTCTACAATCTGTAATAATTCATTCATTCATTCATTTATTCATTCATTCGCTCATTCACTTAATCCTTAGTTGACTTGATAATTGTTTGGTTCTCCAGAAGATAAGGTCTCAGACAGAAAGAACTTGCCCTCAGTCTGGCACTTAAGAGAGTACCTTGTACAGACAGATGTAAAATTTGTTAATGTTGCTTATTGAGTAACAAATGTTTTTTTTTTTACTGAGTACCCACTACATGTCACACAATACAGTGTCTTCTTTATACACAAATCATACATTTTATAAATGACCAGGAGAAGTTGGGGTTAGCTGTAGCTGTTATATAGCTAAAGTGATGTGTAGAGACCCAGATTCATGTGGAACGTTATAGTATGGATTTAATGCCTAGCAACATGAGCTTTCTTCCCTGCCTCTAAAGCCAATCTGCTGCCACTGTCCCCTAAGTTGAGTGGCTGGGTGAGCATTCCAGATGAAAGGTGTTGATCATAAATCTTCTCTTGATAACATTGAACATGGGTGGACTTAGAAGTATTTTGAGTATTTTGCAGTCTAGGAGCAAGCCCCAAGTTAGTATCCACCTTGTAAAATGGCCCATAACTTTATGAGGAGTTTCTATGTAATTTGGTGTATATAGGTATATAAATGAGGTATACAACTAAATAATGTAGTTACTCATACTTAATCACAAATCAATTTTCAACTGTTTGGTGTGCATATAATCTCACATTTATTAACTATGCAGCAAATTTGCATACTAATGAAATGGACTCAACATTGGTTTGTTTTACTATAAAGAATTAAATGTTGGCTGAATATTTGATAATGCCAAATATAGAAATATTCAGTGTTTTTCAGAGTTAACTAATATTTTGATTTCATAACTGTCAGTGCTGAGAACACAGTTTCACATAAATACACATTTTAAAAAGGCAGAAGTGTATGTAGTGCCATTTCAGAAATTGTTGGAAATTCTGTCCTAATCCCAAGCCAAAATTCATTTAATGATTTTGAATGAAAATCAAGTCAGTAATTCACACAGAGCAATTTAAAACCCAACATTCTAACAAAATACAACGCAAAAATACAAGAGTTAAATTCTTGCATGCTGAGCAATGATATTTGGGAAAGAGTAAAAATCTTTGCTTTCTGTAATTATACCAGAACCTTGCTTTTCTGTGATTATGCAGAACATTTGTATATATATATATGAAGACACTGTACTTCCCTATGTACAATTGCCATTGATGGAGGCAAGGTGTTTCAGAAGTCTGGTATGAGGCATGTGTATTGACAAGTGCATATATGGTATGTTCAGAACCAACACTTCTGTGAACTGACACAGTGTAGACCATTTCAGAAACACCTCTGGTTCATTTTCTATTCAATTTCAAATTGAGTTTTGGCCATTGTACAATTCAGAAGCTATTCACTATTGACAAATATCTTATGAATCCTACATAATGTTACTCAACCCCAGGTAGTATTGTAATCTACAATTTTAGAAGCTTGGCTCAAGAAGAGAATTAGTAAAAAACCTTGAAAAAGTGAGCGCAAGCCACATCTCAGTTCATCTTAGGAAAAGTTCTCGCTTCTTTTCATGGCACTGCTTGCTGCAGCATCTCTGTCTTTGGCTCCTGATTGCTCTTTCCTGGAGGGAAGTTTAGAGAGTGTAAAAATCATTTCTCTTCTAGGTTCACTTGATTTCAATTAAGAAGTCTGAACATTTAACAGTATAAATCCCTATAGAGAAAAAAGCCCTCCTTAATTAAAGAGTAAAGATATTGTGACTTTTCCTGAACTTTGGCATTTTACATGTGGTATTTTGTGTGTGGGTTGAAGTGCTTTCATAATTAATATTAACAAACATGATCAATTTTCATAAATGAGACAAGTTACAAGGACCACAGTGGCACTTTATCAGTTCTTCCAATAATTTATGGGTGTGTCAATAGAGATTTCTAGACTCATACAGATGCTTTTCCTAAAAGACTTTTACATTTCTCCTGGGATTGTTGTAGTGGTTAGGTTGCCATTGCTTTTGGAGTAGAAAAAGATACAGACCTAAAAGTATTTAAAACATCATATCTTAACTGGAGCCATCAAAACAACCTTAAAAGACACATGCAGATGGAGTTAATCAACCATGGTGTGACAGCTTCAGGCTGTTGCAAAGGGCAGCTAAAGTAAGACTAGAAGAGTTAGTTAAAATGAGATGTCCTTGCCTAGGTTATGTTAAGTGTCTTGAGATAGCTAATTTGCAGCTAGTCTCTGTGCTGTACTGGACTAACAGTGAAGACAGAAGAGTAATTCTACATCACTGTAAAGTAGTCCTCCCTTGGTCTCATAGGCAGTTTTCCTGTACCCCTTGGTGGTAGGTGGTACTTTAAGTATGAAAAAAGAGGGGTTCAAGCAGGTCCTGGAAGCTTACATACATCAGGAAGTCTGAGAGACTTGACTGGGTTTTAGTGATTCCATGTTCCCTCCACCACACTGTGGGATCTTTGGAAAACAATATTTGTAGCATAATGCATAATCTTCCAAGGGCCAGAGGTGTGCAAATAGGAGCTTTGTTTTGTTTTCCTTTTTGCTGACTTTATGAGATGGTCTTCTTTCTTCAAATTTTAATGTGCTGTGTCAGGAGAAAATACATAATGAGTGCTCTGGATTTTCTGTCTTTTGAGCTGATTCTGTAAGATGTGTCACATGCCTCTTCCTTAGAGAGAGTAATTAATGGGGTGTATTGTTGTTTCCATCTGATATCAGGAAGAATTTTGTTTTGGGCACACAGTGTGGGAGTGAGAAAGGCAAAGGAGGGGCATTGCTAAATTTGTGCATTAGTATTGAATAATATTTCTAATAGGATATGCAGTCAAATAATAATTAAATGGAAAATTCCCTTTGATCTCCATAGAGAGATTTTCTTGTTGAACTTGATTTATAATACTTTCAACAAGGTAACTGCCCCTTGATGTTTGACTGTAGACTGAGATTATGGGTGGGGTAGGTGTGGCAGACAATAAAAAAACAAAAAACAAAACACTGAACTTTCAGTATAGAGCCAGTGATTGTTCCTTAGGCTAGCTCAGTGTTCATTTCATCCATGCCACACAGGGATCCTCAGGAATTGTTACTTTCCTCTCAGGTAAACATTGTATTTGGTTACAGGGTTGAAAAAGACAAGCAAATAGAGATGGGAAGGGTGTATCTCGTTTTATTACCCTTTTGTGTAATAATAGTAAAAGTTTTGTGGGGAGGATTGCATATAGTAAAACAATCATTTGTCAAAGGGTAATCTTACTGAACTGAACTCAGCCCTTGAAAGAGCTCTTGTGTGTCACACAGTACACAGTGTTCATAAACATTTGGACTCTAGGGTTAGATACGTTATTTCCACAATTACTAGAGTTTTCTGGAGTATCGAAAGACTGAGGATTAAGCATCTCTTTTTAGGAAGCACCATATCACACTTTGTCCTGTGTTGTGACACAGTCCATTAGCCTGGACTCTACGTTTTCAATTTCAGAAGCCCAGAAAAATTTCACTGACAAAACAAAAAGAAAAAGAGGGACAAAATAAAGAAGTGTGTCACCAAACCCGACAACAGAACAATGGAAATTAACAAAGAAGGAGTAAGAGAGGGGGATGAAGAAGAAGAGGACAAGAAGGAGAAGGAGAACAAATAGAATGAGGTGGTGGAGGAGGAGAAAGAAGAAGAAGAAGAAACAGCCAGAATGTATATCCTGCTTTTTCAAAGACTCCTTCCTTGTCGTTATAGTTTACCTGTTATAAGCATGTGTCTGCTAGCTGAGTGATATCTGAAGTTGTGTTAGTTATCGTTACTCTGGTTGATTATTTACCAGTTGATGCCTTAAGAAAGTCACAAACTGCTGTCTTTTAATGTATGTGTTTGTGTTTTGCATGGATGTGCACGAAGGACTGAGGTCAACTTGTGATGTCATTCTTTAAATATCACCTACCCTTCTTTTTTTGAGACAGGGAGTTTCACTGGCCTGGAGCTTACCAAGCAGCTATAGTGGCTGAACACCAAGCTCCAGTTCTCTTTCTCTTACCACAGTTCCAATGTAAGGGTTGCAAATATATGTAGAAACACTAAGCTTTTTTTGACACAGCTTCTGAGGATCAAACTCATGTTCTCCTGTTTTTGCGTCAAACATGTTTTTTTCCTACTGAACTATCTCTCAACTCTCACCCAGAATCGATATCTTTAAACCTTGGTTGTCAGTAGAGAACTGATATGACTCATGTAGTAGATGAAGAGAATGAAAGAAATTAATGAGAGTCCCTAAAGATAGAGTGGCAGGGATGGAACACCTCTAGATAACCACTCACAGCAAGAGTGAATTTGAAGAGGAACATAAAAGGCAATTTCGATGACATGGTCATTCAGAAATTCAAGGTTGAAAGAGCAGTGTGAGTTACACAAAATATCAGGAAAGTTTAGATATGGTCTTCAAAATACAGATTGCCAGCTTCAGCTCTGATATATGAAGTAATTGAATGTTGTTACTCACAATCCTTACAAGAGGCATTCAGGCAAAACTCAAACTATAACTGAGTTCGCAGGGCAACACTCTACTCTGTACTTTTCAGGGGAAGATGAATCTGCAAAGACACAGCCTGGACCTGCTCGCTTGAAGCAGATGACCTGAAGAACTAAATAGACTGGAACACTTGTGGCTTGTTTTAGTCATTCAGCTTGCTGTGATAAACACCATAAACTGGGTACTTATAACCAAAAGCAATTTATTAGCTACAGTACTGAAAGCTAGCAAGTCCAACATCAGGACATAAGCAGATTTGGTTTCTGTTTAGGATTGTCCTCTCTTGCTTATAAGTGGTATATTCTTACAATGTTGGTATGTAGTAGCTAGAGCAAACACACTAATCCCACATAAGAGGTAAACGTTCATGACAAATTATCTTCCAAAGGCCCATCTCTTAACACAAATGTTTTTAAAGTGTTCAAAATCCTTGTCTATCAGGGAAATATAAACTAAAACTACATAGCAATTTGATCTTTTCCATTAGAATGGTTCTCATTAAATAGCAAAATAAAACCAACCATACAAACAAAATCAAATGACCACTAATAACTATTAAGGATGTGGATAGAGGGGAACACTGAGTCACTTGGTGGGAATGTAAACTGGTACAACTGATATGGAAACTAGTATATAGGCTTCTTGGAAAGATATAAGTAGAACTTTCATATGACCATACTATAGTACTGAGCATATACAGAAAAGTACTTTATATACTGCATATCTCTACTCATGATGCTTTATTCATTGTGGCAAGAGAATGGGACCTATATGTCTATCAAGTGAAGAGTTGATAGTAAAATCATGCTATACATATGCAATGGAATTTTATTCAGTCATCAACAAAAAGGAAATGATGAGATATTCAGGAGGATTGATGGAAGTATAAAATGTTACATTAAGTGATGTAAGTCAGGAACAGAGAGATAAATACTGAACGTTCACTTTCATGTGAAGATTCTAGCTACTTTTTTATATGTGAGTGTTATGGAACCGAGAAAATGGCCCAGTGTGTAGAAAGCAGGTTCTCTGAGGCTCTGAAGATGTGGCAAGGGTAATATAACACATATGATGCTAGAGTGAAAGGGAATGATCGAAGTTGCAAGGTTTGGACGGTAGAGGAAAGGGGAAGAAGAGATTCGGGGGAGGCCCAATCAAACTAACACTATATAAAAATCCACCTGGAAATCTCATTCTTGGTAGACTAATAAAATATGCTTTTAACAAAGTTTGAATGGAGGTACACTGTGTGCCAAGATAAAGATAACTTCCCAAAGCCACAGTTTATTAAATGAAAACTCCAGCGCCAGGGATGGGCTATCTCCCTGTGAAGAGATATAATAGATGTATAATCTATTTTCTGCCCGAGAAAGGCCTCTGAGGTTCCCACCAATAATATAGACAATTGTTGCTGGTTGACCCTTAGAGGGCTAGTAGTTCCTATGTAGGTTGCTGGGTTTGTCATCAACAAATCAACAAAAAGAATTGTCATCAACATTTTTTATTAAGCTTTAAACTCCATGTGAAAAAAATTGATTAGGCCAAGTGTGGGGACACAGATGTCCTTTGCTCACACTCTCTAGAGAAACTAGGAATGTTAAACACACATTCTTCAAAAGAATAGATATATAATCTGTTTTCTGCCAAAGGGATTGAATAGATGTGATTAATGGCCTGAAATCTCTGAGCTACCTGTAGGTCCTGGCTCCCCCAGTCTCTTAAATTTATCTAAGTCATCCTCCTGAGACCCATATCTTAAGCATTGTTTCTCAATCATTAGAACTCATTTGGGGGGGTGTCACATCTATTATACAAATGGAGTGGAGGTAGTTAATAACCAGGTGATGGCTGAGGTATCTGCATGGCAAAACCTGGGTCTCCCAGACTCTTATGTTTATTTCAGTCATCCTTCCTAAAGTTAGTTTTAGGGTTGTTTCTCAGTCAGTAGAACTGGAAGAGGTCACATGCATTTGGAAAAGAGTTTCAATGTAGTCATATATTTGGCTTTGTTGTACACATGGGAATGAGTTAATTATCACAAGATTTTAACAAAACTATGCTGTGCTTAAGCTTAAATATGTTTAAAATAATCTACCTAGGATTAGAATATTGGCATTTGAATCAATATGGCTACTGAGTCATGTGGAATTGAGCTTCCTTCTTGGCTCACATTGATGGGCATTGTGCTGGTTATGGTGCTTACAAAACCCTCCACAAGATGAACCCACTGGTACAAAAGAGATAAATCTATTATGGGGCAACTAACTTCTTATGGAATTTGATGTTTACTCTACAGGAAGAAATTTGTAACTGGTTCTGCCAGGGAAGTCATAGGCTTAGTAGGGAAGCTATTGCAGTTCCTTTGCTAAATGAACATGATATGCCTGTCAAGTTGCTTTGCAAATAACTATCTTTATGATTATACATTAGTGATGCTGTCAAGTTTGATCAGAAAAGCTCAATTTTTCAGTAGTCAGTAATGACTTCAGAATCTCAAAACTGGGCTAAGAACTGATTATAAATGTCCACCCATAAATGGGACATCGATGTTATTCAATGAATGAACTGAAGGGGTAGGAAAAATGTAAGAACTAAAGAAAGGGGCAGGGGAACTGTGTTGATCACCTACTTGGGGACATTCCATGACTATTGTATTCATGAACTGACAGCAGGTGTAATTACTTACACAAGACTGATGGGTGAGTGGCTGATGGGACCCAATCCCTCCTGAGGATTCATATAGAGTTAATGATTGGTGGAGATTAGAAAGACATTTTCTTCAACTGTGTTGCCACTGATAAGGTGTCCAAGCTTCTATAAACACATGACCTACAAAAGAGAACATGAAAGTAGAAGGGGGCTGGCAACTTGGAAAAACAAAGATGAATGAGAGCAGAAGGCAGATAAGAGAGGGAAACAGGGTTGAATGTTGAATGTATTCAAAATATATTATGAATATATGTGAAGGTATCAAAATAAAACCTACTGTGTATAATTACATGTACTAAACAAGTAAATAAATAGAATTAATTGATAATTAAATAAATAGATGAAAGATACAAATGTCTCATAGTAGAGAACTTCAAATGATTGATGTGAGTACTTTTCTCATGGATGGGTGATGCTTAAGCCCTCATTCTGTATATGGATAGCACTAGTGACTTTTTTCTATATAGGAGTGAGTGAAGAGAGCAAAGATAGTAATTTTATAGTGTAGACCCTGATGAACATGAACCCATAGAATTACTAACCCATAGAACCTAAGAACTTCAACACAAATCATGTCTGTAAGTAGCATGTACTGCTAATGTAATAATGAATATTACCTTTGTGTTTCATGTTCCTCCTAATAGCCCATAATCACAGTCTAGTTGTGAAAATTTCAAACTATAACTGATAGACCTTTTGTCTAATATTCAACTGGGGATCCTCAGAAGCAGGACTCTCAGGCAGATGACTCAAGTCTTCATGGCATATAACAACTTTTGTCTATCCAAACAATAGGTATAGCACACAAAATTCCATTCTAAAACAATATGTGACTTCATATGTAAGGATTGTTAAAGAATTTGACTGCTCTCTCTTAGGATGCACATAGAGTGTACCCATTAGTACACTTCTCATGCTTTTTGTTAACAGAAAATCCATATTTATCCATAAAGAAATTGATTTCAGAAGTGTCTATTTCATATGCTACTGATCTGTATTCTATCAGGCCACCATTAAAGGCTGGTTTGAGTGCTACCCATTCTCTCTTTTGCCTTGGGCTTTCTGGTTTATTCAAGTTACCCAGGAATAAAAATAGCTGCTTTCTTGGCAGGATCCATTCTCTTTTGCTATAGGGAATACTCACTATTTAGCAATGAGCATTTTCAAATGCAAATGACCCTCCAAATTAGGGCAGTCCTCCTTCTTTGAGCCACTACTAAACTACCACCTGCATGTGTTCCTATTCAAAGCTGCTCTACTCAGCCCATATGCATCTCCTCTAGTGTTTTATTTGACAATCTGTTTCAGCTTCACAAGGGAGCCAGCAAATTATGTATTGCTCATTTTGTCAAAGTCATCATTGATGACAATTCCGGCATCAAGAGGCTCATTTTATTCTGCAGATGTTTTTATCAAATAGAAGATAAATCATGGTTTCCCGTTTTGTTTTGTGTTGTACTTCTGGGAATAACAGAGGGCACAAATCAAAACCTTTTCATTAATGAAGAAAGGAAGAAGGGTACCCTACAGGATAACCAGTGCGTGAATTTCAGATATGCAGTGCACACACTGGCAAGAGATTATATTTAGCACTGGTACAGCAGGATTCGGAGAGAGGTGATGGTGCCAGCAGACTTAATATTAAGTCTTTAAATTCATTTCCTCCCATTACTTTGGGCAGACTGGCCCTAACTTCATTGAGTTTCAGTGAGGAATAATATTCGTTGTTCATTTCCTAGAAAGGCATCACATCATATCCCTAGCAAAATAAATAGTTCATCTCATTGACAAATATTTCACTGTGATATATTGCCTAGCTGTCCTTGTGGAATAGGTTGGTGCATGGTTTTTAGACCTCAGTACCAGGGATGAATGAATCTCTGATTTGGTCTCTGGAAGAGCTGGGTGAGAATGGGGCAAGAAGACAACAATAACAAAGTTAACAGAGCACACAGCAGGCATATGTATCTGTCTTTACTTGCTGGAAGATAGATGATAGGAAAGAAAGTAAAAGCAGGTTTCCCAATCCATATTGAGCATATGCAAGGAATTAATATTCTAATAGGATCCCATCTGTGTGATTAAAATGGACAAGAGAAGTTTCTTTGCAGTTACACAGGGTTCCAGTGCAAGATGGAGTTCACTGGGGTTGAAATCAGAAGAGAATAAACACATGGAAAGTAAATCAAGTTCCGCCATGATAGACTCACACAATGAAAGCCACTCAAGAATAGAGATAATTGTGGAAAATCTCTGGAGGATGCTGGGAATCAAGAAAGTTTTAGGGAAGTAGTAGAAAATCAGAGGTTGTTGGGGGAAGTGACTATAGCTTTGTTTTTGGATGGAACATGATTATTGCCAGTGATGTCAATTATGTGTGAGATCTGATACTTCGCCTGAGTGAGTAGCATGACTCTATAACATGGAATAATGCATATTATCACTCACTTTTTTAATACCTGCGTCTTTAGACTGAATTGTGTTTGATAGGGCAATGGGAGCTCACAGAGGCTATGCTCTTTACCTGACTACATACCTGGTGCCTTCAAAAGACTGGAAAGTGAATAAGAGTAGAGTTTGCTTTTGACTCTATACAGTGAGAACCACCATGACCTATTATAACTTTGAATTGGGTTGGCTGATATACGGCTTATTTACTGGCATGCTTGTTTGCCTTCAATATCCTTTTATGAGAGGTTTGCTAAGTGCCAAGTGTTCCTCAATGAAAGGAAAATTTTATAGATATCAAAATATGTATGGAATAATTTGTGTCAGAAGGGGATCGGGGTACAGCTCTTAGTTTTTGGCTTTGCTTTGTTTTCTGCTATTACTATAGATGGACATTTTCTATCCCAGTCTCCCTTTCAAACTCTATCAGATCTTCCTAGGAAATGCTTATTTCACTTCAGTGTTGCAAGTAAGTATATAAGGGAGACATTTATTTTTATTCCCTAATTTTATCTCATCAAATCTGAATAAAACTGAAGCTGGTCAGTATATAAAATATCCACAAATCCAGCCACTGCTGTAACCATGTGAGTTTATTTCCTTTTCTTCCCTTCCTTTACTTCTCTATGATTTAATACTAAATTTAAGGCAAAAACAACCCCAATAACAACAATAACAAAAGAACAAGTAAAGCAAATGAGATTTTAACAAGCTTTCAATGGGCTGACAAAAGGAGACAGGGAACTTGAAACACGAAAATAGCAAGCAGTAACTCTGCCAAGAAACACAGCCTCCAAATGGATCCTGAATGAGAAATTTACTTATTTATTGGCATCTTTCAGTTCAGTTTTGTGTTGACTATTTTTCTCTCCCTCATGTTGAAGGCGCTTGATTTCTTGCATGGTTTGGTGTTTCTTTTCATTCTGTTTGTTTGTTGTTTTAACATACAGGCTCCTTATTTTAACATCTCTTTATGATCATACTTTTTAGGCACTACTTACACGTTTTCCCCCTACAAACAGTAGAAATCATGGAAGACTGAGAGTTATTTTTAGTGTTCAAATAGCTTAAGACAGATTGTAAAGTCCCTAGTGATCAAGGGACTGCATAATGCTGACTGGCTCCAGCAGCGACAGCAAAAATTTTCATAAGCCAGATGCTTAGCTTTCAGCACAGCCTATCATTGTATCCATCCCATGTGGGAATCCCCATTACTATCCCAAAAAGCCTATTGTCATTCTGACCCTTGGAGAGATTCTGCAATTTCTGGGGTACTATCCTAGCTTCATTCTGTCCACAGCTGCAGATAACTCAAAATGATGAGGATAAATGACAAAGTATAAAATGACAAGGATGTACTATAAAAGATAAATGGACATTATTTTTTACCAGACATAAGCAAATTCAGATAACAGAATTTCAAAACAGGAAACACGAAAGGTCTCTTGAATGTGATACTGCCATTTGTAGTTTGAGAACTTTAGACCTCCTTGTAATCACAGGAGGTGTAAAAGGCTGTTGTCATTTTTCAAAGAGATTTATTGGATTGTTTTATGAATTAAATGTTCAAATTGCCATGACTTACAGTTCATGAACATAGGGCAATGTGAGTTTGATTTTTATTTTAATTAACTGACTCTCTTCTCAGTCTCTATGAAAACTTTGTGGAATCTTTTTATATCTTGAGGACAGCTGCTAAGTGACTTCTATATTATTTAATACCAAATAATTTCAAACTCATTATATAGGGGTATTACATCAGTCTCAAAGACATAAATTAAACCTAAAATACATTTTGTTGAAAATGTATATTAGGTTGAGAAAAATATCTGCATAAATAACAAAGATATGACTAATGTAACACAAGGGTAACAAACCAAATGAGGGTATCTTTCAAAAATAAAAATAAAAGTTGGAGTCAGCCCTGAGAATATAACAGTTGGTAGAAAAGAATGAAAGAATATAGACTGAGCACTGAGCAGGTGACACAAAACATGCTAGTTGAACTACTATAACAAACTTCTCCAGGTTGCACATCTTGTCACAAACAGATAGTTATTCTTTCATGCAAAGCTAGAAATATGAAATAAAGGTGTCAGGAGACCCTCCAATCTCTCTTTATCTTCTGGGAGTAGATCCTTCACTGCCTCTTCCAATAATAATTTACATTCCATGCTTGTGTAGATATTGCTTCTAAGCATGCCTATTTTTCATAAGTCCTTCTCTACTGAGAATCTCTTTACTTGTGCCCCAACTTCCCTCTCCTTGTTAGGGTCCACATGTGCAGAAAAAATACTGACTAGTTTTTACTTACTTTCCCAAACAACCGAACACTTCTGAGACTCAAAAGGTGTGGCCATTTGTCCATATGCCAAGCAAGTTGTCAGTTCTACAGTAGACATCAAATAGATATCATCTGATTCAATTCATCTCTAACACAATCTACCACTCCCTCAGTCTTCCAAATGTTTACTAACCTTGATGTAAGAGATGCAAGTGTAGGGTTATTTTAAATGTGTTTCAGATTGTGGTGAATGTGCTTAGGTGTCTCATGGGATTCAATGACATGCACTTGTTCACCAGTAATAGATTTTATAAAGGACACAGATGAAGAGATAGTCAGGTGTGCTGTTAGGGAAGAGAACTTTCCTGCCTTTTGGACACACCACCTTCCAGGTTTAGTTCCACAGAAGGATTTAAAACCCCAACCTTCTTGCAGTATATGGAGTCCTCATTCCATAGGCATGATTGATTAAATCATTGGCCACTGGACATCAACATAACCTTTTATTTCTTTCATCCTAGGAGCATTGTGAGCTGAGATTGAAAATAGTAACCTTCTTTTTCATGATGTACCCTGTCTGTCAAGCTAATCGTGATCCTCTGAGGGACTTTCAGTCATTAGTCAATCCAGTAGTTTATACAATCATAATATCATACTAGAAATTCCATGGGCTTTTTGAGTTGCATGTTAAAAATGAGAACAAATGATGTAATTCTTGTGAATATAAGAATCATACATATATAATATATGGTTTTTACGAGACAGGGTTTCTCTGTATTGTTTTCGAGGCTCTCTGTCCAGCCCAGCCTCGAACTCCCAGAGATCCGCCTGCCTCTGCCTCCCGAGTGCTGGTTTAAAGGCATGTGCCACCACCGCCCGGCTTATATCACACTCTTTTTTTTTTAATTTTATTTTCCAGTTTAAATTTAGATAAGAAACAAGGTTGCTTCACAAGTCAGTTCCAGGTCCGTCTCCCATTCCCTCCCGCCCTCCTGAGCCCTCCCCCCCGTTATCCCCTCATTTCCCCAGGGAGGGTGAGGCCCTCCATGGGGGTGTGCATAGTCTGTCATTTCATATAGGGCAGGGCCTAGACCCTTCCCCAAGAGTTCGGGGTGAGAGTGCACCTCACATTGTTCTATGGGAGTCCAAAGTCCGTGTGTATAATTGGGATGGGTACTGATCTGCTGCCCAAGGCTCAATAGATTCCCTAGGCCTCCTCACTGACACCCACATTCAGGGGGTCTTGATCAGTCCCATGCTGGCTTCCCAGGCTGATGCCTGGGATTCAAGAGTTAACCTTTGTCTGGTCAGCTGTTTCTGGAGGTTAAACCAGCCCAGTCTTAATCCCTTTGATCATCAGTCCTCCCTCTCTGTTACTGGCTTTCTTGAGTTCAGCTCAGTACTTAACCAAGGGAGTCTGCATCTTCTTCGATCAGCCACTAAATAAAGTTTCTGTTTCCCAGACTCTCTGGCCATAGGATTGAAGGCTGGCACTCCCCAGATCTATGTCTAAAATCCATATATGAGAGATTACATGCCATGTTTCTCTTTTTGTGACTGGGTTACCTCACTCAGGATGGTTTCTTCTACTGTCATCCATTTGCCTGCGAATCTCATGATTCCATTATTTTTTTCTGCTGAATAGTACTCCATTGTGTAGATGTACCACATTTTCTCTATCCACTCTTCAGGTGAGGGACATCTAGGTTGCTTCCAAGTTCTGGCAATTACAAATAAAGCTGCTATGAACATAGTGGAACAGACATCTTTGTTGTATGAATGGGCATCTTTTGGATATATGCCTAAGAGTGGAGTTGCTGGGTCTTGTGGTAGGTTTATTCCCATTTTTCTGAGGAATCTCCATACTGATTTCCAAAGTGGCTCAACCAGTTGGCACTCCCACCAGCAATGGAGGAGTGTCCCCCTTTCACCACATCCTCTCCAGCATAAATTGTCAATGGTGTTTTTGATTTTAGCCATTCTGACAGGAGTGAGATGGTATCTGAGAGTTGTTTTGATTTGCATTTCCCGGATGGCTAAGGATGTTGAGCACTTTCTCGAGTGCCTCTCAGCCATTTTAGACTCCTCTATTGAAAACTCTCTATTTAGTTCTGCAGCCCACTTTTTAATAGGGTCCTTTGCTGTTTTGGAGACTTGCTTCTTGAGTTCTTTGTAAATTTTGGAGATCAACCCTCTGACAGATGTGGGATTAGTGAATATTTTTTCCCATTCTGTGGGCTGCCTTTTTGTCTTGCTGACTGTGTCCTTTGCCTTACAGAAGCTTCTCAGTTTCAGTAGGTCCCATTTATTAATTGTTGATCTCACTGTCTGTGCTACTGGTGTTATGTTCAGGAAGCTGTCTCCTGTACCAATTCGTTCAAGGGTACCACCCACTTTCTCTTCTAAGAGGTTCAGTGTGGCTGGATTTATGTTGAGGTCTTTGATCCATTTGGACTTAAGTTTTGTGCATGGCGATAAACATGGATCGATCCGCATTCTTCTACATGCCAGTCTCCAATTATGCCAGCACCATTTGTTGAAGATGTTTTCTTTATTCCATTGTATATTTTTAGCTTCTTTGTCAAAGATCAGATGTTTGTACATGTGTGGGTTAATACCCGGATTTTCAATTCGATTCCATTGGTCTACCTGTCTATTTTTGTGCCAATACCAAACTGTTTTCAGGACTATAGCTCTATAATAGAGCTTGAGGTCAGGGATGGTGATGTCTCCTGATGTTGCCTTGTTGAACAGGGTTGTTTTGGCTATCCTGGGTCTTTTGTTTTTCCATACAAAATTGATTATTGTTCTTTCAAGGTCTGTGAAGAATTGTGCTGGGATTTTAATGGGGATTGCATTGAATCTGTAGATTGCTTTTGGCAGGATTGCCATTTTTACTACATTGATCCTACCTATCCAAGAGCATGGGAGATCTTTCCATTTTCTGAGGGCTTCTTTAATTTCTTTCTTTAAAGATTCAAAGTTCTTACGATACAGGTCTTTCACTTGTTTGGTTAGTGTTACCCCAAGGTATTTTATGTTGTTTGTGGCAATTGTAAAGGGTGATGTTTCTCTGATTTCTCTTTCAGCCCTTTTATCATCTGTATATAGTAGGGCTACTGATTTTCTTGAGTTGATCTTGTAGCCTGCCACTTTGCTGAAGGTGTTAATCAGCTGTAAGAGTTCCCTGGTAGAGTTCTTTGGGTCATTGATGTAAACTATCATATCGTCTGCAAACAGTGAAAGTTTGACCTCTTCCTTCCCAATTTGTATCCCCTTGATCCCCCTTTGTTGTCGTATGGCAATAGCTAGAACTTCAAGTACCATGTTGAAAAGGTATGGAGAGAGTGGACAGCCTTGTTTTGTTCCTGATTTTAGAGGAATTGCGTTGAGTTTCTGTCCATTTAGTTTGATGTTGGCTGTTCGTTCACTGTATATAGCTTTTATTATGTTTAAGTATATTCCTGTTATCCCAGATCTCTCCAAGACCTTTATCATGAAGGGGTGTTCGATTTTGTCAAAGGCTTTTTCAGCATCTAGTGAGATGATCATGTGATTTTTGTTTTTCAGCTTGTTTATATGGTGGATTACGTTGATGGATTTTCGTATGTTGAACCATCCCTGCATCCCTGGGATGAAACCTACTTGATCGTGGTGAATGATTGTTTTGATGTGTTCTTGGATCCGATTTGCCAGTATTTTATTGAGTATTTTTGCATCAATGTTCATGAGGGATATTGGTCTGAAGTTCTCTTTCTTAGTTGTATCTTTGTGTGGCTTGGGGATCAAGGTTATTGAAGCCTCATAGAAAGAGTTTGGCAAAGACCCTTCTGCTTCTATTGTGTGGAACACTTTGAGAAGAATTGGTATAAGCTGTTCTTTGAATTTCTGGTAGAATTCTGCAGTGAGGCCATCTGGACCTGGGCTTTTTTTGGTTGGGAGACTTTTGATGACAGCTTCTATTTCCATAGGGGTTATAGTTCTATTTAAATTGCTTATCTGTTCTTGATTTAATTTTGGCAAGTGATAGCTGTCCAGGAAGTCATCCATTTCCTTTAAATTTTCGAATTTTGTGGAGTACAGGTTTTCAAAGTATGACCTAATGATTCTCTGGATTTCCTCAGAGTCTGTTGTTATGTCCCCCTTTTCATTTTTAATTTTGTTAATTTGCGTGTTCACTCTCTGCTGTTTGGTAAGTTTGGACAAAGGTTTGTCTATCTTGTTGATTTTCTCAAAGAACCAACTCTTCGTTGCATTGATTCTTTGTATTGTTTTCCTGGTTTCTACTTTATTGATTTCAGCCCTCAAGTTGATTATTTCCTGGCGTCTACTCCTCCTGGGGGTGTGTGCTTCTTTGTGTTCTAGAGCTTTCAGCTGTGATGTTAATTCTCTGGTATAACTGTTCTCCTGTTTCTTCATGTGAGCAATTAGCGCTATGAACTTCCCCCGTAGGACTGCTTTCATAGTGTCCCATAGGTTTGGGTATGTTGTGTCTTCATTCTCATTGAATTCGAGGAAGTCTTTAATTTCTTTTTTTATTTCCTCTTTGACCCAGGGATGGTGCAGTTGAGCATTATTCAATTTTCATGAGTTTGTAGGTTTTCTGCAATTTGTGTTGTTGAATTCTAATTTTAAAGCATGGTGGTCTGATAAGATGCATGGAGTTATTCCAATTTTTTTGTAGCTCCTGAGGTTTGATATGTTGCCAAGTATGTGGTCGATTTTTGAGAAGGTTCCATGTGGTGGTGAGAAGAAGGTATATTCTTTTTTATGTGGATGAAATGTTCTATAGATATCTGTTAATCCCAGTTGGGTCATTACTTCTATTAGACCCTTTGCTTCTTTGTTGAGTTTCTGTTTGGTATTCCTGTCTAGTGGTGAGAGTGGTGTGTTGAAATCTCCCACTATAACTGTGTGGGGCTTTAGATGAGATTTAAGTTCTAATAATGTTTCTTTAACGAATGTGGATGCCTTTGTATTTGGGGCATAGATGTTCAGGATAGATACTTCATCTTGGTGGGTTTCACCTGTGATGAGTATGTAATGACCTCCTTCATCTCTTTTGATTGATTTTATTTTAAAGTCTAGTTTGTTAGATATTAGGATTGCTACCCCTGCTTGTTTCTTGGGTCCATTTGATTGAAAAATTTTTTCCCAACCTTTAACTCTCAGGTAATATCTGACTTTAAGGGTGAGGTGTGTTTCTTGTATGCAGCAGAAGGAAGGGTTCTGTCTTCGAATCCAATCTGCCAGTCTGTGTCTTTTTATGGGTGAGTTAAGGCCATTAACATTGAGGGATATTAATGACCAATGATTGCTCATCCTTCTTCGATTTGCGATGGTTGTTGTTGGTGGAATTATGTGTGGAATTTCACCCCTTTGTTCTTTTGGCTGTTGGTAGAGAGGGATTCTCTAATGCTTATGTTTTTCTGGTTGTAGTTAGCTTCCTTGGGTTGGAGTTTTCCTTCCAAAATTTTCTGTAGGGCTGGGTTAGTGGACACATATTGCTTGAATCTAGTTTTGTCATGGAATATCTTGTTTTCTCCGTCTATAGTGATTAAGAGCTTTGCTGGGTATAGTAGTCTGGGCTGGCATCCATGGTCTCCTAGTGTAGGTAGAATATCTATCCAGGACCTTCTGGCTTTCAGAGTTTCCATGGAGAAATCAGGTGTAATTCTGATAGGTCTGCCTTTATATGTTACTTGACCTTTTTCCTTAGCTGCTCTTAATATTCTTTCTTTATTCTGTATGTTTGGGGTCTTGATATTATGTGGCGAGGGAATTTTTTTTGTGGTCCACTCTATTTGGTGTTCTGTAGGCTTCTTGTACCTTCATTGGCATGTCTTTCTTAAGGTTGGGGAAGTTTTCTTCTATGATTTTGTTGAATATGCCTTCTGCCCCTTTGAGGTGGATTTCTTCTCCTTCTTCTATACCTATTATTCTTAGGTTTGGTCTTTTCATTGTGTCCCATATTTCCTGGATGTTTTGTGTTAAGGATTTGTTGGATTTAAGGTTTTCTTTGGTTGATAAATCCATTTCTCCTAGCGTATCTTCAACACTTGAGATTCTCTCTTCCATCTCTTCTATTCTGTTGGTAATGCTTGTGTTGGTAGTGCCTGACTGTTTGTCCAGCTTTTCTACTTTCTGCCTTTCTTCAGATTGTGTTTTTTTTAATGACTCTATTTCAGTTTTCAACCCTTGCAGTGTTTGCATTGCTTCTTGCAATTTTCTGTTTATCTGTTTGTCCGTTTGTTGCCTTTTATGAATTTTTTGATTTGTTCTTTCTTCCATTTCTTGCATTTTTTGGTTTGCTTTTTGTTCCATTTCTCGCATTTTGTGCTTTGTTTCTTCTTGCATTTCCTGCCTTTTTTGGTTTGTTTCTTCTTCCATTTTTTTCATTTTTTGCTTTGTTTTTTCTACCATTTCTTGCATTTTTTGCTTTGTTTCTTCTTCCATTTCCTGCCTTTTTTTATGATTCTTCTTCCAATTCTTGCATTTTTTGCTTTGTTTTTTCTTCCATTTCTTGCATTTTTTGCTTCATTTCTTCTTCCATTTCCTGCCTTTTTTGGTTTGTTTTTTCTTCCAATTCTTGCATTTTTTGGTTTGTTTTTTCTTCCATTTCTTGCATTTTTTGGTTTGTTTTTTCTTCCATTTCTTTGAGGGATTTTCCAATATCCTCTTTTAGGGCCTCTATCATTTTCATGAAAGTGCTTTTAAGGTCGTTTTCTTCTGCTTCGTCCGCATTGGAATGTTGGGGTCTTGCTGGTGTGGAGTCTCTAGAATCTGGTGGTGTCATATTTGTTTTTCGGTTGCTGACTGTGTTTTTGTATTGTCTCTTTCTCAATATATTTTATCATAAATGATTAGGCATTCAGATATTTTCATTTCAAAGACGGTCATATTCAAAGTTTCCAAGTAGATGCACTTGGAAGTACCCTATTGATCCAAGAACACAAGAAGTCCAGGTTCCATTTTGGGTAACATGTACCTGAGTCATCACAAATTAACAATGTCTAAATCCACTTACCTGATCTCATGCCCCCTAAAGAGATATAAAATCAGTGTCTTTGCAAATTTACTTAACAAAAATAAATGATTCTGTTGTTCAAATCCAGAAACTTAAAATTGTTTCTTTCTGTGATTTTTATTCATTGCTCATATTCAGCATGTGAAAAAAATTCTCTTTGTTATATCTGGAATCTGGTTATTTTCCATACACATTCTCAAATGTTCCTGTAGAAGGAGCTACCATTCTCCCATTGACTACCTCACCAGTCTTTCAACTGTTTACTCTATGTCTACCCTCTCCAGTTTTATTTTAAATACCAGTTCACAGGTTCTTTTTGAAACACACATCAGATTATATCACTCCTCTCGTGAAGTCTATCAGGCCTTCCCCTTGTCATTCAGAGCAAAGGCTAAGACTCCTTGAAGCTCCTGTGTAGGCCTCTCCCCCATCTACTTGACTTAACCTCCCTTGTCTTCTGCTCTATTTATATCTCCTGATTCACCCTCTCTCTTACACACACACACACACACACACACACACACACACACACACACTAATGTTCAATTTTGGCTCCAAGATTTGTGTTCATGTATAACTACTTTCTCCTTCCAAAAATTGTTTTGAATTATTCAAGTCTCTACACTGACTTAACCATCAAAGATAAGTGGGAAAAAAACATGTTCAAAATGATTCATTATATGGGATTTTAAAAGAAACACCTTATTTCTATTATTTGGAATCTCTTAACAATAAGTATAACACCATTATACTTTAAAACTGCCCTTACACATGTATAAGACATTGTGTAGAATTGCCTTTTCATGTGATATCATAGTCAAGGACTTCTCAGTGAGTCTGATGTACATCAGGATACTGAAAAGGTAACCTTTAACATACTACATGGGAGAGTAAATCGTGTAATTACACAGATAAAGCAAAACCCTTCACATTGTCCTTCAACTTAAACATATTAGTGCCTACTGCCAAATACTGGTTTTACAGTTTATCCAGTGCTTCACACGGGAAGTATGAATTCATAAAATCACAAGTCTCTTCAAAAATATTTCCATCCAATATCTTGGCATCTGTACCCATTACCGTTTTTTTGAAAAACATAATTTAATACCAAATTGTTTTCATGCACTAAAGGAACTAAAGCAATACTAGATGGGTTTAGATAATTAATTGGCCATGAATTCAAATGCCACGAGGACTTATGTGTTGAAACAAAGAAAAGAACAGTCATGATGCCAAGCAAAAGACATTTACCTTAAAGAGAGATTATAAAATAATTATCACAGTGAAAACAACACAGACCAAATTCAAGAATAACATGGAACAGAACAATTAAAGCAATATGAAGAAAACTCGGTTAAGAAACACAAATAAACGCAGAACTTCAACTGGAAGTCTGTCAGGAACATGACAAGTGGGATTGAGGAAACTGTACAGAACAGAATGTAACATTTAAAGTTGCTTATAGAAAATCTTCCCAGTGTGGAAGATAATAAAAAAGAAATGGAACACTTGTAATAATAAAAAAAGCAGCTTCCTATTCTGCAGATGAAAATACAACATATGGGATATTTTTAAAAAGTAAAAGAGAGAGAGTAGAAAGTCTTTCTTGAAATTTAGAGAAAAGCTTAATTGCAAATGAAAATAAGATAAAATAATAAAACTCCTGTCCCCAATTCCCGTAAAATCATCCTGGTGAAGTAACTGAATCTTAAGGGAATTAAAACAAAGGAAAACACCATCAACCTAAACAAAATTATGGACACTATGGTCAGTTTGAGAGGTCTACATTGCTTCTGATAATGCTTTTTAAAAGTTGATAAAAATTTATGTAAAACCCATTAAAAATTTAATTCCATGCATTAAATATGTGGAAAGATACTGAGAAGCTAGGAAGTGAAAGTGTGTGGGAATATAGAAGGACAGAGCTCAGAGCTAAGAGAACCTTGAAATGATGAGAGAAATATTTGTTTTCAGGATAGTTTGCTGCTGCTGGCAAACCAGAAACTTGGGATTTAGCAAGCAGCTTCCATCTCACATGGAACAGGAGACATTTCCATATTTCCTAGGAAAGATAAATGGTGAACAGGGTGTCACTTTGTCCTTCAGGATCTGAAAGAAATCGTCTTGGTGCTGAAGTGATAAGTGAAAGAAAGAATTTGAAAAAGCAAAATTTTTTTTTTGTGGAATTGAGGTCCTAGTATTTCAATTGCTTAGTTTTATTGACCTAATGCACATAGTGTAGAAATTCCAAATGAACTTGGGCTTAGACTTGGGGTCACTATAGATGAATAGAATTGGCTAGAAAATAGTTTCTTCATATTTCACAGAAAATTCAAGCCTCAAAAAATTTTTCAAAGGCACTGAGCAGTATATAATAAAAATATTCAAGTGAAATATAAAACTGAGAGCACTGATTGAAATTCAATAAATTTTCATTAAAAGAGATGCACAAGGACTTTAAAAATTCAATTTATCTGAGTTTTTTTTACAAGTACTTAATTTAACAATTCAAATACACACCAGTTATAACTGATGGTCGTAATACCTGTGCATAGAAAAAAGTAGTCAAATGTAAAATGACATAAAAATAAATTTCAAAATCTAATAAAATGAATTCAAAATTTTCTTTAAAATTTTATTTTATTAAGATTCCAACCTTTTAAAATAAATTCTATAGAGTTGTTCATATGCAATATTAAAGCATAAAATTTCAAACATTTTAGGACATGTATATGCTATATACTCTTGACTATTACATAAAACTTATAAAATATTTCTGTCATTCTCTGTTCTGTTAGTATATATAATGGATTGAATGATCATCTGAAAGTGGTTGTTCATAATTCTTGGAGACAGTAAATACTACTGCACAGTAATGGTTTTTGAAAATGTGATTAAAATCTTGTGGCAAGTAATATTTTCCTTTTAAAGTCTATTTTAGCTTATGTTAGTAGAGGTAGTATAGCTGTACTTAATTCATTCATTACCTGATGTATCTGTGTGAATTATTTACTTTCAATCTGTGTTGGAATTTAAGATTTGTATGACTGACAACATATAACTGGATATAACTATTAACAAACTTTTCCCCAATCACTGGCTTCTAACTGGGGAAATTTCCCCATTTACATTTAATGTAATAACTGATAAACTAGGATTTAAGAATTTAAAAAGCAATTTGATACCAGAAATACTTTTTTCTGCCCCTTTTCTCCTCTCTTATAATTTTAGATCATATATTATATATTTGTTGGTTTGCTTAATGGTGTGCTATGACTTTTTAAGTACAATTCATTACATAACAAGGTTTTAGAGTCATAGTAAAATTGAGAGGAAAGTGGAGATTTCTTTTGCCATTCCTGAAATCTCTGTTCATAGTTGATATCTCCAACCAGACTGTTACATTTTTTTGTTTTTTTTATGTTTTTATTTAAATTAGAAACATGCATGCTTCGATTGTCAATCCCAGCTCCCCCCACTTGTCCCTCCACTAGCACCCCCCCTGCCCCAGCCCAATCCCCACATCATTCTCCAGGGAGTGTGAGGCCCTCCTTGGGGGGATCTCCAGAGTCTGTCATTTCATCCAGGGCCGGACCTAGGCCCTTCCCCATGTGTCCAGGCTGAGAGAGCATCCCTCCATGTGGAATGGGCTCCCAAAGTACATTTATATGTCATGGTGAACACCAATCTGCTACCCAAGGCCCCAGAGATTTCTGAGGCCTCTTCACTGGCACTATATTCATGGAGTCTGGATCAGTCCCCTGCTGGCCCCTCAGCCATCAGTCTGGGGTTCAAGAGCTCCCCCTTGTCTGGTCAGCTGTCTTTGTGGGTTTCATTAGCATGGTCTTGACCCCTTTGCTCATCACTCCTCCATCTCTGTCACTGGGTTCCAGGGGGTTAGTGCAGTGTTTAGTTGTGAGTATCTGTCTCTGCTTCCATCAGTCACTGAATGAAGGTTCTAGGATTTCATACAAGGTAGTTATCAACCTTATCATCAGGTAGGGGTTGTTAATGTAGGATCCCGCTATGACATTGTTACAACTGGTTAGCATTTCTGTACAAATAATTATTTCCTAGACTGACTCTGTGGTTTATATAATAAGATTTCTCTTGGTGTTTTACATATGTATGGGCTCCATTTTCTGTTGCTGTAATACCATACACTTATAAAAGTAACTTAAGGGAACAAGAGTTTATTTGGCTCATAATTCAGGGTTATATTCCAGCATGACAGGGGGTCAAAGAAACAGGGATATCCATAGTAAAGTGTAGAGAGCAACAAACTAATAATGCATGCATACCTGTACTCAGCTCACTTTTTTACCCTTACATATTTCAGGATCCATTCGCAGAGATTGTGCTACGCACAGTGAAAGAATCTTTCCATTCCAAAGGCAAGAACTCATCTTTCACAGACATTCTTGGTGCTCTTTCTCTCAAGTTATAAGTATTGTGAAAATTTGCCAATTATAAGTATCCCATAACTATCCTTTGACATCTTGACATACAAAGACAACATTTTTGCCACAATCCTCAATCACTGATTCCCAAATCTCATGTTTATCTCATGTTCTAACATGTAAACATTTTTTTGTTGTTTTTCGAGACAGGGTTTCCCTGTGTAGCTTTGGAGCCTGTCCTGTAACTTGCTCTTGTAGACCAGGCTGGTCTACAGAGATCCACCTGCCTTTGCCTCCCATGTGCTTGGATTAAAGGCATGTGCTGCCACCACCCAACTTGTAAAAGAATTTTAAATGTCTCCAGAGTTGGGCTAAGGAGATGGTTTAGCAGATAAGTGTGCTTGCTACTCTTTTGGAGGAATGGAGGTCTGTTCCAATACTGATATCTAGTGGCTCACAATTGCCTGTAATTCCAGTTCCAGGGAATTAAATTCTCTCTAATGCCCTCCTTGGATACTCACATGTATCACACATGCAAACACACATACATATATATTTAAACATAAATATAAAGTAAAATAAACCTTGACAAACAATTCTCCAGTCTTTAAAGTCCCCAACAATTCAAAGTCTCTTAGCAATGAGGACCTATAAAATAAAAAATAACATATGTTTCTAACACATACTGACACAAAATAAATATTCCCATTTCAGCATGGAAGAATTGAGTCACAGCAAGGAGTACCCAAACTCAAAAGCAAAATCCAGCAGCACAAACAAAACCTTCAACTCCATGTCTTGCATTTGGGACCTGTAATGTAATCAACTACTTGAGCATTCCCAATTCTCCAGCCCTGCAACCTGTAGCACACACAATTTGTCTCTTAAATCTAGTGTGATTCCATCTGCTCCACACCGGCTATCAGATGAAGATGTAATTTGACCATCTTAGACTAGAGTAGTATTCCTCTACTCCTCTACACTGAGGAGACAATTTTGTCCTAGTACAGAACACTTTATTTCTCTTTCAGAGATCTAACCTTTTTAACAGTAGTAACTGCTTTGTTTTCTGCATGTTCCTAGTCTGAAACTTTATATTTGCCCACACACCTTTCGTTTTATTTATTTTAAAACAATCTTTTATTTTATATAACAATCCCAGTTCCCTCTCCCTTTCTTCCTCCTACTTCCTCCTCCATCCTACCACCCCACACCCAATTAACTCCTCAGAGAGGGTGAAGCCCCCTATGGGGAGTCAACAAAGTCTGGCACATCACTTTGAGGCAGTGATGACTACCTTAATTGTCATCAGAGAACCTCATCCAGTAACTGATGGAAGCAGATGCAGAGATCCACAGCTAAGCGCTGAGCTCCCAGGGTCCAGTCAAAGAGAGAGAGGAGCCATAATGCAAGCAAAGGGGTCAAAACCATGATGGGGAAACCCATAGAAACAGTTGAGCTGAACTAGAGGGAGCTCACTGACTCAGACTGACAGCTGGGGAACCCACATAGGAACAAACTAGGCCCTCTGAATGTGAGTGACAGTTGTGTCTTAGTTTGTGGAGTCACTAGCAGTGGGACCAATATTTAATCCCTAGTTCATGAACTGGCTTTTTGGATACCATTTCTGATGGAGGGATAAGTTACATACCTTTCTTTTTTCAAAAACTTCCTCCCTTGTCTTTAAATTCATCATTATGCAAATCCTCAGACTATTGGCAGGAGGATGCCAGATTCTTGAGGAAAATATAACACAAGCAGACCCTTGCTCTGTTACCCAGACTCTTTTCTCCCTTCCATAATTTCCTGAGCTGGGCCTCCACTGTTAGCATTCTACCAGAAGCAGTGTCTCCAAAGTTCCCATCAAAATTACCCATAATATTCTACTTAATTCACTGGTTTTTCTAGCCCAAAGCTTAGCAACCACATAGTCAAATTTATCCCAGCAATGGTCTCATACTAGTATCAATGTCTGCCAACATTAAATTTCTTATTGCTGAGATAAAATTCTTTGACAAAATAAGGGAAAAATGTTTATTTAGTTCCAATTCAGAGTTGCTTTGGGGAACTCAAGGTGGTAGGATCATGAAGAAGTTAGACACATCCACAGTCAAGGAGCAGTGAACAGTGAGCTAATGCGCACGTGCCTGTGCTACGTTCACTTTATCTTATATAGGCCAGAAGCCCATAACCAAAGAAAGAAGCCACTCACAATGGGCAGTTCTTGCACATCAGCTAAGATTTCTCATGGGCTCTCAGAGGCTCTTGGACCAGCTTATTCTGTGTTGTATCAAGCTGACAAATATAACCATCACATGTTTTCACAAATATCCCCTTATTATATAATATCAAAGAGCATCTTCATTTCCCCAAAAGTTGCTTGTGCTGTATCTGACCCTTCATTTCTGATTTTCAGATTTATATTGATTAATTATTTTTAATTTTGGTTTCTTAGACCAGATACATTCATTACACCTGTCTTCAAGCACATTAATTCCTTGTTCTGATCACTCAAAGCCAATTTTATGTCTGTTGTGAATATACTGTCCTTTTCAAGTTCAATAACATCTGTTTGGCTGCTTTTATAGTTTCTGTATCTTCATAATCTATTCACTGGAACATCATCCTCAGAGTTATAGTTTTAGATAGAAAGTTCTGTAGCTCATTTGGGTATATCTATCATAGTTAATTTAAGTCTTTGTCTATTAATTCTTATTAATTACTTTGGATTGCTTCTATTTTATTAAAGAATCACAGTACTCTATTCTTCATGTGTTTCATAATTCCTTGTCTAAATGGATTATTTTCAATAACATCTGGCAAAATGAGATGTCATGTTCAAGATTTCTGATGTTTCCTAAGCAATGAATAGACACAGTATTTCTTTCTCTTTTTCTTTTCTTGAAAAATTATTTTTTTCTTAGATATATATTCTTATTACCCTTCTCCTACTCCTTCCAGTTCCTCTCCACCTCCCCTCCACAATGTGAATCCATCCCCTTTCTCTCTCTCAGAAAACAAACAAGCTTCTAAGGGATAAGTATAGTATTATAAAATGAGATATGATAATATAAACACTGGAATTGGAAAAGACAAAGAGAAGGAAAAGAGCCCAAGAGTAGACACAGAAACAGAGACCCACTGGATCACACACTCAGAGTCCCATTAAAAACACTAAACTAGAAGTCATAATATATACACCACATACCTGTAGGGTAAAAGAAAGAAAAAAGACATAAATAAAATAAAATTAAATTTAAAATAAGATAGAATTGAAAATAAAAAAGGAAAATCCCTGAAATGACAATGTAAAACAAGGAACCTCCCACGATGCTGTCATATGTGTGTCAATCATGTTGATCTAAGGATCTTGTTTTCTTGGTGTTCTCCATCTCCTCTAGCTCTTACATTCTTTAGAATTCTTTTTTGGGGGGTTCCCTGAGTCCTGAGCTGAGGGATTTGATGAAGACCTCCCATTTAAGGCTGAGTGTTCCAGGGTCTCTCACTCTCTGCAAAATGTCTGGCTGGAGGTAGATGGGACAACTCTGTATTTGTTCCCATCTTGTGTAGGAGGAAGTTTCTGTGATAATAGCTGAACAGGCCACTGATTGTATTTGCCTTTTTGGATCTGGGTTATTGCACTCAGGATGTTTTTTTGTTTTGTTTTGTTTTCTAGTTCCATCCATTTGCCTATGAATTTCATGTTTTCTTGTTTGTTATCTCCTTATCTTCCTCCTTCCTGTTTTCTCTCCTCCTAGTTCTGTTGTGTCTCCTCCTCCTCCTCCTCCTTCTCCTCCTTCTCCTCTTCCTCCTTTTCCTCCTCCTCCTCCTTCTTCTTCTTCCTCTTTTTCTCTTCCTCATCCTCTTCATTTTCTTCCCTTCGGCCTCCTTTTCTTCATCTCCTCCTTCTTCTTCATAATACTCCATTGTGTAAATGCACCACATTTTCTTTATTCATTATTTTGTTGAGGTTGTTTCCAATTTCCAGATGCTTCCTTAGCTAGAATAAATAGAGTGTTTCATTAAAATTTCCTAGCTTTTATATGAATTTATGTGCTTGGGTCACATGTGCAATATACTTGAACTTACCATTTTATTTTAGATTTTATTCCTGCCTGGCATAAAGTCCATAGTCAGCTAAAGATAAGAAATTGAGGCCTTATTTGGTACATAACTCTCAAATGCACCTGGCCTTCTAGATATCCAGGAATGTGTCAGTGCTTATAAAGGCATCAATGAGTAATTTATCTTTATATCTTAAGATTCCTAATAATAATTTTGACTGCCATTGGTATATCTATCCCTGAAACAAGCAACAACAAAGAATGAACAGTTATTGGCATAAGAAGACTAGGGAAAGAAGACTGCATGTTGAATGAACTATTAGTTATGCCATGTGAAAACAAGTCATGTGAATGGATATTTTTCTAGAGTTGCCTAATAGTTTAAACCATGGCAAGTTTCTGTGACATCATAGGTCTAGTGGGAGCTGTCCATCTTCTTAGCATCTCCTAGTAACTGATTGGAAGTTGATTTTCACACCTCCTGAGGATATGAAACTCTAGATATTCATGCTTAATATTTGTCATTTCGCATTTAGTGCTAGGGATTGAACCTAGACTTATATATGCTAAGTGTGAACTCAACTAAACCATTCTAAAATTTGTTCTTGTCAACATGTAGGCAGTTTCTTTTCCATTTTAATTCCTTCCAATTACAATATCAGTTCTGAAATTTTTATTTAATTTATTTAATTCCTTCCCTTCATGTATTTGGATTGACTTTATTTTTTTCTTTCAGGAGGCAAAGAACTGGAGTATGATGACTGGTACTAGTTGAAAGATAGAAGCAGGAAGATAGGTGGGGGTGGGGTGGGGGGTTGGGGAGTGGAAGGGGAAGTGGGTGGGTGGGGAGGTGGGGGGAATGGTTCAAAGCCACCTTCAATTTCTGCATGAATTGGAGGTCAGAGTGAGTTGCATGAAGCCTTTTCTCAAACAAAGAAAAAACTTTCAAAATACAACCATAGTGGCATAGTTTTAATACTTGGGAGCAAAAACATCAGGCATTTAAGGTCATCTTTGCCTATATAGTGAATTCAAGATAAGCCTAAATTTGGAAGATATTTTTTTCAAATAGAAAACAAAGCAATAGAAGTGACAAAAATAGTCTGGCAAGTCCTCTAAATGGTTTTACCATCTTATACTCTACCAACAATATTAAGAATCAGTTTCTTCTGATGCTTAGAATTATTTATAAAATGGCAAGAGTCATTACACAAGAAGAGTCAATTAGAGACTGAAACAGAATGTTTTAACAACTTAACAAGTAGTTTTTATAAGTATTGCACTATTAAACTCTTGCAAATAATAAATGGAAATATGGATCAAGAGGAGAATGAGAGCAACAGTGGGAGAATGCAAGAAATCACTATGTAAGTTTAGAACATAGAGATAAAAGGAAGATCATAAAAGCTTTTCAAAAAGGTCAGGGGCCTGACAAAGAGAAGAATAAGAGGTGATTTATTTCTGGCAAATCTAGCTCTAGAAAATATAAAACATCACATTAATGTATCAGCAGGAAATATTTTCTTTAAAGAAGTATTTAGCCATGCAAATTATCTGTCAACTGTGTAGTGATAAACTAGATGATTTGACATAAAAACATAAAACATTTTACTGCACTCTGCTCTAGTTGGAATTATTCCTCATGGTATATTATATCCCCTTCCACCCTCAGGAAGTTGCTTCAGCATGGACTCAAGCACAGAGAGATGGAAGACCTCAGCCTCCAACCAGGAGCCTTACAAACAGGGAAGTAACACAGAAGGTAAATCTTGGGATCAAAATTAAGCAGAATGTCCAGTGCAGAGGAATCCAGTATGCAGGAGGAGAAAACATTCTCAAAGCAGACTCTCTAGGAAGAAGTGATAGACTGCATGAACTCTCTTAGAGACCTTTCAAGTCTCCAGTGTTTAAAGTGAATAATTCAATATAAAACAAAGGACTTGGAACCTTTAAAAAGAGAAATGTTTTACATCAAGAGAAAATGTTTAGGTCAGCAAAGAGTGAAGAGTGTATGTGACCACTGTGAGTGGTTTCAGTTAGAATGACCATAGTAGGCTCATGTATTTTAATATATTTGGTCCCCATTTGGTGAACCTGTTTGGAAAGGATTAGAAGTTATGGCCTGCTTGAAGGAGGTGTGTTACTGGGGCCAGGCTTTGAGGTTTCAAAAGCTCATGCCATGCATAGTTATCTCTCTCTACCTTTCTGTCTCCTTCTGCTTCCTATTGCAGATAAGAATGTGAGCTCTCAGTACTGCTCCAGCACCATACCCACCTACCTGCTGCCATGTCTCACATCAGGACAGCCATGAACTCACTCTCTGAGATTGCAAGCATTCATAAACTCTTACTTTTATAAGTCGCTTTGGTCACAGTGCTTTGTCACAATAATAGTAAAGGAACTAAAACAATCCTAATAATTTTATGTTCAATAATTAGATTAAACTTTTTCCCAAACTAAATCTAAAAATTAAGAAAATGAAATGTTAATGGACAAAAGAAGTTTCTCAATGCCCTACCTTTCTGACACCCTGAGAAGACTATTGTTCCAGTGAATTTATCAGGTAACAACAGTTTAATACACTTTAAAAACTGTTAAAACATGAATATATCAAATATACTTTTAGTTGTGCTAAAAAGCATGGACTGATCATGAACAACTGAGGAAATAGGAATCAGACTATGAAAATAGTCTATTAAGAAGGAGAGCTTATTGTCTTTTATAGAGCCATTTGGACTACCTAGTTTGAAGCTAAACACAATGAATTTTAAGCATTTGGGACAATACTTCTGACAAAGTCAGATGGCATAACTATAATTGCTGAAAGTAATGACAATATTATAAACACTGATAATGTGAAAATTAGAGTGTTGGTGAGCATTTCATTGAAAGTACAAAACTATGAATGATAAAATTGTGTAATATTAATTTGCAAGTCACCTTGCCATTTGCCTAGATGTTTGGTTGAAAGGAAACTTAAGCCTCAATGCACTGCATCCATTGCAATGTTGAAAATAGAGTCGGCATATATCATTATGAGAATTAAATGATATATAGTACAGGGCTAGAACTGAATATGGACTTATGTATGATAAATTGAGTGTCAAAGACTTTCATAAAATTAACATGCCTTTTATTTCAAAATTTAGCCAGGGCCTATCCAATATGGGGCAATATAAGGACTTTCTTCATTTTGTTTATTTTCTTTTCCCACATTTATCCATATTAATTAGGTTCGGATAAAGAGTACTAAAGTTGAACATTTTCTATTCCAGTTTTTATACTATAAATATACAAATATAATAAAACAGTTGGGAAGACATTGAATGTTAAGATGATCTGTATCTTATTTAATTTCTATAAATACATATTCAAATTCCCATTTTTCATAATTTCCGCAATAGTGTGTGATAGTTACCGGTATGCACTATCACTATCCTCGTTGTCAAGCTAAAACGATCTAGAATTGTCTAGAACACAATCTTTTGCATATGCATGTAAGAGATTGTCTAGAACAGACTGAGATAGGAAACTTTAACAGTAAGCAGCACGCCATTCCATGGGCTAGGAAACTACAGTGATACAAAAAAGAAATCAAGCTGAACACTAGCATTCACCACTCTCAGCTTCCTGACTGTTGATACAAAGCAGTCAGCAGCCTTATGGCTGGCACCGGGTCTTGCCTACCATGAGAGATTTCTTTTCAAACTTAAGTCAAATACCAATCCTTCTTTACATAAGTTGTTTTGTTCAGATACTTTGTCATAATAAGACAAGTAACTAATATGTTCAACAAGACAAGTTTTTTCCTTCAGATCCCTGTTGTCATTCTTAAAGTATTTTGCTTGAAGTATAATGTATATTCACCCAGCTGCTGATTACTCCCTCTCCCATGTCTTTCCAAAACTTAACATGCTTTTTATTCCAAAAACATCTATTCCATAGAGAACAAGCTACAAGCTCACCATATCCTAAGATTCTTTCTTATCATTTCTGATGTTCTTGACATGGCCACCCTCCCTCCAGAACCTTCTTTTCCCTATCTCAATTCAAAGCTGTTCCCATTGCCTCAGTACCATTTTGTTTGTACTCAATGAAATTTGACACATCTGCCTTTTTTCTGATCATGGTGGCAGCATGGAGACTGATTTATATGCCTGAGTCTAATTCCAATGATGCACAAAATGTTTAGTGAACAATACATTGAGAAGGTTTGTGAATGAACTGGTAAGCAGAATGTAATTAATCTGATGATTTTATTGGTATCAATTTCCCAGTTAGCCCAAGATTTCTGTTTGTTTTGTGGTAACATTATTGACATCTAATTTATATATCATAATGCTCAGCGACATGAAGTGGATATCTCAATGTCTTTTTTT
Organism: Mesocricetus auratus; assembly: GCF_017639785.1. Classification (NCBI taxonomy): domain Eukaryota; kingdom Metazoa; phylum Chordata; class Mammalia; order Rodentia; family Cricetidae; genus Mesocricetus; species Mesocricetus auratus. The sequence continues at coordinate 30,883,057 of NW_024429190.1, read as the reverse complement.
CACATGCTCTTATGAATGCACACTTCTCATAATTTTGGCAAACAACTTTCTCCTGGAAGTTTTGCACAGGGCAACCAAAGAACTTTAATTTAAGGATGAATAATTAACTAAGAGAGACAAGAAGGGAAGAAGAGAACATGACATAATAACCTCACTGCTGCTAATAACCATGCTAACGTGAAATATGTCATGCCAATCTCTAACTGAGGAGAAGTGAACTCCTCAGTTAGATTTGTTATGTGTCTAATCTGGGAATGAGAATGCTAATTATCTCTTGGTTTCATTCTTTACACCTTTTAATATATCGCTGTCTGAGCCCATTTTCTGCTACTATCCCAGACCACCTCATATTGGATAATTTGTAAAGAAAAGACATTTATTCATTGAAGTTGCAGAGTATAGGAAGTTTATGATCAAAGGACTACATCTGTCAAGTGTCTTCTTATTTGATGTTACTATGGAAGATTGTGGTGTGCAGACAGGGAAAGTGGGGGCCCAGGAATGCTGATTCAGAACAGGCTTCCTTTTATAGTAAAGCTACTAAAGCATAATTTAGTCACTGTAGAATAGGTTCAAGATGGACACTTGTGCCGTCCAAGTACACAGCCTTGTGATGTAGCTGTTTAAAGTTTTGTTCTCAGTACCAAAACAGTAGCAACTAAAAGTCAATATGATTTTTCAGTGGACATTCAAATCTAGGCAAACTTTGTTTCTACTGTTATTGGGGTCTAGATCTGGTGTTCAGGTTGTTGGTTTCGTATTCAAAGAATAGGAAATAAGGGCTCACACATGACTTCATTTTGAACAAAGGGGACAGTGCATATTTCAGAGGGAGATACTGTCAGGATTGACAGCAGGCCATGGGAACAAGAGTGCTCATAATCTCTAGCCTACCCTCTTCGGTTTCTTACTTTGGGGTATGAAGGAAGGAGGCACTGACTACTAAGGGGTATAGTTTGGGTGGTTCTCTATTTTTTATTGATAGATTGGGTTATATAATTATTCCTGTTCTGTATGTGTTCCTTCCCACAATGCACTGATTCCACTCATATGCACTCCTCATAATGCATAGGCCATAAGATTTTTAAAAGGAGATCCTCCATAGAAGTTAACTAAAGAACACACTTTTGTCTTTTTGCACATGCATATAAAACCAGCTCATGCTAGAATAGGCTTTCTATTCTTCACACCCAGATACATTGCAACTACAGTTGAATAGAAACTACCCAAATTTAATTGGCACCAGGAGAAGGGAAACATATGATTGCTCAGAGATAGGTACATACATAGCCAGATACAAATGGGAAGTTGAAGGTTTCACTACTGCCAAGTGCATTGTATGAAGCGGGGTATGTATGTACAGTAGGTGCATGTGAAGGAATAAGGCCACAAGGGAAAATGTATACAAATGGGGTTCCAAGCTCAACTACCTCTTGGCTATCTCGGGAATTCCCACATATCATTACTGTCTAGTCTGCATAGCTGAGATCTGGAAAAGGGAGAAGCATAGAGGTGTGAGATAACTAAAGACCTATTATCCTTTTTCTGATGAAGATCTTCCCTAAGGCTAGATGTGTCCCGCGCTACCGTCTCGCCAGCAAGAACGACGCAGAACACTCGGATCCTTCTGCAGTAAAGCTTTAATGCATCTTGAGAGATAGATGATCAGCTTCTTAGAGGGAGACCCCAAGCTAAGAAACCCAGCCCCTTATATAAGCCTAGGAGCTCCGAGTGAGACGTGTAGAGCCGGGATTGGTGGTTTGCACATCACCCCAGATGACGCCACGGGAGAGGCACAGCTTAAACGGTTAACTCCAACTGACAGCAGATGTCAGCGCCATCTTCTAACGGTTAACTCCAACTGACAGCAGATGTCAGTGCCATCTTCTAACGGCAATAGCGATAGCGAGGGCGGCTCCTCACATCTCCCCCTATTCATTTATTTTTGAAGCAATAGGACACCCACAACTTTGGAGTGGAGATAGAGGTCAAATCCCCATGTGCAAATTCGGAACATGTACAAAGCTCCTCTCCAGGGTCTTATCCCCAGAGAGAGCCCTGACCAGTCCGATGTCGTTTTTCTGGGGGAAGGAGATCATGACATAGAACCTTCATGCAAGATGACTTATCTCCCAGGAGAAAGTCGTTATACCGCAGACCTCTCCTGTGCAGTGCTTAGCCTTGCAACTCCTTGGGCTGCTGAAGCCTACCCACTCTATCCCGTGCAATGAGACTAGCCTCGTGGGGTGCAAGAGCTGGGAGGCCAGCGACCTATTGCTTTAACATGGTTAACCAAATGTCAGGGGAGGCTCCGTGTTCTAAGGCAGCAAGTGCTTGTGCCACCACCACTTTGTCTCTTTTGTTTGGGCTCTGAGCTTACACACCATCCAAAGCATCAACACTATTCCACAGCAGAGAACTAGGCTAAATGATCCTACCCCCACCCATTCCTTAAAATAAGAAAATGCAGATGAAATCCAGGAGGAGAGGCCTTCCATCAGAGAAAGATCCAGATGCGTCGAATTCACTTGCAGGATCGCCATTCTCAACTCACGGAGTGTCTGCTCAAACTCAAAAGTCCAATTCTGTAATAAATGTTGAGACAGAGCTTGTGACAGGTTAGCTGCTCTTGTAAAATTCTCATATTGTACTGAAGTGACACAAAGGCCAGGCAACTTTTGTTCACATCCCAATTGGGCCATCTGCCACAATATATCCAATTGTTCCTGAACCAAATTAATCTGTTGGTTTACCAACATCAGGCCTCCTTGTATCTGAGAATTGGCAGTGGCCTGTTTATCTAGGACCATGGTCACAGTGGCCTATAGTTCATTAATGGTTTGAGTTGTCTGCACAGTGGCAGAAAGTGCAAGGGCCGAGGCGGTAACCGAAGCAGTAACCGCGGCGGTGGCTATCAGGCCCACAATAATAGCAGAGATCCCAAAAATCTCGCTTTTCCCTAAACAAACTCAAATTACTTGGCGTCTCAACAGGAACTGGAACAAATCGAGGCATGCGCATTACCAAAGCAAAAGGGTGCTTAATAGCATCCCAGCATAATGCATAAAAACAATTCTAAGCAGAGCAATTTATTTCTTTCTGATTCTTACCTAAGGTATCATTACTCACAACCCAAATAAAGGGCAGCTGAATAATTAGTTCTCTTAAAAGGGGTATACTTAACATTGGAGGAGGACCAATCAGATGATCCATAGCTCTGTCCCTCACTCAGACTGTTGCCTAATGCCCCTTTCCAATCAAAAGTAATCTGTCCCTTCTCACTATCATAGGAGAAAGATCAGTACAGCTTCCATTAATTCAAAAGGATTAGCATTAGATCTTTCTGGATCCATATGAATAAAATTATCCTTTAATGAAGAAATCACAGTAAAGCACAAGCTTCCTACCAATGACAAGGTTCTCTCATCCTGAAAACTCTGTATCTGAGGATCTAAAGGCAAAAAGGCAAGCCCCAACTCTCTATTAGTTGTGAAAAATCTAGGGAACACCTGGGCATTCTGCATCACTGGCATCGGTAGGGGGAAGGTAGACATGATGGCCCACCGTAACTCTCCCATCATACTAGGAACCATCATCCCGAGTAGGAGAGTCTTCATCACCCACTTGGCCTCCATCCTTCTTATTCTGGAGTTGTGAAGGAGCTCTTCGAGTGAGTCTTTCAGGGATCCACAGGGGGTTTTCTTCCTCCTGTGGAAAAACACACACAGCTCCCCTGGATCTTATAAGAATAGGATCCGGGCCTTTCCAGAGATCAGTCAAGACATCTTTCCATTTTACCATTTCTTTTGGCCTATCAGGCTCTAAACTGTGGCGATCGGCCGCAGTGTGGCCTTGGGCATCAGAGTTCAAGAAATTAAGGGTAAAAAGTGCCATGGATACAGCAACTCTTGGTACCGAGGGTAGAACATCCTCAATACTCCCCTTTTGTTTAATCAGATATGATTTGAGTGTACGATGGGCACGTTCCACAATGCCCTGTCCTTGAGGGTTATAAGGTAGGCCAGTTAGATGGGTAACATCCATTTGCCGACAAAACTGTCGGAATTTTTGAGAGGTATATGCTGGTCCATTGTCTGTTTTTAAAATTCTGGGTTTTCCCCAAGCACTCCAGGCCTCAAGGCAATGTTGAATCACATATGAGGCCTTTTCCCCTGTTAGGGGTGTGGCGAACATTACGCCAGAACAGGTGTCAACAGAAACATGAACATATTGAAGCCTTCCAAAAGAGGGAATATGAGTAACATCCATCTGCCACATCTGCAATGGTCTAATGCCACGTGGGTTTATTCCCATGTGGGGAGTAGGTAAGAATTCGCAGCAATTCTGGCATTGAGTAACAATTTCCCTAGCCTCTTTCCTGGATAGAGCAAAACGACGGCGCAAGGTCTCAGCTGTCACATGAAAGCGCTTATGGAATTCTTTTGCTGCTTGTGCATGGGTAGACAAGGCAGCGGCCACCAGCTTTGTAGCCTTGTCCGCTAAGTCATTCCCTAAGGACATGGGACCTGGGAGTCCAGAATGTGCTCGGACATGGGTAATGAAAACAGGAAATCTCCTATTTAACAAGGCAGCTTGTATCTTTTGAAAGATGTTAGCAACTCTGCTGGAGGATCTTATTATTCCAGCTATCTCAAGGAGATTAACTGCATTAACCACATAAGAGGAATCTGATACAATATTGAGGGGTCCTGGAAAAGCCTCAAGAACCTCCAGTACTATCAGACATTCTACAACTTGAGGTGAAGTTTCATTATATTGTTTAGATATAACCCTATCCTTGACCACATAAGCTCCCATACCAGTTTTTGATCCATCAGTGTACACCACAGTCCCATCTGGGAGTGGGTCTTTAGCTGTCACTTGTGGAAACACTATAGCCTGGTTTAGGGCAAACTGTAAAATTGGATGCTTTGGAAAATGATTATCAATTTGTCCTGAAAAGGAAGTAACTAAAACTGCCCAATCACTAGATGTGGCTGCCAAGGTCTGAACTTGTGCAGCAGTATAAGGCACAATCAAGGAATCAGGATCCCTGCCAAAATGTGTAACAGCTGCTTTTATTCCGCGAAGCGCGAGCTGTGCAACAGCATCAGGGTACCAGTCAATAATCTTAGCAGGGGAAGCATTTGGATGAATCCAAAGTAATGGTCCATGTTGCCACAGGACTGCAGTTGGCAATTGAGCTGTCTTAAAAACACACAGATTAAAAGGTAGTGACTCCTCAATACGTTGTAATTGTGCTTCCTGTAAGGCCTCTTCCACCATCTGTAAGGCTCGGTGGGCGGCAGGGGTAAATTTTCTGGGTGAGGAGATATGAGGCTCACCCTCCAGGAGATCGAAGAGGGGTTTTAGATCAGCAGATGGAATTTTTAAAAAGGGCCTCAACCAATTTATATCTCCCAGAAGTTTCTGAAAATCATTTAATGTTTGTAAGTGGTCTTTGCGAATTTCTATTTTCTGAGGAACTATATTTTTGGGAGTAATCATTGAGCCCAAAAAGAGGCCTGTATCTGCAATTTGAACCTTTTCTGAGGCAATCTCTAATCCCCACTGTTTTAATTCAGCCACCAGCATGGGGAAAGCCTTTTGTAAAACATCTAACTCTTTGTGACAAATAAGAATATCGTCCATATAATGGATAACGATTAAAGATGTAAATTGCTTCCTAATTGGCTCCAAAGCCTCCTGCACATACAGCTGACATATTGTTGGGCTATTGGCCATGCCTTGCGGCAGTACCTTCCACTGAAATCTCTTGTCTGGTTCCATATGATTAAGAGAAGGGATAGTGAAGGCAAACCTTGGTCTATCCCGTGGGTAAAGTGGAATAGAGAAGAAACAATCCTTAATATCTATAATAATAAGCTTCCAATCTTGAGGAAGTGCAGAAAGCAAAGGAAGGCCTCTTTGAACAGGGCCAAAAAGATGCATCTGATTGTTAATGGCCCGCAGGTCATGGAGTAATCTCCACTTCCCAGATTTCTTCTTAATAACAAAAATTGGTGTATTCCATGGGGAGGTAGAAGGCTCTAGATGCCCCAGCCGTTCCTGTTCTTGCACTAATCTTGTGACAGCCTCTAATTTTTCAGAGGATAGAGGCCATTGAGAGACCCATAACGGCTCCTCTGTTTTCCATGGTATGGGTCGTGAAGCCTCAACGGCCCCTAAATAAAACCCAGTCCTTTTCTACCCCGATTTCCGTGTTGCGTAATGGGTTTTATTCTGCCTTGTTCTTGCCTACCCAAGCCTCTACCCTTTGTATACCCCATCTTTGCCATAATGGCTGATGCCTGGGGGAGTATTCATTAGTTAGGGTCATGCCCATGGCTTGTAACACATCCCGTCCCCATAAATTTACAGGGAGTGGCAACACATAGGGGGTAAAACATCCCTGTTTGCCCTCAGCATTCCGCCAGGTTAAGGCTGAGGCACTGATGGCAGGAGAGGACTGGTATCCAAGACCTTGTAGAGAATGAGATGAAACAACAGTGGGCCAAGACTTCGGCCACCAATGGAGTGAAATAATGCTTTTGTCTGCTCCCGTATCCATTATCCCTTCAAATTCTTTTCCATTAATTAACAATTTTATTGTAGGTCTCTCATTTAGGGGTATAGCCAGATAGGCTGAATCACTTCCAGAAGATCCCATAGCCCTTTTTTGTAAAGTGTAGGTTTCTCCATCCCCGAGGGAGGGCAGCAACACCAGTTGTGCAATTCTATCTCCCTGCTTTATAGAAAATACACCCCGAGGGCTAGAACAGAGAACTTGAATCTCCTCTTTATGATACGGGTCAACAATTCCAGGATATATAATGAGTCCCTGTAAAGTTAAGGAGCCACGGCCCAGAATAAGCCCAATGGTGGCAGGGGGCAAAGGTCCAGGGGAATGGACTGGGACCGGTTGAACGTTCATTTGGGGCATGAGTAAGAAGTCGGAGGCGGCACGCAAGTCCATTCCGGGGTTCCTCGGAAACCTCTACTTCCTCTTGATTGCTTTTCTGAAATTGGTTCCCATATTTCTGAGGGCCCTGGGACCATGGGCCCCGTGACCCGTTTTTTGATTGGGGTACCTTGGGTTCTTCAATAGGGGGCAGAAGCCTCCCTTTACATCCCGGACTGACCTGCATTCACTAGCCCTATGATAACCTTTACCACAACGATGGCAAAGCTTCGATTCGCTTGTTCTTTCAGGGGCTTGACAATCTTTCTTAAGGTGCCCCATTCTCCCACAATTAAAACAAGCTTTTCGACTAGATAAATCTCTATACCTGTGCGTTTGTAAAATGGCGGCAGCTAGTCCTGCATTGGTTAGGGTCCCCCAGCTCCCTGCACACTCTGAGCCAATCTTGTAAACCTTTGCTTTTGCGAGGGGCGATAGCCGCTCGACATTCCTGGGTTGCTTGTTCATAGACAAGTTGCTCAATCAGGGGCATAGCTTGTTCTGAATCACCAAAGATGCGACTGGCGGCCTCTGTCATTCTGGCCACAAAGTCTGAAAATGGCTCTTGGGGTCCTTGGACAATCTTTGTAAGGTGTCCACTGGACTCTCCCCTTTTGTGAGGGCCTTCCATGCTTTAATAGCGGCGGCCGACACCTGACCATAGACACCCCAGATGTAGTTGGTTTGATTAAGGGCATGTTGACCCTGACCTGTCAGCATTTCAAATGTCCACTGCCTCTGATTCTCATCTTCAGCCATGGCATTAACTCTAGCTTGTGCCTGGGCTGCATCATACCAGAGAGCTTTCCATTCCATGTATTGTCCCATGTTGGGAAGCACTGCTTTCACTGTCGTCTGCCAGTCAGTGGGAGTCATGGCAAAATTAGCAAGCCTTTCCACCTGTAATGTGGTAAAGTTAGCATTGACCCCATAATTACGAACGGATTCGGCCAATTCTTTGATTTGATTGTAATCTACAGGGGTATGTACTCTTCCACCTTCCGCATTCTCGAATACTGGAAAAGCCATTTGTATTTTTCTCCGTTCCTCTAAAGGTAAAAAGGAGTCAGTACCATTATTCAGCCGAAGCTCATACTGCGGAGGCGCTGAGGGGCGTGAGCCCGCCGGATTTATAGGCGGTGGCCTCACATTCATTTTTGTTTTCAGTGGCCGGTGTCTATCAGGGTGATATCTTTCTTCCTCATACCGTGCCACCTCCTCCTCTAGACCACCTTCTTCGCTAGAATACAGAGTGTCAGAATCAGAATTATCTAGCTCCAAGGCTTCTAGCTCTACTGTAGGGTATAGACTAGATTCTGGTTTTTTCTTTTTCTTAGATTTGTTAGGGGGTGAATGATCACTCCCTTCTTTCTCTCCCCCTTTCTTAACTTCTTGGGGAGGGCCTTTTTTCTTAGACATGTCTTTCCTTTTGCGAGCTCCCATTCTCTCACTCTGTTCAGTTTCTGACATGCTATCCTGAACTTCCTCTAAGGTTCCCTGACTTTCTATTATAGCAGGGTGACAGGCCTCATCCTCCAAGCAGTTTTTAACTAGCTTCCAAATGGCTTTGGTACCTAAGTGGAGATCTCCTTCTGCATGTTTCCTGTCTAGTTCTTTACCTAGCTTGTTCCATGAGGCCACAGTGAGGGACCCGGAACAAGCATACCATGGTGCTACTCTATCTACCTCCTTCACAAAATTTTGAAGTGTTCGTGGTGCAATTTTAAGATCTCTTTGTTTTAGCACAGTCTGTAGGGCAGTAACCACTGACTGTGACAACCCCATCGCGCTAGCGGCTTATCTAAAAAACGACGCTCAACTCCGTTACCAGACTGACAGCACCAGACTGACAGCACCAGACTGACAGCACCAGACTGACAGCACCAGACTGACAGCACCGTTCTGTCAGCACCAGCCACGATGAAGGAGAAGGACAAACAGGACTAGCACCAAAGCCTCCACTGACCCGTCCCACGGTGATGACAAACTAAGGCCAAAGTCGAGAAAGGGGGTGTTCAGGATAAAGCATACCTCTCTGAACTTACGTCCCTGCAGTTCTGAATCCGCCCCGTCTTCCAAGGGGTCTCCCGCGGCGCCGGCGATGTTGAAGAGTTCCCGGGTTTCGGCACCAGATGTCCCGCGCTACCGTCTCGCCAGCAAGAACGACGCAGAACACTCGGATCCTTCTGCAGTAAAGCTTTAATGCATCTTGAGAGATAGATGATCAGCTTCTTAGAGGGAGACCCCAAGCTAAGAAACCCAGCCCCTTATATAAGCCTAGGAGCTCCGAGTGAGACGTGTAGAGCCGGGATTGGTGGTTTGCACATCACCCCAGATGACGCCACGGGAGAGGCACAGCTTAAACGGTTAACTCCAACTGACAGCAGATGTCAGCGCCATCTTCTAACGGTTAACTCCAACTGACAGCAGATGTCAGCGCCATCTTCTAACGGCAATAGCGATAGCGAGGGCAGCTCCTCACATAGATGGACAGCAGAGATCCAAAGTAGAGCCTGCTTAGGTCTGGTAACTTTGGTTGCCAGGGAAGCTTGGGTTTTGTAACAGTCTTGGAAAGCATTGTATTTCTATGTATCGTATTTCTGTTTTCTTCTTCTTCTTCTTCTTCTTCTTCTTCTTCTTCTTCTTCTTCTTCTTCTTCTTCTTCTTCTTCTTCTTTTTCTTCTTCTTCTTCTTCTTCTTCTTCTTCTTCTTCTTCTTCTTCTTCTTCTTCTTCTTCTTCTTCTTCTTCTTCTTCTTCTTCTTCTTCTTCTTCTTCTTCTTCATCTCCTCCTCCTCCTCCTTCTTCTCCTTCTTAATTTTTGTTTTCTTTGTTTGTTTTTGGTTTGGTTTGGTTTGGTTTTGGATTTTCGAGACCGGGTTTCTCTGTGGTTTTGGAGTCTGTCCTGGAACTAACTCTTATAGATCAGGCTGGTCTTGAACTCACAGAGAGCCACCTGCTTCTGCCTCATGAGTTCTGGGATTAAAGGTATGTGCCACTGACACCCTACTGCATTTCTATGTTTCTTCTAAAGATTAATTTCCTGTTATAGGAATGACACAACCATGCAGTGACTTAAGCTAATGCACACTGAGTTCCAGATTCCTTTCCCTCTGGGAAATGACAGGTTAGGTTTATCATGGATACATTTTCATATGTTCCAGCCTTTGAGTCACAAATCTAAGAATTGAAGACGGCCATGGGCATGACAGGGAGGAGACTGGATTTTTCCACTGAGAAAGAAAAGAGAATGCAGCATAAAACACAGCAATGTCCCAAAGGAAGGCTTGCCCCAATATCTTACAGAAGACTATGGGGAAGCAGTTGACTAAGTAGAAAGATAGAAAACTTCAGGCTTAGGTTTGCCAGAAGTGACCACTGGCACAGTCACATAGAGGCTTCCAAAGTATTTGAAAAAATTCCTTCCCATAGGGTCATGTTTTGGAACAGTTGGTCCCCATTTGGTTCAGTTTGTGAAAGTTATAGAACATTTAGAAGGTGAGGATTTGCTTTAAAGTTTTATAGTTCGACTTGTTCCTTTTCATTCATGGCATGACTTTCCCCACAAGCAACTTAATCTATCCCTCAAGAACCAGAAGCCAAAAAAAAAAAAAAAAACCAAACAAACAAAAAAAAAACCTTTCTTCTCTAAGTTGTTACCAGTCATGGTATTTTATCACAACAATAGAAAAGTAGATGATACAGGACCTGAGACTTCTTCTACTAAAATAACGATCTTTCAGTGGAGATATAATATGGCAATAAGCATGGGAGTCATGAAGTTGGACACAGAATTATATGTACCAGACAGAGTGTGCACAGCAAAGCCCATGATATGCAAATAAGGAAAAACTCCTACATTATGCAAATGAACCCTCAACCCCACTAAGGTAAAATAAAAACTTAACATTATGTCCAAGTGTCGATGGAGATGCTGAACTCTCTCTGTCTCTGCTTACTACCTCCCACTTGTGAGTGTTCTATCACTTGATAAACCATCTCTGCCTCTACAGAAGCTGCTTCACTCTACTCATTTCCTTGTTCAGGGACATGAGAATCTAGAGTCCTGATACTAGCTGTGATATCTCCCCTCTGCTCCATCAGACAAAACTGCAAATACATCCATTTTCTTTCACCTCTTCTATATCTTAATTTCTTTGAGATACAGGAAAAGTACAGCAGCAGGTTTAGGAACCTAAGTACAGATTAAAAAGATAAAATATGAATATAAAAAATAAGAATATCTGAGGCAATCATTTCTAAGACTTAAAATATTCATTTCTCTGTTTTCAAACTGCAAGCTAAGATTGGTCTTTTAGCTACTTCTCATTCCAGTGGAGCAAAAGTGTTGACTGTAACTCTGTCTTTGTCAAGATCAATTCACCCACCATCCTTGATGAGAAACTGACAAGCTTTAAATATTCCCTGACAACTCACATTACATTTTACTTAATGGTCAGAATCTAAGGAGAATAATTGAAGTTGAATCCCAAACATGTTTTAAGAAATAATTGGCTAAATGGAGGGGATAAAATTATGCTAGAACCCCCTAACTCCAATTCTGTTTCCAATACCCACTACTCACCACTTCCAAGGAAAATACTGAATATAGAAGTTGAAGGATTAATGTAATTATTTGAATCTTGTTATGCTACCATAACCCCTTGGAGTCTGGAGGTCAGTCTAATTTCTTGATTAACTGAATGTATATTAAATTGGATCTCTATGAATTTGGGGAGCTGTCCACCAATAATTAACAGCTTGCTAATTGTGTGTTAATGTCTATGCCACTTACCCTGACAATATTTAATTTCTCACTTCTGTCATTTAGTGTTTACCCATGCACATTCACAATTCTGGACTATTAAGAATACAGCATCATTTATCAGCATTCACTCCTATGTCATGGGAGTGTCATTTCTGTTGTACCACTAACTACATATTTGTCAGCATCAAAGGTTCCTTGGCACAGTTGTCAGGTACACTCTACTGATTGCAAGGCCATCTACTTTACAACTTTGCTACAGGGAACCTTTGAGGAAAGGTTGGTTCTGTAGCAAAGTCATTCCCTCTGCAAAGCAACAAATGAGCAGGGTGCTGCATTATGTCCTCTATAAGCAATAATTGGCTGCTTTGCAATGCTTTGGCCCAACTCTGCCTAATTTGTAATGCACGAGGCTCTGTTCAAAAGAATAACATATTCCATTTCTGTTTACAGAACTAACGCGTGATGCAAAGTAAGATACAAAAAAATAAGATTGGTCCCTTATTGGTGATAATTATAGCAACAATACTGAGCAAGAGATGGAAGGGTTAGATAAAAGCAAATGAACTTACTTTTTAAATTGAGTTTACTAGATGTAATCATATAACGGAATACAAATCTTTTAGCTGTTCAATTAAAACTACCTTATTTTTCCCAATAATTTAGGAGTCCACTTTTTTATTATTTTGCATAAAGATTTCAACAAATTTCCATAAATTTGCATTTTGTTCAAAAAGCCCTAATGCCAATTATGTAAAGTAAATGTAATTAGTTAGTACATTCCATAGCAAATGCATTTCAGTCTCCTTGTTTTGCAGAATGCCTGGGTTGGTCACCTAGAAAAGTCCAAATTAGAGCCTCCCTGTTCCAAAATAAAAGAAAATATGGGGATTCCAGAAAGATTCGTATATATATGGAATGTTTAAGAAGCTTCATTTGATTCCAAAGATAAATTGCATGCTCTAGGAGTGTCAACATCATCATCTGAATGGAGCCATCACTTTGCTGTCTAATTCTCAGGACAACTTGGTCTATGAAGGTTTTCGGGTAATTCTCATTCTGAGATTCCCAGTACATCATTTTGCCAGAAGACAGGTAAGAAGAAGTCACATGTTGTTATCTGAAACTCTGTTCTCTTTTTCAGAGTTTCTTCAGCAAGCTCCTGAAATGTGTCACCACTGTTTTTAGCACATAAAGGGCATATGCTAGATGTTCCACACTGTGTTTACTCAGTCTTTTACTGAAAGTGTGTTTTGCACAGAGTCATGGTGTGTGTTTGCTAATGTGAAATAACCATCAACCATCTAGACACTAATAGTCTGAAGGGCTCTGTTTGCTTGCATGTTTGTCTGTTTGTTCTTTTAACTACTGGGTTTCCTTATGTAGCCCTAGCTCTCCTGGAACTGGCTCTGAAACAGGCAGGCCTTGAACTCAGAGATCCACCTCCCTCTGCCTCCCAAGTGCTGGGGTTAAAGATGTGAGCCACCACACTCCGCAACTCAAGGGAATTTTTGTTAACTGAAAATTTGGGTAAGTCTCATTTGGAATGCCATAGGTTACTGAGGAAATTGGTGTCCACTTCCAGGGTTCTGAGTCTCCTTAATAAAATAATTGAAAAACTCACTAAGAAAGAGGATGGAGGGCAATTTTATTAATGGGAAATAAAAATCCCAGAGCAGCCAAAAGATAAATCTCAACAATGGCTTGGAGGAGGAAGATGAGAAAAGAAGAGGAAAATCATGTTAGGCCTGGAGATTAGCAATAGTATGCAGACAAACAACTGCATGGTAGATGTTTGGGGTAGGGAGAAGCTACAAAGAAAGAATAGGAAAGCACATGGTATCTAGAAAGACAAGACCAATACAGGAAAGAAAGAAGGAAAAGAAACGTTATGCTTTTCATAGTAATTAAGAAAAGTAAGCAAATCTTGACAGAGTCAAATGGCCTGGGTTTAGCTGCCTAAAAAGTTAACACAATGGTCTTTTGGCCATGGCCCTTTTAATACATCCTGTTTCCTATGCTGAGCTCTGTGTGTTTTTTCTCTGAGTTCCTTTCATGGAGATCATGAGGGCTAGAACCTAGAAGAGGTCAGAATACTAGGGACACTAATATAAAACAAGAATAGCCTTAAAGTCTATTTAAGGTTATTTACTGTTTGCAAATCTGAGCCTAATGATATTTAAATTTTCTCAGCAGAATCACTAATTAAGTTTTAGAATAAATAATAAAGGCATCTAAGTATGTATATTCACAATCTTTAATTCAATGTGTATTGTCAAAGAAGGAAAGAAATAACTGTCATCTCACCTAACCTCAAGTTGCATATCAGGTTACTGCATATGTGGACTTAAGTTCCTGTAATGATACTTCATCTACACTGACAGTCCCCAAAGGCTCCTTGACTTACTAGAATACAAGTTTAGATAAATGTTGAGGTATTGGAGACTATCTTGTTTATTCTTCTTTTGATTGAAGAGATACCATGATCATGGAAACTCTTATAAAAGGAATAATTTAATTGGGGCTTGCTTGCAGTTTCAGCAGTTTAGTAGATTATCATCATGGCAGGGAGCATGGTTCCACACAGGCTGACATAGTGCTGAAGAAGTGAAGTAGCTGAGACTTCTATATCCAGATCCATAAGCAGCAGGAAGAGAAAAAGGCACTTGGTCCTGGCTTGGGATTTTAAAACCTCAAAGCCCATCCCCAGTGACACATTTCCTCCAACAAGTCCACACCTACTCCAACAAGGCCAACCTCCTAATCATTCTAACTATTGCCACTCTATGATGACTGCACATTCAAACACAAGAGCCTATAGAGGCCATTCATATTCAAAGCACCACAGAGACATAGAATCAAATTATCTCTAGATATCTTTAACTCCCTTCATAGTCATTCACTGCCCAGCTTTGTCTCTCACTCATCATCCTGTGACTACCATATGAAACTGTGCAGCCTGTACTAATTTAGCAAACCACTATCTTCCGATAACCCCAAAGTTACTGTTGTTATCAGATAGCATCTGAGGCCTATAACAGAGTTTTCCTTAATTTGCTGCATCAGGTCTACCTGATATTTCCACCAGTGCCTTTACAAAATATCTTGATTTATGACTTTCTTGTTTTCTTTTTCTATTGTTGTTTTGTTTTTAGAGACAGGGTTTATCTTTATTGTTTTTGGAGGCTTTCCTAGAACTCGCTCTGTAGACCAGGCTGGCCTTGAACTAACATAGATCCACCTGCCTCTGCCTCCCGAGTGCTGGGATTAAAGGTGTGTGCCACCAACGCCATGCAACTTTGTTGTTTTCTTTCTTTTTTTTTTTTAATTTAGGTTAGAAACAATCTTGTTTCACATGTCAATCCCAGCTCCCTCTCCCTCTTTTCCTCCCCCTCCCTCCCCACCAGGTCTCCCAGTCCCCCACTCAATCACCAGTCTGATCCCCAAGGAGGGTGAGGTACTCCATGGTGGATCTCCAATAACTGTCATCTCACCCAGGGCAGGGCCTAGGACCTCCCCCAAGGGTCCCTGTGAGAGAGCCTCCCATATTGTGGCATGGGCACTCAAAGTCTATTTGTATGCCAAGAATAAATACTACTCAGGGCCCCATAGATTATTAGGCCACTACATTCAGGGGGTCTGGGTCAGTCCCATGCTTTACACACAGCCATCAATATGGGGTCCAAGGGCTCCCCCTTGTTCAGGTCAGCTGTTTCTGTGTGTTAAACCAGGCCACTCTTAACTCCTTTGCCCATCAGTTCTCCCTTTCTGACACTGGATTCCAGGAGTTCAGTTCAGTGTTTGTCTGTGGGTATCTTGTTTTCTATAGCTATAAAAAGGTTATGAAACTAGCAACACATTGCAATACAGAGTTTGGGGAAATCTGAATTTGTGTCCCATGCAATGGTCACTCATATTTGATTCTTAACTATCTTGTTCCCTTTGAAGAAGAGTTGAGATTTTAATAATATTGATTAGTTTAAATAATTCTTTCATAAATGTCTCTATAGGGCTTAAGTATGTACCATCATGAATTGTCATTGACTGAGAGTCAAGGATGCATGGTGTACTGTTTTGGTGAACATGGAGATTTGTTTGAACTTGAAGACATAAGCATAAGAAGCTTCCACATGTGTGAGCCACATTTTGTCTTATGCTTCCTTTCAATTAGCAGTGACAGCACTGTGAGGATTGGGTGGCCCTGGGGTGGCAGGTCATACAGCGGGGCAGAAGCATCCAGACCTATACTCATGGGACTTCCTGCCATTCTGCACTATTTGAAAGGATGACAGGTGATTGTGCAGCTGCCAAATTCAAGTACACTAAAGATAAAAATATCTTGTGCTTTCCATAGAACTGTTATATAGATCATGGCTGAAGCCTATCAGGTTGCAACAGGGTTAAACAAACAACAAACAAACAAATCCTGACCTAGTTAGCTGTGCCTTCTGGGAAGCTGTATATAGGATTAAATATTAACACACTTCCTTGGTTTATTCTTCATATTGGAGTCAGAAGTTATCATAATCATTGTTTCATACAGAGCAACTGGTTCACATAGAATTTGTATCTTAGATTTTTCATGTTATTAAGTCAGTGAAGATACAAAGTCCATTGCACACATTTCCAATACAATAGCATATATTAAACTCCATTAAGTCAATTTCTGGTGGAATTGTTTTCTTGGAAGTGGTTAATAGTTTACACACCACATGGCAAGACAATACAATGAGCTGTAAACCAAAATCCTACGAGTCACTTAATTGAAACACACCTCATTGCTATCTCACCAAATTCAGTGGAAGGGAAACATCACATCAGATGATTTTAGGAGTTATAAGCAGAGGGGAAGATTTGTCATGAGAGGAAGCTCAGTAATCCAGGTCTATTTCATCTTCATCTGGATTCTAAATAATTTCTGTCCTGAGTTCTGATTGGCTCATGAGAAAGCTAACTCCTGAAGAAAGAGGATTGTCAGTAAAAGAGTGTGTGTGTTTGGGTGTGGTTATGGCTTATAAAACTGCTTCTTAATAGGCAGAAGTCTAAAGGTCTCAAGAGCTGGCTTCAGTACCTATGGACTCATCCTTTTAGACTGCATTCCACTGAACAGCTAAGAAATGTATCCAGTGGGGACAGTATTTGATGCATCCTGATGTGGTACAAGTAGACACTTTTGGATAAAAATACCATTTCTATAAAACATCTAATTGAACACCCAGACATTAACCCATACACATATGAACATCTGATCTTTGACAAAGAAGCTAAAAGTATACAATGGAAAAAAGAAAGCATCTTCAACAAATGGGGCTGGCATAACTGAACATTGGCAGGTAGAAGACTGCAGGTAGATCCATGTCTATCACCATACACAAAATTTAAATCCAAATGGATCAAAGTCCTCAACATAAATCCAGTCACACTAAACCTGTTAGAGGAGAAAGTGGGAGGCACCCTTGAACGAATTGGTACAGGAGACTGCTTCCTGAACATAACTCTAGTAGCACAGACACTAAGATAGACAATTAATAAATGGGACCTCCTAAAACTGAGAAGCTTCTGAAAGGCAAAGGATACAGTCAGCAAGACAAAAAGGCAGTCCACAGATTGGGAAAAGATATTCACTAACCCCACATCTGACAGAGGGCTGATCCCCAAAATTTACAAAGAACTCAAGAAGCAAGTCTCCAAAACACCAAAAGATGCAAACAAAAAGTGGGGTACAGAACTAAGTAGAAAATTCTCAGTAGAGGAGTCTAAACTGGCTGAGAGACACTTAAGAAAGTGTTCAACATCCCTAGCCATCCGGGAAATGCAAATCAAAACAACATTGAGATACCATCTCCCTCCTCTCAGAATGGCTAAAATCAAAAACTCCAAACGCATTTTATGCTCAGAAGATGTGGAGAAAGGAGAACACTCCCACACTGCTAGTGGGAGTGCCAACTTGTACAGCCACTTTGGAAATCAGTACGGAGACTCCTCAAGAAAATGGGAATCAGTCTACCACAAGACCCAGCAATTCCACTCTTAGGCATATACCCAAAAGATGCCCATTCATACAACAAGGATGTCTGTTCCATTATTTGTAATAGCCAGAACCTGGAAGCATCCTAGATGCCCCACAACTGAAGAGTGGATAGAGAAAATGTGGTACATTTACACAATGGAGTACTATTCAGCAGAAAAAAAAAACAATGGAATCTTGAAATTTGCAGGCAAATGGATGGCACTAGAGAAACCATCCTTAGTGAAGTAACCCAGTCACAAGAAAGAAACATGGTATGTACTCACTCATTTATGAATTTTAGAAATGAATCAGGGGAGTGCCAGAATACAATCCCACTGCTAGAGATTCTGGGAAACAGAACCTTCATCCAGCGACTGATGAAAACAGAGGCAGTCTCCCACAGCTAAACACTGAACTGAATTCCTGGAATCCAGTGTCAGAAAGGGAGAACTGATGGGCAAAGGAGTTTAAAGTGGGCTCGTTTAACCCAGAGAAACAGTTGACCTGAACAAGGGGATCTCTTGGACTCCAGATTGATGGCTGTGTGAAAAGCATAGGACTGACCCAGACCCCTTGAATGTGGGTGTCAGTGAGGAGGCCTAGGAAATCTATGGGGCCTTGGGTAGTATTTATCCCTGGTGTACAAATAGATTTTGAGTGCCCATGCCACAATATGGGAGACTCTCTCAGCCGGGACTCTTGGGGGAGGGCCTAGGTCCTGCCCTTGATGAAATGACTGTCACTGGAGATCTACCATGGAGGGCATCACCCACCCTGGGTCAGAGTAGAGATTGGGTGGGGTATTGGGGAACCTGGTAGAGAGGGCGGGAGAGGAGGGGAGGGAGACAGAGCTAGAATTGACATGTGAAACAAGATTGCTTCTAACTTAAATAAAAAAAACCCAAACATCTAATTTCACAAAGCAAAGAGAACTTTATTGACAACATTGGCATGTGTTCCTCTTATTTACCTGTCCACCATTGTCCTCTATATACTAATTTTTGAAATAGTTTGCATCTTGGGGTAAGATCAACTTAAAGGTGATTGTCTTTTAATACCATTTCCTATATGATAGTTTTATCTTATTACATATTTCTGACATGGAATACTTACAATTTATTATTATTATTTTATTTATTAGAAAGCACATAGACCACAACAAACATGTGGTGATCAGGACAATTCTCAAAGTTCAGTTGTTTCCTTTTACTGTAGGATCCAGCAATGGAACTCTAGCTTTCAGGTTTGTGAGGCAAGAACTTTATGCCAGCTGAGTCATTCTAACAGCCTGATATGGAGGAGTTTATATAGCATACAGATTATCTTCCAATAGATCTCTGAAAGGAATAAGGTCTATGTTATACTGTGTAAAGTAAAAGCCATACAGCTTGTAAGATTTGTGGACAGTCATGTTAAATTGAGGATTTTGGGGACCCAGATTATATGCCTTAGGTCAACTTTGCCATATCTCTATGATTGTTTTGTCTTATTTGTATGGGTCCTATAACCAGAGGACCCTTAGTTTATTGAGAAGAGTTATATGAGTTAAAGAATAATTAGAGCAGTACTTTGAAAATATATATGGTTTGAGTAAGGAGAAGAACGATGTAAAGGAGGACACTGATGGCTAGACTAGATAATAAAGTCACCTGGAATTAAAGAACTTGGGAGGTAGAGGCAGACAGATGGAAATTTTAAGGGCTTCTTAAAACTACTGAGAGTTTGAGGACAGTCTGAGCTACAAGACTCCCTACCATAAGAAAGTCTAAAAAAAATCAGAAAAGGACAAAATTACCAAAACAGACCGATGGGAAAGGGGACACATACATGAGACTGAGTTTAGGACCTGCAACATAAACTCTTTTGTATTCCTCCTAATCATTCTACCTCATCATGGGATGTGCTAAGTCAATATAGCCAAAAAGCTGAAAGAGTGTGTCTTACTAGAATGTCCTACACCTGTGCTAAAGTGTTATTTGGAAACAACTTTTTATGTTACTAGTTTTATCTAGCATCGGTGATTAAATCTTAGTTTTTGTGCACGGTAGACAACTTCTCTGCCTTTGTGCCATATCCCCAGCAATATGGATCTCCATTTCTTGTTAGTTATGAACTGCTCAAGAGTGCTTTCATGCTTCCTTGATTTCTCACTCTGTCTCCACCTGGAAGACGATACCTAGTGAGTGCCCACTATGCTTTGCTGACAAAAAGTGCAATCAGTATTTAAAGCTTTCGTCAATGTTGCCTCACAACAGATATTCAGGGTGAAAACCAGCTACAGCTTCTGAGGCATTGCATCATGACAAAAGTCTGTGTTCATACTTAATTAACCTTGTCTCTGAAGTGGTTCACAATGGATATATCCCTCAGCCTTTCTGTTTTGTTTTGTTTGTTTCTAGCTGCAATCATAAAAGCCTATTGTGAACAATGTAAGCAAAAGCAAATTTACTGGAAAGATATTGGGTAGCTCCTGAAATAAATGTACAGGACCAGGAAACAAGATCACACATACAAAGTTCTTAAAAGAACAAGAGCAATCAGGACAGGAGGACTATTCAGCCCGGATAGCAAGACAGTTGGGTTAGGATAAATGAACATCAACCATGCTTTCAGATCTTAAATTGCTCTTGCTGAGATTCAAAGTTCCAAGACAAAGAATCTGATTAAGTTGAATGCTCACTTCCCCTCCTGTACAATGAGTTGCAGAGAAAAGACTTGGCCAAAGCAGCCTGCACTGTTTCTAAGGATTTCTGCAGCCTTTATTTGTAGTGTCGGGAATGAGTAAATTACAGTGCCATTCCCACTCTAATCAATGAAAGAGAGTTGATTTCACGAAAGGAAATATAGGAACTTCTGGAAGGCACCCAGGGATGACCAGCCACCTGAACAGTAAATACACACAGTACTGATGTACCGTCCCCAGCAGTTTTCACATAAAGAGGGCTGGAAGAAGAGCTGTGACTGTGGCCCGACGTGATATCCTGTGGATGAGGAAGAGGTAGAGCAGGGTCTCACACCTGCCCCCCAAACCACATGCACACAAACACACACACACACATACACACACAGATATTGCATGCTCTCTCTCTATCTCTCTCTGTCTCTCATGCAGACACATATGCAAAGAGTGAGATTGGAGGGAGGGGGAGAGAGAGAGAGAGAGAGAGAGAGAGAGAGAGAGAGAGAGAGAGAGAGAGAGAGAGAGAGAGAGAGAGAGAGAGAGAGAGAGAGAGAGAGAGAGAGATTCTGGAAGGAGGTTTTCAGAAACGGAACAAATGAGGACCCTTGTGGGATGCTTGTTTGTGTTTTCCTTTTGTCTTTGAACTGTTTTCCCTAGGTCCCTTGAAGCCCAGCTTCATTTATCAAAGAAATTGTACTTGCTTCCATATTGTAGGATCCTCTTTCAATTTCCAACAGCTGTCTGTCTTAAAGAAGTTATCTAGAGATTTAAAAGTAGCTAAAATTGTATTGAATCTTGATTATGAATGGCTAAAATGAAACCAATACTGGGGCTGAGAAGACATGGCTAGCTTGGAAGCCCATCATTTCTATCTGTCACTGACAAGGCACCAGGACACTGTAATTCAGAATCATTCGTCATGTCTTCTGGAAGCTCAGAGGTAATGGTTATAGAAAAGCAGCAGACACTGATATTTCAGGAGGAGAGATTCTTTCCTTGTGCTGGTCGTGTTCTGGACACTCCACAGATTTAAAACCCAAACCAAAAAGGAGTGCCAGAGGTGGGCAATCCCATCCTAGAGCCAAGCCAGTCTATTCCTATCATGCAATTAAGATGCAATTTTGCTGATTCTGAATCCTACAGTAGGAGAAGGGATTCTGATAATCCTGTCCTGAGAATCCCATTGACAAGATTACTGAGGAAGGTGGCATTTGTTATTTTTTTGTAAGAAAGGCTACACTGTTAGAAACTTCTCTAAACCTTGAAGAGATAAAAAAATACAAGGTATATACAGAAGCATCAATCTGAAGCTAAACTGGTACACATGTTCTGTTATTCTGCCTCGTAGGAATTGCCTGCAAACAGCTCTAGATATGTGCAGAGTATGTAAGAATTCACTGAAAACCTAAGTGTTTAAGTGTTTCTTGAGGTGGGATTTCCTCAACTACTCACTGTACCTGAATCTGCGCTCACCCTTTCTTTCTGCTTCCATGCCAAGGACTTTCGATGCAGCATAAGGAGATTCTTCTCTCGCAACTTAAAATGACAAGATGTCTTGATGTAGACCAGCACTGGATAATGTAAATACTTTTTCTAAAAGTGTGCTTTTATGCCTCTGGCTAAGCCCAGGTCTGCCAAGGGTACCTCTGAAATGAGGAGGAAGTACTTTACAGGGACATTTGTAACAGTATTTTGTAAAAAAAATAAGTTTTCCTGCCTTATCCTATTAAATTATGTAATTTTATATGGAAAGACACAGCTTCTATTAAAAAATTATTCCTCAGCTGAAATCCATGAGAATTTCAGAAAATGAACATTTAAAAAAACAGAAGTAACTCTCAGATGGATGACCTTGGAACTTTCTAGACCTGTGATGATATGATAGTTCTTACTTTGGTTCTTGTTCAGATATCACAGATGGAAGGCAGGAAAAAAAACAAGAACAAAAAAAACTTGGCAAAGTGTCACTTGTTTTGCTATCAAATTCATTTCTTTCCCCTCAGATGTGTTCCAGTATCAAGTAGACAGGTCGACAAGTTTTACTTAGTCACTGATGTTGATTTTCTAGAACAAAAGTGAAACCTAGAGTTGCCTCTGCCCCAAACCTACTTTCCACTTGAAAAGTTAAAGACCTAGAGTTAATTGGTGCTCTGGTCAAACATTTAAAATGGAACCAGAATCCTGACCCATTGAGTTTCCTCTCTCAAGGCTCTATTAGAAGGGCTAAATCATTGCAAAGTGTCTCCAGGTTAATCAGTATTCCTAAAAGATAGCCTTGTGTATAACGTGAACACATTCAGAGCAACACATGGTGGAAAAAATATTTATTAATATTTAGAAATAGGCATGGTTCCTATGACAAGCACAACCATTCAGGAATGAATAAAGTGCATATACCAGGGATTCTTTCCTGTGGACCCATTCCCTTCTGATTCTTCTAGGGCCCCCCTTTCAAACTCTTATGATTATCTTGTCTGTATGGCTTGGGTCTCAGAGCATACTGCTATAACCACTGTGGTGTCTTCTGGACACAGAAGCACTCATTAGAACAACGATTTATGAAACCATTCATCTCTCAAGTGTCTCACAAAGGCATTTTATATTCAATAATTGAGTGGAAAATGGAGACCCCTAAACACTCTGGTGCTAATTCTCTATATTTTTTCATATTTCTCCAATGCATGATTCTGTATTTGATACCATTGCATATGGATTTTAATAGAAAACATGGTGCTTCCCTGTATATTTAATGTTGCATTCATAGGCAGGTTTGGGGCAATTGACAGAGTGGTTGCTTCCTCCCTCAATAATATACCCTATAATTAAGCACAAAGGGGTAGAAATATGCGAACAAATCTCTGTAATATTTAGATTGTATCTTCATTCCATCTATAATCTAGCACTCCCAAGGGGAAATGGGAGATGGAGATTTACGATTCACCCAGGAGCTTGAGGGCAGTATCCTGGAGCATCCTGTATAGTAGAAACAAGAAAGATCTTGCCTCAATAAGATGTGAAAAAATAGCTGAACCCAAAAGACATTCTCTGAGCAGAAACATGGGGCACAAGTGTACCCCATCCCCACAGTAACAGTCATTAATTATTTTTTAAGTTATAAAAGAGCTGTGAGTTTGTAGACATCTCTGAGTTTGTAGATAAATATATATTCACAAAATCATCATCATAATCAAGACTATTTACATATATACTTCTTCCAATATTTCCTTTTACCCCCTTTACTACTGTTTATTAAAACTAGATTTTAATTATATAATACAGTATTATTAATTATAGGTACAATGCTATAAGGTAATTTTCCAGAATTTATTTAGAGATACAAGAGTTTTCTAATTAAAAGTCTAGTCACCTGGGGAGGATAATTCCTGAGGATATAGGTCACATGAATGTGGGTTATAGCTTAACCAGTTAGCACCCTTAACAGTAACAGTATTCTCTTACTCACCATAGCTTAAATTCCACTCATCTAACTAACAGAACCCAACCCTTGACATGCTAGCATTGGTGTAACAAAGAATTACATTTACACTCTTGGTCTCAAACACTGTTCACTGTTGATGTGTCAAAGATTCATTATCTTTACCAGTTTATTACCTCATCAAAAGTGACCAGTTAAGAAAACGAGTCCCTATTTTCACGAATATTCCTTGCTTTTACACCATATAAACTGAACTAAATCAATTTGGAATTAATGTAAAGAAAAAAGACATAGAGGACATCAAGACAAATCAGTGGTAAAGGCAATTGCTGCCAGCTTGATGACTCGAGTTTAATCCTCACAAAACAAAAATTATAGTGGAATAAAAGAACTGATTACTACAAGTTGTCCTCACATTTCCAGTGAAATGCCTGGACATGCAATAAATAAATAAATAATCAAATAAATAAGATGTAAAAACATACCCCTCAAAACATTTTGAATGTAGACTAGTTAGTAGATTCTGTGTTAGAAGTCTGCATCATGTAAAACAAGCTATTTAAAATTAAAATAAAAAATGATAAAAACAAAACAAAAAAAGAAGTCTGCATCATTTAACTCTCATGTATTTTTAAATTTATTTATTCTTTTAAGTTTCATTTTACATTTCAAACACCCTTCTTTCTCCTTCGGTCCCCTCACCTCCCCCCCAGCCCACCCCTAGTCCACTCCTTCTCACATTAAGGGTTTCCATGAGGAGTCAACAAAGTCTGGCACACTAGATGAGAATGCTTCAGATCTGTACATTTTGACAAGTTCCTTTAATTCTTTTGAACAAATATCCTTGAAATGTGATATGTGCTAGTGATATGTGAGTCCCTTCATAACTTGGTAGCTTTTTGGTTTTGACTTTATATGATAGCACTATTTTGTTACTTCAAATATCTAATAACATCATCTAGGGCAGTGGTTCTCAACCTTCTTCATGCTGAGATCCTTTAATACAGTTCCTCCTGTTGTGGTGATCCCCAACTATAAAATTACATTTGTTTCTACTTCATAACTGTAATTTTGATACTGCTATGAATTGTACTGTAAATATCTGTTTTCTGATGGTCTTTGGTGGCCCCTGTGAAAGGGTCATTTAGCCCCCAAAGGGGCCATGAACCACAGGTTGAGAACCTCTGCTCTATGGCATTTAACTGATAAATTGATTAATGAACTTGTCAAGTTATTATTTGATCCTAGGATTGTCTGTTCCTAGATGTCATGTTTTATTACTCATTAATCAGAGTAGTTGCTGGAACTAGTAAAGAAAGCACTGCAAAGGATGGAGAATCACAACACTGAAATCTGGAAATGGGTCACTCCCCCTCCCACAGTATTTCCATGTTGCAGGTCATGACTCAGGTGCTATAGTGCTCTTAAACAATGGAGTACAGGGATGAGACAGACACAGCCTATCCTCACGTTGCTTCTATTCTAGTCTGAAGAAAGAAATAGTGATATGAAAGGAGGAAAACTCTTGGTTATAAAGTTTTTGATAATGAATTAATTTTATAAACAGTGTTAAGAGTCTTTCAGAAAATGATTGTTCTTTCTATCCAACGAGTACATTTGATGAGAATCTGAACGTCTAAGTCTGAGCATCCTAATTTTTAAGTGAGAGGGAGAGCTCCAGCTGTGGGGAGCAGGTCTTCATAATATACAGTAATATCACAGTATGTTTATGGTCACAGGTATACTAGAGAAGAGCAAGGTGTGTGTTTCTGTGTGTATGTGTGTTCATGTGTGCTTATATGTGTGAGACAAAAGGTTGACTTTAGACATCTCTCTAAATTTTTCTTCACCTTATTTTTTTAAGACAGGTTCCCTCATTGAGTGTTGAGTTTATCAATTCAGTTAGACTTGTCTGGCCAATGAGCTTTAAGGATATTATTGTCTGTCCCTCCTCTCCACCCTAGAAAGTTATAAACAAGTGCTCCTGTATATGGCTTTTATGTGGTCCTGGAGATTAGGACACAGGTCCTCATGCCTGTCTTGTAAGTGCTTTTCCAACAAAGAAGTTTCCCATAGGATTTTATTTTAATATACAGCTTTACTCAGTAATAATATTTCTAATAAAACAAACCCTGTGTCACACATCCTGTAGTTGAATACATATTACTATTTATATCATTACACTTCTTCCCTTGAAAGGTGGGTCTTCATCCCATATCCTTGAGTCCCATGGAGTTTGTGCATATTCATATCAAGAGAAGTGGCAAAAGCGGTGCCATGGCTAGCTCTAGGCTATGACATGAAATGATTGGAAGTTTTAACTTTTATTAGAAGTCAGTTAGTCACTGCAACTTTCTTATGATGACTGCACTTGAAGGAGCCCAAGTAACATGGAGAGCTCCAGGATGAACTGCTGTGGACAGAGAAAGAAACAGAAGCACATGAGAGAGACAGAAAGAGAGACAGAGAGAGAGAGACAGAGAGACAGAGAGAGGAGAGACTCAGCTGAATCCTTTCAGAATTGTCAATCCAGAAACTTTTTACTTGTTTTAAAGTACCATGTTATTTTAAGTCATTGAATTTTGGAGTCTAGTGCCACATGGTAATTTTTGATCATAAAATATGCCATGTGGTTGGCATAACAACCTTAGAATTTCTCTACTAATTACAGTGCCAGCAGTTTTCCCCCTTCCCCTCATTTCCCTATTCCCTTCTCCTTTCTGCCCACCTTTCTTTCTTTATTCCTGTCTCATCTCTGCTATGCTCTTTCTTTTCATCTTTTCTGATTTTACATTTGATTTCTGTGTGAATCTATATGTGAGTAAATATACATGAGTATGTGCATGCCATAACACATAGGTGGAGGACACACTCAGTGGTCAGTTACCTGCTTCCACCATGTGAGTCCCAGAGACTGAACCTTGATAATCAGGCTTGGCAACAGGAACCTTTCCCAGTAAGCCATCTCACTG
This sequence comes from Mesocricetus auratus, assembly GCF_017639785.1. Lineage (NCBI taxonomy): Eukaryota > Metazoa > Chordata > Mammalia > Rodentia > Cricetidae > Mesocricetus > Mesocricetus auratus. The sequence continues at coordinate 30,856,235 of NW_024429190.1, read as the reverse complement.
GCTCTCTCCAATGCTTCAAGTTTCCTTTTTAAGCTAACGAGTTAGAAACATGGAGAGTTTCTTTTCCATTGAATCTCTAGAACCTGGTAGCATTCCTTACAGCTAAGTGGAATCAGTCAGTGTTTATTAAACTGATGAAATAAGCCATATAAGGAATAGTTCTAACAATATATGATTGCTAATTACTCTTTTCAAAAGTGGCCCAGCCACTCTGCATACAAACAAACAATGCTGCTAGAAGAATTCCAACTGTAAGTAGGGAGAGTGTACATGATCCATCTGGCCCTGCCATTTTATAATGAGGCAAGTTTCAGTGAAACAGAATGACTAAATGGGGCAGAAAATTATAAATATCTGCCGTTCTTTGATATCAGACTCTGTGGGATTATCAATAGTAGGCTCAGTGTTATAATGAGCTCCAAGGAGGGAAAAAAGACATCCTCAGGTTTCAAAGTAGCTTACAGCATACTCTCTAGCTAGCCCAGGCTAGTGCTTGTAACTGAGTGAAGTTGATCAGCTACATGCTGACCTGAGCAGACCATGAGGATCCTGGTAGTTCAGCTGCTGTGATCCGAGGAGCTGACACAGAAATAACTCTCTCTGCTCAAAGACGACTCTTCATAAGAAGTCAGTTCTGCTCTCCAAATGCCAGTGGGGGTGCCTTGAGGACCCCTGATGTGCAGAAGATGAAGTTTTCTAGATGTAAGAAGGGCACCTTTCACATCTTCACCCTTTGTGCTCAGTACAAACACTGGAGGGCAAGAGTTATGTGGAGATTCCTGGATCCCTAAGTAACTAAACTGAGCCAGTCACTTACAGACACTCTAAGCATGCTAACCAGTCTGTACCTTATCCTTGACCTTTGTGATGCTCTCTTCCACATTTCTGTGGTCACAGGGGTGAGTGGCCATCTCTCTGTGGCTTCTTCAGTATGTAGTACAGCCCGAAGACCTAGGGCTTTTGCTTAGGCTGTTCTGTCTGACTGGAATTGTCTTAACATTGCCCTTGCTCACCCCACTCAAAATCAACGCGTCTGTTTAAATGTCACTTCCTCTGGGAAAGCTTTCTGCTCTCTTGGGCTAGGTTATTACTCTCTGCTGCACAGGGTCACAAAACTCTTCACAGCAAGGAGGACCTCTATTTTGTAGCAGCTAATCCACTCCTTTATGTTATTTCTATGATTAACTGGAAGAGCTGCTGTGTTATGTTTGTTTGGCAGTAAGCACAACGACATTCCTTTATGTAACTAGAAGACTTAGCATGGTTTCAAGCATAGAGAAATATTCAGTAATTAGTAACTGAATAAATGAATGAAAGATTGATAGGTCTTACGCATAATCTTACTTACAGTTTCTGTTGCTGTGATGAAACACCATGACCAAAAGCAAGCTGGAGGGAAAGGGTTTATTTGCCTTACACCTCCACATTGTGGTCCATCTTTGGAGGAAGTAAGGACAGGAACTCAAACACGGCAGGAACCTAGAGGCAAGGAGATGATGTAGGGGCCCTGGAGGAGTGCTGCTAACTGGCCTGCTTTTATTATAGATCCCAGGACTCCCAGCCCCCAGAGTGGTCCCAATCAGAGTAGACTAATCCCTCCCACATCAATCACTAATTAGGGGAATTCCCTAAGGTTTGCCTACAGTCTTATCTTATGGAGGCATTTTTAAACTGAGCCTCCCTTTTCTCAAATGACTCCAGTTTGCATCAAGTTGACATAAAACTAGCCAGCACAAGCAACTCTTTGTCAAGTTGATACACAAATACTTCACTGTCAAGGCACAACTTTTACTTTCTTTTTCATCTCCAAGTTTATACATTGATATAGGCATTACAAGGTAAGACATTTTACACAAGTAAAAAGTTCCACAGTCTGTACAGGTTCAAATTCACTAAAATTTCAGTTTCTTTAAAATACCCAGTCTCCTTTAAAATCCAGTCTCTGAAAATCTAATATCTGTCAACTCTGAACTCCTATAAAATGAAAAGTAAACTCAATACTTTCTTATTTCAAGAGGGAAGAATCAGGGCACAGTTATAATCTGAACAAAACCATACCAAACTCCAAATATAAATAACTCAGTATCCAATGTCTGGGATCCACTCATGATCTTCTAAAGCTCCCACAAAGGACCTGGTTAACTCCTCCCCCTCCTCCCTCTGCAGCACACATGGCTTATTTTCTAGCCTCCAGATGGCTCTACTCCACTGCTACTGCTGTTCTTAGTGGTCATTCCATGGAACTATTATCTCCAAAATGCTGGGATCTCTTGCTGAAACTGGGCTGCACTTTTACCAATAACCTTTCCTGGGCTCTGTTCGTGGTGGCAAGCATCAACTTTTCTTCATTACCCTTTCAATCTTGGGAGTTTCAACTGCTACTGAAACTGTAACTTTACCAATGGCCTATTTTGTCTTCTCCTAGTACCAATCCTCACCTGCTCTCCATGACCCCTTCATGTCTTCAAAACAAGTACCACCTGGGAAACTCTTACATAGTATCAAGTTTGTCAGCTGCACAAGGTCCAATCTAGGCCACCTGTAGAATACAGCTTAGATGTGCTAAGGCCAGGAATCATGTCCTAGCAGACTTCCCCTCAGTGACACTGGTACCTTCTCAATCATAGCTGATTCTTGAGTTCCAGCAGATTGGCATTCATTGTCCCAGAAAAGCAAAGTTTCTATTTTAGTGGTTCGTGTCTCTTGTTAATGACAGCTGATTCTTCAGCTCTGGCTGACCACACACCACGGATTCTTCTCAAATGGCCTGGTAGAGTCTTTACTTCCTTTTGAAATTTTATAAACCAGGCCTCTAACATCTAAACTGCTCTCAACATTCTTATATCCAAAACTATCATAGATCAAGTCACCAGGGCTTTGAACACTCAATGACTTTTATCATTCCAAGTTTCAAAGTTCTTCTATAGTCCTCCCCAGAATCCATGCTCAGGTCTGTTACAACAGTACTCCACTACCTGGTACCAATTTCTGGTTAGTTATGGTTCCTGTTGCTGTGATGAAACACCATGATCAAAACCAAAAGGACTTTTTTGGCTTTCATTTCCAGAGTAGTCCATCATTGGAGGAAGTCAGGATAGGAACTCAGATAGGGCAGGAAGCAACAGGCAAGGAGGTGATGTAGATGCTGTGAATAGGTACTGCTTATTGTCTTACTTAGCCTGCTCTCTTATGGAATCCAGGGTCACAAGCCCAGGCTGGCCCAACTCACAATGGACTAGTGCCTTGCACATCAAATACTAATTAAGAAAATGTCTTGTAGGCTTGTCTACAGACCTATCTATGGAGGCATTTTTCAACTGGGTTTTTCTTCTCTTAGATGACTCTAGTCAACACAGTACCTTTATTGATGTCTACCTCCTGCATTGGATCATTATGTGTGTCTCCCAAGAATGTAAGAGATTCTGGGATAAAATTTTTCTGACATTTATAGACTGTTGATCTGTTAAAGGATACTGACTGTGCTATGTCAGTCTTAACTGGAAACAGGGAAAGGATAAGAATTTACAATCCTTAAGAGAGTGGTTTTCAATCTGTAACCTGAAGCCCCCATGGGTGTAGAACAAACCTTTCATAGGAGTTTCCTAAGTCCATAGAAAAACACAGATATTTATATTAGGATGTATAAGAGTAGTAGAAATACAGTTACGAAGTAGCAACAAAAATAATTTTATGGCTAGGGTCACAAGAACAGGAGAAACTGTATTAAAGTGTCGAAGCATGAAGAAGGATGAAAACCACTGAATTAAGACTTCAGGGTACAATTCTGTTATCCATTTTCTTGAGAAAGCAGTACTTCTCAATGAGGACTCTGAAGCCTTTAGGGTTAAGTGGTGGGATCCTTTGTGCATCCTTTTAGGGTTCACTGTGATAGAGAAAATCCGTGGCACTTCATACAAGTCTGAGCCCAAGGAACATCATTGGTTAGTAACATACAAATGATGGTTTAGCTCAGCCCTTGCTGTGTGCAAGATGATTAGTTGTTCATTGTTAACATGATTTCTGATTATGTGCTAATGTTGGAGCAACTGGGACAATGTGTTCTGATCTATGTGAGTTCCATATCCATCCTTTAGTCTCCATCAGGTTTCTTCAAATGGGTCAAGTAATTTTCACCCTGACCCTAGTTTGTAAACTCATGATTTCCTATTCCTCACTGTCTTTTTTCTTTCTGTGTCTCTCTCTATATTTCTTTCCTGCCAGTGTACTTTTCTGTAAGTAAATTACAGTGAACTTTAAAATTATTTATTTAATTGTTCTATGTGATTTTCACATCATGTATCTTGGTCCCATTCATTCCCTGTCTCTTCCAGTCTGCCCTCTACCCCTACACACATCTCTGCCCTTGAATAAAACAAAATTCAAGAGGAAAAATAAAGAAAACAAAATATGAAAAAAAGGGGGGAAGGAATTAAAAATCTTGTCATGGAAGCTGCAGTGTGATCCCACAAGTAACACCATATACCCCTTTGTCCATATATCTCTACTTGCACATGTTCATTGTCAAGCGTCATTAGTCTGGTTTAAGACCCCTGGTCTTGCTGGGCGGTGGTGGCACACGCCTTTAATCCCAGCACTCGGGAGGCAGAGGCAGGCAGATCTCTGTGAGTTCGAGGCCAGGCTAGACCGACAACCTCCAAAACAATACAGAGAAACCCTGTCTCATAAAACAAAAAAACAAAAAAAAAAGACCCCTGGTCTCCACCACACTTTCAATACTGGAGCCTCTACTAGTACTCTTCCTGGGCCTCCTGCTGTCACCCTGTGTCATGGAGATCCTGAAGCATTGGGTCTGCAGGTCAGGTCCCTTCATGTGCTCCAGTAGATCACAGATGGGGTAAATACTGGGGCAGGTCAAGTCATAACCCAGTTCTGAACCTGGGCCGTTGTAGGATTGGATCACCCAGATGGGAAATGGGAAGAGTTCTCACACGGTCACAGTTTCAGGGCTGGCTCACCTACACCCATGTAACTGTGTTGGCTCTATTGTCCTGCCCTGTTTAGGTCCAGTACCTGCTCTCCTCAGTTTTGCAGCTGGTGAGGGTCAGTGATGGCTCTTCAATACTTATGACCACAGGGCCAGCTCTCAAACTTGCCTCATGTGTTGACGGGCTGGCAGGGAGGGAGGCAACTTTCTTCTACCCATGCTACCATATGCAGATGGGTAATGGGGACAGCTGTCCCATGCTTATGATTTTGGTGGTGGCTCCCCCACACCTCTGTTCAGAGACCGCCAGATAACTTCTTATAACATTTACTGAGGTTCTGCTAATCTGTGTCAAATCCCAGCGGCAAGTGGATCACTGGGGCTAAATTTAGAGATTATTTTGATCTTGGATATCATTTCTGTGTTCTCCAATCTGAAGTACTAAGTGTACATTTATTTTATCTAAGATATTTAATAATCAAGAACCTACACACTAGAGTCAGGTAAATTTTGAACAATGGACTATCCATTAGCTTACTGTGAAATTTGTAAACCCCTAGCATGCATTTGTCTATTTATAAAATGGAAATAAGTCATAGTAGCTAAGTGTGATGACATGAGGTTGAAAGTCTTTTGTCAACTTATTCCCCTTCTAGAACAATACTGTCTGTAAACACTATTTCTCTTTCTTACTTATTTCTATCTACAAAACTTAATTTTCTTCATGACATGAGGTCTCCTTATGCATTTCAAGCATTTCTCAACTGCAAATCTTCCTGCCTCAGTCTCATAAGTACTGGGATTCAGTTATGTGCCAGTGTGTCTGGTTTATGAAAATTGTTGGTTTACTTTTAATTTTGAATGCATGGTTGTATTGGGTGTACCTAGTTTAAGTATTCTCTTTGTGTATTAAGTGAACATTAACTGTAGCACTTTGGGAGACTGGAGAGATGCCAATGCCATGAATTAACATAAAAGGGCACTTTGAACCCATGCATTTGGATGGGTTGGCCACAGCCACTATGTCATGTGCCAGGCAATCTTTCAAATTAACAGGTCTATGGATTTTTCATAAAATAAACTGTAAGAAAATTAAGTATAGATGATGTTATTTTAAGAGCACTGTTAATGTGACTTCTGCTGCTGGAGAATAGAGTAAACATATTCCTTTCTTCTACCAGTAAGCACAATTAAGAATACTGGATCTGCAAATATAGCTCAGTTGAAACAATTCATGCACCACATAAAGTAGACATGACAATGTTTTCTTGAAATCCGAATATCTAGGGGGTAGAAGAATAAGAATCAGTTCAAAAATCACACCTTCATATACAGCAAATTGAAATCCAGCTTGTATTCAAAAATGAAAAATAAACAAAACAACCGCAGGCCATTTCTAAAGTAAATTAAGATGATGGAGGACAAATTAGAGAACTGAGTTCTCTAAGCTTCCATTCTTATTTTATATATTCTGACTCACAGCAAACTAATATTTAGGATCTTGAAGGAGCCAAGTAGAACATATAATGAAAACCCTTATCCATAAATGGTAGGAGGTAGAAAATTTCCAGAAAATAATTTTCTGCTTTGTGTAAAAATCCTGCCCCCTTTCTATTTACAAAAGCTGAGTACAGACATACTCCCGGATGTGATGAGAAGTTCTCAAGCACATTTTGATAGTTTCAGGTAAAGTCCATAAGAAATCTAGAATTTAAGTTGCTGGCAGTAGAAGTGAGTCTTTCCTACCCACAGAGTCACTTCAGACCATGGAAAGTCGGCATCCTTATTCATTCTTGACTGTTTTCTCTAGGTTTTACTCTTTTGAGACAGTCAAGTTGTGAAAAGACAGCCTTCACTACTGTCAGCAGGACTTACATGAGAACTCCCTTGCTCTGTCTTGCATTGGACGGGGTATGCCTCACTTATGTGTTAGAAGAAACTGACTGGAAGAATAATAAATCTATGTCTCCATGGTCCTAAGATGGTACCCTACTCTTACCCCGTCAGAAGCTGTTACAATAAAGAAAGAAGACTAGAAAGATAGGAAGGAGGGAATAAATGAAGGAAGGAAGGAAAAAAGGAAAGAAGGAAGAGATAAAAGAAAGACAGAGAGAAAGAAAGAAAAGAGGAAAAGGTGAGCTAAAAGCAAAAGATAAGACTTCAGACTGAGAATCATGTAACACAAAAATGTCCAGGTTTAAACCAAAAATTACTTGTCATATTGAACACTAGGAAGAACTCAAACTTTTTTTAAAATGGAAATCAGCAGATGCCATCACCAATACCACAAAACTGTTAAACTTATCTAAGGTCGTTTTTTCTTTTATTTTAGAAACAATCATATTTTACATATCAATCCCCCATTCCCTTGACCTCCCATTCTCCATGCCACCCATCCACCCCCAAACCCAAGTCCTCACCCACTCCCCAATGATAGTGAATCCCTCCATGGGGAACCATCAAAGTCTGTCACATCATTTGGGAGAGAGCCTAGGCCCTCTTTCCTTTATCTAGGCTGCAATAGCATCCCTACATAGGGATTCTTGAATTTGCAGGCACTAGAAGAAACCATCCTGAGTCAGGTAATCCAGTCACAAAAAGACAAACATGGTATGTACTCACTCATATATGGATTTTAGACATGGATCAGGGGAGTGCCAGCATACAATCCCACTGCCAGCATACAATCCCACTGCCAGAGAGTCTGGGAAACAGAAAACAACCTAAGTAAGATATGCATGGTATCCCAGAGAAGGAGAATGAGCAACATCTTCTGAGCAGATTGGTGGGGGGGGGGGCGACTGGGAGCTGGGGAAAAGAGAGGGGGAGAGAAGGAGAGAGGAGATCAGGGGGGAACAAGAAGATTAAGCTGGGGAAAAACGGGAGAACAGGATGAGAAATACCATAATAGAGGGAGTTATTATAGGTTTGAGGAGAGATCTGGCACCAGTGAGATCTCCAGTGATATACAACTATGACACCAACTGGAAAACTAAGCAATAGTGGATAGACTACCTTAAATGCCCCTATCTGATAATGAGTTTATATGCCATCCTAGAACCTTCATCCATTGACTGATAGAGGCAGAGGCAAACACCCACAGCTTAACACTGAACTGAACCCCTGGAAACCAGTGACAGAGAAGGAGGAGTGATGAGCAAAGAGGTAAGGAATGGGCCAGTGAAACTAACAAAACAGCTGACCTGAACAAGGGGGAGCTCTTGAACCCTGAGCCACAGCTGAGAGGCCAACATGGTACTGATCCAGACCCCTGAATGTGGGTGTCAGTGAAGAGGCATGGGCAATCTATGGGACCCTGGGCAGTAGATCAGTATTTATCCCTGGCATATAAATGGACTTTGAGTGTCCATACCACAAAGAGAGATGCTCTCTCAGTCTGGACTCTTGGGGGAGGGCATAGGCCCTGCCCTGAATGAAATAACAGTCTCTGATTATCTCCTATGGGGAAGGGAGAAGGGATGGGTGGCAGGCTTGGGGGGGCGTGGGAGTGTGAGGGAGGAGAGGAGGGATAGGGAGCTGGGATTGACATGTGAAGCAAGCTTGTTTCTAATTTTAAAACATGCAATAAATTAAAGAATAAAATAAAAAAAGACACATACATAAAAGAATAGCTTTGACCAGCAAAACAAAACAAAACTTTAATGAGCAATAAAAATGTACTGGTGACAAAAGAAAGGACAGAACCTGTCCATAAACAATTAAAAGACACACGAACTGCCAAGTGGAACTTTCATAACTGAGAGAACAATTACTGAAATAAATAGCTCAGTGGCCATACTCAAGAACAGAATAGATGACACAGATGGTATATTCAGTGAGCTAGAAGAAAGAATAATGGAAGTCACTCATTAGGAATAATAAAGAGAAAGTTGAGTTTAGGAAATGAATTTCATGAATCGAGTTTTAGAGGTCTCAGGGACTATAACAAATGATCTGCCTTTCATATCATTGAAGTCCCAGAAGACAGAACTAAAAAAATGCATAAAAATGTGACTACAGAAAGTTGCTAAAATTTATCAAAAGTCATAAACCTATAGAATCAAGATGAATGAGCCATGAACAAGGAAAAAGGTAAAATAAATGCAAAGACACCTCATGATTATTTTTGGAAAGCAACACAAATAAAAGTTGTTCAGGGTAGTCAGAGGAAAGTGTTAACTTACCTTTAAGAGAAAAACAATTAAAATAATAGCTTCTTATTAGAAATTCTGGAAGCCAGAAGAGACAAGACATTTCAGAAAAAAAGCACAAATAATCTATACTTAATACATAAGTAAAATATTATTCAGGAGCAAGGAAGAAATCAAGATGTTACAATGTAGAAAACCTAAGAGAATGTGTTCCCTCTCACACCTGATGTTAATGAGCAGTTAAAGCTGGTCATCTTAATAATATAAAAGAGACATGAAATAAGAAATTCAAAATGTCAGGAGAGCTGACGTAACAGGAAAAAGAGTCTGAGGGAAAATAACAGCTATTCCTTCTTTGCCTGAGTTTTCTAAAGATTTTTGTTTGTTGTTTGGGTTTCTTTATTTCTCTTTCTTTCTTTCTTTCTTTCTTTCTTTCTTTCTTCCTTCCTTCCTTCCTTCCTTCCTTCCTTTCTTCTTTCCTTTCTTCCATTCTTTCTTTCTTTCTTTTCTTTCTTTCTTTCAGCTTTTTAAAATTTAAGTTAGAAACAAGCTTGTTTCACATGTGAATCCCAGCTCCCTCTCACTCCCCTCCTCCCCTACCCTCCCCACCAGGCCCTTCAGTCCCCCACTTTTTCTTTCTTTCTTTTGTTTTTTTTGTAGTTGGAGCAAAAATTACCACACTGTAGTGTATGCTTCTGAGTGTATTTAAAGGGAATTGTTAAGGCATTGCGAAATAAAAATAACACGAAAAAATCTAGTGCCTATATTTCCTTTGAACTTATTTTCCTCCATCAACTAACATACAACTTTTTACATTTTTCCTTTATTGAAAAAAAGATTTGTTTGCAAAAATATATCCTGATCATTTATAGTTTCCTTTCCCTACTCATCCAAGTTCTTCCCTACTCCCTCTCATCTCCAGATTAATTCTCTTTCTGTTTTTCATTAGAAGAAAAGAGGCTTCTAAGAAATAACAAATGAACATGAAAAAATAAAGTATAATAAGAGGAAGCAAAAACTACCATATTAAATTTGGACATATCAACCAACAGAAGGAAAACAGTTCCAAGAACAGGTACCAATGTCAAATACACCCTTGTTTTCATAATCAGGAATCTCATAAAAATAGTAAATTAAAAACTATGCTATGTATGCAGAAGGCCTGGTATAGATACATATAGGAACTGTGGTGGCTGCTTCTGTCTTTGTGAAATTATATATGCATTGCTTCCTTGATTCAGAGGGCCTTGTTCTCCTGGTGTCTTCCATACCCTCCAGCTCTTATACTCTTTCTACTTCATCTTCTGTAGGATTCCCTAAACATTGAGGGGAGGAATTTGATGGAGACCTCCAATTCAGACTCTATTTTCTCATAATATCTGGCTGTGGGTCTCTGAATCTGTTCCAATCTGCTGCCAGAGGAAACCCTCTCCAATGACCGGTTGGGTAAGGCAATGGCCTACAGTATAGCAGAGTATTATTAGGAATAATTTTATTAGTTTCATTCCCCATGATCAAGTAAGCTTCATTTCAAAGATGCAGGGATGGTACAACATATTAAAACCAGTAAATTTAGTCCTCCATGTAAGCAAAATGAAGGAAAAAAATACCAAATGATGATCTTGGAGAAAAGTCCTTTGACAAACTCCCACAGTCCTTCATGATAAAAGTCTTGGAGAGTCATGTGAGGCAAGGAACACACCTAAATACAAAAAAGGCAATTTACAGCAAGTCTAATTCCAACATAAAATTGAATAGAAACACAAATAAATTTAACTAAAATAAAAAACAAGACAAGTTCTTTGTCCATTCTCTCCATATCTGTTCTGTTTAGTTCTTGAAGTTTTAGCTAGAGCAACAAGACAACTGAAGGAGATCAAGAAGATACAAGCTGGAAAAGAAGTCAAACTACCCTTATTGGCAGATGATTTCATAGTATACATAAGTGACCCTACAAATTCCACCAGGGAACTCCTATGACTGAAAAAACTTTCAGCAAAGCAACTTAATAAGATTAGCCAAAAATAAAATAAAATAAAATCAGTAACCTTTCTAGATACAAACAACAAAAGGACTGAAAAAGTAATCAGGGAAACAACATCTTTCACAATAACCTCAAATAATATAAAGTATCTAGGGTTAACTCTAACAAAGCAAGTGAAAGACTTGTATGACAAGAACTTCAATTCTTTGAAGAAAAAAATTGGAGAATATATCATTAAGATGTAAAGATTTTCCTTGTTCATTGATTGGTATGGTTGACATAGTAATAATGTCTATCCAACAAAAACCAATCTACAAATTCAATGAAATCCCCATTAAAATTCTAACACAATTTTTTACAAATATTGAAAGGACAATTCTCAACTTCATATGGAAAAACAAAAATGCCAGGAGAGCTAAAACAATCCTGAATAATAAATAACTTCTGGAGGTCTCACCATTTCTGATTTCAGGTTGTACTACAAGGCTTTAATGATTAAAACCACATGGTATTAGAACAAAAATAGACAGGTTGATCAATGAAATAAAATTGAAGACCTGGCATAAATCCACATACCTATGGACACCTAAATTTTGAAAGAGAAGCCAGAGATACATACAGAACAAAAGAAAACATCTTCAACAAATGATGTAGGTCAAACTTGATGTTCACATGTAGAAGAATGCAAATAGATCCATATTTATCACCTCACAATACTTAAATCCAAGAGAATCAAAGACCTCAACATAAAACCAGATATGCTGAACCTAACTGAAGAGAAAGTGGGGAATAGCCTTGGATACACTGGAACAGAAGACAACTTTGTGAAGAGCATACCAATAGGACAAAAAAAATTAATAAACTGGACCTCATGAAATGGAAAAACTCCTGTAAGGCAATCAGACAAAGTGGCAGCCCACAGAATGTGAAAAAAAATTTTTACCAACTACACATTTGATTGAGGACTAATATCTAAATACATAAATAACTCAAGAAACTAGATATCAATAAACCAAATAATCCAATTAAAAAATGGGGAACAGATATAAACAGGATTCTCAATAGAGGAATCTCAACTGCCTGAGAACAGTTAAAGAAATCTTCAGCATTCTTAGTCATCAGGGAAATTCAAATCAAAACTACTTTGAGATTCCATCTTACACCTGTCAGAAGGGCTAAGATCAATAACACAAATGACAGATCACATTTTGAGGATATGGAGCAAGGGGAGCACTCTTCTATTGCTGGTGGAGTACAGATTTATACAGCCAGTATTGAAGCAATGTAATTCCATCAATTAAAATGGATTGTAAATTGAAAAATGTGACCTAAATATAGAAAATATAGAAATCAAGGCAGTAAAGGAAAGTGTGGTAGCTGCATTGATATCAGATAAGCTTATGTCCAGATCAAATGAACTTACCAGGATGAAAGTGGAGCCCATATGGATAAAATCATAGGGTCACCCAGACTACTTCCTTAATATTAAATGTGTTTATGAAAAACAATTAGACTACACAAGTGTAAGGCAAAACTTAAGCAGCCCAGAAGACCTGAACTAAAAATAAACCTCCATTTCATACTTGGAAACTTTAACACCCCTTCTTAAAAATTATAGAAACTCTATGAAAAAAAAAACAGGAAAGACGGGCAAAGAATCAACAATGATGTTAAACAGGCATGTTTCTTTCTTTGGGATAAAACTAAGAGTATGTATTAATAAAACTAAAACTAATTAACCAAAAATATGCTGGAAATCAGAAATTTAAATTGCCTTGTGAAAAATCTAGAAATAAAGATAAAAATAAACTGAAAATAAGTGGAGGAAATAATAGTAGAGAAGGGAGTAGAAATCAGAGCACATGAGAATGGAACATTTAATAAAACCACAAGGTGATAGTCTGAAATGACCAGTAAAATAAAAAAGCTAGCAAGGTTAAAATGGGGTGCATGAAAAAAGTATTAACATTACACTTAATGTGGTGGTTTTCCCTACAGATCAACAAAAACTCACAAAGTGTCGACTAGAAAAACTTGGAACATTTAAATTTAAATTTGATATCTCAGGCAAAATTGACCTCCTCTTTTTAGTTCCAAGCCCTCATAGAAACAACTACGTGGCATTATAATTTCAATAGCAAATGTTCCTCACATGCTCACAATTTTTAATGTGTAGTCCCTAGCGGGCGGTGCTGGTCTTGGCTGCTGTAGAACCTTTTGGAGGTTGGGGAGTGTTATGCAGAGAAGATCACTGAGTACTCAAGCTATGTCATTCAGGTTAAATCATCCCAGGCTTATAGTCCTCTCTGCTTCCTATATTGTCATAAACAGTCTCTACCACAAGTTCCTGCCCTTATGATGTAAGTATCTAGTGGAACTTGTTCTTTGCCATTGGGAACTAAAATCTACGAAATTGTGAGTGAAATTAAAACTTATTTTTTACACTTAGGTAAGAACTGTCAGCTATTATTGTCACAGTATTGAAGGTATAACTACAGAAAATCAGCAACAATAAAGGTGGAACAAACAACATAAAATACCTGGGGGTAATGCTAATCAAACAAGTGAAAGACCTGCATGGAAAGAACTTTGAGTCTTTAAGGAAAGAAATTAAAGAAGACACCAGTAAATGGAAAGACCTTCCATGCTCTTTGATAGGTAGGATCAATGTATTAAAAATGGCAATCCTGCCAAAAGCAATCTACAGTCTCAATTCAATTCCCATCAAAATCCCAGCACAATTCTTCACAGACCTTGAAAGAACAATTCTTAAGTTTATATGGAAAAACAAAAAACTCAGGATAGCCAAGACAACCCTGCTCAACAAAGCAACGTCTGACTTCAAGCTCTATTATAGAGCTATAATCCTGAAAACAGCTTGGTATTGGCACAAAAATAGACAGGTAGACCAATGGAATTGAATTGAAAACCCTGAGATTAATCCAAAAGCCTGGAAACACCTGGTTTTCGACAAACAAGATAAAGTTATACAATGGAAAGAGAGCATCTTCAACAAATAGTGGTGGCATAACTGAATATTGGCATGTAGAAGACTGCAGATAGATCTATGTCTATCACCATGCACAAAACTTAAGTCCAAATGGATCAAAGACCTCAACGTAAATCCAGCCACACTGAACCTGTTAAAAGAGAAAGTTGGAGGTACCCTTGAATGAATTGGTACAGGAGACAGCTTCCTGAACTTAACACCAGCAGCACAAACACTGAGATCGACAATTAATAAATGGGACTTCCTGAAACTGAGAAGCTTCTTTAAGGCAAAGGACACAGTCAGAAAGACAAAAAAGCAGTCCACATATTGGGTAAAGACATTCACTAACCCCACATCTGACAGAGGGCTGATCTCCAAAATTTACAAAGAACTCAAGAAGCAAATCCCCAAAACACCAAACGATCCAATTAAAAAGTGGGGGACTGAACTAAATAGAGAATTCTCAATAGAGGAGACTAAAATGGCTGAGAGACACTTGAGAAAGTGCTCAACTTTAGTAGCCATTAGGGAAATGCAAATCAAATCAATTCTGAGATACCATCTTACTCCTGTCCGGAATGGCTACAGTCAAAAACACCAATGACCATTTGTGCTGGAGAGGATGTGAAGAAAGGGAAACACTCCTCCAATGCTGGTGGGAGTGCCAACTTGTACAGCCACTATGGAAATCAGTATGTAGATTCTTGAGGATAATGGGACTCAGTCTACCACAAGACCCAGCAATTCCACTCTCAGGAATATACCCAAAAGATGCCCATTCACACAACAAGAATGTCTGTTCCACTGTGTTCATAACAGCATTATATGTAATAGCTAGATCCTGGAAGCAACCTAGATGCCCCACTACTGAAGAGTGGATAGAGAAAACGTGGCACATTTACACAATGGAGTACTACTCATCGGAAAAAAAAAACAATGGAATCTTGAAATTTGCAGGCAAATGGAAGGCACTAGAGGACACCATCCTGAGTAAGGTAACCCAGACACAAAAAGACAAACATGGTGTGTACTTGTTGGGGCCTAGCCCCCACAGAGTCTCTGAGTTGTTTGTCAGCTGGTAGTCACAGGTGCATACTGTTTTCTAGTTCTGGCTTACTGCCCCTGCATTGCCCCACTGACATCAACATCTAGCATGGGGAAAACATGCTCTCTTCCACCTGGGGTTTTTCCACCATGCTGTAAGCCTGTATATATAAGACTGTTCCCTCCTACAAGAGAGAGATCTCTTAGCACTTGCAATAAAGACACACATACACACTCTCTCTCTCCAGGCAATAAAGGCAACACATGCATTCTCTTAGTACAAGCAGTGGAAGTCTTGTCTTTCTTTTCCTGATACCTTGGACTTGCTTGTGGTGTGGGCGTTGCATGTACTCACTCATATATGGACTTTAGATATGGATCAGGATGAGTGTCAGCCTACAACCCCAATGCCAGCGAGTCTAAGAAACAGGGATGTTCCCAAGAGAGATGCATGATACCCCAGAGAAGTAGAATGAGGCAAGATCTCCTGAGCAGATTCGGGACATTGGAGTAGGGGAGAAGGAACCAGGAAAAGGAGAGGGGGATAAGAGGAGGGGAGAAGAAGGCATGGGAGAGCAGGAAGGTTGAGTTGAGGTAAGAATGGAGAGCAGGATGAAAGATACCATAATAAATCGAATCATTATAGGCTTGAGGAAAAGAGCTGACACTAGTGAGATCTCCAGAGATCTACAAGGAAAAAAACCAACTGGCAAACTAAGCAATAGTGGAAAGACTACATTATTAGTCCCCTCCTTGATGATAAGGTTGATGACTACCTTATATGCCATCCTACAACCTTCATCCAGTGACTGATGGAAGCAGAGACAGACACCCACAGCTAAACACTGAACTGAACTCCTGGAACCCAGTGACAGAGATGGAGGAGTAATGAGCAAAGGGGTCAAGACCATGATTGTGAAACCCACAAAGACAGCTGACCAGATAATGGGGAGCTCTTGAACCCCAATCTGATGGCTGAGAAGCCAACAGTGGACTGATCCAGACTCCATGAATGTAGTGCCAGTGAGGAGGCCATAGAAATCACTGGGGCCTTGGGTTGTAGATCAGTGTTTATGATGGTGTATGAATGATCTTTGGGAGCCCATTCCAAATAGAGGGATTCTCTCTTAGCCTGAACACATGGGGAAGGGCCTAGGTCCTGCCCTGGATGAAATGACAGACTTTGGAGATCCCCCCAAGGAGGGCCTCACTCTCCCTGGGCAATGATTTGGGGATTGGGTGGGGTGCTGGGGGCAGGCTGGTGGAGGGACAAGGGAGGAGGGGTGGGAGAGGGAGCTGGGATTGACATGTGAAGCATTCATGTTTCTCATTTAAATAAAAATACATATTGAGGAAAAACAACAACAAAAAAAACAATAAAGGTGGAAATCTTGTTATGACTACACTTGGCCAAGTGATTCTTAAGCCCATAGGAACATTTTTCAGGAAGGAAGAATTTGGAGAGATGGACTAGAGAAGGCCCAGAATGTCCAAGTACAACTCAGTGAAGATTCTGATGAGAACATAATAAAAATGGCAATCTTGCCAAAAGCAGTCTATAGATTCAATGCAATCCCTATCAAAATTCCATCACAATTCTTCAAGGACCTGGAAAGAACATTAATCAACTTTATATGGAAAAACAAAAGGCCCAGGATAGCTAAAACATCCCTATATAATAAAGGAACTTCAGGAGGCATCACCATACCTGACTTCAAGCTCTATTATAGAGCTATAGTCCTGAAAACAGTTTGGTATTGGCACAAAAATAGGCAGGTAGACCAATGGAACCGAATCGAAAGCCCTAATTTTAACCCACACACCTATGAACACCTGATTTTTGACAAAGAAGCTAAAACTGTACAGTGGAAAAAAGAAAGCATCTTCAACAAATGGTGCTGGCATAACTGGGTACTGGTATGCAAAAGACTGCAGATAGATCCATGTTTATCGCCTTGTACAAAACTTAAGTCCAAATGGATCAAAGATCTCAACATACATCCAGCCACACTGAAACTTTTAGAAGAGAAAGTGGGAGATACTCTTCAACGAGTTGGTACAGGAGACCACTTCCTAAACATAACACCAGTGGCACAGGCACTGAGATCGACAATTAACAAATGGGACCTTCTGAAACTAAAAAGCTTCTGTAAGGCAAAGGACACAGTCAAAAAGACAAAAAGGCAGGCCACAGAATGGGAAAAGATATTCACTAACCCTACATCTGACAGAGGGCTAATCTCCAAAATTTACAAAGAACTCAAGAAACAAGTCTCCAAAACACCAAAGGATCCACTTGAAAGGTGGGGTACAGAGCTAAATAGAGAATTCTCAGTAGAGGAGGCTAAAATGGCCAAGAGACACTTAAGAAAGTGCTCAACATCCTTAGCCATCAGGGAAATGCAAATCAAAACAACTCTGAGATACCATCTTACTCCTGTCAGAATGGCTAGAATCAAAAACACCGAAGACAATTTATGCTGGAGAGGATGTAGAGAGAGAGGAACACTCCTCCACTAATGGTGGGAATGCCGACTCATACAGCCTCTTTGGAAATCAGTATGGAGATTCCTCAGGAAAATGGGAATTAATCTACCACTAGACCCAGCAATTCCACTCTTAGGCATTTATCCAAATGAGGCAGGTTCATACAACAAGGGCATCTGCTCCACTATGTTCATAGCAGCATTGTTTGTAATAGCCAGAACCTGGAAGCAACCTAGATGCCCCTCAACTGAAGAGTGGATAGAGAAAATGTGGTACATTTACACAATGGAGTATTACTCAGCAGAAAAAAACAATGGAATCTTGAAATTCGCAGGGAAATGGATAGCACTGGAAGAAACCATCCTGAGTGAGGTAACCCAGTCGCAAAAAGACAAACATGGTATGTACTCACTCATATATGGATTCTAGATATGGATCAGGATAGTGCCAGTCTGCACTTCCACAGATAGAGAGTCTGGGAAACAGGAAAGAACCTAAAAATATGCATATATGCATAGTACCCAAGAGAAGAGGATGGAAACAAGATCCTCTGAATGGATGGGGAACACAGCGAGGGGTGGGGGGAAGTGGGACCTGGGAAGAATAGAGGGGGTAA
Source organism: Mesocricetus auratus (assembly GCF_017639785.1). NCBI lineage: Eukaryota > Metazoa > Chordata > Mammalia > Rodentia > Cricetidae > Mesocricetus > Mesocricetus auratus. The sequence goes on along the minus strand of NW_024429190.1, from coordinate 30,838,016 downwards.
AGAGGAAGGGAGTTGGTCATGGGGGAACAGGAAGTTGAGGGGGTGGGGGTAGAATAGGGGGAAGAGGGAATCACAGGATCGAAGACAGATCAGGCACCAGAGTGACCTCGAGTGATCTAAAGGTATAACATCAATTGGCAAGCTAAGCAATAGTGGAGGGACCACCTCGAATGCCCATTCCTGATAATGAACTTGATGTCTATAACCATCCGGGAGCCTTCATCCTGTGACTGATGGAAGCAGAGGCAAACACACAACTAAGCACTGAACTGAACCCAAGGAACCCAGTGACAGAGAGAGAGGAGTGATGAGCAAATTGGCAAAGAATGGGCTGGCAAAACCAGCAGAGACAGCTGATCTGAACAGGGAGTGCTCTTGGACCCCAGACCGACAGTGGGGAGGCCAGCATGGGACTGATCTGGACCCCCCAAATGTGAGTGTCAGTGAGAAGGCCTGGGCAACCTATGGGGCCCTGAGCTGTGGATCAGTGTCTATCCCTGGTATACAAACTGTCTTCATGTGCCTATAGCACAAAGAGAGATGCTCTCTCAGCCTGGACTCTTAGGGGAGTGCCTTGACCCTACCAAGAGTAAAATGACAGACTCTAGATATCCCCTATGTGGAAGGATTTGGCAATAGGGTGGGAGGGAGGGGGGGAAGGGGAGTGTGGGAGGAGGGGAGGGAGAGGGAACTGGGATTGACCTGTAAAACAAGCTATTTAAAATTAAAATAAAAAATGATAAAAAAAAGATTCTGATGAGAGCTCAAAAGACTGGAATGCCAATAAAATTCTGGATTGTGAAGACTCTACCTCCTAGCTTCCGAATGGGAACAAGGCTGTGTTATGAATTGAACTAGAGGCCATTCATATTACATGTGAGAAAAAGAGTAAAAGTCTGTTCACAGCGCTGAGTTTTGAATATCTGAGTGAGTGAGACTGATTTGAAAATCTGAGTGAGAGGGAATTTTAAGATGAATAGCATTCAAGCAGAGGCACAGCTGATGATGGCTTCACTTTGCTGCACTTACAGTCAGCATCAAGATGATAAAGCAGAGCAGAAAGGCATGGAAAAATGTACACTGTAGCCAAAGAAGGTATATTTAGCCATCAGGCAAAGAAACTACATTTTAAAATATTGTGGCCATTACAAAAGAAGCTTAGTAATTAAGACAGGAGGGAGGGGGAATTGGTATTGGTATATAAAATAAGATTGTTTCAAATTTAAATAAAATTTTATTTTAAAAAAATCGTAATCTAAGTGGGGCAGATCATTTACTGTTGAAGATGGCAAGAAAACTTGACACCATCAACATGGAGCTAGTTTTGCAGGCAGGAGGAATGTAAGAATTATAGTGTTATAGTTTTATTAAGGTATTTGAGAAAAGTCATTGAGGCTAGACAATATGTAGCAGGCTAAGATTTAATGCAAGAAGCTTCTGCAATGGCCATAGATGAAACTATAAGACTAAAACCTAAGATTCAATGAATATGGTAGAATATTCCAGGAACTTAGGATATCTGTGGAGGAAAGCTGTAGGCACAAAGTAGATCCAGGATATGGGAAAGCCCATGTGTACTACAAATATGGGGCTAACTATAAGCCTGTAAAAACTACACATCGAGATACAGGATTTATTGTTTGTCCGTCATATCTTCTTGTTTCTCTTTGGAACAAGAATGCTCACTGTACATTACTGTGACTAATCATTGAACATATATAACATTTTGTTAGATTTTGCAAGGTCTCAGAGTCAAGTGATTTCTTTGAATTTCAGAATAGAATTTGAACTTTGGAGTTTAGAATCACTTTTAAAACTTGTGGAACTCTTGAAGTTTATACAAATCAATTCTTGCGTTATGAGATGGCTATAAGGGCTTTGTGCAAGAGAGGTCAAATATTATGAGTTTTACTCTAAAGTTATATAACTGGTCATGAATTCATGACACTATTTTTGGAGGTTATGGAACTTTTAGGAGATGGAGTTTAGCTAGGAGAAATAGATCCTTGGGGAGGGAGTCTTTTGGGGGTGTACTATATTGGATTTATTTATTCTCTGCTTTCTATTTTCTTGTCTATTATGAGTTAGAAAGTCTTGACCATATTCTCCAAGTACCACAATATCAGATGTTCTATCATATCTTTCTTGTCACAATGGGCTAAAATTTACTAAACCAAGAACCAGAATCAAAAATTAATTCTTGAAATTTTTTCTTTTGGTCAGGTATTGTGGTTAGTGTCACTAGTCACAATGGTACAGGTGACTAACACATTTGGTTTATCTCATACAAATAAGTTAATTGAGCTCAGAATAAACTGGAAACCCCCAACAAGTATCATTTTGTTATTTAATAATCTGATATTGCATTTTGAGCACTGATTTATGCATGGAACCACCACAAGCTAAACACATCAAATCAATCAAGTATCCAAGCTTGGATAACTGCTGGTTTCAAGTTCAATAAATTTGAGAATCAGAGTTTACCCAGTGAACTATATCATGACCAAAAACCTGTAAAACAGAGCTCAATAAAACAAGTTCTAATGCTGGGATTCATTGAAAGGAGCTCATGATACAGATTCCTAGTTTAATTTTAGTATATTTATATCTAATTATCAGTCTTACCTTGGGCAATCACTTAAACTCTTTTTAACCGTAATTGGAAAAAGTTGCCTGTGATTATTTTATGGTCTCTTCCTTTTAGCTATGACTTTTTAAAAAAATTCAAATCCAGCGCGTTTCATCAGAACTAGATTAAGAGCAAGTGTGACCAGTATACCTTTGTTAAATTGGATTTTCTAATGATGGTCTCACCAGTATTAATCTCATAGCACATGCTCATCTTACAAAGTGATTTTGATAATACATTCAAAGGTGAGGCATCTTGTCTGTCCTCTCTAACATGAGCCTGCCTTCTCAACATATACAATATGGCAAAATTGCTTATCTGACTTCTGAGGTTAGATTATGAAAAGGAATAATATGTTTTTTTTCTTGAACCTGTTCTCTCTTTACTCCCATCTTTTTCCCCATGCTCCAACCTGCATTTGGGGTTCTTATCTGCTATGTAACTAGCTCTGTGTCTAACATCTGAGAAATTGTGAAATGACATCTCAAACACTCAACGATCAAGTTCACAGTATTCAAGTCTTCCCAGCTGCACAGATGTGAAACCAGATGTCACCATCATCAGACTGCCATATGAAAGACCTTGGGATCAGAACAGAGTTCCTTCTAAATTTACGACTCATAGAAATGTGAGATAATTTGTTATTATCTCATGACATTAAACAGTGAGGTGTCTTTTTGTACTGACTGTTGCTAGTCTAGTGCTCACCTAAGAATACTTCAGACATCACTGGATATGAAATGAGATGCAGAAAATTGCCTCTTCCAGAATGCCTTAGAGAATCTATGTGTATGAATGAGAATTTATGTCATATTAAAGCCACACCATTTTAGCATTATTAACATTTGAAAAATGCATTTCATATTTTTTAGAAAATAGTACTGTCAGAAGAGAGCACTGATAGATACAGAGAGCTTGCTAAGCACACCTACAACCGACAAATTCATTTTCAGAATACCTGTGTGAAAAGCAACAGCAATAGGAAAGCAGAGCACAGGGCAGCACAGCAAAGCAGAGTTTCATATCCCTGTGATGTATGTTATCAGCTCTCACAGCCTGATAACACCCAACCCTGGGACACTGCTGAATAAAGGTTCTAGTATGCCAACAATAACTTAGGCGTTGGATCAAAGCCATAGTGGTGGCTTCCATAAAAGTTCATTCAAGAGAGGACATCTCCACAGTGACAGATGGTGTGTTTATCAAAGTCAACCACTCTTATCTTTGTAGCAGTTCCTAGGTTTCACCTTATCCATGTGTCTTGTAGTTCTGGTGTATAGATGGTACATGCCTTTCTGTCCTGTTGGTAGACCTTTCCTGCGCAATCCCTAGAAGACATACCATGTCTTGTGTTGGAAGAGAAGCATTAATATGAGTCTTATGTAGAGATTAGACTCTTGCTTCTGGTCTCTGTTTTAAGAGTGACACATCACAGACAGCAGTTTTTTCCTTTAGCTTAAAGTTTAGTTGAGAAGATGGACAAGAGTGAAATTATAGTTGGTGGAGAAGCCTACCTATGGTTTAAACAAGGAAGGGTAACACTAAGCTTGGGGGATAATCATTAGTCCAGAAAGCTTATCCACTACATATATGTAAATGGTCATTAATAGCTGTCATGAATATGTAAGTTTTGGATTATGGAAATGTTCACTGCATTATGATAGAACATTTGGCTGAGGGAGTATAGTATATCATATGCAAAGTCTATGGCTCTATCTCCTGTGCTCATAATAATAAAGGAAGAAAGAAAGGAAGATCAAGTTTATATGAGGGAATCATATGTAAAGTTCAGTAACAGGGGTTATGTAACTGTGCACTGGGTAATTTAGATAGTAATGCAAATAATCCCACAATATATACATAATTTGTAATTGCAAGCTTTTATTGACTTTCATATTTTATGCAAAAGCCAGTGGACTCAGTTTAACATACACTTCCAGATTTAGCAATGCCTTTTAGGGATAATACAATAAGTAACTGGAGGAAACCATTAACAATATGTTTCAGATAGATAAAGATAAAAGTTTGACTGGGAAGATGGGTTCATTGAATAGGAATCCTTGCTATGAATGCATGGGGCTTGAGTTTGAATCTCTGTCATCCATGTAAAAGGTCAGGCATGGCCAGGTACTTTCTGACAATATCAGTGCTGAAAATGGAGTTGGGAGATAAACAGGAGAATGTTTGGGGGCTTCTGGGCCACCAGGCTTGTGTTAGTTTCAGTAAGAGACTATTTCAAGATGGAGAGTGGTAGAACAGAAAATTGAGTATTCTCTTCTAGCTTCCCTCAACCCACCCCTTTCACATACATGCAAAAACCCTACACACTCACACACGTATAACATTGTTAACATACACAAATAAATAAACATAAAAGTAAAAATCATAAAGAGATACGTTATTAGTAAGAGCTAGTTTTAAGAAACTCAAACCTGTACACCACCTCTTATTTTAATCACATTCTTAGAGCTAAGTCCTACAGGAAACATTGGAGACTGAGAATGGGAAAGATGCTTTATATGAGAAATAAGATGCTATCTTCAGAAGAAGGGTGAAGTCTAGTTGAAGGTAAAAACTCATATGTAAGAATTAACCTCAAAAAGTATGTTTGATACAACATAGAAGTTTGCTAGACTGCAGGAAGACTGAAACACAGGGAATTTTGTCAATTTGGGGCCAGACTTGAGCTGTTGAAGATCATAAGGAGACTGCAGCTGCACCTTGTTCACAAGGGACAGACACTCCGTGAAAGAAGAGGAAATTCCAACAGCTGCTTTACATTGCCAGGCTGAAACAAAGACCAGTACTTATGAACATGGAGGCAAAACTGTAGCTCAAAACTGCCTTTGGTACCATGTCTACTAGGGTCCTGGAATCTAACTACTCCTCAAGACCTTGCTATTCCAGATGAGTACAGGAAGGACTATCTGGCTGTCCGGGAGCAAACAGCATCAGGAGGTAAGGAGCCTCCTCCCAAATCATTTGTCAGACATTACTTTGTGTATAGGATTTGGTGCCTTTTTCTTTATTTAAAAAATAAAATCAAATGTGTAAAAAGCCTCTAACTGCAGTCTCCCAGGTGTCTTTTGCAGCCTCAAGCCCCTTTATTTAGTCTATTGTTCTCTTAATTGTTACTTCAAAACAATTAGTTGGGGATTCATATGCAAATGAATGCAAATAGAGGGGCTTAATATAAGAGATTTTCACCACTGGTTAATTTCTACTTTTGGGTCTACTGATAAGATCTATTGAGCTGATTTTTTTCTTTTGGTACCCTACTCTATGGGGAATAAAAAAGATAGGGTGCTGTGAAAGCTACATCAAAAGTATTGCCATTGTTAAGATCATTGTTACTTGGAAATATGTTTTAATTGTTTTCTCCATTGTCTGTATTGCCCTCTGCCACAGAGAGTGCAATGTAGACACAGAGCAAGTTCCCAAAAGTGCTGGAGTATTATAATCAATATGGGAATGGGCTGGGAAAGGGAAGGGGTGAGCAATACAAAAAGAAATGAGAATTGATTGATTAATTCCTTTATTGGAACTGTGTTGCTATGCTAGATTAGAGACACTTGCTATGCCTTTGATAATCTACTGTGAAGGTGCATCTTCCATCCCCTTAAATTTCAGCTGGGTAAATGATTTGTTTGACCAAGAAGTAAGTGAAGTTCAAGTAACTTTCTGAGACTTCTTATAAGGTTCAGTTACAAGGAGCCTTACAGATTTTACTGAACTCAAATGATGTTCTTTCTGGTACTCAGTCACTCTGTTATAATGACATCTAAACAGCCTTGATATTGTTGATCCAGAGTCACAGCCAGGTTACCTCAACAAAGAAACATTAGGCTACGATTCCAGCTGACATGTAATATCAACTTGCTGACCATGGTAGTCAACCATCTTGGAGCTCTGTCCTTTGGATCCAGACACAGTGTCACAGAGAAAAGACTCTTAGAACTCCTCTAATTCCTCATCCCCAATATTATACTCTATGTAAATTGCTTTATGATACTGAAGTTTGGGAATAGTGTTGCACCTGTGCCATGAACAAGTCCGAGGTATAGGAAAATGAAAAACAAGACGTCCAACCGCTAGTGCTAAGAGAATGTGTCTGCTGCCTTTATTGCCAGGAGAATGTGGTGTGTCTTTATTGCAAGTGCTAAGAGGTCTCTCTCTATCTCTGTCTCTGTCTCTCATAGAGAGGGAGAAGGCTTGTATACAGGCTAACAGGACAGTGGAATAACCCCTGGTAGAAGGAATTGTGTTTCCCTCGTGCTAGATGTTGATGTCAGTGAGGCAATGTGGGGGCAGTAAGCCAGGGCTAGAAAATAGGGTGCACCTGTGGCTATCAGCTGAAAAACAACTCAGAGACCCTGTGGGGGCTAGGACCCAACAGAATAGTTCTTCATTTATCAACCGTGTGATGGTTAATCTTGATGTCTCAATCAATAGGGTTTAGAATCACTATGGAAACCAGTGTCTGGGTATGATTGTGAAGAATTACTTAGATTAAGTGAATTGAGGTGGTAGACCTACCATAAATATGAATGGGAGCATCCCATAGGTTGAGGGTCATGACCAAATAAAAAGCAGACAGCAACCTGAGCGCCAATATTGCTTTCTCCTTTTCCCAAATACAAATGCAATGTTCTCATCTGCCTGGTGCTCTCCCCACCATGCTGTCTCCACTGCAATAGACTACAACCTCAAACTGAACCAGGATGAACTTCTCCTTCCTTGATGCTGTTGTCATTTTTTATTTTGGTTTTCCTGAATGGTAAATAACTGATACAACAGGTAATAAACACACTGTCTATGAATGTAAATAGACATACACAACCCAGCTTCCCCTTTGGAAGGTAGTTCCAGTATGTGAAAAACTTCCTTTGGAAGGCTGAAGGTAGGATTTGTTCATAGCAGACAGTTTAACACAAGACATTATTAAATTTCTCCCATATTTAAACTTAGCTTGTTCTGTTGCTGTTCCCAGGTAGAAGGCCTGGAGGCAGGGGAGGAGCCTGTTGCTGAGATGACTGTGCCTTTCCAGCCTCCAGTGTCCTCAGTGAAACCTACAGATGCCTCCTTGAGTAATCTGTATATAATTCAGAAAGAGGGCAGATCTCTTAGATTTGAAAACAGGAAGTAAAACTCATCCATCTTCTCCTGATGGTTAAACAGGCTATTATTAGCAGGCCCCATGATTTAATAGGCCTGGGATGGAAAGGCACATGTTGACAATTAAACACTCCAGAGTTCCATTCCAAGCCCAGTGTTCTCTAGCAGCACTCCTAAGGTTTGTTTGCTTTGAAAACACTCCTCTCATGTTCTCTGAAGTGCATTCAGGCATCGCAGAAACTTTTGGTGAAAAAAATTTTGTTTGTTAAACTACAGCTCTACTGTTCATTCTGGTGGCCAGTTACATGGAATTATAAGTCATAAAATGACTTCATAAACTCACACGTGAAGTTGGAAAAGAAACTCAATCACAGCAAGTGTGAATTGTGAGTGAATGGGTTAGAGGAATAACATTTTTCATAAAAAGTCCTCTTAAACTGCTAATTTCTGAATTGGTGATATTTAATGGTTGAGTTTTGGGAGAGAAGTTAAGTCATGAGAATGGAGCTCATAGGAAATAATTTATACCTTTATGTGAGACCCTGGGTTCTTTTCTTCCTTTGTCTTTCACTTGGGAAAATTGGGAAGGAACCCTGGTACCCTGATCTTGGAATTTACAGTCTGCAGAACTTGAAGAAATCCTTCTGTTTAAGCCATATAGTCCACAGTAGTCTTTAATAGTACCTTGATAGGTTTTGAATCTGGGATGTACCCTCAAAACCTATGCTTTGGGGCCAAGGTTGCCAAGTAATGGGCTTTGGGGAAGTGAATGCCTGTATGATCTAATGGTTTCCGAATGTGACAGCCTTATTGGAAGATGTGAAAAGTAGGAAGTGGGCTCTGAAGGAAGCAGGTCAGGGGGTTTGTGTCTTGTGAAATTACATCTTATCCCTTGTCCTTTTTGTCTCTGTCCTCACTGCTGGGAAGTCAGCAGTTATCAAGGGTCCTTAGCTTATTCTTCTTCCTTCTCAACACAGACCCAGAGCAGGTATTGACACCTCTAAGATCCTGCTCCAAAATAAATCATTCTTCCTTTTACATTGTTTATGACAGATACAAGTCAAAGCGATAGAAAAACTGATCAACTCACAGCCTACGTGGACTAACACCACATTCTTTTGATGGCTTAATTTGACCATTTACTAGTGAAAGTGTGTTAGGTGCAAAGTTAGTAGAGTTTATTTGCTCTACAGATTTCATTGTTTCGGTTTGTTTCTGTTAGAAACTGTCTTAGGAACTCCAAGGGTTGCTGAGTTGGTTGAGAAGATGCTCAGCATTCACAAAGCTGTGGATTCCAGCCCCGGTCCTCATCAAATCTGAGTGTGGTGGGACACACCTGTAATCCCAGAATTCAGTGGCAGAGGGAAGGAGATAAGAACTTCACTGTTATCCTCAGCTACACAGTCAGATTTTTCAGTCACTTTGTGATACAAGAGACTCTCTCTAAAAATAATTAATTAAACCAATAAACTGGCTTATAAACTGGTTAAATTACTAGAAGATTTTGAGTTTTTTGGTCTTAGACAGAAGCATTGCTCAGTCTTCTACATTTTCAGTATTTCTTCATAACTTTATAAAACTATTGTTATTTGAATAATAGGAAATGATCATTTTGATCATGAGATATTTGTTAATCACATTGCTTGTGGAAGTATAAGTGTATTTGATGTGCTCGTCAAGCGGGACACACTCAGCTTAGTGATCAGGGTGGGTAAGAAGGTCTTTATGAGGATTTGTATTTCTATTGCAAAGCTTAGTGGAACCTGGACTTAAATCCAGTGCCATGTAATGTCCAAGCCTGCCATCTTCAGGTATTTGCCCCCAAATATTTCTGCTAATAACTATATTCAGCTTTAAGAGACTAACAGAAGTATTTTTTGTCTTATTTTGTTCCTTAAGACAATTCACACTTCATAGCTCAGGCTTCCCTGCAATTTACTATATAGTCCATGTTGACTTCAAACTCAGGTTCTGCTTGCCTCAGCTACCCAGTTGCTGAGATAACAGTCCCGGTCAATTATGCCTGGCTACACAGAGAATTAAGAAATCAAATATGCATATATATATCATATATAGATAACCTAAATATGTAATTATGTGTGTGGTGTGAATGTATATATATATACATACATACATACATACATATATATATATATATATATATATATATATATATGTGAGCATGCTCTCTGCCTGTGGGTAGAAGTTAGTACAATTCAGAAGTCACCTGTTGTCTCCTTTTGTTATATGGGTCCCGGGGACTGAACTCAAGTCCTCATTCTTGGAGACAAGCACCTGTACCTCCTTATCCATCTAAACAGCCCCAAGGTGGGGACTTTTAAAGCAGAGTTTATTTTCAAATATGGTTTCACCAAAACAAAACATTTCAAAACTGAAGGCTGTGAAGGCAGCATGCTCAGCAGGAAGGTTGTTCTACATGGGATAGTGCTGTGGGATTGATCTCCTGGGTGATATTTTTCCATTCTCAGCTTGGAATAGGCTTCAAGGGAGGCTTCAACTACAGTACAGGAAAAGAAAATAAAGCAGTCCTCCAGGAAAAACATCCTCTTTGCTCTTTTGAGATGAGCCTGCTGCCAGGGACTTTTCTGGACATGGTTGTCTGTTCAGAGAAGGCACTTTCTTTATTTTGTGAGAGAATTGCCATCTGGATTTGGCAATGGTGGGTTGTTCTGTGTTTTGAGAGTGGCAAAGTCAGATACCCCTCCCAGGATCTGTGTTCATTGTTCTGAGAATCAACACGGTGACCTCTCTTTTAATCAATGGAAGAATCTATCCCTATTTCCCGGGAGGGTGTACCTTGAAATTTTTGACCCAATAGGAGCCTCAGCTCAGGCCAAGTGAGCCTTGTTACTATTCTCTGTGCTATAATGTATTTGATGTTCGCACCCTAAATTCATATGTTGAAGTCATCCCTTCCACTGAGATGCTAGGAAATGGAACCATGGGGAGATGATCAGTCCTGAAGGTGTGGCCTCATGATTAGGACTGAAGGAGATTTGTGCCCTTGATAAAGCAGTCAAGGAGACTACTCTCTGGTTAAATGTACAGTGTATTTTTCAGCAATCCAGATATCTGTATGCTGGTTACTCTTGAACATTGAGTACAGTTTTCTTGTTGCTTATTCTCCTAAGCCCAGCTCTAATAATCTAGCAATCTCAGAGTTGCATGTTTGGGAAAATGTGCCTCACTGATGAGAACTCCTGAGTGATTGTAGCTTTGATGTTCCTGTGGACTTAGCTTTGCATTACTTTGGAAATGACTGATGTTGATGCCTTAGACAGTCTCAGCACCAACTCTTTTCTTTCCTTTCCTTCGGCTGCCATGACTTGTGTCCGTATTCACTTGTGCCTTAAGTATTTCCTCAAGAAAGTATTTTAATTCTTCTGCTTTTGGTTATTAAAAAGGCTCTTTGGTCATCCAGCACACATTCTCTGTTTCCTCACTAGTGACACGAATACATCAGGTAGTCCTTTTAACAGGCAGGCTGTCTGGCCTCCTTGAGGACCTGCTGTTTCAGAGACCGGTGGAGACACCAGAAGTATGTGCTTTTGCAAACCCCAAGGGTTTCTGAGGCATCAGGCCTTTTCAGAACCAGAGCAAATTTCAGAAATCTCAACAAATACATAAAAACGCAAGTAATTTTTCCTCAACACGTGGATCTGGAATCCTTGATATTTTCATATCTGTGGTGGTCTGTATTTATTACTTTAAGTGGGCATCAGAAGACACTAGCACATTGGATTTTTTAAATAACAGAAAGTCTTTGTGTCACTGAAGTGTGGGCAGTATGGGATCTGACTGGGACCTTTGAGAGGAAATCTTTTCTTGGCCTTGGTGTAATATTCTAGTGTTTGGCTGTCAGTACATAGTATTTTTAATTTGTGGCAGTATACTTCCAGTCTTCATGTGGTATTCTCCCTAGGACTCTGTGTACAAATTCACCATTTTTACAATAACTACAGTCATATTTTATTAGGGCATACCCAAATGACCTCATTCGAACACTATTTCTTTAATAAAGACCCTGTTATCAAAAAGGTCATCAATTTTGAGTTGTTAGGGGTTAGAACTCCAATATAGATTTTTAGGGGGGATGGGAGCTGTAAACTATGCCTTGATTGAATCTGTTTTCCATTCCAGGTAGTGCTGATCAACGCTCAAAGGCTTGTAGCTTATGATACAAAAATGAAAACATTAGAAGAATATTCATTTATATTTTATTATTTACTAGCATGCCAAATTTAGTAAAAGCAGAAGACAAGGATCTCAGATGGCAGGAGACTCTAGAGTTTGATGTGCTCCTCTGCCTGGACCTCTGTTACAATACACCACAGACTGAAGAGCAAGCACAAGACCATCTCTTTCTCACAGCCCTGGAGACTCTGAGTTGAGATCAAGGTGTCTGTCTGGGGAGGTGGTCTTCTTTGGGATATAGCTAGCTTCCTTTTCACCATGTTCTCAGGACCTCCTCTTTGTATGAGAAAGGAGTCTTATATGTCTTCTTACAAAGCCATTATTACCATCTGAAGGTCCCCACCATTGTGATCCTTTAAAACTTCGCAAGTCACCTCCAAATATCATTATATTGGGACTTAAGAATTAACATAATAAGTTGTGGCAGAACCAAGCCCTTTCCTCCTGTGTTAAGACTTAGCGTGACATCCACTAATAGGAGATGGGCTCCAACAAGTTAGCTCATGCACCAAGGATGTCGACTCGAATGGGATCCCTTACTTGTTGGGAAGAGTGGATTGGGAATGGGCTGGGGGGGTAGGCAAGGGAGGGCAGGAGGAGGGATGGGGGGAGAACTTTGGTTGGAATGTAAAATTAATTAAAAAATAAATAAATAGAAAAGAAATAATAATTAAATGTATGACATTGGATGAGGGAGGAAGTCTAACAGTCACTCAAAGATAACGAGCTGAGATATTGAATCTGGTGTGGATCCATACAATCTGAATCTTTGCAACTTTTAAGAGGCTCTTAAATTAGCAATGTTTAGTGGTGAAACAATTGTCTTGGACCTGTATTTCTGCAAAAATTCCAGAAATTTTGGTTATTTGCTTATTTTTATTTTTAAACTAGATCACATTTCAAAGACCAGGTTGAACCTGAATTTATGATCCTTCTAAGTGCTAGGATTACAGATATTGCTTTGAGTATAATCTAAACATAGCATTTTTTATTAATTAACATGGGAGGTACCATCCAATGAGTCAAAAATATAATATTTTACTCCATTTTTCTGCTTGTTTCATGTCTGTCTTCCCAGACTATCTCCTTTGTGAGTTGTGGCAGGGGACATAGTCCACGCAGAGAGTCCTTCTCAGAGTCTCCCCAGTGGGGCTACTTCCTAAGTCTTTCACAAACACAAGCTAAATAGACAGAAAATCTTGGATCCTTCAACATGCAAATTTAAAACACAAATCAATACATGTAGATTATTAATTCTCCTAAAATTAGTACAGAGATTTGATGAACACATTTGGGAATTATTTTATGGCATCTGAACTCAGAGTCTACATCCTGAGCCTGGGCTGGCCAGACACAAAGGCAGCCTGTTTAGCCATTTATTTCTCTCTGCTGTGTCCCCCATGTATACATAACTCTGGTTCCTCCTCAAAATGGCTGCAATGCAACAGACCACATAATACGAAAAAACCTTATTCTAGTGTTGCCCTTAGATGTGTTAGGATTTTGAAAGGGATCAAAAGATATTTTCTTCTCATATAGTTAAATCTGCAGAAGCTGAAAGTAGGCCATCTCAAGGCCCTAGCCATCCTTTCCATTTAATCCTTTGCCATTTGGTGGCACAATATTAAAAGAAATGCTATTTGGAATATAAGCATTCTAGGAAGTCTAACACAAATGTAATGATCTGAAAGTCACAGTGCCCCACCCCCAAATCAGAGAGAAAACACTCTGCTGCTAAGTTCTGGAAAATACGTTTCCTATCGCTCTAGCCATTACAGGATTTTTCTATTAAGCTTAGCACACCCTGATTTGTTTGGAGATAAATTCCACCCCCAGCATTTCTTTAATAATCCTTTTATACTTTCTTCTTATCTCTTTTCTTGCTGCTATTGTTTGATAGTGCCACTTAAACAGGTCTTTCCACAAGGTTACTCAAATTAAACATTAGCTAGCTCAGAAAGAAGCTACAGAAAACTACTGACACGATCTAGCCAGATAATCATCCACCCACCAAACTTTGAAGATTTCTTCATTTCTGTCTTGATTGTTTTAAGGCAAGGCACTTTTAGAGACCATCTTGCCTAGCTCTTTGTTATTTTCTCAGATATTAGGATTTCTGGTGCCAAAGGACCATGTTGTACTGATAATTGGCTCGATTTCACTCTGTTTTGATAATAGTAAATTTGCTTAAGGTTATGTACCCTGGAGTGTAAAACTGCCCTTAGAATCATTTCCCTTGAATTGAACAATGGCAAAAAGGAGTAATCTTTCTTTTGTCTGAAGCCCTTGAGGTAAGGAAAAACCTCATAGTCAAACCAAATACAGGAAACTATGCAGGAAAGTAATCCACTTAAGATAGGTCTTTTTTGATGTTGTCATGTGATGTTATTTTGTTTCTTGTTTATTTAAGCAAACATGAAAGTGAGAATTTAGTTTGTAAGAAAGGGTCTTATACGAAATGCTGATGAACCTATCATTTTGATCAATTTTGACACAAATAAGGCTCCTATGATATTTGGTAACTGAGCAGGTGGTTCACTCTGTTTTTTTTCCCTGTGTAACATTCGACATCCCTGCTAAAGAAAGCAAGAGGAGCCTAGATTGAGCATCAAAGATATGCACTGAAAATTTTCAACAATGGGAGTTTTAAAAGACAGGTGATTTAGACAATTGAGCCATGGAACCTCCTCAACAATGGGGGTTTTAACATCTAAATAATTAAGAACCCCACACCTCATTTACACACAAACACACACACACACACACACACACACACACACAGCCCACACACTGATAAGCAAAAAAACCCTATAACATTTATCAGAAGTAAAGTAGATATCCCTAAAATTTAAAGTTCTATAGAATATAAAATAAAATAACTCATAAAACACAATATACATGTTAAGTCATAGTATAACTAGAGAAACAAATAATTTATTCTAGAGCAGAATTATCTAATAGCATATTACCACTTAAAGCTTTGCTACTATTTGTTCATGTTGATCTATATTTAATGTAGGTTCCTCTGGAATACATAGCAAGGAACATTTATATTAGTAAGGGAAAATGCAGAACTGACAGTGCCAACCTGTCTGTGGGTAATCAGTTTTCAAATCATTTGAAATGATAGGGAAATAAAGTACTGTGGGGAGGGGAGTAGAAGTGGGTGGGATGGTTATATGGGTACGTGTGGGGTTGATGTATGTGTATGAGTGTGTGTGTATGTTTGTGTGTGTGTGTGTGTGTGTGTGTGTGTGTGTAAAAGCAGTCACAATAAAGATGTCAGAAGGAAGAAGAAAGTGTCTCATGCTTCCAGGTGCTAGAACCCCCTGTAGTGGAGGGCTTAGGAGAGAACAATTCTATTCTATTTTCTTTAGAACTACTGTCTTTGTCAGCATAAGACTGTCTACCACTGCAAGATGATGTTGGTGGTTTCTCCAGCAAAAATACTATTTATAATTAGAAGTCATTTTTATGTGTTTTCCCTTGTATAACTCTCTGCAGACCTCCAAACTTTGTTAGACATAGTCAACTCCCCACAAGCCATGATGCTTAGAACATTCTTGGAAGTGACCCAGACTGGCAGGAATCTCCTGCCAGAACCCACTTTCCCATTCCTCCAGCTTTCTACTCTTGAAATGAAAGGAAAGTCTTAATGTTTTTAACTTCCAAGGTGATTATGAATTAGCATAGTACAGTATAGAATAGAGCAAAAATAAATAAGATATGAAGACTAAAAGATGTGTTAACTTTAAAAAATGTATATTTTAAAGGAGAGCAAAAATATGGATATATGCAGAAATAATTTAAAATATAACAACTGAGGGTTTTCTGGACTAGAGAAGAACAAAAGAAATCAAAGTTTGGTGCTGACAGTTCTATAAGAAAAATAGATTAGCCAGGTGTTAAAGACACATGTGTTTAATCCCAGCACACATAGGCAGATGTGCAGACATAGGCAGATCTCTGTCGAAGCCAGCCTGGTCTACAGAGCAAGTGCCAGGATTAGTCTTCAAAGTTACACAGAGAAACCCTGTCTCAAAAAGAAGAATAGGTGTCCTTAAGTGAAAGCTAAGAATAAAAATGACAAAAATTGTTAATACTTTCCAGATAAAATTAGCAGGTGGTTTAACATTAAGATTTTCTAATATCATACAAAGGAAACGAGTGAGGAAATATTTTCAAAGTGATGAAAAGTTAAAAATACAGTTTAAATTTTTAATAAGATACGGAATTATTTAAATGCAAATGGACAAATAATGATGTTTGAACTCATTTTATCTTATGTACCCTTTGTTGAGAATATTTTTTTGGAGAAAGTTCACAAGGGAAAGAAAAACAGTTCTTGGAGAACACACATATCAACACAGAGATTTTATGTGTATGAATAAGAAGCATGTGTGAATATGAACATGATATATGGAATAAAATATTTTTAGTCAAGCTTACTGTCTGAAGAATCAAATATTTTATGTAAATACCTATATGTATGCATATATGTATACACACATATATTATAGAAGGAAAGTGTGACAGTATAGGTCTGACATACATTATTTTGGCATAGGCATTTGTCTTTAGAAGTTCACTGTTAAGTGATTCCATCATTGAGAAAACATAATATACTCACACACAGAAACTTTGAAAGGAGGGTAAACCACTCCATTCTTGATATAGTCAGTAGATCTGGAAGACAAAAATATATGAAGCTGTTGCTACAGTAGTATGGCATATATGCTTTATGATAAAAGTATTGTTTTATAAGTAGAAGAAATCCATTCTTTTAAAGAAAAGCACTTTAATGTTAAGTATATTAACAATATTGTCACATACTAAGGATAAAGCTCTAGGCATCATTGATTAAAGTACTCTTCATTTTTGAGATTATAATATGATTATAACATTTTTCCTTTTTCTCTTTCTATCTACCAACATACCCTTCCCTTTTCTCCTGATCAAAGGCCTTTTTTTCAGTTATTGTATGCCAACATGTACAATATACATGTATTTCTAAATGTAAGAGCATCTCTTTTACTCCCGGATTTCCCCTTTTGCCTATAGTTTTTTGTGTAGGTTTGAGATCTTGAGGTCTTTTCTGCATCCAGTTTGCCATATTCATTGGTATTTTCCTTGCTGAACTCCACATGTTGACATTCATATTGGTGAAACTTTACAGGTGTAGGTTCTGATGCTACTAGGAGACAATCTCATAGCAAACTACCTGATCCTTTGGCTTTTAGAATATTTCTACCCACTCTTCCACAATCATCCCTTAAGTATGGAAGTTCTTTATAGATGTGTCCACTGAGACTGGGTTTCACAGCCTGCATTGGTTATGACTGCAATATAAACACACTACCTTACACTATGAAGTTATAATGGCTACTTCAGTTCCAAAAATTTTCTTTTTGAGGGAGGGTTTCATGTACTTCAAGCTCATCTTGAACTGAAGTGACTTTGAACTTCTTATTGTCCTACTTCTACTTCAAAGTTTCTGTGTGTGAGTATATTATGTTTTCTCAATGATGAAATCACTTAACAGTGAACTTCTAAGGACAAATGCCTATGCCAAAATAATGTATATCAGACCTATACTGTCACCCTTTCCTTCTATAATTATAGGTGCCTGTCAATAGACTCTAATATATGGGTCATGGCAAGCATTCTATCAACTTAGTTAAGATACCTAGCCTTCCTTATACATTTTTGGGAACAGTATTGTATATATAGTTTGCTGTTGACTGAAAAGCCATATTTTTAGAGGATGCATAAACTATAAACATATGGGGGGAGGTTTAGTTACTAATAACTTCAGGTCATATTTCAATAGATATTTATAAATAACTGAAGGCAACAGAGAGAATATACAGATAGGAGAATCGTCATAGAAGCTGTGATGGATAGAGCATTGAATCCCCAAGCAAGTGTATTCCTGAAGAGAAAACTAATAAACATACAACTTTAAAAGTTGTGTGAAACACAAAGAAGGTCAAGGAAGCAAGGACAAGCCCAACCTAATCTTAGTTGGAACCGGAGAACGGCATGGTTTGCAATCCCCATGAGTGCATCTTCCAAAACGTTTTATTCAATACTGGGTCTGATAGGGTCAACATTCCAGGTGCTCAATGGATATTTAATGACTAGTAGAAAACATTGCCAAAATTTAGCTTTTGAAAGGATTCATATGGTAAAGTTTGCTTTGGCAAGACTGATAATGAAATGAAGGCAATATGAATATACTAATTAATAGCATACTGAATTCAAAAAACACATTAAAATACACATGCAAGTGAAAATGAAAATTTATAGCCAAACTAAAATTTTGAATACGTTTGAAAAATAGAAAGAGCAAAATTGTATTAAAATATAAAGTCTACAATTAAAGAAAGAAGAAAATCTGAATAGAGTAATAGTAATTAGAATAACTGAAATAATGTACCCCGGGTCTCCTCCAAAGTTGGCTCATATAGAGACTATTGTGTAGTTGAGTTCTCCAGACTTAGAAGAAATAGGTGCTTCTGCTTTATGAAAGACTTCAAAAAACAGAGAGAGAGAGAGACAGAGAGAGAGACAGAGACAGAGACAGAGATAGAGACAGAGTTCATGTTTGAAGAAGCTAGACCTGGAAAGGACAATACTCAACTTTATATGAAAAAAAACCCAGGATAGACTAAACAATCCTGCACAATAAAGGAACTTCAGGAGGCATCATCATCCTTCACGTCAAGCTCTATTATAGAGCTATAGTAATGAAAACATCTTGGTATAGACACAAAAACAGACTGATAGAAAAATGGAATCAAATTGAAGACCCTGATATTAACCCACAGACCTATGAACACCTCATCTTTGACAAAAAGCTAAAACTATACAATGGAAAAAAGAGAGCCTCTTCAACAAATGGTGTTGACATAACTGGATGCAGACATGTAGAAGATTGGATATAGATCCATATCTATTGCCATGTACACAAAACTTAAGTCGAAATGGATCAAAGACCTCAACATAAATCCAGCCACACCAAACATCTTGGAAGAGAAAGTGGGAGATACTCTTGAATGAATTGGCACAGAAGACCAATTCCTGAACATAAAACCACTAACACAGACACTGAGATTGACAATTAATGAATGGGACCTTCTGAAACTGAGAAGCTTCTGTAAGGCAAAAGACACAGTCAACAAGAAAAATATGGTAGGCCTGAGAATGGTAAAAGATATTCATCAACCCCACATCAAACAGAGGACTGATCTCCAAAATATACAAAGAATTCAAGAAGCTAGTCACCTAAACACCAAATAATTCAATTAAAATGTAAGGTACAGAACTAAACAGAATTCTCGATAGAGGAATCTAAAACGGCCTAAAGACACTAAAGAAATTGCTCAACATCCTTAGCCATCCAGGAAATACAAATTAAAACATCTCTGAGATATCAACTAAAATCAAAAACACCAAAGACAGTTTATGCTGGGGAGGATGTGGAGAAAGGGGAACACTTTTCAATTGCTGGTGAGACTGCAAACATGTACAGCCACTTTGGAAATCAGTATAGTGATTTCTCCAGACAATGGGAACTGGTATACCTCAAGATCTAACCATTTTACTCTTAGGCATATACCCAAAGGATGCACATTCATACAACAAGGACATCTGCTCAAAAATGTTCATAGCAGCCTTATTTGTAATAGCCAGAACCTGGAAGCAACCTAGATATCCCTCAACTGAAAAATGGATACAGAAAATGTGGTACATTTACACAAAGGAGCACTACTTGGTGGAAAAAATGGAATATTGAAAATTTTCAGCAAAACGGATCAAACTAGAAGAAACCCTCCTGAGTGAGGTAGCCTAGTCACAGAAAGACAAACATGGTATGTACTCACTCCTATATGGATATTAGGCATAGAAGAAAGGATTTCTAACCTATAATCCACACCTCCAGAGAAGCTAGGAAACAAGGAGGACTGTAGAAGAGATATACATGGTCCCCCAGTGAATTGGAAAAGACAAGAGTCCCTGTACATTTTGGGAGAATGGGGGGAGGGGAGGGGAGCAGGAGGAGGAGGAGGTGAGAGGGCAGGCAGGAGAACATGAGGGATCAGGAAGATTGAGTGGGGAGAGAAATAAAGGAGACCAAGAAAAGAGACACATCAGTAAAGGGAGCCATTAAAGGATTAAAGAGCAATATGTCTCTAGGTAATTGCACAGAGATCCACAAGGATGACTCCATCTAGGAACCTAAGCAATAGTGGAGAGGCTACCTTAAATGCTCTTCTCCTACAATAAGTATGATGACTACCTTAAATGCCATCCTAGAACCCTTATCCAGTAGCTATTGGAAGCAGAAGCACAGATCCACAGCTAAGCAATGAGCCAAACTCCTGAATCTATTTTCAGAGAGGAAGGAATGACCATCAAAGGGGTCAAGACCATACTGGGAAAACCCAGAGAAAGAGCTGACCTGAGAAAGTAGGAACTCATGGACCCCAGTTTGGAAGCTGGGAACCAACATAGAACCAAACCAGTGTCCCTGAACATGGGTGTCAGCTAGGAACACTGGGCAATCTATGGGGCCTCTGGCAGTGGAACCAGTATGTATCCCTAGTGTAGGAATGGACTTCAGAGGTCTTTTGCCCAAGGAAAGATACTCTCTTAGCCTAGAGACACTGGGGAGGGCCTAAGCACTGCCCCAAATGATTTGATAGATTTTGATGTTCAGTCATGGAAGGCCCCACCCTCCCTGGGGAGTGGATGGGGGATTGGATAGGAGTGTTGTTGGGGGCATGGGAGAACGGGAGGGCAAGGGAACTGGGATTGATATGTAAAATAAGATTGTTTCTAATTTAAATAAAATTTATTAAAAAATTAAAAAATAAATTTGAGAACTAGAATACAAAATGATTATAGATCAATTTTACCTAACACAACGTAAAGGATTAATAATGGGACATTAAAAATAAATACTGCCTTAAATAGATGTGGTACTCAACATGATGCTATGAACTTATAGATAGTAAGATAGTACTACAGTGAAGTAATAGATGTCTTTGCCCATAACATCAAATTCTATTTATTCAGAAAAATGATTGCTTTTAATTGATCATTGTCATCATCTTTGGGCTAGCCACCATGCTCGTTGTCTTTTGGATGCTCATCTCCATTTGCAATACTTCCTGAACAACCATGAAATACCGTATGTTGTAAGTAGTTCCTGAGCCAATTGTGTTATTGCTGTTGTGAGTTATCTTCACTAATTTATGATTTCTTAACTCAAATAAGAAAACTTCTCAAACTGTCTTTGTATCTACTATAATTTCCAAGTTATAAGATAAATATAAACATCAAGTAATAACCCATTAGCAAGGATGAAGCAATTTTTCTGTGCTATTAGTGTCATTGCTTGAGATGGACATTGACATTACTCTTTGTAAATATTCAATTCACAATATAAATCAGTCATTCACATGGTTATGAGGGCCTATTAGGAGGCAGACAGTGTACCAAGTGATGAGTGTAAGGGATTATTCAATGCCTGCTTCCTATTCTTAAAAGAAGAGAGAGCCTATTATGGGAGACAGACAATAAAGAAATAAATCCTAGAAGAGCTGTGTCAGTTAGGAATTTGGGGGGAGGCACAATCAATAGAAATCAACCCTAGCTAATTTAATTAAAAAAGAACCTTATTTGAGGGCTATGGTGTTGCTCCCAGGATTGAAAGAAATCGGAGAAACTATAGCTTTCAAATGGACAGGATCCAGAGGAACTCCATGATAAAAGGCAGAAACCAATTGGTCTTATTGTCAGGCTGCCAGTGGTTGTATTAATCAAGACTAACCATTCCCATTCCAGTGTCTCTCCACTAAAGATCTCAATTTCCACAAGAGTAAGGTCAATTGACCTAGCTTTATCTCTAACTACCACTTGGCAGTAAGGAAGCTGGATACTTTGGAAGGCAAGCCCCTCTAGAGTGCACACCAAGGCTGAAGAAAATTAAAAAAGGAGGGCATGGATTTGGGGCAGAGAAAACCAAGAAAACTGGCACAAAAATAGCTACATGCCAGGAAAATGTAGTCTTGGAATTCTCAGAAGGGTTGAGGAAATCTTCAGGTTATACTTAATGATGCTTTAGCTGAAGCATGAAAGCAAGTAATTTGTGTGAAGAAGAGAGTCATGATCAAGAGGCATTTTGTGGGGCTAGAAGAACGTTCAATAGGCATTTTTGGGGCATGAAGAAAATAATCAATGGTAACTAGCACTTGTTGCTCTTCTAGAGAACCTGGGTTCAGTCCTCAGCACCTCTGTTGAATGGCTCCGAACTACCTTTGCTTTAAGTTCTAAGGCATTTACTATCCACTTCCGGCCTTTGCATATTGCACACACACACACACACACACACACACACACACACACACACACACACACACACACAGGCATGCGTGTATGCACACACAAGTAAAAACTGTAGGTACCTCTTTGACAGAAAGACATTTTGTTTGTAAGGTTATAATGAACCAAAACTTAAATACATGAAAAGATCACAATTAATTGAAGAAAAAGGAAATCGTTTGCTCACACAAAATGAAAGGAAGACTTTTGGATAGGAGGCAATAATATGGCGATTGACATCTTCCATGCCCACCTGTAACAGAGGTGGAAATTTACTTCAGGAACATAAGAGGACCAAGTGACTGTCCTAAGTGGTAGATGGTATGATTAAATGGGCAACTGAGGCAGTTTGTCTATTGAGTAGTGTTAGAAGGTTAAAGGCTAGAGAAGATAGCCAACTAGTGAGGAAACAGCTACAAGAGTTCATTTGAAACCTGAAAAGAATATGAATGTGGTATTTGTGGTAAGGATGTAAGAGGGGGTGATCAACAAGAACTTTATGAAATAAAGAAGTCCAGGAATAACTGGATATGAGTTTAAAAGGGAGCTTCAAAGAGAGAGGAAACATGGTCATCTCAACTTCTGGTCTCGAAGAATTCTTGATTTTTTTTTCTTTTTCTTATTTTACAGCTCAAGGCCTTTAGTTGGTGATTGTCCTCTGGTTCAGGTGACAATGTGGGGACTGCTCATCCCTCTTCTAATGTGTTTGCTTTGCATCCTTCGGATATTAGATTTCTAGACTTGACAGTTTTACTTCAAGATTCTACTGCTTCTGTGCAGTCTGGTCACCATAAAAGGTGTTTCAAGGGGCTGAGGAAATAGGTCATTTGGTAAAATGCTTGCAGCACAAATAGGAGACTGGAGTTTAACACTTAGAAACAGTGTAAAAATGTGATCAAGAATAATCATATTTCAGAGGGTGTAAGGTAGGGATGAATAGAGAATATACAGCACATACTTGCAATCACACATTTGGGGAAATGGGGATAGGCAGATCTCTGGTGCTTACTGTTTAGCAGTACAGCTTAATGAGCAAACCCCATGTCTCAGTGAGAAACACTGCCTCAGAAAACCTTGTGAATGGCTCCTGCAGAATATCAAAGATCTCTGAACTCTACATGCATGCACACATATGGGTGTTTACCCAGTTGCACATACACAAAAAAATTACATTTACAAAACAAATGCTTCTGTTTGGTCACTTGCACATCCATCCATTAAAGGCAAGCTATAACAGCCTCCAGGCAATATCAGCCTTTCTGATTATTTTAAACAGTAGGGTTTGACTTGGCTGGGCAGCTAGTAAGGTATAACTTTGAGTGAATACCAACAGATTCAAATTCAAAGTGACCACTCACATTTCAAGTTCATTTTTCCATTACACAATCAATCCAAGAGAACACATTTAACTTCCAAATAAAATCAAATTGGCGACCTTTGCCAGGTAAAAGTGGGCACAATGGGATATAAACTAGGGGTATGAAGACTTCACATGAATCAATGGTGATCCTCCACCAGAATACAAACAGTGCCCTGTATGAGCCAACGTGTGTGTGTGTGTGTGTGTGTGTGTGTGTGTGTGTGTGTGTGGCTTCACCAGGAATGTTTTCTAAGGAGAGAAAACTGTTGTATCACTTGTCCTAGTAGCTTTCCTTTCGTTTCAGTCTCATTGGAAATAGGTAATCTGTCTCCTGTCACTCACACTTCTTCATATACAGAAAGAGTAGTGTTAATTCCTTATTCAGCCTTTTTTGACTCTATTCCTTAACCTTTCCTCAGAGGGAATATTAGTCAGAACTTTAATCATTTTAGTGTTTCTCTTCTGGACTATCTCCAGATTTTCCACAGCACATTTTATCAGGAAGATCTGTAAAGGTATACAGCAGAGGGAAGATCTCATGAACTCAGACCTTGTCATTTCTAAAATTTTGACAACTCAGATGGTGATTTGCTTCTCCAAGTCTTTCTTGATGAATTGTGTAAGTTCAAGAATAATCATATTTCAGAGAGTGTAAGGCAGGGGTGAATAGAGGATATACAGATGAACCTTCTAAGTGTTTCAGTTGGAAGTTTTTCCACAGAGACACTTGTAGGACAGGTACAAGCACATTGTCTTGCCATATAAATCACCTCCTTAAGACCTACACTAAACAATAGTGAAAAACAACAGTGGGTTTTTAGTATTGTGACCCATATTCTCTCATAGGGGAATAAAGGGCTAGATTTATTCAGACATTATTCCACAATTCTGGGCCTTAAGTCAATGTGATTTCTTTACATATTCTAAAATTACACAATCAAAATCCACTGTGATCAATTTGCTTGTCCAAGTTGCTGGGTTTTTATCAGCTTAGAGAAAATAATTTGACAGGTTTCTTCTCTATTTCAAATATCCAAACATTGTGTTGATCTACATTTATCCTCAACATATAGTCACCTTTCAAGTCAAAGATATCCACTGCTTTTTCTATTGTTTAAGCATCTTATCTTTGTCTACTTTGTGTCTATCATAACATGCTCCCATCCTCAGAGCTGCTTGGTCTGGGAAAGTATAAATAGGTATCAGTGATGCTTAATGAGAACGTGGTAACACACAGAGTGGGATTCTTGGGAGGTAAGAAAAAGTATCATGGCAGGAGCTCCTTTAGCGAATGACTTGCAGATGCACAATGTAGAGGTGCCCATTGAGTACAGAAGAGGACTATCAGATCCCCACTAACTGGAGTTACAGGTATTTTTGAGTCATTGGCTGTGGGAGTTGTGGGCTGAACTCAGGTCATCTTGTAGAACATCAAGGACTCCTAAGCACCAAGTCATCACTCTGGTCCACCTCTGGTTTTAAGAGGAGAAATTAAGACTTCCCTTTACTCTGTACTTGAGTCCTGTACTGAGACATTGGATATGGTTGTTTAATATAGCTTTGTTATTACCAATGATTAGTTGGTAAAAGATGCATATGACATACATATTAATGATGTTTACTGAGACGTAAGATGTAGCTACTAATGTTAGAGCTAAAGAACCACAGACATTATAAGACTGTGGAAGGCATTTTTCTTTAGGCACATGGAAGTGCATTCAGATTTCTCTACAGACAGGGAAATCACATGAGATTCCAGAAGCAAATAACAGCTATGGGGCTTGAGTCGCTGCCCAAAATTCCCCTATGGGATACTCAGAGGCTCTGGCAGGGCAAAAATAATTGCTTCTCTTTTGAAAAGCTCATGGAGAATAAGGAGCAAAGTTGCAGCTAGATTCATAACCCTCCCCTGTCTAGAATGTGTTTTATTTCCTGAGTTTTGGCATGAGGAAGCATGAAAACAACAAAGCCCCACATCTAATCAAGTACACTGTCACTCTGTGCTCATCTGAGAATCAGGAAAGTAAAGCCCCGAGAGTACTAGATCAGGAGCCAAACTGGTGAGATTTCAATTCTAATTCTGTATTGTACTAATGGAATAACCCTAACCCTAGTTCTGTGGGTAGAGCAAGAAACTCTCTCTTCTGTTCTTAAGGGATGAATAGATGCCAATGGTTCTGTTCCTTCTTATATATTCAAAACAAAGAAGCCCCATGAGCCATGTCTTGTGGAAGAGTATTTATCAAAATTGTACTTGTATATAATTAACCTGATGGCCTTGATCAAAAGCAGATCCCAATTCATTGCATCCAGGACTTGGGTTCCAAGAACCCCTAATATCAGAAATACCCAATATTTTTACATTGTGATATGACATCATAGTCTCTGATTTTTGTTGGACTGCATTCATAGATATGCCTGAAACTCATGTGGCCCATACATTGAAGGTTAATATGTTTGCTAGTTCTAAAATTTCCTATATGGTGCTAATGTTGCTGACCATATCATTGCATTTATTTGTTTATTTTGTTGTTGTTGTGTATGTCTATGTGACATGACACGTTTATGGAGGTCAAAAGACATTATGAATGGAGTCAGACCTCTTATCTGTTATCTGGGTCCCTCAGATGAACTCAAGACATCAGGCTTGATGGCAAACATCTTTGCCCACAGAGCTATCTTTCCATCCCAGACTAGTAAATTAGATTTTGCATAGAATGGGTATAAGGGCTTGAACCATGGATCTATAAATCTGTTTGAATGGTCTGAAGAGCAGGGATAAGTAATGCTTCCAGGTGCAGACACCTAGGCTTGGCTATCGGGGCATATTTCTTCATGCCTTTAAGTGCGCTCTCAGTTACAACCTATGTAATGCATTTGGACCTCACTGCTTGTGATTTATATCTTGTAGCTCTCTCATCAGTTACTCTCTTAATTCTCACACCCAAGTCCTTAATTAAGATGGAGACAGAATACATCCTTTGATCAATTCACAGCCCTGACAAAACCTAGTGCTTAGGGACACATCAAATCAATAAAGGCTTGCTTCAAGCATCGCTCCTCAAACTTCATCTTGCGCTGCAATCACTCAGCAGACTTCTACAACAGCTCCATATTGGTCTGATTCAGTGATGCCGGCTTGTGGCTAATGTTGTATGGCATGCTAACCAGCATTCGTGTGAAGATAGGGCTGCTGCTTGAGAGATAGAGTATGAGTACCATCAGGTCACAATGAAGTATGAGTGTCTGTGAATAGGAATTAACTATTTGGCCAAGGGTAACTGATCAAATTTAATACCATTTGATTCAGAACTAGCACAAATGCAATAATTATGTAACCAAGGACTAAGGGAGTATAGAGGTGGGCCAACTGGATTTCACCAAATCAAGAGCAGCTTGAAGCTAGCCAAGATCATACAAAGCTCTTGCTATTGTCCACAGGAAGGCCTTTAGGAGAGTGATGGGAGTGATTACCCATAAAATCCACAGCTGGTCTGTTTGTCAAACTAAATGATGCCCTAGGAATTAGTCCATTGTTTACTTTAAATACCCACTCATGATAAACATGTGTGTGTCAAACATCAGTATCATTTTTACTTCCTCTAGAATCTTATCTGGTCTCTGGAGGTGCCAGTGAACATTTCTCCCACAAGGAACAGGATTTGCAGCATCCCCAGAACAACAACAATGTTTACAATTTCATATTAGCATTTATATGTAATTACATCTAGAACTTTTCTGTTAAACGATGATTGCACCTTTCTAAGTCTTCAGAATATATCACAGTGTATGTGTGTATTTTGAGAATACACAAAGATGTATCTTGAGTAAAAATGATGCTGAGTCCAATGAGCCTTTGTATATTTTACAATGCTAGTGTTAAATGTCTAATTATTTACAGGGTGGTGGCTG
Source organism: Mesocricetus auratus (assembly GCF_017639785.1). Taxonomy (NCBI): domain Eukaryota; kingdom Metazoa; phylum Chordata; class Mammalia; order Rodentia; family Cricetidae; genus Mesocricetus; species Mesocricetus auratus. The sequence continues at coordinate 30,810,396 of NW_024429190.1, read as the reverse complement.
TTTCCTTTGTGTTATTGGCAATACAGTATAGTTCCTTTATCGGAAAAATAGCATTTCTTACCAGTACAATCATTTTATAGTGTGACTATATTAAATCCAGTTATGATGAAAAATGAACATTTACTTTTAACGAACTCCGAGTTAAAGTTCTCAAATGTCAATTCACAGAACAGTGGCTTTAATATCTGTTATGTTTGTGTGATGGAACTTTGCTCTCTAAAACACAGGTTCCTAAAACTTATTTGTAATTTCAGATCAACAGCTGAGATAATTTGATGTCATCTATGTCCCTGTAGAAGGAGGACAACTTAGAACTGTGACACACTTTTGCTGCTTTATTTAAAAAGCAAACTCTCTGGGTCTTGATTTTCACTCTAATACTGTAAGCAATCACTCTCCTCTTGGTATACTTAGCAGCAATTTCCTTAACTTAGGCTCCATGTTAATGTTTTCATTGGGAAAAAATGGTCTACAAAGGCCCAGATTTGTTTAGCGTGCCCAAGGAAGGTACAGCTTTATGAAAGAGTACATGTATTAGACATGATTTTTAAATCAGAAAAACACATCAAACAAGGTTATGTATTGCTATGTATTGACCATGGCTGATGAAAATTTTGTAACCAGAGGCTCACAGGATCTAACCTGTATTTCCCTTTGGAGTAATAGTTCAGTATTGGTGAATTCTGTGTTCAAGGTGACTTTAAGTAATGTAAGTACTGAGATTAATGAAGATCAAGTACATAGAAACCAGGTAAATACATCATAGGGGCATGGCAATTATATGTTTGAGAAAAGGAAACCTCTCCTGAAGACTAAATGCTGCCCTTCTTACAAAGTTAATAAGCAATGGAAAGTAAGCAGTGCCCTGCTGAAACTAGTTTTTAAAACATCAAAATAAAGAAACATACTGCAAGGCCAAGGTGACTGATCCCCTTGCATGGGTTTAGGAATCAAGAGTGAATAAAAGCAAGTTGGGAGATGTAATGTCTTTGGTGATGAGCTCATGGGTGTTTGTTATTTCTAGAATATCTGACTAGAATACATACATAAATAAAAGAAGTCATGCATGAAAGATGATGATGTATCATTCCTCAAGGACTATGATTAGATTATGTGGCATGCACACAAATTTTTCCTACACACACACACACACACACACAAATAACAGGAAAATAAATATATCTATATTTTGTGCCTACAAATATAAAAGTCGAATTAATGACTAGAAATATTTTGACACACATCACCATCTTCTATTACTGAATCAAAGCATCCTTTCTCCTTTTGTTCTTTTCTGTTCTTTCTTTTTTCAGAGTATTAAAATACAACTAAGACTGACCTGTGTCTCCATATCATATGTAACCCAGTATGTTCTCAAACTCTTTATATTCCTGCTTCATCCTCCTGAATGCTGAGATAGCCGGCATTCCTTACCACAACCAGTTTCCAGAACTTTCCCTCCAATTTTCTGAGACAGAGGTTGTTAATGAAGAATTCATGCAATGAAGAATGCGTGTGTGTGTGTGTGTGTGTGTGTGTGTGTGTGTGTGTGTGTGTGTGTGTGTGTGTGCGTGTTAGGGGAAGTTATCTACTGAAGGAAGGACTAGTGAGTTCTCATTAATCACCAGGCCTGCATGATTTTCATCCTTCCTGACACTGAGACAATGTGTAGATATGTCCAGGGACAAAGGTGTTCCCTAGGAATAGAATGACACCTAGATATCGTGATGAAGTCAGACAGATAGCTGACCCAAGCATTCCAAACAAAACAATGTTTCATTCAGACAGGAGACACTGAAGAGAAAAGGCTAGATGGAGTGAGATTTCAGATTTCACTTTGGGACTGAAGCCCCTTGAAACACAGGAATTCTGTGTGAGTGGGAGGTAAAAATCTGTTTTCATATTTAGGTCAATATATAAGATGCAGAAACTTGACAAAGGAGGTTCCTGGCAATTAGCCATGATGATTAAACCTCATAGAATACAGACTGAGCAGGTTATACTTAGGAATATATATGTATATATATGTGCATATATACATATTCATTTAGCAATAATGAAGCATATGTGGCAGAGTTTAGAGGGAGGAAAGAGGGAACTGATAAAATTTTATTGCAATATCAAAAATAGAAAATAAAAGAAAAGTTTACAATTGTATTGAGAGGACTGTGTACAATCTATTATTCACTATAAGAAATGAAATTACAAAAGAAAAAGAATAACCTGCAGAATACATTAAAAGCTACTAAAAGATTAAAAATACAAACCTAATGGAATTAATCTGCCAGAATTTGGGGAAAGGCAAGTTTTGCAAGGGCTATAAAGTCACATGGTGACTGACCAAGGAGTATCTTCACCAGATCTTTTCCCTTGATATATGAATGCCATATTCCAGCAACCTGTTCCTGGATAATTTAAGGTGATTTGTATAATGCATTTTGTTGTGGCATGCAAATGACATGGCCCTCCTCTGCCTGTATCATAGCCAAATCAGGCTGGTGGCACTGAGACAAATGTTTGATCTTATGGTGGCATTTAATCACATATTGGGCTTGATTTACGAATGCTATTGTCTTTCTATCTTCTGTTAAGAAATTATTAGCAGGAAATAACTCGGCCTGAATGCCACAACATGCTGGATCAATTTAAGACAGAGTATAGATCACTGGAATTTTTCCTGTCAAGTGGAACCATTAGACTGCATATTAAAAAAGTATATATTTCTGTGTCAAGGGGTGATGCATTGGGTACCATTATGCAAAAGGCCACCAAAGAGTCAAGGGGATCAGATACGAATGGAGAGTTCAGATGAGATGATAAATATGCCATTGTGAATGCAGCATATACGACATCATAAATATCTTGTTGCAATGAGGGGGTCCATGCCCCTCTTTTTACAAGAAGTGGCCAGCCAGTGAGTTGTCATTAATGATCTAGATAACAGAGTCCACCTTTTGTTCCTCACAAGAACGTGCTATGATTGAAACAGGTTTCAGTTCTATCAGCCACCCCTGTGACTGTCCTCAAGTTCTGATGCATACTCTTTGCACATCAAACTCTGATGCTAGCCCTTCATTATTCCAGGGTACATTTCCTCCAGTGCTTGTTTTTCTCTGTCCTGTTGTGCCTGTTTTGCTGTGTCATGCTGTCATTTGGTATTCAGTGCCTGGACAGAACAACTGAGTAATTAAGCCCCTGTGACTGCATTTTCGTGTTTGGTGCCCTCTTACTTTGCCCACACAAGCCAGATGAACCAAGAATGGTGGGTGGCATTCTTTGATGCAACAGATTGGCCATATGACACCTATCCACTGGCAGCTCAGCAGGAAGCTGAGTCACACCAAATAGCCTTAAGGCTTAGTGATGCCAGTCAGAGAGAGCAGGTGAAACAGGACCCCATGCACTCTCTCACAATGAGTCTGGTTCCAGGGCATTACCCAGTGAGAAAGATCTAATGAGACAGTGGGACAGAGATAGCAGCCTCTGTTTGGACTCTCCTTCTACCCTTGTGTATCCTTGGACTAGACTCAACACCTTGAACAGATGTTTTCTATTCTGCCTCCCACACAGATGAGTAGTAGAAACCAATAATAATGATAGTGGCAATTACCAGCATCTAATGATTTAATGAATGGCTTGGAGATGCCCTTGATAATTAGCCAAAAAAGGGAAAAGATCACTGAAGTTGAATGCAATAAATTAATTTTTACAAAAGTAAGTCGAGAAAACAATAAAAATCTGTCACCAGTTGATTCCAATGAGTATCTCCTGTTTGCTGTTTTGTAGGGCTGCCAGTCTGGGCGCACTACAGGATAAATGGATAAGGTTTGCTGCATTTTCAACACTTTATTTTTGTACTTCAGACATTGTTTTGCTGTTGTTTTCGATGGTTTATTGTTTTCACAGCTCTAATTTACTTCCAGCTGGGTTCTCCTCTTGGTTATTTGCATCCATGAAAAAATGCTCACTCTGTTTGCCTCCAAGTAATAGTCTATTGTGACCCTATTGTGGGACATTTTGTCTGTCACATAAATCTCTGGTTATTTTAATTTAGGTTACTTTATCTTATATACTTAGTCAAAATCTAGAAGGCCTGCTTTGGAAGCATTGAAGTAAAGATTGTCAAAATAAGATCCACAGAATGAGAATTTCAGTGCTTCTCATAGTGACTGCCCTGGTCAGCATGATGAGAATCTCTTCATGTCACAGGTGGAGTTTAGAATAAAAACTCTAGTTGCAGTAAACATTAGGCAGTATCCAGACTTTCATAAAACTTTCAGCTGAAAAGGAAAAGAAACAACCGACAAGGAAACACACACTGACATCAAAAGTATTTCAAGTTCCCCTGAGAGTCAGTCAAACACGGACTTGTGATTCATAGGAGGAGAATGTGCTGCCCAGAGAAGACAAAGGCACAAAGCATTCCAAGAACAGTTACAGAATTTTATCTAAGACACAATGCTTTATAGGAAGGAATATGAATAAGATGAAAAACCTAATCTGTGACAAGCATCCTCTGAGATACGTGAAATAGCTGTTCATTCCAATGGAGTGACACTGAGTGTAGCAACTACATTACAGGGCAGGCCCCATTCTGAGGAGTAGTTAGTTGGCCTTCACAAAGAAGACTCCTTGTTGTGATGTCGGTGCTGTTTTGTTTTATATGTTTGTTTTTAGAGAGATAATGAATGTGACATTGGGGGAGAAGCTTTGCAAGGAGATAGAAGGGGGAAATATGATCAAAATATAGTATATAAAATTTTTAATTAAAAAATTTTAAAAACCCTCTTCTTTCTCCTCCCTCCTTCCTCCATTCCATGCTCCCAATTTACTCAGGAGATCTTGGTCCTGTCCCCTTTTCAGGGGGTCCATGTATGTCTTTCTTATGATTCTCCTTGTTTCCTAGCTTCTCTGGGTTTATGAATTGCCAGATGGTTAACCTTTGCTCTATGTCTAATATCTACTTACCACAGAGTAGATACTATGTTTTCTTTCTGTGTCTGGTTTACCTCACTTAGGATGGTTTCTTATATTTCCATCCTTTTGCCTGTGAATATCAAGACGCTATAGTTTTTTTCCCATTAGGTAGTACTCCATTGTGTAAATGTACCACATTTTCTTTATACACTATTTGGTTGAGGGGCATCTATGTTGCTTCCAGGTTCTGGCTATTACAAATAATGATGCATTGAACATAGCTGAACAGATGTCCTTGTGCATCCTTTGGGTATATACCCAAGAATGGAATGGTTGTATCTTGAGGTAAACTGATTCCCAATTTCATGAGAAACCACCATACTGACTTCCAAAGTGGCTATACAAGTTTGCATTCCCACCAGCAATGGAGGAGTGCTTCCCTTTCTCCACATCCTCTCCAGCATAAACTGTCATTGGTGTTTTTTATTTTAGCCATTTTAAAATAAAAGGAGTAAGATGTTATCTCAGAGATGTTTTCATTTGCATTTTCCTGATGGCTAAGGATGTTGAGCAATTTCTTAAGTGCCTCTTGGCTATTTGAGATTCCTGTATTGATTATTATCTATTAAGATCTGTACCCCATTTTAATTGGATTACTTTTTGTTTTGGTGACTAGCTTCTTGAGTTGGTTGTGTATTTTGGATGTCAGCCCTCTGTCAGATGTTGGGTAGGTAAAGATCTTTTCCCATTCTGTGGACTGCCATTTTGTCCTGTTGACCAAAGCTTTTGTTTCAGGAGGTTCCATTTATTAATTGTTGATCTCAGTGTCTGTGCTACTGGTGTTGTGTTCAGAAACTTGTCTCCTATGCCAAAGTGTTCAAGGGCACTTACCACTTTCACTTCTAAGGGATTCTGTGTGACTGGATTTATGTTGAGGTCTTTGATCCATTTGGACTTAAGTTTTGTGCATGGCAATAGGCATGAATCTATTGGCAATCTTCTACATGTCAGCATCCAGTTATGTCAGCGCCACTTGTTGAAGATGCTTTCTTTTTGTTTCCTTTTAAATTCTTGTTTAAATTAAAAACAAGTTTGTTTTACATGTCAATTCCAGTTCCTTTCCCCTCCCCGCCTCCCCTGGCTGCCACTAACCCCTTATCCCACCTGGTTTCTGCTCCCCAGGGAGGATAAGGACTTTCATGGCGGATATTCAAATTATTTGTAATAACCAGAACCTGGAAGCAATCTAGATGCCACTGAGATGAAGAATGGATGGAGAAAATGTGGTACATTTATACAATGGAGTACTACTCAGCAGAAAAAAAAAACAATGGAATTTTGAAATTTGCAGGCAAATAGATGGGACTAGAAGGAACCATCCTGAGTAAGATTACCTAGTCACAAAAAGAAAAACATGGTATATACCCACTCATATATGGATTGTAAACATAGAACAAAGGATTACCAGCCTGCATTCCACACTGCCAGAGAAGCTAGGAAACATGGAGGACCTTAAGAAGATGCTTTCAGATAAACACTGAACTGAAACCCTGGAAACTAGTGACAGAGAGGGAGGTGTGATGAGCAAAGGGGTAAAGAATGGGCTGGTGAAACTAACAAAATCAACTGACCTGAACAAGGGGGAGCTCTATAACTCCAGACCGACAGCTGGGTGGCCAGCATGGGACTGATCCAGACCCCCTGAATGTGTGTGTCAATGAAGATGCCTGGACAATCTATGGGGCCCTGGGCAGTAGATCAGTATTTATCCCTGGCATATAAATGGACTTTGTGCGTTGAAACCATAAAGAGGGATGCTCTCTCAGCCTGGATTCTTGGGGGAAGGCCTAAGCCCTGCTGTGAACGAAATGACAGACTCTGGATATCCCCTATGGGGAATGTAGTGGGGATAGGGTTAGAGGCCAGGGTTTTGGGGCATGGGAGAGGAGGGGAGAGAGAGTGAGCTGAGATTGACATGTGAAGCAAACTTTATTCTAATTAAAAAACATGTAATAAATAATAATAATAAATTTTAAAACACTAAAAAACAAAAAGAACATGCATTCTTTTTTCTATTGTACATTTCTTGGTTTTTCCAGACAAAGTTTCTCTGTGGCTTTGGAGTCTGTCATGGAACTATGTCTTGTAGATCAGGCTGGTGTTGAACTTACAGAGATCTGCCTGCCTCTGCCTCCCAAGTTCTGGGACAAAAGTCCGTTGTATAATTTTAGCTTCTTTGTCAAAAATTAGGTGTTCAGGCCTTCAATTCAATTCAATTGGAATGTGGGCAGGCCTGGGCAATCTATGAGGCTTCTGGCAGTTTGTCCATATCTTTGTCATGTCAGTCATTTCTATTCTTTATCTTTCTTTATCATCAGGTGGACCTTGACTGTGAACAACTGGAAAAAGAGACTCCTTCTTCTTATACAATGTAGACTTCTTTGCCTGCAAATCACACATTATTTATATTAGAAAAATATTCACAATTTTAATTTTGGAGAAAAGGGCATAACTTTATTCTATTTCACAATCAAAATGATTCAACGAATAGTATCCATTTTCTGCTTTCAGTTTCATACTTTTTGGGAAATGGCAGAGATCTTTTCCTCTTTTATGTTATAAGTAATCATAAGTTACCCTTTTTAATGAAAAGATAGAGGGGGAAACTAGGAAGCAGTAATTAAAATGAGATGTTAATAAAGTATTTGAAATGAGAATAAGTGCTCAAACTCTTCCTTAGTACAACAATCATGGGAAGAATGTGACTCAATATGTCATAAAGGCCACAGAACAGCAGCTCAGAGAAATTATATCCAATTGCTACAAACTGAAGATTTCTCCGCAGTCATCACTAAATAGGACAAGGATGCTTACTCTCACTACTTCTATTCCACACTGTACTATAAATCCCAACCAAAGCAATCAGACAAGAAAGAGAAATAAATAGAGGCAATGTGATCAGATGATGTAGGATTTAATGAAAGAAACCCCTAAGAAACTACCAAAAGTCTATTAGAATACACATTCAGTAACTACAGAATATAGAATCAAAATAGTATAAATCTATGTAGTAATCGCCAATATAGAAAAAAGCAACTTCCCCTAAAGAGGCAACAAAATAGTCAAACAGGAATAAATATAACTTAATAAACATAAAATTAATACATTGTAAAACACAAATTATTGATGACATTAAATACACAAAAATGAAAAGGTAGCTAGTGTTCACAGATAGAATTAATAGTACTAAAATATCTATGCTAAAATTTTTATGACATTGAAACAACTGTAATAGCTGAAGGCAGCCTGAGCAAAAAGAACATTGTTGGATGTTTCACACGCTATGATTTCAAAGTATCTTAAAAAGCTCCAATAAGCAAAATAGCATAATGATGTTGCAAAAAAATCACATACACCTATTAAACCGTATAATAGAAGAGAGACACAAATCCAAGCACATATATTCAACTGACCCATGACAAAGATGTCAAGAAGATCTAAAGTGCAAAATGAGTGCCTTCATTATTTATAATTGAAAACAGGATATTCATAAGTGAAAGAATCAAACTGGGCTTATCTTTAAATATAAAAATTTAAATTCAGAATAGATTCAAGTTATCAAAGTAAGATCTGAAAAGGCAAAACTACTCAATCTCACATGAGGAAGAAGTTTCTGATGTAAGTTTGGACAATTATTTTTTGGCTATAAATCCAAAATTACAGGCAATAATAATGGAAAAATTGCATGTAGATTACACCAACCTGGAGTGGTTAAGGCAAAGCAAAGAAAAAGAACAGAGGGAAGAAACAATGAATAAACTATGAAGAAATATTTGGGAGTCCTGTATTTGAGTAGGGTGAATATCCAACACCTGCAAGGACCTCAGAACTTAAGTGCAAAAACAACAAGTCAATTTTATAAGAAGAGATACAAATTTGAAAATATGTTTTCAAGACATGGAATTTTCTAGCAAGAGTGAGAAAAAGGATGGGGTAGGGGGAGAAGAATAAAGAAAAAGGAGGAAGAAGAGGAGAAAGATGGGGGTAAGAAGGGAGAGATCATGCAAATAGTTGGAAAGGGAGAGAGATAAATCACTTGCTCAAAAGAGTGCCAGAGTTGGAAAATTCAACTATTTGGCAGATGATTTAGGTTCCAATAATCATAGCTCTAAAATGAGAAAAACGGATTTTTCTTACAAGAATGTCCTCAGGATAAAGTCTTTAAATGGGAATCCATCCTATACATGTTAGCATTTGGTATTTTGCAAGTACAAATGACAGGTAGTAAATTCATCTTTGAACTTCCAATACCCCCTGAAACTGACGTTAGTGTTAACAACAAGCTTAACAATTTCAGGAGCTCACTTGTCTGTGTCCTCACTATGCTTCCCTTCCTCCATGTGTTCTCTGTTGTATTGTCATCTTATTCTCAGCTTTCTAATTTTCTTCTTCTTCCTACTTTCTTTTACAGAAACAACATGTGTCTGGGGATGGAGTGGTCACAGCACATTGTGAGCAAATGTTCTGACATTAGCTTCGATTAAACCCATCTCTTAATCACCTAGTCTCCCTTTATCCACATGAAATCTTTCCAGTTTTCAACTAGCTCCAACTCACTCAAGATTCTCTTGTTTTGCTCTTATGCAATGAATTACTTCTTTAAGAAAATATTAATGATTTATACTTAAGAATCTCAATTCCTCCTGGGGTGGTGTTATAACTTGAGGATGAAACACAGTCTTTGGCTCATGAGTCAGAGTATTTGGTACCCCACTCATGACACTATTTTGAATGGTCTTTAGGAGGTGAGGTATATCTGGAAGAAGTGGATTACTCAGGGTGAGGAGGGCTTATGATTATAGACCAGTGCTGATGCTGTGTACACTCTGCTCTGTGACTCCTAAAACCATGTAATCAGCTACCGTAGACTTCCTCTGTAGGGCAGTAAATGTGTTACTGTTGTCTCCATGCATTTTCTAGCATGACTGAGGATATCCCTTCAAACTGTCAGCCAAAAATATATCCTCCTTTACATTGCTTCTTTAAAGCATTTATCATAGTAATGGGAAGAGTAACTAATGTAGGTGGCTTTGAAGATCTCTGGAGAACTTCACCATCAACAGAATTCAGAAATTTTGCTTCTTGAACTTGTTACCTAATATCACTATTAGGTCTAAATAAAATTTACCTTTATTAGGACGCTAGTTCTTTTGAAAAGAATAATAAAATACACTTAACACAACATTGTCTTAACTATTTTAACCATATAGTTCAATGTTTTTAAATTGACGATGACAGTAGTTCTGCAGGTAGAATTGCTGCCAAATAACACATTAAAAGACCAAGTCCAATTCTGCAGAGCTTTCTAAGCTGTTTGCTGACACACATGACTTTTACCCCTCAGCTCTATGAGGCCCTGACTTCAAATTCACTGCCACATCAGAAAAGTTAGACCTCTGCTTTATCTTCTAGCTTTTTTGTTGTTTTTCATTTTTAGTTAATTAAATTATTTACTTAATTTTAATATAAATAGAATCATATTGCTTTCCCCCTTCCCTTTCATTCTACCAAGCCATCCCATCTGCCTTCCTTTGTTCTTACCTACAACTTACAAATTGATAGTCTCTTTTTCCTTGATTATTATTGCTATATACACATGCATATACATGTTATACATAGAAACACACAAATAAATACATGCTGACTACATTTTAATTGTCTGTGTATATATAGATTCAAAGCTGACTATTTTACATTGGTCAGCCTGTAAGGGTGCTCATACCTGGAGAGGATAACTTTCTTTCTACCTGCAGTCTTTATTTGTCTGCAGTTATTTGCCTAAGAGAAGGACCCTGTGAAATTAAACTTTTAGGATTGATTGGAAAAATACCATAATGATCCTAATGGATAGGTCAATGAATTTTCTGTCATTTAAATAAAAATATGTCAATTTTTCTTTAATGGATAAGAAAATAAACTACTCTTCAACACATGAGTTTACTTGAAATCTAGATGTAATTACTATTTAGAACTCTTTCTAAATTTACATTCTATACTCTTTAGACAATAACTCTGTGATCTCAGTGTTCCTGTGTTGAATGAAAGGTAGATGTAAGAGAATGTCAAGAAGCTCATGGGCCAGCTAGTCTTTCATACACAATAGAGAACAAAAAAGAGGTCCTATCTCAAACAAAATGAAAGTCAAGGTCCAATTCCAAGGTTGCCCTCTAACCTCTACACATTTATCATGTCTTGTGTGTCCATTTTAACACACAACAGTAACATGTATCACACAAATACACATATTTCGTACATATACACAAAAATAATTTTCAGAATAATAATTAGTAAAGACCTAAGATAACTGTATAATGTAAAGGGAGAAATTATACATCTTGGTTGTGAATTAATAGTACAATGGAAAATTTTTATGTATCTGGGAAATGGCAGAATATGTTTCTCAGAAACAACTTTCATAACAGCATCCCTTTCTTTTCCAACTCAACATCACATGACATTTCGTTATGTATGCACCATACTTCCTTGCCTAGTCATTTGTTGAGGGGCAAAGATAATGGCACAAATTTAGATACTAAATGATAAACACTATACGACCTTACTTACATGTAGAATCTTAAAAGGTAGATACAGGTGAACAGAGCATAATGATGATTACTAGGGGCTTCCGGTGGTGCTGGGTGTGGAGAAAATGAATTCCAAAGGACGCACAGAACAAACTATTTTACTCCATTCATGAAGTTCAGAAGGACCAACAAATGACTTTTAAGCAACAACTATCATAGTAGTAGATTGTACAACTATTTTTAATTGCCTGAGATACCCCATCTCTTCAAAGGCATGATGTATATTGGGTAGCAAAATAAAACTGACAGAACAAAAACATCAATGAGCATAAGTAAAATTCCCAGCAGAAGCCCTAAGTGGAGGTCAGTATAGATTCAAGTTGATATATGAACGTAAAAGAACCAAGGTACGTACTTTTATCCAAAATTGTAAAAGTCAAGACAGAACAACAACAACAAAAATCTGTCTAAATGATGGTCACCTGTGCAAGGCAGTGTGTTTACTTAAACAGACCACTGTCGGAGGGTGACAGTAGGCTATTAAAGGTGTCGTTTCAAGAGGATAAAGAGAGAAGCTGAAGAAGTATACACTGAGTGTAAAGCTACAGCGGAAGGAGAGAAGGCTGGCCCAACAGCCTCAGCAGATTCTTCTCTGATGGTGAGCTGCATAGATCTGCTTCATTCAGTTTTCCTCACTTTGTCTGAGGCAGTGCTGGTAAGCTTCTTGGCTTTCACTATTTTTCGGTACTGAGAGCCCAGCTCTTTCCTAGCTTCCCCTTGAACATTTTAAATACTTTTAGTACCCCTTTAGTCATAATAAAAAGAACATTTCCACAGGGCAGTGTCATGAGGCCTAATTAGTACCTGTAGAGAAATCTGTGTTCTTCAAAAGAGAAGTACAACAAGAGATTGATTTAACCTGAGAACCAAAACTGGATGAAGAGACTGCTCGATTTCCTTAGAGGCACAGTCATCCAACACACTGGAAGGAAATGGAGGTTTCTCTCCCCAGGGATGCTGCCCAAGGTCAGGATTTCATAGACTCAATGTTTTCCTAGCGGGATAGTGAAATAGAACACCTTTTCATTTCAGCAGCTTGGAAGACAGCCTGATGTTGTGAAAGGATGGATACATGGGAATCAAATACTAATCCAAGGTGTTCTTTCCCTACCTATCAGAGCAAAATAAATCAGTCATTCGCAGCACTGGGTGCAATTTATTCATCTATAAATTAAATAGATGGAACTAAATGGCATCTAAAGTCCTTTTTGACTCTAACACATTTATCATTGAAATTCCTGATTTTACCTTGAACGGGTCTTGTACATGTCGTCACAGTCTCTGTGACTTCACGTGAGCATCAGCCTGGTTCTGTCTGGAAAATATGATTTCATTGCAGTCACCCATCACCTCTGGATAATGCAATATTTCTGTTTCCTCCGCTGCATAGATCTCTGAGTCTTGAGTGGAGGAATTTGATGAAAAATTATCACATTTAGGAATGAAAGCTCCCAAGTCCTTTACTCTACACATTGTCTTTTTGTGGGACTATGTTCATTTGCATACTACAAGAAGAACCTGCTCTGATGAGGGTAGAGGGAGGCCCTGATTTATGGGTTTATCAATATGCCAATTGAAGTGGTTTCATTGCTATGAGTTTAGGAACCATTAGCCAAACACAAAGAGAATTCCATGTTTTTATTTGTTGCATGTTTCTTTTTGTTTTAGGTTGGTTTAGACTTTTTCTTTAAGAGAAAGAAAGTGAAATTGGGTAAGTAGAGAGTGGGGATTTGAGAGGACTTGGAGAAAGGAATATGACCCAAATATATTCTATGAAAAGTTAAAAAGAAAAAGAAATTTCTGATTTTGTATTAGCTAAATCCAGTTTGATCAATATCTGCTGAGTAGGTTCTAAGTGGCAGGTGATAACTTGTAGATCAGTTATGTGTTCTAGTAGAGGACAGTGTTTATAAACTGTGAAAGTGTCCATAACACAGCGTCCCCATCAGTGAAGCCCTGTCTTTGGCCACATTAACTAAATTTACATTGCAAGGCAGTAATAATAAACCCAAAGCTTTTTGTGATGAGGTAGTGTCTGCACTGGTTTTAGGAGAAAGATTAATGGTTTTCTGCTGGTAGACAAAGAAGTTCTGGGTGAGGTTTCTCTAAGGAAGATATTCTGATAAGAAAGAAAATAATGAACAAAAGTGTGGGCATCACTGAAGATGTCCTCGCTACAGATACAGTGAACATGGTGGTAATGATGCAAATACACTTTTCTGTGATGATGTGTTTTGCTATATAGACATAAAATTACTTTCTTTACACAGCCCAAACAGGTGTGATGATTTCTCATATCAGTCAAGTTTCTTTTGAAATCTGTACCTCTCAAATCTATACAGGATGATTGAAGAAATACATAGTTAAGCTCACACCAAGCAGGCTCTACCATGCTTTATGTTTTCTGACCAATTTATGAAAAAGAGCACAGGATTCCCTACAAGGTAAACAACCTTATGATGGTGAGGTAGCTTCCAGGGGAATTCAGTGCCTCTTCTTGGCTGTGTCTCTAAGTGATACAGAGAAGTATAAACAAGGAGACAGAAGAAGTCAGCCAAGTCTTCTCAGTCCTCTCTAAAATGATCCCTGTCATCATTGGCAGTTAATAGTATGCACATCCCAGTATTGTTCTAGAAATGAGAGTCAGCAACATTTAGGGAGATTTGCAGATCATATGATTTTGTAACCTGGGTTTATGATTGGCATTGGCTTAAGGATGAAAAATTAATTGGTGGGAAGATTTGTGGAAGATAGAGATGAAGCTTTCATAAAGTTCACACAATATTTCTAGAGAAAGATGGTACATATTGTTAATCCCATTCTTGGGAAATTGGATCTTCCAGTTTCTATTTGGAGTGAATCAAGATCATCTGACTCTATGGAAATTTTAAGGTCTATGCAGGTATGTGTGTGTGTGTGTGTGTGTGTGTGGTGTGTCTGTGTATATGTGTTTCTCTCTGTGTGTATGTATGTGAGCATGTCTGTATCTATGCACTTGTGTCTGTAAGTTTATAGATTTTTTTCTTCCCTTCCACACCACGCACTGTAGGTACTGAGTAAATGTCAAACTATCATATCCAGGCAACCTTTTCCGACTGAACTAATGGACCCTAAGATGAATTTACTCAGAGCCTTTTGCTTTTTGTAAATCCTGAGCTCAGTCACACCTCACACTGTTCATGCATTTTAAGAAAAGCAAAGTCACATTGCAAACAAAGACTGATGTACCTGGGGAATGAAAGAATATTTAAAATGAAAATATGATCATAGTCTGGTAAAGTCAACTATTTTCAATTGGTGACAGACCTGCTCTATGCAAGTTCTTTCCTGAGCTTGGACATGGAGATGATTGTTTTTCATAATTGATGTGAATGGAGATGGAAGTGTAGGAGAAGTTTCCTGATGTGTTCCAGTGTGTTCTTTATAATTTGGACATTATTGGGCTTAAAGTTGGTGGCCACATTTTCATTGTATGGTATTCACCATTGTTTTCTTTGTAGGAAAACACTGTGTGTGTGTGTGTGTGTGTGTGTGTGTGTGTGTGTGTGCGCGTGCGTGCGTATGTGTGTGTGTGTACATATATAGTAGTTTATATATGTATATACACACATAAATAACCTTTTCTTCACTGAAACAAAACAGAATTTTGCAGAAGAACTTAATTCATTGACAAGTCAAGCTACGTTGATCCTTGCTAGTGTTCTGCTTAAGAAAGCTAAGACTGCTGTTTGTTAGGCGCGTGCATTGTGATTTTACTAGCATTTAAAGTTTGAAGCTTCTCCAGAACACATTAGTACTGAGTTCTGTGCAGCTCTGGAGACTAAGTGAACATCTCATCAATACTGAAAAGGAGGAGCACTCACATGCACAGAGAGGGGGAGTTTTATTTTCTTTCTGTTTTTGAAGTTATTATGGCTACTTTTTAATTTAAAAATTTGCATGTTACATAGGAAACACAGTTTCCCTTCCTCCCCTTTTCTTGCCCCCCAAAACATTCTCCTCTCCCCACCCCACAGCAGACACTCTTCAGAGGGGGAAAGGCCTTCCTTGGTAAGTCAACAAAACCTGGCATACCAAGTTGAGGCCAGACCAATCTGCTCCTTCCTGTATCAAGGCTCAACAAGGTATACCACCATAGGGAATGGGCTCCTAAAGCCAGTTCATGCACCCAGGATAGGTCCTTGTCACACTGCCAGGGGCCCTCCCAACAGATCAAGCCACATAACTGTCACCCACATTCAAAAGGCCCATTTCAGTCCCATGCAGGTTCCCCTACCTGCCAGTCCATAGTTTCTGAGCTCCCTCTAGTTTCAGCTGCCTCTGTGGTTGTCCACACCATGCTCTGGACCCCCTTGTTCATATAATTCTGAGAGGGGGAGAGTTTTCAAGTGAAATAAATATTTTCTGCAGCACGTGTGTCCACATAATAAGTCTATATCATCATATTCAAATCACAAGAAAAGCAAATAAACAAAAATGAAAACAAAACACAGATCACCTGCTTTGTTTGGGATACAAGTACAAAAGAAAAGGGCCCCTGCTTTCTTTGAGAATCTATACACATGGTTTCCCCTTGGCCCTGAAATACCTCTGCAGTAAAATTGCCAGTGACCAGAAGAGAACATGGTGCATGGTGCATGGTGCAATTCAGCTTTAAAAGGCAACTTGAACCTGGTCACTGATCTCAGCCTTTCTGATCTTCAGAGAGGACAGACTGCCACCTAAAGAGTCACCTCCTTATAGTTGTTTCTGTCAGCACTTGATTTTCCTTGGAGTTCTACCAACCCTGGAGTACGACCTTGCTCAGAAAGGAAATTCGACCTCATTACAATGCGAGCTTAGCATTTTGCAGACACATTACAAAATCAGCCAAAACCCCTCGTAAGGAACTTCTCCCCCATATATTTTCCCCCACAGGAAAGAAAGACAAGCCAGGGGGCTACAGAGGAACAAACTAGTGAGAACAGCTGCAAAAGGGGCTCAGGCATCTGTGTAATGATATGTTTAGTCACTAAACACAACTATTTTATCCTAAGACAGTCTAAAAATCCAATACACATGTTTATGGAAAGTCTTCTTATTCTCAGTCTGAGGAAAGTGCCTGGTGAAATGTTCAGTTGGATTAAACCTAATTATTGACATCTGGAATTTGTTAATGTTAATATTAACCAAAACATTTGACTAAATGAAAGTGATATGGGATAAAACTTTATTCTGAACACTTACTGTGATGTTAACACAGGCAACTACACATTTTAATGGAAAACCTGCTAGCTTAAAAAAAGGAAAAAAAGGAACAGATAGATTTTAATAGCTATGATCCTTACTGGCTCATCAACTTACTCTAATGTTAAATGTTACATTGCTTCTTTAATTTTTGTGTGTGTGTGTGTGAATGTGTAGTGAGTGAGAGTATCCCTGTTGCAGAGAAATGCATATTATCATGATCCAGTTATACCAAGCAGGATATGGTACATGTTTTGACTTATACGCATACACATATATTCTGGATTATAACACTAAAAATGTCAAAAATGTAAAAAGCACCTACAATATGGCTTTGCCATCTGATTCTTTTTGGAGTTCCAACCACACATTTTTGTTTGTTTGTTTGTTTTGTTTTTTAAAAACGTCCTATACCAACCATATCTGATGGACTAAATGTAAATATTTTGTCAACTATATTTCCCTTAATGAGTCCTATCACTAAATTTTGAAAATGTAGTTTTAAAATTTGCCATAGGTATCAATGTATTTGCACACGATTGCTTGTTTTGTGGCAAATATCACTGGTGTCTCTGATAGAATGAGGAATTCAAAGAGGTTATGTAGACTTGAGATTTCCAAAGCACCAGCCAGCCTTGAGCTAGACTAAAGAACAACACTTTACCAGAGCATTCTAACCAATTAAACAGCTGTCCCTAAGGCATCCTGTTACAACAGTAATTGAAGTCAATGACAAATGTGTTGCTTTCATGAAGGGCACAGTGCTAAAAAGCTAAACATTCTTCAGTTATTACTTTTTTCATTCTTTGAAAAGAAGATTTTTGAAGAAATAGTTTTAAAAAGTGTGGGGTTATGTCAAAGGGCATAGGAAACAAACAACGAAGAGGCCCTAAGGACTAAGATGGAATAATTTGAACAACAGAATACTATAAATGGATTGTAAACCAAATCACGAAATAAACACCCATGTATCATAATGATATAGGCAATTTAAAGATAAAAAATGGACAACAGATAAAACTTTCTTGTAGACAGATGTAAATGATCTCTAAGTTTTCCAGTGGGAATAAGACACATCTACTTGCTTTCAGAAAACAGAATATATGTGAGGGGGAGGAACTCTCCAGTAACTGATACCCTAGCACCCAGCAAGGTTAATATTGTTACAGTTGTCTATAAAAATTAGGTACCTTATGGCAAAAGAGTATGAAGATAATATTCTGTTATTCTCCAAGACCCCATAAGCCCATTCTATTTACAAGAAATACATCAAGCAGCCCACATTTGAGCAATGATCTACAAAATACCTTACCAGTACTGTTAAGAACCATTAAAACAGTGAGAGGAAAGATGATTGTGAAAACACAACAGCCCAAAGAGTACTAGATGACACACTAAGGGAATGTGGTATTCTACATCGTGCTCTACATTGGTAGCCTGATTTCTTGCTAGTGGGTTCATTATTAGCAAACACTACAGAATTCTTATGTCACAGGGGAAATGAAATAATTAATTTCCTCATTATTTTGGCATTAAGAGAGTATTTTAATTATAATCAAATTCATACATAATATTCAGAGTAACTTTCATTTGAAGACCATATGCTTACTGTTTTAAAAGTTGTACTTTGTCTTTAAAAACCTAGAAAACAATAATTGGAGATGATGTTTCTGTACAGGAATTATCCAACTTATAAAAAATTGAGAAATTATTGAATTGCCAGAGTTTATTTTATATTAAACTGTTACTCATCATGTCATTACTACTCTATAGAATGGAATTTTGCATACTCAATAATGGCATGTTAGAGCTACTTTGAACTATATATATATCCCATAAATAAGAATGTAAGGATTTCAAAACTTGTCAATGGTAAAAGCACATTTAACAAAACTTTGTTTCTGATGATAATTATGGTAATATGATGTCTGAATAATGTCATAGAGTAACTGAGGAGCATGAGTATTGGTTGAATTTGGCAATTTGGGATCATAATTTTCCCAGATACCATTGATTAGCAAACAGAAGCATGAGTGGCAGATATGTGATGTCTCCCATTGAGTGTTCCTCATGGGGAAACCAAGCATCCCCAAAACAATAGAAGATATTGCCATTGTTCTTGGCTACCTACAGCTGGTAAAACCCTAATGCTGATGATATAATTCACTTCAATTATAAGACATGGAAAAATTCAAGTTGTTATACATCTAAAATTTTCATCTCTATGGTTTAGTTTTCATGCTGTCAGAGGCTACAAAGGGGAGAAAACATCAACAATCTTGCTCATCTATGATCTCTGCATGGTACAATAATCACTGGTCCAGCAACATTTGGTCATTTGTGCAATGAAAATATTTATGTTGTGGTGGGTTAAATATAAACCTTGTCAAAAACAAATGGCTGAGGAAGACATAGACCCTAGGACAGAAACTACTATTAGTTTTCTGAATGGTTATTGTATCAAAATGCCTTCTCCATTCTTATGCAATGGAGAACAAGAGACCTTGCCTGAAACAGGATAGGAGGTAGGTCTCAGCATCCAAGCTGTTGTCTTCCATTTGTGTACTTTCTCCCTCCACATCCTTCAATATAGGCATTAAGTAAGCAAACTGAGGCTATAGCTCTTTTATAGAGAACTTGCTTAGCATGTACAGGTCCTGGGTTTGATCTCCATCATCACAAAACAAAACAAAATCTTTAAATTGCAACAATCCCTTATTACTCCACATGCCTTTTCCTGTCTCCACTTGTACCTAACTTCAAATCACACATTGCCGTTTTCATTTCTGACAACTGTGCAATATGCCACATAAAAATAAGCCTATTTTTAGCATCTAATTTATTCATTATTTTTATGGATATGGGTGTTGTGTCTGAATATATCCATACACCACATGCATGCAATGTCTGTGGAATCCAGAGGAGGGCATCTGCATCATATTCCCAGAGACAGGGGATACAGAGAGTTGTGAGATGTCCTGTGTGTGCTGGGAATTAAACTAGGTCCTCTAAAATAACATTCAGGTGTTTTTAACTGCTGAGCCATCTCTCCAGCCTATCATGTAAATCTTTCAAATTTTGGCAGGTGTTCAATTTTCTTCCAAAATTCATGTGGAAACAGGGAGCTACTGGAATTTTTCTTGTGTACTCACGTAATGAAGTGCCACTACTCTCCATTGCTGTTCAGTTTGGATGGAGCAAAGTAAGGATATATTGCTTGGCAGTCTGCTTCTATAGATATTGTTATTAAAATTGCCACACTTAACTCCATTGAAGCTGTGATTTTGGTTAATATGTAGTACCCTTCCCTGAAAGTCATAAATTGAACATATCAATTCAAAGGAGTAGTGGCACATGTGTGTATTTTGTTGTATGTGAAAATGTTTGTCAAATGCATGTATATGCATGTCACTAAGCAGGTACAAATGTTTCACTGTGTGAACTTGTATGCGATCCTTAATGAAAATATGTGGCTATGCTGTGGCCCTATTTGTGACTAGGTTCTGTTTGGGTATATGTATGCTTATGAATGTGGTACATGTATGCATATACATGCTTGTCTATTCTGAAAGAGAGAGAAGTTTTATTCCTGAGCAGGTCCTCCCCATCTTTTTTGCACTAATAGTTTTATCTACTCCCAATCATGTGTAAATTTTCCTACAGAAGACACTTTTTAGTTTTCTACCATTGTATTATTATCATTATTACAAATGAATAAGTCAATGACAATTTTCTTGTTTTCAAAGTGGCACATGTTAATTTTTTTGCAATTTGCATTTATTGTAGTATCAATTTGTACTCATTGGCCCATCCATATACAGTTGGTATGGGCTTTGTGTTAAAATAACATCTGTACATTCAATAATTTTATTCATTTTTTGTCTTTCAATTAGTTAAAAAATAATTAAAACAGCCAATGTGAATCTAATATTTGCAGAGAGAATTTTTGTATTGAAGCTATAAGTTGATGGGCTCTTACATTTATTTATATTACCATCTAAGTAAAATATGCTTCCTTATAGAAACATATTAGCATCTCACATTATTAGACTTATGTCTGTCTGCAAGTCCCCACCATTCAATAGCCATTCTTGAGTCTATCAGAATTCCAGGAAGGAATACAGATTGTCATTAAGTTTTCCCCACACCATGGCTACTACTAGCACTCTAATGTAGTCTGGATATTTCTCTATACAGATGTAACAGCTGTAATTAGTTTCTGGATCACATTCATTTGCATGGAAAAGTCTCCCTCCATGTGTTCACTCACACTGTTTCCACCAGCATATGCAGTCTAGGCCTTGTTTTTGGCAAAAAGAACACAGAAGCAGATGAAATGCAATTTCTGCTCAGAGGAAGGAGACACTTGGCCAGGTACAAGAGGTACACACTCCAAAATTCAGCTCAGTGACCAGACAGACTTTCCTTGTTAAGATGATCTGTGAACTAATCTCTGAAAGAAAAGCAAGAGTAAACCAAGCAAAAGAGAGGGTTATTTCCAGCAGTACAAATAGCCTGTGCCAAGGGAACTGGGAGAAGTTGAGTTTGTCTGGACCAGAGTAAAAGGGGAAGGATGGTGCATGCTAAGCAGCGGTCATGTCTTGAAGTGCCAAAACTCAACAGTTTGTACTTTAGCACTGAAAGCTGTGGAAAGCCTTGCTGGGTACCAAGTAGAGCAACATGATATGAACAAGATGTTGAACCCCGAATAGGAAAGACAGACAACAGATATGCAATATTAAGAAGACTAGTAAGGAGGATGAAACAGAAATAAGATGTACTCAACTGGAGAACAATAAGGCAATGGGAAAAGTAATGAGTGTGGGAGTGTGTAAACGCCTTTTTTTATTTGTTTGAATTTGTGAAAGAATTGCATCTTTAAAAAATATTAAAAATGAGGACCTGGCTTCTGGTTTTGACATTAATGGATGAGGAGTTATTGAGTATTTAATATATGCCAGATATTAAGATGCGTGTTTTATCTTTATTATTTCACTTAATCTTCTTTATGTTCCTTTAAGGATGATGCTATTCTGTCTTTTATTTTTAACTTGAAGATCATGATGACTCACAGTGATTGCACAATTTGCCAAGTATGAGTCTCATTCACTGAGCTAGAAAGCACGAAAGGAACAATGCTCATTTGGGGAGTGGAAGAGCACTTCAATTTTGGACAAGTTGACTTTGAGTTATGTATTAAAAGAGACAAAAGCCTCACAGCTCCAGGAAGACTGTTTCTGCAGCTCACTACCATGGCACCCTGGAGTACTATCATGCTGTGGATTGCCATAGGGGTATGGTGTGTTTAGCATATAATTCTACATAGACTGTCTGAAACTCAGTAGATAGCAGTAGACAATAGATTTACACTTAGGAAGCAAAGCTATAGTCCAGATGAGACAGAGGGTACCCAATAAATATTTCCTGACTGTATATCAAGTTGATAAAAATTGAAACATGAGTTCATTTAGCCATCATATGAGTAGAAGTGAATTACAATAAGTGAATATTTAGAGATCAAGCAGTCGAAGGAAATGGCCTGAAGGAGACTAAAAAAATCTGCTGGGATAGTGAGATAAAAGCCTGAGGACTGTGTTTCAGCAATCAAAGGAAAGACAAGTTCAAGAACAATTTGCTTACTTGTGTTAACTACTGCCCAAAGTCAGGAAAATAGTCTGAAAGGCAAGCACAGGAATGCTTGTGAGTATGTAGAGTAGTATACACCAAGGAAGTCTCTGGAGAATCTGGCACTGGGACTATGTAGAATTTAATATCATTCACTTGGGTTGTACATGAATCTAGAAAGCCTTGCTATGTGGAAGCTCTTTTGGCAGAACCAGGGCCTCTGTCGATCTATTACAGTAGATAATTACCAGAGACAATCTTCTTTAGGTTAAGGTTCTGGCTGTTGATAAGCATGGGTTCAGATTCAACAATGTTTGCATTTTTTAAAAGAAAGCACAGAACCATGAGATGTGAAAATACCAGCAATGCTACTAACTCTCAATGACTTCAGAAGACAGATGAAAGTCACATTCTAAGCGTGGAAACAGACTGTTGGCATTGTCTGTATCATACTGACTACATAGGTCCAAGGAAAACTCTGTCTCTCTAGAAACACCATGGAATATTCGACCTCTTTATGAAAATGATAGACATATCTAGAACACGGGATGAAGGGAGGATATAAACTTTTGAAACACACACATAACACAACCCCAATTTTGTCTTGTAGACTTCAGAGACTGTAGCAGAAACTGTTTTCTATCTTTTGTTAAATGCCTCATCATAATAACCATACTAAAAGAAGTTAGGTGTAAGAAATTCTGAGAATAACTCTCTTTGGTGAAGCGTGACTGTGAGGAGAGAGGAATGGCCTGTCAGCACGTATGACACCATCCATCCCAAACCAGTACTTGAAATTTGAATTAAGAAATCGTCATAACTAGTCATTCTGAGGAGAAACAATGCAGAAATGTGAAGAAGACCACTAAGAGAAGAAACATGCCTGGCTTATTGTCCACATTGAGTTGTCCAAGGTAATTCTAGTTACTAGAGAAATTATCTGTGATCCCAGTCACTAAAGTCCAAACCTTCATTTCACTCTATCTGGTTGTGATCATAATACAACAGATGCTCTGTGCTACTAAAATATGCGAGAATTTGTTCTGAAGCATAGGTGAACCCAATATCTTAGACAGAAGTTTTGGTTTGACTTCATGATTGAGAGCCTTTCAAAATTAGAATTGTTAGTCAAGGAGACAACACAGTGAAATCTAGTTATGTGAACTCTTGGGGAATATGTTGTTCAGGATGATGGAATGATGGCAACTCAAAAGATGAAGGTGATCAATCTTAAGTGTTACTAATATTATAATTTAACTGTTTCATATAAATTTTGTAAAGTCACAATACACTAAAACTATATATACACATACCTATATTCACATTAAACACGCATTGTGTGCTAGTAAGTACTGGCTGACAAAACCCTTCTTCTCCACAAAATCTACAGAAGAGTAGAAAGGAAATATATGAGATACAAAGCTGCAGAGAAATTAAAATGTTGTGCCATTTTACCAGCCTAAGTCTGACTCCAAAATTCACTGTAAGATATTTGATTAGGACAAAATTAAAGTAGGACTCTGAGGCCAATGGTCTCCTGTCATGTTGGCCACTGCCCGCTGCCATCCTTTCAAATACCTCCCCTGATAAAGAAGTGCATTGAAAAACTGTGTATTTGTATATGCCTACAATTTTAAAACTAGGAAAGAGCTACACTGTAGAAATGACTTTTGCTTGTGTTTCTGCATGGTCATAGCTATGATTTAATCAGCAAGTTCAGATGCAGCGAATGGCTTGTAGTCATTTCAGATGGCATCAGTGATAATAACGATTCCTTAACTTCTCTGGTGGCTCTCATCAGAGGATTGCAAAAGGTTTTTACCAGCATTAATTAAGGCTTACAGGATTTCAATGAGGTCATGAAGCAGTTTAATTACTGTAATATATTGAAAATTTTAAACAAAGCAGACACAACTCCAGGCTTCCATTTCGAAGCTTTGTCTGTTGGTCTTGGTGGCATGGGCCCAAGTGCTTGAGAATCACTTTTGTATTTCTTCATTTGTTTCCCAAGTTTTTAGAAAATCTTGACACTATAATATATTCCTTTGTACACTGAGAGACACAAGGACAGTGGCATTGTATGCCTCCTGGGAATTAATTGATTCACCCATAAGCACTTCACACACAGGCAGTTCTGAACACCTTACTACATTATTCAAGACCACAGAGAATATAATGTATGTCTTCAAGGACCTCACAATTAAGGGAAGTCTATACAAATAAAATACAAAATTCACAATGTGACTGGTGCTGTAACAGAAAGCTTCAGGGAGTTATTTAGGTATGTGGATGTGTATCCCACACTGAAATATGACAGACAACTCCACAACAGGGTTTACTATGTTTTAAGTGTTATTCCAAGACACCATGTGGATTATTGTACTAATTTCTACAATAATAGTGATATATATGTGCTATTACTTTTATAAACTTGTAATCCAAGAATATGAATCATAGAAACCTGTAGTAACTTACCCACATTGTACTGACAAGTATGTGGTATAGATAGGATTTGACCCTAGGAATTTTGCATAGTTTACTTGCTCTTACCTACAATGCTATAATATGGACATGGGTGGGATAGGTGGGGATCCTAAAGGAAGGACAGTTAGAAGGAAGTCAAAACCTTGTGCTTTGTCCCCACACAGTATCTTCTGTACCCACACAACATCTTGTCAGCTGGGCTTTGGTGGTAGGAAAACGAAATTGGAAAGTAAAGAAGAAAGGACTTTTGTTATGCAGCTAGTCAGCACTAACATTCGGGCAATACTTTGCAAAACTGTTATCAGTACCTTCCAGCCCCACTAATGGTATGCTTGGCTCATGGTTGCCTACTCCACTGTGACCAGGTTGATCCTTCCTCAGCATCCTTGTTGGACTCACTGAGGGACAGGATGTGCATGGTTACACATGAGCAGTGCATAGTTATATACGTGGAAAATTAGAATAAATCTTCCCCAAGATGCTGGCCTCCTATAATTACTACTGCTCTACTCTTCGACGGTTAGCAACAATTATTTTTTCATGGCCAAATCTTGGACCTCCACCATCATTAATAACTTTTATTTTGTCTTTCTAGATGTAAAGTCTTACTAGTCTTTGAATCAGAAATGAACCTCATAGAGTCTTGTTTTGAGATCTCAGTCCCTAGCTTGGAGAATTATTTTGAGAGTTATGCAGGTTGAGGCTTAGATGGAAGAAACAGCAACTTGGAGCTGGTCTTTTACCATTATGCTCACCCATGGTTCCACCATTTCCCTCTGCTTCCTGGTCCACCCTGTTGTGAATAGATGTTGCTTCCCACTCTGTTTCCATCCAAGGAGGCCCTCTATTGTAGTTCCAGTGCTACGGCACATTACCATGCTCCGAGATCATAGCCTAAATAAGTCTTTCCTCCTATAGCTGCCCCCTATTAGATGGTTTGTGACATCAACATGAAAGGCAGTTCACATAACTCTAGTCTTCTCTTCCTTCTGTTCTGGAATAACTGAAACTATGATTTCTGTGTGAAAACTCCCATTCCCAGTGTCCATGCAACTTATGTACCACTTAAGTATTCTTGGATGACACTAATTATGTGAACAGAGTGTATTTTACTCATCCATCTGGATGAAAGTCAATATGATCCTGATTGATCTACCAGATCGGCAGTTCCATGTGGCAATGTATTGACTGATGGCTTATGTTGTGAACTTCAAAACATGCCGAGTGTGTTTATACATATTAAGAGGCAATAAACATTTTACCTATACTCTTAATGATGATATATATTATCATAGACCTATATTTGAGTGTAGCATATTTGAGTCAGATATTAACAATTTAAAAGTTATCTGTTGGATATATGAAAGAATAGTGAGATGCATTCACCCAACAATGTCTATTGTCTACTATACGTGTGTAGGTGTTGTATGATTGTGGAAGAATTTGTAGCATAATATGTAACATAATATGTAGAATGAAGAAAAGGACTATGGGAAACTGTTAAGTAAGCCATTTGGACAATGAAATCAAGTTGTTCCCCCAGTGACACACTAGATACAGCAGAAGGTCCATAATTATATGGGGTTCAGTCTTGGAGATGATGAGTTCATGGCAATATAGAGATAAAGGGAATGGACTCTAAAGCCAAAATGCTCAGTTTTAATCCTGGAGACATCATTAGCTGTCCATAACCTTGGGATAATTATTTCTCTGTACCTCAGGTTCTTTATATTAAGTAGGCCATTAAATAATTGTGACGGTTAATTTCATGTGTTGGTTTGACTGAAGCACAATGTACAGAAAGCTGGTCAAATATTTTCTGGCTACATCTGAGAATAGTTTAGGTGATATTAACACTTACATTAATGGATTTTGGGGAACTGACTCTGCCCTCCATAATTAGAGTGGGTCTAATCCAACTAGTTGAAGACCAGAACAGATCTTTGAAAATGAGGGGAATCAATAGAAGATAGTGCTCAAACAACACTTAGTGCTTTTTGAACAGTAACCCTTTTATTTGAATATCACCATGAATTATTCTTTAAGGTTTGATATACTGACTTATTCTACAAACTTTGTATTTATTAGGCTGTATAATATTGCAAGTAAATTCCTTAAAATAAGCCAATTTTAGGGTGTGTACACACACACAATTGTATATGTAGTACTTTGATTCTGTTTTCTAGTACATTGTGAAACGTGTGTGTATGTGTGTGTGTGTGTGTGTGTGTGTGTGTGTGTGTAGTAGCCATCTCATGTCCAACATGTATTTGCACCTGAAATGTGATGTGAATTTCAAGAAGATAAGTAGTTTGGAGATAAAATTCTGGCATCATTAGCACATAGATGATAAATGATGCATTTGGACCAGATTTGATTATCTAGAGAGAGGAAAGAAGCTCTGTGAGAAAGGCTCAGAGCAAAAATCATAAAACTACTAATTTAGATATGGACAAAAATGTTAAATATGAAGCAGAAAAGTGCCAAAATAAGAGAGAGTTTCATCAAAACAGTACAGATTCCATGTACAAATGGGGAGAATCAAGTCACTATTAGTTTAGTGACAATATTTGCAAAGAACCTAGGTCCAACTTCACTTTGATCTGTGCTGGGTTACATGCTTTGCTCCCAAAAATAATTAAATAATTGTATGACCATTTTGGGTTCAACCAAGGAAGCCAGCATTTATTTGAGATAGGTCAGTCTGGTGAAAACAAAGGACCTATAGATGTGCCTTAAAAAGTGTTGTTATTGCCTTCTTTTTTTAAAAAAAAATCACATTCTAATTCAATATATAAAAATAAACAACACAATACAGCATACTTCTATTGTGGTCTAATGCTGGTTTTATTTTAAAATTCAGGTTGAAATGTGATCCCTATGTCAACTGTTTAGGTGAAACTCTTTGGAAGAGTATCATAAAGGCATCACTCACAAAGGGAATCTGTGCCTTCTTTTTTTGTTGTTGCTTTTTTTTAATATTTTCTTTTTATTTTTTATTTTAAATTAGAAACAAGGTTGCTTCACATGTCAATCCCAGCTCCCTCTTTCTCTTCCACCCCTCCTCACACCCTCCCACTAACCCTCATTTCTCCTCCCCCAATCCCGACTCCAATTAAAAAGTGGGCTACAGAACTAAATAGAGAATTCTCAATAAAGGAGTCTAAAATGACTGAGAAGCACTTGAGAAAGTGCTCAATATCCCTAACTATCAGAGAAATGCAAATCAAACCAACTCTGAGATACCATCTTACTCCTGTCAGAATGGCTAAAAACAAAAACACCAATGACAATTTATGCTGAAAAGGATATGAAGAAAGGGAAACACTCCTCCACTGCTGATGGGAGTGCCAACTCATACAGCCACTTTGGAAATCAGTAGAGATTCCTCAGGATCTGTGCCTTCTTACATATAATTCAATACCATTGCCACGGAAGGAATAGAGTACAATGAAGGAATAGAAACAAACTACCATCTATGAAAATAAGAGTCATTTTTTGAGTTTTTTAATTGAAATTAAAAACAATCTTGTTTTACAGGTCAATTCCAGTTCCCTCTCCCTTCCCTCCTTCCCTGCTGCCCACTAAACCCCTATGCCATCCCCTTTCTGCTCACAGGGAGGCTGAGGCCTTCTATAGGAGATCTTCAAAGCCTGTCATAACATTTGGAGCAGGGCCTAGACCCTTCTCCATGTGTCTAGGTTGAGAGAGTGTCCATCTGTGTGGACTGAACTCCCAAAGTCCATACATATACTAAGAATAAATACTGATCCACTACCAGAGGCCCCACAGATTGCCCAGGCCTCCTAACTGACATCCAGGTTCGGGTGTGGATCAGTCCTATACTGATTTCCTAGCTATGAATCTGGGGTCCATGAACTCCCCCTTGTTCAGGACAGCTGTTTCTATGGGTTTCTTCAGTCTGGTCTTGACCCCTTTGCTCATCACTCCTCTCTCTCTGCAACTGGATTCCAGGACTTTGGCTCAGTGTTTAGCCATGGGTTCTGCTTCTGCTTCCATCAGATACTGGATAAAGGCAACAGGATGACATATAAGGTAGTCATCAATCTCATTAACAAGAAAGGACCTTTAATACCAGTAGTAAGATGGTATTTCAGAGTTGTTTTGATTTGTATTTCCCTCATTATTGAGGATGCCGAGCACTTTCTTAAGTATCTATGAGCCATTTTAGACTCCTCTATTGAGAATTTTCTATTTAGTCCTGTATCCCATATTTTTCTAGGGTAAATATTTTTAAATTTAAATTAGAAACAAGTTTGTTTCACATGACAACACCAGCTCCCTCTCCCTACCCTCCTCTCTGGTCCCCCACCAATCCCCACAACTCCCCACCCCATCCTCCCTCTGCTTCCCAGGGAGGGTGAGGCCCTCTATGGAGTATCTCCAAAGTCTACCATATCATCCAGGGCAGGGCCTAGGCCTTACCCCATGTGTCCAGGCTGAGAGCATCTTCCATGTGGAATAGGCTCCGCAAGTCCATTCCTATTCCTGGGATAAATACTGATCTACTGCCTGAGGCCCCAATAGAGTGCCAAGGCATCCTCACAGACACCCAGATTCAGGAGCCCTGGATCAGTCCAATGCTGGCCTCTCAGTCATCAGTCTGGTGTCCATGAACTCCCACTTGTTCAGGTCAGCTACCTCTATGGGTTTCACCAGCCTGGTTTTGACTCCTTTGCTCATCATTCCTCCTTCTCTGCAACTTGGTTCCAGGTGTTCAGTTCAGTGTTTAGCTGTCAATGTCTGCCTCTGCTTCCATCAGCCACTGGATGAAAGCTCTAGGATGGCATATATGGTAGACGTTAATCTTATTATCAGGGAAGGGCATTTAAGGTACCCTCTCCACTATGTCTTAGATTTCCAGTTGGTGTCATCCTTGGACATCTCTGGAAATATCACTACTGCCTGATCTCTTCTCAACCCTATAATGGCTCCCATATTATGGTATCTCTCTTCCTGCTCTCCTCTATTCTTCCCTTTACTCAACCTTCCTGTACCTCCATGTCCTCTTCTCCTCCTCTCTTTCTCCCAGCTTCCTCTCTGCTCCCCTTATGCTCCCTATCTGCTTAGGAGGTTCTTTCCAATTATCCTTCTCTAGGGTACCATGATCATCTCTCTTAGAGTCCCCCCTGTTTCCCAGACTCTCTTGCAGTGGGATTGAATACTAGCAATCACCTATGCATATCTAAAATCCATATATGAGAGAGTACATGCCATGTTTGTCTTTTTGTGACCGGGTTACCTCAATCAGAATGGTTTCTTCTAGTGTCATCCATTTGCCTGTGAGTTTCAAAATTCCATTGTTTTTTTTTCTGCTTAGTAGTACTCCATTGTGTAAATATACCACATTTTTCTCTATCCATTTTTAAGTTGAGAGGCATCTAGGTTGCTTCTAGGTTTTGGCTATTACAAATAATGCTGTTATGAACATGCTTGAACAGATGTCCTTATTGTATGAATGTGCATCTTTTGGGTATATGCATAAGAGTGTAATTGCTGATTCTGGTGGTAGACTGCTTTCCATTTTCCTGAGGAATCTCCATACTTATTTGCAAAGTGGCTGTACAAGTTCATACTCCCACCAGCAGGGGAGGAGT
Organism: Mesocricetus auratus; assembly: GCF_017639785.1. NCBI lineage: Eukaryota > Metazoa > Chordata > Mammalia > Rodentia > Cricetidae > Mesocricetus > Mesocricetus auratus. Next base: position 30,779,882 of record NW_024429190.1, on the reverse strand, counting down.
GTACCCATTTCTCAACATCCTCTCCAGCATAAACTGTCATTGGTGTTTTTGATTTTAGCCATTGTGACAGGAGTAAGATGATATCCCAGAGTTGTTTTGATTTGCATTTCCCTGATGAATAAGGATGCTGAGCACATTTTTAATTGTCTATCAGCCATTTAGACTCCTCCATTGAGAATTCTCTATTTAGCTCTGTAAGCCATTTTTTAATTGAATTATTTGATGTTTTGGAGACTAGCTTCTTGAGCTATCTGTAAGTTTTGGAGATCAGCCCTCTGCCATATGTGGGGTTGGTAAATATCTTTTCCCATTCTGTTGGCTGCTTTTTTGTCTTCTTGAGTGTCTCCTTTGCCTTACAGGAGCCTCTCAGTTTCAGGAGGTCCCATTTATTAATTGTTGATTTCAGTGTCTGTGCTACTGGTGTTATGCTCAGGAAGCTGTCTCCTGTAACAATTCCTTCAAGGATACCTCCTACTTTCTCTTCTAAGAGGTTCAGTGTGGCTGGATTTATATTGAGGTCTTTGATTCACTTGGACTTAAGTTTTGTGCATGGTGATAGACATGGATCTGTCTGCAATATTCTACATGCCAGCATCCAGTTGTTCCAGCACCGTTTTTTAAAGATGCTTTCATTTTTCCATTGTATAGATATAGCTTCTTTGTCAAATTATAGGTGTGTGGTTTAATATTAGGGTCTTCAATTCTATTCCATTGGTCTATCCGTCTATTTTTATGCCAGTAGCAGACTGTTTTCATTACTATTGCTCTGTAGTAGAGCTTGAAGTCAGAGATGGTGATGCCTCCTGAATTTCCTTTATTATACAGGTTTGTTTTGGCTATTCTGGGTTTTTTTGTTTTTCCATAAAATGTTGAGACCTCTCCTTTCAAGGTCTGTGAAGAATTGTGCAGGGATTTTGATTACATTGAAGTGTAGGTTACTTTTAGTAAGATTTTCAATTTTACTATGCTGATCCTACCTATCAAAAAACATGGGAGATCTTTCCATTTTCTTGTATCTTCTTTAATTTATTTTTGTTAGTGACACAGAATTCTTGTCATACAGTACTTTCACCTATTTTATTAGTGTTACTGCTAGGCATTTTATATTGTTTGTGGCAATTGTAAAGGATGATGTTTCTCTGATTTCTTTTTCAGCACATTCATTGTCTATATATAGTAGGGCTACTGATTTTTTTTAGTTAATCTTGTATCCTGCCACTTTGCTGAAGGTGTTTATCAGTTGTAGGAGTTCTCTGGTAGAATTCTTCTGGTCACTTATGTAGAGTTTCATATCATCTGCAAATAATGAAAGTTTGACTTCTTCCTTTCCAATTTGTATCCCCTTTGCCCTCATTTTGATTATTTCCTGGCATTTACTCCTCCTGGATGAGTTTGCTCCTTTTTGTTTAGAGCTTTCAATTGTGCTGTTAATTCTCTAGTGTGACTATTCTCCAGTATATTCATGTGGGCACTTAGTGTAATGAAATTTCCTCTTATCACTGTATTCAAAGTGCCCCATAAGTTTGGGTATGTTCTGTTTTCATTCTCGTTGCATTCTAGGAAGCTTTTAATTTTTTTTATTACTTCCTTGACCTAGGACTACTGCAGTTGTACATTATTCAATTTCCATGTGTTGTTGTTAAATCCTAAATTTCAAGCATGGTGGTCTGATAAGATACAGACGGTTATTCCAATTTTTTTATGTCTGTTGAGGTTTGCTATGTTTCCACATATGTGGTGGATTTTAGAGAAGATTCCATGTGGTGCTGAGAAGAATGTATATTCTTTTGTGTTTGGATGGAATGTTCTATAGATGCCTGTTAATCCCAATTGGGTAATAACTTCTATTAGTTCCTTTGTTTCTTTGTTAAGTTTCTGTCTGGTGGTCCTGTCTAGTGGTGAGAATGGGGTGTTGAAGTCTCTCATTATAAGTGTGTGAGGTTTTATATGTGATTTGAGCTTTAGTAATATTTCTTTTATGAATGTGGATGCCTTTGTATTTGGGATGTATTAGTTCAGAATTGAGATTTCACCTTGATGAAATTTTCCTATGATGAATATGAATTGAACTTCTTTATTTCTTTTGATTAATTTTAGTTTGAAATTTAATTTTTCTTTCTTTCTTTCTTTTTATTTTTTGGTTTTATGAGACAGGGTTTCTCTGTATTGTTTTGGAGGCTGTCAGTCCATCCAGGACTCGAACTCACAGAGATCCACCTGCCTCTGCCTCCCGAGTTGAAATTTAATTTTTAGATACTATGATTGCTACTCCAGCTTGTTTCCTGGGTCCATTTAATTGAAAATCTTTTCCCAAATGTTTACTGTGAGGTAGTATCTGTTTTTGATGATGAGATGTGTTTCTTGTATGCAGCAGAAAGATAGATTCTGTCTTTATATCCATTCTGTTAGCCTGTGTCTTTTTATAGGCAAGATAAGACCATTGACATTGAGGAATATTAATGAACATTGATTGTTAATTCTTGTTTCATTTGCATTTGTTGGTGGTAGTGGTATTGTGTGTGGATTTCCTCCCCTTTTTCTTTTGGGATTTGGTATTGTGGAATTATCTATTGCCTGTGTTTTTGTGACTGTATTTATCTTCCAGGGGTTGGATTTTTTCTTTCCAGTACTTTCTGTATGGCTGGATTACTGGATATGTATTGTTTAAATCTGGTTTTGTCATGGAATATCTTGTATTCACCACCTATAGAGATTGAAAGCTTTACTGTGTATAGTAGTTTAGGCTGGCATCCATGTTCCTTTAGTGTTTGTAGGACATCTATCCAGGACCTTCTGGCTTTCAGTGTTTCCATAGAGAAGTTGGGTATAATTTTGATATGTCTGCTGCTCTTAATACTTTTGTTCTTTATTCTCTAAGCTTGGTGTTTTGATTATTATGTGGCAAGAGGACTTCTTTTTGTTGTCTAGTCTATTTGGTGTTCTGTAAGCTTCTTGTATTTTCATAGGCATATCTTTCTTTAGGTTAGGGAAGTTATCTTCTATAATTTTGATGCATATGTTTTCTGTGCCCTTGAGCTGTGTTTTTTCACATTCTTCTATACCTATTATTCTTAGGTTTGGCCTTTTCACCATGTCCCATATTTCCTGTATATTTTGTGTTAGGGATTTATTGAACTTGTGTATTTCTTTGGTTGATGGCTATATTTTCTCTATTGAGTCTTCAGCAACTGAGATTCTCTCTTCCATCTCTTGTTTCTATTGGTTATAATTACATTTGTAGTTCCTGATCATTTATCTAGTTTTTCTATTTCCAGCATTTCCTTATTTTGTGTTTTCTTTATTGTCTCTATTTCAGTTTTCATCTCTTGAATTTTTCCTTCATCTGTTTGATTGTTTTTTCTTGGCTTTCCTTGTTTTCTTTAAGTGATTTGTTGATTTCTTGCATTTTTTGTTTGTTTTCTCTTCCATTTCTTTAAGGGATTTTCTCATATCCTCTTTGTGGGCCTCTATCATTTTCACGAAGTTGTTTTTAAGGCCATTCCCTTATGCTTCATCTGTGTTGGGATCTTCAGGTCTTGCTGTTGTAGAGTCCCTAGATTCTGGTGGTGTCATATTAGTTTTTCTGTTTTTGAATGTGTTTTTTTATTGTTGTCTTCCCATCCCTTCTTCTAGTGGGTGTAAGTGGGGTTTCTTCTACTCCTGGCGGGTATGGGTCTAACTTTCTCTTCCATTGGTTCAAGCAGGTCCAATACTCCATTGGGTCTCATGATGTGTACAAGTGGGTTTAAGACACTCTAGAAAAGAGGAAGGCCCAGGAAGATCCCAGGAGGAGGATGTAGGAAGTTGGGGCTCTGAGTAGAAAGCTCACACTCACTTCAAGCTGAGGACAGAAGCAGGGGGTGGGGCACGTAAAAATCATTTTCAGATAACAAATCTCTTTGCCTCTTGATCACAGAGGAATGGAAGGACTGTGAACACAAATTTTTGTTTTGCATAAGTCACCAAGGGTACATAAGTCACAAAGGCTTCTTGTTGTAGTAGTTTGCTAACCTCCATAAGACAGCCATTTTGTTTTCAAAATGGAAGTAAGCCTTAAGAGAAAATAATGCTGGGCTTCTAGATGTAAGATGTGAAATAACTTGCTTATTCTTATTTTTAAAGTCTTATCCTGTAACTTGGAACCCTATGTATCCCAAATAAGACAGAGAAATGAGAAGTGAAAATAGGTACATCCAAATTTCAAAGTAATGTTTAAATTAACTATCTCTTGTAACTATACATGTTACAAATTGAGAATCTCCCTTTAGCTCAAATACATGACACTTTTCTCTACATACAGATGTATGAGGAGACAAGCATAGAGAAATAAGATGAGGGTATATATGTTAAAACAATATGAGGAGTTTGGGGAAGGGATGGGAGTCAGGGAGATATGAATGAAACCAAACTGCATGCAACAGAAAGAACATAAATGCAAAGGAGAACCGTACTGGGAAAACACTGTACATTACTAAGCCTTTGGTACCCTGAAGGCATGTTGGAGCCAGAGAAAACAGAGAAGAGGCTCTTGGTTCTTTGAAGTTCAACAGCATGTATGTTGTCATCATCATCTCTGATGAGGACTTCAGGACAGATGGCATGAATAAATGCTTGAATAAGTGACCTCACAGCCAATCAGGAAGCCAGAAAACAGCTTAGGAGTTGGGCTTGCTCTTGCCACCTACTCTTGAAAGAGATCAATGCTTGCTTCAAACCTTTTAACAACCCTTCCAGGGATGGATCCCTCACTGACTCAGAGACTGCCTACTGTCCTTCATGTCCTAAAGGTCTCAAACTTCTCATATTACAGCACAGAGGAGCAAGCTTCCCATATATGATACCTTGGAGAGCATAGTTACCCATACACAAATTTTACAATAATAGGATGTGGAGCTGGGTAGAATGATTACACACACACACACACACAAAAAAAAATAATAATATTCCACCACCTACGTTCTATTTTTGTTTGGTTTTTGTTGTAGTGATAAACACCATGATTAAAAGTTATCTGGTTGTGAAATGGTTTAATGGGCTTGAAGACTGCAGTTTCTACTGTGGAAAAGCCAAGTTAGGAACTCTGAGCCATAATATGGATTCAGGAACTAAAGTAAATAATGACTACCAAAAAAAATGCTGCTTGCTTGCTTGCTTTTCCTGGTGGTCTCAGATTGTTGTTGTGTGCAGTTCAGGTCCAACTGTCTAGCAATGTTAAAGCCAATAGTAGCCTGAACCTTCCTACTTCAATTAGAAATTAAGAAAATACCTCCACAGACAAGTGCACAGGCCAGTCTGGTGAATCCATTTCCTCAACAGAGGTCCCTGTTCACAAGTATGAAATATCATGTTAAACAATCAGTCCTTCTTTATGAACTCCTTAAAAATGACACATTATTTAATATCTGATGATTAGGAAGATGTGGGAAGCACCTTTTCTGGGAATTTGCAGGCAAAGCCAGAAAGTAACAGATCAAAATTCCTTCACAACTGAAACAAGCCACATAGATTGGGATTATGTAAAAACTAGCAAGTAAGGCTTTGGTCCTAAGACTTTATACTTTGGAAATCAAGTATGTACAAAAGTTAATTATGTCTATGATATGATCACAAACATCCAAAGTAGAGAATTTGAAACAAGGAGAGGGAAGTGAGGACCTGCAGAGAATTAATAGAGACAACTGATAAGTTGTTTGGTGCAGAAGTACAGAATAGAAAGGCCACAAAAGGATATTTGAAGACAGCAGAGAATATTTTATTTTTGTTGTTATGGACTTCTAATGTGGACTAATTTTAGTGTTTCTGAAAACAGTGCAGAGGTTGTTCTTGGAGATAAATGATTTTTAAAGGAAGAAGGATAAATTGATTCAGCTGAGAGAGAAGATGACTTCAAGCGATAATGAATTCTTTGAGAATGTGAATCACAGGGTAGAGAGAAATTCGTGGTGCAAGCAAAGAGGTTTTGGCTTAAAAGCAGAGACTGAAGGATGGCAGGGTATGTACCATTGAAAGTGAAGGATGGATAGCCTTGAAAGTGAAGGGACAAGATGGCTCTCTGAAGTGTGAAGCATAGTTGTCAGCTAAGAGGGAGCTGAGGAAAAATGTAGAGCTTTGAGGAAACAGAAAAAATAGTTACTATTTTTCTCTTTTTAAATTTAAATTAGAAACAAGCATTGTTTACATGTCAATCCCAGTTCCCTCTATCTGACCTCCTCCCCTGACCCCCACTGACTCCCTATCCTATTCCTTTTCTCCTCCCCAGGGAGGTTGAGGCCCTTTGTGGGGGGGAGGGTTCTTCAAAGTTTGTTACATCATTTGGAGCAGGGCCTAGACCCTTCCCTGTGTGTCTAGGCTGAGAGAATATCCCTCTCTGTGGATTGGGCTCCCAAGGTCCATTCATATACTAAGAATAAATACTGATCCACTACCAGAGGTCCCATAGATTGCCCAGGCCTCCTAACTGAAACCCAGGTTCGTGTGTGTAGATCAGTCCCATACTGGTTTCCTAGCTATGAGTCTGGTTCAGGACAGCTGTTTTTATGGGTTTCTTCAGCCTGGTCTTGACCCCTTTGCTCATCACTCCTTCTCTGCAACTGGATTCCAGGACTTTGGCTCAGTGTTTAGCTGTGGGTATATGCTTCTGCTTCTATCAGCTACTGGATGAAGGCTCTAGGATAGCATATGAGGTAGTCATCAATCTCATTGTCAGGGAAGGGCATTTAATGTAGCTTCTCCAGTATTGCTTAGATTGTTAGTTTAGATTATCCTTGTAGATCTCTAGACATTTCCCTATTGCCAGATTTGTCTTTAAACCTATAATGGTCCCCTCTATTATGGTACCTGTTTTCTTGATCGCCTCTATTCTTCCCCTTACTCAATCTTCCTGCTCCTTCATGTCCTCCATTCCTCTTCTCCTGTTATCTTTCTCCTAACTCCCTCTCCCCTTCTTCTATGCTCCAAGTAGCTCAGGAGATCTTGTCCTTTTTCCCTTCTCCAAGGGACCATTATGTCTCTCTTAGGGTACTCTTTATTTACTAGCATCTCTGGGGTACAAAGGCTGTTAATCCTTTGCTCCATATCTAAAATCCATATATGAGTGAGTACATACCATGTTTGTCTTTTTGTGACTGCATTACCCCACTCAGAATGGTTTCTTCTAGTGTCATCCACTTGCCTGCAAATTTCAAGATTCCATTGGTTTTTTTTCCACTGAGTAGTACTCCATTGTATAAATATACCACATTTTTTCCATTCATTCTTCAGTTGATGGACATCTAGGTTGCTTCGTGGTTGTGGCTACTAAAGATAATGCTGCAATGACCATAGTTGAACAGATGTCCTTGTTGTAAGAATGTGCATCTTTTGGATATATCCATAAGAGTGAAATTGCTGGATCCTGTGGTAGACTAATTCTCATTTTCCTGTGGAACTGCCATACTAATTTCCAAAGTGACTATATGAGTTTGCACTCCAACCAACAATGGAGGAGTATTCCCCTTTCTCCACATCCTCTCCAGCATAAACTGTCATTGGTGTTTTTGATTTTAGCCATTCCAACAGGAGCAAAATGGTATCTCACAGATGTTTTGGTTTGCACTTCCCTGATGGTTAAGGATGCTGAGCACTTTCTTAAGTATTCTCTATTTAGTTCTGTACCCAAATTTTTAATTGGATTATTTGGTGTATTGGTGACTAGATTGTGGGGTTCTTTGTAAATTTTGGAGATCAGCCTTATATTAGATGTGGGATTGGTGAATATATTTTCCCATTCTGTGGGCTGCCTTTTTGTCTTGGTGATTGTGTCCTTTGCCTTACAGAAGCTTCTCAGTCTCAGGAGGTCCCATTTATTAATTGTTGATCTTAGCGTTTGTGCTACTGGAGTTATCTTCAGGAAGCGGTATCCTGTAGCAATTCATTTAAGGGTACCTCCTAATTTCTCTTCTAAGAGGTTCAGTGTGGATGGATTTATGTTGAGGTCTTTGATCCGTTTGGATTTAAGTTTTGTGCATGGCAATAGATATGAACCTATCTGCAATCTTCTACATACCAGCATCCAGTAATGCCATCACCATTTGTTGAAGATGCTTTCTTTTCCCATAGTAAAATTTTAGCTTCTTTGTCAAAAATCAGGTATTCGTAGGTGCATAGATCAATATCAGGCTATTCAATTGGATTCCATTGTTCTACCTGTCTGTTTTTGTGCCAATTCCAAATTGTTTTCAGGACCATGGTTCCATAATAGAACTTGAAATCAGGGATGGTGATGCCTCTGGAAGTTCCTTTTTTGTGCAGGGTTGTTTAACTATCCTGGGTCTTTTGTTTTTCATATAAAGTTGAGTATTTTCCTTTCAAGGTCTGTGAAGAATTGTGCTAGGATTTTGATGGGAACTGCATTAAATCTGTAGATTACTTTTGGCAAGAGTGTCATTTTTACTATGTTGATCCTACCTATCCAAGAACATGGGATATCTTTCCACTTTCTGTATCTTCTTTAATTTATTTTTTTAAAGACTCAATGTTCTTGTTATACAGATCTTTCACTTTTTTGGTTACTGTTTCCCCAAGGTATTTTATGTTGTTTGTGGAAACAGTAAAGGGTGATGTTTCTCTGGTTTCTTTCTCAGCCCGTTTATAGTTTGTAGGGATACTGATATTTTTGAGTTAACCTTGTATCCTGTCATTTTGCTGAAAGTGTTCATCAGCTGTAGGAGTTACCCCAAAATAATTATTATTGAATAGTAAAATAGAATGTCTAGGAAAATACTTTCTGTGTTAAGTATCCATTAGATATTTGTTGTCATATGTTTCAATGTGACCAAACAGGCAAGCATGTGAATTTATTTATAAATTGATACAATTTTAAGTTGGGTTGGGTTCAGAGTATATAGAATTGGATTTCAAGTAACAGATTACCATTTAGGTTTAGAAAAACCTATGCACAACCACTTAAACTAATCTCCAATGACTCACATATTTGATTCTCTTTTCTCTTTTTACATTTGGGACAGATAAGCTTTTTTTGGGACTGACAGAAATAAGGAAGGTTCTTTTAAAGAGAGCTCAAGACTTCTCTGTAAACAGACTTGGAATGTGGCAGCACTTTGTCTCATTAACTTTGACAATATAAACTCCACAAAGACTACAATCAAAAGAAAGTGACCCCTTCCCACAACTGAAGAATTTGGAGGACTCCCTCATCAGTCAGATAAATGTAGGTTAGAAGATCACTGGATTATAGACTTGTGGTATCCTGAGCATAGACTTCTTACTGACAGACACTATGAGGTAATAAAAGAGAAATTTTAAGCCATTGAATTCATAGAACATAGTTACACAGCATTGAAGACTGTAATGTAGGAACTATGAAGGTAGCTCATAGGAAAAATCTAGAAGTATGCAAATGAAGCTGTTATAAGACTGTTTAAGCCTAAGACTGCGAATACAGCAATGGTTGTGGTAGATATCACAAGGCCAGGAAGTCACTGATCTTAGATAAATGATACAATTGGAGTTCAGAGAAAAATAACTGAAATGCAAGCTAATTTTACAAGTGGGGAGATGGTAGGGGAAGAGAAGAGAAATACAGTTTAGTCATTGATGTAAGCATCAATACACATAAACATCAGTTTGTGTTAATGTGGCTTTTTTTTATCTTTTATTTTGAAAGAGCAAGTCTTACCAGTTACACAGGTTGAAGAATGGGGGCCTTGGAAACCCGGTCTCAGTGGGATGTTTCTGAGATCTCTTGACATTTATATCTCTGGGCATCTCCTATTTACAATCTTTTACTAAGTCTATTGTTTCTTCCTTTAAGAAATAGCTTGAACCTAACAATGTGTCTCTCCCCTCAATTTGTGTGCTCCAAGCAGCCTTCCTACATTCCTGTGTTGATTTTCCTGCTACTGGCTGCTCTGTCTCTGCCCATGTCCATTGTATTTGTAGTATACATGGAAGAGATCTTTCTAGCATAGTTCAGACCCGTTTATTTGTTCATACTCTGATTATTTCTCATCTCATTCAGAGAGAAACTCAAAGTTCATGGATAGGCTACAGGCCATATGGTTGTCCCTTCTCCTGTCTTAGTTCTCTGGCTTCACCAAAATATTGTGGGCAAGTGTTTCCCTCAAGCTTCCTCTCCTCTCTATCTGGAATGCTGGTCTTCAGGTCCCTACATGGCTTATGCCCTCACCTCCTTCAAGTCTTTAGGCACATGTCTCTTTCTTTTCTATTTTTTTATTAATTTTTTTATTTAGGTTAGAAACAATGTTTTTCACATGTCAATCCATGGGTTACATCACTCAGGATGGTGTCTTCTAGTGCCATCCATTTGCCTGCAAATTTCATGATTTCATTGTTTTTTTTCCTGCCGAATAGTACTCCATTGTGTAAATGTACCACATTTTCTTTATCTACTCTTTAGTTGAGGGATATCTAGGTTGCTTCCAGGTTCTGGCTGTTACAAATAATGCTGTTATGAACATAGTAGAACAGACATCCTTGTTGTATGAATGTGCATCTTTTGGGTATATGTCTAATAGTAGAATTGCTGGGTCTTGTGGCAGACTAATTCCCATTTTCCTGAGGAATCTCCCTACTGATTTCCAAAGTGGCTGTACAAGTTGGCACTCCCACCAGCAGTGTAGGAGTGTTCCCCTATCTCCACATCCTCTCCAGTATAAACTGTCATTGGAGATTTTGATTTTAGCCATTCTGACAGGGGTGAGATTGTATCTCAGAGTTGTTTTGATTTTCATTTCCTGGATGGCTAGGGATGTTGAGTAATTTCTCAAGTATCTCTCAGTCATTTTAGACTCCTCTACTGAGAATTCTCTATTTAGTTCTGTACCCTACTTTTTGATTGGATCTTTGGTGCTTTAGAGACTTTCTTTTGAGGTTCTTTTTAAATTTTGGAGATCAGCCCTCAGTCAGATGTGGGGCTGGTGAATATCTTACATATGTGGGTTGCCTTTTTGTCTTGCTGGCTGTGTCCTTTGCCTAACAGAAGCTTCTCAGTTTCAGGAGGTCCCACCTATTGATTCTTGATTTTAGTGTATGTGCTACTGGAGTTATGTTCAGGAAGTAGTTTCCTATACCAATTCATTCAAGGGTGCCTACCACTTTCTCTTCTAACAGGTTCAGTGTGGCTGGATTTATGTTGAGGTCATTGATCCATTTGGACTTAAGTTTTGTGCATGGCGATAGACATGGATCTATCTGCATTCTTCTACATGCCAGTATCCAGTTATACCAGCACAATTTATTAAAGATGCTTTCTATTTTTCATTGCATATTTTAGCTTCTTTGTTGAAAATCAGATGTTCATACATGGATGGGTGAATAAAAGGGTGTTCAATTGGTCTACCTGTCTATTTTTATGCCAATACCACACTGTTTTCAGGACTACAACTGTATAATAGAGCTTGGAGTCAGGGATGGTGATGCCTCCAGATTTTGCTTTGTTGAATAAGGCTGTTTTGGCTATTCTGGGTCTTTTGTTTTTCCATACAAAGTTGATTATTTTTCTTTCAAGATCTGTGAAGATTTGTGCTGGGATTTTAATGGGGATTGTGTTAAATCTGTATATTGCTTTTGGTAAGATTGCCATTTTTACTATTGATCCTACCTATCCAAGAGTATGAGAGATCTTTCCACCTTCTGGTGTCTCCTTTAATTTCTTCCTTTAAAGACTCGAAGTTCTTGCTATAGAGGTTTTTCACTTGATTGGTTATTGGTGCCCCATGGTATTTTATTTTGTTTGTGGCTTCTGTAAAGGATGATGTTTCTCTGATTTCTTTCTCAGCCCTTTTTTCTTCTGTTTATAGTAGGTCTACTGATTTGCATGAGTTGATCTTGTATCCTGACACTTTGCTGAAAGTATCAGCTGCAGAGTTCCCTGGTAAAGTGTTTTGGGTCACTTATGTAAACTATCATATCATCTGCAAATAGTAAAAATTTGACCTCTTCCTTTCCAATTTGTATTCCCTTGATCTCCTTTTGTTTGCATATTGCTCTATCTAGAACCTTAAGTACAATATTGAAGACATATGGAGAGAGTCAACAGCCTTGTCTTGTTCCTGATCTTAGAGGAATTGTGATGAGTTTTTTTTCCCATTTAGTTTGATGTTGGCTGATGGTTTGCTGTATATAGGTTTTATTATGTTGAGGTATGTTCCTGTTATCCCAGATCTCTCCAAGACCTTTATCATGAGGGGTCTTGGATTTTGTCAAAGGCTTTTTCAGCATCAAGTGAGATGATCATGTGATTTTTGTTTCTCAGCTTATTTATATGGTGGATTATATTGATGGATTTTCATATGTTGAACCAACCCTGCATGCCTGGGATGAAGCCTACTTGATCATGGTAGATGAGTTTTCTGATGTGTTCTTGGATCCAATTTGCCAGTATTTTATTGAGAATTTTTGCATCAATGTTCATGATGGATATTGATCTACAGTTCTATTCTTAGTTGTGTCTTTGTGTGGCTTGGGTATCAAGGTTATTAAAGCCTCATAGAAGGAGTTTGGAAAAGACCCTTCTTCTTCTATTGCATGGAATACTTTGAGAAGAATTGGTATAAGCTGTTCTTTGAATTCCTGGTAGAATTATGCACTGAGGCTATCTGGACCTGGACTTTTTTTGGTTGGGAGACTTTTGATGACTGCTTCTATTTCCTTAGGGGATATAGGTCTGCTTAAATTGCTTATCTGTTCTTGATTTAATTTTGGCAAGTAATATCTATTCAGACAATTGTCCATTTCCTTTAGATTTTCAAATTGTGTAGAGTACAGGTTTTCAAAGTATGACCTGATGATTCTCTGGATTTCCTCGGTGTCCATTGTTATGTCCCCCTTTTCATTTCTGATTTTGTTAATGTCCACACTGTCATTTGGTAAGTTTGGATAAAGGTTTGTCTATCTCATTGATTTTCTCAAAGAACAAACTCTTCATTACATAGATTTTTTGTATTGTTTTCCTAGTCTCTGCTTTATTGATTTCAGCCCTTAATTTGATTATTTCCTGGCATCTATTCCTCCTGAGTGAATTTGCTTCTTTGTTTTCTAGAGCTTTCAGTTGTGCTGTTAATTCTGTAGTGTAACTATTCTCCAGTTTCTTCATGTGGGCATTTTGTGCTATGAACTTCAGTCGTAGCACTGCTTTCAAAATGTCCCATAGGTTTGGTTATATTTGTCCTCATTCTCATTAAATTCTAGGAAGTCTTTAATTTCTTTTTTAATTTCTTCATTGACACAGTTGCGCATTATTCAGCTTCCATGAATTTGTAGGGTTTCTGCATTTTGTGTTGTTTTTGAATTCCAGTTTTAACGCATGGTGGTCTGATAAGGTGCATGGAGTTATTCCAATTTTTTGTACCTGTTGACATTTGATATGTTGCCAAATATGTGGTCAATTGTTGAGAAGGTTCCATGTGGTGCTGAAAAGAAATTATATTCTTTTTTATTTGGATGGAATGTTCTATAGATATCTATTAATCCCAATTGGGTCATAACTTCTATTAGTTCCTTTGTTTCTTTGTTAAGTTTCTGTCTGGTAGTCCTGTTTAGAGGTGAGAGTGGGGTATTGAAGTCTCCCACTATAAGTGTGTGTCGCTTTATATGTGATTTGAGTTTTAGTAATGTTTCTTTTATGAACGTGGGTGCCTTTGTATTTGTGGCATAAATTTTCAAAATTGAAAATTCATCTTGGTGGATTTCTCCTGTGATGAGTATGAAGTGTCCTCCTTCATCCCTTTTGATTGATTTTATTTTAAAATCTAATTTGTTAGATATTAGGATTGCTACCCCTGTTTGTTTCTTGGGTCCATTTGATTGGAAAATCTTTTCCCAACCCTTAACTCTGAGGTGATATCCGTCATTGAGGCTGAGGTGTGTTTCTTGTATGCAGCAGAAGGATGGGTTCTGATGACAGATTATGGACACCCCCATGGAGGGCATCACCATCCCTGGGGGAATGAGGGGATAATGGGGGGGGGTTGGGGGGAGGGCACGGGAGGAGGGGAGGGAAAGGGAGAGGGACCTGGAACTGACTTGTTTAGCAACCTTGTTTCTTATCTAAATTTAAACTGGAAAATAAAATAAAATAAAAGAAGGATGGGTTCTGTCTTTGAATCCATTCTGTTAGCCTGTGTCTCTTTATGGGTAAGTTAAGACCGTTAGTATTGAGGGATCTTAATGACCATTGATTGCTCATTCTTGTTTGCTTTGGAATAGTTAATGGTGAAGGAATTATATGTGGATTTCCATGTCTTTTCTCTTGGCTTTTGGTAAGGTAGCATTATCTATTGCCTATGTTTTTTGAGCTGTAGTTAACTCCCTTGGGTTGGGGTTTTCCTTCCATAACTTTCTGTATTGCTGGTTAGTAGATATGTGTTAAGAGAAGCTTTCCTTTGAGAGGAGCCTTCCCGCCCGCCTGGTTCCAGATCCGCATCACTCCCAAATAAACACACAGGAGGCTATATTCATTATGAAGCTGTTGGCCTTGCTTGTTTCTTACTGGCTAGCTCTGACTTAAGTAATTACCCCATAATTGTTAATCTAAGTATGTCTCTTACCGGAGAGGTTTCCAGGCTTCCTACCCCAATGGTGTTACATCTCAACTCTCTGTGTTTCTTCTTCCCAGAGTTCTCCTGGACTCCTAGTCCCTTCTATCTTTATTGACAAATAAAGTACTTTATTGACAAATGCACAGGACTTCCCCTAACATCTCCTCTTTTCTGTTTAAACAAAAAGAAAGGTCTTAACTTTAACACAGTCAAATTGTGTATAACAGAACAGTTATCAAATAAGAACATAGTTACAATATTTTAGCAAGATTTAAAGAAAATATCATCCATCCCATCCTTGTGAGTCCAAAGTTCTATATGTATCTTTTATCATAACTAAGGAAAACTATAATTATAACTATCTGTCTTCAACTCCATCAAAGACCACAGAAGGATAATATATAAACACTAGGATTGACAGAGACATCTTACTGCCTGGACAGTCACCCGAAGTTCCTCTGTAACGTTAGGGCATCCATCTTCAGCCCATAGGCCACAATGTATCCAGAAGATTTCTCAGCAAAGCAGGAAATTTCAAACTGTCCATCTGCATCAGCAGTCTGTTAATCATTTTTGTGTCCTGCAGAAAGTCTCGTAGACTCTTCCATGAAGCAGGAACCCTGTAAGACTGAGTTTAGAAGTCACTTTCCTGTGGGTCCTGCATGTCCAGTTTATACAGCAACAGTCAGTCTAGGCAAGAGCAGTTTCTTACCCAAATGGGTAATCTTGCCATGTTGAAAGCAAACTCCGTAACAAGTTTCTTCGATGCCCATCTTCCTCTCAGATATAATTGGTGCTGCCAAGAGCAGATATTTCTCATTGTCAAGAAAAACCCTAAATCATTTTAAATGCCATTTTCTGAAGGTCTTTGAAAGGTTTGAAGACTGTCTATGTATCTCAAATATATTTCTGTATATCTAGAAAACACAATACTTAAACAAGAGGAGAAATATACACATCACAAAATTGACCTTGAATTTGTATCAATAAATGAAAAACAATACCCATACCATAATTCCCCTTTTTACCATTAAAAGGAAATTGGTTGTGATAATTAACCAATTATAAACAAAAACAAAGATTTATAAACAAGATGGGAATTAGGACATCGCTCATTCCAAACTGCTTCCTGCTGGAAGGGGACGCTGTTCATACCATGGGGATCATGACAAAACTCAGAAACCTGAATAAGTCCGTATTTTCGGGGTCTGTAAAACTGCATCATCTTAGCTGTTTCAATTGTTGGAACGTCTGATCCACTGCTTCCGGGGGTCTTGGTTCGTCAAACCACAGAAGACTGGAAGGAATCCTCAGCTTTTCATTTTCTGTGGAAACATAAACTAAAACTCCTTTTCCGAGTAATATATCCTTATACTTAAATTTTGAAGTCAACGCATTTTCAAAAGATAGAAGTTGGATTAATTTAGCAGCATTTATAATCAAGTGTACTTTAGTAGCAGTTCCTTCCTGAGCAAGCAAAAAACGGAAAAACACAATAGTGTACAGTATCTAGACTCTCTGTGTATTTTCCATCTTTATGTGGCTTATTTATTTATCTATTATTACTTTATTTATTTTACTTTTATTTATTTTTCTTTGAGACAGGATTTCTCTTTGGAAATCTGCCTGCCTCTGCCTCTGGAGTAAATCCTACCAGTGTGCCACCACAACGCCGGGTTTTGTATTTATATACCACTTTGCCGTTTCATTTTCTCTCTCAATCTCACGTATATTTTTAAACACACTGTAAACCTTTAGAGGTTTTGTTCATCCAAGTCTGACTTTACTGTAAATCTTTACGTTTTTCTGGCCACATGTCTTATCTGTAAAACCGCGGCTGTTTTAAACTGCCGGTTTTTCCGTCAAGATGGCGGGCGAAAGCGTGATTCCAGCTTACCGCCTCAGTCCAAGCTGACCTCCAGCAAAAGCTGCCACTTCCAGCTGTACGTACACACCTATCAATCGTTAGCAGAGTCTCTTAAAAGAACCTTGTTGGGTTTTTTTTTCTTTTTCTTTTTATGCCGAGTCAGGAAGACTCCAGTAAGCGAGCCGCGTGAATCTCGGCTTGTGCTAGCAAAACAGAGCACACCTGGGAAAAATGCTGCTACCAAAAATCTGTGCTTCTCTCCGTTCTTCTGTTTCTAAAATTCCTATAAAGCTTTTGTTATTTTGTGTGGAAATTCATGATCCCACTCCTGATCACCATTTTGTTAAGAGAAGCTTTCCTTTGAGAGGAGCCTTCCCGCCCACCTGGTTCCAGATCCGCATCACTCCCAAATAAACACACAGGAGGCTATATTCATTATGAAACTGTTGGCCTTGCTTGTTTCTTACTGGCTAGCTCTGACTTAAGTAATTACCTCATAATTGTTAATCTAAGTATGTCTCTTACCGGAGAGGTTTCCGGGCTTCCTACCCCAATGGTGTTACATCTCGACTCTCTGTGTTTCTTCTTCCCAGAGTTCTCCTGGACTCCTAGTCCCTCCTATCTTGGTTCCCTATAGGCTAAACAGTACTTTATTGACAAATGCACAGGACTTCCCCCAACAGATATGTATTGTTTAAATCTGGTTTTGTCATGGAATATCTTGTATTCTCCGTCTATAGTGATTGAAAGCTTTGCTAGGCACAGCAGTCTAGGCTAGCATCTGTGGTCTCTTAATGTTGATAGAATATCTATCCAGGACCTTATGGATTTCAGTGTTTCCTTGGAGAAATCAGGTGTGATTCTGATAGGTTTGCCTTTGTATGTTACTTGGCCTTTTTCCTTTGCTGCTCTTAATATTCTTTCTTTATTTTGTATGTTCAGGGTTTATACTGTTATTTGGTGAGGGGATTTCCTTTTGTGGCCCACTCTATTTGGTGTTCTGTAGCCTTCTTGTACTTTCATTGGCATGTCTTTCTTAAAGTTGGGAAAGTTTTCTTCTATGATTTTGTTGAATATATTTTCTGCCCCTTTGGGATGGATTTCTCCCTTTCTTCTATACCTATTATTCTTAGGCTTATTCATTTCATAGTGTCCCATAATTCCTGGATATTTTGTGTTAGGGACTTGTTGGACTTAAGATTTTCTGGGGTCGATGAATCTATTTCCCCTAGGGTATCTTCAACACCTGAGATTCTGTCTTCCATCATTTGTGTCTGTATCTGCAGTACCTATTTGCCCAGCTTTTCTATTTCCATCATTCCTTCAGACTGTTTTTTTATTGTCTCTATTTCTGCTTTCAATGCTTGCACTGTTGTTTCTTGTAATTTTTGCTTTGTCTTATACCCTCTTTCTTGCATTTGTTAAAGTTTTTAGTTTGTTTTTTCTTCCATTTCTTGAATTTTTTGCATTTTCTGGATTTTTTTTACTCCATTTCTTGCAATACTTGCATTTTTTGGATTGTTTTGTCCTCCATTTCTTGTATTTTCGGTTTGTTTTTTCTTCCATTTCTTTAAAGGATTTTCTTGTATCTTCTTTGAGGGCCTCTATCATTTACATGAAGTTGTTTTTAAGGTCTTTCTTATCTACTTCTTCCACAATGGAGTGTTCAGGTCTTGCAGGTGTAGATTCTCTAGTTTCTGGAAGTGTCATATTGGTTTTTCTGTTGGTGTGTGTGTTTTTGTATTGTCTCATTCCCATCATTTCTTCCTGTGGGTGTAGATGAAGTCTCTTCCTCCTCAGGTGGGATGTGACTATGGTTCCTTTCCAGTGGGTGGGAGCAGGTTCAATAAACCCGGGTGGCTTTCCTCTTGTGTAGATGGAGGCTGTCCTAGTATCAGGGAACTTAGGAAACTCTGGGAAGGCTGGACCCTCACCTTGCCTGTCCCATGGGTGGAGAATGGGACTTGGAAGTTGGCAGTCTCTGGGCAGGCTGAATACCATCAGGCTGGGATCCAGATCTGCTGTGCACAGTCCTCAGGTCTCTGGTGTTTCTGCTCACACCACTAGAAGTTAGGCAGTCTCTGAGCAGGCTGAATCATGAATTTGTTTTGAGAGAAGAAATATCAGAAGTTAAGAACTTAGAAGACATGATACGCTAACATATTTGACATAATCTGATCTGGCAAATGTGGAAAGTTTTCAAACAAAGGGCAAAACTGGAGCTGCAAAAGAAAAATGTATCCATCTTCACATGAAGCAAGATCTGAACCAGAGCAATTGTTCCAGGGATGATTATCTCAGATAATATATGCTTTAAAGGAATTTGAAGAAAAAAATAGGTTGAAGAGAAGCAAAGGGGTGGAGAGATAAATATAAAGGTCTAAACCTGAGATATTGAAGCAACACAGAAAGAGCAGGAAGTAAGCATGTAGGAAAGAATGTGAGAAAATATGGACAAAATATGGAGGGTTGTGAAATATTGTTTTCTCAGGCAACCCTGACACTTTGGAAGGACCCTAGAAATGACCATAGATTTAGAAACAAAGAATAGATGGGAATGAGATTTTGACTACGAGACTTTGGTGGTAGATGAGATAAAGTGGAAAGTGGAACAGGATGGCACTCTGAGATTGTTAATCCCAGAAAGTTCTACAGGGCTTTACAATGTGACCTTCAGCAAGAAGACTACCACTCTGGTTAACACAGACTTCTGCCCTGGTACCCCTTTATTTCAAGGTGACAACCAGGCAATGATGGTAGAAAGCAAATTATCCCATTCTGATATTAATTTCATGTGAATTACAATGGCAGGACTAATGTATCCTACCTTTTATTGTAGCTTTATATTCTCAGTCTTTTTCTAGGGAACAACAGTAAGTCATTTTCCCACAATTCCTAAGAGTATGTTAATGTATTTAATGACAAATATACAGTGGAATTATTCCCCTTTATTCTGCAATTGTCCCACAAACAACATAAGCACTCTGTAAGCATAAACTATTTGTCAACGCTGATGAACCAAAAATGTTGTCTAGCAGGGATTATGGCAGGATGAAAATGGGTGAGAGTTGTAAAATCCTACAAATCAAGCCAAGTTTGCAAATCAAAGACAAGTCTTTCAGCCTCCTTTTGCTACTCAAACATGGAACTAACTATTTTATCCCTAACCTTCTTTTGTCCATCTTTAGTGGGTTCCAAATCCTGTTGAGGGGTAGGCATGGTATATTTGGATCCTTTGAAAAAACAAGAAGTTATAATAGACAACTTGAGCCATTGCCCAACCGTATTGGTATAACAATAAGCTAGAATATAGACCTTAGGACACGAGTAGCTATCCACACAGTGATAGGAAAGCAGCGTGAAATATAGTCATAGAAACTAGCATTTATTTGGCACACAGTTTTTGTTTGATCCTTCTCTCACTCTCTTTTCTCCAGAGAGAATTAAGTTGTTTTAATTTGATTGTTGATGAATTCTATAACTGAGGTTGCTAGATTATAAGAACTTCAGATATTTGAATTTTCATGTGAACTTGGAGTCAAAACTGAGTAAATTCTTCACTTCTAACAAACCAGAAAGGGTTTTCATGTGCCCAGATTTTTATGGCAGTGGAAATGAACTTGGAGTTTCTGTGCTAAAATCTAAGAGTCAAACACTTGGCTGCCAGTGCATCAGGGAGTGCTGAGGAGCACAGAACTGACAACCTGTGCCAATTTGTTTATGGTGGTTGGTTGAGTTGTTTCACACCCAGAAAGGAATTTGTATAGAGGACCTTTGAAGATTACAGCTTCCAAATAAAGAGAGAGCCTGCTAAAGGAGGTCTTCCTTTCCTGGGATATCATCTCTGAGCACGGATGCTAGACTCGGTCTGATATTGCCAGTGGTTAAATCCTTCCAACTCCAAGCTGTCTGAAGAAGCTTGTGTGACAGAGGAGATGGTAAAATCTTGCCCACAGATGAACAGAGATGAAATAGGAAGCAAAACCTTGACATGCTTGTCACCCCTGGGAGTAGAAGCATCTTGGCCTGGGTGGCAATTGAGTTATATGAGCCAACACATTCCTCAGCTAAATTAGTTCCAATTGAACCTTTTTTATATTTGCAACCTCATGCTCTTAGCAATGTGAAAAGATTCTAGAAACTAGTCTTTCCTTTCAATTTTCTTTTATATTTAAATTAAAAATCATTTTCTAAATTTTTAAGAAAAATATTTGATTATACACACACACACACACACACACACACACATATATGAAAAAGGAAAGGGAGGTTCTTCCCACCATGAAGAACCAAATATCACTTTGGATTTTAAGTATCAAATGCAAGAATTGTTTCAGGGATAAAAGTGATCTCTCTCTCCAGTAAAAATAGGAAGCTGGTCATTCATTTGTTGTTACTGAGTATTATCAACTCATTAGTTTGAGCACAAAACATTTAAATTTGACTGAGATTATATAAGAATAGAAAATATTTATGAAAACTTTGTAGAAATTCCCAACCCTGGAGATAGACTTAGAATACTACTTACTTGGGAAAAGACTACTACACAATAGTCACATACATATTCAAGGTGTTTACACTAATGGATGAGCTCTGTGTATGGAATATACACAGAAAAATAACTCATTTAGAATTAAGGAAATATTTACAAAACTGGGTATAGAACTGGGTAAGTACCAGGACAGCTTCAAGAAGCAAAAGAATGATGAATGACCTCAGCATGATTGTCAGGTTAGTTCTCCCTCCCCATCTCCTTCCTTATGTTCTCAGTCTACCTCTTCAGCTACCTCTTCCTCTCAGTGTCCTCCCCCGCACCCCCGGTCTGAATCTCCCTCTTCCAACCCTTCTTCCTCCAAACCTTTTGTCTCCCTCTTCCACTCTTCCATCTCCTTCAGGTTCTTTTACTCGGTCTGATATTTGAAGTGGACCGCAAATGAATAGGAACCTGTGTCCTGTTTTCACTTTAGTCACTTCCGTTCATTAACTTCATTAAACTGAACATGATGATGGGAGATCCTGTGGAGGGGCAGTGAGGGGATAAACAGAGAAAAAGAATAATGAAAAGAAAATGAAACTGAAATTAACTGCTGTACAGTTGAAGAAGGTCAAGACTGAGTAGTTACTATTACTATAGTTATCCACTGCTATGGAATTTAGAGGTGAATGTACAGTGGCTTGAGACAGGCACTGTATTAGTTTTCAACAATTTGTGTGTGTGTGTGTGTGTGTGTGTGTGTGTGTGTGTGTGTGTGTGTGTGTGTGTGTTAGGTGTTTGGAAAGAATGTTGCTGTAAGTTTAGCCTTTAATCCTCTGTGAGGCTGTTCCCAGAAGTCTGGTTTGGGACATTAGCTAGGACATCAGGACCTCTGTCTTTCTATAGCTAGTTTTGCTTCCATAGAACTTCTCTTTCTGTTTTTCAATATGGTCAGTTTGAATGTGCTGTGACAGCCCTCTTTATGATATAGTGTCCCAGACCTCCAAAGCTAAGAGGCAGAACCTTCCTAGCATAATGGCCAAGCCTCAGAAGACATGCAGCATCATGATCATCATGGTCAATACCTCCCAGACTTTGGAAGAGAGAATTGAGACACCACCATTCAAAGAAAAGCAGAACTAAAATTTCACTGACAGGACAAAATACACTTGGAGAGTTATCTTTAGAAAATAAGATCTGCCATGACTCTGGACCAAAACCAGACTGAACCTCAAGTATAGAAACTCTGTTGGTGTCCTGATATCACGTTGATTATTCTCCCAATGTTCTGCCCTTCCTCATGGTGAGAAACTACAGAAGGCTGCTTAAATACCACAGCAATCTCTGCCTGGTTTTTTAACACACTTCACAGAGCACGATGAAGTTGGGAATGAAGTAAAATCAATTCCAACAAATGAATTTCTTTTCTCATAATGGTTTTATGAATATGAAAAATATTCTTGGAGGACATGGTTTGAATATATCAATCATACAAGGAAATGCTTGAGGAGATTCCTTTTGGGGGTAGAGAACTTTTCATGACTTAATATGTAGGTGTTGTATACTCTCTGTATGTCAAGCATGATTCCTGATGGATATGCAGTAAGCTGTATATGAAACACATGGTTTTAAAATCCTCAGTACTGTAGAAGCTTCATCTGAACATAATACACATCTGGGTAAAGAGAAGTACACAGTAACATATATATCCAGTCCATGTGTCACTATTGAATGTGCCTCAGCATGGATTAGGCCACCTCCATGACTGTATTCTAGGACTTTCTTCACACAGTGCTGATGGAGAGTAAGTGTTCCATTGATGTTTTCAAGCCACTGTGGAGGTGTGAGGGGACTTCAAAAAGACTTTCCCAGGTTTGCATGCAGTGCACATGAAGGACTTGCTTAGTACATACAAAGCCCTTGAATAAGGCCTGCCTTCAATCTCAAGCATGACAAGGAAAAAAAAAAAAGGAAAAAGACAGGAGAAGGCCAGAGGAAGGAAGGGAGTAAGGAAGACAGTGGGGAAGGAGGAAGTGATAGCACCTTACCCAGAAAGAAGAATGCTCACCCTCTCTTTAAAGCATGGATAAGACTAGTTTGAGAAGATTTCTGAACCCTTAGCAATGTGAGGACTAGGAACAGGGGAGAGCTCTGTGTTGCAAGTTAGTAAGGGAAGAATAAAGAAATCTGTATGATTTCAGAAACTTGGCAGTCCGTTGCATTTGTTATTCTGCTTTTCTCTATTTCCTTAGAGTGACTAATAATAATCTAAACAAATGTTACATGCACTTGACTTTGGGTACTGGGGGGAAGAAGGAAGCTGGGAAGAAGGCAAATTTGCTGGGGAGCTCCAGGGGAGAGTATCCCCCAGAGACAGAGATGGGTTTGGGGAGCAGGAAGTGGGTGAAGTCCTCGAGCCTGCTTCAGTCTAGTAAGGAGCAGCCAACCCAGGCTGCAGAGGGGCCGGGGGCCTGAGAACAAATACAAATCTTTATGTTTCACCTCTGAGCCTTGTTGCAATTTTCTTTGTGTGCAATTAAACACAGATGGAGGTCCTAATGTTTGCACCTCTGTTCTTTGAGTCTGTTGGACAACCCAGTCAGGCTACATACCTTCCTGAAACCTGCCCTAATTCTTTTAGCTATAATTAACAAACCACAGAGTCTTGTTATTTCCGCCTGCTTAGACCTCACAACCATCCCCCTATTTTCAGTATTGCTGTTCTGCACCTGGTCAGAACCATTCTGGTCTTTTGTATTACCACTATATCTGTCTCTCAATTGGACTCCAGAATGAAAAACATTTATTCCATTTAACACGACTCTTTTAACAAATATAAATACAATAATGCCCTTTTCTGCTTAACTTTCTCCTGAGAGAACTCCTCAAGATGATGCAGCAAATGTTAGTGTATAGGACACTAGAAGGCAGGTGTCATTACTGGATCCATTTTTACAGATTAAGATATTTGTGTGCAGTTACTACTCTTCAATACTCAGGACCTAGCTGGAGCTTAATAGTTACCAAAGCTAGAAATCAAACTCAAGTACTTTGGCTACAAAGTTTACACTCTTGACCACATTAATAAATTTAGTGATGAAATATGCGTGGATAGTTTCAAATACCATGATTTTTAGCAATTTCTAATGCAATGTAAACCTTTGTTTAAGCATACTTTAGGTAGACTGATAATACTTATCCACTGGTGAAATGGTGGCACCAATATCATGGAAGAAACCAATCACTTTATGATGAGATTTAAGTCTCACTACAGAACATGTAGCCCAAACCTGGTACCACACTTGAGTCAAGAAACTATGGCTACAACGTTCATAATCCTTCTGCTGTAATGTTACTGGGTGGGTATGATATTAAATTAACTTCTAATCACTTGCAGGTATACCCATCAATTAATGCTTTTCTCAACCCTCACCAGAAAAGCTTCTTTTTGCAGTAGATGGTGATTATCACAGAGACCAGCAACTGGACAAGGTGCAGAGGATAGGACACTACAGAATTTTCAGCCTAATATAGAACACTGTGTGTGTGCATGTATACCATGCTTCATCCTCCCAAGACTCAGGGATCATCCAGGGTAGAAATAGTATAAGAACCAGAGAAAATGGATGACTTCAAGGAGGCAGTGTCTCCTGGACACAGCAGGTCTGTTTCACATATGAACTCAAAGTGGTTCTGACATCATGTTCCAAACCTGGGCAGGCCCAAGACAGACCAAATGTCAGCATGGCGAAGGGAGTTGGATTTCACCCCTAGTTGTAAACTTTCTGGCAATTGTTTGCTCCTGGGAGGACAGTAGGTTAGGAACATAGTCCTTGGTGAGTCACTTGTCAAATAATACTGGGACGTCACAAATTTGTCTTGAGGTATTAAAAAAAAAGACAGCACACATCTGGGTGGAGGGGGCAAAAGGGATGAGTCTGGGAAAATGGGGAAGAGGGATGTTATATGATTAAAACAGTTGGTATGAAATTCTTAAAGAAATAAGAGGTTTGTTTTGTTTGTTTTTTCTAACGCTCTTTTGAAAAAGTCCTTCCTGTTGATAAAAGTCAAATTACATTTCTGTTGCTAAACTATAGCATAGCAGGTATCCTGAAAGTATTCATTCTCTAAAAGTGTGAGAAAAAACTTTAGTTATATATGTCAGTAGAGAACAAGTAAATTTCCTATGACGCAGTAAGAAGTGAAAACATAAGTGGAGTATTATGGGGTGAATGTTGTCCTACAAACAGCCATGAATATCTAGTAGCAGAAAAGTGGAGATCTTCCTTAAATAGAAAGAGAAAATCAACAACACAGAAGCCCATTAGGATTCATAAGAACATTCAGAGTCACAGAAACAGCATTTTAACTGAAGCACTGTTGCTGAATGAAAAGAGGCATTTTGTGTGTGTGTGTGTATGTGTGTGTGCATGTATATGTGTGTTGTGGTGTGCACTCAATGAGTAGAAGAAACTGTGTCAATCTCAGCATCAAGTCGTAAGTGATAAGATACAAGCTCTTATCTAAATATCTTTACGTACTTACCTTGTGGTCATCATATCAGTGGGAGAAAAACTTAAAGAGTTATCACTGCTACATCGAAAGTATCAGCGATGATGACAACTGGATGGCCAGAGACCCCATATCGACTACCTTGAGAATTAAAAGCTTCCAGGACCTGGTCCTTGGAATAAAGACCAATCACATTTGTGAGCCTCGCCTACATGACCCCTACCAGGCTTAGCTGGTATTTCGAGAGTCTCCAAGCTTCCTGTAGTCCCAGTGTTAGCCAGTATTGTGTGTGTCTACCCATGATAGACTTCAAGTGGGACACAGTGATGAAGTGGGAGTTAATTTTTAGTGAGTGAGAAAGTGAAAGTAACCCTCCTCAGGGCAAGAGTGAACCAAGCCAAACCACAAAGCCTGGGATTCTCACCTGAGTCTCAACCCAGAAATCATAGTTTCTTTCCCCAATCCTCAGATCCTCCCCTTGGGGTAGTTTCTTCCAAAAACATAGGTGACACTTTCTTGGAACATCCTTCTAGCCATAATTTACTCTGCTATGTTTTGATGTATGAGATGCAAATGTATACACAAAGTTAAAAGGTTTGTGAGAGGAGGGGATGACAGGTGTTCTCTGTGTACTCCTCCAGAGAGGAAAATCCATGAAGACATTTTGAAGTGGCTACAACTATCTCTTGCCATCTCAATCACTTGCTTGCTTTCATCTCTGCATGCTCCTTCTTGTCTAGCAGCCTTAGGATCAGACATTCATTCCTCACCCTGATCACCAGGAGTGGAAAAAGTCCTGCCTGCCACCCAGAGGGGAACGACACATACCTTCAATAAAAGGTTGCCTTCAACCATCAAAATAGAGTTTTTATCATAGCATGAAAACCTTGGGGATTTTCCATATCCCAAATAAACTGGGAGATGGGGAAATCCAACATTTATCCTTCTCAATCATTTCTTGCTTGCATAAAGGAGAGAAAATATGATGAGATGCTCCTTTGAGATTCACAAACACCCAGTTTCCCTTAAAGATCGCATCACAGTGTTAGAGCATGCTGCCCTTCCCTGTGCTTCCTAACACCATGCCAAGTCCCATATAACAACAGATTACAGCGAAAAGAACTCAGAAGCTTCATGCCATATTTATGAGTCTCAAGAGAAACCAAATAACAAGAGGAGATAAAAACAATGATATTAGAAGGAAAATTTACCTTCTAGAGCTACAACACACAGTAAACACAGCCTAACTCCTGTACAAATTAACATAAAATCTTACCCTAACAACTTATTTATTCAATTCATTTTATGGTATATATAACATCCAGCATTCAATGAAAGAAATATGCAAGCATAAAAGGCTGAAATATATGGTATTCAAAAGTAAAGCAAACACTGCAGCCATTATCAGATTGGGTATTTAAAGGTAGCTGTGATTAAAATGCTAAGGACTGAAATGAATAAGGGGAACAGCAGTGCAGACAAGTACTGCAAAGTAGAGATGGAAACTCCTGTATGCAAATCCAAGTGGAATGCAGAAATACAGAACAGCCCAGCAAAATGGAAGAATGAAGAATCCTTAAATGAGCCAATCAGTAAACCAGAAATAACCAAGGAAATATTTAGCATCTTGAAGAACCCTCCATTGGAACTTTGAACACTGATACACAAAAAGGAAAAATTAATGGAAAGAGAAATGAGAGGTCTGTCACCGGTGGGGCAAGTGCATATAATGTACCTGTATGTGTAGGTGGGAAAACCAAAAGGAGAAGAGGGAGAGAGCAGAAGTGTTTGAGGTGATAATGCCTGAGAATTTTCTGAACTTAATACAGACATTAAATCAGATGGACTGAGGAAGTTGGGAGGACCCCAAGCAGGGTAAATGCCTCCTCCCTACAAAATCTATACCTGGACACATCATATTCAAACAGTAGACAACCAAAGACTGGGAGGGAGTTGAAAGGACTCAGAAGAAATAAAGAAATAAGATTTAATGAGGGTCAGCACAAAGTAACTTTACAGGCAGATAAGCAAAGACTAAAGGCATTTAGAAAAAATAGGGGGAGTGGCCAAGATTAATTAAGGTAGAGTCAATGTTATAGCTTTGGAGAGGAATGGAGATGGAGTTTATGGAGATTTTCATTGTTCAAAGGCAGGGTGGGGTTGTAGGAATTTTGCATTTAAGTATAAAGTACACATATGTGCTTCTATTAATGGCTGTACAAAAATACAATGGTTTGGAAAAATGGGATGAATTAAAACTCCCAAGGAATATTATTAATTTAGGTTGAAATTAGTGCTCAGAAGTTTAAATAAATGGAAAATTCTCTGGATTATTCGTACAGGAAGAAAATTCTGAAAACTGTTCTTCTTGATAGTTCTGTAGTGATGAAAAAAGCTGATGGTCAGTGATGGGGAAAAGTGGCACCTTTTCTATGACAAAGAAAAAGGACTGTGCACCATGGAGGAAAAGTAAAAGAGGCTATGCACTGTTCTACTGAAGACTTTAAGGGGGACAGTGAGTCACTTACATTAGGTACACTGTCCTTATATCTACTATGATGTTAACTAAAACATGGATCTTCAGCCGGAGACTGCTGGTCAATACCCAAGTTTGAAAGAAAGCAAGAAGCATAATTAGTAAAGCTGAGTGGTATTCTTCAGTGCTTCTAATGATAGATCATATTTCTAAGGACGTGAAAGATTTATAGCACATACAGTACACCTGGTGCATTCCAGATGAGTGAACTTTGTGTGTTGAGAAGCAAGTGGAAAGATGTGCTGCATTGAATTTTATTGATTTTTCTCTTTGCTTGTATAGTTTTATGATGTTCCATTTTATCTTTTTCTTGGTTTGGAAATTGTGGCCTCGGTTATTTATTTTCTTCCTTTAATTTACATTTAAAATGTATATGTGGCACTGCATCAGTTTTCATAGGAACAGGGGAGAGCTAGATGAGTTTTCAGGCCACAAAAAGCTGTTATCAAGACACAAGAGCCAAATATTTTTTCTTGTTAGAAAACTTCTCCCTAAAGGTCCCTTTGCTTTTCATTTTTTATGCACTTATATCTTGCTTTTTCACCTTATTTTATGATGCCTCACTTTCATTGATTCTATATGGGTAGTTTTGAGGATTTATTCTTCACCAGGTTGGGACCAGTTGTCTTTTATAAGTTATTGACATAACTCTTTTATCAATGGAACTAAAGAGCTTAATTACAATAGAGAATGGGTTTTATCTGTAGAATACTGATAATTGATATTAATTTACAAATTTTCCCTCCTACCTTCTGATACTTGTTTTAGTCAGAAGAATTTGCTCCTTTCCCAACGTAAGTCCTATTCTTTCAATAGACTCAGAATTTTAGATATGCCAGACAATTTGATGTTGGACATATGGTAGGACCACCTATAGTATGATTAGTATTGTGCTTTTCCCCCATCAATTATAGGTTAGGCTACTATTAATTTTTTTACTGATAATAATTGTGGAAACAAATCATAGAAGTATTAGAAATGTAACCAATATGAATTTAAAATTCAAGTTTATACAAACAACAATGTTTACTTTATATGTTCAGTAAGAAGTTGATAACAGTAATAAGACAGAATGGCAATGACCATACACTGTAATAAAAGTTATAAATGATTTTCTCTCACTCTCAGTATCATATAGTAGAATATTTACCCTACGTTATATTGTGAGACCATGGTTGACTGCAACAGTAGTCATATAGAAAGTGAACCTGTTGATTAGGGGAGGATCCAGAACTGTATGCATTAGACCGCCTCACACATCATCATCAGCATTCACTTAGCACATATTCATAACATATATAATGTTATCATTAGATTTTTCCACATAATACTGTCATTTTGTGTTGTGGAACTGAGTGAATATTGAAAATTTCACATAATTGGATATGATAGTTAACATTTGATACATTTTTTAAAACTAAAATATAAGTTTTAAAAGAGCAAACTAATGGCAGAATAGAAAAAAAAGCCTGTACTACTTGTGGTAAGTAGATTGTATAGGTTAAAGCAAATGCAATAAGCCAAAACAATAGCAAGCAATTATTATCCAGGTCGATGGATGTGCTGGAGTCTGCCATATTCTCAGAACTGGAAATATTCATCTCATTTGATAAGGGAGAGGGATTATTAAGTGAAAAGAAGCCTGAAAGAAAACAAAAAACTCAAACCAAGACTTTCTGTTGAGAAAAATAATAGTGGAAAGACAATTTAAAAGGGGATAAGTCTTTCAATCTGTTATTTCATATTTTACTCATAATCAGAAACATGCAAATAGCATGTAAAATGCCAGATTTGTTTATTTATTTCATCCCTTTTCCCTTTTGTGTTCAGGGGAGAGTTCTAAGCATGTAAAAATGGTCATTATTCATGAAACACCTAGGACTGAATCAATTTCATAAGTTATATTTAAGGAAGAAAAGAAGTCCACAAAAATTTTTTCACAACTTAAGAGGACATGTTCCAAATTGACAGTAACTTTTTCATTATAGTCTGCTTTTGTCTTCCAGGTTTCATA
Source organism: Mesocricetus auratus (assembly GCF_017639785.1). NCBI lineage: Eukaryota > Metazoa > Chordata > Mammalia > Rodentia > Cricetidae > Mesocricetus > Mesocricetus auratus. The sequence goes on along the minus strand of NW_024429190.1, from coordinate 30,749,921 downwards.
GTCTGGGTTACTATTCCCTACCATCGGTCAGAAGAAGAAGTGAAAAAAAAACTAGGCAGAAATAGACATCTGATTGATTGGGGAACTGACAGCATTGCTAGAGATCCTTTAGTGCAGTGGTCCTCAAACTTCCTAATGCTACAACCCTTTAATACAGTTCCTCATGTTGTGGTGACTCCAAACCATAAAGTTATTTTATTGCTACTTCATAACTATTATGTAATATATCCTAATGTAAATACCTGATATGCTGGATATCTGATATGAAACACCAAAGGAATCATAACCCACAGGGAACTACTGCTCTAGTGTGTACTCTTTCTGGAATGCTCAGCTGCTGATTATAAAAAGTCAAAGGATATTTGGTTTCTTGGTAAACCTAAGAAGTCAAAAGATTTAACGAAACATCTAGGTCACTGATGCTACCACAGGAACACAACCAAAGCAGTGTTCATATACTACTGTGTTGAGGTGGTCTGTCCTCACAATGTAAAAGAAGAGGATATTTTTATCTCATGAGAAACATAATATTATCTTTACTACATTTTGGTATAAAATGTATAATGATGTAAATTGATATGAAAGATCTGGTTCTGTTGAAACAGCAAGTGAATCAAATAGCAAAGAAATGCAAAAACTGGAGTTATTAGATACTGTTAAATGCTTATAATTAGTAGACTTAAGCAATTACATGATTGAATACTTTGTCAGGAAATAGAAAAGCACACTCAAGCCTAAAATAAAAGTTATAACACAAAAAGCATAGTTAAAATTAAGATCCCAATGGAAGTATCAAGATTAGGGAACTGAAGGGAAAATTAATGAAGAAGAACACAAGTCAGAATAAACGGGAATGAGAAAAGAGTACAAATGGCCAATGCAAGAAAGGAATTAGGACAAATACAACCATTGGCAGGTATTAATATATGTATTTGGGATATTAGAAGGAGAGGAGAAGGAAGTAGAACAAATGTAAACATGTATAATATCAGAGAATATTGTAAAAATGTCAAAAGATACCATGAACTTCTGAAAGAACTATAAATTTCAAAGAGGATGAATGTAAAAAGTGAAACAGCAAATCAAGCAAACATTTTCAGGAATGTCATAGTACATTTTTTGAAGACTCAAGTTGAATTCTGAAAGAAAGCAAAAAAGACAGAATCACTTGGAGTAGTCACATGACTCAAATGCTAAACAGAAAGGTGAGAAAGAGTAGGTTATGGGGGAACAGGAAGGTTGAGTGGGGGATAGAACAAGGGGAAGAGGGAGTGCCTGGACCCTGCCCTGAGTGAAATGACAGACTCTTCCCATGTGGAAGGAAGTGGTGATAGGGTGGGAAGCTGGGGGGGATTGTGGGGGGTTATGGGAGGAGGGGAGGGAGAGGAACTGGGATTGACATGTGAAGCAAGCTATTTAAAATTAAAATAATAAAATAAATCTCAAAACCAAAAAAGAGAAATAAATAATAATAAGAGGAGTCTTTCAAAATCTCTCTGAAATCGTAAAACTAAAATGTCAGGAATTGATTGTTTTAGATAAAAATCAAGATGCTTTTGATAAAGGCTAAAGATTTGGATGTCAATATATCAGTCAACCTCAAATGAAAATGAGAAAAATAAAGGCTTCAGAAGGAGAGACAGGTGCTTGAAAGAAGGTCATACTGGTCTGGAAAGTTCCCAAAACCCAGGCTATACATGTGTGAAGTTGTCAAAGTGTTAAAAAACAAAAAAAAAATTCTTAAAAGAAACAAAAATTACATTAAAATTTAAAAGATAATATTGATTTTTAAATACTTACATGTTAAATAAGGTGAATATTCATTATATATTCATAAATTTTTAAATTTTATGTTCATCCTGCTATGTAATTCATTAGTGATAAAAAAATAAGTCTTGTGTGCTAGACTTATGGTCTAGAAGAAGGTGAGATAAAATAAAATAATGTTGGATTTGTTGAAGACTAGAGTGAAAAACTGGCGCACTAGATTTTGGTGGTTTTGGTAAAAAAAAAATGCTTTAAAATAACAAATGTGTTCCAGGCTGCCTGAGCTGATGTGGTCATATGGGGCAGTACCAGAGAGGCCAGTTACCATTAACTTGGCCAAATTTCCAGACATTGTGGTCATGGACCATTACATCTCCGCGGAAGAGGATCTCAGAAGCAAGGCTATAATACCAAGTCTATATCTAGTAAACTCCAAAGCAAGACTAAGTAGAGACAGAGGGCAACAGTAAGTTCTCACATGAGATATGTTTGAAAATTAAAATGGAGGAACTTAGAAGTTAAGAAAAGTGGCAGTGAATAAACTTGTTGACCAATATTAAAATGACTTTAATTATTCTGGTAAGAAACTGTAAACTAAACAACATAGAAAAAATTTCAAGGAAAACAAATATAGCAATTCTATCAGAAATGCATCATAAATGGATTCATAAAAACATAAAAAATAAAAAGGTCAGAGAAATTTTTAATAAACATATTTCAGTTCACCACAATTAAAGAAGAAATGAAAGGTAATTTTTTATATGACACATTTTGATGACCTCCCATGGAAGGCCTCACTCTCCATCAGGAGTAGATAGGGTGTGGGACAGGGGAGTGTGGGGCATGGGAGGATAGGAGGGAAAGGGAACTGGGATTGATAGATTCAATAAGATCACTTCTAATTTAAATAAAATATTAAAATGTTATCTTCCAGATTGTTTAAAAAAGAAAAGTATAACTTGGCATTGATGGCATACACCTTTAATCCCAGCACTTTGGAGTCAGAGTCAGGAAGATCTCTCTGTGAGTTCAAGGCCAACCTGGTCTACAGAGCTAGCGCCAAGATAGGCTCCAAAAATGTTACACAGAGAAACTCTGTCTCAAAAAACTAAAAGAGAAAAAAAGAAAAGAAGAGTATGAAAGGATACACATAAAATATGAATCTAGTTGATGAGTAAATGAAATGTGAATGACCATTGAGAAAGGGCAATCACATGGATATATAATAAAAGAGGCTTAGGAGGTGTCCAGTAGAGATATCTTATATATCTTTATAGAAGGTTTGGATTTGGTCACCAACACTGCATAAAAACAAAACATTAGAAATGTTACCTGCCCGGTTTACAAGCTTCAAATGCTACCAAAGGATATATTTTCATTTGAAATTATAGATTAAATCCAGGGTTTGGGAAGCTGAGGCAGCCTGGGCTATGGAGTGGGACCCAGTATATCCCCTCAATCATATATTTAAAAAAACTTGTTTCTGGTGTAAAAAGGAATTCTTCTACAAAATAGCTCAAGACAGTGTAACTGGAAACATTCTTTTCATGAGTTATAAAGATAACTGATGGCTATCTACCTAAGCCTAGGAAGTATAATAATTGGAAATATAAAGACCAATCAGGATCACAGTAAATATTTCAATATTATGTACTTGCACAGCATATCAAGCGCTTAGAAGGCACAGCTGGGTATCAGTGAATCTTGTTAAGTATCTGAAAAACAAAAATATTTCTAATATCTCATATTTAATTGCTATTAAAGTCAGGAACAAGACAAACTGTATTTTGTGACTACCACCTTTCATCATTGGACTGAAGTCACTGTAATCCAATAAGTAATAAACAATGGTTAAAGAAAAGAGCAGAATATGTGATTTAGTGTTATTACAAACATCCCTCCTAATTCTCTCTCTTCAAGAGAATATTCATAATCATATTAGGTCATTTTATTGTATTTTTAGGTATTTAATAGTGTCATTCGGAAATGCCTACAATTTTTCCCCATCTCTTATAATTTTTATATCTTCAGTTCATCAATCTTGCCTAACAGAGATAAAACTTCAAGAGCACATCTGTGTAATAACAGTGCAATGAGTTACACATATCTTGTTCAACATATATATTTTCAGTATTTCTTTAATTAAGCATGATGTCAGATTTATAGGCAGAAGGTAATATATTGTAAATAGAGTTATTCCTCAGATCTGTAGAGAATAGGTTTCAGCTCCTGCCATGCATAAGAAAAATCCATAAATGCTCATATTTCCTGTACAAAATTCTAGTGTTTCATATAATCTAGAACATCCCCTCACATGTTTGAGTTTTAACTAGATTACTTAAAATTTTAAACAGAACATAAATGTCTTAAAAGTCATCACATTCTGTTCTTTAGAGAACAAAACAGGAAAATGTCTCCTGTGTGTGTTCACTATAAATATATTTTCTCTAAACTTTAGATGATGGGGTTGGCTGAATTTGTTAATGTATATGGACACTGGAGTTGACAACCACATCAAAATTATCATAATAAAATGCCCCAGCATCAAATTTAATATCCTGTTAGAATTCTTGCTTCTCAGTTTCATTAAACCCCTGCCCAATATTTGAAATATTTTTCTGCTACCTTCTTAGTATTTGTAAGTTGTCAAGAAATCAACAAATCACAGCAGACTTTCCCATCTCCGTTTATTTATTTCGTAATGTTCCTGTGTGTGTAGGGTGGAGACCAGTGTTTGATATTCAATGTCTTCCTCAGTATCTATTCTCCTGAGACAAACCATTTTGTTTTGTTGACTAGACTAGACTTACTGGTTAGCAAGTCCCAGTGACCCTCTGACCCTGCCTCCCAATTTTTGGGGTTTCACGTGTCTGTCTTCAGACCTGACTTTCTGCATAGGTTTTAGAGTTTAAAGCACAGATCTTTATGTTTGTATGTTAAGAGAAGCTTTCTTTGAGTGGAGCCTTCCCACCCGCCTGGTTCCAGAGCCACATCAGTCCCAAATAAACACACAAGAGGCTATATTCATTATGAAGCTGTTGGCCTTGCTTGTCTCTTACTGGCTAGCTCTGCTTTAAGTAATTACCCCATAATTGTTAATCTAAGTATGTCTCTTACCGGAGAATAGTTGCGGGATCCTACCTCATGGCGTTACATCTCGACTCTCTTGTGTTTCCCCTTCCCAGAGTTCTCCTGGACTCCTAGTCCCTCCTATCTAGGTTTCCTATAGGCTCAACAGTACTTTATTGACAAATGCACAGGACTTCCCCCAACATTTGTACAAGCATGTTAGTGATTGAGGCATCTGTCCATCCCCTTTTCTGACTCTTGTATTCACTTTCGGTCTCCCTTTCCATTTACTTCGACCTTTATGATCATATCACAACCATATGAATAACTCAAGTTAAACTTCCCAGCTCAAGAACTTACCATACTACAAAGTTTCTTTTGCAGTGTAGTAGTATGACATTTTTCAAGGTCCGTTGATGTGCACACAAAAATCTTTGAGGGTACTGTTATTTTGTTTATTGCATTTCTTTATATGGAAATGAAGAAGAGCAGGCACAATGGTCTTCTCTCTAAAATTCTCAGTCTTTTGTTCTCTTTCCCCACTGAATTTGCTGTAAAGTCTATGTTCAGCCAAAGATAATGGCAATAGCTGCAAGAGACAGGTTCTACTTTCACTAGGCTTCATCCACTCTTAAGTGAATATTCCATAGGTAATGACCAGAGGTTACCTGGTTTTTACTGTTGGATTGATTGTAGGCAATTCATATTGTAATTACCAAAGGGCAAAATGGGTGAAACTTGTACATTAGACAATATACTCAAGGTCAATTTTAATCAGAACAGATTATTTATTTCCTATTGTATTTCTCATTGCAAATCTAGGTCAGTCATATTGTCAATGGAGCATCCCAGAAATTCACCAGTCACTCTGTTAAGAGCATCTTCCCTAAAGAAAACTTTTATTCCTTTCTCTAGCATCTTTTCTGCACAGTTGACTGGTGTGGTCTTGTGAAGTGAGCCATACCTGTTGAGATTTCATTGGTATAAAATCTCTGTAGTGTCCAGAAGACACTATTTTGTAACAATCTCCTTGGTTCTTTGGCTCTGATATTCTTTCTATAACATCTTCTGAAATATTCCCTAAGCATGGGAGCTATAGAAGTTCTTCTCAGATGGGCATTCCATAGCCAATTATTATCTGTATTTTAATCAGTTGTGTTTTCTAGTAATAACTTTTTTTCTACTGCAAAAAGATGTTTCCTTGATGGGGTGACATCAGCACTAAGTATACTGTTAAGTGGTAGCAGTTTCTCCTCTACAGCCTCTGACTTCTCCAGCCAAAGGTTTTTTGGATAAATTTATAATAACAGGCATGGGTTATAACAATCAAATTAGTCTAACAGTCCAATCATAGAACTCTTGACCATAAATTATTAGTGACACTATTGCACCGCAGACGGATCTCGCTGGATTGGTGATTTTTGTAGGTGACCAGATTTGCAGAAGGTTAGGATTGTTGATAAATTTTATGTTACAGCAGTCTATATACATTTTCTGACCCTAAAAGATCTAACCATAATGACAGAGGCTTCCAGGTCATTACCAACTTGATTTTTCCAAATCTTATGATGTCAGCAATAAGGTCTCATTATCAAGTTTTAGAGTGTTACCAGGAGCAAAAACAAAAGCCTGTTTTGAATGGGGACCTTTTGGACACTACTGAACAAACATATGTAAGGTGTTAAACAGGATCTATTGGGAAACAACATCAACAGTCTAACCCAGATGTGAACCATTTGAACTACAGTAATTACTGGCTTGGTGAGATTTGCCCATGGGTGCAGCAGTGGCATTAGTGCTATGGAGGCAGGAACAACTGCTTTTTGGCTCAACGTAAACCCCAGTTTACATGAGGAAAACTTTCAAATACTGTAAAACTGGTGAAGATCACATGGTTCAGAGACTACAAACCTCTGACTTGAACCTACTACTATTATTTTCCTAAATGAACATTGTACTAAATTGCTCCCTAAGTTGTTACCTTTCTACTCATGAATTAGTGTAGCTCTCAGACTTCATCAAAGATGTTTTTTGATATATATAGAAAACAGCAGTTAAATCAGAAACTCACATATGGTCAACATGCAGAGAGTTAGGGTCTGTGATATGTTCAACCATAAATGGCACATTTATCCCTCCTCCCTGAAGTCTCAAGGACCATTTCAGAAGAAGGAACTGAGAGAGACTGAAAGAGCCAGAGGTCAGGGAGGACCTGAGCAAAACAGTGTCTTCTCAACATGACAAGACTGCTGTACTCATAAACTCACAGTGTCTTTCATTGCCTATATAAGATCAAGACACACTCAACATTCTAGCATGGAAAAGGAATGAGTTCATAAGCCCCATAACTAACTGAGAAGCTATGGTTATTTGATAATTTCCAGGCAATGGAGGGTCAGTTTTATTAGAAGGTGTGAATGCTGACAAGTTAACCATGCTCCATGGATGTTTCACATCTAGAAGCATGTGAGGAGCACAAATTGAACTTGAGTTATAGTATATAAAAAGAGGATCCAAACTTCGAGGTATAGGGGAATAAGAGTGGACACAGAAAGAGTTACGAGGGAGAATACAGTGTAAACATGATGAAAATACAAAGTATGAAATTCTTGAAGAATTAACAAAAATAGTTATCCTAATAAAAATAAAAAATTAATAAAACTAAATATAATTCTATATGTGAGCTTTTCAAACTTACATTTTCTGCATCATCGCGATTAGACACTTTTGGTATTTGACTGGCATTGTGATTTCAGCAACAGCTGCTTCCTAGACTGTCCTATGTGCTTCTGCATACTTTTGTCAAAGTCCTGAAAACGAAATGAGCTTCTTTCTAAGACTTCTGTGGTTCTAATCTGGACAGATTTCAAAGAATTAATGGAACACAGGAAAATTTTTCAGCGCTGGCCCTCAGCCATCCAGTTGTAGACTAAGCCAGTCATCTTCCTCCAGGAATGCCATCTAGACAACTTTATGCATCATGAATATAGATCGGTGCTGCTAGAGACCATAACAGTGGAGACTTGAGGGCATGGGGGTGAGGATGTCAGTAGAGATAATCTGATGAGTGGTAGCACTGAAGTGTGAACTAGTGTCCTCTTGTGGATTTTATCAGTAAGCTTAGACTCAGACTACAGACATCACGGAGTGAATATTAATTATTATTCGACATGTCTAAAATTTCCCTTCTCTGTGGTTGGATTAGAATTTCATGTTTCCATTTATCATTTTTATATGTTGTTGTCATCTTTTTGTAAGATTTGGCAGTTATCTGATATGTCTTTCTCTTTCGGTTTCATTTTTGCTTTCACCTCCCTGCACAGGACCTTTAGAGTCACATTAAGCACATAGCACATCCTCTAGCATGCTCAGACACCAACTTTTGCTTTGGAAATATATATATGTACAGGACAGATAAAACCTGCCTCCTAGGAGATCTTTCTTCTTAAATAGCCATATGAGGGTTAGTCGATCCTTGGGAAAATCCATGTCCCAAGTCTATACTCCTTCATCTTGTTAAGTACATAGAGCATATAGTATGAGCTCTTCACTTATTTATTCCATTCTTTCCTTTAATTCCACAATAACATACATGACTATCACTTCCACAAATAAGTTTATTTTAATTTTGAAAATTTATCTCTTTGTCTCATTGTCTGCGATACCTAGTTTTACTTCAGTAGTGTAACTTTAGGTTTCTAGAGTTTATATACATACCTGGACCTTACCATCATCCCAAATTCAGCATATCTAAAACTTAATCAATCATTGCTCTTATACTAGAGAGCTGTTGCCCAAATAATTACCTTAAGGTTTGACATTGTATTTTATATTTTAAACAAAGACTGAAATTTTACATGAGTTTTTGTTCTTTGGCTCTGTATAAATCCTATCCATCTTTGGAAACTGTTACCCTTTATAGATGGAGTTTCTGTCCCACTAGGGCCCGCAGTTGTTTGGTTCCAAATAAATAAACAGAGGTTTCTATTAATTACAAACTGTTTGGCCAATGGCTCACGTTTCTTATTAGCTAGCTCTCTCTCTTAATTATTACCTATTATATTAAACAATGTATCTCTATGAGGCTGTGGCTTACCTGTAATAATTCAGCATGTTACTCATTGGGTGGCTACATGGCATCTCCTCTCTGGTGTCAGCTTTCCTGCCTTTCCTCTTCCCAGCATCCTCCTAGTCTGGTAGCCCTTCCTGCCTGTCTACTTTCCATTTAGCCTTTATTCATCAACAAACAAGAGAATCATGTAAGCACAGCATAAAGAAGAGCATCCCCCATTAACATTTAACTTATGAAAATAATTTCTCCTACTTAGTGTATATATGTAGTCATACAATATAATGAAAGCATATGTATGCATACTTTATACCTATAGTAATAAATAAATGCATGCATATATTTATACACATATGTATAAATATATGCAGCGAGAAGGACATATTCATAAATAAGTCATCTTTATTTATTTAAATTTAATTTTACATTCCAATCACAGTTCCCCTTCTCACCCCTCCTCCTACCCACCTCCCTCCCCCCACAGCCACTCCCATCCATACCTCCTAAAGGGTAAGGGCTCCCATGGAGAGTCAACAAAGCTTGGTCCATTAAGTTGAGGGAGGACCAAGCCCCTCCCACCCGCATTAAGAACTTGTGTCTCCTTCCATCTCCCAGTTCTCATCAAGTATAACATCTGTTTTGCTTTGTATCTAAATTGTTCCACATCTTTTGCCAAAAACTAACAGCGAAAATAGCCTTCTAAATTAATTAACTTTTAGTAGTAGTGGAGATTAGGCCTGGGCCCTTACACATGTTTGTTAAGTACTTTAACACTGAGATATATTGTTAAACCTCTTTTACTTTTATTTTAAGATAAGGTCTCACGGGGATCGTCAGTCTGGCTTTGAACTCATTCTATAGGTGAGACAGGTCTTGAACTTCTGATCACCGGCATTATAAGCCAGTGCCACCAGGCTGACTGAAACCAAAGCATTTCTATTGTATTCTCTGAATATCTCTAAGTTTTTGCTCCACTGAAAGTTTCTATTTGATAGATGGTCTTTTGTATTAAATCTGAAAATATGTCTAGTCTCAAACCTGATACTCCATCCTATTTTGGGTAATGATATCACCATTGACTGAATTCCTCAAACTATGAGTCCAGGAATTATCCTTGACAGCCTTCAATTTCACCACTCACATCTAGTTTTGAGGCCATCCTTGCTCCATAACACTCCAATATATTTCTCTTTTCTGTCACTGTCCTAGTTTGTCTCTTCTAACTCATCTTGGAGGCTACCCAGCTGGGAGTTCTGACCTCAAGACACTCCCTTGTCCTTCCATTCATTCCTCACACTGCTGAAAGATTTGTTTCTCCAAATAAAACTTTGATCATATTGCATCAGTACCTTGCTTAAAATACTTGAATGACTCTCTCTAGCTTGGTGGTTGAAGTCCAAATTCCTGAGGGTGACATGCAGGGACTGTGACAATCTGATACTGCCTGACTATAGGCCTCAGTCTGCCACTCAGTCAGATTGGTGTGTCTTGGAACTTTTCTGTCTCTGCTTTTCTGCATACTATCATCTTTGTGTATCAGTGTTTTCTTATTTTGAAATATCATTTCCCCTTCTCACCAACAACTTCAATATTCAAAGCCAATTTTACGTTACTTGGGATCTAAGGAAACATTAGAAGTGTCCTCAGTTCCTATTTTTAAATATCCTCTTACCACATGGTTACATAATTATTTATTATTTTCGATAATTACTCATTCTCTACCATTTTTCATGCTTTCTAAAACTCACACTTTTTTTAGTGGTCTATAACTCCATGTTCTTGACTTTGGCTCCTTTCCTGACCTCATTTCCTCCCACATTCTCCCCAGTGGACTCTTCTTCAGCAACATTGGCTTCGTTCCTATTGCTGCACACATTCTAACATAAGGTCTATTGTGCACGCTACTCCTTCTGCCTCTTGTTGTCTCCCCTGGATATTTGCATGCCTGGTGCCCTCCTTTACTAACGGCCTCTGTTCAACAATTTATTCCCTCTACAGACTGTTTTTCCTGACTCTGCACTATGGGAAGGGTCATGCTTCATATTTCCTCAGCCTCTTGAATTACATTCTCCATAGTAACACTTCACCATATTGCCTTCTAAATTGTTAACTCTTTTACTTTTCTGTAAGGATAGATGTTCAAATTGCTCATCACACTGTGAGTGAAGTATCCTGGCACTAGCAAAGTATTGTTGGTGTTGAAGTTTTCTTTTGGAAGTAATACTAAAGCCAAGATTTCATGTGAAGGTCATGGTTAAGCATGGATTAACCTAAACTCAAGAAAGCCTTCTGGGATATTTGACTACTATTGATAGGAGAGCACAGAATGTAGCAGAAGGTTTATCTGGGCTTATCACATAAACAAACATACCTCAGGGCAGTGTAAGAGCTACACATATTTCTTTGTAAACAAATTCCTCACTACAGGTAGTGGCATTTACAGGCTCAATTACTTAGATTATAATAACATAATTAAATTGAGATTTGTGGCAGACAATGGATTAGCACTATTGCATTCTTATAGAATTTATCCCAAAAAGCAATTTGTCATCAAGAGTAATATGAAATATAAATGTTCAAATATCCATATCAGGTCCCGAAAACACTAGAGCATCCCTACTTTTTGTCTGAATCCTGGCTTTTTCTGACCAGCATACTAAGCAAGCATCCAGGGATTATCCCAACATCTGCTTGGGAAAGACAGATGTTTTCATTACAAATCTTCTTCCATGAGCTCCTCCATAGTTAAAAAGAATTGTTCCCTGGCATTGAATTCATAAGTGCAAGTAAGAAACAGACAGAAAAATAAAAGAGAAAGGGAAGTCTATACAATGTTCTGAATGGGAAAGTTTCATGGCTGGAGAAATAGAAGAAAAAAATAGACAAGGAAGTAAGGGGTGTGACAGTGATGGGGAACAAAGTAAGACATTATGAAGGTCTCAAGCTACATAAAATGCCTTTTGTATAGTTTGGCTTATGTGGGATTTTATCACCCCATAAAATTCAATACGCTTGTTTTCACTGCAAGCAGGAGGATGCTGTATAAAGAAGCTGGAGAAACAGCATGCAAGTCATAAAAGACATGCAGTTGGAATTTACACATGCATCCATCATGGGGCAGTGTGCAACAAGAGGCAGCCGAAGACATTTAGTGCTAGGCGAAAGTGATGCTTCTTTTCTCAGTGCAAAACCTGCTGGTTGAAAGGCAAACACCTGACCATCTGAGGAGCACTGAGAAGCATGGCTTCTCAGGATACTTAATCTTTTCCTGCATCATGCTGCCTTGGCTATGCCTTGAGAATAACTTGTGACTACTGTGTTTCTGCCAAGTTTATTCCCATCAAAAAGACCTGTCCTACCTGGGCTATGAAAGGTGGGAAGCAGAAAAGGGCACAGCTACCAATGGGTCACTGGTATGAAAATCAACATCTGACTGTGGTTCTCTCAGGGCTTCCCTTTGGAGCTTTGGATCGAGCTCAAAATCATTTCTATCAACTGATGACAGATTGTGATATTATGTTCCAGTTACATTGATCAAGGCAGCCAGCAAGGCTTATCTTACCTAGATTTTATCTAAGTGACAAAGAGAGGGGCAGATGGACCTGGCACAGTGTGATTTGTGTGAGCACATGACCCTGGGTAGGTATGGTGCTTGCTGGCACTTGAATATTTCATACTCCTGGGTTTCTACCCATGTCTTAATCCTGAAGCTGAATCATGGGAAACAGCTCTTAGTACAGCTTTCATCAGATTAACCTCCCCTTTCAGAAAGACTGCTACAAACACACTTCCTAAACACAGACTAATTATGCAGATTAAGATGATGAGTTGGTGATTTTTCAATGGAATGTAAAAGCTACAGAAGATATAATTGATTTTATAAGCCTTTAGAATGCACACTTAGAACAACACAAATGAAGGTTTCTCTCCCATTAGGGAACTGGAGTCACATTATCCCCATTGACTCTCGTAATGTTCCTGGCGCAATACCACATGCAACAGATGCAAAAGGTCAGCAGTGAAGGGCAAACCATTTTGTGACAGTAACAAAACTGTGCTATCTGTGAAGCAGTCCTTTTCACTCTGCATTTTGAGTGTAAACACCTGGTTTTCATGGACTGACTTTCCTTTTTATTTGCCAGAGTTTATTTTGTTGAATATGTTTAAAAAAAAAAAGACAAGAAGAACCACAACAAGAAAGCAAGAGAAAGGCAAGTTCCCTTTGTTTTATTCCCTCAAGAATAACCAAGCATCAGCTAGAGGCTGCTTCAAATGGGCTTTGCCTCCCTAAAGAATTGTGCTGCTTATATCTTTCCTTGCCCCTGAACTTGAGTGATTTGCATAGCTAATCAAGCTTAAATAACATGTAACAGCAAGGGGGAAAACACTGAAATCTAGAAATGGCTTCAGCTGTTTTCTGCATTGGAGAATAGAATTCATCTGTGTGGTAGATCATCTTTTGTTTTTGTTTAGAACAACTTATGGAAGGAATTTTCAGATCATGTAAAACAAAGTTCTAAAGATTGATCCAGAATAGGGATACAGGAGCAGCAGCAGCATTACTCAGAACTCAACCTCAAAAAATGTTGCTTCTGTGTGTTCTTAGTTTTACTTTGTTTTGGATTGCAGTTGGAAGGGAGTCAAGTAGTATTTGCTAGAGCTAGGAAAAGATAGAAATAAAGACTTTATATATATCCACAGTCATGTAAACAGGAAACTGTGGCCATCTGAGTTTTCAGCAAAAGGAAGATTTGCAAGAAATTTCTTAATGTGGGAATGGCTGAAAATCCCTAATGGTTGTGAATATTATTGGCTTTGGGCTATTATCAAATATATTATAATGCCTCCTACACCTTTAGAATAGATCTCCCAGTTTTCAGTTTTGAGTATCCTATACTTGGCTCTATAAGATGATCTGGAATATTCAAGGGACACAGAAGCAGAAGAAGAGTCATATAAGGAAATACAAGTAAGGTGATGGGATGAGTGAAATGCTTGAGAGGCATTGTGGGAGGACTTTACTGCACCCATGGAATGGGGAGGGGTTCAGGGTCTTTCATGCTGAATCATGGTTATATGTTTTGTTTGGAAGTGTTTGTGTGTGTGTGTGTGTGTGTGTGTGTGTGTGTATGTGTGTGTGTGTGCTAACATACAACAGGTAACTCTTCTGCTCAGAGTGTATTTTGATGCCAGTAACATAAGTTTCACAATTTCAATCAGATGTTATTTTTCTACTTTCTCCAAGATGTAGATCCAGTTGTTTCTCCTCTTTCTCCATCTCCTCCTCTCTTTCTACTACATAGACCAGGCTGCCATTAACTCATAATCCTCATGTTTAAGTCTCCTCTGTGCTGGGATTACAGAATTGTACCATCACTTCCATTTCATTTTCCTTATTTGGTTTAAATATAAAAATTACTTCATTATAATGCATTCACAATTCAGGTGGTGGTGCACACATTTAATGCCAAGACATCAGAGGCCAGGGTGTAAATTCAAGGCCAGGCTTGTAAGTTCCAGGACAGTCAGGGCTATATAGAGAAACTATGAGTCAAAAAAATCAAACAAGTCCTATGCTCACAGATAAAAGCATTTAACAACTAGATCAACATAGTCACTCAAATGAACACCTACACAGTGCCAAAAACTACATCTCAATTTCTATGAATTTGAACGATCATTTTGAAGCAAAGAGCTTTGCTTAGAGTTTTACATTTTTTGAGCTCTTTTCCTCTGTTTCCTTATTCACTTCTATTTTAATCTCTTTATTTTTGTGGCTGTGAAAAAAAATTACGAGACCAAAGATGACTTATGGAAGAGTTTATTTTGTTGCATCATTCTGGAGGGCCAGTCCTGAGAAGTATGTCAGCATGTAGCAAGAGCAAGAAGCTAAGGGATCATATCCTCATGCTTAAACATATGAGACAGAGAGAACAAACTTGAAGCAGGATGATCCTATGAACTTCAAAGCCTGCCCCAAGTAACATACTTCCTCTGGGAGCTTGTAACTCCTAAAGATTCCATATCCTATTCAAACCACTACTCTCTACCCATTCTTTCAACACAGTTTACATTTCATGAAGTTGACTTTAACTATTAAGGATGATCCATGAATATCTGATAAAAGTCCTGTAGCACTCTGAAGTGCAAAACAGTTAGAGCAGTGTGACAATTCCTTCTGTGTTTTCTCAACAACATTTTGTTCTGCCTACTGAAAACAAAAGAAACACTGGGGATAAAGGAAATGTGTTGCTTATTTTTCAGATATTTTCAACTCTACTAAGTCTATTCCTGGGTACCTACTAACTTCTCAATTAGCATTCTGTTAATGGGTGGGGAGTTGCATTAGTCTTGAAAATAAGCATTTATTACCCTGGAAAATTATACTAGTGGGAAGTGAAGCTGGTCCATTAGTGGATCCAACAAAGCATGTTTTCCTTGGTGGTTGCTATTTAGGTGGGCCACTGTATGGTAAATTAAGTTCTCACAATGAAAAATTGTGAGACTTTCAGATCTCTGAGTTTATGTGATGTCCCAATCAACATGATATTTTCACCTCTTTACTCACAATGAAACTATTTCCCACATAGCTTCATTAAGAGAACCCAAAATAATATAAAACCTAATAACATCCTTTAGTCAAAGAATCAAATTAAGAGAACTTATAGACCCTTTTAATATTTTTTAAATATGGAGAGTACAGTTAGCTTAATGAAAGTCTAATATCTTAAACCCCACATCACCCTGAGTACTACAATCTAAGGCATTCATGTGCAGCCACAGACACAAAGGGTAATTTAAAATATCTCTATTTGCCATGCTACTGAAAGGTATCAGAAGGCTTACAAAATTATTTTCTTGTTCCCATTTCACCATGAGTCCCCCTTTTAGGCATTTTGTGTTTTGGTTTTGTTTCTTCTTTTAACTTCAAATTTAGTTGTGTGTGTGTGTGAGAGAGAGAGAGAGAGAGGCAGGGAGGGAGGGAGAGACAAAGAGAAAGACAGAGAGAGAGAGAGAGAGAGAGAGAGAGAGAGAGAGAGAGAGAGAGAGAGAGAGAGAGATGGAGAGATGGGGGGTCTCTCTGTGTGTATGTACATACAACATACATGTGCAAGTGCCTGTGAAAGCTAGAGAGGGTGTCAGATTCTCAGGAGCTGAAGTTACAGCTGGTTGTGAAGCATCCCTCATGAGTTCTGGGAACAGAACTCTAGGTCTCCACAAGAGCAGTGCAAGCTGTTATCTCTGAACTGTCTTTATAGCTTTGGCTTTGCCTTTTCTTTCTCTTTTCCTTCTGTTTTCCACAGCCCTTCTTGCATTTTTCCTAGAATTTGAGACTTCTCAAAGTTCTTCCTTACTCAAAACTGCCATCATCTGCATAGATCCTGTCCCAGTGGGGTACACTTGAAGTACAGTGCAAGTTCTACTTACCTCAGGCTTAGATTTTATAACCAGGGCATAAAAAAGAAAATTGTGTACAACTGAAATGGTCACAAACTTCAATCAGTAGGTGTTAATAACAGCAAGAGCTACTCCAATGCAGCTGACTAAGTTTATCTTTCCCCCTTGCATTGAAATAAATCTTTCTACACTCATTTGAATCTCCTTTTAATAATTATCTTCATCATTGAGGCCATGTTGTTTCAAAAGTGAGGTTCTTTAACACATGGAATAGAGTGAAATGTTTAATTAAGCTCTGACATGGAAACCCGATTATGGCAGCAGACTGTATCTGGACTCCCAACTTTTGCTAGCTAGTATGTGGTACCACAGATGAGTAACTGCACAGCCTGGAGAGCTAACACAGTTGGATAGATAACACTACTGTTTGCATCTCCCCCTTCCCTTTCATCTACCTAACATCCAAAACCAAATCACAAATCCCATGGAATTCAATGTAAGTATGGTACAACTTTATTATAGTAATTACACTGAGGGTCCAACTTGGAAACAAAGGCAGATTTCTGCTTGCGGTGCTCTTTGTCACTCAATTGCAAGCATCTATAGCTATGCATGAAGCTTCTTAACATCAAATTTATCAAACTGAGAACCCAAGAGATGAGTTCAGATATTTTGGTTTAACTTAATCTATCATCATTTCATTTTTAAATTATGCTCAAAGATTAGGTTAAGCAGAAAAAAAATCATGGTATACACTCCCCATCATTAAAATTGTTTCCCATTAACTTGTTTATTCCACGGAAAGCCCTCACTTTTAGAAAGAAAATCGAGTCTACTTCCCACTAAGTCTCAATGAATTAAGGTATTAGTGAATGATATCAGGATACTGCTGGTGTCAGCCAGTGACTTCAACTCTTCTCTCAGCTTTTGGAGGTAACAAGTGGGGAAGGGGCTGGTATTGAGGATTTGACAACATGCATGTAAGATGGAAGAAAATCAGTATGTACATCTATGGTTTAAAAACTATGTGATTTGGTGGATTGCTTTGCATGGAAAAATAACATGTCTCAGCATTAACTGTTGTACATTGTGTGCACAGATGCACCTCTTCTTGAAGTCAACATTGAAGCTAATCCATGAAGGTCTTTACATATACACTCCAGTACTATATCAATGGCATGTATTTACTGATGTTTCTTCAATGACAACATTGAATTTCCTCACAAAAAATAAACAAACAGGCTTTTGTTTGTCAGTGCTTTGGCATATTTGAGGCAATTCTTAAAAGGAATTATTTTTAAAAAATATTTTATATGTATATGGGCATTTTGCCTGCATGTGTATGTGTCTCTGTACCATGTGTATACCTAGTGCCCATGGAGGCCAATAGATGTTGTCAGGCCACCTTGAACTGGAGACAGACAGTTGCAAGCTACCATGCAAGTTATGGAGCTCAAACCTGGGTCACCAGGAAAACAGCTAATGTTCTTAACCACTGAGATATCTCTCCAGTTTCATATTTGAAGAAATTATAATGACCATTATTAAACTCATTTTAAAGTGTTATGATTATTAAGTTCATAAAAAGAAATGAAACTACACAATCAAGGGAAAGATTTGCCAGATTGAAAAATAAAATTAATTAAGCAATTTTCACCATGCCAATAATATTTTCGAATGGTATTTCAGGGAAAGTTAATCTATTTTAAAATCCAATACAATAAATAAATATAATTGATTCACCTAAGCTTTTATTTATTAATTCTTATTAGTTAATGTGTTAGTATGATTTCACAGGCTTGGTCACAGTAGTAGAGATATGATATGTAATTACTATTCTGAAGAGCAAAAAATCATGTATACTTTACACCTTTAAACATAACTCAATTTATATTTATACTAGTTGAATGCCCTCAAAATCCTAATGACTATAAGATAGGGGCTTTTTATAAGTGATCTTTCAATTCTGACAATAGCAGCTATTTTTAAGCACCTTCTACAAGGCTGGTAGCAATATATTATCATATTAAGCTTGACACCAATATGTGAGGTTAAGAGAGTTAGTTGCATTTTTTTATGGAAGCTGCATGCATTAAGACGCACCTAGAATTTGTTAGGCTTGAGGGTGACCATTCTAGACTTCAGCATTGATTTGAACTGCTTTCCATACATTTTACTACATCTGGGTATGTATGCTTTTGAGTATCAAATAATCACCGATAACGTAATACAATCATCTATCATGTCAGGTAGGGTGTAGCTTTCGGACAAAGTTTCAAAAGTGTCTTGAGGAATGTTGTTGGATGAGGAAGTGTTAGCTGATATGTATTCACTAGCGTTCAAGGGGATTGACTGTTATCCACTCACAATTAAACATTTAATGCTGGCAGATTATGAGCTAGAAAGAATTTAACATTATAGTACCCTTTAATCTAGGATATCCAGTGAAATCTAATGGGCTTTAAAAACCCTAAGGTGCTGAAGAGATGGATCAACCATGGAGAGTATTTGTTTTTCTGTCAGAGGAACCAAACTTAGTTCCCAGCAGTCATATAAGGTGGCTCACATTCTGAAACTTTAGCATCAGAGGATCTGAACACACATACATACACACACACACACAGAGAGAGAGAGAGAGAGACAGACAGACAGACACACACACAGACACACAGAGACAGAAATAACAATTAAAATGTTTAAAAATATTAGTCTTTCTACTTTATTAGCCTAATATGACCTTCAATCACCATGTTTTATTTTGTTGTTTTCTAATGACAATTTTATTTTTCACTGATTTACTACAAAAAAGTCACACAGACATAGCTCATGTAAACTGCCTAGACATCAGGTTATATGTATACACTGAATATTCAAGATAAAAGGGCTACAGAAATTATAAAAGGTGTGGCATCAATCTACCTCTTCAAGAAACTCCAAATCTGTCGGGGAAGAATAAGTATGCCTGTAAAATGATTAACACTTAAATACCCTGGCTAAGAAGAAAATGGCTAAGGAAGATGTAATATTTGGACAGCCATGGGGAACATTCTTAGGAATTCCAGAGGTAGTTCTGGGGGTAAATGTTTTGCCTTGAAAATGTGAGAAATTGAGTTCAGATTCTCAGAACCACATAAATTCTTAGTGTGTGTTCTATTCTGCCAAATCCCTGTGCCCAGGAGGGAGACCTGGGGATTTGGTGGTCAAAAAATCTAGTTTAACTAACAAACTAGGTAAGCTCTTAAGAGAGATAATGTCTCAAAGTATAAGGAAGAGAGCAGCCAAAGACAACACTGGATGTTAATCATTGGCCTCCACACATATAGAAACATACATGTGCACATAAATATACACATAGAGATACCACACACACACACATAAATGTACCAAAAATAAAAAGAATCCTTGTTGAAACTTTCACGTTATAAGAACAGCATCCAAAATGCTTGGGACTTTCACAAATATAAGTCTGTGGTCTCTATAGTCAGAGACCCTGAATATCAACTTAGCATCTTTCAGTTTTGTGGCCTTAATAAGCAACCAACATTCATGTGACTCTTTCTCTATTGTATGTGTTCACTTAAGGCATGGGGCTCATGGGCTGTACAGCAAATGTGATGTTCATTTTTACCACACAATTTCAGGCTGAAGAGGTATGTGGCACTGAGTCAGACAGCTGCTAACAGCGAACACCCAGCAAAAGCCATTAGCTGTTTGCTTTTTGACAAACTTGTCCCACATATACATGTACTGGTTATACTCAGAAGGATAGCTAATTTCACTGAACACTGAGGAACATCCAAAATACATTTTTTTCAGGTAGGCCCCTTTCTGACTCTCTCAGTCTGTAGCTATAGTGCGAGCATTACAGGTTTGTACCACTACTCTTGGCAGATAATGTTATTCACTTAATCTCAATAAGCATGTTGTGCATTTGGCAGAATGAAATTCAGAGGAGTCGCATGGTAAAGAATGGAGTTGGATTTGAACACATATCTGTATGAGTACAATCTGTTAGCTATACAAATAAGTTCATGAAATAGAATCTATTATGAGGAAAATAATTGGAAGCAATCTCATTGTCTGACATCAAAAAATGAGTTTAATTAAATATGGTAAGTGAACATAATAAAACAGGGATGAAGTTATTAAAATTATAATTTAATACAGACGCTCCTCAACTTAAAATGGGATTACCTCCCTATAAAACTATCACAAATTGAAAATATTAAGTCAAAATTACTCATTGCCTAATGAACATCATTGCTGAGTAACTTGCAAATTGTTAAATATTGGTGTCTACCCTCTTGACTTCAAGGTTTGTTGGGTGCTGAGACTGACTCTGCTGCCCAGTGTCACATTGGCTACCTTATTTATTCTGCTAGAATTAACAAAAATAAAAACAGCATTGAGTTTCTATGGAAGAATATTTCTTTCCTGCTATAGTAGAAGGGAAAGAGTATAACACTGAATCATCGTAAGTCAAGAACTTTCTGCAAAATAATTGTTAAAGAACTGATAAAGAATGCGATAAAATCATGTAAAAGAAATTATTATTATATAGGTACATGAATGTGGATACTAAGTTCTACTATAAAAGATATGCATTTATCAGTTATAACGACATCATAGTTCAGGCTAAATTACTTATTATAGAAGATTCACAAAAGAAAATGTGTTAGTTAGAGTCTCTATTGCTACAAAGAGACACCATGGCCATGGCAACTCTTATAAAGGAAATATTTAAGTGGGTCTGGCTTACAGTTCAGAGGCCTAGTCCATTTTCGTCATGACAGGAAACATGGTAGCATGGAGACAGACATGATGCTGGAGAGGTAGCTGAGAGTTATACATCCATATCCACAGGCAACAGGAAGAGACTGAGAGCCAGTAGGCCAGGTTTGAGCTTCTGAGACCTCAAAGCATGCCCTCAGTGATACTCTTCTTCTAACAAAACCATACATACTCCAACAAGGCCATATCTCCTAAGAGTACCATTCCCTGTGGGGGCATTTTCTTTCAAACCATCACAGAAGATTTAGGAATAATTTATTAATTATTGCAGTGGGATAGTTCATTCATTGGTTGATAAAGTTATTTTTAAAATCAACTACTATATGTAGGTAGTACAGGTTAGCTCTCTATAATGGTGAGGTGAAATTGCTTTACAGAACCAGCTTTTCCACTGTCTGTACATTAAGACCATCATCTTATGTTTGTACACATAAACCAGGATGTAGCAAAATTATCACCTGACAGTTTTGTATTACTTGATAATGATATTCAACCATTTTCAGCCTCAATATTCTCTATCTTCAGAAATAGAATTGTGGGAATAAATACATTTCCACTAACACATACCCAAACTGAATATAAATCACTCCTTAAGAAGTGGGTTTGCCACTTGAGAAGAGGAGAAATTAAAGAAATTCAAATATTGAAGAGGACCATGAAAACTAAAAACAAACAGCTGTATGAGTAAAACTGATAGTGAAAAGATGGGCAGAAAGATTAGTGGGCACAGAGGATGAGGAGTTTGCTATGAGATTGAATCTCCTAAGCATGTCAGAAGCTGCAGCATAAAATCTCCCAACATGCCTATCTAAACAAGAGCTGAACAAGGACAACCATAGACATGCTGAGGTGAATTGAGGAAAGCCTGAGGGGCCTCTTATAAAAAAAACTATGAGTAACTTAGGAATGTTGAGTTCTAGAGAAATAGATTTTCTCAGGGAAAAGCACACCAACTGGCTGTCCAATACCAAAGTGCATATAAGTAACATTATACGGATTAAATATATTGTATTTTATGTTCATGTATTTAGGAAATACACACACACATAGTTTAAAAACTACTAACCCAAAATAATTACAATTACCTGTGTATATATGAACAAGTGTGTATATATGAACAAGTGTTATTGCTAGGGATCATGTTAGTTTAGCATATTTGTGATTGTAATATAGTCTTCACCACTCATGAAGAAAATTTTGTAACATAACTGACTACTAAACAAAACCACAATCAATAGAATATCAGTGTTGTGGATCCCAGACTGAATGGACATATCTAAAAAATGCTCTGTACTTGAGGCTCAGGAAACACTGGGGAAGAGGATCAGAAAGACCGTAAAATCCAGAGGATCAGGGAGTCAGCTGTGAGATCATGTTTCCTAAGTTATACTAATAAATTCTCACCAGCATGATTGAATAAACATGAAGTATGCTCATACAGTCTCTCCATCTTGACTGCCCATATGTGACCAAACAAGGACAACACCAGAAGATTTGCAAAAGTGGATGGGAAGAAGCACACCAATCGCTTGTCCAGTGCTAAATGGTAAGTCCTGAATATATATATATATATATATATATACACACACATATATATATATATATGTGTGTGTGTGTGTGTGTGTGTGAGTGTGTGAGAGACAACTAACCAGGTTATATTTTATTGCATAAAATATATATACGAAAAATGAAGCCATGAATTTGAAAGAGAGCAAGGATGGGGTACATTGGAGGGCTTGAGGGGAGGAAAGGGAAGGGAAAATGTTGTAATTATATTGTAATCTTAAAAAATAGCTACAGCTATATACATGCTATTTAAAACAGACACAGGATAACTTATGCAGTCCAATTTTAAAACTGAGATATAAACTCAAATGTAACCAGAGTACCAAGCTATGTTAATACAAAAAAATAATTTGAAACCAATAAATTTTACTACCCAAAAGGAGAATTCAAGCTCAGAATAATAATGGTTCACTAGACACAAAAGATACAGTTATTCTAATAATAATAATAATGACATAATTATAAATATGTATACCAATAGAATATTTATTTAATGATAGATATATTTTGGCAAGGTGTAGTCATTATTTAAGGCATTATTGAAATGTAATCTTTCATTGAATGTTGTCATATTAGAAATGAGAACCAGATATAAACTCGGGTTTTCACTTCTTAAAACATTTAAGATATATTTAAAAATGCATCTGAAAATTTCTGGATCAAAAAATTGTCATAATAAAAAAATCAAATCTATGTAGTACAAAGCAACAAGGAAACCAAAGAGTACCTAATTGTTAGGATGGCAGATAAATTCCTGAATACTGAGTAATTGGTGTTTAAAAATTTACATTAGGATCAGTCAACCCTCATCAGAGATTTTTCTTGCAGTAGATGACAATTAACACAGAAGCCCTAATTGGTCAATGTGCAAAGAATAACAGACCATGGAGTACTCAACCCTAAACAGGAGATGTATATCACACCACTTCCCACCGTGCATAGAGATCATTTCAGCAGAGAGGTGGAAAGATTGTAAAAGCCAAAGATGGTAGATGATCTCAAGGAAACTGTTTCATTTACCTGACACAACAGGACAGCTGCATATATGAATTTACAGTGATTGTGACTGCATGCATAAGTTTACACAAGATCAAGTCAGACAAAATCTCAGTATTGGAAAAGAAACATGCTGAGAGAGCATTCCTCTATGTGGAGTGGGCTTTCAAAGTCCATTCATGTACTAGGAATAAATACTGATGCACTGTCAGTGGCCCCATAGATTAATCAGACCTCCAAACTAATATCCATGTTCAGGGATACGGGAACAGTCCAATGCTGGTTTCCTAGCTATCAGTCTGGGGTTCATGAGCTCCTGCTTGTTCAGGTCAACTGCTTCTATGGGTTTCTCCAGCCTGGTCTACATCCCTTTGCTCATCACACCTCCATCTCTGAAACTGGATTCCAGGAGTTCAGCCCAGTGTTTAGCTGTGGGTGTCTGCTACTGCTTCCATCAGCTACTGGATGAAGGCTCTAGGATGGCATGTAAGGTAATCATCCAAAACCAGATTTAAACAATACATATCCACTAATCTAGTCTTACAGAAAGTTCTGGAAGAAAAACTCCAACCCAAGGAAATTAACTACAACTAGGAAAAAGAAAAATGGCAATAGATAATGCTACTTTATCAAGAGCCAAAAGCGGGGGGACGGTTGAAATCCACACACAATTCCACCACCACCACCAAATCCAAAACAAACAAAATGAACAAACAATAGTCATTAATATCCCTCAATATTAATGGTCTTAACTCGCCTATAGAAAGACACAGGCTAACAGAATGGATATGAAAACAGAATTCATCCTTCTGCTGCATACAAGAAACACACATCCACTTCAAAGATAGAAGGTACCTCAGAGTTAAGGGTTGGGATCAAATGGATCCAAGAAACAAGCGGTGGGTAGCAATCCTGTATCTAACAAATTAGACTTCAAACTAAAAACAATCAAAATAAATAAAGGAGGTTATTTCATATTCATCACCAGAGAAATCCATCAAGATGCAGTCTCAATTCTGAACATATAGGCCCAGATATGAAGGCATTTGTAAAAGAAACATTACTAAAACTCAAAATCACATAAACCTCACACACTTATAGTGGGAGACTTCAACACACCACTATCACCACTAGACAAGTACCACCAAACAGAAACTTAAAAAGGAAACAAAGGGACTAATAGAAGTTATGACCCAATTGGTTTTAACAGACAACTTTAGAACATACCATCCCAAAACAAAAGATATACCTTCTTTTCAACACCACATGGAAACTACTCTAATATTAACCTCATACTTGGCAACATACCAAACCTTAGCAGATACAAAAAAAAATTTGAATAACCCCCCATCTTATCAGACCACCATGCTTTAAAGTTATAATTCAGCAAAAACAGAAAATGCAGAAACCCTATAAACATATGCAATTGAACAATGCACAATTGCACTATTCCTGGGTCAAGAAATAAATAAAACCAAAGACATTAAAGACTTTCTAGAAATCAATGAGAATGAAGATACAATATACCCAAACTTATGGCACACTTTTAAAGCAGTGCTAAGAGGAAAATTCATAGCACTAAGTGCCCACATGAAGAAACTGGAGAATAGCCTCACTAGAGAATTAACAGTAAAACCAAAAGCTCTCAAGCAAAAAGAAGCAAACTCACCCCAAAGAAAAAGACACCAGGAAATAATCAAATTGAGAGCTGAAATCAATAAAGTAGAAACTAGGAAAACAATACAAAGAATCGATGTAACGAAAAGTTGGTTCTTCAAGAAAATCAACAATATACACAATATTAAAAGTTACCATGAAGCAGAGAGTGAACATGAAAATTTTTAAAAAATCAGAAATGAAAAGGGGAACATAACAATGGACACTGAGGAAATCCAGAGAATCATCAGGTCATACTTTGAAAACCTGTACTCCTCAAAATCTGAAAATCTAAAGAAATTGAAATTTCCTGGGTAGATATCACTTATAAAAATTAAATCAAGAATACTACTCAAAGTATTCCACACAATATAAGTAGAAGGGTCACTGCCAAATTCTTTTTTACAAAGCTTCAATAACCTTGGTACTCAAGCTACACAAAGACACAACTAAGAAAGAAAGAGAACTACAAAACAATGATGTGATAGTTTACATAAGTGATCTGAAAAACTCTACTAGGGAACTCCTGCATCTGATAAACACCTTCACCAAAGTGGCAGGATACAAGATTACCTCAAAAAATCAGTAGCCCTGCTATATACAGAAGGTAAATGGGCTGAGGAATAAATCAGAGAAACATCACCCTTTACAATATACACAAACAACATACAATAACTTGGGGTAACACTAACAAAACATGTGAAAGACCTATATAAAAAGATATTCCAGGCTTTAAAGAAAGAACTTAAAGAAGATGCAGAAAATGGAAAGATCTCCCATACTCTTAGGATCAACTTAGTAAAAAAATGGCAATCTTGCCAAGAGCAATCTACAGATTCAATGCAGTCCCATCAAAATCCCAGCCCAATTCTTCACAGACCTTAAAAAATAATCAACTTTATATGGAAAAACAAAACACCCAGGATAGTCTAAAGGACCCTGTAAAAATGAAGAAATGTCAGGAGGTGTCACCATTCCTGACTTCAAGCTCTATCATACAGCTATAGTCCTGAAAACAGCTTGGTAGTGGCACAAAAACTGACAAGAAGACCAATGTAATTGAATTGAAAACCCTGATATGCATCTATACACCTACAAACACCTGATTTTTGACAAAGAAGCTAAAAATTATACAATGGAAAAAAGAAAGCATCTTCAACAAATGGTGCTGGCATAACTGGATATTGGCATGTGGTAGACTGCAGATAGATCCATATCTATCACCATGCACAAAACTTAAGTCCAAGTGAGTCAAAGACCTCAACATAAATTCAGCCACACTGAACCTCTTAGAAGAGAAAGTGGGTGGTACCCCTTGAATGAATTGGTACAGGAGACAGCTTCCTGAACATAACACCAGTAGCACAGACAGTGAGATCAACAATTAATAAATGGGACCTCCTGAAACTGAGAAGCTTCTGTAAAGCAAAGGACATAGCCACCAAGACAAAAAGGCAGCCACAGAATGGGAAAATATATTCACCAATACCACATCTGATAGAGGGTCAATTTCCAAAATATACAAATAACTCAATAAACCAGTCACCAAAACACCAAATAATCCAATTAAAACGTGGGGTACATAACTAAATAGAAATTCTCAATAGAATCTAAAATGGCTGAAAGACACAAAAGAAAGTGCTCAACATCCTTAGCCATCAGGGAAATGCAAAACAAAACAACTCTGGGATATCATCTTACTCCTGTCACAATGGCCAAAATCACAATCACCATTGACAGTTAATGCTGGAGAGGATGTAGAGAAATGGGAATACTTTTCCACTGCTGGTGGGAGTGCAAACTCATACAGCCACTTTGGAAATCAGTATGGCAGTTCCTCAGAAAAATGGGAGTCAGTCTACTATAAGATCCAGCAATTCAGCTATTAGGCTTATACCCAAAAGATGCACATTTATACAAGAAGGACATCTGTTCAACCATGTTCATAGCAGCATTATTTGTAACAGCCATAATCTGGAAGCAACATAGATGCCCCTCAACTGAAGACTGGGTGGAGAAAATGTGGTAAATTTACACATTGGTGTACTAATCAATGGGAAAAAAAACAATGGAATCTTGAGATTCGTGGGCAAGTGGATGGAACTAGAAGAAACCATCCTGAGTGAGGTAACCCAGTGACAAAAAGACAAAAATGGTATATATTGACTTATATATGGATTTTAGACATAGAACAAAGGATTACTAGCCTATAATCCACACTGCTAGAGAAGTTAGAAAACAAGTAGGACTCTAAGAGAGACATACATGATCCTCCAGAGAAGGGGAGAGATACTAGATCTCCTGAGATATTTGGAGCACTGAGGGAGTGGAGATGGAGTTAGGAGAAAGAGCCAGGGAAAGTGGAGGAGAGAGCAGAACATGCGAGAGCAGGCAGATCAAGTCTGGGGAAGAATAGAGGAGAGCGAGAAAAGAGATAACAATAATAGAGGGAGCTATTATAGGCTTCAAGAGAAATCTGGCACTAGAGAAATGTCCAGAGTTCTACAAGGTTGACCCCAACTAACAATCTAACCAATAGTTGAAAAACTACCTTAAATACCTTTCTCTGATAATAGATTGATGACTAACTTATATGCCATCGTAGAGCTTTTATCCAATAGCTGATGGAAGTAGAAGCAGACACTCAACAGCTAAACACTGAGCTGAACTCTAGAATCCAGTTAGAGAGACGGAGGTGTCATGAGGAAAGCGGACAAGACCAGGCTGGGAAACCCACAGAAGCAGCTGACCTGAACAAGGGGTTGCTCATGGACCCCAGATTAATAGCTAAGAAACCAGCATAGGGCTGTTCCAGACTCCCTGAATGAGGATGTCAGTTTGGAGGTCTGGTTAATCTATGGGGCCTCTGGTAGTGTATCAGTATTTATTCCTAGTACACAAATGTATTTGTGAGTCCACTCCACATAGAGGGATACTCTTTCAACCTAGACACATGGGGGAGGGTCTAGAACCTGCTCCAAATGATATGACAGTCTTTGAGGATCCTCCATGGAAGGTCTCTCCCTCCCTTAGGAGCACAAAGGAAAAGGGGTAGGGGGTCATGTGGAGCTTGTTTTCTATTTTAAATAAAAAATGGAAAAAAAATAAGATAGCCATATAATCTCATTACTGGAGACACAAGGGAGAGGGTCTAGGCCCTGCTCCAAATTATATGACAGACTTTGAAGATTCCCCCAAGGAAGGTCTCACTCTCCTTGAGAAGCAGAAAGGGGATGGGAAAGGAGTCCTTGTGGGGCAGTGTAGGAAGGCAGGGAGAGGGAATTGGGATTGTCATGTAAAACAAGTTTTCTTCTAATTTAAATTAAAATAAGAAAGAAAAAAAGTAATGGGAACATGCTGCACATGAGGTTTGGACCACAGCCAAGGAGCTTTTGGCATTTCTTAACTTCTGAAAGAATGACAGGAGCCATTTTCTTTTTTCTTTTCCTTTTTTTTTTAAATTTAATTTAACTTCGAAACAAGTTTGCTTCACACATGAATCCCAGCTTCCTCTCCCTCCCCTCCTCTCCTGCCCTCCTTCAACCCTCCCCCAACTCCTCCCCCAATCTCCACTCCACTCTTCAAGTAGGGTGGGGCCCTTCATGGGGGATCTTGAAAGTCTGCCATATGATCCCTATGTGTCCAGGCAGAGACAGCATCCCTCCACGTGGAATGGGCTCCCAAAGTCCATCTGGATGACAGGGCTAAATTCTGATCTATTGCTGATCTATTGTCCGAGTCCCCAAAGAATGCTGAGGCCTCCTCCCTGACACCCACATCCAGGGGGCCACTGGATGAAGGCTCTAGAATGGCATACAAGGAAGTTGTCAATCACATTATCAGGGAAGGGCATTTTCTTCAAAGATGTGACATCTGGTAGGTTCACCACTCTTCAGGGCATGCCACACATTCAAGAGTATTTGAGCAGTGCATATTATATTTGTTGCATTAAAAAACAAACACAAAGTTGGCTGGGTAAGGAGGTAGTATAGATCTAAAGGATTTGGGGACGGTGGGTGAATATAATTATAACTTGTTATATGAAATTCATAAGTAGTGTAAGTAATATAACTATTCTTACAAAAAGCTCAGCTTGTTTAAAGTCCGTTTGTCAACAATAAGATTAACTCTATTCAAAATCTCTTCCTTTGCATCCAGTTTATCCAGGGCCCATTCAAAGGTCTTTCCTCTCATATCAAAATGGTGTTCTGAAGTACACATTTTTATTAAACATTGCTAATGACATTAAAATGTTATCTAACCAACAGTCTAATCTAAAACTAACAAATAAAACAGAATATTTGTTTTTTAAATTTATCTTTATGATTATACATATGAGTGTTAGACATATATATGCATATACATTATATATGAATATATATATAAATATATGTGCCTGAATTTTTAGATTGTTTACATGGTACAAATAGGCTTTTATATAACTAGACATACTAAGTAAAAAAAGCAAAAGAAAGCAATTTTTAAAAATATTCCTAATTTTGAAAAGAGTAAGAGAATACACCTAATAATAATGCAATAAATAATAGGTCAGAGTAGAAATGATGAAATATAAATTGTATGTTATTAAAATGATTTTAATACAAAAAAGAAGTTCATTTCAAAAAGACCATTAAAATTAGCAAAATTCCTCTAGCAAGATGGAGTATAAAAACTCAAGCTATACATAAGGTATAGGAAAACAGAAATGTGTATGTACCATGCTAAGGAATCTGATGATGCAGCTAGTATTTAATTATGTTATTAGCCAAAAGCTAAGAACCACATGCCAGAAACTGTCAATTATTATGTAAGTACTTACGGATAAAATTTATAGATCTCACATGTCTTCTCTTAATGAAAATGATATCTGAATATTTTTCTGCATGTTCTCTACCAAAAGCTAAAGAGCTGGTAACTCCAGGCTTACACAGGTACTTCATAAGACCAAATGCTAGATGTAGACAACTAAGTCACTTTGTGAGCCATTGTCTCTGGGCATGAAATTTACATAAAGTATCAGAAAGGAAAATTACAGGTCAATCTTCTGAATATAAATGGTAGAACAGTAAACAATATATTAACATTCTTAAACCCAGATAGATAGATATAAGCTATTACATCATAACCACATTGCCTGTCAGAGTATAAATTGGATCCAGCATTAGAACATTTAGAGTGGGATTTCTACATCAGTAGATAGAAGAAAATCATATAATAATTTCCATAAAAGCATAAATTGGTATGAAATAGAATTCCACAGCCAGTTGTTGTATAAGAAGACAGTTCTAAGTAAACTAGACATAAATATAAACCTACTCAACTTGACAAGGTGAAGAAAAACATACTCAAACAAATCACTGGAATAAATATTAGAATTTAGATGTTCTTCCAGATACAATATTGCAATATAAAGTTCAATGTTTCAGACATCAGTACAATTTTTTTGATATATTGTATGCACACAGATCTACAAACTCAATACAGTGTAGAGAGTTTGAGAATATGTGTAAGTCCAGTACCAGATTTTCAACAGAAATACCTATGGGTGTGAATTGGACACCCACAAATACACTAGAGCATATATAATCTTTAAGGAGAAAAATTACCAAAGTTAGCAAAAACATTGAAAAGTTAACTGTTAGGCAATAAAAGTAAATACCATGTTTAACAATGACAGCATGCACTATTGAGAATAAATTCCCGGTAAACAGTCTAGAGATTAAATGCAATTCTAAAATATGGAGAGGAGTATTGTCAGGAAACAGCTTTCATAAGAGAGAAGGTTGAATAAAGGACCTTAAAGGACAAGCAAATCCCAAGGAAAATCTAAGGAGTATCATACCTGAGCATATGAAAATTATACTATCACTCTTTAAATTAAAGACAATTTTATGAACATATGGGCAAACAAACATGAGGAATACTTACCCACATCTGAAAACTTACGTGAGACAGAGCATTTACTAAAGGTCAGTGATGGGGAAAAGTCATGTGAGGATATTACAAGTGGGGAAAAAACATGCAAAATCTTATCTACTGTTGTACACAAAACAGATGTCTGGACACAGTTTCTCTGGTGGAATTACAAATTTACTGTCTCCCCCCCCTCAAAAGAAGAAAGAAAAAATGCTTCTACGGTGGTTTTATACCACGTTTTTTTTATACCATTGTTTCATATTTTAGTGAATGACTAATCATTATTTTAAAAACTCAAATAAGAGAAAGATTTATATTTAAAGTAAGATGATTTTCAAAATACATGATACAGAGTTTGAAGGGAGAAGGCAACGAATTTCCAACAGAATGGAAAAGGTTTAAAAATAAAACATACGTAACTAAAGCAAAGACCATCAGTGCATCATAAAAAAAAATGGGCACAGCATGTGAAACAACATTTCAGAACAGAGAAGTCATGAAAGATTCCAAAATCATAATAAATTACAATAAACCCTATTGGTAATTGGAGAATAGGTAGATATTAAGGGCAGTGCATGCATACAGAGTAGTCACTGGTGGCGGTATGCACTAAGACAGTCATTCTGAACACAAGAGATCTGTTCCTTTTTTTTTTTTTTTTGCTCTTCTCCTTTTATTATAATAAAGAAGGTTCTAATACTAACATAAACTGTATACAACAAGAACTATCAAGTACTGTCCATAAGAAAGAAAGGGTAATAACATAAACAAAAATGAAACTACAACCAACAAGAACATCAAGCAAGAAACACAATCTACATGTCCAGACCATAGATAATATTCCAATAGCTGTCCTATTCTGAAGAGTCCAATCTTGTATCTTATATGCCCTTAACTAAGATATAAGAGAATTGTAGCTATAACCATCTAGTCTTCAACCCCATCAAAGACCTGAGAAAGGAAATATTACCTGAGTAATCAGGAAGTGCAAGTGACTTCTGAAAGATGCAAGAAATAACAGAAACAACTGGATGCCTGGACAATCACCCAGTGTTTCTCTGTAGCATTGGGGCATCCAAATTTGGCTGTAGGTCTAGAATATCTGACAGATCATTTTCAGAAGCAGGAAAATTTGAAAGACTGTCCTACCCTGTTTTGGCAAGATTCATCAGTCATTTTTCCTTGTATCTTGCTTGTCCAGAATGGACAGTGTACTTACTGTCAGCAAAAGGCAAGGGCATTTCTTTGCCCAATAGACAAGTTTTGCCAAGAAGAAAACAAGTTCCATATGGAATGTCTTTGGTGTTCATCATGCTCTTGGGGGTAGATCAGTGCTGGCAGGAGCAGTCATGCCTTAACAGTATGAAGGTACTATACTAACTGAACCAGGTCCCCAGTATCTGAGTCAAGTAATTTATCAGGAAATAGTAAGACAATGTCTCTCATTATGTGAATGGGGTAAGTGACAATAGAATAAGTATTATATGGAGCTTCGTGCTCAGAAACCACAGCCAAGAAAGGGACACCTATTCAGGGAATATGCATATAAGATAAAAATGCAAATAGTGTTTATGGAATCAGTAGCACAAAAAGTTCAGGTGCTTCTAAAGGTGTTAGGATGTTTTGGTACAAGTATATTTAGGAGCCTTCAAGGTGCTTCCCACACTTAGATACAGAGTTTGTCACCTCATGCATTTGTCTATCATGTAGTTTAGTTATGTACATACATATACTCTTTGGCACAATATGTGTTTGTATTTACAAAACACAAACTGAAAACCTTAAATTTCAATGCAAGTGGAGCTTCTTTTAACAAACAGAACCTGGTTACTAAATCTGCTATTCTGTGCCACCCCAAACACTGGCCCATGATTTAGTACATAGCACAAGAAAGAACATTTCCTACAGGTTCACAATGCTCTCCATGATCCCCCTTGAATACAAAGACAACTCTATATAAGTAAATGATATGTGACAAAGGGCCATCATCCCTTGTGTTGAGCTCCTCCTGCCTACCAGATGTGCTGTGTCATATTCACATCTAGAATGACCTTATGCCCATTTCCACCCACTCTGAGAAAGAGAACTGAGGGCACTTGTAGGCCTGGCATATCTCCTCAAGCCTTGATCCTCTTTCTACACACTCCCACAGGTGCAAGACCCATTTCTGACCCCCTGGCCCAAGAGGTATAGGCTGCTATTGAATCTTCTTATCCTTTAATCCTGAGCACAGGGAGAAACTTGGTACCTGTTCTGAAAATCTAAACTTGTGATTGATTCATTATTACTGTGAGATATAGGAATCATAGTTGGGCTCTGTTATTCAATGTGACTGTCAATCACTAGCAATAGAGAGGAACATTTCAAGGCATTTGATTTAATGTTCTCACATTCCAATTACATAAACTAAGATCTGACCTCTTTATATGGCATGACCATTACACTATATATACAGAACAAATTGGAAAATCCACCTTCACTCTTCTGATCATCTTACTCAAACATTTCCTCCTGTGGCTTTGTCAACTTTTCCATCCAGTTGAATAGGGCTCAGTTTAGAAGTTTAATACAGACCTATTTGTCCAGTCCTTCCCCTGACTTAGATGTTTTCCTTAGTGAATAGAACGGAGAACATTTTAATTAATTTATTATGTCCCTTCAATTAGGGGACCCAATTAATAACTGAAATGGGTTTTTAATTGGTTTATGTCCTCTAGGGTATCATATTAATAACGTAAATAAACTAACAGGTTTGCATTGAATTAGGATCCATCTATATGCATATCTGTTGCCTCCCCATACATTATCAACCATTAACCTCCAAAATTGAATGCAACTTATCAAACAGACATTCCTACAGACTAGTTTTTGTTGTTGTTGCTGATGCTTTTCCACTGTGAAGCAAGGTCATAGTATTTTCTTCTATAACATTGATGCAAAGTGTACCTTTTCTCATCAGAATCATTATATTCAGTTTTCTACATTTATAATGTTAAAATCACCCACTGAATGATCTCTTATTCAACAATTTGTCTAATCCTAGACCCATGCTATTTCCTAGAATCATGTTTGTTCTCAGCCAATGAAATAAACAGTAAGAGAGGTGCTGTGGCATGCATAAGGTCTCATAGTAAACTAGAAGCTAGGGCAATGATCTCTGTTTAGATTTTTATATATCACTCTGCCGAATATCATTTGTCTTGCCGCTCTGTTGCCTTCATCATGTCATTCAGACCATATTCACACTTGGATTAGTCCACTCTTTTCTGAGAATACCCAAGTAAATTATCTTAGGAAAAAATTAATTTTCTCATTCTCAGCTCTTAAAACATAACAGGATCAGCATTGTCTCCTCATGTTATTTGGAAAAAAATTCCTCAAATCTTCTAAATGTGCCCTGTCTATGTCACTAAGTCCACACATGCTCCACAGGTCCCCATTAAGACTATTTTTTTTACCAAATGTCCAATGTTTCTCTCAACAAAATCCCTTGTGTATGAATATTTTTCCCACTGAATGCCACTACATTTCCCCCTTCTCACAGACCTCTAGAGCTGGAGGTACACTTAACTCAGGGATTTACACTGTGCCTTCATTCCCCAAAGAGCCATCTGGGGAACTTGTAGGAAATGTCACCCTTGGGGTTTAGTAGTTTGTTTCAGCAACTTCTCCAGGCAATTCTATGGATACTCAAATTTGAAAACATGTTTTCTCATCTCTTAGAGAAAAGCATCCTAACTAAATTTTATGTGCTACAGAGCTCAGTTTTTTTAATGAATAGTGAAGCCCTTTGCAACATGCATTTCTTGATCACTGTCTTCATCTTTTAAGGACTTTAAGGTAATTGTGCTTTGTTCATGTGAATTATATGTCTCACTGTTTCCAAATTAAATATTGTTGATGAATGAGGTTCCTGGTTTTATTCTTAACCCCTTCCTGCATGATGCTTCTCACTAGCTAACACATGAGTAAATTCTATTGAGCCACTAGATGTGATAACAGTAACACTTGCAAGACTATTAGGTGATGCATCAATGCTTTGTGGTCTTATGAAAACTTTTCCACACCCTAAGTCACAGAGCTCCATACCCTATAAATACTTTCTGTTATACAGGCATTATTTTCTCAGACGTGTCTCATATATCTTCTGCTATGCTACCTTGTAGTCAACCAACAAGGACTCTATCAACTACAGATTTCAACAGTGCAGTGACACAGAAGGAAATCGATGGAGATCATCATTTTGTGTAGTAGTGGTACTAAAAATTTTAAGATAATGGTACCCAAATCTTCAGCTGGGAAAGAGGGAGTCAGTTTCTTTGTTTTTTCCTTCATTTTCTGGGAAAATAACAGCCTAGTTTTCTGTCCACCCAATGATATTACAGGGTGCTTGATCCCTTTAAAGAAATATCTCTTCCTTCCCCCTTCCTTCGCATATGTGTGTGCTCATGTAGGTAAGTATTGGAAAATGTGCCATGATTTTTACATGGAGGTCACAGGACAGACTGACTTGTCAGTCCTTGATTTCTAACTTCAAACAAGTTCGCTTATTTGTCACTGTAAATGGCAGGCTTGCTGATCTGTGAGCTTTCAGGATTCTCAAAACCACAGGTATATATACTGCTCTATCTGGATTTACATAGATTCTAGGAATCTGAAACTGAGCTCCCACACTTGGGTATCAATTTTTTTACCCACTGATCTATATCTCCAGCCTCCTATATCTTTTAATTAACTTTTTAAAAATAAGCTAGAGACAGATTTGGTTGCCTGAAACATAGAATCTTAACTGAAACAGTAATGAGAATCTGTGCTGTATTACATTGAGTAGCTGATAAGTCCATTAAACTGAGCCTGATTAGTCTCTGAAGACACTTGATATATCATTGACTAGTCTGAAAAACCAAAGATTGTGAAATAAGTCACATTTAGTTATCTTTTGTCCAGGTTTCCATGCATGGATTATCCAACTCACTCATTGTTCCAGAAGAAAAGCAAGAGGTAAATTCTAAATCTCTGTCATGCTCTCAATGACATCATCATCCTTCAAGGGGATGTGGGCGATCATAAAGTCCACTAGGCACCACATGTGTTCAAGTGTCACCAAGGTAGGCTTTTTTGTCACAGCTAACACTTCTAATCTTCTAGGTCAAGGTTCTCTGCTCTTGGCACATCTTTCATAGATAAATGGAAACATCCACATACCAGACTTTAGAAGGCTTGACTGGGAAGATTTAAGAACTGTCTGTCTGGAAAAGTACTAAGTTAAGTACAGCTATATGAGGTGCTTACTTATTCACTGTGGTCTCATGCAACATTCACAGTGTCTTTGGTGGGCCACTGAAGTACAGGTATGTGTTCCAGAGGACCAACGCTATGATTGCATAGCCTGATAGTAGCAGAGTTAGGATTTATCTCCTTACTGATATCATCCAACAGCCCTTATTTTCCTTCTGAAAATGCTGTTCTCAAGAAAGGTCTATGTTAAAAAGCTTTTCTGAACACTCCTCTTTCCTCCCTGGATCTGATTGAATATATTACCCTGTAAGCACTAAATATGCTTCTGTAGTAATACACAGAACACTTTACCACATGCCTCTGTTTACATGCTTGCCTCAGAGCTGTACTGTTAGTTCCTGGGAGCCTCAATTATGCCTTATTCATCTTTGCTTTCCATGTTTCCAAAATAGTGCATGGGTTGTAGTAGTTTCTTGATAAATATTTATTGCATAAATAGATGGGTAAATAAAAGCAGAGGTGGAAATCCATTTTGTATAGGTAACCATGAAATATTCACCTAGCATTCCCCAGTATCACACAACTCAAAGGCTAGATCTGTTCCTTAAACTAGAACAAAATCACTGTGGCCTCTTTCAGACTAAATAACTAGGCTCTAGACAGAACCCAATATAGCTGGCAGCACTCTTCTCACTGCCTTACACACAACCAAAGTTGAATATTGAGGTTAAATAATATGCATGTTGTTCTAGGGCCTTGGGGGTGGCCCATACCAGGGACCCATATTGTATTTACTGTTATAGAAGCCTGGCTGAGGGTCAACAACAGGATGATTCCAAGACTTTCCCCAAGCATGTAAGTCACTTCCTTGAATTTAGATGGTTCTGGACTCTGGTGATTGGCATAGGACCAACAGTGTATGCTATGGCCACTCAAAGGGATTAAAAGCTACATCTAGGATGATTATCTGGAATTAAAAGCCAATCAAGAATTGGCCATGGAGTGTGACTTCACTGCATTCCATTTCTGGAATCTGGTTTGCTATCCTGAGAACTGGAAAACTATGGCTTCACACACTGTTTTCTTTTGTTTAGGGGAGACAGCAACGTAGAAGAGAAAGTATGTGAAATTTTGATTTTTTTCTATCATTATTGCCTTCTGGAAACTTCCTACTTGACCTCAGACTAAGATTGACTTTCTGGAAGTCTACTGCAATAATTTATTTTCTCATTCTGTCAGCAGTAATTACATGACATTAAATGTGTGAAGTGACCCCTCCTTACAGGAACTGAGCAACTCTTGGGTACTAGGACTTATATTTTTGTTACTTACCATTGACTTCTTTGTGATCTTTATCTCTCATTGCAGCAAGAACATCCTGTGTGTTTCATCAGGACAGACTGAAGATAGTAGAACCCCAGAAAAAATGAGAATTTGGGCCAGTTAGAATGGTGAATCCTTGAGGACTTCTCCATAGGAGGAAATACATGTCTGGTACTGAACATAGTCAAAATCCTGATGAGGAAAAATCACAGACCCTAAGTCTACTGCTGGTGTTTTCCTAAGTGGGCATGCAACCAAACTGTGTTTTGTGTTTACACATTTATCCTTATACACACTGCTGCTTCTTCATGGAGTGGTTGACAATTAATGCAGAGACGCATAACTGGTCAAAGTGCTGAGAGTAAGTAATACTTGACTGTTAACATCTTAAAAGTGAGGTCTACAACACCGTCTCTGGGGACCAGTGAACATTGCGGAATATGGGAGAGACAGAGCGCAAGAGACAGAGGATGAGAAGAAGTACTGAAAAATTGTTTTCTGGTCTAACATGGTTTTGCCATCATAAACTCACAGCAGCTGTGGTTACCTGTGAAGATCTGCACACAATTTGGCCTTAAAATCCCAATGTGGATGGGAGAACAAGATTCATGAGGACCTACCTGTCCATGACTTCTTAGTAGTTAATGGTAGCCTGGGAAAGGAGTGCCATCTTCATCAATGGTTAGCCACTGCTCCAGTAAGCTCTCCCCAACCCTCCTCATGCAAGCAATCTTAATTAAACTCAAAGGGTCATAGAAGGACATGAAAAGAGGAAGTGGGTTAATTGGGAAAAAGTGGGTTAGGAAGAAGAGAGTGAGGGATAAGAAAGAGGGTGGGAACATATATGATCACAATACATTACATACATGCTTAAAATTGTCAAAATCCAGACTGTATTTATATATGTGCATGTATGTGGGTAACAATTATAATAATAAAAAGCTGAACAATTTGGGAGGGAGGACAGGGAAGGATCGGAGAGACCAAGGAAGGATGAAAGAGAAAAGGAAGGGGGGATAGTGATATAATTCTATTCTAATTAAACTTTATGGACACAATGTTGAATTTAAAATTGAATTAATCCAATAAGAAAAGAAATGATACCCCATTGTCATGATAAAGAGTTCCATATAGCATAGCCAACAATATATATAGTCTCTTGAATACCAAGCTGAAGGCAGCATTTCATTTAAAGCATTTCTTCTTCTTCTTCTTCTTCTTCTTCTTCTTCTTCTTCTTCTTCTTCTTCTTCTTCTTCTTCTTCTTCTTCTTCTTCTTCTTCTTCTTAAGTACCACACTAGAGAAGGCCAAGTGATGTTCCCTCAGCAGTAACCTCACTGCACATGTTGGGAAGACTCTGGATGATAACTTGAGAGTGGCTTTATAAACATTGTTTTCCTTGTGGTCTTAGATTATAAACTGCCTTTACATATATTTAGAAAACTGAATAATTCTATGTGACTATGTGTTCATGTGTGTGTAGGTCCACATGTGTATGTGTACCCCACATGTGTTCCTTTGTACATGGGGAGGGCTGAACAAAGCCTTGGGTATCACTCCTCAGGTATAAGCTACCTTGTCTTTTCTTTAATGTATTTTTGCTGTTGTTTTTATTTTTAAGTTTTTGTTGGGTGGTTTGGTTTGGTTTACAGGCTGCAGTGATTTGAATAGCTATGACCCCCACAGGCTCATGTGGTTGAATGCTTGGCCCATACAGAATGGCACAATTAGGAGATGTGGCCTGTTGGAGTAGGTGTGGCTTTGGAGGAAGTGTGTCACTGTAAAGGTAGACTTTAAGGTCAAGCTGCACCCAGTGTGACATTTCACTTCCTGTTGCCTGTAGATCATAATGTAGTCATGATGTAGAACTCTCAGCTCCTTCTCCAGCACCAAGTTGGCCTTCACATTGCCATGCTTCTTGCTATGATGATAATGGACTAAACCTCTGAAACTGTAAACCAACTCTAGTTAAATGCTTTATTTTATAAGAGTTTCCATGTTAGTGGTGTCTCTTGACATCAATAAATCCACGACTAAGACACAAGACATCTTGTTGATTAGGAGTTTGCCAGGAAGGCTTTTTTAGCTGCCTAACCAATGATCAACAGAGATTTCTGCTGTTTCTGCATGTCTCTCCCTCCCCAGCACCAATATTGAAAGCATACACCACCAAGCTTGTCTCTTTTTAAAAATGGTTCTGTTTTTTTTTTAATTGGGACTTCTGTTTGGAGGATAAGCCCAGTGACTGAAATTCTTAAATGAGGAAGTGCTTTAGACTTCAAAGAGTTACCCAATAAGGAGTATACCATATGACCCTTCCCTTCTTGTGATGTTAACAAAGATTTTTCTGCCTCTTTTTCCTAATAAATCTGTTTAGCTATTTTCTCCAGTTTCATCACTAGTGTTGAGTGAACATAGGCCTGATTACACAAAGGAACCACCCACGCCTGCATCTGACTCACTCTTTGCTATCTCCCCACATTTTTAGCACTTTTTAATACCATCTCAATCCATGATTCCTGATTCTCTTCCTTCTGGTTCTCCTTTTACAGCTTTCTTGACAATGGCTGTTATTTTCAGAGCCCTTTAAAAGCCATGTAAGCACTCATCTGCCTTCACCACCCAGAGTGCAGTCATCACCTGCCCTTTGAAACTCACAAGACATGCACTGGGCTTGGTCTGAGTCAGCTCAGTGCAGAGAACAGGCAGTGGACCAGCTGCCAGGAGAAGTGAGGTCTGCCTTGGCTCTGCTCCTGTTTTCTCATGTGATTTTGTAGGCTACTCTTAGGTTTTGCCTCCTGGAAATAGTAGACTGACACTGTTTCAAGGCAGGAAGAAAACTTTACATAGTGAATCCCAGGCTACCTTAGAAAAGCATAACATGTTTTTTGAAACCATGCAGCTGTCCAGGTTTCATCTCAGCTCATATACGTTCTGGGAATGGCCAATCACATCCCCATAAAAAGTACAATGCTACAGAGAAGCCGGGATTTCTAAGTTCATTTCATCTTCCATCTTATACACAAGCATGGTCTTTAATACTTTGAGAAAGATGAGCAGGCTTGGGAGCCCTTCTATCTAAGCCTCGGATATTTATCCAGCTGAGCTGAAACTTGGATGTGTTGGCCATTTTCTGCTCTAATAGGCACCAGTGGGACTCAACTGGCCAGGCACCCAATAAGCTAGTTCTTCATTGCACTTGCATTGGTGTTGGCATTTAGACTGCTGGGGACAGCAAGCCACCGTAGGGGCAGAGCTGGTCTATGAATTGCCAAGGCGGTGTCCTTGTACATATTGGGGCACAAGTGAAACAGGAATCTGGATGGCACCTACACTGAAATGCCACTGTGAAGCCTGCAAAAAATCCAAGAGTGGATCAGATTCCCAAGACCAAACTGGCAGCCACCTGTAGGAAAATCAGACTCCAAGGAGTCCTTAGAGGTCACCAGAGGGCACATGACTGCTCCTGGTGGTGTAGCTCAGGACAGATGCAGAAAAGGGGGGTGAATAAGAATTAAGGAGTGAAAATCTCCTTCAGTTATTTTTCCAACTTGGCAATACTAGATGGTGTAGGGCTTGGGAAGAAAAGCAAAGAAATTTTCTTTGATTTCAGCCACCATACTCATGTAGCAGGCAGCACACACATGTTTTGTGTAAATGACTAAGCTGTCAACTCAATAGCTCCTTGGAAAGCAGTGGCTAAGAATGGAATGTATGGGTAAGCACACATTCACATGCATGGTCGTGAACTTGCTTAGCAGAAGCTCAATTTCTCGCTGATCATTAACCTTTTGCTAAACTTATGGCTCTTTGGAGTGAGAACTGTGCTTCATCCATGTTCAGACTTTTCAGGAGCCTGGCAGCAGCCTAGAGCAATGTTAGTAGCATAAATTAATAAAAATAAGAAAAACTGCAGGGTCCACTCCTTACTGTTGAAAGGCAGCAATGGTAAATGCCACCACAAATGTGTATGCAATGGACTATAGCATTATAGGGATGCTTGTTGTAGTTTTTAAATGGAAGGCTCTTGACCACCAGGAGATTTTAGAGGTCTTAGCTGAAGGCAAGTGAACCCCATAAAATCTATGAAACACAACAATTCTAAGACAGTCACAAAGCATATCAAAGTCACCAATAATAAATATCACAGCCAGAATCGTAGTCTACTACTATTAGCATCATAAAGATTGTCAGTCCTATGGAACAACTTCTCATAGGTAATGAGCCTGCATTACTTATGACTGTGGTTCTGTGCCTAGCAGTGTATGTGTTAGAGTGCCTGGGAAGGCCCTTATGTACTTGCTAAAGTGTGCAGAAATGTAAACATTGACAGAAAACTATTTGAAGTGCTTGTTTACTACCCTGGTTACATATGTACCCTTTCCAATTGACCTTGCAAATGAAACACTTTGCCACTGAAGGGAACTAGAACGTGCACAGAGGTCCTCCCAGTGTTTATTTTTACATTGAACATCAACTAGGCCCCAAGGCTAATGCCATTGACCTGTAACACACATAGAGATGGAAAAGCAACTGGTCACTTAGCTGGTCAGTGAGCTGAAAGGCCAGGAGGATCCTTGTCCTCAACGGGACACTGCCATCTGGTGCATGCCCCAAGTGAGACATGTAGGGAACAGTAGCCAGACTCTGGAAAGAGTGGGGAGGGAGGGATAGATACTCCAGAAAACACAGGTCTCCTTCTGTCCCAACCACAATCTGTAGATGAGAATAACCACCCAAGGAGCGGTTACCATGGAGATGGAAAAATAAGTTATCTATAGATGTGATGGAGAAGCCAAATTCCTCAGTGTCAGTTTGGAAATAAACCTTTTATACTGTCCATCTCATTTAAACTTCAGAGTAATTCACTGAAATGGTTACATAGCCAATGAGGACATAGAGGACCATTATTAAATAACATGCCTGAAGTCATTCGGTTAGTTAGTAAACTAGTCTCCTCTGTTACTTTTTTTGTTTGGATAAACACCCACTTTAAAGGGGAGATGCTCTTCTCCTTCTTCAAGTACAGTTCAGTGTAGGCCTAAACAGTTCTTTACAATCAGTAAATTACTGCAATCGGGAAGTGTCTCCAGAGTTCCTCATTTCAAGCAGCTGATTGTCTAGTTGGAGAGGAAGATTCATGTATCTGAGTGAGTTAGCACCATATAAATGCTAGTACAAAATTCAAACTGCTGATATCCTTATGCAAATTACATAAGCAAATATTTGCATTTTTCCTTATGAAACATATGAGTTCTCATGATCTGCTGAAGCCAAGGAAAAGTCGAGGACAATAATCTATCTCAGTTAAAGTTTTGCATCTTTTGTCATATATTTTTCACTAATTTAGATTTTACTAGCTTCTTAAAATGACATAAGTTGATTAATATTTGTCTTACTAATATTCCTTCCATTTTGTGGTTTGAGGTCATCCCTGGCTAGTTGTGATCTTGAGAGTTTTGGAGTTGAAAAGAGAACAATGTTTTAGAAAACTTTCAGGTTGCTGATGGCTGTCAAAAAGATTCTGGCTTGGTTACTACTGGCAAAATGTCCTGTTTTTCTCATAGCATAAACACATTTATATTCTTTTGACAAACTTACTAAATGTAGGTATAATCATATGCTCATTATTAGAAGCTCTCCACACTGTGGGCATTTTCTGTGTCTCTCAGGAATGGCAACTGTTTTACCTGTGGTGAAGGTTACCAGAAAATTAGACAAGCCATTAGATGTAATGTCTCAATTTCAAAGCATAATATATGTGTGGAAGGGCTGCTAATCACAGAATTACAAATCCTTGCTATGATGGGCACCTCTAGAGATGCCATGTGTCTGATTTCTAAGTTAAACCAGAAAGATCACTGGGGAAATAATGTCTTCTACCAACCTGCTGCAAATTTAGAACAACTAAAGTGTTAGCCTGTAGGTCTTCCCCCAAAGCAGATTGATGGTGATGGAAAAGTTACATTAGGAAGCTCAAAGTACTCTGCTGGGAAATGTCTGGTGTATCTTTCATGCAACAATACATCAAGGCCATTCTTAAACTACAGTTAGCTCAATGTGCATCTTGCTGAATATTACACACATAGGTGGTTAAAATTTCAAAACAACATGACAAGCCCTGCAAGAATTCCTCATTGATATTTCTGACTTTGTCCAGAGGTCACAAATTATAAAACTTGAACAGGCACCATCAAAGTGTTTTCATTAAATGAGGGTTTAATCCTGCATAGTTCAAGTTGCATTAATTGCATTTTGACTCATAGCTTGCAGAAATTAAGAAGATCATGTCATGGTGAGTAATTTGCTCTCAGTCCCTAATGTAATGTCATAGTCTAGATCTTTCTTCTGAGAAGATTTAACTGAAACTTCCACACTGCATCTCCTCAAAAGAACATCATTTAATGTTCTATTAGTAAAGTAGAATTTTGGGAAGACATAATGAAGAAAACCCTCTGAAGAACTCCAAGAACACAAGTGGGAGGGCACTGTTTTCATATAAATCTCCCAGTTAAGGCTGAGTCTGGATAAACTTGTACAAATATTCCTTTGCAATTTATCTGACAAAATAAGATTTCAGCCAGACAAGGTACTTAGAACTGAGGAACCAGCTTCTCCAAGTCATAAAACATGCTAATTGGAAGGTTGTGTCTAGGATCCTGCCAAAAAACAAGGAATCTTAGTCAAATATTAATGACACCCCCCTCGCCAAGCTTTTGAATACTATCCCAAATCTGGTGGCTTCAAGATTTTTTGTCACTTCATTATGACTTTGATCTTGGCTGTATACTGTCCTGTGGTAGTACCTACAAATAGACCACAGACCACAGTAGGGTCTGGTTCTGGGTATGCACATGTATTTGTCCACTGTGTGTGTGTGTGTGTGAGAGAGAGAGAGAGAGAGTCAGACACACACACAGAGAGAGAGAGAGAGAGAGACAGACAGAGAGACAGAGAGACAGAGAGACAGAGAGTCTGTGTCTGTCTGCCTTCCTGTCTGTCTGTCTGTCTGTGACTGGAGGAGAGGAGAGAAGATGGCAAGATAGGAGAGGAGACCGAGCTTGACTGTTGTCTAAGAAAGTGGAGCAATACTGAACAGTGACGTGTATTCCAACATTGTCACAGGTATTGATGCATGGGT
The DNA here is from genome assembly GCF_017639785.1 of Mesocricetus auratus. Lineage (NCBI taxonomy): Eukaryota > Metazoa > Chordata > Mammalia > Rodentia > Cricetidae > Mesocricetus > Mesocricetus auratus. The sequence goes on along the minus strand of NW_024429190.1, from coordinate 30,704,991 downwards.
TCTGAGTGATAACTAAGCTTAAACAAGGGGTTTAAGTGTTTTGAGCCTGGTGACTGTGGTTTCCATCACTAGAAAATTACCAGAAACAGTACCAATGGCAATGGGTGATTCATAATTTGGAGATTATACGGTAGAAGACAGAAAAAAACTCCCAAAATGTTTAGAAAAGTGTTAATGAGAAGGACAAATTCGGTTGCATGCAAACATGGTTGACTTTGCTCACTTAAGCAGTTCAGGAAGGCTGAAGTGCTCCCAGTTCTTTTTCCCCAACTGTGGAGCAGCTTGACAGAATTAACGATTTCTCTAGATATCTAATTTACTCCACAGAAGTGGTTTCCACCTCCTGATTCCACCAGAGGTGGGTTTGGAAGCTGGAAGGATGCACTCTGGCAACTAGGAGCACTAGGACCAGAGGAGCTTGTAACCTTCCTCTCTGCCCGGGAAGCCACCAGCACCTTAGCATACCAGTTTGGGACGATTGCCACTTTAACTTGGTGGACTGCCTATCCTGAACTCATGAGAACCTCTCCTTCAGCCAGCATGGTCAGCCAGACCTGTGATGACCAGTGGGACTGTTCTGCTGATGTCACTTCAGGACTTCAGGTCTTCCTTTTCAGATATTTGTGGGAACAATTGCCAACTGAATAAATGGTTGTGAAGGGGTTTTTTGGTAGATGAGAATTGATTTCTTATCAAGGCATTCTAGCTGTTAAAATCATGTGGTATAATGGTTTGAGGAAAGGCAAAATAAATCTTCATATTTATGAAGTTCTTTATAGGTCAGAATACTAGTTAAGAGCAATTGTGTGGAGGTGAGGCTAAGTTAGGTTCTTGACTTATGTTAACAACTATGGTAATCAGTCATGGGGACCTGAATTTCACTATTTCTTAAAGCCTCTGTCCCTGATTAGCTGTGTGGCTTCATGAAAATATCCTGACCACTCCAAGGTCCTCACAGATAACACTGGGATAGTACTGGCCGTTAAAGTGAGTTAGTTTCCGTCTTAAAAAATGAGTCACATGTAATGAAATATGAGTTCATAGAGTTTTTATTATTTCTTATTGACAACAAATAGTCAGTTGTGAATTACAAGTTCATTTTATATATTTATTTTGTAATTTGTTTCACATTATTTAAATTCTATATGCCTTAATATTATGTGCTCGTTTTATGTTTGTATTATATACTATATTTACTATGTTCCAGTAGATTTATGTGTTTTATATATAAATATTATACATTATTCAATTTACAAAGCATGAAGTCTTTAATAATGACGAACAGAGTTCTATGAAATGGTCTAGACAAATGTGTCAGGTTAACAGGTGACTTGAGACAATCGAGCTTTGTTTTTAAATCAACTATTAAGCAATTGGAGTATGATAAAAGATATCACAATGGGAAAGGATATCTTTCTGTTCAGCCATCAATGTTTAGTATGTTTTAGTCATAGGTATTGCTCTATATATTAACCACTTAACAAAGGAATGATTCAGCTCAACACTGTAGTTATATGTTACTTTTGCCATTTGTAACATGGCAGCAAGGCCAAATATGGGATTTTGGTGCTGTGTTTGACTACTGACTCATGAGATAACCTTGAGGGATTTTCAAGCTTTTTAATTCTCACTGAAAAATTGATGTATTATTTACAACTTCACAGTGTTGAGAAACTTCAGTGGAGCATTGTCTTAAGGTGCTTATTGTTGATCCTGATATGTCACCAAACATATTAACTACCATTGTTATTTCCAGAAGAAACAAAGAAAAATAAATAAATAATGATAATTGAGTAGTGACATTGTGCAGGGAAGTCTACCAGGACCTGCTGCTTATACATACATACATACATACATGAATTCACATGTACATACATACATATACATATATATACATATATATATATATATGGTTAGAAATCTGGTTCAAAAAAGTTATCCAATAGGGCAGTTAACACCTCAACTGTTCATGTCTTTCTTAAAGAAATTTACCAAGTACCTACTGAGTGTCAGACACTGTTCTAGGTACTCTGGGAACCTCAGAACTCTGTTCCTGCAGAGTTGACTCATTAGTGAGAGGCAACTAAAAACTGATAATGAGAATCATCAGACTACTAGAAGAGGTTTTAAAAAAACACATCTCAAAATGTGATGCAGAGGGACTCTAATTGTCTCTATAGTCTATTGATTTAAAAGTAACATTTTTGCTTAAAAATTATTATTGTGGTTTGAATATGAAATGCCTTCCATAGCATCTTATATTTGAACAGTAGATCTCCAGCTGATGACCCTGAGGACATTGTGGAACCCTTAGAAGATGGGAACATGCTAGAGGAAGAACAAAAGAGGGTGACCCATTTTCTGATACCTCTCTACATCTCTGCTATTGATTTTTTATATTTGCCATGCCTTTTTAACCATGTTGAATTGTGTCCTCTTGGAACTCGAAGCTGAAATAAACCCTTTCTCCTATAAGTTGCTTTAATCAAGTAATTTGTAACATGTAAAGTAATGAAGACAAGCAATCATTTTATCAGATTTCACCTTTAAAATTATGGCTCAAATTAGGCAGCCTAGAATCCTAAAGGGATATTAGAGTACCCTATTAAGCAGCCACTGTGCAAGTGGCCCTGCCATGTATTCCTTGGAAGTTACTAGGTGCATCTGCAAACTCACAATTATCTTAAACACACATTAGTCCTACTATCTCTTTGGCTTTCCAAGTATCATCGGCTGTAGGCAGGATCAAGCATAAGAAAGGGTAGTGTGGAACAATTTGACTTTAAGTTTGGAACTCATAATGTTTTTTTTTCTTTCATTATTCTTTTTGATCAACATTATTTACCCTACTTAGACACATCTGTATCTGGGCAACTAGGAGACTCATATGCTATCATTGCCCTCACCAACCAAGAGTTAGTATTTCCTATGGCTATTCAGCCTCCCAAGCGGACAATTAATAATTCATGTTTGATAAGGAAACAAGGACTGCTTGGATAGGTAAGTAACTAAGTAAACACAGGACCTATCCCTAATACCCACCTGCTCCATAGGCTACTCAAACTTGCTAGCATCTCTATGGAATAGTGTGCTTTCTTATTCACCCTTCATTTGGGTTAACCTTGTCACTAAACCCCTCCACCCATCTTTCACCCCCTCCATTTTTAAACATTTCCAACACAATTTTCCCTTTATCTTTCTTTTCATTTTACGTGTATCTTTCTATCTTACAACCCCAGAAAAAAAATATTGAATTAACATGATACTAGAACAGAGGTGACATAAAAGGAGATAAAAAATGCTTAGTCATAAAAGTTTAAGTGGGGGATGGAGGATTGGGGAGAGGAAAGGGTAGGGCATTACAAACCAAAACTAAGGATATATTAAAAAGCCTTATGGAAATCCTTAAATTTTTAAGCTAATTATAAAATATAATGGACTTTAAAAGGGGGGTTGAACAGGAGGACTCTGCATGGTTGGACAATGCTGCTTCTAGGAGTCATGATTTATTAAATAAAAATTTCAGTTCCAGACCCAGATTATCTCTGTATAAGTTATTGGTCAGAGAGGCCCTAGAGGCACCCAAACCACATGAGCTGTTGTAACTTCTTTTGGTCACCCACTAAGAATAGATGCTAAAACCCTATTGCTGAAGACACCACTGACTTTCAATAGAGGACATAGGGAAATCCACCTCGAAATGACTAGGCAACTCTCCCCCTAATGGTGCCAGAAGTGCTATGTATCCTGGTAGAGGAGGAAAAGACACCAGTGAACTGACATTTTATATATTCTTTTTTTTAATGACATTTTTATTTTTATTTTGTTTTTGTCTTTTTATTTATTTTTTAAACTAAAAGTCTTTTTTATTTATTTATTTTAATTTTAATTTTAAATAGCTTGTTTTACATGTCAATCCCAGTTCCCTCTCTTCCTCCTGCAGCCCCCACCATCCCCCCATCCTCCCACCCTATTGCCAATTCCTTCCACATAGGGGATATCTAGAGTCTGTCATTTCACTCAGGGTAGAGTCCAGGCACTCCCCTAAGAGTCCAGGCAGAGAGAGCAACCCTCTTTGTGTTATGGACACACGATGTCTGTTAGTATTCGAGGGATAAACACTGATCCACTGCTCAGGACCCCATAGGTAGCCCAGGTCTCCTCATTGACTCACATTCAGGGGGTCTGGATCGGTCCCATGCTGGCCTCCCAGCTGTCGGTCTGGGGTCCAAGATCTCTCCCCTGTTCGGATCAGCTGTCTCTGCTGGTTTTGCCAGCCCATTCTTTGCCAATTTGCTCTTTGCTCCTCTCTCTCTGTCGCTGGGTTCCTTGGGTTCTGTTCAGTATTTAACTGTGGGTGTTTGCCTCTGCTTCCATCAGTCACTGGATGAAGGCTCCAGGATGGTGATAGACATCAAGTTCATTATCAGGAATGGGCATTCGACGTGGTCTCTACACTATTGCTTAGCTTGACAATTGGTGTCATCCGTTTAGATCACTAGAGGTCACAATGATGCCTGATCTGTCTTCTAACCTATGATTCCCTCTTCCCCCTATCCTAACGCCCACTCAACCTTCCTTTTCCTCCACATCCTACTTATATATTCTACAGACCCAATTTGCCTGATAAGATGTGCCCCCTGCTATAACAGTTTGGGAAAAAGAAAACTTCTTTCTGCAACATAATTTCATTCTTTGTGCTGTAAATCCATTAAAAAAAAGCCCATGATGGAGAGATCACACACCCCAGGAGAGAACCTATTTTTGCTGTTTTTCTAGATGGTTATGCTGCCACACCGTATTCTAAGTACTTATGTTTATAGCCGTACATCTGTGCTGCTCTCACCTGTGCTCAGAGACAAACTTTCTGCAGTGGGTACTTGTTAGTGTGGCCTCATAGCTGGTCAAGGTGCAAGTATAACTAACTGTACAAGCTCAGTTGCAGATAGGTCATCTCTATCAACCTCCCTTCAGCTGATGTTCAGGAAACATTACAGAAAAGGGAACAGAAAGAATGCAGGATTTGGTGGATGAAGGGAGAACCACAAAGTACAGATTTAATGACATAACAGGATTACTAGAAGCATCAACATACAGCAGCTGTGGTTACTTGTGCAAGATCAAGCCAATTGATTGAAGGAACTATTGGCAACTGGCACCTGCTGAGGGATGAAAAGTCACTCTCCTTTGGGGATATGACCGTGGTAGGTTGCCCATGCCCCAGTGGATGGCCTCACACCCATGCACATATGGCCACACTAATTGGACTCAAGGGACTATTAATAACAAAAGCAAAAGAGAATGGGAAGTTGGGAGCGAAATGGTGTGGGTGAGCTAGAGGAAGACAGCAGTAACTTAATGTGATAAAACGTATAAATGAATGAAAATTTCAAAAAATATGAATATTATTTTTAAAATTCACTATGTCAAAGAGCACACAGAGTCTTAATGCCATCACTTTATAGAAGATACACTCCCATTAAACATTTGAAAACAAAACATTGTAACATAAAACCATGATGTTAAGGAAATTACAGACATCATGATCTGCTTCAAAAAGGGTTTTCTGACCATCAATATAATTTTATGTCAGTTGTGAAATTTAATCATATGAATTTTCCTTCAGTTGCTTTGGAGAATGCTCTTTTACTGAGATAAAAAGACTTCAAATATTTTCTGTATCACTAAAAGGAAAATATGGTGAAGACAAACCTAATGTCATCTTAGTTGTGAATTGAGAGCCATTCAAAATCTTTGTATAAATGTTTAAGGGCAATAATGATGACACATATAGTGGGGATTCTGAGATATAGATGGACACACAGTGTTCCAAGTCTTTCTCTTTAAGAGAAAAAAGTATTAAAGAATTGTCTGATCAGAAGTGGTTAGAAGTTATTTGTTCTCCTAACTCTGATTAAATATGTGTACCAATTTACATGCCTAAAATATATTTATATCACACACATACATGGGCACTTGAGCACACACAAACACACACACACACACACACACAGGGACTGGATTTGAAACCATGAAATGAACTGATTTTTCAGTGTGAGTAAATGACCTTCACTGTACCCTCTAGGTGCCTTGTTTTTCCAAGCATCTGAACATTCCTTCCCCTGCTGCAAACAGCCTGCATTAATCCAACAACTCTCATTAAGCATGGTGAATGTTCCTTTTGACATAGTAAAACTAAAGCTGGTGTAATGTGTGCATGCCAATGGATAGACTTCTTTGCCGAAGGGGTTTCCCTGCTGCATATAGGAGGTACTTAACTTATGTCCTCTTGCCAGGAGATGATCACACACTGTATATAAATGCATAAGTAATTTTATGGAGCGTGACACTCCCTGTGGGTCTCTGGAGATATTAACCAGGCTCCTCCACTTTCTAGACTTTAAGTTTCCATGAACTGAGGAACATGTAGCATTCTTCTTGATATAAACATTGAGTCCTACATCTGCTGTGACTGCAAAATGAGCACAACCCATGAAATTCCCTCCTGAAGGACACAGAGCTATAACCATTACCATGAGAGATCAAATGTGGTTTCTGTAATTTCTCAATGGAAAGATAAATCTATGCATATATAAACTCACACAAATGTACATATAAAGGGTTTATACTATTTGAAGAAGTGTTTTTAGAATTTGCCTTCCCAAAAACTAAAGAACCATTGCCAAACACCTCATTATTAATAATAATTGTTATGTCGATTTCAAAAATATTTTTACCTGCTAAATCTCTGTCTTCTCACTTGAAAAACAGGATGTACTTCCCCTTTCTTCCAAACTAGATCACAGAATATTCCCAATAGGGTGAAAGGCCTTGGAAACACAAAGATTATTTCAGGTCCTGGATAGGAATTGGGGGATTCCAATATCAGAATGTAAATGTCTCTAGAATATTTGCATAAGCATCATTTTATGACTACCTTTAGAGGGAAATGTGTTCATCTGTACCCACAATTCTTAAGATTACTTTAAATTCCATAGCTTGGTAATTTGTTCATTATATGTGAGATAAGCCTAGTTTCACAGCTGGAATATTTTTGTGGACAATGTAGTCCTATAAAGCTTTATCTCTATAAATTAAAACAGGAATGGCAGGTAGGAAGCATGATTTTTCTATTCTCCAGGAGTCCTAGATTGGTTTAGAACACAGTTAGGGGGATGCCAAATTTCCTGTGCTCTTTCTCAGCTCTACAATGAGAACTTAGTGGATTAAACCCCAGTTCACACTTAGGCTAAACTAAGAAATTGAGATGAATATTCCTGAGGACTGCTAAAAAGAAATCAACCAGTTTCCCATTCATAAGAAAGTCAGAACATTTGGGAAAGTTAAAAATGCTTATGTAAGGAGAAAGCTGACACTTTAATGACAGCATGTGATTGACAACCCAAGGACAGTGGTCAGACAAGCCCTGGGCAGTATACTAAACCCTGCCTGCCTGATTCACAAAAGGGCTTTTTCTATCCAATCCCATCAACATGTCATTTGTAGATGAGACTATTGCCAATTCTCCAGGAAGGAAATCAAGGTCCCAAGCAGTCATGTGATGATTGCTTAATGTACAGCTTTATTCTATGAAAACTTTGTTTCAGAAATCCTATCAGGAAGGAAAATAATATGTCAATTTTGATGTCCTAATTATTTTATGACGGAAATGTGTAGAGTGCAGCCTTCCTGCCATCCTGGTTCCAGAGCCACATCAGTCCCAAATAAACACATAGGTGGCTATATTAATTATGAAGCTGTTGGCCATTTGCTTGGTTATTACTGGCTATCTCGGACTTAAGTATTTACCCTATAATTGTTAATCTAAGTATTTCTCTTACCAGAGAAAGGGTCCAGACCTTTTACTCCTCTGGAGGCTACATCGTGGCTCCCTGTGCCTCTCTTTCCCAGAATCCTCCTGGACTCCTAGTCCCACCTATCTTGATTCCCTATTGGCCAACAGTGCCTTATTGACATATACACAGGAGTTCCCCACCAGAAATGTTCTTGTTATTCAGCCCTCTGCTACCAGAGTTCATTTCAGTATAGCAGGGTCAGTAAGTTTCTCCTTAAACAGCCAGATCATGCTGTATTTGGGGTTTGCACAGCATATCACCGCAGTTCCAACTACTCACTTCTGCTATTGTTCCATGAGTGCTACAGTAGATAGTGCATAGATGTAGTAGCCTGGTTTTGAGCCAATCAATCTGGACTCTCGTCAGCCAAGTTAATATAAAATAACTTGCATGTGTCAGGAATTCTCTCCTTTCAAACCTCATTCAGATGTCCTATCAAATTTTCTCTGAGCCTTTTAATCACAAATCAGTTCAGAAGACCTAGAAAATTCTCAGCTTGCATTGTTTATAAACATTGTATTATGTGCCCACTAATGCATGTGCAAACATTATGTGGCTCATTGTGTCATTTATAAAATATCTTTGAATTTATTCTCTTTCCATTTTTAAGTTGTGTCTTCTTGAAAAACAGGATGCTTGACCCTTTTGAGATTTTTCACTTATCCAACCCATGATGCAGACATTGAATCAATAAATGTGGCTAGGTGATATAGAGGATTAAGATTCTAATTTAAATATGTCTCAAATTTAAATAGCCAAATAATGATAAGAATATAAAATTTCTACAGGAAGCAAGATAGGATTCTATTATTGTAAATATTATAACAGTAGAGATGTATTTTGAAACTTGTTTAAATGTTTAAATTTTGGTACAGGGTTGATAAATGCTATTTTATTTTGGATGGGTTAGTGCTACTTCCAATCATTTCCCTTCGTGGTACAGTCATCTCCAAGGGGCATCATTCATCCTGCATTCCAGTTAAAAGCTGATGAGCAGACAACTGTTGGTCAATTTGCTGGTCTGTTGCAGGTTGTATCTCAGTGTGTGGAATATTTTTTGACCTTTATTAAATGCTCCAATATAATGCTCTATGCTGAATCCTATAAATAAAAAATGTAGTTGGGCCATAATAGTAAAAGTTCCTTGGTGTCTGTCAATTTGATTCAACTTCATTTTCAATAACTTTATTGTCATGATAAAGTAAACATGAACTCAAGAATTGCCGAAGTCAATACATCAACACTTGTGTCTGGGGAAGGTCTCTGCAATATGTATCTCTTGCTAATTCAAATGAGAGATTAACGAACTGACAGGCATTTGCAAATAATATTTTTATTCCATGTGCAAAAGTAATCCAGCTGAACTGATGCTGTCTTATAGGCAAATATAATATTGTGATGTACTAGTTTGTTAAAAGGTTTCATATGCCAATGAGCTAGGGATATTATTTTCAGAGATCACCTTTGGAAGCTACAGTTTCAGATAGAACTAGAAATAATTGCTTTTATCACATATCAAAATTATGAATATCATTGCTATTGGTTATTAGTTATTGCGCAAACCTAGAGTTGGAATTTTCCCTCAAAAAATTAAATGCTGACTATTGTGAACTTATGGATTCACAAGTATCCATTGAAGTGAGCCAGTACTGACCTTGAAGTGAGAAAAATCCTATGAATAATACTTAAAAGAATATATGGAGCTATGGCCCAATAAGAATTATTTCTAAAGAAATGCAGATGGCTCACACACTATAGTGTGTCAAATCTTGATAAAAAGCCACTTTCCATAAGTTGGTCTGAACACTTTACAAACATATCACTGTTTAATTCTGAAACACTTATGGATTCAAGTTTTATTCTAGTAACATTGCTCATATGTTAACTCATATATATATATATATATTCCTAATATTTATTTGTAATTCATGACATGTAGTAAGTTATAGAAAAGTTATTTTCTTGGTATCCATAGTAATATACAACTAAAATGGAGAGTATGCCACTCAAGTTTTAAATGACACAAACGGCTCAATCATATCACAAGGAAACTTGCTCACCTATGTTCATTTGTAATAGCCAGAACCTGGAAACAACCTAGATGCTCATCAACTGAAGAATGGATAAAGAAAATGTATTAACACAATGGAATACTACTCAGCTGTTAAAAATAATTACATCAGGAAATTTGAAGTTTACAAATGGATGGAACTAGAAAAAAATCATCTGAAATGAGGTAACCCAGACCCAAAAATACAAACATGGTATGTAGTCACTCATAAGTAGATAATGGTTGCAAGTTAATGGATAACCAGGCTACAATCCACAGACCAAAGAGGCTACGTAACAGGGAGGGCACAAGAAAACACAATGATGTCCTTGGGAAGGGAAAATAGAATATATCTTTTTGGAGGAATGGGTACAGGTGAAGATGGGGACTTGAGGGATTGCGGTAGGGGTGGACTGAAGGTGAGGATACTGAAAGAGCTGACTGGAAAGGGGGACTTTTCTGGGTCAGGTAGAAACCTGATGCAAGGGAAACTCTCACAAATCTAAAAGGACCACCCGCTAGAACACCTAACAATAGTGGATTTGTAGCCTGAACTTGCACTCTCCTGTGGTCAGACTGGTGAGTACCCCAACTGTCATCAGAGAGCCTTCATCCAATGACTGATGGAAACAGACACCGAGATTCACACCCAAACACTAGTCCAATCTCAGAGAATCTGTCTGAAGACAGGGAGGAAGGATTATAAGACACAGTGAGGCCAAGGACATCACAAGGGTGCCCACAGAAACACCTGACCTGGGTCATAGGAACTCACAGTGTCTGAACTAACAGCCAGAGAGCCGTAATGACCCTCTACATATATGTGACAGTTGTGTAGCTTGTTCTACTTGTGAGACTCCTAGAAATGGGAACAGGGTCTCTCCCTAACACTTTGGCTGGCTCTTGGAAACTTATTGCTCATACTGGATTGCCTTGCCCAGACTTAATACATGGGAAGGTACTTAGTCTTTTGGCAACTTGATATGTCAAGCTTTGGAAACGCTGCTGGTTTCTGAACAGAAACCAGGGAGGAATGGATTTGGTAGGGGGCAGAGGGGAGGTAGAAGAAGGAATGTGAGCAAAGGAAGGGGGAAAAATATGGTAAGTATGTAAAATAAATGAATAAATACCCCTTTAAAAAGATACCAAAAAAGTGTCCTAAGATACCATGATGCTTCATGGGTTTATTTTCATTCACTCACATTTAGGAACAAATTAACTTTATGATAGCCAAAAATGATTTTTCTGGGTTCTTTGTTTTGTGCCCTGTTGAAGATTAAATAATGAATTCGGGAATTGTTAACTAATGGGCAACTAAACAAACAAACAAACAAAAATTAAGGATCAATATAGTTCAGTTGAAGTGGTCCATAAAATGCCATTCTTATCAAGATTCAACACAAGTCTGTATTAAAAGGTATCCCATTCACAAGTCTTATTGAACCCTTATTCTAAGATATTCTTGGTCATTCTTTAACCTCTTCTGATATTACGATGAACCCATGCATTCCCACTTTTATAATGAGATTCTAATGGTCTCTCTGCTTCTGTCATTCCCTTTCCCCAGAGTATTTAAAATTTAAAATATAAATTGATTATTCCAATTTATTTACAAGATAGAGTGATTTTCTGTGTCCAGCAGCACTTCTACTGACATGATATGGCCTCCCCTTTATTTCAATGACATCACTGACAACTTCTTTCCCTTGCTTTCTCTTTTTCAATCATTCTCTCCTGAGGTTTTGGTAAGAATATCATTTATGCTTCTTCTTCAGGGTCTTTTCTCTCTACCTAGACTATTTCTATGCATCTTCATGTTGTACAAAAACATGGAATACTAAACAGGCATTAGAACATGAAGCTTAGGAATACATGGCTGTATTTATTCACATCTACATCCACAGTGCTTGGGAAATTTTTATTTTTTAGTTACAATGTAGGTTCTTATCACATAAGAAGTATCCAGGGAGTTAGTAAATGACAGGCTTTGTTACAGCTCAATGGTAATTGCACCTCTCTTCTTTTTGGAATATAGTAAGAGTAAAATAGTCTCAGCATTTGCTTTCATCTAGAAGATGTCAGAAGAAGTAGTCAAGGTTACCTCCTTGAAGAAATTCTGTGATTAAGGGTATGTATAGTTAATGAAATATGCTATTGGCTTCCCTTATAGGCATATGCCAGAGGAAAGTCTTTGCTGCTTTGGTACATGAAAGAGTAAGGCAAAAAGAAAATTCCTACTTCATTTGAGTGGATAGTAGGAATAAGAAGTGAACTTTATTGCCACTGAGGTTATTTTGTTTTGGCAACACAGCATGAACTAAATTCAACCAAAACAAAATAAAGAGAATCACTTAAAATATATCTTCCTGTCCTTGGAATATTCCTATTGCCAGCACTAACAATATTTTGAACAACTCAAAAGATATTTTTATTGCTCCTCAGACAGAATTAAGATGACCCTTCCCTGATTACTCCAAATCAGTGTTTTTCAACCTGTGTATTGCCACATCTTTGGGGGTCAAATGACCCTTTCACATGGGTTGCCTAAGAAAATCAGATAACATAGATATCTACATTATGATTCATAACATTAGTAAAATTATAATTATATAGTAACAATAAAAATAATATTATAGGTGGGGTTACCACTACTTGAGGAAATATATTAAAGGGTCACACTATTAGAAAGATTGATAATCATTGCTCTAAATTATTGGATCAAAGAGGAAATCCTGCATACAAAGGTATGCAAACATGGCACATTCTGGGGAGATAGTATTCTGGTGCCCTTGGACTCTAGCAAAAAGAGTATTAGTTGTAAAAAACAGAGCTGTGCACAAGAATATGACATACTGAAAGGCCCAATCCTAATGAAATTAATACACATGAAGCCAATGAAGAGTATTTACAAACAATACCAATATGATTTCTAAAAAGAAGTACTGCATAGTATGATTATGGTTTAATAATTTATTAATGGCCTATGGCATATTTTTCATTACAGCTTTGTAAATAATCAGCTTCCTCATTTTAAAGAGAAGTTACATGTGTAGCCAGAGTTGCACAGCTGCTAACTATCATAAACTAGACTCAAACACAAGGGACTTCAACAGTAATATTCTATTCTCATATCCATTCATATCACATATATTTATCAAATACTTCTTATGTTTAAGGCACTGGACTCATCTATAATTTAAGTATTTGGATCTTTCTCTATCTCTACAGAGGGATAAATTTCAATAAAGGACAAGTGGAATAGATTGTCTGGTGCAGCATTTCTAAATTCAAAAAAACAGAGGTAATGAAAAGCTTTTCACCTTGCTGGGTCTTACGATGCTACAGATCCTGACAGGGAGTCTGTCACATAGAAGATGCTTGATCAATAATCTCTGATGACAATTATGACCCAAGTACTGTTCTGGTCCCAATAAGCACAGACAAATTTTGGCGGAAAGTTTTATGAACTAAATTACATAGTCCCCAAATTAAAACATTGAGGGTTTAAATACCAAGAACATCATTCTGTGTAATTGGAAATAGGGCCTTTTAGGAAGTAGCTGGACTAAGAAGATGTCTCAGTGAGCATCATGCTTGTTGAACAAGCATAAGAACCCAAGCTTAGGAAGGGGGAAGGACACAAATGTAGAAAAAGGTGGGAGGAGGGTAAAGGGGTATAGCTAGATTCTGTTGAACTGATAATGAAATGGAAATGGGGGGCTCCTTAGAGAAGGTAGCAGGAGATAATTAGAGGTGAAGGCAGTAGGTAGGTAAAAGTAAAAATATGGATGACTGAAAACATGCAAGGAATGTATTAGTAGTCATTTACCTCAAGCAAAATTTTAATGCACAAAGTTCAGTGTACACACACACACACACACACACACACATAGTGTTTAATGAAATTCTTCTCATTTGACTGATGGCACTCCGTCCAAGATGCAAAAACTACCTAACAAATCCCAATACCAAACATGAGGAGCCTTTTTTGAGTTTTTGGACAAGGCTGCCTAGTGGAATTCCAAATCATACATTCCTATTGCTGTTGCCCTTGGTTGCCCTCCAGAGTTGGAAAGTAAATTCTTATTGCTGATGATACTTTGTACTGTGCAAACAGGGCCCAGAGACCCTTGAGATGGTACTATTTGAAGGCCCCCTCCTTGGGAACTCTTTTTCTAGTATCAGAATTTTACATGCAAGTTTCCAAGGGAGATATGCAACCAACAGTCCTACTCATCTATGGAGACAATGACTAACAGCAATGACCAGCATGGCAGAATAACTGTAGGTGCAGTGGTGACACAGATACCTTGAAGGTAGTCAATGTCTCTCTAATTTGATTTAGCTGTTCAACAAGAGAGATACCATCATGGTCCTGGCAAACTAGCTAGCTAATCATTGCAGGTGAAACCATGGTTATTGCAGGGGAAGCTACAACTATTTATATACTATGCCAAAATAAGTCCTAACTGTTGGGGAAGTCTTATGTTAATAAAGCACTGTCTGGCCAATAGGAATCTAGATAGGTGGGGCTAGGAATCCAGGAGGATTCTGGGAAGGAGAAACACAGGAGAGTCGAGATGTAACGCCATTGGGGTAGGAAGCCCGGAAAACTCTCCGGTAAGAGACATACATAGATTAACAATTATGGGGTAATTATAGCCTCCTGTGTGTTTATTTGGGACTGATGTGGATCTAGAACCAGGCGGGCGGGAAGGCATTCTCTCAAGGAAAAACTTTCTCTATACAGAATGGTGTTAGGAGTGGGATTCAATTTCCACGCAAAACTACAAAAGCTTTAAAGGAATTTTAGAAACAGAAGAACAGAGAGAAGCACAGATTTTGGTAGCAGCATTTTTCTCAGGTGTGCTCTGTTTTGCTACTGACAAGCCGAGATTCACGTGGCTCGCTTACCGGAGTCTTCCTGACTCGGCATAAAAAGAAAAAAAACAAAACAAGGTTGTTTTAAGAGACTCTACCAGTGATTGAAAGGTGTGTACGTACAGCTGGAAGTGGCAGCTTTTGCTGGATGTCAGCATGGACTGAGGCGGTAAGCTGAAATCACGCTTACGCCCGCCATCTTGAAACGGCTGTTTAAAACAGCCACAGTTTTACAGATAAGACACGTGGCCAGAAAAACATAAAGATTTACAGTAAAGTCAGACTTGGATGAAGAAAATCTCTAAAGGTTTACAGTGTGTTTAAAAATATACGTGAGATTGAGAGAGAAAATACAAAAGCCGGCTGTGGTGGCACACGCCGGTAGGATTTACTTCAGAGGCAGAGGCAGGCGGATTTCCAAAGAGAAACCCTGTCTCAGAGAAAAAGAAATAAAAGTAAAAGAAATAAAGTAATAATAGATAAATAAATAAGCCACGCAGAGATGGAAAATACACAGAGAGTCTGGATATTGTATACTATTGTGTTTTTCAGTTTTTTGATTACTCAGGAAGGAACAACTAAAGTACACTTGATTATAAATGCTGCTGAATTAATTCAACTTCTATCTTTTGAAAATGCCTTGACTTCAAAATTTAAGTATAAGGATATGTTACTTGGAAAAGGAGATTTTGCTTATGTTTCTATAGAAAATGAAAAGCTGAGGATTCCTTCCAGGCTTCTGTGATTTGACGAACCAAGACCCCTGGAAGCAGAGGACCAGATGTTCCAACAATTGAGACAGCTAAGATGATGGAGCTTTATAGACCCCGAAAATACGGATTTATACAGGTTTCTGAGTTTTGTCATGATCCCCATGGTATGAACAGCGCCCCCTTCCAGCAGGAAGCAGTTTGGAATGAGCGACGTCCCAATTCCCATCTTGTTTATAAATCTTTGTTTTCATTTAAATGGGATTGTTTATAATTGGTTAATGATCACAACCAATCTCCTTTTAATGGTAAAAAGGGGAATTATGGTATGGGTATTGTTTTTCATTTATTGATACAAATTCAAGGTCAATTTTGTGATGTGTATATTTCTCCTCTTGATTAAGTATTGTGCTTATACTGATCTTTTAAAACGTAATGCATAATTGAATACAGACTATAGATAGTTACTTATAATAGAATTTATAGTTACGTAAGTTAAGTTTTCTAGATATACAGAAATATATTTGAGATAGATAAACAGTCTTCAAACCTCTCAAAGACCTTCAGAAAATGGCATTTAAAATGGTTTAGGGTTTTTCTTGACAATGAGAAATGTCTGCTCCTGACAGCACCAATTACGTCTGAGAGGAAGATGGGCATCGAAGAAACTTGTTATGGAGTTTGCTTTCAACATGGCAAGATTAGCCATTTGGGCAAGAAACTGCTCTTACCTAGACTGTTTGACTGTTGTTATATAATCTGGACATGCAGGACCCACAGGAAAGTGACTGCTGAACTCAGTCTTACAGGGTTCCTGCTTCATGGAAGAGTCTACGGGACTTTTTGCAGGACACAGAAAAATGACTAACAGACTACTGATGCAGATGGACAGTTTGAAATTTCCTGCTTTGCTGAGAAGTGTTCCAGACACATTGTGGCCTATGGGCTGAAGATGGATGCCCCAACGTTACAGAGGAACTTCGGGTGACTGTCCAGGTAGTAAGATGTCTCTGTCAATCCTAGTGTTTATATATTATCCTTCTGTGGTCTTTGATGGAGTTGAAGATAGATAGTTATAATTATAGTTTTCCTTAGTTATGATAAAAGATAAGCTACATATAGGACTTTGGACTCACAAGGATGGGATGGATGATATTTTCTTTAGATCTTGCTAAATGTTAATAGACAAAATGTTGTAACTGTGTTCTTACTTGATAACTGTTCTGTCATATACAATTTGACTATGTTAAAGTTAAGACCTTTCTTTTTGTTTAAACAGAAAAGAGGAGATGTTGGGGAAGTCTTATGTTAATAAAGCACTGTCTGGCCAATAGGAATCTAGATAGGTGGGGCTAGGAATCCAGGAGGATTCTGGGAAGGAGAAACACAGGAGAGTCGAGATGTAACGCCATTGGGGTAGGAAGCCCGGAAACCTCCCCGGTAAGAGACATACTTAGATTAACAATTATGGGGTAATTATAGCCTCCTGTGTGTTTATTTGGGACTGATGCGGATCTAGAACCAGGCGGGCGGGAAGACATTCTCTCAAGGAAAAAGCTTCTCTTTACACCTAACAACAGTCCAAAAACATTTGTCCTTATACCTACAGACAGGATTAGTCTATGTAGCCACATCAAGGGAGCTTCTCTTTACAACAGATGGAGACCATTACAGAAAAGCACAACCAATTAAAATACAGAGTTCTGGAGCCTACCCTCAATGGTTACAGCTACTAAAGTTTTAAACACCTAAGGTTCAGGGAACATTGCAGAAGAGGGTACAGAAAGACTGTAAATACTAAAGGATCAAAGAGTTTGCTGTGAGATTGTTTCTCCTAGTAATTTCATAAGCTACACCCATATGTAGCAAGGCATAGTTTATAGTACTCCATTGCACTATCCCTCACAATCTACTATAGTTGGGTATAAGAAAAGGATTCTAAATCATAGTGGATTTGTTTATTTATGTGATAAAGTGCTCACATACATTTACAAATTCTGAGATTCACCAAGATCTACAGACACTGTGTAAAATTACATGGAATCAAAGGGTATTGAACCAATATATTTTGGGTTCTATGAAGGAGCATTAGCCAGCAGGATTTATGTGTAAAAATGTATTATTCTTTCTATTTACACACAGACCTTTTATTAAATCCAATTTAAAATTATAGATGCAGAATAACACTCACCTTGTCTCTGAATGCATTTCTACACCCAATTGTATAGTGGTAGAACAGGTTGGATTTTAGCTGAGCTTGCATCTTCTACCTACTGTTACCAGGGACTATAATGAAGTCTCTGGTACTTAAGAGATATTTAATGGTTGGAAGGGGCCTTACATGGCATCCTAGTATAGGAAACATCACCCCTTGTTTTTATTTTCATTCCACATCGATCAATACAGTGCTGTGCCACCCTCTTGGTTTCACACTCATCTGGGTATCAATATTTTTATAAACTACATATTAGTCACTTGAAATTCATGAATTCCTCTAATACCTTTTGGTCATGTTGTTTTTTAAGAGCAAAAAATTACTTATCTCCTGCAAATCTTGAATTGCACTAAAGTCCTGTACTTGTTGGTTTGACCTACTGTGTCTGTGTAGGAGTGCAAACTGAGACCACCAGTTATTACACAATATGCATTCTCTTCATTTGAGTTAAGCAGTGTTTGAGTGAAGGAATGCAACTAATATAAACTACATTTTTCTGCACCTTTGCAACCATAAAATGACTACGTGGCTAAGTGCTGGACATTATATTGTAAGCAGAAGTTTGTTGCTTCTTACTCCAGGGTAAAGCCATTGAGACAGGAAGCATGAGAAGGTTGTGCTGAACTTGCTCCCTGATGATCCTAGGTTGTGAGTAACTGTGGCACTTGGGCTAAATGTGAATGTTTATTTATTTGAGTTTCCATGATTGAGAGGTTTTGTTATGTACAAAACTTAACTCCAAGTAGTTCTTCTTAACTCAGGAATGAACTCTTAAATCAACTGTTAAGAAATTTCTACCCTAGGACATTGCTGTACCTTGCATCTCCTTAGCAATAGGGAGTAAATGCATTCCTTCCAAATATTCCTCTATTTTCTTCTTTCTTTACTCTGGAATAGAGTTAAAAAGTTATTGAGAAACTATGGAGTCTCATATAAGAAAATAGTACATAGATCTCCTTAGTTCTTTTATCTGCAAGATTCTCATCTCTACAACTAATGTTAATGTCTTATAATGTAGGACACAATGCTGGACAACTGTACTGTCTGATGCTGGACTGTGAACTTAGGCACTTTGCCCATTGTCTCTGGGATTTAAATTTCCCATTTGTAAAGAAAGAAGGTCACCAATTCACATGGAAATTGGTAAAGGGTGTGGAGCATATTAAGTGTCCAATATGTTTCAGCCATAATTATCAAATTTTCCCATTCCAAGCAGGTAAATTTTATTTCTGCATCCTTGGGTTTGCTACTAAAGACCTTCCGACCACCTAGGGAACCAAACTTTTCAACTAAAAAAAAGGAAAAAATCAAAGAAACCAAAAAAAACAAACAAACAAACCACAAAAACCAAAAACTGTCAACCCCATTCTGAGTTATAGACTTCACCTGATAAACAGTGAGAGGAGTGTCTTGGCAAGAAAAATCATAAGGCATATACAATACAGGAAAGAAAAACTGGCAAACATTAAAATATAATGCATTTGTTTAAGTTACTAACCTATACATAAGATGATAGAAAGAATGAACCAATAATTTCTATGAGAAGCTGCTAAGATTTACCATGGTGGCCAATAGTCATGCCTTGTTGGGACCACAATATATCAGACAGATCTGGAATTAAAACCTGATTTCTTCTTCTTCTAATAGCAAAATTTGGTGTAATTTCTTTTTTTTTTTTTGTATCACTCTATTATCAGGTTAACAGGCCTCACCTTCAGGTCTTTAGCTTATTCAGCTGGAAAATGGGAATAACATTACAAGGTACCTTGAATAAAGTACTTGACAAAAAGGAACAGTCTTAACTAACAATAAATATTCTTCCTTTCCATTCTGTATGATACTTGAAGGCTAAATGCCTGCAGCATTAAACTCCCAGGAATTAGGGCAGAACTTGCCATGTAGGCGTCGTCAGTCATTTATGACCTGAATGAAACTTTTAACAAAAACAAATGGCATACTGCACCTTCAACAGTGATATGCAGAAACCTTCTATAAAAGACCCTATTTTAAAACCATTGAAAAGAAACTCCATCACTCTAGTTGAATGAACACAGTCATCAGCCACTGAAAATGGAAATTAGTTATCAGACGGTCCCTGGAAACCTGTGGAGAAATGACTTAATAATCATGGTGACTGAGACAGAGGTTTCCTTTTATACCACAGCAAATAAAAAGAAATGTGAAAAATATACCTCCTTGGGCTTTTAGAAATAGCTTACTTAAAACTAACGTACTTATAACAGATACACACAATTGAAAAGTGAGTAGGGAAAATACTCTGTATTCCAAAGAAGGGAACATTGAATCACATTTTATAGAAGCTACTACATCTATTTTAATAAGTGTAGACATTCAGTTATCCATTGAGGTCAAGAGGTAAAATTCCTTTATTAATCAAGCATTCTACCTACTGGAGATAAACAACTCTTTTCCCTGACACCAATTTCCCTGGGAACGAGATCCTTTCGCATCATTCATTCCCATTTGTCAGTCCTATTTCTGTGAAGCCATAGCTGGAGGGACATTTACTTTAGATGGTACACAGTAGGTACTACCCTCATCTTCAGCTTCTGCCTGCATATCCTACATCCACAGAAATGAGGCAGATACTCCTCTAAAAACTGAACTGTGAAAATTGTGAAACTAGTATAGAATACATTTGAGCATATGCCATATACAATTCCTAAATATCCCAACCCTGTAAGAACAAAGGGAACTGTGTTAATTGCCTTATGAGGGAAATGTTAAAGAAAGAAGGAAATGATACCTTCATTGGAAGAAGATGGATTGAATCCCAAAGCAAAGTGAAAAAGAACAAGAGGACACATCTTAACATTTCCTATTAGGGAACAAAGAAGAAAGGAGAGCACTGCATTTAGCCAATAGAAATCATCCCAGTGCGAGACGTGGATGTAATTAAATATTAACCTTCTATCAATATTCTATCAGAAATGCCTTTATCATGCAATGGTAAAGTTAGTTATCATGGTGACTCTGTATAACATTCATTGATTTTAAGAATTTTTTTTTGGCGGCAGAATTTGCCCCAAAGTGCTTCCATAGCAAGGTAGCAGTAGAAACAATAAGAATTTTGTGGAGGATGGACATCAAGGTCAGGGTGCCATCAAAATAGGTTTCTGATGAGACCTTACTTCATATATTGCTGTGTTTAATTATTGATTTTCTCTGTGTAGTCACACTCTTGGGGTTCCTTACTCTTTATGTTATTTAAAATATTTATTTATTTATTTAGTAATATTTATTTAACTTTAATTATTACCATTTGGTCCTATTCCAAATATAGCCCCAATTAGAATTACAGAATTAAAGAAAAATTTGGAGATGTGTCCCAGACCATAATACTCATGTGTTGGTATGAGTTAGTCAGAATCTATCCAGTAGAGGAAACTGAATTTTAGAATAACTAATAACTGAAATATTACTCCAACAAGTTGTTATTAGTACTATTCATTTATCCCCATTGATATAACCATATTAGAATAACCTTTAAAGACCTTTTTAAAATGCCATAAATATCTTTCTATAATATGCACACAGCCATACATAAAATGAATGTAATGAGATTTACCTTATAACAAGGCAACAATATCCCTAATAAACATCAAAGCTAACGATAAGAAACCTGTGCCTGTGGTACCCCAGGGAAGGGGAATGGGACAGGATCTCCTGAATGTACTGGTAGCATGGGAGAAGGGGAGAGAGACCTGGGGGAAAGTGAGGGAGAGAAAAGTAGGGGAGAGGAGGACATGGAGGAGCAGTAAGGTTGAGTTGGGGGAAGAATAGAGGAGAGCAGGATAAGAGGTACCATAATAGAGGGAACCATTATAGGTTTGAGGAGAGATCTGGCACTAGTAGTGAGATTTCTACAAGGATAGCACCAACTGGCAATCTAAGCAATAGTGGAGAGGCTACCTTAAATGTCCTTCCCTGGTAATGAGATTGATGACTACCTTGTATGCCATCCTAGAGCCTTCACCCAGTGGCTGGCGGAAGCAGAGGCAGACACCCACAGCTAAACATTGAACTGAACTACTGGAAACCAGTTTCAGAGAGGGAGCAGTGTTGAGTAAAGGGGTCAAGATTGGGCGGGTGAAACCTACAGAAACAGCTGACCTAAACAAGGGGGAGCTTATGGACCCCAGCCTGATGGCTGAGAGGCCAGCATGGGACTGATCCAGACCCCTTGAAAATGGGTGTCAGTGAGGAGGCCTAGGCAAACTTTGGGCCTCGGGTACTAGATCAGTATTTATCCCTGGCACCCGAATGGACTTTAGGAGCCCATTCCACATGGAAGGATGCTCTCTCAGCCAGCCTAGACACATGTGGGAGGGTCTAGGCCCTGCCCTGGATGATATGACAGACTTTGGAGATCCCCATGAAGGCCTTACCCTCTCTGGAGAGTGGAGTGGGGATTGGGTAGGGGCTTGATAGGTTGGTAGGGGTGGGGGAGGGAAGAAGGGAGAGGGAGCTGGGATTGACATGTGAAGCAAGCTTGTTTCTAATTTAAATTTAAAAAAAAGAAGCCTGTGTCTGGAAAGGGTTATTTCTTTTAGAGTTGTTTGCAAATTAAGTTCTATTGATCTACAAATGTAACCAATGTTTGCTTTTGCTCTTAGTTACACTTTGGAATTTGATTGTAAGACCTTATTGCTAAAGATACCACATACTTGAATCACAGGATATGAAGAACCAAGCTGGTACTGACCACAACAACTAGGTGCAGACAATGTGTTTGAAGAATGGTCAATCATGTGTGATACATACACACACACACACACACACACACACACACACACACACACACACATTGCATCCCTTCCTTATAGGATGCAGGGATCATTACAAAGAAGAGGACAGACAAAGTTTAATCTCCAGAAGCAGAAGCAGTAGATGTTTCCAAGGAAATGATGTATTATAGATACAGCAGAAGAGCTGTACATCTGAACTCAAAGTAGCTGTTACAGCATGAACAAAACTTGTTCAAATCCAAACCAGATCAAATCCCAACATAGAATTGGACACACAATCTCTTCCCTAGGGAAGGAACTGTTCACAATTGTTAGTGCCTGAGACAGTTTCCTTTAAGAGTGTAGCCACTGGCAATTCAATAGCATTCCATTGGGAGACCATACACTCAAGAATATTTCACAGGACAAATTGGTGTTGATGGGTTAAAAAGAAGACACAAAGTTGGGTGCGAAGGGAAGTGGAGTAGAACTGTGAAGAGTTGGGGTAGTAGTGTACATTATCGAAATACATGCAATACTCTCAAAGAACTAATACCTTTATATGTTAAACACACACACACATATATATACATATATATATATATATATACACGTTTGATTTCAGGCTGAATTTTTTGATGACCTGCTAATATTTTTATAGTACTATGAGGTTCATTCATCAAAAGAAACTGATAGGTTTGGTTAAAAATTGAAATTTTTGGCTCTTACCCTGATCTAAGTCATAGTCCCCTAGACAACCATTATTTTAAATATTTTCCTTGACTTTTTTATTTACAAACAGTGAGCTATTGGTAGCATTTTTTCTTAAATTAGCTTGAGCTTCACGATACAAATTTTATAAACATTTCTTTAAACTCCAAATAGAAATAGAAGTCACTGGTGAGTGGTGGCTCATGCCTTTAGTCCCAGTACTCAGGAGGCAGAGTCAGGCAGGTCTCTGTGAGTTCGAGGCCAGCCTGATCTACAACTACACAGAGAAACCCTGTCTCAAAAAAACCAAACAAAAAAAAGAGAGATAACTCTAAGAAGATGTACAAAGGAAATATGATAATTTGTCCTATGAAAGTACATAATCTGACAAATTTATAACAGTCCAAGAATATTAACCCTTAAGATAAGAAGAAACAAAAAGTGAGTTTACTGTAGACGTTTGTACTACAATTATGTGTCTCATTCACTTTCCAGAAGCCAATACATTGACACTTAACACTGAGTTATGAAAAAATCTAAACACCTCTCTCCTGAGACCATATGAACAGGCTTTCATTCACTCTTGATATTATTTCACTAATGGTTATACCTCGCAAGTAACCAAGAAATTCAGGTTTGAACTGACAAGGCTTAGACTCCTATGGATTCTGTACTAGAATAGCTACCTGTTTATCTCTGGCCTGTGGCAACATCTATGAGACCTAGTTGCAGTTTGCATCTTTGTTTCCTGTCCATGGTGTCATGATACATAGCTGATGCTGCCTTTGTGTTGAAAGCATGGGAATATCTTTCTAAGCTTTACCCACATTAGTCATAGAGATGCAGTGTGTAGAAAGAAATATGCCCAAATTGAGCTAATAAAGAAGCAGATACAATAGTTACTGCCCCTAAATTTTCAACATTTTCAGGTAAAA
This sequence comes from Mesocricetus auratus, assembly GCF_017639785.1. Classification (NCBI taxonomy): domain Eukaryota; kingdom Metazoa; phylum Chordata; class Mammalia; order Rodentia; family Cricetidae; genus Mesocricetus; species Mesocricetus auratus. The sequence goes on along the minus strand of NW_024429190.1, from coordinate 30,680,885 downwards.
CAAATAGTGACACTAGAGATATTTTAGGTGACCTCGTACAGAAGACATTTAGATATGTTGTTGTAAGTGAACTATTACATTGCTATTAGAAAAGCTATAAGACTATGTTTATTAAGAAGAACACATATTATGCAGCTTCATTTGCAAACAGAAAGACCACCTGGAATACCTCATGAGAGAAACACAGAAATTCTGAAACAAAATTGAGACAACCTCTGGAGAAAATTCTAGGACTTAAGGTATCTCTGAGGTTTTGAGTTGCCGTTAATGATATGTGAGAAATATATCCTGTGGATGTCTTACTCTTGAAGGAGGTTTGCTATGAGATCAAATAACAGGTAGAGAAGAGGTCCCTAAAGACTGGAGCTCAGGGGAGGATACCCTTGCCTAAGATAGAGAACATACCCAGCACTATTCAATAAATATCCATGTATAAACACCCTACTATGCCATTTATCAATAATGTCAAGCATCACACAGCCCAGATAAAGAATAATTCACTACCCAACTAGTAGTTGAGCAACATCATGTAACATGAAATGGTTTGGCACAGGACAGCAGAAACTTGGAAAAGAAAGTCAAATGTTCCCAAGGACCTGGTTCTCACCCTAGAGATAATTTCTCACATGCTTTCTAACTTTATGACTTTGGGTTCTAGCCTTTAGACTTCTTCAGTTCCTCTTCAATGCCTCTAATCCTTTGAGGTACCTGACTTTTTTTCTGATTCCTTATCTGTGTTTGACCTGATGGCCCACCTAAATGTTCTAACTGGTCTGTACTGCACTTCTACTAAACCCATTCATCTATCTCTTTAGGTTTTATACCAGATACATTCCAACAGAAGTTTTTGAGATTTTTGTACCAATTTCCTAAATATCCATAATACTATCCCAACACTAGAAGTTTGATAACATAAGAAAAATGACTGCCATTTTCATTAAATATTTTTTATTTAAATTAGAAGCAAGCTTGCTTCACATATCAATCCCAGCTCCCTCTCCTCCCCTCCCCCACCTCCCACCCAATCCCCACTCCATTCCCTAGGGAGGGTGAGGACCTCCATGGGAGATCTCCAGATCTAGTCATTTCATTCAGGGTAGGACCTAGGTACTCCCTCATTTTGGGATGGGCATCCAAAGTCCATTTGTATGCCAGGGATAAATACTGATCTACTACCCAAGACTCCATAGATTGCCTAGGCCTCCTCACTGACACTCACATTCAAGGGGTCTAGATCAATCCCATGCTGGCCTCCTAGCCATCAGTCTGGTGTCCAAGAGTTCCCCCTTCTTCAGGTCAGCTGTTTATGTGGCTTAAAGCAGCCCAGTCTTGACTCCTTTGCTCATCAGTCCTCCCTCTTTGTCACTGGGTTCCAGGAGTTCAGTTCAGGGTTTAGCTGTGGGTGTCTGCCTCTGCTTCCATCAGTCGCTAGATGAAGGTTCTAGGATGGCATATAAGGAAGCCATCAAACACATTATCAGGGAAGGGTATTTAAAGGTAGTCTCTCCACTATTGCTTAGTTTGCTATCTTTGTAGATCTCTGGAAATCCAACTAGTGCCAGATCTCTCTTCAAACCTATAATGACTCCCTCTATTATTATATCTCTCATCTTGCTCTCCTCTATTCTTCCCCCAACTCAACATTCCTGCTCCCCCATGTCTTCCTCTCCCTCCTCTTCTCCCCTTCTCTTTTTCCTGTCTCCCTCCCCACCCCTGCCATGCTTCCAATCTGCTTAGGAGATCTTGCCTCATTTCCCATCTCTGTGGTACCATGCATATCTCAAAAAATGACTGTGATTATTTGAGAGTTTCATTGTATATGTCAGGTAAATTCAACAATGTAAAATGTTAAAAACACAATCATAAGGATAGACTTTGTTATCTTTGTTTCTATGATTCCAATTAGGCTTTCGATTCCTTGAGAAAACATTTTCTGTCAAATTCATTTTACGTCTTTGATACATCAATGTCTAGTGTTTTGTAGTATTTAAAAGCTAGCTAGCAAGCAAATAAATGACTCACTGAATAACATTAATAAGAAAAACAGAGAAATAAGATAAATGAATATAGAAAAAAGAAAGAATTAGTAAATGAGTGTATGAATGGGTGTAAGTCATCTGTAATAAATTTTATGGTAGAGTGAATAAGGAAACTGGAATAGCTTAAGTCAGAAAATGAAGATAATTCAAGTTTGTACTCTTAACTCTTTATTGATAAGCAAAGTAGCATTAAATAACACAAGTGATGAGATCATATTGGTGAGTGTCACTTGGTAACATCAGAGAAGCATAATCAACATAGCATATGTGAGAAAGAAAATTCCCAGAGTACACAGTCTATAGTTATTGCTTATGGCAATCCCATCTTACGAAACTTCCATTGATGAAAATATAAATGTTATGTTGGGGAAATAAATTAAACCAGATCTACCCACAGTCATGTAAGCAAATATAATCTTATCAAAGAGTGCTGTGTTGGTAGTTCTGCTTTTAACAGATAATATCTAGGGCATTGGTGCAAGTTAACAATAACATTGCAGAACTATGGGAAATTTAGAAATGAAGATTTGATACCTGTATATTCTAATAAAATTCCAACAAAGTCAGGGGCTATAAAATAACTATATTAAGTCCTGAATGTCCATTTATCCTACTGAAAAAGTATTTGTTGTAGATATTTTAGAATGATAAACAGAATGTTTTCCTTAAATGTCAGTTATGAATATTTTGTGAGTTAATATTCACATTGTTCTATGGACAGGGTATTTATTTGTACATTTTTATTTTTAAAAATTTTATCAGCATAAATAATCATGTATATTTTACCTTTTCACCTAAAATGATATGATTAGCACATTTTATAAGTAAGGAAAGCTTATATCAATTTTAGTAACATTGAAATATTTTACTTTCAATATGCTTAATGTCTCCATTTAAAGATGACACACACAAAATAAACCTGTAGTATCTTTATCAGAGGAAGACATTTAAGGTAGACTCTCCACTATTTCTTAGATTGTTAGTTGGGGTCAACATTATAGATCTGTGGACATTTCTGCAGTGCCAAATTTCTCTTTAAATCTATAGTGGCTCCCTCTATTATGGTATCTCTTTACTTGCTTTCCTCTTTTCTTCCCCTGACCTAATCTTCCTGCACTCCCATTTCCTCCTCTCCCCTCCCCATTCTCTATCTCCCTAGCTCCCTCTCCAACCCCCATGGTCCCAATCTTCTCAGGGGATCCTGTCTCTGGGATAACATGCCATGCATGTCTTTCTTAGGGTCCTCACTGCTCCCCATTCACTGTGACTGTGTGGATTGTAGGTGGGCAACACCCTGTCCTATGTCTGAAATCCACATATGAGAGAGTACATACAATATTTGTCTTTTTTGAATTGGTTACATCACTCTAGTACCATACATTTGCCAGTGAAAATCAAGATCCATTGTTTTTTTCTGTTGGGTAGTATTCGATTGTGCAAATGTACCACATTTTCTCTATCCATTCTTCAGCCATACATTTGTCAGTAAAAATCAAGATCCATTGTTTTTTTTTCTGTTGAGTAGTACTCAATTGTGCAAATGTACCACATTTTCTCTATCCATTCTTCAGTTGAGGGATATCTAGCTTGCTTCCAGGTTCTGGCTATTACAAATAGTGCTGCTATAAACATAGTGGAACAGATATCCTTGTTGTATGAATGTGTATCTCTTGGGTATATGCCTAAGAGTGGAATTTCTGGGTCTTGTGGTAGACTGATTGCCATTTTCCTGAGGAATCTCCATACTGATTTCCAAAGTGTACAAGTTAGTACATCCACAAGCAGTGAAGGAGTATTCCCTTTCTCAACATCCTCTCCAGCATAAACTGTCATTTGTATTTTGATTTTAACCATTCTGACAGGAGCAAGATGCTATCTCAGAGTTGTTTTGATTTGTATTTCCCTGATGGCTAAGGATGTTGAGCATTTTCTATTGTATAGTTTTAACTTCTTTGTCAAGATTAGGTGTTCATGAGTGTGTGGGTTAATATTGTGGTTTTCAATTTGATTTGCATTGGTCTGTCTGTCCATTTTTTGCTAATATCAAGCCTTTTACAGGACTATAGCACTACAGTAGAGCTTGAAGTCAGGGATGGTGATGCCTTCAGAAGTTCCTTTGTTGTACATTGGTGTTTTACTTTTTTTTGTTTTTTGGCTCTCCTGGGATTTTCGTTTTTCCATATAAACTTGGTATAGGTCTTTCAAGATCCGTGAAGAATTGTGTTGGGATTTTGGCAAGCATGTCATTTTTACTATATTTATCCTATCTATCCAGAGCATGGGAGTTCATTCCATTTTCTGGTATCTTGCTATACAGGTCTTTCACTTGTTTGGTTAGTGTTCCCTCAAGATATTTTATGCTGTTTGTGACTATTGTAAAGGGTGATATTTCTCTGATTTCTTGCTAAGCCCATTTATTGTAGTAGGGCTACTGATTTTTTTTTTTTTTTTGGTTTTACGAGACAGGGTTTCTCTGTATTGTTTTGGAGGCTGTCAGTCCAGCCCGGCCTCGAACTCACAGAGACCCGCCTGCCTCTGCCTCCCAAGGGCTACTGATTTTTTGAGTTAATCCTGTATCCTGCCACTTTGCTGAAGGTGTTTATCAACTGTACAAGTTCCTGTGTAGAGTTTTTCGGGTTACTTATGTAAACTATCATATCATCTTCAAACAGTGAAACTTTGACTTCTTACTTTCCAAATTGTATCCCCTTGATCTCCTTTTCTTGTCTTTTTGCTATAGCTAGAAATTCAAGTACAATATTGAAGACATATGGAGAGAGTGGAAAGCCTTGTCTTGTTCCTGATTTTAGAGGAATGCATCTTATCGATTTAGTTTGATGTTGGTTCCTGGTTTACTGTGTATTGCTCTTATTATGTTCAGGTATATTCCTGTTATCCCTGATCTCTCCAGGACCTTTGTCATGAAGTGATGTTGGATTTTGTTGAAGGCTTTCTCAGCATCATGTGGTTTTTCTTTTTCAGTTTGTTTATATGGTAGATTACATTGATGGATTTTCATATGTTGTACCATTCCTATATCCCTGGAATGAAGCCTACCTGATCATCGTGAATGATTTCTCTGATATGTTCTAGCATTCAATTTGCCAGTAATTTATGAAGTATTTTGCATCAGTGTTCATGAGGGATATTGGTCTGCAATTCTCTTTCTTAGTTGTGCCTTTGTGTGACTTGGGTACCAAGGTAATTGTAGTCTCATAAATAGAGTTTGCTAATGTCCCTTCTGCTTCTATTGTGTGGAACAGTTTGAGGAGTACTGTTATTAGCAATTCTTTGAATTCTGGTAGAATTTTACACTGAAACCATCTGACCCTGGTTTTTTTGTTTGTTTGTTTGTTTTGTTTTTTTTTGGTTGGGCAACTTTTGATGACTGCTTCTATTTCATTAGGGTTTGTAGGTCCATTTAAATTGCTTATCTGTTCTTGATTTAATTTTGGTAAGCGATATCTATCCAGGAAATTGTCCATTTCCTTTAAATTTTCAAATTTTGTGGAGTATAGGCTTTCAAAGTATGACCTGATGATTCCCTGGATTTCTTCAGTGTCTGTTGTTGTTTCCCCCTTTTCATTTCTGATTTTGTTAATTTTGTTCCCATTGAAATTTAGGTAGTCTTTAATTTCTCTTTTTATTTCTTCCAGGAATGGTGCAATTGCACATTATTCAATTTCCATGAGTTCGTAGGGTTTCTGCAATTTGTGTTGCTGTTGAATTCTAACTTTAAACCATTGTGGTCTGATAGGATACAATTATTCCAATTTTTCTTGTATCTGTTGAAGTTTGATATTGTGCCAAGTATGTGGTCAATTTTAGAGACAGTTCCATGTGGTGCTGAGAAGAAGGTATATTCTTTTGTGTTTCAATGGAATGTTCTGTAGATGTCTGTTAATCACAATTGGGTCATAACTTCTGTTAGTTCCTTTGTTTCTTTGTAAATCTGGTTTTGTTATGGAATATCTTGTGTTCTCAATCTATAGTGATTGGGAGTTTTGCTGGCCATAGTAGTCTTGGCTGACTTCTGCAGTCTCTTAGTGTTTGTAGAACATCTATTCAGGACCTTCTGAATATCAGGATTTCCATGGAGAACTCGGGTGTAATTCTGATCGTTCTGCTTATGTATGTTACTTGTCCTTTTCCGTCACTGCTCTTAATATTCTTGCTTTATTCTGTAGGTTTGCTATTTTAATTATTATGTGACAAGGGAACTTTTTTTGTTCCAGTCTATTTGGTTTTCAGTAAGCTTCTTACACTTTCTTAGGCATGTCCTTCTTCAGGTTGGGAAAGTTTTCTTCTATGATTTTGTTGAATATGTTTTCTGCACCTTTGAGCTGGGCTTCTTTGCCTTGTTCTATACCTACTAGTCTTAGTTTTGGTTTTTTCACAGTGTCCCATATTTCCTGGATAATTTGTGCTAAGGATTTGTTGGATTTAAGATTTCCTTTGATTAATGAATCTATTTCCTCTATTTATCTTTGGTGCCTGAGATTCTCTGTTTCATCTCTTGTATTCTGTTGCTTATGCTTGCCTCTGTAGTTCCTGATCATTTATACAGCTTTTCTATTTGCAGCTTTCCCTCAGTTTGTTTTCTTTATTGTCTCCATTTCAGTTTTCAGGTCTTGAACTGTTTGAATTATTTCCTCTTTGAGGGTGTCTATCATTTTCATGAAGTTGTTTTTAAGGTTATTCTTTTCTTTTTCTTCTGCTTTGGGATGTTCAGGTCTTGGTGGTGTAGAGTGCCTATATTCTGGGTGTGTCATATAAGATTTTCTGTTGTTGGATGTGTTCTTATACTGTCTTCTTCCAACTCTTCTTCCAGTGAGTATAGTTGGAATCTCTCCTTATTCTGGTGGCTATGGGTTCAAGGGTTTATCCTTTCCTCTCTCTTGGATATGCTTCCTCTATGCTGTACAGGAGGGTGGAGGGGCAAGTCAGTAATTGTGGCTGATGCTGGCTGGTTTGGACTGTCTCCAGGTCCCTTTGCCAGATTCTGTGGCAGAAAGGGTCTGGTGACCTCTTCAGGTCATGGGGCTCGAAGAGGGAGGGGTTGGCTGGAGGGGCCCCTGGTATTCACCACTCTATGGGAGGGTGGAAGGGCAAGGCAGGAATGGTGGACTCCAGGTCCCTCTGCAGAATTCTGTGGCAGGAAGTGTCTGGCGGCCTATGTAGGTCAGGGGACTCAAAGAGGGAGAGGTTGGCTGGAGGAGGCTCTGGCACTCACCACTCTAGTGGAGGGTGGTGGTGCACGGCAGTCTCTCACATTCTTTTTACCTTGGAAGTAGTGATTGTTTGGGGAAGACACTTGTTTTTAAATTATCCCAATTCAGTTGTGTTTCTACAGGTTGAATCCCTGTGTATTAATGACTTAATTTTGGACTTAAATGTTGAAGCTTCTAAAGCAGTTTGGGATCATATGAAATTCCTATCTTCTTAAAAAATGTACCTTGCATTTGCAACTGGTCACCATCTTCCCATTCCCAGTTTGTCCCACCTCCAGCATTTCTCTCCTTGACCCTAGCCCATTTTGCCCATGTAATATCTACTTTACAGGGAAGAAAGACTGTCAGTATTCTCTCTCCCATATGATTCCTCTATATAAAATTCTCTCAAGATTTCTTCTCACACTGGATTCTTATTTAGCTAAGATACATCCCAGAGCCCACCTCCCTGGTTCTGCTTCCTTCAGCCTTTAGAATACACAGCATTTCTGCAATATTCTCTTTAGGAAACAGGCTACCCTGTTTGGTTGTTACACATACTCTTCCATCAGTCTTGAATGCATTTATTTTTCTGCAGATAACTCTACCTGCCCTTGATTCCTTGAGTCCCCCTTTTGATCTTTTATAATAATATTTTTCTGCCTTACATTTTATCACAGCTGAACATATACTTACATGAAGTTGGGTTTTTAAAATTCATTTCATGAATTATTTCCCACTTGATCCTCATTCTACAAGGGGCCTTTTTACCTCTGTCGTCTTTACAGTACCTAGAAAATAGTGAGATCTCAAAAAATATTTTCAAACAAAATTCATTGTTTTTGAGTGTTTCATCTTAGGATCAAAAAGATATGAAGGAATTGGGACTCAAATATAAGTATTAATTAGCTTTAAGTCAAAACAAAGAAGTAAGATTATCTTATGGAAAACATTACCCATGTAAATAGCTAAGTGTATATTTTTTATTTACTTTCTGACCCTTTTGTAGTTGGGTCTTCTTTCCCTTCCTTCTGCTCCTCCTTTCCTTCCTCCAACTCCTCTCCTTCTTCCTCCTTCTCACCACTCCTCTTCCTCCAGTACTTCTTTCTTTTCCTTTCCCTGCTCCTTCTCTTTTCCCATTTAGTTCTTTTTTCAAGTTACACTCATTTATGGACATAAATAAGAAACTGTTCATACTCATGATGTTATGGCTGGTTACACAACTGTTCTGTGCAGACTCTGTGCAATTTTGTATTTAACATGCTATACATAAGAAAGTTGGCATTTGCTGCATGTTAATGCACAGCTCTATATACTGAAGTGATGCTCCTTGCTTGGAGGAAAACTTGGGTGTCATTGTTCAGAAACATGAAGGCTTTGTTTACTGAGATGTTTGTGAAAAATTGTTAAGGAAAGTTTCATAATCTAAATTTTTCTTTGTAAAATGACTACATTGAATCACTTCTCTCAAGAAGCCAAAAAACATTGCAAGAGCCAGAGGCAGTAGATGAATCCAAGGAAACTGTATCTTCTAGACACAAAAGTGCTGATACACAAATGACCTATCAGAGATTATAACCACACATATCAAACCTGGATAAGATTAATACAGGAAAAAATACCAATTATGAGGAAGCGGAAGTGGACACAAAGTCCTGCTGCTCACCGAGAAACAATTTGCAATTGATACCTGCCAGGAAAGAAAATCATTTCTCGTAGATGGATTGCCACTGGATTTAACAACAACATTCCAAAGCAGACTTCATACTCAGATGGAGCTGGTCAACATAAAAGGAACTCACCATTTTCATGCAGTTTTTGTTACTTTGTTTTAGTATTTTTTGTCTCATTGTTTATGTGGAATTTAAATTTTTATTTATTTTTTAAGAGAAAGGAGGAAAAGAACATTAAGTTGGGTTGGTATGAAGGTAGTGAGGATCTGAACAGAGGAAAGAATATCATCCAAATATATTGTATGAAAATATCTTTTAATTAGTAACAAAGACTTTTTGCAATTCCAAGACTACTGATCTGCCATATATTTTGGGTCCCAGAAAAATTCATTGAATTAAGTACATTGCAGTCTGTTATTTCTTGTCATTCACATTTTAATGATCAACCAGGCATGCTGCTTCCCATATTGTGTGTTATTATCAATCATTACTCTATCATATCCTCAATAAAATAGTCTAAGAACTGTTCCACAGATGGATCTAGAAGCTTGATTACTAATGTGTGACTAACTTCTTTTGCTTTGCTCCCACATGAATGATGTAAATGCCACAGACACCCAACCCAGTGTGGTGCCTTAATAAGCAGTTTTTCTTTGGTTTATCAGAGGCCCTGAGTTTGGGTACAGCTCCAACCATGGGAGTAACTCATCCTAGCATCTATTAAGCTATGAGATGTGTGTCCTTGTCTCACTTTGTCGCTTGAAGGCATCCATTTATGCTTATTTCCATCCTTCAATTGATGGATTGATACTGGACCTGATATACGTCATTTGTTTTTCCATCCATTCCCTCTGTAGCAGTCATGGATTCACTTCTGGTGCCAGATTGAGTCCAGGGTGATTTTAAACTCTAATAAAGCAAGGAAAATCTCTCCTCCCAGTTGGATTTTTCCTACATATTTGTTAATATGCAGCAATCTGGGGAGAGATGAAGTCTGTGGCTCATTTTCAAGGGAGAAATCCAATTTGGATTTATGGATGTTGCTGTCACTGGAGCGACATTGCTTTATTCTTTCACCAAGGATGCAGCGTCAGGGTTTACTGCCAGTGCAGCTAATGTAGATCTCTCTGGCTGTTTGGGTTGAGAGCATTTCTGTTTTTATGTATTGGAGTAATTACCCCTCCTGACCATATCTCAGGAAGTGTCTGGATTGGAGGATTAGGATAAACATCTTCAGTCAGGCTTTCTGAGTGTGATCAATGTGGGGTGTTAGCATCTCATTTGATGTGTTTTTATCAAGGCTATGGGGTTTCCTAACTCTCTCTTTGAAGGAACTCTCTTTCATTTCTTGAATCACCAGGGCTGAGCTTGAAAGACTGGGACAAACTTAAAGATACTTTTGCAAACAGTTTCTGTGTTTGAGGTTTAGATTAATCTCTATTCAGCATGAATCCAATTCTAAGTATGTACAGGTACCTCCCCCCACATTTCCCATAGAAGTACTGGTCTTATTGACTCTAATGTTCACTGCTTGTTAAATATAACTTTTGCACTGTATAAAATAGACCATTTTTAGGAGCAGGTTTAAGTTCATGATACAATAAAGATATTTTCTCTCATTTGTGACTGTAACATTTGAATCTTCAGATTATATGTATTTTATTGTCAATACCCATACATGTCAGCAACTGCTTTCAGCCAAACTCCAAAATCTTCCAAGATCTTAGAACACTATGATATTTTATTCTGAGGAAATAGAGAAAACGCCCTAAGTTTTGGCCTAACATTTTTTTTTCCTCATTGTCCTTCATGAAGACAATGATGGGACTACACATTTGCTGCAAAGTCCACAACTGTTTCTCTCTGAAACACTGTGTCCATATTGAAGTCACAAAGTAGAGTAGGATATGATCAGACAACAGAAGGCTCTGCACTCCATTTGCTTCTTTCTACTCTGCATTGCCCAGAGCTGTATCAGAATTGCAAGTACATGGATAAGTCTGACCCATCTACTCAAAGGGTGAGATGTGGGCTTACTCAGCTTCATGCCTCTGGTACCTCATACAGCACCTAACCTATCAAAACTGTAGTCTTGAAAATGACTGGAGTTACTTTTATTTCCACCTATAATCCTTCTATATATCTTAACTTCTATTGATTACAAATTATTAAGCTTTGGATTCCAAACAAACCAGAGAGTATTTTGTCCATGCCTCAGTGAAAGTGATTATATCATGGTAGCATTTTAAGCACTGGAAAGAACAACATCTCAAAAAGCCTTTATTTTCAGACATTAAACTCTAAACAAAATAGCAATTCTCCACCTGCAGTCCAAAGCATATACTTTAATGTAAGGAAAAATTGCAGGAATGCTTAAAGAGGAGATTATGAGGGCAGTGAGGCCATGTGACTACAGTTCTACTTTGCTTCAGCCTCTTTCTTTGATGTTTTAACAGTTGAATGCTAGGTAAAAACAGTTCTTATACCTCCAGGAAACAAACAAAATGCAAGTAAATTTCATCATTAGCTCAAGATTTTAAATAGCATCTATAGATAGTTTTCCAATACAAAGAACATTTCCTACACAGGACCAACATAAAAACAGGAGGTGGTTACAATGTATAAATCTACCCCCCTTGTGTTAAAGCACCTTAATGATAAGTAAAGAATAGATTGCCATGAATGCTTCTTATAGAAAGCACTTAACAGTTACCCAAGACAAACTATGGTAGAGGTTGATATACCTTGGGTGATGAGTCATTCTTTGTGGTTGAAGCAACCACAAGTGAATGCCTTTTAATTCAGCCTTCATGTAAGATGAAACATTGTAAGACTTTGAGTGTCTACTGCATTGACAAAATCCATTTGGCTTCTTAGCTAAATGATTGAATCATAGGACAACAGTCAGTATGATTTAAAAATGATTTAGATCGGTTGCCATCAGGTACCAAATTTTCTATTGAAATCATCCTTGATCTATATTTTTTCTCTCCATGTATTATGTCATAAGATACACTCATACCCATATTGTAATGCATGCATCTTAGACCAAACCAAGCCCACAATGACATCATCTTAAGCTCTGAGTAATGTAGTAAGAATAGAAATAGAATTGACTATGATATGATTCCATGTAAGCACATTAGTGATGCTCACTTAATCTTGGGGCATCAATCTATACTATACTCTGGACTAAAACTATATTAGCTTTGTGACTTACATTTTGAAGAAACTTTGATCTTTGGAGAAAGCTACAATTTGAGCTATTGAACACTATATTGATTATATCTTTGTTGCTTTTCTAAAACTATTTGAAGGTAACTAGAAATATTTAAACACTACATGAGATTCTATTACTGTACTGTGATAGTCATTACACATTGATTATAGTGTTTCTGTTAACATCAAACTAGACTTCAGAATCCTTAGTAAGGTACATTAAGAAGAAAACAGAAAATCAACTTGAATGATTGTGTGAAATTAAGTCAACTTTCCATCCACAGTTGCAGACCACCAAAAAAGTAATAGTCTGATTGCCATGAATCAGCCAAAGAACATCTGATGTCCTGACATTATATAATAGCATGATGTTACCATGGGTTTTCCCGTTGACACAATCAAGAATCACTTATGAAAAAAACTTCTGGGAATGCCTATGAAGGATTGTATGGATTAGGTTAGTTTCTATGTTTGCCTTTGATGAATTTTCTTAATTATGTTAGTTAATTAAGCTAGGAAGACCCACCCTATCCAGATTGCATAAAAAGAAGTAAACAACTTCATTATAAGCATTCTTTCTTCTCTGTGAAAGTGGACACAATGATGTCAAATGCTTCATGCCCCTTAACTCCTTTGCCAGGGTAGTTTTGAACTAATAGTCAAAATAAACCTTTCCTTCCCTAGGTTGCTTGAATTAGAGCACACTGTTACAGCAGCATGGAAAATGGCTAACATAAATACTAATTATCAAGGAAAGGTTTCATTTAAAACTGTTTCAGTTTCCAGTGTTCTCACGGATTGACTTCACATGATACTTTCTGTTCGTGCATTCCATAAAAATCCCAGCAGTATGGGACCCATTATAGTATATTTAATGAAAAGGAAGTAATTGACCAGTAAATTGATGTGCTGTTGGTTTACCTAAAACATAAATTTGTGCAAAGAAAATAATTTTTATATCAAAAGCTAAAACATTCATGCTATAATCTTCAATATACTTATAAATAAGGAGGTTAGAATACAAGTGCTCAACTTCTGTGGATGGTAGTTTCCCTGTCAGAAAGTAGGATTAAGAACCAACTATTTTACTCATTAGAAAAAAATCATTAGTTTACAACACATGCATGAATAGATGTGTTCACAAGCAGGTTCATGATCGGACATTTTGAAAGTACTAATGTGTGATAAATAAATTGCAAAGGAAAGGAAAATCTCCTTCTCTGTCCTCGTTCAAAAATTGTTTTTCACATTTTTATAGAATATATACTAAGCTTATTTTTTCTTCTCTTCCAATTACTCCCAGGTGCTCTTCTGCCTCCCTACCCACTCAACTTCATGTTCTTTACTTTTCTTAAAGAAAATACAAATCTAAGAAATCATAAAACAACAATCAGCACATGAGCAAAAAACCCAAAAAAGACCACGGAGTCCATATTGTTTTGTTTAGCTACAGTTGAGCCTGAGGCCTAACTGGGAGTATGTTTGATACATCTCATATAACTACATTGAAGAAAATTATTTTCCTTCTCCTAGTTGCTGCTATCAATTACAAGCAACTTCTTGGTAATTGTGGTACTTGGTACCTAAGCAGGGATTTTGCTTGTCTTGAATTTGTTAAGGTCTTATGAATGCTTCCATAGTCTCTGTGAGTCCATTTCTTAATCACCCTATCTTCTACATTTGTTTCGTAATCTTGTCAGAATAGACTAGAGTCTACTTTTCATGTAGAGACACAGCTCTTAGAAATGCTCAATGTCCCCATCTACCAACATGCACAATCATTAGTAAGAAAACTAATAAAATTCCCTGGGGTTACTGATGTCTTAAAAGTTGCCTAACTAAATGTACTTAACTGATCGATGGATATTGAAAAATGTGGTACAACAAAATATTATTCAGCTATAAAGACAAATAAAATCATGGCATTTGCAAGTAAATTAATAGAAATACAAAATATTATATTGAGTTAAAAAACCCAGATCCAGAAAGACAAATGATGTACATTCTTTCTTATTTATGTATTTTAGCTTAGAATCTTTAGATGTGAGTATATAACCTGGAGTATCTGAGGTTAACAAAGAATTAAAAAGGGCCCATGACAGGGTTAGGGAGTACAAACAGGACCATTAGAATGGAGAAAAGCTGAACACAATTGCTATTAAGGGGGAAATGTGAAAAATAGTAGGGGAGACTTACCTGTGGAAGACAACAAAGAGGAACAGGGAATGATGAGGGGAAAGTAACTCTAAAGATGTTGGAAGAAACCATAAGAAATTAGCTACTTTAGGTTTACTTTACACACACACACACACACACACACACACCCTGAAGTTATACTATTTGGGGTATCAATACCCACCAAACATAGTCTCTCTCTAACCAAAAAAAAATAAACAGGCTAAAGGATCAGATGACGGGAGGAGAGAGGGAGAGAGAGACAGACAGACAGAGAGAGAGAGAGAGAGAGAGAGAGAGAGAGAGAGAGAATGAGAGTACTGAGAGACAACTGCAATTTGGGGGCATCTGGGATGAGCCAGAAATCTAGAGTAGTGGAAACTCCTAGAATGTATAATGGTGACCCTACTGATTCAGAATATGGAGCTTAAAGCAGCCATTTCCAGTAGCCAGACAAGACTTCCAGGGGGAGAGACTGGGGCACCAACCTAGCTACAAATCCTTCAGCCTACAATTTGTCCTGCCTATAAGAAGTGCTGGGGTAAAGATGGCTAGAAATTGTGAGAATGACAAACTAATAACTGGTACAGCTCACGAGCCACACCCTGAGAATGAACTCACCCCTGAGGGCCAGGACCCAGAGGTGAGGTATCTCAGATACCTAGGATAGAACCAAACATGAATAGGAGAAAAATAGTCAATGAAATAGCTCCTAATAAACTGATACCTAGCTAAACTGCCATCAGAGAGGTTTCACCCAGTAACTGATAGAAACAGATGCAGAGATCCATAGACAAACATTTGGTAGAAACTTCAGGAATCATGAGGAAGAGAGGGATGAAGAGTTACAGAAGCCAGTGATGTCAAAGACACTACAAGAAAACCCATAGAACCAATAAATTTGGTCTCATAGAGACTCAAAGAGACTGAATCCACAGTAACTGACCTAGGCCAGATATATATATATATGTGTGTGTGTGTGTGTGTGTGTGTGTGTGTGTTATAGTTGTGTAGCTTGGTCTTCTGTGAGACTCCTAACAGTGCGAGCAGGGCTGTCACTTACTGTGTTGATTGCTTTTAGGACCCATTCTTCCTACCATCCAGCCTCATCATCTTGGCTCATCCAGCCTTAATAGTGGAGGAGGAGCCTAGTATCACTGAAACTTAGTTTACCTTGGCTGGCTGACATCACTGGGAAGCAGGCCTACCTTTATCTTAAGTAAAACATTGGAGGAGGAATGGATAGGTGGAGGAGGATCTGAGATGAGGGGAGGGAGAAGAAACTTTGATTAGGATGTAAAAACAAACAAAATGTGACAAACATGGGAAATACCCTATTCTGTGAGAGGAGTCTAAGAGGCACCCTACTTACGAACAATATGGGCTGTGGTCATTGGCCCTGGTGCCTTCCAGAGAAAAAATTAATGAAGATACCATATACTTTGGATATAGGACTTGGAAGAATCTATATGTATCCTACCTGGATGCCTCCTCCCCAAGGACTAGTTCCCATAGCATCAGAGGGTGGCATGGAAACTGCAAAGAGAGAAAAGCAATTAATAATCACAATAAAGAATAGCAAAGCAAGATATTTGCAGAAGTACAATAGTGATGCTTTTATCCTGGGTGTAACTAACAGTCACCTAATTGGACTTAAGACTCACCCAATATGAGGGAAATCATGGTTGGTATTATGCAGTTAGCCAAATACCCATGACTGGTGAGACCCTGGAACCAGAGGAGTACCTACTCTGCTGCTTTCCTAAACCAGTATAATTCTTTTTTGTTGTTGTTGTTTTGTTTTTTCCTTCTTTCTTTCCTCCTCCTCCTCCTCTTCCTCCTCCTCCTACTTTTTCTTCATTTTCTTTTTTTATTTTAATTTTAAATAGCTTGTTTTACATGTCAATCCCAGTTCCCTCTCCCTCCCCTCCTCCCGCACCCCCCCACCATCCCCCCCATCCTCCCACCCTATTGCCAATTCCTTCCACATAGGGGATATCTAGAATCTGTCATTTCACTCAGGGTAGGGTCCAGGCACTCCCCTAAGAGTCCAGGCTGAGAGAGCATCCCTCTGTGTTATGGACACACGATGTCTGTTAGTATTCGAGGGATAAACACTGATCCACTGCTCAGGACCCCATAGGTTGCCCAGGCCTCCTCACTGACTCTCACATTCAGGGGGTCTGGATCAGTCCCATGCTGGCCTCCCAGCTGTCGATCTGAGGTCCAAGAGCTCTCCCCCTGTTCAGATCAGCTGTCTCTGCTGGTTTTGCCAGCCCATTCTTTGCCAATTTGCTCATTGCTCCTCTTTCCCTGTCGCTGGGTTCCTTGGGTTCAGTTCAGTGTTTAACTGTGGGTGTATAATTCTTAATTGTATTTAAATATTTCTTCTTTAATTAATATTTTTGAGATAGAAACATGCTTCCCAGGCTAAATAGCAAGCAATTCTAGCTCACCTGTTCACATCTCCCAAGTAGCCCTCGTGATCCTTCTTGCCCTTCCTTATAAATCCTTCTCCACCTGGATCCTCCCTATAATTTGCTGTCAGATTAGTTGCTCTTATCCCTCACCAATGAAATTTCATTCCACAGCAGATGGAGGCCATTACAAAAAACTACTACTTGTTAAAATTCACAGATCAACTAACTGAACATGGAGTACCCATCCCCACTTAACACATTGACAACACAAAACCTACATGTTAGGTACAGGGAACACGGCAGAAAATGGGATGGAAGGATTGCACGAACCAGATGATTAGGGCATCTATTGTGAAACAGTCTCTTCTAAAAATATAAAAAGCAAAAAAGAGAGAAAAGTATGATGCAAATGGATTGAGTATAGAGGAAGGGTGGTTTTGGAGGGAATTGGGGGGAAAGACTGGGGTAGAAATATAATCAAGATACCTTATACTAAATTCTCAAAGAATTAATAACATATTATATAGAAATTAACGCAGTATTATTCATTACCAAAAATTGCTGTTGCAGACCTGTTGGCCCCAATAGCTAAACTGTGGGAACACCAGACCTTGAGCACAGACCCACTTCCCCTTCTGCCTGGGAGTAGGCAGCTGTAAGACAATGTTTACTAAAAACATGTTTACTAAAAACAATACAATGCCCGGGGGCAATAAGTTCCTGGAAAAGGCCTGCCCACAGAAACCACCCTGACCTCGACCTTGTCCAAAGACTAACCACCTCTTCTGCCACGCCCAGATCAGTTTCTGGGGTCAGAGCAGAACCAGCCAGGGGAGAGGAGAGAGCAGAAGCTTCTCTGGTGGGAGCCTTTCTTAGGAAGTTTTCTTGAACCTTTTTGGGGCCTGCTTAAAGTTTTCTTTACATCGTTGAACAAGTCTCTGTGTTGTCAATCCCCGACACCCTCCGCACGTTCTCGGACACAGGCCGCGCAGCAGACGCGACACTAAACCATAACTTTTTCATACATATCATCTTTTCACTTGCTATTCCTAGTCCCTGAATTACCTTTATGAGAAACTCATCACTTCTGCCTTTGAAATTCTCTACTGAAGTGTTTTGTGGGAACTCTGTGGAAGAAGTTATCATCTTCCTCTACATCAGTCTGCATCTCCCAATTGCTGAAAAGAAGACATGACTGAGGTACACCTGGTTTGTCCCAAAGGGACATACTAGCTTGTTCTTCCAAGATTCTGGAGATCATCTATTCTCCTATTGAAAGCAAGTCTCAGGATTCATTTCAGTGGCATCTTTAACATTTCTCTGCTTCTATAAAAGTAATGGGTATGCATTTTGAGTCAAGAATCTCTCTAGAGAATCTCCCTAAAGTTTTCAGTCTTGTTTTTTTTTTTTTTAAGAAGTAAAGGATATCAAAAAGGAGGATAAACAAGTAAGCTGTAGGTTCTGGGATGTTACTTACTTTTAAAGGATATTAGGTTATTGTATTTTAAATCTAAAATAAAAAATGCCCCTTCAGGTTACTCCTTTTATTATCAGCATATATTTATTATTAAGGAAACTGTGACCACAGTGCTGAGCATCTTTTTCCTGGTCATTAGGTCTTTATAAGAAAGCTGACATCAATAAGTATTTGATTGGCCTTTGACAATTCCCAAAGGAAGTACTTTCAAAGTCTGGTATTTTGCATAACTTTCCTCATCTTCAAATCTTCTTCAGACCACATCCTCATATAGGTAGCAATCTGTACTTCTGTGGGTAAAAGTTTTCTTGTTTTACAGTGCATAGGACCACAAGTTCAAAGCATTAATTAGCACCTGGTGTACAGTGGTGAAAGTACTTGTCAAAATGACAGAAATGGCCTCTTGGTCTCTCTGATGATGAGGCAGATCTTCATCACGGCTTAGCTCTAGAGCAACTTTTCCAACGCTGATTCTGTCATTTACTTGGTAGTTGTGTAGGCTGCAGCAAACAATCCCATCATCAAGTTTTCCAGATGTTTGCACAGTGGGTTCAGTGTTTTTAAACTATCTAAGTGATGGTCCCAAATGACAAATGTTCATTTTCAAAATTAGAGCTGATTATGAATTACCTGCCAAATACATTGTGTCAGGGGAGACTGAAGGAATTAGAAGTTTTGTCCAGTGAGAATGAATGAATAAGAAAAAAATATAAATGAGTCAAGTTATTGCATATCCAGGAGGAATACAGAATGAATTTTAAATAACAGTAATTTACAAAAAGCTGCTCTATTAATATGACATGCTTTCAAAACACTGATCCCTCCCTTTTTAGATGACTCAGGATTCTACTTCTTAAATGAAAAGAATAACAACTAAGAAAAACAAGCATAATCTCCCCTTTTTTTTCTGTTAATCATTATCCGTGGGGGCTGAGGTTTAATATATTGGAGGAACAAGGCACGATAGAGACATCAAAAGGGTGCTAGATTCTTCTTCATTGTCTTTTAGCTATGTGGTCTATTGTTGGCCGCCACTAATCACTTTTTCACCTATCACGTAGATGTAATAAATGTGAAATTGTTTCCTCACCTGTAATGTGGTAATAATAAAATTGGGTGGAAAGTTAACTATGTGAAAATAAGCGTAAAAAAGTGCTTTGTAAACCCCAAAGCACCATCAGTATATATTGATAGCACAATAATATTGCCTTGCACTAATGTTACCACATAGTAACTATTGTCTTACAACATATTTGCTATTATATGCTCACAATATATTAACAACCACATTTTAACTACTTGCTATTTATTAGATGTTAGGTCCCACTGTATTGCCTTCTGCAATCATAAATTTTAAGGGTGGGTAATAATGTCTCCACTTTACAGATAAATCTTTGGGTGAGATGGAGGAGGTAAATAGCTATCCTAAGTCATTACTAGCTTTGTTTGGATGGTATTCAAACCAAAGTGAATGATTCTGGAAACATGCCCCAAATCTATGATCAACATAGCTTTCAGTATAATGTTCATGTCACTGTGGTGAAATACATTTGGACCACTAATATAAAACTGTTGTCTGACGCAGATGAATGGAGGCATACAAAGAAAGCAGCTTAATGGTGCCTTAGTAAAGGGAATCTTTTTGAACAGAAAGAACTTCATAGACTAATGATAATTTGTGTTCCCAGCATGAAGGCAATGGGTAGCCACAGCTGAGAGTTCCACCTCTCAGAATCTCTCAGGGGATTGACATTTGCCTTCAAGATAGACATATGACTTCTCCTCTCACATCACCATAGCACTAGGTATTGTGTTAATCATAATCCAACCACATGACAACTTGACTGGATATATATATATGTATACAACTTTCAACTAGCAATAATTTTAGAATTACAGTATCCCAGAACCAAGAATAAACAATACATAGTAATATTGGAAAAATGAATATTGTATATTTTCTCTCTAGGTAAAGTTTGGACACTAGAGAGAAAAACCTGAAATTAGGCTGACCACAGAGTCAAGATTTGCTTCCCAGGGCAAAACAGAACCATCTAGATTTTCCATCTTTAAAATTATAATCAGCAGCAGGAAGTAAAGCAATATCCATGGCCTCTTATAGAAATATAAAGACTTTTTTTATAGAATTCACAGCAGCAAATGTTATCTTGATGCTTGAGAGAGCCATTTTCATTATCAGTTGCTTTTCTCCCAATTGATTATGACTTTTCCTTTAAAAAAATGCATTTAGGCAAAATTTCTTTATGGTTGATTTAGCCCAATGGGAATTTTTTTCTAAGAATGAGAAGAGGAGACTACTCTGAACTGACTGCTACTGTATTTCTTATGTACCCATGGCCAAATAGATCACATTTTGTTGAAATTGTGTTTTCTTTTCACTCCTGTTACTCAGAAAAATATAACAATAAAAATCAAGTTGTATGACATCCCTGTCATTATTAAGCAAGTAAATGAATGATCAGAAGCCTAGGCTTGAATGTGTGTGTGTGTGTGTGTGTGTGAGAGAGAGAGAGAGAGAGAGAGAGAGAGAGAGAGAGAGACAGACAGACAGACAGACAGATAGACAGGCAGACAGACAGACAGACAGACAGACAGAGACAGAGACAGAGAGAGAAGACAACGAGAGAGTTGTCAGGTTTTGAGTTGTAGAACAGAAGATGCTCGGAAAATCATATCATCTGCACAATTGCATTGGGCTCAAGTCTCCATATAACATTGGGGATGAAGTGATTCAACTAAGAATCATTCTAAATGATCAGAGAAAGCCACTGGAGTTAAGGCTGATATCAGTGGTGCTTCTGCAGGTGAAATGGAAATGGATTTACATGTCAATTCTAACTAAAGGTTTGTCTTACAATGGGAAGAGGCTAAAATATTGGAATTACTTTAAGGGGATCAAAGTTCTTTAAGATTCTTCATTAAAACATTACATAGGGGAGAAAGCTGAGGCTGTACCTATAGACTAAACACACATCTGCACCCTGAAAGAAAAGACTAAGAATCATTTGAAAAAACAGGGAATTTGATAGTGTAAGACAAAACAGGCCTACTTCACAGAAATGGAAAGACAAATAAGTTTAGAACAACATTTTGATTTTGCAGGTGTAAGAGACCTCTGAATTTAAATTTCAATATATAAATCCCAATTTTGCCATGTAAAATTAATAATGGATTTTTCAAAAGCCAAACCCTCTTCAACCTCAGCTGTAATTCTCTTAAGAAAGCATTAAATGAAAGCATTTCACTTTAGTTGAAAATCAATGGCACTTCAGTGAAGCATGAGTCTCCCAAGCATTATGGAGTCAAGAATTATATAGTTCCACTAGCAAGACACGGGGCTTGGGTTTAGTGGTAATAACTGTACAACATAGAAATCTTAGAAAAAATCATGCTCAATAAAGAATTTATAATCCAGAGTGAATCTTTTCAACTTCTCTTTGAAATGTCAGTACAAGTGTATCATACTATAGTAATGATGGAGTAATAATAGTAATGAAGACAGCGGTAAATAAAAATGTTTATTGCTTACTGCAGAAAATATGTAGTCTGAATACTTTGTATGCATCAGCTATTGGATTTTCTTAAGAATGATGTCACTTGCTGTTATATCTATGTTTGTAGAGTGAATCAGAAAGTTAATGCATGTAGAGAGAAATATTTTAGAGACATTAAGATATTTCTTTGCATGTTAACTTGCAGCCCCTTTGACAATGATTCAAACTTTATTTAATAATAAATTCTATGAACTTGGGTCATTCCTTTGGTTTACACATACTGATAAACCCTGATTCTTCTACCATTGTGGTTCTGAAGGTGAACAAAAATTAGTCCCCATTCTCTATGAATTTATGATCTTAATATGGAAGTGGAATATGCTGAGATTTCACATCCGATGCTCGGCAGTTTTTGGCCAACTCAGTAATGCAGGAGAGTCTAATGCTGTGCGTAATCACGGGAGAGAAAATAATTATTTGAGGTGAAGACAGATGAGAGAAGGATCAGGGATGTCTTCCCTGAGGAAAAAGAAACTCAATTGGATCTCAAATATGTGTGGACTCTTACAAGAAGGAGATGTGAGGAACATAAGAAATTCTAATGTGGATGCATTTGAATGTAGCATAAACATAAAATTCTGAAGTTCTAGAATTTTCTAAATATGAATTTACCTTCAGTTGGGTAAGGAATTTCTCACTGCCACTCGAAGGAGTTTAAACTCTAATGGATGCTCAGTGGCAATTTATATTAGGTAACCAGGATTATTGAATATGGTTGCCTCTGTTTTCATAGAATTTGTAATCAAGAGAATTCATTCATCATCAAAGAAGCTTTGTTTTTGTTTGCTGTTTGCTTGTTTGTGCATTTGTTTGTTTACAGCAGACAGAAAACCATCACAGAGAACCTCTTCTACCCATTGAGAGCAATTAATAAATCTGCAACACACCCCCTACACATAGCACTCAGGGGAAATCACAGAAGAGAGGATGAAGATATTGTAAGGGCTAGCGGACTAGGATATCTGCTACAAGGTAGGGTTTTCTATATATTATAGGGAATTGAACCCATGAAATCTTAAGAATATGTCAACCTAACCAAAAATTGCACAATGAGAGCAGCAGTGGACATCCCAATTTGGATGGGGAAAATCTCACAAAACCCACACCTTTGTGAAGAACTACAGGCAATTACTGGCTGTCAAGAGAGGGAGAATAAGTCTTCTCCAGAGATTTGCTCCTTGATAGATTATCAAATCCCAAATTTTTAGCTTTAAATATATATACATATGAGTCACATGAAATAGACTCACCAGGCTCTATTTGCATATATATAAATACATGCATAAATATTTTAATGACAATGTTACTCTTTTGTAAAATACCTACATAAATAAAATAATATTTACATATAAAATATAGGTATCATTTATATGTAAATCACAGAAAATTTATAATAATTATATGGAACATATAAAATAAATAGTGTATGTGTGGTGATAATAATAATTAAAGATGAGGTCATGAATTTGAGAAGAAATATGGGGAAACATGGAATTCACATGCAGAATTAGGTAGCTACAATGCTCTTGCATGACATTCTCAAAAACATAATATAGAAAAAGAAACTACTAACTCATCAAGGGGCAGAGAAATGTCTTGGTCTGTGGCATGCTTAACTATAAATGATATATCTATAACACACCTCTTTCTTCAAGACTCACGGAGTATAACAGAAGAGGGCAGATTAATGAAGACTTCAGTGGGAAAACATTTTGATGACATTGAATTCACTGTCACCTGCTTTTCATCCACACAGGCCCTTAAACTTAGTTGTGTACACTGGCTAACTATTTTTTTCATTCTGTGCCTTGTCTTAACAACCAATAAAACAAATAAAGCATTGTATATATGAATGTTCAGAAGTAAAAAAGTTACAATTAAGTGACTTTCTACATGGAACTGGCAACAAAGTGGTTTGGAATTTTTTTTAAAAATCTTCCAAATTTTTTGATTTCGATAAGCCTGAAGTAAACCCATTGATTACTTTTTGCTTTCAGCATTTATTCATTGAATAAATTATTCAATGTTTGTCAGCACCATGGACCTGCCATATTAGACTTCAGTGTCTAATCCATTAATAGTAATAATTCATTGCTTCTAATAAATATTTGCTTTCACATTTCCCCATACCTCCTTATACCACATTGGTACCTTTGTTCTATGCCTATGAGTTATGTTATAACAGCATCCTCAATTACTCTGTGGTGTGTTGAAGGGAAAAGCTATGCTCTGCTTAATCAATGACTCTGATGTAATTCGAGTTTTGTTGATGCTTTTGAATGTATGAATGATGACAGCTACAGCTTTCTGTTCTCAAGAATCCTATGGTTCGAAGATGTACCTCAAACATGCATAATTCAGCAGATTATTTTTCCGTGTTGAAATCTTGAGATTTCTCTTTTCGTTTTATGTTTATTATTGTAGTACCACAATTTTATTATGACCTGCAAGGATCCCACAAATGAACTCCATATAATATCTTGAGTATGAAATGCTTTCTTTAATTCTATATTAACAGAAGTTTGACTTTTAAGTCTCCAAACATACTGATTGATGAATTTCTCTTGAAGATCAAATAAAAAGAGAGAACTGAGGTATTAATATGCTATTATTTGCCCTTAGGTTACACTGAATCAAGGTGGAAAATAACCAAAGAGGACTTCTGAAGTATGCCTGCAATCAACACTAATCCAGGAGCAGATCAAAAGTATGAATTTATCTTTGCAAATAAAGTTAAGCATGAATTTACCTTTGCAAATGAATAATTATGCTTTCCATTTATACTTTGAGTGATGTCATTTGATGGTCCTTTTCCTAGTGGACTAGAAATTGTCTTATTCTTCCTCCTTTTCCTCAATAGCAGGAAAATATGTATTGTTGCAATTATCTGAACTATGAACTGGTCAACCAAGCAAACACAATTCAAACATTTCAAAGGGCTGTACATCTTGACTTTTGTTGCTCAATGTCTTTTTTTTTTTAAAGTGCGAAAAACTTTTAAATTCTTTTTCTTTGCATTATTGCAGAAGCCTGTCTTCAAATTCCATTGAGTTAAAACAGTTCAACTATACTGAAGGCATGTTCTTCCCTGTCAAATCAAGATGTCATTCTATAGCACTCTAGAAGTCAGTAATCGGGATCACCAGATGAAAGATGAGAGATCCATTGTTATAGCAGTTTAAGCAATATCTAAATAATGAATGCTTAGTTTGATAATTAATATCCATTGATTTAAATCAAATCACATCCTTTTGTATCAAATTTAGTCTTCTTAACTGCTAAATAATGGGTTTAAAATTGACATATAGTTTCTCAGTGTTGACAATTGGAGGATTTTATTTGAAAAGCTAGTTTATATAGATATGTAGATGATATTGTTGATATATTTTTATGTATTTATTTTTCAGTTTAAATTTAGATAAGAAACAAGGTTGCTTCACAAGTCAGTTCCAGGTCCCTCTCCCTTTCCCTCCCCTCCTCCCGTGCCCTCCCCCCACTCCCCCCATTTTCCCCTCATTTCCCCATGTTTACACAATCCCCAAGTTAAATGCAGGTGGGTATGAGAAGAGCATTAACAATAAAAAATACTTTCTCTGTGTAGCCAAATAGAGACTTAAAATGGTAAAACAGCAAAAAGATCTCACGAAAGTACAAATATACAGTACAAACTGATTTATTAAAATACTTGCATAAAACACAACACAATAGAGATTATATTTAGAGTTTTTAAAGTTTTTTACTGCATCAGTATTTGCCTACTTTTGCTGATTTGAGATGTGTTAGAGGATGAATCATGCTTTGTCTTCTACCCAATAGGAAAGCAGCATCAGTACATGGAACTACTTAAGACTGTTTATGGCTTTTGGTGCAAAGTACCATCTGTGCCTCTTTCATTAGTAATTCAGAATTTCACTCTCAAGATTTCTCTGGTCTCCCATTCTGCCAAACATTCATTTACTTTCCTAACCCTAAACCTCCACTATCAACTTTAGATTACCTTGCAATGTGGATAGGTGCCTTTTTCTTTTCTTTCTTTTTTTTTCTGGGTCTTTTTATTTTCCTCCTACCACTCTGTAGGAAATTATTTCCATGTCAAATTAATTTTTGGTACTGTTTCTTGCTTTCTCAAATTCCAGAGCCAATTTTATACTTAATATTCAAGAAACATCTTCTAGTACCTCTATTTCATGAAAAGCCCACAAAACACACCAAAGCTCAAAAATCACTTACTTCAGACTCTGTTGCTTTTCTGCATTTGGATTCTTAGTGTCTGCTAGCTGAAGCAAGACTCTGCGAGTCTTATTTATCACCCAGTGCCTTGAGCATAGTGCTAAAATAGATGTAAAATGTACCCAAACACCAGAAC
The DNA here is from genome assembly GCF_017639785.1 of Mesocricetus auratus. Classification (NCBI taxonomy): domain Eukaryota; kingdom Metazoa; phylum Chordata; class Mammalia; order Rodentia; family Cricetidae; genus Mesocricetus; species Mesocricetus auratus. Next base: position 30,654,731 of record NW_024429190.1, on the reverse strand, counting down.
TTTAGGGATACTTAGATGTAAGAAATAATGGCCTATATACATCCTGTTTAAAATAAGCTTTTTAATGAAATTAAGAATATAGAAAAATTAAGAAGATATACTGGGTGTATATCACCCAGTAGGATGTACTAGTTTAAACCTTGGTGGACGTAGGACTAAGCGAGTAGAAGTTGCATAAGAACCATCTCTAAGCAACTAGACAAAGTACAGCAGATAAGAGAATTCTAAGCCTCTACAGGTGGTTCACTATTTATATAAGCAGGGAAAACACACTTTTGTCTAAGTCCGCATCCTTGGCTATGAAACAGGAGCAACAGTAGCAGTCATAAGTAACTACAGAACAAAGTCAATACGAAGTACATAAATAATGTTCTCTAAGTTCTACTTAGCTTGGAGACACATGGAAGATGTTCAATAGTGCTGGGATAGTTGTTAATTGCATATCAGTAATTAACACTGGTTTATCTAAATGGACTTGCAGAAATTCCCACAACTACTCTGTTGGCTATAAATCACATAGGAGAAGAATGTCTTGGGTTATGTATTTGAATTTCTCTGAGATTTATGAAAGAATAGTTGTTCCTCATAGGCACAAAAATACCACATTTCTTAAAGTCAGGTTCACTGTTCTTCCCCCAACTCTACTGGAAAAATCGAGAAGGAAAGCAAGGAAAGAGATACCTTAATTGAGGGAGCCAAAGCCTGGCACTAGGGAAATTTCCAGGACTTCACAAGGATGAGCCCAACTAAGCATCCAGGCAATAGTGGAGAGGCTACCTTAAATGCCCTTCCTCTATAATAAGATTGATGACTACCTTAAATGTCATCATAGACCCTTCATCCAGTAGCTGATGCAAGCAAAACCAGACATTCACAGCTAAGCACTGAGCTGAACTCCTGGAACCCAGTTGTTGAGAAGGAGGAGTGATGAGCAAAGGGGTCAAGATCATGCTGGGGAAACCCACAGAAACAGCTGACCTGAGCAAATGGGAGCCAATGGAGCACAGATTGACAACTGGGGAACCAGCAAAAGACTGAACCAGGTCTCCTGAACATGGGTGTCAGTTGGGGAGGGTCTTGGGCAGTCTATGGGACCTCTGGCAGTGGAACTAGTATTTATTCCTAGTGCACAAATGGGCTTTGGGAGTGGAGCCCATTCCCTATAGAGGGATACTTTCTCAGCTCAGATACTGGGGTGTAGGGTTGAGTGTAGGCAGGGTGGTTGCTGCTAGGTTTTACCCCAAATGATATGACAGACTTTGATGATTACCTCCCATAGGAGGCCTCACCCTCCTTGAGGGGTGTATGAGGGGGTGGGATGAGGCGTGGTGGGAGGAATGGGAGCACAGGAGGAAGAGGGAACTGGGATTGATATGTAAAATAAGATTGTTTAATTTCAATACAAATTAAAAAAAGAAAAACAAGTCAGGTTTCCACACAGCATTCACACAGGCTGACATGCAAGACAAGGAGCAGAGACTTCTACTTCTAGATTTGAAAGCAGCAGGAAGAGAGAGAGACATTAGACCTGGCTTGAACCCTTGAAGCATCCAAAAAGGTCACACCTACACCAACAAGGACACACCTCCTAATAGTGCTACTCCCTGATGACTAAGCATTTAAATCTATGAACCTATGGCGGCCATACTTTTTCAAACCACAATAGGCTAGTTATTTATCACTGCAAACACTCAGTATGATCTTCCTTTCCTTTTCTCAGTATTAGTCCAGTGTATCTCACTGGTCACTTCTCTAAGCCCTTTTATCCTGCTTTCCATCTATTGGACTCTAAGGACTGCAACACAATGTTCATGTTTTCTATTCTCCTCATTTATCTTGCTGCAGTCCTGTCAGGATTCCACAAATGGACAAGTATACACAGAGAAATCAAAGTCCAGAAGAAAGGAAATATAGAAAAAAGATGTGAAAGACAAGGTTGCAGTTTGATCATGTGGGTTCGTTTAATGTGACACAGAGAGACCAAGTGAATTTTGCTGGTTCATTTGACAGAGGACACTACCTGGTTTACATTTATCAGATAATTGGAATCGCTCCCATTTTAATGTAGCCGATCTCAGTGCTGTCAGATGCTAGATGTAAATGAGCAAAGGGAAAAACAAAATCCTAGAAAATATGATGTATGTAAAGCTTTGTCCTTAAGAAGTGCACAGGTACACTTGACTAGGCATTGCTCTTTGGGAACTGTCTGAATGCTGATGGCAATAATGGGACAGAAATTAATCAGTTGGGGCTTGTTTGAAGCAATGGCTTCAACCCCTAAGCGGTTTGCCAAGTTTCTGTTAAACATCTCCTATTATTGAAGATACAAGTCAAAATCACTTATCAGCACTTCTTCTAAATAGGGAGGAACATGTATTAAAGAGGCCATGAAGGAATCTCTAATGAGGAAAAATGTTCTTACTTTTTGAGAAATTAACTGCTCCAATAAATTGCAAAGATAAAGTAGGAAAAGTTATCACAATAATGTCTGTTGTAATAAAACTAAACTGTACAGCTGATAACAGTTAAAATGCCAGAAGGTGAGTTAATGGCATCCCATTCTTCTAAAGCCCCCTTTGGTCCTTACAAGCACTGAAATAGAAGTCTGTGATTCATTTGTAAGGAATATGGTGGAGATATATGGCAGACCCATACATGTACATACTCTATAGTATTATTGTCTATGAATTTCTCAATATATATATATACATATATATTCCAAGGTACATTAAATGAAACTTTCAGGAAGTTAAAATAAATTAATCCTAAGACCTAAAATGGATTGTTGAAATATAAGAGAAATGAAAGTCTGCAGAGGGATAAATCAGACTGAATTACTTTCTGGCACTGAGAAACTTCTATTAAGGATCATGGAAACACAGGCATAGATAGAGTCACTGAAGTTTCCTAACATAATCAGTGTATTAATGAATGCCAGGGAAGCTGGAGGCTTCTTCCATGGCTTTACATAAATTCCTCAGGAAAGTGAAGACTGTATCAAGACAGAAAATTTCTGAGCATAAGACTGTGGAGAGAGGAGAAGAGAGAGAGGGAGGAGGGAAGGAGGATGGAGGATGGAGGAGGGAGACTGAAAGATAGAGATAGAGAGACAGAGAGAGAGAGAGAGAGACAGAGAGAGACAGACACAGAGACAGAGACAGAGACAGAGACAGAGAGAACTGAATTAGCACAAGCACAGTTTGGAGTTACTGCTTTACTATGTGTAATTGTACTTCTCTCAGACAAGGCAGTGATAAAAGTAGCCATGAATGGTGAAAAGGACTGTGTGTTTGTAGACTTCGGGTTTCCTCCCTGGTCTTCTGGTCTGAGGAAACAGAAACCAAGAACAAAAAACACATCCAACAAAGACAAACCCAGAAATAAGTACCTATGCTTATAACCACACTAAAAGCCGAAGTCTAGATGCCAGCATAAGAATACAATCAACAGCCGGGCGTTGGTGGCACACGCCTTTAATCCCAGCACTCGGGAGGCAGAGGCAGGCGGATCTCTGTGAGTTCGAGGCCAGCCTGGCCTACAGAGAGAGTTCCAGGAAAGCCTCCAAAGCCACAGAGAAACCCTGTCTCGAAAAACCAAAAAAAAAAAAAAAAGAATACAATCAACAATAGACAAGGCATTGTGTCAAAATTGAAAAAGTAGCAATTATTCAAGTCTTCGGTATGCATACATTATCAAACATCAGGGGTGACATTCTATGTCTGCCTCTTGCCTCATGTTTCAGGATATCTTTTAAACAAATGTAAGTGAATAGAAAATCAGAGTTGCCTGTAGTTTTTCAAAGGAAGGTAGAGGCAAGGATCTGGGGTGTATAATTACATTTTGGCTAATTAAGTAAAAATGAAACAAAATGTGAAACAATCATTCAAGAAATAAAGATGTTTATAATCATGCAAAAATCTATTAGTGAAAGGAATGTGAAGACCATGGAAAGCATGTCAGAAACTAGGCTCTCATCTTAGAGCACCTGCGACCTTCACCAGCTGGTGACAATGAGATTATCAGTAGCAGTGGAAATAATCAAAGGTAGAGCTCTAGAATAACACAGTTTGGTTTTCTTGTCTTTCTTTATTGATAACTGTAGTTTTTTTATGTGTTCAGAGGTCCATCTTTTGTGCAAAGATGCTGTATGTTATGTACTCAGCAGCTCACACAGGAATGGAAGATTTAAGTTTACCACTACGGCAACTAAATACTTGGAAGATGAGAAAGCCTCCAAATGATATATGAATTTAATTTATGAGTAGATTTAATCAGTTATAGAAAACTCACTAATCACATGTTTGATATATTTGATGCCAGTGAAGGAAAATTTGGTTGCCTTATTTGAAATACATTAGTTCTTCAAGTCAAAAGTATTTCATCTTACTTCAATATAGAGCTTGTTTAATCTGTGCCTGATATGTTCTTTTATTTGCTAAAACCTCAAAGAAAGACAAAGTTAATCAGCTGATCTTAATGCCCTTAAATTTTGCCTGCTCTAAAAATTAGGTAATGTTTTATGAGAGGATATGAAAAGTCATAAGTCAGTTAAACTAAACCTATTTTGGTTCAGTCTGGTCTTCCTATATATATGGCTAACACTTCTGCTAGAAATGAACTATCAGTTTTTCACTGGAATAATTTGGATTTGTTTGTTTGTAGAGTTGACATGAACAGATTTTTACAATTTGAAAAAAACCAAAGATTAGAAAAAGACAGAACTATTCTAACACCCTCAAAAGAAGATTTCATCAAATTTATTATCAAGGTCAAATAAAGCAAATTTGGAACCCAGGCAAACAATAACAGCAAGTCTTTCAGTAGCTTAAATAAACAATGTATGTTTTTGTCTCCCTTATACCTGGGCCCAGCTTGCTTGAGGGGTTGGGGGGAGTTGTGACTGCCTGGAGCTGGGATTATCTCAAAATCTTCATGTCATTTGGGATTTTAATGAACCAACAGACCTGGAAACGTATACATGGCCTATCATACAGCTTGGGCTTCCTCTTAACCTGGTAACTGCATTACAAGAGCAAGTATACGAAGACATACGGTGGAAGAAGCCTCCCTGCTCTTTACTTCCTGTCACACACGTTTATTCTACCCCATATGAATGGGTAAAGCAGTCAGAAAGATTCACCAAAGTCAGTGGCTGAAGAAAAGCACACCCTGTCTTCATAGAATAAACACAAAGCAATGGTATCTAAAGGACATGTGGGACAGAAAACATGATGCTAATCACCAATAGAAAGTGCAATCACTAGCAATTTGTTCAACTATAAATGACTTACCATGTTCAAAAATACTTCAGTTTCAAGTAAAACTATATATCCTCATAGTCAAGTTAAGGAAATAGCCCAGGGACCTGTCAGTAGATGTACATGTAAGCAAAACATTGGAGGCATATACACAAAGGAGATTATTCAGTCACAATGAAGACACAAATAATATTATTTGCAGAAAAATGAACATAAACAGGCAAAATAAGACAAAACAGAAAGACTAGTATTAAATTTTCTCTTCAATATCAAATATAGATGATTAAATCTGGGGAGGCAAAGAGAGGGAGGTAAGAAGGGGATGGGAGAGAAATGGATAATATCAAAGTAGGTTATATATATGCATGAAAAGCATGTAGGAAAATGTCATAAGGAAACCCATTATTTTGAACAATTAATTATGGTAATTAAAAAGAAATAAAGATATGCACCTAAGAATTAATGAACGTGGTAATCACTTGTAGTTGAGGAGATACCAAATGAAACAGGAGCCCATGTTGCAGAACATTAAAAAGGTCATATCCTTGAGCCATCAGCTCTGTACAAGTCTTGAGTAAATCCCAAAATTGAGTGAAAGTTTAGTTCAAAAGGAACTAGAGTTATGAGATTCTTTCTTCATTCTGAGCATTTCTTTAATTGTCTCTCTCCCACTGCTATCAGGACAAAGATTACATAATGTAAAGTTAAAGAAAATATTCTCTTTTCTAATAGAATCTCAGAACTAAAAATAGAGGAATAAGAAAAATTAGCCTACAATGAGATCCTTGTATTTGTTCTTGAAAGTCTTGACAGCTTTGTGATGGTGGGGGTGGGGGAGTGAGAAGGATGGCAACTAAATAAGCAATGGGTCTAGAAAGTGTACAGAAAGAGCATTAGTGGACAACAGCACAAAGATGGCTGAGACCAGCCCCTCCACAGTTAGCTCTGTTAGTTCAGAACCTGTACTCACTATTGTGCTTTCATGTGAACAGAGTTGGTAGCCAGGGACTACCAGAAATGAATAGAAAACTTTAACTTAAAGGAGATTGGCAAAAATGATAGACACCGAAAGTGGGCTTTAATCACAGGTGAACACGGATCATGAAAAAAAATAAGCCACAAATTACCATGAATATTTAACATTGGAGATATATGGAAGTCACCATAATCTCAAATAGAAAAGGCTATTCGAGAGGATAGTATCAACTAAAAGTTCAATTTCCATAGGAGGCAGAGGCAGAGTTTGAGGCCAACCTGAGCTACAGACTGAGTTCCAGGAAAGTCAAAACTACACAGAGAAACTCTGTCTAGAAAACAAATAAACAAAAAAGTTTAATTACTTGTAAATTGTGGTCTTAGCTTCTCACCCTAGTATAGTACATACACACACAGAGAGAGGAGGGGTGTCAATATCTATACTTAACAGACATAAAAATATAGAATCAGAATATTGTGAAAAAGTAAGATTTTTCATAACAAATCATGATTCTGAAATTACATTGTTTGGACAATATATTTTTAAAGAAGCAAAAAAATTTAAACAAGAAATTATCAAATAAATAATACAAGAGAATTTTTTCAAAACAACTGCAGATCAGTTTTATACAGAAAAAAATTAAAGAATAAAGAAGATCCCCAGAAGGGATAAGAAAAAAAGAATTACTGAAAGTAGAAAAATTAACTTTTCCTAATTCTAGTGGCCACATATAAAGGATAATGAAGGATTACAGCTAACATCTTAAGCAACACTAGAAACTAAACAATGACGCAATGTTTGTGAAATTCTAACAAATAAGCAAGGATTTAAATTACAGTCTAACTGCCAACCAATTCTAATGGCAGAAGAAAGCTGCTTTTGAACAGCTTTCAACAACCCATCTCTTGGGTGTCAATAGTACTCTAGCATCTTGGAGTGATTTTTATCAAAACAAATAGGTAACCAAAGGAGACTAGAACATAGGAAGGGTGGATGGAGCAGATGGAGATTGAAGGCACACTTTCAAGAGAGCAGTGCGACAAGTCTGATACTGAGAATGTAGTCTAGTACCCAAGGCCTGAAGGAAGAGACTCCAGCAGAAATTGAGAAACAAATAACTGATCTGAGAAGTGTGACCCCTTGACAAAAAATATCAGAAGTTGACTAAATATCAGTCAAAGAGTTGAGGAAAAATACTGCGCGAACATAGACATTTAGTTAAATTTAATTTAAATTTTTAAAAGCTGGGAAAATCAAAAGTATTGCATCGGAAAAGGTTATTGATACTGTGTTTGAGTTAACTCAGGAGCGAAATATAATTTCTTGGCTGTCATAATGTAAACATTGAAAACTGCTTTAACTGAAAATGTTTGATATAAATGTTTGGGTAAGTAAATAATGTAAAGCAGATAATAGGGACATTTGGGTGATAAGTCTCCATATTTTATATCAGAAAACAAAGGAAAATGTCTAAAATTGATAAGTCAAGAAATGGAAATGTTAACATGTTACTGAAGTCAGGGATGGAGAAGAAACAGAAGAGGCTGTTACTGTTGAATTTGTTTAAATAATAAAATGATGATATTTCCCTCTGCAAAATAATACAAGGATAGTGTACTGTTGAAAGCCACAATGTTTCAAATGATAAAATGAGAAATGACTAGACGGTTTGGTGCTAAAAGCGCTTGCCAGCAAGCCTGATGACCTGAATTTGGTCCTTAGGTCCCTCCCATATGGTAGGAAAGACCCAACTGCAGCAGACTGTCCTTTGATATCAAATTGATACATATGCATCCCCACACATTAACTAAAAGTAAAGTAAAAATCTATACAAAATGAGAAAAAGACATCATGTATTAAAGAAATAAAGTATGAGTCTCCCATCGTTCTTACCTCTTATAACCTGCATGACCACAGGAACAACCTTTACTTAAAGCATCTGTTTAGGGTAACTAATTTGAAGAAAATAATAGCTATTGTGTATGACACTTGTGCCTGAAATTATAAACTGTTATGTTCATTAATTCATTTAATAGTCACAAAGCTTCCATGAATTTTTTTGTTTCTTGAATAAATACATTATAGAGGTGACTGTGTGTCACTGAAAAGTTGGAGAATTTACAAAAGTTCTTGTAGTGAGTAATGAAAATAGAATTTAAACTGGGGTATGAAGATACCAGATGTATGACCAATGTTAGCAAAGAGAACTTAACTGAGAATTTATATGAAGCACCTAGAGATGTACTTTTACAAGAAGTAAATATTCGCAGCCAGAGAGATGTTTAGCAGGTAAAGGCAATTATCCTATAAGCCCGAGAAACTGAGTTAAATCCCCTAAAACAAACATAATAAAAGAAAAAAACTCTCTTTAAGGTGTCCTCTGACTTCCACAGGTGTTCTCTGGAAGACATGTGTGATGGGGAAGTCCTGTGTATATGTCAATAAAGCACTGTCGGCCAATAGGAAAGCAAGATAGGTGGGACTAGGAGTCCAGGAGGATTCTGGATAGGAGAAACACAGGGAGTCACAATGTAGCCCGCCAGAGAAGTAAGATGTCCGGAACTTTTCTCCGGTAAGAGAAATACTTAGATTAACAATTATGGGATACTTAAGTCAGAGCTAGCCAGTAAGAAACAAGCAAGGCCAACAGCTTCATAATTAATACAGTGTCTTGTGTGTTATTTGGGGACTACAACGCAGCAGAGCGACTGGTGGGGAAAAACCAAAGTGGCATACACATGTGTGTGCATGTACGTACACACACACACACAAACACACACACACACACACACTAAATAAATAAATAAATAAATGTAATAAGATACATGTTCAAGGAATACTCATAGATTAAACTAAGTGAATATTTACTTAAATTCTTCATTCGGTACATAAAATGCATACTGTGTTGTATTCTGATGATGAACTGAACTCATTTGTTACCAGGACTTCAGCATGTGATTTTGACATGAAATGAAATGATTAGACACAAACACATCTACAGTTTAGGAAATAACATGGCCGTCAGTTTGTGGTGTCAATCAATGGTGTTACTTAGTCAGAAGCAGTTTGCATATTGAGTGAATATTTTTCATTATGAAGCTTAAGCAAATAAAGAAGTTTCTACTGTTCTATAATTCCACTTTTCAAATCTGGCTTTCAAAAAGAAAATCCTCTCCTGTCAGTTCTTCCTTCTCATCTTTGTCCAGGATCAATTTTCCTATTGATTATGCTAATGTGGATCACATCACACATAATACCCATGCTGTATTGTCTAGAACTCAGAGTCTGGTATGAGATGTGCTTGGATTTCTTATCACCCTGCTATAAACTGGTCTTTCTACAACATTATCATCAGTCTCTGGAGGGCAGTGTTTTCAAAGCCAGTTCAGACTGTTCCAGTCAACAGTTAATTATCACATATCATAAGAAACTGGGCCATTTGGGGCTTAAAATCTTACATGCCTTGGAGATATTTTAAAGATGTAAAAATAGTTTTAAAAGATCTAAATGTATATAAAGGATATTTTACTAGTACTCAATAAATTGACTTTTAAACCTTGTTTAGAAAGTGTTACAGGAAATTTGTTCACTGATAAAAGATTTACTTTATTTTATTGGGTGGATCAACTTCAGGATGTTTAAGTTGAAAGTAATTCATAATCTCGAGGCCCCTGGTTCCTCTAGTCTATCATAATGCCTGCTTTTAAAATGTCTTAAAAGATACTGTGAATTATAGATGAAAATTAATAACAATCTTAAGGCTGTTAGCACTGGATTCCCTTAAGAACAAAGTATATGATGTTTTCAGCAATAGGGACTTACCATCACATTTTGGGAGGCAACCAAGATAAAAAATAGCCTATATTATTTTGGGAGCTTCTTGAACTCTCCTGGCCAACAACTTGATGGGAAGTTTCCCATGCTTGGTACCAAATTTTTAAAATATATTCCAAGGCTCTTGGGGACCTAAGGATGAACCCTCATAGCTTGTGAAGGTTATTTGTAAGTCACTAAGGAAGGCAAAGGAATCAATATTCCGACTCAGCTGTAAAGCCTATGAACCATAACAATGAACAGTAGTGCAAAATATTAAGCATGTATATATCAGGGATAACCAGCAAATATCTAATTGGACTTAAAGGACAACTCAATAGGAGAGAATACATACTTGGTAATATAAACCTAGTAAGGTACTACTGGCTAATAAAGTTTGGGACAATAGACTTACTACTGCCATTTTCCTAAACTAATATAATTATTAGTTGCATGCTAATGACATAACCTTATACCCATAAATAAATTTTATTGCTTTTACAACTCAACAGAGAAGCTTCATTTTGCAGCAGATGGAGTAATTACAAAAATTCCAAAGTAGCCAAAATCCAGAGAACAAATGGAATTGGGATGTGCAACTCCAGTTGATACATCTACAGCAGCATTATAGTTAAGGTTCAGAAAATATCAAAGAAGAGGTTGTGGAAAGAGTGTAAGACAATCTGCCGGAAGACAGTGTTTTCTATATGACAGGAAAGTATAACCCGAAAACGTATCCACAATAGAGTTACTTAAGAGACATGAATAATGAAAACAACAATTGGAATGCTAACATGAATATAGTTATCTCACTGTGCCACACCCCCATATGAAGAGCTATAGGTTATTAATGAGAAGGAAAATTGGTATTCTTTAGGGAGATGCTCTTCACAAGTTACCTAACCCCAAGTAGTCAGCCATAAACTGGTAAGACATATATGACACTAAATAGAATGAGAACAGGTATATATGCATTATTTAATACATATGTATATATAATGTGTAATATAATACTAGTTAAAGAAGAAGTCATTGATTTATGAGAGAAGAGTATATATAGAAGGATTTAGAGGCATATAAATGATGCAAATACATATAAATGTTTTAAAAGATTACTGGACATACTATTCTATATACAATAAATTAAAATAAATCATAATTTAAAATATTTCTAAATATGCAATTAGAGACCACTACCACTAGTTTCTTTTGTATACCACCATAATATTTTGTTTTAAAAATAAGCTAAGAAATTAAAGTTTTCATACTGTTTCTATTTCCAGACATACAAACCAATTTATCATTGCTGTTGAAAACTACTAAACTCCAAGAATTGATTTGTTTTTAATCTGAGTCTTAGAAGAATTCATTTCGAATAAAGAAAACGGAACTAAGAAATAACCCTGATTTAAAAATAGGTTGGGTTTTAGAACAGCTCACTTCATTTCTCATGGGCCACCCATATAGCTTAATTTTTTGCAAATTCATGTTCACAAGCTTTCCTCATTCTTACCTCTCTCATCAGAAACATTAAATTCAATAAGATAAGCATAATGTCATAGATCTACTGATCTTAAAAAAATTTGTGGTGACTTTCTGTTGGTTACAGATGGCTTTTAGAATTTAAAGATGATTTATTTGTGCATTAATATATTGGTATATTTATTGGTTAGAGGTTTTCAGAAATATGTCGTGAATCAGTTAATAAACAACTCATTCATATCCACAGTAATCATAGCATTACTAATTACTGTAGGCCATAACATATTACAGTAAACATCTTGGTCATTGTATTAGTCAATCTTCTTGCTGTGAGAAAATATTTGAGCAAAGGAGGGAAGGGTTTGTTTTGGCTCACAGTTCAAGGATACAGTCTTTCTGAGAAGTGCAAGGTGGCAAGAGTATGGGGTGGCCAGTCACATTCCGTCCTCAGGAAGTACACACAGAGAGAAGAATGCTGAGGCTTAACTCTCCTTTTCTTTTCTATTCAGGCTAGAACCCAGACATGGACTGGTTCCATGTGTTTCCACTCAAATTATCCTACTCTAGAAATTCATTCAAAAACATGCCAAGAGGTTAGTCTCTTAGGTGACTGCTGAGCCTATCAAGCCCAGTAATCAAAGTTCAATAATGAGTTTAAAAAAATAGACAATTGAGGTCATAGATACTAAGGCTTCTTTCCAATATTATATAGTTGTGAAAAATTTTTCTATAAAACTGAAATATGAAATTGTACAAGTGTTTTTAGTTTTATGTTTTGTTTTTTGAATATATCTCTTGTGAACAAATAGAGTAGTTGGATTAAGTGCCTCACTGGGTTTATCATTCAAATATAGAACATCATATTTCATGCTTCAGAGAAATAAACAGTGCTGTCTCTCCAAATGATTCCTTGGCTTGAATTAGTATAGAAAAGTGAGGATCTGGAAAAATCTAAGAAGATAATGTGTTCAAAGCCGACTCAAATATTCACATAGCTGGTTAGGGGTACAACCTATAGACTTAAGTAATGAAAGACATAAACTATTATTCTGAAAGGAGGCAGATTGCTGGGGGATTGAGGAAGTAGATTGGCTTGCAGCTTGAAAATTTGGTGAAACTGTTTATTTGAGAAAGATGTAAGAACAGTCCAGAAAGCAGGAAGATTGCATTATAGTGTTCCTCAGTATGCCTTTGTGATTTGTACACAAGTTGGTAGAAGTGCACTGAATCAAGAAAACTTAATTTTGACAGGTCTGATGTATAGTCTATTTTGGTTAACCAAAGGGAACACATACATTTACTACATTAGAGAAATTTCCATTATTTTTCTCTCAGCCATGAAAATCGATTTTGATGTGATTACACCCGGAGTCTGCTTGATGTGCCTCTGACAGGACAAAATGGATAGAGACAGTGGGTGGTGTAGCATGCAAGATACTGTGGTTAAGCTGGACTCTGTGACAAAGTGAAAAGAGCAGGATTCAAATGCCAATTAGGATAATTTGCATGACAGTAGTCCTAAGATAAAATAATGTCTATGCTGTAATTTAAATGTGAGAGCACATATTTCAGTACACCAAATAAACATTTCTATTTTCTATAACCTTTTAGTAAGTGTAATGTTATGATTACTTATAATCAGAACACAATTTTCATTTATCTCTTTACAATGATATTCGTTTTATCCCTTTAATAAATATTAAATAGATTTCAGACTTAAGAAACAATAAGCATTATAAACTGGATACATATTGGCAATTTCATTTCCATTCTTGCTCTGAGCTCTTCTTTTACTATGTGTGAAACTATCAGTAAGTTCATTCGTTCATTCAATAATTACTGAAGACCCAAGGGCAAAGCATTTGCTTGTGTACCTCAGATACAATAATAAACATAGTAAACAATACTTTGCTGTCATAAATAATCAGTAGAGTTGAGACTATGAATAAGCCATCAATAATTACAAAAAAGTGTGTTAGTTTTATAATAAATAGATATGGTGGTCCACAGAAGCATATGGAATAAATGCTTCACTTTAAAGCCCAGAGATTTACTTGTGGATGTTGATTAAAATTAAGTCAGAAAGGGCAAACAGACTCTATTCAGTATTGCTTAGTCAGTAATAGGGATTTGAATTGGAGGTAGGGATGTATGAGGAGTGATAATATCAGAAATGAGAGATGGCATGCTCAAGGATCAAGAATGAAGGCAATGCATGACCTGGGGGAAAAAAGTAAAGCATTGACAATGCCTACAGTGTGGACTGGGTAAAGTGGTGTAAGGGTGGTATTGAGAAATAAGATCACAGTGGAATTGATTAAGGGTCAGAGTTACTGAGAAAACCATGAAAATTAGTTTCTAATTCTATTGAAACAATAAAGTTGATAGATATTTTAAGAGGCGCGTACGCGCGCCCGCGTGTGTGTAGATTTGTATTTTAGTAAGGTAAGCATAACTAGATGGAAGATTCAAGTAATCAAGTAAGGAGGTTACAGTAATCTGGAAAGGAGTATTGGTGAGGGATTAGAAAATAATAGTAACTTGTCAAGGATTTCAGTTTTGTGTTTGCTCACTAGCTCGATGAATTGATAAGAGAAGAACTGAATCTGGGGACGGAAAATGAGACAAAATCAGAACAGTGAAATTATCAAATTCACAGTGAGTAAATATCTAAAATAGTATAATGTTAACAAGAAAAAGAGATAATTATCAGACTCTGTATGTGTGCGAGTGTGTAGAGGTTTGGAAAGGAGAGTGGATGAGGAGAGACCACAGAAGAGATAAAGAGAAAAAAGAGTGAAGAAAAGATAAAGAGAAAAGAAAGAGGGAAAGGGTGAAGGGTGGAAATGAGGAAAGGAAGGATGCAAAAAGGACATGTATATTAACAATGCCCCTGGGAAACTGAAGGATCTTGGAAGGAATGCTTGAATCTCCTTTGCCTAGCCTAGATTATGAGTAATAGAAAAAGTGCAAGTTGCTTTGTGTGTTTGGTACTGGTACACTTCTCCATTCATGATCATTCATACTCAAAATCCTTATTCAAGCAACAAAGGTGAAATTCAAGGAGCCTAACAAGAAAGCAAGTCCTTTTGTCTAAGCACAAGTAGAAAGGAGAAAAAGAAAAAATAAAGAAAATCAGTCAACAAACACTAATCAATACATCAGCAACAAGAAATTCCAAAAATTTCTTTCAAAAAGTGGCAGTGGATGGAAATTTGGACATAGTGCACAAAAAGAAATAGCATGAGATAGGATGTAATATAAACAAAGACATTAAAAGTACTCGAGTTTAGTTCACAAAAACATATCATTTATAATACATAAATTCTAAAATTAAACAGAAAGCATTAGAACTAGAAACTTTAACTGACTGGATTAAATTAAACAATACAATGGAGATAGTTAAGGTGTGGACTAAGGAACTAGGATATAGATCAAATGTTGTCAATAGAAAGTAGAGAGAAAAAGGCAGGAAATATAAATATAAATATAAATATTTTGATTATATACATATTACATATACTATGTTATATATATAAAGCACAGATGAACAAATAGAAGAGAAGACACATTTACAGAGATAATAGTCTTTTTAATGTCAATAAAAATACATGTTTATGAATGTAAAACTACTGTGTCCATTAAGTAACTTAAACAGAATGAAATCAAAATTGTAACATTTTACAGTATCAAAACTAAAATACAGAAAAAATTATGAAAGTAGTTAATAAAAAGCCTATCAAGTACTCAATAGTGTGGTATATTTTGCTTATGAATTTAACTAATTTATCAGAGAGTGTTTGGTTATCCTGATGATTTTAGCAGGTTCAGTAAAATTCCAATCTGATCATTGCTAGGTGTTGAATAAAAACATTTAAAAAAATATTTAGCATACCCTTTGCAGAGCATCTCTGACCCCGGCTCTAAGGTAATACTGAACACTCCGTCATTTTGCACTATCAGTGGAATTATCCCATGAGGATGAAACTACCATGACCACTTGAGAGGGAAATTCTGGGACCTAAGCATATATGATTTATCTGAGGCCGCAGCTAAAAAGTGAAATACCACAACATTAGTACACTTCTGATTTTATACTCATCTTCCTTTAAATATGTTGCTGTTTGATCACCTTTTATTACTTATTCTATTGATGTAAAAGTTTATGTCATGTCGAACAAGAAGAGAGGAGTAATGAAATCCATGTATCTTGCAAACAAAAGTGAAGACCATTTGAAACAAGATTTGGGGGAAATAGAATGGAGGGCAGGGTTGTAATAAAGAAGAACAAAGCATAAATGTGTGTGTGTGTGTGTCTGTGTGTGTGTGTGTGTTATACTTATGAGTGTATGAAAATTCCATGAGAACAATCACTTTGTGTCCTAATTAAATAGTGATTTAATGCTTTTTAAATATAGAATGTATAAGAAAAATAATGTAAATGTTTTGAAAACTGAGATAGAGGTAGGGAACAGATATCCAATAGATGAGGAACAATAAATTCTGCAGGATGACATTGAAGGAAATGAAGTTGTAGTGGGTGTCTGAAAGAGGTTAGAAAAATGACAGCTAACTTAACTGGTATCGCCAACAAAACTAGTTGTGGAAAATGTCTGAAATAAAGTCATGTGGAGATGAACAGATATTAGATGTTGTCAGAAAGCAAACTGAGCTGAAGAAAGCTCTGAAGAATGCATTCAAGGAAGCAAAAAAAAAATGGACTAAATAACGACAAGGCTGTAGTACATAATCAGGATAATGAACTAATGTAACAAGATTTTTTTGATTTTTTTGAAACAGGATTTCTCTGTGTAACAACCCTAGCTGTTCTCTAGAATTAGTTCTGCAGACCAGGCTGGCCTTGAACTCATAGAGATCTGCCTGTCTGTACATCCCAAGTTCTGGGATCAAAGTCATGCATCACCAAACCCAGCTCTTAAGTTATTTTCAAAGGGAACATAGATACTAATTTAGAACTCATGGAAGTTAGATATACATAATAATATCTTATAAACTCAAATGATCGAAAAGTAAATAACAGTATTAGAGAGAAAAATAAAACAAAATGAGGAAGCATAGTGAAAGTAAGATGGTAGAAATAGATAATACAAGCACAAAAGCTAACCAATGTGTTGTGCTAATCAAATGAGATAGAGTACTAAAGTGGATTTGCTTGATTTTAGATTTATTTTATTTTTAATAAGATAGAAGAGTGTGTTTTGTGTATTTACATATTACTACAACTGCCTACAAGAGTCCAGAATAGGGCACTGGATCCTGAGCTAGTTAGAATTGGTGTGGGAACCCATTGCGGGTATTGGAAACTGAACGGGGATCCTCTATAATAGCAGGAAGCACTTTTCATGGTTGAGTCATCTGTTCAACACTGAAATGGATCTCTAACATAACAACACTACATACTTTTTGTAGAGATATGGTTAAGGACCAAAGGCATGGAAAGTCATATATAAAATGATGCAAAAAGCATATGAAACAAATGTCAAATGAAAGAAAACTAAGCTAACTAACTTACTAGGAGCAAAATGTATCGTAAGACCAAAGCATGTGTAGCACCATAAATTTTTATTTTGTAATGATAAAAAGCTAAATTTACTAGGAATGTGTAAAAATAATATTGTTTTATGCCTCTAATAAAACTATCTTAAGATAAAATAATATTAACGATGCTATTGAGAAAAATGAATAAAACTAATAAAGCTTCTGTCTTTGTAGATCTGATATATAAGTATCTCACGTTTTGACAGACAAAATTAAAAAGATAATGAGCAAAAAATAAAATCTAAGGAATGTGATTATTTTACCATGAATAATCATATATACACCCATATCCCTAAATAACAATATGGATTTTCAAATTTCTCAAATATTTGCTGAAACTATTCACTGTATTATTATGAAGATTTTTAATGTACTTTTGTCAATATAAAGACTACATTGTCTGACCATAGACTATCAATAGCAAAATCGATGTTATACACATATATAAGCTTCTAAATAACTTACATATTTCAACTAAGTCATAGTAACTGATGGATTTTGTTACTTCTGTATATGAAAACACTTACCTAAGAACGAAGGCTACTAAATAAATATTTAAAAATCTTAATATTACCCTTCTCCTTCTGCTATGTTGTCTAATTCAGCCTGGATATCAGGATTTGTGCCTATTCTTATTGCATTTTGTTATGCTGTGTTCTGTTGATATTCCAGGGAAACTTGCTCTTTTCTGAAGAAAAATGAAGGATCAGTGGATCTGAGAAAGATGGGAGTTTGGGGGCAGAGCTGGGAGAAATGAAAGAAGAGAGACTGCAGTTGGGATGTTTTATATGAAAGAATAAATAAATAAATAAAAACTTAGCGTTTCATGAGCTGAGTACCCAATTACCAAGTGTAAGATAACAATCTCAACATAAAAGGATATTGATATAGGACGTACTTCAGTAGGTTGTGAATATGTATTGCTTTTACTGGTTGATGAATAAAGCTGTTTTGACCAATGGCCAGACAGAATATAGCTAGATGGGAAATTCAAACAGAGTTGCAAAGAGAAAGAAGGTAGAGTCAGAGAGACACCATATAGCTGCCAAAGGGGTAAGATGCCAAAATATTTCTGGCAAGCCATGGCAACATAGTGATACACTGATTATTAAAAACTGATTAATTTATAAGAGAGTAGTGCTTGTAATAAGCCTGAGCCATTGGTTAAACCATTATATTTAATATTAGCCCATGAGTGATTATTTCATAGGCAGCTGTAGGGACCTGCAAATGGGAAAGAAACTCATCCAGGGGACTAGTGGGACCGAGAAAAGCATTCATTACAGGATATAACAGAACTAATAAACTCATTAAAATGCAAAATAATTATATAGTTAATTTTAAAGTATGTAAAAGTTGCTTCATTGAAGATATTAGCAAAATGTACAGGTTTCAAAGAAAATGACCAAGGAAAACTAAATAAGCATCAATAAATAATATTAATTAGACATGACTTAACTACAATAATTAAGAATGAATTTATTGCAGACAGGTAGACCAATGGAACCAAATCAATGACCCTGATGTCAACCCACACACCTTTGAATACCTGATCTTTGACAAAGAATCTAAAACTATACAATGGAAAAAGGAAAGCATCTTCAACAAATGGTGCTGGAGTAACTAGATGCTGGCATGTAAAAGACAGCAGATAGATTCATGTCTATCACCATGCACAAAACTTAAGTACAAATGGATCAAAGACCTCAACATCAATTTAGCCACACTGAGCCTCTTAGAAGAGAAAGTGGGAAGTACACTTGAACGAATTGGTACAGGAGACTGCTTCCTGAACATAACACTAGTAGCACAGACACTAAGATCAAAAATTAATAAATGGGACCTCCCGAAACTGAGAAACTTCTGCAACGCAAAGGACACAGCCAACAAGACAAAACAACAGTGCACAGAATGGGAAAAGATATTCATTCACCCCACATCTGACAGATCTGACAGAGGACTGATCGCCAAAATTTACAAAGAACTCAAGAAGCAAGTCTCCCAAACACCAAAGGATCCAATTAAAAAGTGGAGTACAGAACAGTAGAGAATTCTCAATAGAGGAGTCTAAAATGGCTGAGAGACACTTGAGAAAGTGCTCAACATCCTTAGCCATCAGGGAAATGCAAATCAAAACAACTCTTAGATACCATCTCACTCACATCAGAATGACTAAAGTCAAAACCACTAATGACAATTTATGCTGGAGAGGATATGGAGAAAGGGGAACACTCCGCCACTGCTGGTAGGAATGCCAACTTGTGCAGCCATTGTGGAGATCAGTATGGAGATTCCTCAGGAAAATGGAAATCAGCCTACCATAAGATCCAGCAATTCCACTCTGAGGCATACACCGAAAAGATGTACACTCATACAAGAAGGACATCTGCTCAACTATGTTCATAGCAGCATTATTTGTAATATCCAGAAACTGGAAGCAACCTGGATGCCCTTCAACTGAAGAGTGGATAGAGAAAATGTGTTACATCTATCTACACAATGGAGTACTACCCAGCAGAAAAAAAATGGAATCTTGAAATTGCAGGCGAATGGATGGCATTAGAAGAAACCATCCTGAGTAAGGTAACCCTGTCAAAAAAGACAAACGTGGCATGTACTCACTCATATGTGGACTTTAGACATAGATCAGGGGATTGCCAGCTTACAATCCCACCTCCAGAGAGTCTTGGAAGCAGGGAGGACCCTAAGAGAGATATACATGGTAACCTGGAGAAGGGTTATGGGAGGAGATCTCCTAATTGAATTGAGATTAGGGGAGAGGGGAGAGGAGAGGGAGATCGGAGAAAGAGATGGAAAGAAGAAGAAGGGAGAGGACGGCAAGGGAGAGCAGGAAGGTTGAACCAGAGCAAGAATAGAGGAGAGAAGGATGAGAGATAACACAATAGAGGGAGGCATTTTAAGTTGCAGGAGAGATCTGGCACTAGTGAGATCTTCACAGATGAACAAAAATGACACCAACTGTCATTAAGTCTACCTTAAATGCTCTCCCCTGATAACGAGATTGATGACTACCTTATATGCCATCCTAGAACCCTCATCCAGTGACTGACGGAAGTAGAGGTCACACCCACAGTTAAAAACTGAACTGAAATCCCAGAAACCAGGTGCAAAGAGGACTGATGAGCAAAGGAATCAAGACCAGGCTGGTGAAATATACAGAGGCAGCTGACCTATACAAGGGGGAATGCATGGACCCCAGATTGATGATTGAGAGACCAGCATGGGATAACCCATCCCCCCCAAACCAGGCTGTCAGAGAAGAGTCCTTGGCAATTCATGGGACCTTGGAAAGTAGATTAGTATTTATTCCTGGCATACAAATGGAATCTGGGAATCCATTCCACATGGAGGGATGCTCTCTCAGCCTGGATACATGGGAGAGGACCTAGGCCCTGCCCGGAATTATATGACAGACTCTGAAAATCCCTCATGGAAGGCCTTGTCCTCCCTAGGGAGTGGAAGGTAGATGCAGTAGGATCGGGGCTTGGGAGGAATGGCGGCTGGGGAAGGAGGAGATGGAAAGGGACCTGAGAGTAATATGTGTAAAGAGAGAGAGAGAGAGAGAGAGAGAGAGAGAGAGAGAGAGAGAGAGAGAGAGAGAGAGAGAGAGAGAGAGAGAGTATATTTGTTGAAAAGTGCTAAGAGGCTAAGAGCCGGGCAGTAGTGGCACACGCCTTTAATCCCAGCACTCAGGAGGCAGAGGCAGGCGGATCTCTGTGAGTTCGAGGCCAGGCTGGACCGATATATAGCCTCCAAAACAATACAGAGAAACCCTGTCTCGTAAAACCAAAAAAAAAAAAAAAAAAAAAAACGAAAAGTGCTAAGAATGAGGCATTTATAGGATAATTATGACACTTGAGCATAAAAAACACATACAAGAGAATATTAGAAAACTATGTTCAGACCATGAGTTATGTTTTTTCCTGAATGATAAAAGGGTTTAATCAAGTAGTTGCTGGACACTGACTTTAAGCTAAAAAGAAAAACCCAGACTCAGAGTAAACATAAAATAGATAAGTGTTTGTCATGTGTCACTGATTATTTTTAAAGCAGTACACATGTTCCTTACACTGCTTTCAACAGCATTTTACAAATTATTGATCTGAAATTTGAACAAGAAACAATATTTCTCTATCAGTATTCCATCCATCAAGTGGCAGAATAAAAATCCATGTCTTGGCCATAAATCTCCTGTCTTCTTAATTTTGGGTGAGATTCACAGTTTGGCATCTAACAGGCAGGGGGCAGAAACTGATGTTCTACAAGAAGAAAATATTAGCTAGGGAAATTCCTTTAAAAAGCATTCAAAGAGGTATGGGGCAGAGTTCCGAAGATCACCAATAATTAAAGGGTAGGGCAAGGAGAAAGAGACTCACAAAGGAGACGGAAATGAGATGGAAAGAGAAGTATAAAGAAAGGAGAGTGTGGGAATAGATAAGTCCCAGGAAGAGGGCATTTCAAGAAAGAAGGAACAGTCAATAGTGTCAGACCTTGCCAAGTGTTCAGGTAGATAAGGCTTGGAAATTATTTATTGGATTTAACTACAAGGCCATCATCGCTGACATTGACAAGAGCAGGTACAGCAGCACTGAAGAAACAGAATCCAAGTTTGGGGCAGTTGTAGAGTGAGAAGGACAAACAGCAGCAGGGGAAGAATGAAGGCTTTATTCGTTTTTTTGTTTTGTTTCCTATGAATATGAGAAGAAACTCTTGTTGGTGAATAGAAACAAATATGGATCTGTTGTTTCCCCCTCAAAATGTGCACAGCGCTGATCAGAAGCAATACAGAGGTAGATTTCAAATATATAACAGGAAAGGGATAATTTTGTTTAACATTACCTTATTCTCGTAGTCATTAGAATCCTTTTCAATTCTCATGACAATTCTATGAAATAAAAGTATTTCATTCCTCACGTCACTGTTAACTTATATGCATGAGACACTTAACAGAGAAGCCTCTGTTCAACCCTAGGCTGACTGACTCCACTAGGTAGTCAGCTTTCAATATGTAATAAGCAATGCCTTTGAGAAGAAGGAGCTAAAAAGTTTGCAAAAACACATTGGAAAGTGTGCCTGGGTAGAAAGAACACTTTTCAGAAGCGGCCTTGCTGTGTATGTGTGCGTCTGTGCATGATGGCCAGCAAAACGTATGGAATGATGCAGGGGGATAGCCTGTATTTTCAATGAGCATTGTATTTCTTTGTGTTTCCTTTAGTGAGGTGAGGGCATGGAACCAGAGGAAGCAGGCTAGACACAGTAGGACTCTATACTCATGTCTTGAGATACTTCTAAACAGTTTAGAAATAGTAACTGTCCCTAAAGAGGTTAAGAGGAATCCTAAAGAAGATAAGAGCAGATGGACAAAATAAGAAGATGGAACACAGTTGAGTTAGAATTCAGTTAACAACTCAAAGGACAAATCGGGAGAGGAAGAAAATGGTGAACAGGCTTTAAGAAGAAACTGAATATATGAGTTAGTATTGGGAAGGTAGATGCTGAACATATTTAAGCATTAGTCATTAGTTGTCTTTGCTGAAATCATAAATAAGGCCTCATCTTACCTACTATGCTGATTCTTTACACTTATATTTTATATACTGCATTCTCTAAAAAAATAAACTATATATTATTTTGCTTATTTTGTTTCAATTTTTGCCAGTCACTGAATGGAATTTATGTTCTGTTAGTTTTACTACTACACACACACATGCCTACTTTCTGTGAAAAAATTCTCTGTTCAATTATTAGAACTGGACACATTATTTTATCAAATACTGAAATGTCTTTAAATAACTTTCAGGATATTCATATTGAATATTCCTGAGAATATTGATGTATACA
The DNA here is from genome assembly GCF_017639785.1 of Mesocricetus auratus. Taxonomy (NCBI): domain Eukaryota; kingdom Metazoa; phylum Chordata; class Mammalia; order Rodentia; family Cricetidae; genus Mesocricetus; species Mesocricetus auratus. The sequence goes on along the minus strand of NW_024429190.1, from coordinate 30,631,781 downwards.
CATAAGTTGAATGTAACATATATACCTATGTATTAATATAATTGATATAATACATAGAAATCCTTGAAGTTAGGGGCCCCAGTCCATTTCATTGTTTTATATTGCTTCTTTAAAATAATACTAGACAAAAACTGGTAGTATTTTCTAGAGAATTTTCAATCAATAATCCTAAACACAATTGCTATATGATATGCTTTAGTTTGCTATTTTTGAAGTTTAGAGATCAATGTTTTGTCAGCTTCATAAAGTATTGTCTAAGTTCCTAAAAAGTTTTAATAACAAAAGAATGATTTTTGATGTTTCCACAAACAATCTAAATTGTCTTTCACTGGCAATATCTTGGGAAGTATGATTTTTTAAAAATTTCATAATTGTTACTTGTTGGGGCTCTCCCTAGAGAGTAGAATTGGGGTTTTCTAGAGAGATAGAACCAATAGACATAGAAATATACATATTGATATAGGAGAGGGGATTTATCTAGAGGACTGAGAAAGTGATGAGGGACTTGGAGACCCATAACAGACCTCTGAATTGGGAGATACTGGAAGCCTGTTATCCAGCTCTGTCCAAGTTTGCAACCTTCAATAAGTCAAAAAGAGAATACTGTAATTGCATCAAAGATCTGAGGACCCACACTGAAGAAGTCACTAACTGACAGTCCAATCTTTTCTATAAATACACTCACAAACACACTCAAGAATAATGCTTAGCAATAAGGTACACCTTAAATTAACTGTCACATTGGATTTATGCAATTTTCATGTCAAAGCTACCTCAGTTTTTGCTTGTTTGTTTGTTTGTTTTTTTGTTTTATGAGACAGGGTTTCTCTGTATTGTTTTGGAGACTGTCGGTCCAGCCTGGCCTCGAACTCACAGAGATTAGCCTGCCTCTGCCTCCCGAGTGCTGGGATTAAAGGCATGCGCCACCACCGCCTGGCACTACCTCAGTTTTATATTCTAGACCATTTGTATTTTTCTAATCTTCAGTTCATGGTCTCTTAACATTACAAATAACATGCCCACAAATCTAATCCTTCCTTGCTCCTAATGGTTCAAAGATTCCACCCAATTCCTTCACTTTCTCTTCTGTCTATTGCCAAGTCTGAATGCTCTATTTTAATCACACTGTATTGTAGGGAGAGATTTTATGTATGGTAGCGTTGATCACTCCCATGTGGGTTGTTCACAGGTAGGTACAGGGGGATAAATAGAGATGGGAGAGGAGACTTTTCTTTTGGGTTTCAGTTTTGGCCTGGAGAGCACCGTGTGGACCTTTGGTGCTCAGATTTCTTGGCTTTTCACTTAAATGATTTCTCTTTCAATAAAATATCATAGGACATCCATATTTTGTGTAGTTTAATATTTCAACATTACTGTATATTTATTTTTCTACTTTACTTTTCATTTCCATTATTTCCACATTTTTTTCTCTTTAATCATTGTTGTTTTGCTTTATTGTAGATTCTTGATTTAAATGCCTCATTTGATTTCATTTTTACTATGACTTGATTAAAATTTGCATATTGCTGTTTGAAAATTTCTCTCTAGTTGCATTGTATCAGTATAACACAATATATATTAATTAAAAGTTCTACTTTTAACTGTCTAATTTCCATTTTATTCAGACTGCCCAGAGATAGTACAAAACTTCCGGAGAATGAAAGGTGTTAGAAATGTGAAGAAAATAGTTTGTCTTTGAAGAAAATAGTTGGTCTTTTCTATAAAAGTGTTAATTGTCAAAGGAACTCCATTTTGAGAAAGATGTTATTTGGGTGTAGTCCCTCCTCAGTCAGCAGTTTCAGAAATAAAAAAATCCACTCAGAGAAATAAAAATATCCACTCAGATTTCCTTTTTCCCTAGAAGCTGAGTTGCTTTCATTAGTAAGTCACATAAATATGTAAGGCCAACTTTGGTCAATCACTGTGAGACACAGAAGCATTGTATTTGGAAGAGAAATGAAACATACTTCCTCTTGGGTGAGTTTGCTTGCCTGCATTTTCATGGCAGAAGTGAAACGTTTTTCTTTGCTGAGATACTTTGGATTGTGTGGTCATTTTCAGGAGTCTTCATATTCATTCCTAAGAGTGTCAGTGAGTCATGGGTTTCAATTAGCTAAGGAACCTACAGTATATTGTGCTGTTGGCCTACAGTATATATTGGGTTATGTGTGGAAGCACATTTTTGAGTTAGGATATCTTCAGTTTATGATGAGAATATCAAGGATATAACCAATCACAAGTTCAAGAATATCTGTGCATTTTTTGTGACTCTTTCTCTCCTTATTTATATAAATATATATTTCTGTGTGCATACATATACATTTATATATACATATGTATGTGTGTGCATACAAATCTAAAGTATTTTTAGTGAATAAAGATAGAAATATTTATACAGTATTTATTTTCATATCTTGGATAACAAAGACTTCAGGGATTCTTCCATTTCTTATAGTTTTCCCTTAATTCTTTCACTTATATGTTGCAGAAACACTTTTTATTTTACTTTTAAAAATATGAAGTTGTGACGATTGTTTCTTTATTATTTTCTAAATGGTTCATGAAACCAGCTCTTACACAGGAGAACTTTAACTTTATTGCCAACTTGTTGAGCTTACTCTCCTTAGTCGTACTCCAAGAAAAGTTGCTGCATTTTTGAGACACTTGTTGTGATCTCCAAACCACGTAAATGTAGAAATAGACTGATGAAACCTAATAATCTTATAAATGCTGAAATTTAATGGAAAAATCTAGTAGCTAATAAATATTGATTTTATGTTGCATATCTGTGATGCTCTTCTAGAAAGACCACAGAGTGTCTGTGGCATTCTCTGGAGGTACAATCCATCAACTGGTATACATAAACATTAATTGGAACTTTGATCAAAATTGAAAGAACAATGGAAATTACCTCCTTATGGTAATGCTTTTAGATTGCATGCAAGCCATTTCATGGTTAAATCAGAATATGTTTGCCCAGTTTTCCCTGTGCCAAAGTGTTATAACACATGCACATTGGAGACATTTTTGTGTAACTGATTGTTGAGATAGCATAAATGCAACCCATAACTCTGCAATGTTTACTTCAGAGTTGATACTAATTATCATTCTACAGGCTCATTTTTTTCTTCTAGTGTCTCCTATACCCTCTTTTGTTCCACAAAGACAATGTCTGATTCAGCTGATGGATAATGTACACCATTTCGAAACTTTTTATATGAGGTGCTATAATTTATACACTCTATAATGCTGAAGAGAGAATTGTCTTAGTATTCCAGTTGTGATGTTGTCACTAACTGCCATGATGCATTTATTTTCAGACAATTGACTTTTGCTAGCCTTATAGCCAAGTTAATAATACTCCTTAACACAACATAATACTTAGCCTAGTAATTATCCCACTGCCCATTCAGCTTCTTTCTTTAACTTGCCTTTAAGAGAACAATGAAACAACCAAGCATACCTGCCTTGGATTTCCCATATAATCATTTTATAATGTAAGATAATCTTACACTCTGTATTCCTCCGTGCCTCTGATCCTGTGGGGTGTGTGTGTGTGTGTGTGTGTGTGTGTGTGTGTGTGTGTGTGTGTGTATGTGCATGCTCATGTATGATATGATAACCATTTGCTGGAAGCAAGAAACAGTCTGGAAAGGACCACATACAGCAAATACTCAGCATAAATGCTAAAAACAATATGAAAATGACTTAATAACATATGCTGGCAATACTTTTTGTTTTTCTGATAGTTTCTGGGTCAGTATATAGCACCAATGTTACTTAATTTCTTGTAAATCTATCTTAAAGACTTCTGTAAAACAATCCTTCATTCTTTCTGTACTCTTCAATAAATATAGAGAATCTTGTTAGGAAAAAATGGAAGACATGGGGAGAAAAAAGGAGAATTAAAACTTGGACTTAATCTTTGGTTTAACTAGTTAAAATGGAAGTGCTGACTTTTCATTCCTTATTGACTCTCCAATACATTTTGTGCCTTTGATGTTAGTTTTGATGCATTTAACCTACACAACTAATTGTGGCAGCTTGAATTGTCTCTTTACCACTTAGTCTCATAAACAGGTACGTATTGAGAAGATCCAGTGGGTAAACTGGCACTCCATGAGGTCTCCAATAAATGAGTAAATTAATGTATCGTCATGTTGAAGTGATCTAGGTAAAGAGAAGGTAAGAGACATAGGTTGCAAAGAATAAATTATCTGGGCCTATTGACTGAATTCATGTGAACACGATGTTGAATGTGAATAGAACTATGAGATGCAAAATATACATTTATCTGGATTTTTATAAGCTCCTGGTTTCCCTTTCATATCCTTTCATATTTTTTTACTTTGGTCTAATTTACTTCTTCACATTTTTTTCTTATTGCTTTGATGTCTCTTATGCCTCAGACATAAGATAAAGTGTATGGGTATCCTTACTGGAAATTTTAAAGTATTATGACAACAGTATTCCATTGACTTAACCATGGTGTGTACAATCCATTGATGTATCAAGTAATGTAGTTTGCTGTATATATTTTCTGAAACAAATATGTCAAATGAGACATTTTAGAGAGTAGCAGTATTTTTATTTACCTTAAACACACCCATCCACTTACTCATAGACCTAATGTCTAATGAGTTTGTTTTTAATAGCAGGTATTGTGCTATATAGGCTGAAAACATAGTTTTGGTATCATAGACATTTAATTTGTGTGTTAACAGACAGAAAATGATACAGATGCCCAAGTATAATTGTAAATTGTAAATTGTGATGAATTCTGTAAGGGGAAGAGCTAGCTCTTGTGAAAGATGACCATGAAGGGCTATAATTTATAATGTGCCCTCAGTATCAGCCTTGTTGGAAACCATGTTCTTAATTGCAGGCCATGGCTTCAACTTCAAGACAAGCAATTCTTTGGGAAATACTGACCTCTCTTTGGCAACTACAGAGTCTATTATCTCTCAGGTCAATTGGTTGCTAATTTTTCTTTCTCTTCATGTAATTCATGAACTTTTCATCTCCTGAATAGGTTTGGCTCAACTTAATGTGTATGTATGTTGAGATACATCTTAAATTGCAGCTCTGAACTTGATGATAGAATAGCACATTGGTTCTTTTAATGTTCAAAGATGCATTTGTTTTTACTTATGTGTATGTATGTTTTACCCGGACATAAGTAAGTATACTCTGTGTGCCTAGTACCATATAAGTGAGAGGAGGGTACTGAATCCCTTGGAACTGAACATTTTACAGCTGTAATTCATCATGTGGTACTGGGAACTTAACCTGGGTCTTCTACAAAAGCAACAAGTGCTTTTCACTGCTAAACAATCTCTCCAGCTCCAATAATATTAACTACATTTCTCCCCAAGACAGGAAAATTGTAGTACCTTTTTTAATTAGGGTAGTATTTATCTGGTATATATCAAAAGTTGTCACAATGATGGCTGAACTGGCATATGAGTTTCTGGGTCCTGTCACAGTGCTTTCATTATTTCCACCTTCATAAAAGGTCTGCAGAACAGAGACTATCATGATCTTATGGAATGAGACATTTGAGCTGCAATCGTGCTGCAAAAGAAATGCGAAAAGTGGAACAATTCATTGTCTGCATAGACTTTCTACTCTACTCAAATGTTAAGCATTTCAATTTTTGTTACAATTTTAGAAATTACTATTGTAGGTTAAAACATACATTGAATTCACAAGCACTAACACCTCAAAATACGATCTGAAGTTTTAGATAGAGTCACTGTAGATACAATTATTTATGATAAAGTCACATTAGAGTAGGTAGGCTCTTTGGCTTGACTATTCCTTTAACTAATTGAACACACAAGTACATAGGGGAAACACTACATGACAGAAATCAGGTACTTTAGTATTGCAAACCAAAGAAGGCCAAGGGTAGTTACTGATTGCCAGAAGCCAGAAAAAAATCAAAGCCATATTTTTGTCATTCATTTCCAGGGGAAATAAAGCCCCTACTTTTTTAAGATATGACTTTTTGAAGCAAATAGAAATAAGAGGAAAAATCCTAAAGTAGGTCTTTTGACCATAGCTGCGAGAACAGTCATACGGATACAAGCCAAGTATTTCTGGAAGCTTGTTGCTTTCTTCTTCAACACGACACCCCATCTAGACTGGAAGTGTGATGGCTAGTGTGTGTGTTTCAGGGTGTGACCCTAATGTTCCTCTAACGCAAAATATATGCACCTCCCCATAAAAATCACCATGATTCGTTCAAACTTTTTTGTGAGGTATCAGCATGCATTATGTTTTAGGTTTGTATAATAGCCTACTTTCTGCTAGCATTTATTTATATGCATGATTTCTTTTCCAACTGTCTTCCTCTAGTCTCCTCTGTTTTATCTCCTCCTTGTATTTTGACAATATATTTCTTGTTCTTTACTTTTCTTGTTCATTGACTGCCTCATTTGTCCATCATTCCCTTTGTTTTCTACTTAAACAACAGCAGCAAACAATAATAACATCTTGAACAGTGTCTACCTCAAGAAAATGTTTTCAAGAAACACAGGTTAAATAAACAAATTTAAATTTGAACATATTTGAAGGAAACCACACAACCAATTGTATTCCATATAAACTATAAACTACAAGCAACATTATAGCATGTCAAATCATTAATATCATAAACAAATTTAAGAAATATAATAAAGTTGTTTGCTTCTACAACAACAGAAATTTTTTAAACTTTATGAACAATACTGATGAACTAACAATTTCATGGGCTAAATGTAACTTACAGCACAATAATTCTGTACTCTGTGGAAACAATGCTAAGCCTAAGCAAACAGACAAAAGCATAAAGACCCGAAAGTATGCAATTTATTTGACCATGAGTCTTTCCTTTGTCTTTCAAGTGTTTAAAGTTGCTGTTGGGAAATAGTTCAAGGTACAAAACAGGTTAGAACCCCTGACCCAGTGTGACCTCTGCTGGGGTGGTGGGCTATCCTAATGAATTATAGCTGTGCCTCTAATTAGCATAAGACCACATTAAAGCACTGCAAAGTGTTTTGGTAATTTTAAATGCAGATGTAAAGCAAATGGATAATGTGCTATTATTGTCAGTTTGAATGGTATGGTTTCAGAAATTACAGCATTTTTCCAAGTTGTCTTGGCTGAGATAGAGGTCCTCTCTGTCCTCTTTTGTCAAGTTAGACTTGATAGATATTTCCAACTATTCATTAAATGATATCTAAATCATAAGGCAATAACCATCATATGACTCTCACATAACTATCTGTTTCTAAAAGAATTATAGCGCGGATGGCTTTTAATGGCCATTTACAATGCCAGAATACTCTTAGGTGATCTCCGGTGGAATCAGTCCAAATTGGTTACCCAGTGGAATTGATCTTTAGTTAAAGGTCAAATTCAATTTTACCTTCAAAATTGAGAAGACTTGGGTGTGAAGGTGGCCTCTTAATAATAATTTTTCAGTGGAAAATTCACTCTATAATCATTCAAAAAATCTTTAGGTTGAAAAGGGAATAATACCAATCTTCGAACACTCTAGGCTTCAAAAGGATTAACAAACTGACACAAGAACTATCGGATGCAGATTTGAACCATAAAACTCTTTAAGGAAAATATCTATGGATTACAGCAACCAAGATTTGATAATTTTTAAAAAAGATTTAGGTTCCAAATGCTGTGAAGCAGGACTACAGAGCAGACACAGAGAGTCCTGTAAATATGAAATTTTTAAAACTTACAGTACATTCAGAAGTGTTTATTTTTTTCCATGTAAAGGGGTTCCTCAAGAAGAGAAAGAAGGGGAAAATAAGGGAGGTTAACCTGAACATTCATTCCTAGGTGATCTTTCCAGATGTATTAATTTGATAACAGTGCTGCAGAGAGCACTTTTTCCAAATGGAATACACAAAGAGGCATTCTGCTATAGCGTTCTTTTCTATCTTAGTGTGTCTGGTACTGACAACACATTCTTCCCACCATTTGCCTTCTAACTAATGCACAATTCTCCATCTTTCCATGTCTTTAATTGTCCACTGCATCTGGAATGAACATCCCCATATTAATAAGGGTCTATTTGCTTTGAAACAGCTATTCTCAATGCTGAAATATCAACCATTCTGTTAAAGCAATGGGTCAGAGGTTATCCTGACTTTGCACAAAACTCCACAGCAGTTCTAACTGCAAACAAACTGAGCCCAGGTCCTTTTGGTGGCTTATAAGGGCTTATATAGTTTGAATTCGCTATCTCTCTCATCACCTCTCCTAATATTTGGTCCCTACTGATTCTATTCTAGCTTTTCCAGCAGCCTTTGGCTCTCTGAATCCCTAGGTGAAATCTTACCCAGTTTCCTGGTTGTGGCTCTTGTTTCTGGCTGCAGACCTTGCCTATGAATATCTCACTGGTCTATCTCCATTCTTCCTCAAATATTTGTGCAAACATCTGACTTGGACATCATCCATTTCCTTAACATTTGTTACTTAGGTGTAGCCCTCTTCCTCAGCCCCTGTTCTAGTTCTCTTTTTCCTAGCACCTACCACCCTTTACCACAGTCTATTTTATTTAACCATTCTTTCAATGCTTAATTCCATCAGTATATTTTATGTTCTATAAGGTGAAGGGATTTGGTTCTGTCCACTTTTCCCTACCCAGTACCTGTCATTTGCCAAAGTGAAAGTAGGCATATAATAAATATCAGATATTGGGATGATTCAGTTTTCAAAATCGGATGTGGTTCTACCACCATTTCTTTGCCAACTTCATTACTACTCCAGTGAACAGCATTGTCAAGGCCAACTGGTATGCTAGTTTCACAATGTCAGTGGTTTTCTTCTATTTTGCTCACCATGTTGTCCCTATGGTCTATCACAATACCCAACACATAGACACTCAACTAATAACTGTAGTGGAAACAAAATGAAATACACACTCTTGGCATTTGAAAATGCTCAGAGGAAGTACATGTGCATTAGTCAGGGTCCCCGAAAGAAACAAATGGCATATTTCAAGTAATTTGAGCAGGGTTTAATAAAAAGACTGTTTACAGAGGTGAGGGAAGGGTATAAAAAAAGAGTACATAGGGAACTTACATTTCCAGGCTAGAATCATTGCCAATCTCCCCCCACCTTCTCCAATGCAAACTGAAAACAAAAATGTTCTTTGACATGGTCAGGTTTCAAGATACTACACAGTTGACAGGAGACATCATGTATGGAAAATATAAAAAAGTTATGTTAGATAGACAACTGCCAGCTGTTTTCCACAGTCATATCATATAAACACATACTGAAATAATGAACTGTATACCACACTACCTCTTTCAAAAATCAACTCATGGTCTAAAACCATATTTGTTTTCTAGGTTTGTCCTTATCTGTCTACTGTATGTGAACCTATGTGCTCCTGAGACATGGGCTAGTGCAGTATAGCTAAAGACAAGCATGAAAGTAGCCATTTAATATGTCATTGTGGTGAAAAATGATGTCCTTGTGAGAAATTCTATATGGATTTTGTAAATGAAAATAGCAAAGACAAGCAAAGAAGCACAGAAGAAGAAAACTACAGATAATGCATGTAGGAAACCTCCAGAAACGTGATCTTTGTTCTTAGATACAAACAACAGTAAGAAGCCAAGTCATAAGGGGTCCAAGAGAAAGATGAATTTAGGCACAAACAACTAGGAAGATCACTTTGGAGGCAATGTATTAGGGTTGTCCAGAAGAACAGTACTACTGGAATGAATATATATTCCAATGGTAATTATTTGATTGGCTCACACAATATCACCTAGTCCAACATGACTGTACAGTTGCACCCTTCCCCCATGGGAGTCTGCTTGTGACTAGGAGCTTCTAGCAAAACACCTCTTGTCCCCTCCTCCCAGTAAGGCCTGCATACAAGTTCCTGTTTTTTACTACCGTATTATCACTTAACAAGATGCCCCAGAAAAAAGGCAACAATTGATATTGTATTTGACCCTTCCTTATGTAAAGTTCTTTGTAGGTCCACACTAACCTGGTTCCAATAGAGGAAATTAAGGTCACCAGAGACCAAAAACCAAGGGCTGACTTGTATGTATAGTTTTTAAGAAGTCTTTAGCTGCCTTATCTCTGATATTTGTGCCCTGACTTTTTAACAATTAGATCAAGTGGTCCTCCAAAAGCGGGTAGGAACTAGTAGCACCCAAATTTAATACACTCACTCCTAATCTTAATGAGAATGCTGGCTGGCTTTCTGTAGGGGCTGACTCAAAATCGCCCTTCAATGAGAGCCTCCCCTCAGTGACTCCTCGCTTTCCTTGTCCCAGTAGACTGGGTAGAGGCTGGAGGATAACACAACCAGCTCTTCAAAGAGAACTTCATCTCAGTGACTCCTTGCTTTCCCGGGCCCAGCAGACCAGGCAGAGGCTGGAGGATAACACATTATCCCTACCTTGATACCCCATCCAGGCACACCCTTCTACCTTACTTGCTGGCCAGCATGTGAGTGTAATTCCTCAGCAGTTTCCCTTCTTACCCGATCAGTACAAAACTGTTTGGTTATGGCTACACTTCACAATGATCCAGGCGAAGGGCTAAGGATGTAAATGAAGCAAAGACAGCAGCTCATTCCAGCAAGGAAAATGGTGTTTATTGTAACAAGAGCCGAGCATTAAATGCCAATAGCAGGCATGGTGGAAAACCACCAACGTCAGAAGCCTATGTTCCCAGGGTCCTCAGGCCAAGGATGGGTCGATAACAGGAATTAGCATTTAGACAATAAGAATGGACAGAAAACAGGAACTTGCTTGCAGGCCTTACTGGGAGGAGGGGACAAGAGGTGTTTTAGTAGAAGCTCCAAGTCACAAGCTAGTCAGCAGACCCCGATGGGGGAAGGGTGCAACATGTTCAAAGGGAAATCTAATTGTTTGGTAGCTTCTCAGTTCATGACCTACACACCTAAGTGGTTCTGTTCTGGTGTGGAAGGTCGGGGGAGTCCCGTAAAAATATAATTCCTCATTTCACATTAAGGGGCCAAAGAATTTGACTTCTGATCTCAGAGGAGATTGACAGTGGCAAATTCTTCCTAAATATGATATTACAGACCCACTGAGAGGCATGTGTCTCTTAATTGATTCCATGTGCAATCAAGTCAACAAGCATCACAACGAACAAAACTCTCAATTGACTTAGAACATGGAGTGTCAGGGAATTCTAGAATATAGGTGACAGTTATGAAATTACTCATGAGTCAAGAAGATGGCTCATAACAGAAGTGCTGGAATTTTATTTAAAATGGAGCAAACTCATTAGAGAGTTCCACATCTAAGAATGGCAGGTACTGATGTTGATAGGATGTAAATGATCTCAGGGACCATAAATATCAGTATGGAAATTTCACAAAAATAAAAACAGCACTAACTTCCTGCCATATTACTCATGGACATACATAAGTCAGAATACTAATTGGGACCAGTATATCCAGGATACTAAAGCACTATTCACAAGAAACAAGTTAGGGACACAAGTGTGTGTGTGTGTGTGTGTGTGTGTGTGTGTGTGTGCTAAATAAAAATGAAATTATGTCATTTGTTGTAAATTGAATAGAACCAGAGATTATCATCTTAATCACAATAAAGCACACTCTTCACAAGAAAAATATTGTACATTTTCTCATGTAGAACTGAGGTTCTTTGTTTTTTAAAGACACGAAGTGAAAAAGAGCTAATTTATCAAGAAGAAGAGATAAAATTGGAGGGAATAGTTGTAAAATGTGATAAAATAAACATACAAACAAAAAAGTAAGATGTGCATATGAGAATACATCAAAAACAGCTGTTACTGAGCTGGAAGCTTCATTCTAATTGGCTAGTTTTTACAGTACTGGGAATTTCCATTTACTCTACTTGGGGAGAAAAGTATTCAGCAATCTTATGCAGCAAGGAACCTGGCAACCACAAAAATGACTGACCTGGCATGGTTTGACCACTGGTACAGTAGAGACAATAGATGCTTTTGCCTCATGAACTCACTGGCAGTATGTGGATTCAGGGGCCTTACAGAAAGAGTGAGAGATGGGGAAGAGAAAGTGAACAAGAGAGAGAGCAAGAAAGAATTAGAGAGACAGACAGAGACAAAGAACAGATCGCATGATGTTGGTAGAGAAAATTAGGTGAGAAGGGGGTTATGAGAATGAATTTGATGAAACTATATGGCTTTTTCCTACCAATTAATTCCAACAGTGTCATTTATATTTTCTTTCTCTTTAAAATTCATTATGGGATTTGATTTTATCTCTTTATTAATTTAATTTAATAAGAAATATAAACGTACTTATGCCGAGTGGTGGTGGCACACACTTGATCCTAACACTTGGGAGACATAGGCAGGCAAAGTTCCGAGAGTTTGAGGCCAGCTTAGTCTACAGAGTGAGTTACAGGATAGCCAGGCATGTTATACAGAAGAATCCTGTCTCAAAAAACAAAAACAAAATGCAAAACACGACAAAATTTATTTATATTTCAGCACTATACTCAAAAGAGTTCACCTATCTTATTTTTATTTTTCTGTATGTCAGTTTTTAGTTTTCTGAAAATTTTCAACCTTTTATAAAATTTATTGAGCATTCCTGATGAGTAATGTATTTGAGTTGTATTTCAACCCTTCTCTAAACCAAGACAGAACCCCACAGCTTGTTCTTGTATCTCTCCAGTACCTGAATACCACTACATGTATGTTTGTTGAAGTCATTTTGGACGTTTCACTTCTTTATCATCATTGTTTATATTGTCATTTTTAAAAATTATCCACAATCATTGTATTAATATTTAGACAAGCCTAAAATTTACAGATGTTGAATTAGCATGAGTTTCTTGAATTCTACATTTTTCTCTCTCTTTTAGAAGGCTCTAACATATAAAACAACAGAAAAAAATAACCCTAACAACAGAATTTATAAGATCCAGAGTTGTAAACAACCTTAATCTAGTACTTTTACTGCAATATGTAAAATAAACTTAGAGAAATAAGAGGTAATTTATATGCTAACATGTTAGCATGGTGATTAATATGGCTATGATAATTAGTGTATTTGAAGAATCAAGGTATATATAGCTCCCAACTTGAACAACACATAAACAAGTGAAGATGCAGGTTAAAGGTATCATGTATGTTTGTGTGTATCATTAATTCTTTTTTGTTTGCTTGTTTTGTTTTCCAGACAGGGTTTCTCTGTATTGTTTTGGAGCCTGTCCTGGGACTCACTCTGTAGACCAGGCCAGCCTCAAACTCACAGAGATTTGCCTGCCTCTGCCTCCCAAGTGCTGGGATTAAAGGCTTGCCACACCAATGCCCAACCAGTATGCTTATTCTTGACTCTTCTCTCTTCAAAATTTTTTCTAATTTCTACTCAGAGACTTAGTCTGAATGATTGTCACTCAAACAAGACTACAAAGACTTGAGAAAGTTTCCTGTTGGTCATGTTTATCATTTCCATATAACATATCCATGGTCATTAGAAGAAATGCAGTCACCTGTTAATTTCCATACAATAATTTGCATATTTTGCAAGAAAGTAAAAGTAATGTCAACATTTAAACAATATGCATTCACTAATTTCAAAGTAAGACTGCTTCAGTCATCCACAAATGTGTTTGATATCCTCCTTTGTCCAGATCACTTGGCAGCACTACCCGGCTTCTTGAAATTCAAGGAGTTCTTTAAAGTGAGGGTGTTGCCATCCTCCATACATGTTCACTCATTCATCCATTCACCCAGGGTTTTTAGTAACAAGTCCTGTGATTGGCCCTATAATTGGAATAATATTTCTTAAAGTGAAAAGGAGTAGGGAAGAGAGAAACCATCTGTCTAAGAGTTCCACTTCTAGCAGGATTTAACAGAACACAAATTAGCAGGAGAATGGGAATGCAAAATTAGATAATGACAAACATCAGACTGTATCTGTGGTGTGATGATCTATCTAGAAGAAATATATCTGGATGTCTGAGTATTCCACACTGTATTTAGTTTGTTATTCCATTTTCTCTCTCTCCTTATTTAAATTAAATTACATCACAGTCTCCCCTCCCTACTCCTTCTAGTCCCTCTCTACCTCCCCACTGGCTCCCCTCCCCAATATCCTCCTGCTCCATTTTTATCCCGAAAATGATAGGCCTCCCACAGATACCAACAAAACATGACATATCAAGTTGTAGTCTCCATGCCTTTAATCCCAGCACTCAGAGGCAAAGACAGGCAGATTTCTATGAGTTTGAGGCCAGTTTGGTACATAGAACAAATTCTAGGGCAGACAGAGCTACACAGAGAAATCCTGTTTTGAAAGCACTTACTCTTGACCAAATGGCTAATGCCAATGAAAGTTTATGGTGGAGAGAATGTGGAGAATGGGGAACACTCCTCTACTGCTGGTGGGAGTGCAAACTCATGCTGGCACTTTGCAAATCTGTATGGTGGTTCCTCAGGAAAATGGGAGTCAGTCTACCATAAGATCCAGCAATTACACTCTTAGGCTTATACTCAAAAGATGTACTTCATACAAAGAGGACTTCTGTTCAGCAATGTTCATAGCAGTATTATTTGTAATAGCCAGAACCTGGAAGCAACCTCGATACCCCTCAACTACAGAATGGATAGAGAAAATGTGGTACATTTACAGATGAAAAAAACCAATGGAATCCTGAGATTCGCAGGCAAATGGACGGAACTAGAAGAAATCATCCTGAGTGAGGTAACCCAGTCACAAAAAGACAAACATAGTATGTACTCACTCATATATGGATTTTAGACACAGAGCAAAGTAGTACCAGTCTATAATCTATACTGCCAGAGAATCTAGGAAACAAGGAGGACCCTAAGAGAGACATACATGATTCCCCAGAGAAGGGGAAAGGTACAAGATCTCCTGAATTAATTGGGAGCATGGGGGGAGGGCAGAGGGAGTCAGAAGAAAGAGAAGGGAAGAAGAGAAGGGGAGAGGAAGGCAGGAGAGAGCAGGAAGATCAATTCAGGGGAAGAATAGAAGAAAGTAAGAAAAGAGACACCATAATAGAGTGAGCCATTATAGGTTTAAAGAGAAATCTGGCCCTAGGGAAATGTACAGAGATCTATAAGATTGACCCCCAACTAACAATCTAAGCAATAGTGGAGGGGCTACCTTAAATGCCCTTCTCCAATAATGAGATTGACGACTACCTTATATGCCATATTAGAATTAGAGCCTTCATCTAGTAGCTAATGGACGCAGCAACACACACACACACACACACACACACACACACACACACAGAGAGAGAGAGAGAGAGAGAGAGAGAGAGAGAGAGAGAGAGCTAAACACTGAACTGAACTCTGGAATCCAGTTACAGACAGGGAGAAGTGATGAGCAAAGAGGTCAAGAATAGGCTGGAGAAACTCACTGAAACAGCTGACTTGAACAAGGGCTTGCTCGTGGACCCCAGACTGATAGCTGGGAAACCAGCATAGGACTGTTCCAGATCCCCTGAACAAGTATGTCAGTTTGGAGGTCTGGTTAATCTATGGGGCCTGTGGCAGTAGATCAGTATTTATCCCAGAGAGGGAACTGGTATTGACATGTAAAAGAAGCTTGTTTCTAATTTAAAATTAAAAAAAAAAAATAAGAAGTCAAAACCAATAAAAAAGAAAAGAAAACTCAAGAAACACCAAGATTGTTCTTCCACCAACTCATACCAAATAGGAATGAACCATTCAAAGAAAGACTCTGAAGAAGGGAAACTATAAAAACTCTCTTGCAAAAAAAAAAAAAAAGAAAAGAAAAGCTGGGCTGTGGTGGTGCACGCCTTTAATCCCAGCACCCGGGAGGCAGAGGCAGGCGGATCTCTGTGAGTTCGAGGCTGGGCTGGACAGATAGTCTCCAAAACAATACAGAGAAACCCTGTCTCATAAAAACCAAAAAAAAAAAAAAACTGTCTTGCAAAGTTCAAATGGAGTCTTCCAGAATATGGCCAATGCCTAACTTCTCAGAAAGACAATCAGGCAACTGAGCACAGGGAGTCTGACCACACGTGGAGAATTAAAATGAAGGTCATCTTTAGAATGACAACAACAAAATGTTTTCCTTTGAACTTCAGGCAAAGAAAAGATGAAAGGGGAAAAAAAATAAACTCAGAGGGTATTAGCTAAGACCGTTCTTAGCTCAATCATCTATATTCAGTTACTATTTCGTCAATAAAATAAGTGCATTTATTTTGCTAGGATCTATTCATTTATTCTTCCTGTTATTATGGTGTTTGAGAAAATGTGATTTGTAAAACTGCTCTAATAGATTTAGCTATTTTCCCCTGAGAAATGGAATATTTGGACTTAGATTTTTTAAATTTTACTTTTACTGTGATCAAACTCCCAAGCCTTTGCTTAAATTGAGAAACAGATAAGAAAAGAAAAGTGAGAATGAAGGGAGATGGACTACATTGGCATGCAGAATCAATTCCAGCACTCAAGAAGCAACATTCACCAATGTCCATGCGCCCAAAGAATGGATAATATAATATCACAGAACACAGGAAGAGAAGACTGAGCTTACTCCCTGGACAACATTATCTGTTCCTTGAGAGAAGGCCACCATAACCTTGATGTTGAGTCATCCATGTCTTAGAATACATTGCTTACTTAGTCCTTTCTAAAATACATGCAGAGGTTTTGTTTGCCTCCTGAAGATAGTAGCTTTATTTTAGCTATGCCCTTGGGTGTGTAGCATGCATGAAAAGAGATAATTTCTTTGGGAGTAAAAGACCCTTGTTAACTCTCATACTAACAAGGTTGTGTTATAACTACAGTATCTTGGTATCTTATGCATACCCCATTTAGGACAGAGCTTTTAAATAAAAATCTCTTAGCATTTTTTCTTTTGATCATCTTATTGGCATTATTGTAAAATATACTTCATTCTCATTGCATGGAAGCAGCAGAATTTTTACCCTCATATTTTTATATTGATCTGATAGGCATAAAGTTCAGGTTCATCTTGATATCCATGCTGTTGCTTCATTGGCATAGAAAGCTATTGGCGATGGAGGAAGCAGGTATCTGTTTGCTTTTAAGGAGAGAAAAAGAGTCTCCCTTCACACAGAATGTGTTTTTAGGGCATAGTAACCCAACATGGAATGACATCGTTTTTGAAGCTTATGATCAGGATTGCCAGTAATCCTAGGTCTTTTATTAAAGTCTACAGTGAAAATGTCCAGAATTCCAATAGACCAAAGACATTCCCAAATGCAAAATTTCACTTAATTTGGATATTTCCTTGGTATTTCTATTTCTTTACAATGTAATTCATTGGAATTTGTAAAAATTGATCTGTGCAGTTGTTCTATTGTTTTAGTTTGGCAATTTTTACTAATTTCCTCTCTCCATATAAGGATGATACTAAGAACAAACAGGAAATTACAAAGGATATCTAAACATGATTACAAAATCCAGTTACAATCCTTATCATAGGAAATAAATAACATTGCAAAAATGGAAGAAAAATCATTTGAAAATTTTTTAAACGTTCAAAAACACACAGACACAAATTCACAATATGGAGAGCTGAAGCCTGCCTTGGAGAGCTAGGGAAGCAGAATAATCTAGGCTTGGGGATTTTAGGAATCATGTGTTCAAGAATTAAAACAGTATGCCTGACCATATTTAAAATGGAAACTGTGTTGTATCCCATGTATTCAGTCACCATGTCAAAACCTACACACTAAGAGGAATTAAGTAGGACACGTGCACAGATTGAGTGACAAATATTGTATTATATGCCCAGCATAGTTATTACAGAAAGGAAAAATACTCTCAATAAACCGACATTTCCATTACAAAATCTTAAGACCACCACCAAATGTAAATTCTTAACTTGCTGAAAATGTATCCTTAGTGATTTAGTTTGATAGTTTCCCCAGAAGAGAAGCCATACCAAATTCAAATGATTTCCCTAGAAGCTTCTCACGATCATAGAATTCCCAAAACTGTGAATGATAATTTTAAGGTGAATAAAAAGATGTATACGTAGAAAGAAAGAAAGAAAGAAAGAAAGAAAGAAAGGAAGGAAGGAAGGAAGGAAGGAAGAAAGAGAGAGAGAGAGAGAGAGAGAGAGAGAGAGAGAGAGAAAGAAAGAAAGAAAGAAAGAAAGAAAGAAAGAAAGAAAGAAAAAGAACTTGCAATTTACTGAGTGTGCAGAGTACTGAAGTTTGGATCACAGAACTCATTTAAATGAGGTTACAACAGTCTTCAACTTCAACTCCAGGGGATCTCGCATACACTGGCCTCTGTGGGCACCTAACTTTTGCACAAGCACACATATACACATAAAGAGAATTTTAATCTATGAAAGGACACAATACATTAAAATAACTAGGTAACTCTATAAGGACCAAATAAGTTTTGCATGAATACAATTATTCTTTAAGTTAAAATGACAGTGAAATTATTAAATACCATAAAGAAGACTTTAATTCACTAACAAGAGATTTATTAAATCAAAGTTAGCTTCAATAAAATTGCACAGACTACACTATGGTGATGTGAAAACTTTGAGATATGTGGACAATGAATAAAATATCTAGCATAGAGGTGACAAGACTTCCTAATGAAAGGACTAATATAGGACAAAGTAGAAATATTTGATCAAATAATGACTTAGGTTGTTTTTTTCTGAAATGACAAATGAGGAAGTTCAATAAATCCAAAATTGTATTGAGATTTGAAAGTCTGAGCGTGGTTATCACACAGTGAACTTTCCTACTGTGAGATAATATCTGAACATGGCCAAAAAACAAAACATAACAAAATTCCCAACTCCAAATAAACTGACTGAATATTACATTGAGTTTCAAGAACAAAGAGAGTATCCAGCATCTATACAATTAAGTAAAATAAATTTAAAATGGTCAATAAACACAGTTGTTGACTTAGAAATGCAAACCTAGGTAGTTTGTCAAAATTCCAGAAAAATAATAGCAACACAGAGTGAGAATTTATAATAAACAGGAAATAGCAAAAGACTCTCCAAGCATCAGTTTTGAAAATGAAAACAATTCCAAGGAGTTTTATAAAGGAAACAATAATGAAAAGAATAAATCCAAAACAAATGTGATGACATTAGACAAGGCTAAGCATATAATAGGTTGGAGTAGATTAAGGATCTCAACTTCTACACAAGGTAAATCTATGGGTAATGTTATTAAAACTTGTCTCAAATTCTTATTTTAAGGATTAACTTGTTAAATGTGTTAATGTTGCCATAAGTATATTTGAACTATATTAGGCAATCTTAAAATACTCAGAAGAATAAATGGAATAAGAAACCTAGTATTAGAGAGGCTAAAAAAAAAAAAAACCACAAATAAAAGCAGGACAGAAGAACTACAAAAAATAAGATTCTAGAAACATCTCAATATGTTAATAATCTCTCTACATAGACTAGTCTTGGTAATTAAAAGCTGTCATGATAGAAAAATAAAACACTACCCAGTTATAGGCTGCTTATAAAACACTGACTTAAATCAAATTAAAAAAGAAAGCTTAAGTACAAAATTAGTGAAAAGTTTCCAGGCATTTACTAACTAAAATACAATGTAGTTATACTGTTATAAAGGAAAGGAGACATAAAGAGAGAAGATACTGCTGGAAATAAAGAGTAATCCTCCATAAGAACAATACTTGCAACTTAATGGAAGTACATGGCAATTCCAGAGTTATAGAAAAAACTTATAACGCTATAATACAAATAAACATTTACAGTACTTAAAGGGCCAATTAAGAAAGCAGTATCACATTACAGCAGATTAACACACAGCACTCAATAATTGTTAAATCATGTGCAAAAAAGTCAGTGCTCATTTGGCTAGTTGCATAAACTTGACCAAATATAGAGTCCTGGATTCAGTAGTGGAAGAACCAGATTTTTGTCAAGAATTTGTCTACAAGGCTATCAAGTATGGATTCATTACATTTTATGATTGTTGTAAAATGCATGTCTTGCCAAATCCTAGAACTCACAGGTGGATCTCTGTGAGTTCGAGGCCAGCTTGGTCTACAAAGCCAGTTCCAGGACAGCCAGGGCTACTCAGAGAAATCCTGTCTCAGAGAAAAAAAAGCAAGCAGGCAGGTGGGCCAGCGGGGTGGGGGGGGGGGGGAGAGAGAGAGAGACAGAGACAGAGACAGAGACAGAGACAGAGAGAGACAGAGAGAGAGACAGAGAGAGACAGAGAGAATGAAGGAGGGAGGGAGGAAATAAAGAAGGGAGAGAAGAAGGGAAGGAGGAAGGGAGGGAGGAAAGGCATGTATTATGATTAAGACATATGTAATATGTGAAATTTACCATTAGTATTTCAGTAAAATTATAAGATGGCTGTTATATATTTCCAGAAGCAAAAGGGAAAAATCAATATGGAAATACAACTTTATAAATTACTAAGTGACAACTAAAATATTACCCATCAACAAATGAAGATTACAATTAAAGTGTTCTCCCATAAGAAACTTGTTAACTGAAATATTCATCTTACACCAGAGAAAGGAGCTGAATGTTTACTGGAGGCACAGAATAAACTCAGCAAAAATTAAATGAATTGAATAAATATGAGCTACTATTACGAGGACTCACAGAGTTGATTTACATTTTTTGAAAAGGGGGATAAAGCAGGCAATGTCGCATAAGGATTGATTAGAAAAGGAAGGGAGATAAAAATATGAATACAGCACTACTGGAATTTAAAACAAGAGTGTAGAGAAAGATGCAACTAAGATTTAAAAACACATGATGAATCCCCTTATGGCAATAAATGTGAAGTTCTAGGTTATATTGATACTCTCTTAGCAAAGGCAAACCTAACGAAACTGTATTGGGCAAATAGGGAGAATGAATAGTCTATTTCCAATAATGAAAAAACGCTGTTTGCTTAAAATCTTCTAAGTGAGTATCACACAATTCCCCAACAATATATTAGAAAGCTCATGGAAATAGTGTAGAAATGCAATATTTTAGTATAACTAATATTTTAAATATGAAAATGAAGAGAGGTCTGGAAAATTAACCATGCAATTTTATGAGTTCAAATTTGTATTATAATAATACAAATAATATAATATACCAGGCACTGAATCAGGACCAGAAGGAGGACTAACACATGCAGATCCTGGCCCTTGAATACAGCTATAAAAACATCTAAAACATACACTGGCAAAGTAAGTAATAACTTTTAGTTTAACCTCATTTATCCTTCAAGTATAAAGCTGCTCAAATAAGTCACACTATGCTGTGTTTTTAAGATTGTCAGTATTTTCTCCAAAGGTCCATGTTCAAAGGGTTTGCACAGTGATATGGCTGTAGTGTGACATGTTGGGGATCCTAAAGGGAGAGCTAACTGGGAGGAATCTAGATAATTGGTACAGGTATTTGCATGGCATGGTGGGACTCCCATCCCATCACCTGACACTCCCATCATAAGTTGCTGTATCAATTACTAATTGGGCATCAGTAGTGGCCCAATTAGTAAGGCCACCTGACTTCTAACTGAAATCTGTAGAAGCAAAAGTCCAAATAAATGTTTGTCTTTTTCTACAACTTGTACCAGGTATTTTATAATAGTAATGCAAATCCTACTAATATGGCAATTTGAGTAACAAATGTGTGCATATCTCAGAGACATTTGAACACCAATGTTTACTGCTGCAGTAGTCACAATAGCTAAAATATGGAACTAGACTTGACACCCATCAACATATAAATAAGTAAAGAAAATTTCAGTGGAATTTTATTCTGCTGTGAAGCAGAATGAAATTCTGATGTTTTCAGATGAATGTATGGAACTGGAAACTATTCTTTTAAAGAGAGTAAGTCAGACTCAGAAAGGCAAATATCATATGCTTTCTCTTATATGTAGAATTTAAATTTGAATGTGTGCATACATACATAAACATACAAACAACTTGGAAGAGGACAAAAAAAGAAAATTTCATGAACATAAAAGTATTAACATGCACTAAATTAAGTAAAAGGAATGCTCATCATGATTAAAACTCATAAGAATGCTAACAAATGAAGGAGAGTCCAAGGATGATAAAGTATCTCTAACAAAAACAATGCCATTAAATTAATTTTCTTAAAAGTTAAAAATTATTTAGAATATTCAAGTTGTCATTCTTTACACTATTTTCTCTCTCTTTTCATCTACATGAAGATAGTTGGTAAGAAAGAAAAAGTTATTGTACAAATCTGAAGCTTAATAAATAATCAGTTTCATGTAGCAAAGTAAAATAAATTCACAATAGGTTTTTTATTAACACAATATCAATTAACAAAATATGTAGTATATTAGTGCATAAAACTCATTCATATTTCCTTGATAAAAACCATATATATATGTGTGTGTGTGTGTAATTTTTCAAACAAGATTTAAAACACATGATACATAATTAAAGAACTTCATGACCTTTAAACTCTACTATCATGCATAAAATAAAATGGAACGAAGGTAGAAATACTCTTAATAAGTACAAAGTACCAATGTTCTAAAATGTCACCTTTCCTAAATTAATTTTATAAATTCAACAGGAATCCTAACTGGATTTTTGTAAATAATTAGATGAGCAGTTCATAAAATTAATATGGATAAAAACTAGGAAAGATTAGAAATGTCTTAAAAATTAATCCAAATGAAATACACACACACAAAGACTTTTTATATAAGCTGAGATAATAATATAGGTACCAGTTTAGACAAGGATACCAATAGAACAGAATAGTGTGTTCAATGAATCAACACAACCTGCTTCGCCCTCACAGTCTGGGACTGAGTATCTGCTGAGGGTGTCGGGAATGATGACACAGAGAACAGTAGGTGGTGAACGAAGGCTCTCTTTATTCTTAAATCGGCTGGTTATATACCCTGACACCAGAGGTGGTGGTGGGGGGTCAGGAAAAGGCGGTTAGTCATTGGAAAGGTCAGGGTCAGGGTGTTTCTGTGGGCGAGCCCATCAGGAACTTATTGCTCTGGTAAACATGTTCTTCTTTGTGGTTATGGACACCGGATTGTTTTCAGTAAACATGTTGTTAGTTAACACATTTTAGTAAACAGGTTGATGGGGAAGTGGGCCTCTAGCCAATGTCTCTTGTTCCCACAACAACCATGCAAACTTTTTTCATTGTAGCTGTGATATTTCAAATTGAGAGGTCTTTTAAACAAGCACTCCTGGCAAAGTTGCTTATTTACATGGAAGAGTATAAAATTAAACTTTATCTACTTTGTAAGTCAATCATTGGCATTTTTCAAATGAAATGTAGTTTTATATACTCATGAATTTATAAGATACAAGGATTTTCTAATGTGTAACTACACATATATTAAAAAAGAGTTAAAATAGAATTACCCTATAGAAGGGCAACCATGCCTGTACTAAATACCATAGGAAAGTAAATAAAATCTGACCCCCAGGATTTTAGAAATAACTGTTAGGAATAAACTAAAAAAGTACAGCAGTTCACAGTATGTCATAAAAAGTCAGAAATAAAAAATCATGACTAAACATAGAAAAATGAGCAAAATACCCAAATGAGCAGTAAAACATGAACCATACATGGCAAATACATACAAAATAAATAAGTAAAGAAATTATAGTAAAAATCATATCAATGTTACTTTATCAATGATAAAAATTAAATGAGTTAGTTGTTTCTGGAGCTGTTGGATAGTTTTGTGCCAAACATTACTGGTTATTGGAATCCATCTTGTTGGCATCCAAAACTTGATGATAAAACCCTAGTGTTCAACATACCACAGACTGGACTAGCACTGACCTGAACTCCTAATTACCTTAGCTTTCATAGTGCTGGAAGGTATTATACAAGTTATCAAAAGCAAAAAGGAGTCATCAGTCTTATGCAACTGTGAACCTATTCGACTACAGTAATGACTAACTCAACAAGACATTACCCAGTACTTCAATAGTGGCACAAATGTGACAGGAAGCCAACCACCTTTTTATTATATATATATATATATATATATATATATATATAATATTTCCCATTGCACAAGATGAAACCTGTAATCTGTCCTTAGTGTCACTGTAAGGCCTGTTGCCAAAGGTCATAAGCTCTGGGGGAGAGCCTATTACTATTACTTTGCTAAATGGAGATAACATTAAACTGACTCCTAGTAAGTTATTGTCACCTGTGTGATTAATAAAATCTCAATCCTAACCTGAGAAATATCTATTTTCAGTAGATGCTGATTAACACAAGATTCATGACTGGTCAAGGTACAAAGAGTGAGAGACTGCAGACTTCTCAGCCCTTTAAGGGGGCATCTATTTCACATCCCTTACTTCCAAAGCTTAGGGAACAACGAAGAAGTGAGGCAGAAAGTGTATGATCCAGAAGCAGTGTGTAACTACAAAGAAAACAATGTCTTCCATACACAACAGGAGAATAGCACATATGAACTTACAGTGATTGTACTGGTATGAACAAGACCTACTCAAGCATAAGCCAAAATGAATCCCAGTATGGAGAGAGAAGGGGGACAAGAAGGCCTGCCCCAAGCTAAGAGAAAACTGGAATTTGGTAGCATCTATGGGAAGGAGAATCACTTTCCCTTAAGAAAAATTCTCCTTTTCCATTGAATAGTGCTCCATTGTGTAAATGTACCATATTTTCTCTATACATTCTTCAGTTGAGGAGCTTCTAGGTTGCTTCCCAGTTCTGGCTATTACAAATGGAATATTGAAATTTGCAGGCAAATGGATGGCACTAGAAAAAACCATTCTGAGTAAGGTAACCCAGTCACAAAAAGAGAAACATGGTACATATTCACTCATTTATGGATTTTAGACATGAATCAGGGGAGAGCCAGAATACAATCCCATTGTCAGAGAGTCTGGGAAACAGAAACTTCATCCAGTGACTGATGAAACCAGAGGCAGATAACCATAGATAAACACTGAACTGAACTCCTGGAATCCAATGTCAGAAAGGAAGAATTGACGGGTAAAGGAGTTAAGACTGGGCTGGTCTAACCCACAAAAACAGTTGACCTAAGCAAGGGGGAGCTCTTGGATCCCAGATTGATGGCTATGTGGAAAGCATGGAACTGACCCAGATCCCCTGAATGTGTATGTGAGTGAGGAGGCCTCAGTAATCTATGGGGCCTTGGGTAGTATTTATCCCTGGTGTAAAAATAGACTTTGAGTGCCCATCCCACAATGAGGGATGCTCTCTCAGACTGGACTCTTGAAGGAGGGCCTAGACCCTACCCTGGATGACATAACAGACTCTGGAAATCCACCATGGAGGGCCTAACCCTTCCTGGGGATCAGAGTGGAGAATTGGTAGAGGACTGGGGGACCTGGTGTGGAGGGATGGGGAGGAGGGGAGGGAGAGGGCGCTGGAATTGGCATGTGAAACAAACTTTTTTAACTTAAATAAAAATAAGGAAAAGATAAAAAGCAAACAAACAGAAAGATAAAATTAAAAAAATAATGCTCCTTGTAAACTGACTACACTTCAGTTGAAGGCCGCACATCTGAAATTATATGCTCAGCACAAACTGGATGTTAGAGTTGGGGCTAGGGTAGGACACAAAGAAGGGTGCAAAAGGGGAGAGAGGATGTATCTGACAGGGATGGGGAGGGGCTAATATCAATATATAAAAAGAAGGGAAATGGGAGAATATATACAAGCATGACTATTTTAAGATTCTGATAACCAGATGGTATCATAGCAAATGGGCACAGAAGGCAGAGAGAAACTATTAGAAATAAAGTAAAAAAGAACAGAGCTCCATAGTATGTCACAAAATGTCAGAAATAAAAACTTATGACTAAATAAACAACATAGGAAAATGGGCAAAATACTCAAATGAGCAGTAAAACATGAACTGTACATAGGAAATACATGCAAAATGAGTAAGAAGTTACAATAAATTATCACATAGATGTGATTTTTATCAATGAAAAAAATTAAATTTGGACAGTATTTTAAGTAGAATAGGTGTGAGGAATGTAGCTGAGAACCTGGCTGTTTTTGTAAATAACACAAGTACAAAGAATATTGGCATAAAATTGTTATATAATATAATAGTGTTGGAGATGTACCTATTATGGCTTTACAGCACTTCCTTCAGCGCATATAATCTCCACTGTCTGATGAATGGATATGTTTAGGATGCTTGCAAAGCCTATGTTTAAGAGTTCACAGCTAGCAGCTTTCCCAAAGGTCATTAAATAAACCATGGTTTATTCAAGCAATACAGTTGTGAAAGAAAGTTAAGGAGAACTTCTTAAGCTTTTTCAAATCATGAACCCTTCACACAAGAAATTTTCAGCACAGCCCTGAGTATATGGATAAGAAAATGCTAATTAATGATAATGTCATTTTAAAACAATTCTGTTATAACTAACACTTAATATTCATCAGAGACAAAAACAAATTTGTATAGTAGCAAGAAGGATGTGCCTGTAAACCTTGACTACTTGATACCATGGGAATAAAGCATCTTCCAGTTGCTTTTTCCAGAACTGATGGATATTTTACTTCATAATCATTGCTTAGAACCTGTTATATATGAAGGTAAAGTTTAAATAGAAAATGCATGCTTTGGGCCATTTCAGAAATCATTAGAAATTCTGTCCTAATCCCATGCCAAAATAAATTTAGAAATTGTCTTATGAATGTCAAGTCAGTAGCTCAAATAGCAATTTTTAAAATCAAACATTCTAATACAATACAATCCAAAGATATGTTAATTTGATACATGCTGAGGAATGAAGGCAGGAAAATACTAAAAGTCTGTTTTCCATAATTAAACCATCACATCTCTATAAGAGCAGAAACATTTGTATTCACAGTAGAAATACTGTAGTTCATGTCATACAACAGTCTCTGAAAAGTATTTTAGAAGGTGCTAGTTGATACCGGATGGAATAACAGTAAACCCAGGACAAAGTACACCAGCTGTACATTCAGAACCAAGGCTGTGGTGAAGGTTTTCACAAAAGACCATGAATACATTTAACATTTCATTTTGAATTAACTCTTGATTACTACAAGCTCAAAAGCTTTTTATTATTGTGAAAATCTTTGCTACTCCCACAGTCAGTTCATTTATCCCATATGGGTTGTAAGTTAAGATGCTATAATGACCCTTGAAAGGTTCAATTTTTAATAAAAATGACATATATCAACAATTTTCAATATCAGGAAAAATTATGATTATTTAATTATATATTTTATATTATTTATTTATATATAAGAGATGTAAAAGAGAGAAGGAGACTAGGAGATTCCCATGAAGGGCTAGCATTGCTTCAGTGAGATGTTACTACTTAAATAAGAAATACAACAGGATTTGTTATGCTGTATACACTCGGTATGTCATACATAGAGCATTTTGTGTGTGTTATGACATGTGCCTATATAATATATGTGGTATTTTTGAGATGTTGTGAAAAGGCATCTAGGCAAGCATACTTCATTAATATGAGTCCTCTAGTTATCAATATAATAAACATCTCAGGCTGATGTAATCAATGAGTTAATCCATTGGTTTACAGAACTGAAATTGTAGTCTATAAAGGATGGATCGAATGATGTTTTAACTAATTTGGTCTCTTAACTGGTCCTTGCTCTTGTTTGGAAGGAAGTCATGGTAACTCCCATTTTATAATCTCTCAGGCCCTAGTCAATCAGGAAAAGATAGTCCCTTTTATAAACCTGTGGACATAATTTCTGAGACTAGACCTTGCTGGATTTGCCTGTGGTGTGTTGAGTCACATGTCTGCTTACATCTGAGCACACACTATCATCTGCAATGTGCAATGTAATGCTTCAGTGCCATGGGTGAGAATCATGTGACTAGAGAGAGTACTTAATGCTTAATTTACCAAGACCAGAGGAGTTGCTGTCTTTCTGTTTTCTCTCCCCAAATGCCACTTGGGGAGCTCAATAAGGCAAGTGATAAATGGGATGAGTCAGGCAAAGGGACTCAATATACCCACAAAAGCCTGTTGACATTCATATAGAACCTAATCACCACTTCATTAATTTATGGAAAGTGCATATTACAGTGATTTTTAAGTCAGAGGAAAATGGGTCAAGTCTCAGCTTTTCCCTTATGTTATTATAAACTTGAGATTTTCTGCAGCATGGAAATTATATTTCTACATCACAAGAGTGTTGTGAGGATCCAGTAATATATGCAAATAGAGCTCCTACGACACAGGAACAGGAAAAGAACACAAACTCTCCCCTTCACTGTTCTCATCATCTTTACTGTCATATTCACCCTCATCATCACTACAATCATTAAATGAATATTCACTATTTTTTGAACAAAACTTTTGATTTTCTTTTAGGAGCTATGTTGGTGTGTGTTTTGGGGTGGGGACATAAAGAATGCCTCAACTACATTATCTTTCTGTATTATCTTTGTTTCATTTTTTAACTTTTTTCCTTATCACAGTGTGATCTCTCTCTGTTATGTATGTATTGTTAAGATCTTCCTAATTCAGCTTTGTACTTCTTCAGGTAATTTGTCATACGGTAGTGGGAGATTAAGAGGAAGAAGAAGAGGAGCACAGCATCAAAGGAGCCCACACTGATCACTGGTGTGTGTGAGGATAACACTGCTTCATACATGCTGAGAAATATGCTACATGAATCATGCCCTCTGCACAGTGAGAACTGCAACTACACTGATAATCTGTGGTGATATATTATTTATGATTTATTAATACTTGCCTGAGGATTCAGAAAGGAAAGTTAGCCACAAGGCATAGAAGCCAGAAACACACCTTTAATTCCAAGAGCCAGAAGCTAGGAAGTGGTGGTACATAACTTTAATCCTAGGACTCAGGATTAAGAGGCAGACAGATCTCTCTGAGTTCAAAGCCACCCAGGGATACAGGAGATTGAATCAGTCTAAAAGAGAAACAGAGCTCATGCCTTTATACCCAGCATTAGAGGGATATAAAAGAAGTAGGGACTTCAGTGTTCAGTAGGAGGCATTCATTCTCCAGCCATGCTGAGGACAGAGGCTACAGTATGAGGCTTGGTGAAAGCTTGTGGAAACAAGATCAGCCCATCATTTAGCCTGAGGTAGAGGTAAGAAGCTAGTGACCAGCTGCCTTGCTTTTCTGATATTCAGCTTGAAGTTTGAAGCCCAATATCAGTTGCTGGGTCTTTTATTAATTCATGTTACAACAAGCCATGTTATTCTTACTGTTACTAGGACCACATTAATCACATACTATATCTAAGCTAAAAATTATTATGAATTCTAGGGTTGAGGTTGAAAGCCAGTGTGTTTGGATCATAGAACCAGCTGTAAAACCTCTAGTAAAGATAACATTCCTACTACTTGGTTGGATATTTCTGAGATTAAAAACTGTCATTACAGTTTTATTTATTATTTATTTGTGTGTGTGTGTGTGTGTGTGTGTGTGTGTGTGTGTGTGAAGCATGTAGAAACTGGTTCTCTTATTCTTCTGTATGGGTGCTCAGAATTGAAGTCAAGCTCTCAGGCTTGATGGCAAGATCATTTACCTGCCTGAGTTATCCCTGTCTCATTTTCTGATGCTATTAACATATATTAAATATTTAAAATAACATAAATATTTCCCAGAATCTTCATAATCTTTTTGAAATTTAAATGGTGAAATTCAAAGTAAATACAAATGTATTGTTGACACTTACTGTCTACCTCAATCAGGCAGAAGGTTTCTGAAGCTCATGTGTGAATTTCTTCTCAGCATTAGTACCAAGGGAACCACTAAAGTGTCAGCCTTTATGTTTTATCACACTGCCTCACAAGCTGGCACCTGCAGACCCCAAAGGATTGCTATGTGCCTCTTAATAACTGTTTATTGAATAACCAAATTGATAAAGTTCTCCTCAGAGAATCAGTCTCCTTGGTGGCAGAATTTGGGGGCTTTCTGTTCTGCTAATCCCTTCCTCATCAGTCAGGTAACCATAGGGACCTTCAGCTTTCATTTCAAATCTCTTTTCACAACCTTGAGAAAGCAAGGCCAGCGTGGAGATGAAGACCCTAGTGGCTGAATGGTAGTTGGGGCACAAGCAGCACCCTCACAAGCAGCACCCTCACCACCAGCCCCCCACTCCATCCCACTCCCAACCCCCACGTATCCTGCCATGAAGCCAAAACCCACTGTGCCAGGCATGTATAACCTTTGGGGACACCATTTGTCAAATCCTGTATTCTTACTAGTAAACCTTCAAAAGCTTCAGGAATTGAACTGCCTCATTGTTTTCAATTTGTTTTGCTTCACAACAAACCTGAGAGCTTCCCCCTCTATTAGCAGTCCTAAATAACATTGAAGTAACCTTTAAGTCTAAGAATACCACTGCAATACCTAAAATCATGCACAGAAAATGCAATCAATCTAGTACCTCCCATACTTCACTTGAATATTAGCTTCCTGTCACATCCCCTTCTGGGTGGTGTGGAGTGAATTTTTCTTGTGAGAAACATAGTGGCAGAGATATCCCATCAGCCGTGGGTGCTGGTGCCAATGTGCACCGATCCAACAGGGCTTTTGGCTCCTACTTTCCTGAAAGTGCTTATAAAAGACAGGAAGCCTTACTTGTCTGTCTTCTGCTCCCTTGAGATAAGTGCCCTCAAGGAGATATAAGCAGCTCCTCTCTTTCTCCCTTACTCTCGAGTAACCATGTGTGAGGCAGGCTGGCTTTGTATAATTGGAGTCTGTTTTGCTGACCCAGCTCTCCCCGCAGGCTTTATATTGAGATGAAAATAAAATGTTTTCAGAAGGCTCGAATTGTAATCTATGTTTTTTGACGTAATTTACCAGGAACTCTGTAAACTAGGGGGACAATTGGGCACCTGATCAGCCATTAGCAAAGCTAATATCTTGTTACATTTAGCTAGTGGTTTTTATGTCATGGAGGGAAGGACAGATGTGTCTCAGATTTTATACTTTCTAAAATTCGATGGTAAGAGATTTCCTTCAGGCTGAAGCATTATCGTATGCTCATATTTACATGCTACAATGAAGCAAAGAAGTACATGGGTACGACACTTCTAGAAGATCAAGTGTCTTGGGATCTTTATGCAAAAGTAAGACAGGGACCATGGTGGGCCAAACTTGCCTAAAAATATAAATTTCATTAAGATGGAAAGGAAAAACTGGAAGAAAGGAAATGGCAGTAACTCAGGAGTCATGACCTTGCCTCATCTACTTGTATTCTCTTCTGTGCTGTTCACACCCAACAGCACACAGAGAGCTGGCATAACACCCATTAGGTATTTTTCCCTAACAGAATTACAACTCACACCACTGATAATATCAAAACCTCTATCACCTGAGACAACTTGCTGAACCCAGAACTCTAAACTGCCGTATCATCGCTATTACTGCTTGAACTAAATCTGTTCATTTCAATGGCATTAACACCACACACATATAATATCACTTCGTGGAAGCAGGTTCAATATTAAAATAGCTTTTAACCTGATGAAAATATGTATTGTTCTATTTTAAAATGTATAGATTATCCATGTAACATTAATTGAGTCACTGAAGCATCCTACAGAGCATTGAACTAGAAGCTTGATACAACATTCTGATGTGTTTCTTATTTTTCTCTTTTTATATTAACTTATTTTTTACATTCTAATCTCAGTTTGTCCTCTCTCCTTTCCTCTCACTCCCTCCACTCTCTCCTTCTCCCATCTGCTCCATGGAAAGGATACTAGAGGCCCGACCAAGGTACCTCTCCACCCCCCACACACACTCCTGTGTCTAGGCCGGGAATTTTATCTCTCCATATAGAATGGACTCCACTAAGTCAGTTTGTGCATTAGAGTTAGATCTTAGACCCACTGCCTGTGGCCTCAGGTCTGGCAAATGGGGAATCTGCATAAAACCAAACTAGACTTCCTTAATACAGGTGACAATTGTGTGACTGGAGCAATATATGAGGCCTCTGATGTGTTTCTTATGATCCAAGTTTACATCCATAAATTCAAAAGACGCATTTGGTAGAAATGCTTCTTTACATAAGTAAACCTAACAGGATTTAGTAAATTCAGCTTGTCAGATGTCTACAGGCCCTCCCTGGAGAATTGCTAGAGAGAGCCTTGGAATGCAACTTTTTTTCCTCTGCCAATCAGAAGAAAGATTCTCAGAGTTTTCCTTGCTTCCAGCAAGAGTAATATAGATAGCTCCAGTGCCACCATCACTCATGAGGCTAGTATGTTCTTGGTTAAGGCCTCAGATTTTGTGACCAGCACAAGATCTCATTGGGCCTGTCATCCATGAACAGGCTTAGATGTTTCCTGAAGCATGAAATAATTTGATCATATAGACCAATTTATACCATTTTTCCAAGCTTGCCATGTCTTTTTTCCTAGAAAGTTATTCAAATTTGGTCCTGATAATGATACAGACATATGAAGAAATGACTGGTAACATGTGATCCTCCTTAATGACTTGTTAATAGACAATTTCAAGTCATAAATTAATTGGTCTGGAACTGCAATGCTTTGGGGGTGATACCGACATAAGAAGATTTAAAATCTTCTCTGGAGTTATTTCTAATGCAAATGTACTATATCCTCCATAGGCAGATTCATCAAGCTGAATGCAAATATTTCCTTATAAAACATAAACAATGTACAAATTAATATCGCATGAATATCAAAGTGCCTTTGACCTTAGTGTAGCAAATTTGTCAATTCTAAGACAGCTTTTATATAACTTTGAATATTTATGTATGTATTGATGGGGAAGTCCTGTGTATATGTCAATAAAGCACTGTTGGCCAATAAGGAAGCAAGATAGGTGGGACTAGGAATTGAGGAGAATTCTGGGAAAGAGAGAGAGACACAGGCAGAGACATGATGTAGCCACCATAGGGGTAAGAAGTCCTGACCACTTTCTCCCGTAAGAGAAATACTTGATTAACAATTATGGGGTAAATACTTAAGTCAGAGATAGCCAGTAAGAAACCAAGAAAATGGCTAACAGCTTAGTAATTAATATAGCCTCCTGTGTGTTTATTTGAGACTGATGTGGCTCTGGAACCAGGGTGGCCGGAAGGCTTCACTCTACAATGTATAAATACTTGTTGGGGAAGTCCTGTTATTTGCCTGTGCATTTGTCAATAAAGTACTGTCTGGCCAATAGAAAACCTAGATAGGAGGGACTAGGAGTCGAGGAGGATTCTGGGAAGGGGAAACACAAGAGAGTCGACATGTGACGCCATAGGGGTAAGAAGCCGGGAACTATTCTCCGGTAAGAAACATACTTAGATTAACAATTATGGGGTAATTACTTAAGGCAGAGCTAGCCAGTAAGGGACAAGCAAGGCCAACAGCTTCATAATTAATATAGCCTCCTGTGTGTTTATTTGGGACTCATGCGGATCTCGAAACAGGCTGGTGCGGCAGAGCCCAGGCGACTGGCGGGGGATAAACCAAAGGGGCTAGCAAAGAAAAAGATTCTCTTAACAAATACTCACTTAGAAACTTTATATTCTTTTAAACATTGAACTTCAGTTTATGATTGGTGATGACTGTGGTCTAACATCTGGATTCTAAGAAAACATTTCTGATGTCACATATGGCAGTTATTTATTTGATGATGAAACCAAAACATACTCAGTAGATAATCCAATTTTACCAAAAGACAAAAGAAAAAGGAGGGTAAATACACAAACCATAACACCACCACCAACAAAACAAAAACAAACAAGTATTAACACTCAATGGTCCTTAATCCCTCAATATTAATGGTCTTAATTTGCCTATAAAAAGACACAGGCTAACAGAATGGATACAAAGACAGAATCCATCCTTCTGCTGCATACAAGAAACACATCTCAACTTCAAAAAAAAGACATTAGCTCAGAGTAAAGGGTTGTAATAAGATTTTCCAATCAAATGGATCCAAGAAACAAGCTGGTATAGCTATCCTAGCATTGAACAAATTAGACTTCAAACTAAAATCAATCAAAAGAGATGAAGAAGGTCATTTCATATTCATCACAGGAAAAATCCATCAGGATGAACTCTCAATTCTGAACACCTATGACCCCAATACAAGGGCGCCCAGGTTCGTAAAAGAAACATTATTTAAACTCTCATTATACATAAGACCTCACACAGTTATACTGGAAAATTTCAATACCCCACTCTCACCACTACACAGGACCACCAGATAGAAACTCAACAAAGAAACAAAGGAACTAACAGAAGTTATGACACAATTGGGTTAACAGACATGTATAGAACATTCCACACAAACAGAAAAGAACATACCTTATTCTCAGTGCTACATGGGATTTTCTCTAAAATTGACCACATACTTGGCAGCATAGCAAACCTCAACATGTACAAAAAAATTGGAAGAACTCCCTGTATCTTATCAGACCACAATGATTGAAAGTAAGAATTCAACAACAACACAAATTACAGAAATTCTACAACTCATGGAAATTGAACAATACACAATTGCACCATTTCTTGGTCAAGGAAGAATTAAAGAAAGAAATTAAAGGCTTCCTAAAATTCAATGAAAATGAAGACACAACGTACTCAAACTTATGGGACACTTTGAAGGCAGTACTAAGAGGGAAGTTCATAGCACTAACTGCACATATGTAGAAACTGTAGAATAGTCACACTAGAGAATTAACAGCACAACTGAAAGCTCTAGAACAAAAAGAAGCAAACTCACCCAGGAGGAGTAGACTCCAGGAAATACTCAAATTGAGGGCTGAAATCAATAAAGTCCAGACAAAGAAAACACTACAAATAATCAATGGAACAAAGAGTTGGATCTTCAAGAAAATCAACAAGATAGACAAACCACTATCAAAACTAACTAAAAGGCAGAGAGAGAACATGCAAATCAACAAAATAAGGAATAAAAAGGGGGACATAACAACTGACACTGAGGAAATCCAGAGAAACTTCAGGTCATAGTTTGAAAACCTGTACTCAACAAAATTGGAAAATTTAAAGGAGATGGACAATTTTCTGGATAGATACCACTTACCAAAATTAAATCAAGAGCAGATAGGCAATCTAAACATACCTATAACCCCTAATGAAATAGAAGTAGTCATCAAAAGTCTCCCAAACAAAAAAAAAAACCCAGGCCCACATGGCTTCAGTACAGAATTCTACCAGGAATTTAAAAAAGAGCTAATTCCAATATTCTTCAAAGTGTTCCACACAATAGAGGCAGGAGGTTCATTGTAAAACTCTTTTAATGAAGCTAAAATTACCTTGGTACCCAAGGCACACAAAGACACAACTAAGAAAGAGAACTTAATACCAATATCCCTCATGAATCCTGATGAAAAAATAATAAAAAATTGGCAAATCGAATCCAAGAGCACATCAGAAAAGTTATCCACCATGATCAAGTAGGCTTCATCCCAGGGATGCAGAGATGATTCAACATATGAAAATCTATCAATGTAGTTCACCATATAAACAAACACCACAAGAAAAACCACATGATCATCTCACTTGATGTGGAAAAAGCCTTTGACAAAATCTAACACTCCTTCATGTTAAATGTCTTGGAGATATTGGGGATAACAGGAACATACCTGAACATAATGAAATCAATATACAGTGAACCAACAGCTAGCATCAAAATAAATGGAGAGAAACTCAATGCAATTCCTCTAAAATCAGGAACAAGACAAGGCTGTCCTCTCTCTCCATATCTCTTCAACATTGTACTTGAAGTTCTAACTAAAGCAATAAGACAAGAAAAGCAGATCAAGGAAATACAAATTGGAAAGGAAGAAGTGAAACTTTGACTATTTGCAGTAGATATGATAGTTTACATAAATGACCCAAAAAACTCTACAGCTGATAAAAAAAACTTCAGCAAAGTGGCAGGATACAAGATTAACTAAAAAAAAATCAGTAGTCCTATTATATCCACATGATAAATGGGCTGAGGAAGAAATCACAGAAACATCACCCTTTACAATAGCCCCAAACAACATAAAATATTTGGGAATAAGACTAGCCAAACAAGTGAAAGACCTGTACAGCAAGAACTTTGAGTCATTAAAGAAAGAAATTAAAAAACATACCAGAAAATGAAAAGATCTCCCATGCACTTGGATTGGTAGGCCTAACATAGTAAAAATGGCAATCTTGATTCAACACAATCCCCATCAAAATACTGGCACAATTCTTGACAGACCTTGAAAGATCAATACTCAGCTTTATATGGAAAAACAAAAGACCCAGAATAGCCAAAACAACTCTGTACAATAAAGGAGCTTCCAGAGAGGCATCACCATCCCTGACTTCAAGTTCTATTATAGAGCTATAGTCCTGAAAACAGATTTATATTTGCACAACAATAGACAGGTAGACCAGTGGAATCAAATTGAAAACCATGATACTACACACACACCTACAAACACTTGATTTTTGACAAAAAAGCTAAAAATATACATTGAAAAAAGACAGCATCTTCAACAAATGGTGCTGGCATAATTAGATATTGGCATGTAGAAGACTGCAGATAGATCCATGTCTATCACCTTGCACAAAACTTACTTCCAAACAGATCAGAGACCTCAACATAAATCCAGCCACACTGAAACTCTTAGAAGGAGGTACCTTTGAATGAATTGGTACAGGAGACTGCTTCCTGAGCATAACACCAGTAGCACAGACACTGAGATCAACAATTAATAAATGGGACCTCCTGAAGTCAACAAGACAAAAAGGCAGCCCAAAGAATGGGAAAAGATATTCATTAACCTCACATCTGATAGAAGGCTGATCTCAAAAATTTAAAAGGACACAAGAAGCAAGTCTCCAAAACACCAAAGGATACAATTAAAAGTGGGGTACAGAACTAAATAGAGAATTCTCAATAAGGGAGTCTAAAATGGCAGAGACACTTGAGAAAGTGCTCAACATCCTTAGCCATCAGGGAAACACAAATCAAACTCTGAAACGCCATCTTACTCCTGTCAGAATGGCTAAAATCAAAACATCAATGATAATTTATGCTGGAAAGGATGTGGAGAGAGGGGAACACTCCTCCACTACTGGTGTGAGTGCCAACTCATGCGGCCACTTTGGAAATCAGTATGGAGATGCCTCAAGAAAATGGAAATCAGTCTACCACAAGATCCAGCAATTCCACTTTTAGGCATATACCCAAAATATGCACATCATACAACAAGGACATCTGTTCCACTATCTTCATAGCAGCATTATTTGTAATAGCCCAAATGTGGAAACAACCTAGATGCCCCTCAAATGAAGAGTGGATAGAGAAAATGTACTCCATTTGCACAATGGAGTACTATTCAGCAGAAAAAAAAATGGAATCCTGAAATTTGCTGGCAAATGGATGGCACTGGAAGAAACCATCCTGAATGAGGTAAGCCAGTCACAAAAATACAAGCATGGTATTTACTCAATCATATATGGATTTTAGGCATGAAACAGGGGATTGACAGTTTATAATCCGACAGCCAGAGAGTCTGGGAAACAGGGAGAACCCTAAGAGAGATTTATATTGTAACACAGTGAAGGGGAATAGGACAGAATCTTCTGAGGGGATTGGGAGAGGGGTTGAGGAAGCTGGAAGATAGATGGGGGGGGGTTGAAGAGGAGGGGCGAGGAGGACATGGGGCATCAGGAAGGTTGAGTCAGGGGAAGAATAGAGAAGGATGAGAGAGATACCATTATAGAAAGAGCCATTTTAGGTATGAAGAGATATTTGTCACTAGTGAGATGTCCAGAGGTCTACAAGTATGTCACCATCTGGCAATCTATCCAATAGTGGAGGGGCTACCTTCAATGCCCTTCCCTGATAACATGATTGACGACTTCCTTGTGTGCCATCCTAGAGCCTTCATCCAGTGACTGAAGAAAGTAGAGCTAGACACCCACAGCTATGCACTGAGCTGAACTCCAGGAACCCAATTGCAGAGAGGGAGGAGTGATGAGCAAAGGGGTTAAGACTTGGAGGGTAAAACCCACCGAGACAACTGACCTGAACGTGGGGTAGCTCACAGACCACAGACTTATAGCTGAGGGGCCAGCATGGGACTGATCCAGACCCCCTGAACTAGGGTGTCACTGTCGAGGCCTCAGCATTCTTTGGGGCCTTGGGAAATAAGATTAGCATTTAGCCCTCTCATCCAGATGGACTTTGGGAGCCCATTCCACGTGGAGGGATGCTGTCTCCACCTGGACACATGGGGGAAGGCCTAGGCCCTGTCCTGTATCATGTGACAGACTTTCGAGATCACCCATGAAGGGTCTCACCCTCCTTGTAGAGTGGAGTGGGGATTGGGGTAAGGTTGAAGCGGGGCAGGAGAGGAATGGAGGAAGAGGGAGCTGGGATTGACAAGTGAAGCAAACTTGTTTCTAATTTAAATTAAATAAAAAAGGGGAAAAATTAGAAAAGTATGGATTGGAAATATAATTTTTGCGTGTTGCACCCAGAAGATATTTAAGAAATGTTTTATAGGTGTATTGATTCTAGTTTGCATTGAAGATAACCCTACAAATATAAGTCAGATAGAGACTTTTTTTACAAACGTTAAAATTAATCATCTGTAGTTGATTGAGAGAAAACAGCAATTGGATTCCTTATCTGCTGATATGGAAGTCAAGAGATTGACTTAGTCTATCACTTTGGGACATCATTTTATAACCTCCTGGGGTAGAACTTCTTTGTTCTTCTAACTAAATGATTTTTAAGTAGAAATATTCGTTAGGTAGAATTCTATTTTAGCATTATATATCATATATATTTGCCAGCACTTTAAATAGTGTTGAATTAGTCTCCTAGATTAAAAAAAATTTCAAGAAACCTCACATAAAATTTGTTTTGTGGTTTACATGGAGAATTAAATTTTATTGTATTTGAGCCACATCCTAGTATGTTAATAATTAGGTTTTCAGAAACACACATACACACACACACACACACACACACACACACACACATACACACACACACACAAAGATAACAAAATTTAAAATCTCTCTTTGGGAGACTATGACATCCCTTTTTGTTCCTGTTCCCTTTCAGTCCAGTTCACTGATTGTCTTGTTATAAATAACCCCATGCCATCATTCTCCATGAAACAAAACTAAGCACTGAAGTTTTTCTCATTCACATAACCATGCATTTTTACTGAGGAATTGGGATCTGTGCAGACTTTTGCTTGGTCCTGCTTATTCCTTTATCTTAACAATCTTCCATTAGGTTGAAGAAGAAGACAATGAAACTAAGTCCCAAATGCACAGTTGTCAATTCAGGCTGTTGCTCAGATAACAAAGCATTCTGAATAGATTTCTGTATGTCCGTGTACCTTTAATAAAATGTATAGAATTTTATTCAGTCCAGCTTATATTTATGTATGTTTCCAGAAATGCCCCTCAAGTTGTCCTACAGAGCCACACTGGCAGCTGAGTGTCACTCTTCAGGAAGAAATTGTGCTGAGGAATGAGAAGCCTGGGAAATTATACTGCAACTGGTTTTGAGGAGATGGCAAAAATCATGATGTAAGAGATATGGACATTTCCTCAGCACACAAGGCCACTTTCCATCTCCAGCAAATGAATGCCTGGGATGTATCAGTGATAGAACTAGATGTGCAAACTAGATTATGTCCTAGTTCATGGAAGCAGAGTCTAAAGAAATGTGGAAGAGAAAGAAATGAACTATAATTTGCACGTGTGCCACAATTTGGGGGGCCCTCTGCACCATTACTTTTAAAAAATAGAGAAGAATAAGTGTTAATACAAGTGTAGGATTATATTACAAGTTCTATTTTTATATTACCCTACCATTCAACCAAAAGAAGAAAAAAAGAAAATGGAATATTGGCTTGGAGATCACATAGGCTCACCCGATAGAGTATCAGAAAGAAAAAGCCCCAAATGATTTACCCAGGAGAAAGAAAAGGAAGGTAAAATTGGCCCCTTTACATTCATCCATACTTTCTTCACTTAATCTTCGGGGCAGCAATGAAGAAAAAAAAACTTTTATAGAAATATTTAAAACATGAATTCATCATGAGGGATAAATGAAGACTCTTAAGGTTTTTTTGTGAAACTGAGATTATGAATTCTTAGTTTTTATTTTTTAGGGTATCCATGAAAATTACTTCACAGATGACTTCCATATTTCAAGTGCTCTGTGGTCTGCACTGTGTCTTCTTTTTCTTAGCCATTCAGAGATGCTGTCTAAACCAACATTCAAAAGACATTTCCTCTTTATTTCATATGTTTTCTCTTTTGAGAGTTTCACACATGAGTACTATGTTTTCAGGTAAACACTTCCTGAACATGTGCTGTCTCAAAAGCAAACAACTGGGGGGGGGAGTTCACCTAACTGAGTGTCACTAAATTATGTGTGTGTGTGTGTGTGTGTTATATGCAAGTGTGTGAATATGTGTATATTTACCTATATGTGTGTATGCCTTTGCAGTATGTGCATGTTTGTGCATATGTATCTATTAACCTATGTGTATGTGGGGCTGATGCGTAAACTTTGGCGGCCCTCCTCTATTGCTTCCACAATTTTTTGGAAGCAAGTTCTCTCACTGACGTGGAAGCTCACTTTTTAAACTAGACTGACTCATAAGAAAACTGGCAGAGCCCACCTGACTTCTCAAAACCCTTTAGCACTGGGATTTGTAGGTTTACTCTGTTTTACCTGGTTTTTATTATGTGGGTAATGGGTATTCCAGTTCAGTTTTACTGAGCCATTTCCTGAGTTGTATAATTCACTTTTTATTAAATTTAATAAATTTGTTTATTTAATTTACAGTTACAATAAAAAGCAAATAAATAAGTGAAAATTGAAGAATGAACACAGTTAGTTCATCATAAACCAGGGTTTATCTAAGTGTGTGAGTCATTTTGAATTAGTATGCAGGGTGCTGGGAGACCAGTTAGTTGATTTCAATGGAGAGTGAGGGGCTGGCTAATATGTTCAGACATGGTCACCTTATTGAATACCTTATTCTGTATTACCTCACCTTTCACATAGTCATAATAAAAGTTACGCTAAGTTCCAACTACAGTAAGAAGTTTCCTAATTAGTGTCTGCTTGATGAAGAAAATGACACATGCGTATTTTGTAACAGTAAGAAATCTGAATTGCTCCACTAAACTCCATCTTTGTTTTCTGTACTGCTGAAGATTTCATGCTGTTTTGAGATTTGTTCAATTTAATGATGTTAAAGATACCAACAACATTCCAAATTCTGATTATTCAGTACCTAATTGATGACATTTCCTTTTAAATGTTCTTCCGGGAGACACAAATACTATTTATCCTCAGGGTTTGATGTAAGTGTACCATCCTCCATCGTGCTGCTGCTCCAGGCCAGTCTTTTTGTCACGGTTCAATATTCTCAAATCAAGTCAGGGTAGAGATAATGGGGAGAAAGAGGAATGCATCCATCATTTCATTGCTTTGTCCTTTGCATTAACCGTGGACTTTGAAAACAATATTTATGGAAGTAATGAATGAATTTACTACTTGGAAAGATAAGGGAGAATGCATAGGTCACCAAAATATAACACACAAAAAACCCCAGAGTCCCAAAAGCTCATGTTTGCAACATTAGTTAAAGGGTCACAGAATGAGGAGCTATGCTGTTTAATAGACTATGAAGCACCCTTATTGAAAGAAAAATCAATAGATTTCCATGAAGATATGGATGAATTTTAATACATTACCATGATCAATATCAATGGGTACATAAAAATCCCGTATTAATTTCTATAATTTTTATGTAAATAACATAGGAAGCTGGTTGTAAAAGTGATGTAACTTCTATAGCAAAGGGCTTTGGTTAGCTCTTATAATTAGTGCATTGTAGCTGGTGATATTCCAACTCCAGCATACCCAGAAACAAGTCATTCTGATACTCAGTACCCAGATCTTGTTCTTGGGTTGGCTCTGGGATTCTCCCTTAGAGCCTTGGCCTGTGTCACTCCTAGGGTCTATAAGAGCAATGCCAGAATGCAGAGTACTTATCCAACACTGCCAGCATGGAGTTCCTTGTTTTCACTGGGGATGGACTTACAGAATATTATTGCTAATGGTGTGCCATCAACTTGAATCTTATTCTGGTAACCCCAACCCCTTAGTAAACATTCTGCTACTCACAGTGAACAAATAAGACCTTTGCTGTCATAGTCAAAATTTCTGTATTTGGCAGACAAAAAGTAGCTGGAAGGAGATTTTAAGCCAATAGTACCATAGAGACTAAAATGAATATCTCAGTTTGTTTAGACAAAGAAAAAGAAATAGTTATGCTTGATGCCAATAATGTTGAGGGGCAGTTCCCAGCATGGAACTCACAGAAGTTCACTCTGCCAAGTTTGTAAAGTCATTTCTTTGTATATGCTTTCATCATGTGGCTTGAATCAGGAATACATTTTTAGATGATTGAGGAAGTCTGTTTTCACTAATTAGAAGAGTGCACATCTCCATGTAAAATAAATCGGAGAAATTATAATTAGATTATAATATTAATTTCAGATTCTTTGCATATCCCCACTTCTCCATGATTCTTCTGATGAAACAGAGGCTTCCCTCCCCCTGCTGAGCAGATGCTGAGCTCAGCCAGCTCTTAGTGTGCATTCTCTCATATAAATGGCGTCTTTTAACTCAGGAGTTATTTCCATTATACTGGTAAGTAAACTGAGGCTTGGACATCTGCCCAAGTCACCTGGCAGCAAGCAGAGGAATCAACACCAAAGGACAGCCCTGCCTGGCATCCCACCAGAACATATGTTTCTCCGTGTCTCCATGTGCTCTGTTCTCTCAGTAGCTTTGTCCTGAGACATCATGGCAGGATTTTGTGTCATTTTCTTAAACATGTTGGGCATAGATGAAAGAACACAACCAACAGAATTTCAGGGACACAGCACCAACATAAATTATTTTAACTTTCCATACAGTTTTGTTTTGATACCAAAGAGTCCCAATTCAGACTTTTTAGTATTTTCATATAACATCTGCCAGAACACTGCCATACTGAGGACACAGATAAAAATGGCTTTTGTGTCTACACAAAGTAAAACCAAATGCC
The DNA here is from genome assembly GCF_017639785.1 of Mesocricetus auratus. Taxonomy (NCBI): domain Eukaryota; kingdom Metazoa; phylum Chordata; class Mammalia; order Rodentia; family Cricetidae; genus Mesocricetus; species Mesocricetus auratus. Next base: position 30,588,667 of record NW_024429190.1, on the reverse strand, counting down.
TTGCAGTTGAACTGATAGAACTCTGCAGAGGAGTGATGGACTAGTCAATGCTAGGCTGAATGTTTTAACATCATGAGCCCCTTGGCTTCTTCTGTCTTTATGTAACCACTAGCAAACTGGTAACCTGATTAATGGGCAATGATCCCTCCCCACTCTCTGGCTTTTAAAACTGGAAGGACAAAATAAAACAAACAGTCTTTATAAATAAATTAAAATTCTAACTAAAAAGCTAATTATAAGTGTATTTGTTTTGTTGGAGGTAAGGCACATCTATTATCATAAAGATAATTAACTCAGTCTGACAGACCTAATAAAAGGACAAGTTTAGCATTGGCTTAGCCGGAAGCCGAAGGCAAGCAATTTTTATAATTACTAGTTATTGTAACTGGGCTCAGAGAAAATGGTCTGTGATATTTAAACAGTAATGTTAATTTGCATTTAGTCCTGCCCCTTTTCCCATGAAAGAATAAGAAAAAAGGAAAAAGGAAAAACTGCATTAAGTACTAGAAACCTCAATAACTAAAATAAATTTAAATATATGAAACATCCAAAATAAAAACCTCTTCGTCTATAGCTCAGAGTCTCTGAACAAATAAGGGTGACCTTACATGGAAAATGTCTTAGCAATCATCAGTTTACTCACATAGCCTAAGATTTCAGCATATAAACGGAAGATACTCAATCTATAATGATGAGTAAAACTCTGATGGATGAACCCTATTTCATTCTCCCATTCAGAGATTGGCATGGCTGCCTCTATCTCACCTATGTGACAGGTTTGGAAAATAGCAGTAAAATAAAGAACACCATAAATAGACAAACAGTTTTGTAACCAATCACTTGCATAGGCAGAAGGATGAAAAAACAAAGCAAAAGGCATCATCATGCAAAGAGGATGAAAGATTTCGATTGTCACCTGGCAGCTGCCCTTTAACTACAGTCTGTCTCAACACTCCACAGCTGACTCACTCCTGGAGTAAAACAAATCAACCTTTTTAAGAGTGGAAGTTACTCTTTAACTGCTCCTATAATAAAGGCTGTAGAAATAAGTAATAACCGGTGTCAGAAAACAGGTTCATAATACAGTACAAAAAGCACTTTAAGGTAAAACACCTGTTAGTCAAGTACAGATTTTATTATGTTCTACAAATATGATGATAGAGGCAGCCATTACATTTGGTAAATATGTTGTATAATTTCTCAATATAATGCACAGTCCTCGCTCCTGTTACCAAGGTGAATATTTAACCCATCAGACTAATGAATTGCATTACCAAATCTTGTGGGAAAAGGCTGCCAGAGAATGTGGCAAATGGGTTTTCTCTGCATTCCTCAGTCTCTGCATCATGTTTATTTCTTTCACAGCCTCTTTGGTCCTTTTTCACATTAAAATGATTTTTGTCCCATTTTCTGAGGTATTATAATTGGGAAAACACATTTGATATACTCCCTTGTTTTCAGCTTTGCAATTCAAAGAGGGAGAAAGTAAAAACACAATGCCATGAAGGATGAGTGCTCTGCTCTGGAAACAGCATTCCTCTTCTCCCATCTCCATTTCCATTTACTTCTCAGTTGGCTCCGAACTCTCATCCTTAATTCTTTCTCCCATTTTACCAGATCATGTTTTTATTGCATGCTCTTATAACACGCTTTCAACAAATAATCAGAAAAACAACAGGATTTGGTATGGATTCTCAGTAAAAGGAAGGGCTCTGTCTTCTGAGATTTTGTCTAGTTGTTGAGAACAACATTCTTGAGTTAATGTGACAAAGATGGGCATCTGACCCAAACTCGTCAAGGATGTCAATTGGAAAAGGTGCTTGAGAGCTATGATGCTTTCTGGAGTGTGGAGGAAAGGGAGAAAGAACTCTTTGGAAGGGGTAACACTGAGATCATGGGTGATGAGGGGACAAGCAGAAATGTTGATTCTATTTGTAGTCCTAGATCTAGCTCTCCAAGCATAGTGGATACATACAGTGGATACATACTAAATCCAGGCATTTCGGGACTTGTATCTGCCATTCTTCCTCCTCCTCCTTTAACTCCTCCTCCTCTTCTCCTCCATCTCTCTTCTTTTCTCAGTACTGAAAATTGAACACAGGGCCTCACACATGTTATGCAGATATTCTACTATTGAGTTATACCAGTGGTTGGGAGCATCTTTACTCTATAACATGATACATTTTGCCCATCAGAAATGAAGCCTTAAGCTTTTTTTAGTACTTAGGTAGTAGGTCCTCAAACTTAGAGATTTTCAAATAATTTCTTCTTATCTAGATATTGGTAAGGTAACTAAATTGGCGTTGATTCCATAATTGTTGTAGGTTCTATTCCAGGAGATTTCTGAGGGTAGTCAGTTGCGATAGAGATTGAACAATGTGGGAAAGACAAAAGAAGAGGTGTCTCCAAACATTTTCCACATAGGAATGGGCATAACTGATGGTTCTGTTGACTGACAGGTGTCACAGTGTACAGGGAGGGGCTGATGGGCTGATGAGCCCCTCCCTGTACACTGAACTGAAATCAAATTGATTATGATTTATATAGTCTCAACCTGCAGTGTCTAACTTTGTATACTTGGCCAAAACATTTTGTGATGATACAGAGGAAATCTTTGCCCTGGGTCTACATACTTGTCTTGAAATTAGAGTATAATAGATATTAAAAAAAAGATGACAGAGAGCAAGTAGGAGGTCACAGTAAGTGGACCACGTCACTGAAAAGGTATAGATGATAGCCTTAGTATTCCAAGTAAGAAGATTATGGCCTTTGTTTACTATAGTATCAAGTTATTTCACTAAAATAGTAGTATTTTGAAGAACTTCTGTTTGATTTTCTGGAAATGGGATGAGCAGTCCATAGGTAAAAGAGAACATACTGTTACAAAGAGGGAAGAAATATTGCATACAGGACTTTCTTTGAAAGACTATGCTCATTATTTCTGTCTCTTCAGTTGTTTTTGTCACTAAATGCAGTCATGAAGATTAAACAGTGATTGAGGGCAGAAATGCTGTCTTTCTTAACAGTCTTTCTGCAGACTGACTTATTTTTTTTTAAGAGTTTGAAGCTTGTAGAATATGGTAGACATTACTGAAGCCATTTTGACTAAGTTTCCACTGTAGTATAAGTGGGAAAACTCTCAGCAAAGGAGTTTGATTGTTTTAATTATGACTCATTAGCAGATTCAGCTGGACAACACTGCCTACTGTAAGTGTTATATGAAAACTATGCATTTTCATTATTATCCATATCTTCTCACACAGCAGACATGCTAAATAAAGCTGTTCAGAACTAGTGCACCATTCTTCCTTAGCTTCAATACAAGTGAAGTCCTGGGTCTTAAAAAATCAGCTGTGGCCCTTTAAAAACATTCTTTGAATTAGTGGTGTAAAATTAATCACAGCAACAGATGCAAACTGTATTGTTTCCTAGCTGAGAATAGCATGTTTTCTTTGCTTATGAATTGATCCCTTTAACATTTCTCATGGGAACACATTTTTTCCTTTCTCATGAAACCTGGCTTTCAACTACAGATGTGCTTATCTACTGTAGGAACTTCCAGGTCTCATTGATTTGTTGGATGCAAAGGTATTCATCTACTTTAGATGGAAAACTAGAGAAGAGACAATTAAGTCATTTGGAAGTTATTTTTCAAAGTCAGAAAAGAGGCAGTGATGGAAACATTTCCAATTCTTTGGGGTTTGTATTTGGGTTAGAAAAACATTTGAACTCCTGCAAGTTATGTTGATTTAAGGAAGATAAAATTGTTATGCATTAAAAAGTGCACACACCCTACTTCTTATATAGGGCTTATAACACTAGTTCAACCTTCAGTTTAAGGCATGTGCTTAGGCATACATTTTTAGACGGTAGTAGATGTGTGATCTCTATTTTATATAATTGGCAACAGACAAACATTTTCATGTATCCCTCTAAGTGGCACACAGTCAACCATACCTACATCATTGATAAAATTCACTAGTACCCATTACCAAAAACTAATTAACTATCTACTGCATATTGTCCATAGGTTCAGAGCACTCACAATAAGTTAGAATCCATCATCATTAGTTAGGGATGAGTAACTAACTCATTCTTCTGCCAATCATCTGGCTTAAAAACCAGTGAGGTTTGAGATGAAACAGTCCCATAAATGTATTCTGTGAACCATGGCCCAGATCCTTGTTGGAAGCATGCAGGATGTAAGTTTTAAAAAGCAAAGGAGTTTATTAGAGCTGTCTGTGAAATATTTAATTCAACAAAAATGAATGAGCATCTGCAAAATGCAAGAGGCGAAGCTGAGACTGTTAGCAGCATACCTATTAGAGACTTCACAAAAGCAACCAGACAGATGCTTCTACACTGAATATTTAATTGGCCCATGAACCAGCTTAGACATTTAATATAATCCAGATTCTGCAGCATTTTGGATGCATTCTCCAAACCCTGGACCTTCTATTTGAACTCTCATCTTCATTTTTCCCAAGACCCTTCTACACTCTGGACATCCTTAATGCTCCTTGCTTCCCTGGCTTCCCTGGTAATGCTGAGCTTTTGTTCCTCTTTGGACCTTTACTTAATTATTTACGTTAGACTGAACCATCCCTCTCCATCACACTATTGCCCAACTGCATGCCATATACCCCTCAGGTCTCCAGAAAAACCACTCTTCTTTTTCTCTGTATTACTCTTGATCTCTGGATATCACCTTTATGCATAGAGGCTGGAAGAATCTATGCATCTAGTATCTTAACATTAAGCTCAAATATTAGTCATGTTATTTGTGGTATAGTCTCTAAAGGCAAAAGGGTCTCCAGAATTCTCATGTTCAGTTACAGTATTTCTTGTATCTTTAGACAAATTGTTTTATGTTATCAGACTTCAGTTCATCTGTCCTATAAGAAATCATCTAACATTCTAAAAAAATCAGTTGACAATGATATTGTTATGCTTACTGATGGATATTCTTAATATGAAAACACAATGTACTTTTACCCTTAGTTTCTTATATTCACAGTAATATGTTGCTAGTAATATGTTGTTAGATTTCTATCTAGCATCTCATTTAATTTATGTTAATTTGAATGGCATTATGCTTTTAATTACAATCCAATTTTTTATTGCTGGTAAATAACAAAGCAATTGACTTTTATATATTAATTTTGTACCTACAAGATTACAATGATTTCTTATTAGTTCTGGGAAATTGTGTGTGTTTCTTGGTTATTTGGGATTTTCTTCCTAGATAATATCAAGTGCAAATACAGTTTTATTCCTTGCCTTCAAATCTATACACCATCTGTTTCCACGGTTTATGTTGAGGTTGTTTTCAGACAGTCTCACTCTGTTGCATGCTTGCCTCAAACTCTTTATAGAATGTAGGCTGCCCTTTATCATTTGATAGTCCAATTTCTAGCCCCAAATATTGGCATTACTGGCTTGTGTCGGTGTAGGTAAGTATGTATGTATGTATGTGCATATATATGCATATATACATTATATAAGTACATATATACAATATATAATTTCCAGGGCTGGTTTCTTTTTAAGGATGCAGCCTAATAGAAGGTTTGCATTATATTGGTGGATAGATTTGTGGACAGTGTAAGTTTCTTGGTTCCAAATTTTCGGAGAGATAGAAGATCTTTTTACAATTAATTATCATGTTGAGTATAATTATTTTTTATTTCTTATTTTGTTTTTTGTTAGATACTCCTAATCAAATTTAGGAAGTTCCTATATATGTTTGATCCAATGTCGTTTTTGGCTGCTCTGTGCAACAGGCATGCACACAAACATGCAAGAAAATATCTATAGACATAAAATAAATGAACAATAACTACTAGTATTACTAATAACAGCAACAGTAATAATAACAGTAATTTTCATTGAAGGTATTAAATTTGTGGGTGCATGGTTAGCCACATCAGTTTATTTTTGCTCAATTTCCTATGCTATACCTAATGCTAGTCACTAAGTTATATCCATCTCTTTTTTTACTCAGTTAATCTTCTATCTTTTCATTACTACCCTAAAAAGAGCATTATTTCAATGATTATGGGATGTATGCATCTTGTTTCATCGGTGTTGGCCTTGTTTTATTGTTCGCAAACTGATTTTAAAATTTAGTTTGCTCTTCTAGTTCTACTTTCTTCAGGTAAAATATAAGATTATTTTAGTTTCTAAATGTGAAAGGATTTATAAAACTCACAGAAGAAAATAAAAAATAAATACCTTGACCCTGAATTTCTCAAAGACTTCTAGATTTACATCAAAACCACAAGAAAAAGCAAAGATGCATAAATTTGATTCTATCAGAATTAGAAAATTTTCTGTTGTGAATACCCCATCAATATTTTCCATTTATTTTTGAGATTGTCATTTACTTATAACATTTCTCCCTTCATTTTCTGCCCTCGAAACATTACCATATATCCCTCCATTGCACTATGCCTGCCTGATATCCATTATCAAGGAAATATTGATATTGTAAAGTTACTTTAGAAGTTGTCCTTCTCTTCAGTTTTTGGAAAGGTTTGAGCAAGACTTGACTTTATGGAGGAAGATATTCCTATAGTTCATGCATAAAATCACCAGGTCTGGATTCTTCTTGTTTAGATGATTGTTTTTTCTTTTTTCAATTTTAAAAGTATGGATGGTTTAAATGCATGTATTTCTGTGCATCACTTGTATGCTGGGTGCCTGAAGAGGACAGAAGAAGTCAGAGCCCCCGAAAATGGAGTGACAGAGAGTTGTAAGGTACTGGGAATCAAACTCAGTTCCTCTGAAAGAGTTTCTATTACTTTCAGCCACTCAGCCATCTCCAACTCCTTTTGGAAGATTCTATTATTAACTCACTCTCCTTATAATTGGTTTATGCAAAAAATTAGCAATTGCTGTGAAATACCTGTATGCTTACAAATATAAGATGTTAATGAAAACAATTAAAATACAAATAAATGGAGAGACATTGACTAGAGGGCTCCTTATTTTAAAATTGTTCATCTACCCCAGTGACCCACAGATTCAATGCAATAACATCAAACACTGTAGCGAACTGTTGGCTGTTACAGTGTTTCAGGGCTGCAACACTTCACAAGCATCCAAGCGAAGGGTAAAGCATGTAAATGAAGACAAAGACAGTGGCTCATGCTTACAAGGAGAACAGCATTTATTTGCCTTATATACCAGCAGCAGGAATAGTGGAAAACCACCAAGGTCAGAAGCCTACATTCCCAGGGCCCTCAGGCAAAGGGTGGGCCAAAAACAGGAATTAGCATTTAAATAAGGATAAGGATGGACAGAAAACAGGAACTTGCTTGAAGGACTTACTGGAAGGAGGGGGGACATAGGTGTTTTGCTACAAGCTCCTAGTCACAAGCAGGTCAACAGACCCCGTGGGGGAAGGGTACAACAACAACAAAATAACAGACTCTGGATATCCCCATGAAGGCCCTCATCCTCCCTGGGGGATGGAGTGGGGATTGGGGGGCACAGGGGAATAGGGGAGGAAGAAGGAGCTGGGATTAACAGGTAAAGCAAGCTTGTTGCTAATTAAAGAACAAAACAAAACAAAAGCCACAAAGACCAAGACTAACTAAAGCAATTTGAGAAAGAACAAAGCTAGAAGCTTCATACTTTTTTTTTTTTTTTTGATTTTACGAGTCAGGGTCTCTCTGTATTGTTTTGGAGGCTGTCGGTCCAGCCTGGCCTCGAACTCACAGAGATCCACCTGCCTCTGCCTCCCGAGTGCTGGAATTAAAGGCGTGTGCCACCACTGCCCCGCTGAGAAGCTTCATACTTTCTAATTTCAAAGTAAATTCCAATCTACAATATAACTGGACTTGAACATTATATTTTGTACCTATTACCATAAACAGAGGCAACAAAAGTAAAGTTAGACAAGTTAGACTACACGAAAGTAGAAACTTCTTACAGCAAAGAAATACAACCAACAGACTACAACAGCAGGCTACAGAACATACCATAAAACCATTGATGTTCATAAGAATTTTAAACCCATAGTGCATTGCAAAACATATTAAAACCCTTGGAGCTCAATGGTAAAATTTCTTTATCAAAAATAGACAAATGATAAAAATAGACATACTGCTAAAGAAAACAATAACAATATAAAAATAAAAATCAAAGCCATAAGAATATATGAACTCATAAATAATGCAATAGATAACAAGTAAAAATTTTTCTGATTCATATCATCAGAGAAATGGAAAAATTGGAACACTGCTTTGGATTCTATTGGTGAGAGGACAATATGACATATTCCTTATGATAAACACCATGTGAGTTCTTTTAAAACCTAAAAATAAATATAAGCATGTCCTTGCAACCTCATTTCTAGATACATATCCAGGACAATTGAAACTAGTATCTTCCAATAATATCTGTGCTTTCATGATTGCTGCAATTTTATTAGCACCAGCAATCTTAATGGAACATTCCTCCTTTCCTCAATAAGGCATTTTGTATTTAAGTCCATATTGTGAAATATTAATACAGCTACTTGATTTGGGTGGGCATTTGAACGATATATTGCTTTCCAGACTTTTGATTGTTATACTAGTAATTGATATTTAACTTCTCCTTAACAAATATCAGAAATTTTTCTTTTTACAAGATATAAAGACGTGGCCTCTGCTTTGTTATTGTTAAGCTATATAGCTAACTTAAATCTTCAGTACTACTTCTTTTGTAAAACATTAGTTGAAGATGTGAAGATTTGTTTATGTTGTGTAACATTGTTAATGAAGCAAAGTTGTGTTGCATCCTTTTATGTAGCAGTCTCTGTGAGACTATGTTACTTTGCCTGTCTAAAGTACCTGATTGGTCTAATGAGCTAGTAGGGAGAGAGACTAAATAAGAGGAGATTTCTGGGAAAAGAAGATCATGGAATGTGAAAAGGAGGAGGGGAGGATGCCCAGGGCCAGCCACACAGCAAGACACAGAGTAAAAAGTAAAGAAAAGGTACATAGGATAAAAAAAAAAAAAAAAAAAAAGGTAAAAGCCAAGAGACAAAAGGTACACAGGGTAAGTTAAGAAAAGTAACCTAGAAAAAGGTAAGCTAAGGTCTGCCATTCATAAGAAAGAATAAGACTCCCTGTGACTTATTTGGGAGCTGCTAGGTGGTAGACCCTCATAGAGCAAAGAGCCAAAATAACCAAATAGAAAAAAACAAACAAACAACTACAACTTCTGTGCAACCCATTTTTCCCAGTGAAAATTAGGGATGTCTAACTCCCATATCAATTGTGTGTATTTACACAAGCCATTTTTAGCACTTTTCGCTAATTACAATGATATATGTTTTCTCTTCTTTATTGTTCTGCCAATTTGTTTTTAAGACTTTCCAGTGAATAATTCTAAAATTTCTTTGTAAAAAGAAACCCACTGTTTTAAGAAGGCAAACAAATCTTAATGCAGAATATTGAACATTTCTATTCAAAGATCATACAATTATAAAATGCCTCCTGCCATCAGAAACTAAGGAAGTCTATTTACCTTCACATAAATGAAGATGTCAAAAGAAAAGAAATGGTACCTGCTTGGTTTAATATTCATATTTCTTAAAATTGAAAGAAAATAGTCATTAAAATAGCTACTTAAATAGTTGGTTCTCTTGTCAAATTTCCATTGTGGAAATTAAGATTTTAATTAATTAAGATCTTGAACTAAGTACTTAGGAAATGTCACCATAATGTGCACATACATAAAATTTATAACTTACATAGCTTATGGACTTTCATTTGGAGATGTACAACCAGACAAAATCTTTGAAACATTTATTCTGTATTTGGACATGTCTTACATATTTTGAGATACAAAATCCTAATACAAATAAACATTTGTGTGTATTTTTTGAATCTAAAAAAATAACCAACACAGACAATAGCATTTATCATAAATTTAGGATCATAAACCAAATATTCAATCATTGATATTATTTACAGATACTTGAGTAATATATGATCCATGGAAACTGTTTAAAAAACACAAACACATGAAAGTTAAGCATGTGTATTAAAATAAATTTGTTTGCTCTTTTTAAGACTTCTGTGACTAAGAATTAATGTTTCAAATATACTACTGAAGCAATAAAAATTAGGAGTAGTTCACATGGTCCGAATAGTTAGACCTTAGCTGGCTTTAATGGCACATGAATAATACCAGTGAACTGTGTGGGACTTAACTGGCAATCAGGGTCAGTGTTGACATAATCATTTAAAGTGAGTTCATGGAAAATAATGGGTCTCTAACCCAGTACACCTGTTGTCCACATGAGGACACAGCTGTGCAAATACAGAGGCATATAGAAAGATCTCTAGGTGACAATGAAGCCAGGAAAGGGAATATTGGAGCTATAACCAGGATACCTCAAAGGGTTTCCAGAAATCAGGATGAGAGAGTACAGGATTCCCTTACAAATTGCATGGACACTTCTGTGCTGACACCTTAATTAGACTTACAGCCTCTAGAACTCTGAGACAAATTTCTGTGTTTTGTAGTTGAAACAACTAATTTCGGAGCACTTTGTTACAGTAGCTCTTGAAGATTAATATAGCAGCTCCCTAAGAAAGATATAGTGAGGAGTGCACTCACAGACTGTCCATTTAAGGTCGGTACAATGGAGCCAGTCTGGGTAAGACCCAGATCCCTGGAGTCCACCAGCACATAGTGGATTAGAACACAGCAGGAAATTCTAAACTTATAGAACTATTCACAAAAATGGTGACTAAAAAATAAAAATACTCCAGATAAGTCCTAATCTAGCTACCTGAAGATTAAATACAGTAAAAATGATCATTTTTTTCTACATCTAGGAAGAGAGATATAGAATCAGGCAGCATTAATTACTCGCTACAGGACTAGTAGCTGTGCAGAAGAGTATTTTAATGGTAGCAAAACTAGCTATGTTTTGTAACCTTTATTTTTTTATCAAAACATTAAAATATTTTATTATCTTTTAAAGACAGATATGGAAATTAAAAATGTAACAAACCTAGTATTTATTATCCTCTAATTTAAAACATTGGGAAGACTGTTAAAGTGTTTTATTTCTTTGTATCATGACTCGCTTGAACATTACTTTCCTCTTGTATAACTTGAAATGTGGAATGCACATCATTTATATCATTTATATGCCTTGGCAAATGGCTACCCAATTTTCTAAGGGTGGGTCCCCTTCCCAAACCATAACTTTTGTATTTCAATGTCATGAATCCTGTTCTGAATTTATTTAGTGTGGAGACTCTGTCAAATTTTCTCCCAATATTTTACTTTTTTGCTCTCACCACTTTCTTTGGGAATTGTGGTAAGTTCTCTAATTTTTCTTTTTGGCTTCATATCTTGGGCCTCAAGTTTTTACACATTTCTTTTGTCCTTTGCCATTGATTTGATTTTTTACTTCTAATGATCTCACCTTTTCATTTCTTTGCTCTATCTTTTGCTTTGTTGGTCAGCTATGTCCTTTGGGTATATATTACATTAAAATGCCAAATGCTAAGAATGGAATGCTTGTATTTAAAATACTTATGCTGATGCCTAAATACTCAGGGTAATGAAATTTGAGGCTTATGATGACATTGGAAACTGATGTGATCCTGTCCTGAGCACAGATCTTTCCTGAGTGCCATCTGTGCCCTTATAAGAAATCATACAAGATATAATGACCTTTTCTCTGCAATGAGCATGAGGATTCCAGGAAAAAGACCTATGTGCAAATGAGATGGAACGTTCTGATAAGATATTAGATGCACATGCCTCTTAACCTTGGATTTCTCTTACTTTCTATAATCCTGAGAACAACAATCTATGGTTTAAGCCATTCGGGCTATGGTATTGTGTTCTGGCAGGCTACCAAGTCAGCCCGTTCATTAATGAGATTCACTGAGGCAAGACAATTGCATGCTTTGCATCTTCAGGTAAACTGACCGACCATATGCACAGGAACAATCACTAGAAAAATGTGAAATGATTGGTCAGAGATCATTATGCACATTTGTTAGTTATAGAATGATTTCTAGACTAAAAAGCATAGATGCTGATCTGTTCTACAATTATTCATGGTTAATGTACCATGATAACTGAAATTTGAACCTTGGGAGGAAGAATTTTCTCTTTTGTTTGTTTCTTTATTTTTGTCCCCTTTCCTGCCTTCAAGCCCTTCTATACACTTCACCCTGCTCTCTAAGTTCATGGTCTATTTTTCATAAATTGTTACTGCATAATATATGTCATTGCATATACACATTTAATCCAAAATATAACCTGTTCAGTCTATATAATGTTACTTGAATGTATGTTTTCAGGGGTGGTCATTTGGCACTTTACAACTAATTGATGTGTTCTTCCCTGGAGAGCACCCCCTCTCCTGCTCCCAGCTTTACTCAGTTGCCTGTAATTCTTTTTGTAAGGTTGAGGCCTCCTGGGCTTTTTACCATCAGGATTGATGTGTCCATGGGTGTCATCGTTGTTCAACTCACACTTGGGTGAACATGACTGAGACTTTACAGGTATAGCTTCTGTTTACCACTCTTGTTGGCAGTGTGAACCTGGTAGAATGGCGCTTAAAAGTGAGACAGACTAAAATCTCATGCAATAACCAACTTTATTCAGAGCATCAGACAATTAATACTCTGAGGGTTAAGAAGAGCCACTTGAATGAAGTATACAGTCACAAAGACAAGTCACATTGGCAAAACCATGTGTTTCCATAGAGGCATATGAATAGCAACAGCCAAAGTAAACTCACTCCAATCTGCTACTTTCTAAGAACAATTCTATGTTTTAAAGAAACTGAGGTCACAAGACTCTTGTCTTGTTTTCTTGAGTTTTCTCACAAGGACTTCAGATTCTGCAGTGTTCCTTGTGCCTTAGGGTAGGAGTACTTTGTAGACATATCCACTGAGACTGGGCTCTTCAACTCTGCATTTTGGTTGGTTGTGGTTTTCTGTAAGGGTTTCCATCATTGGCAAGAAAAGTTTTCATGATTAGGTGTGAAAACTACACGTAGTTAAGCATAAGGACAAATATTTGTAGACAGTTCTTAGGGATTGTGCTGGTTTAGAAAATTAGTTGTAGATTCCATGTTCCTTCTCCTAGAGGCAAAGACCACATAAAAAAAAAAGTCAGATATTAGAAGTCCTCTTTTGGGTTTGTTGGTCAGGTCTGTATAAGTTACTTTGGAAACATCAGCTTACTGGTGTTGTCCTTGTTTATCCCCAATCCTAGAGGATTGCTGAAGATACTATGCACTTCAGGAATACTACCCCAAGTCCCTGAGCTTGAACTAACTTGAAATCTCTCTCCCTGGGGTCTAGCTTTCATGGTATCAGAAGGTATCATACAAGCCTTGAATGAACAGAGGCAATTGACAGTCTTATCCAGTTATGACATATATGAACCACATCAATGACCAGCATGACACTATAACCCAATTAGTATAGTGGAGGCACACATACTTGGGTGGCAATCAGTGGCTCTACAATTGGACTTAAGACCCATTCAACAATAGGGATACCATGGCAGACTGTTACTAGAGACCCAATTAATTACACAGCGGTAGTAAAATCATGATTATTAGGGAATTTTCTTTTTACACTCAAAATCAGAAATTGATATGGTTTGGCCCCATCAACATGATGAGCATTTGCACACAATTAATTATACACAGATTTTCAGAGTTATGCATTGAGGAATGAAGTAAGTAGGAAAAGGAAGTGTAGATGGCAGTGGTCCTCAAAGTTTGATCATCAGAGTAGAAGAATCAACATTATCTGAGAACATAGAAGCACAGAACCAAAGCCAAGCATATGAAGAGGGACTGAGGAGGGACTGAGCTGACTATTTTAACAACTTTCCCAGGCAGTTCTCATTCTGTAAGTCTGAGACCTACTGATGTAGAGAATATAGGATATTTGAGGGAAAGTTAAGTTAGAATAGGGGTGCAGTTAGTATTTGACGATAGAGTCCAAAAAATAAATCCACTCATATTCTGTGACTATGGACTATCTCACAGGATGTGCTTCTATGTAGTAGATCAGTTTATAAAAGTTTACAACAAATATATATCAATATATATATTGATGGGAGACACTTTCTCTAATCCATGTTGTTGACACCATGGAGGAACTTGTTTAACAGAGAGAATAAACTGAGAAGTGACAAATACCCCACTCTCTAATTGGCAGAGAAAATTTTGAACTTACCTCATTTTGCCTCGAAATTTCATGGTTCATAATCACACTGTTTATAGTCTGTTGGTACCCCTATATGATAACTAAGGGTTTACATATGTTTCAGTTTTAAATGCTGCCACTAGGGGTGTGTGTGTATGTGTGTGTGTGTGTGTTTGTGTGTGTTCATATAAATCATACCACTTTCTTTACATTGTTACTGTAAGGGTTTAAAAAGAAAACGGTAAAGGTTGCAGAATGAAATCTAATTGCTAAGAATTTCACCATGTTACAACATTCTCATGTAGATTCTGGTCTCCTATTTTTGCCATCAATTTTCTAATTATTTTATAACTCTAAATATTCCATTTTAATCATTTAATGTAATAATAAATATCTTTGATTTATTCACCGGTAAAGGCTCAGGACCTAAAATCAGTACAGGAACACAATAGGTATCTAATTAAAGAATGATTTTTTTTTCCAAGACAAGGTTTCTTTGTGTAGACTTGGTTTTCCTGGAACTTCCTCTGTGGACCAGGGTGGACTTGAACTCATAGAAATCTGCCTGCCTCTGATTCTGTAGTGCTGGGATTAAAGGCATGCTCCATCACCATCCAGCTGTTGAATGACTGATCACCATTATATCCATCATAAAGTTGATCCCATGATCATGTCTAGTGGCTAGATGTCTGCCAGTATATTTTTTCTACTTCCTTTCAAGTAGCAAAAGCCTATCTCTGTCTCCTTCAGTCCATTTGTGCTGCCATGACAAAACAGCTAACAGAGAGTTATGTGAGTAAATGGTCACATTCTCTGTGGGTTCACTAAACAAATGAGAGAAGAATATTACAAGGAAGATGAGCACCATGTGCTTTTATTTTTTTCCTCAATATATGTTTTTATTTAAATTAGAAACATGAAGAGCAACATGTTCTTATATGCTAGAAGGAAGGTATAAGGGTCATGAAGCATTTTAATTGCATTTAAACAGTTAGGAACCACTATCATCTCATCACTTCTTTTTTATTAAAAATAGGGTTTTTAATACAGTATTTTATGATTATTGTTTCCTATCTCCCAACTCCTCCCAGATCATTTCCACTTTGCCACCCACCTAAATCCATACTTTCTCTCTCTCTCTCTCTTTTTTTCTCTCTCTCTCCCCTCTTCTCTTCTCTTTTCTCTCTTCTCTCTGTCTCTCATTGCTCTCTCCTCTTACTCATTGGAATACAAACAGGCTTATCACTTAGCAAAGGCCTCACATTTTATTATCATCACATGAGGAATGATAAATAACATCTGAATTAAGGAACATACTCAGTCATAGCACTCCATTTTCGCTACATGAAACCAGATAACAAATTTTGGCACTGAGAATGTGAATGAAAACTGCATTGGCAACCCCTAGATACTGCAAGTACCTCAGTCTTTCATGGTACCGAGATACAGTATTGATGAGGTAGCATATTAGGGAACAGAGTGTTTACACTTTCATAGCTCATTGTGTAGATATGTTGGAACACAGCATTTGGTGCATATGAACATATGAACCTTTTTATTTTTTTATTTTTTTGGTTTTTATGAGACAGGGTTTCTCTGTATTGTTTTGGAGGCTGTCGGTCCAGCCCAACCTCAAACTCACAGAGATCTGCCTGCTTCTGCCTCCTGAGTGCTGGGATTAAAGGCGTGTGCCACCACCGCCCAGCTGATATGAACCTTTTTTAAAAGCACAGAGAAATTATCATTATATATATGTAAAGAGAAGCTTTTTCCTTGTGAGAAGCCTTCCCGCCAGCCTGGTTCTACAGCTGCATCAGTCCCAAATAAACACACAGGAGGCTATATTAATTATGAAGCTGTTGGCCTTGCTTGTTTGTTACTGGCTAGCTCTGACTTAAGTAATTACCCCATAATTGTTAATCTAAGTATGTCTCTTACCAGAGAAGTTTCCGGGCTTCCTACCCCATGGCGTTACATCTCGACTCCCTGTGTTTCTCCTTCCCAGAGTCCTCCTGGGCTCCTAGTCCCACCTATCTAGATTCCCTATTGGCCAGACAGTGCTTTATTGACAAAAGCACAGGACTTCCCCAACATATATATATAGTAAATGTTGTTTTGGCATACTTAAACTATTGTCAGTCTTGTCTTGATGTATTCAAATTTATAGTTATGAAAGAACATAGTTGTTTTAAAATTTCATCAATTTAGCCTCTTCACCCATGCATCCTCATTTTTGAAGAACCAGTATTTACTTCCATGTTTTAAGCCCCTGTTCAGAGTACTTATTTTCTACAACACAGAAAATTTCCATGGTATCAGAACGACTGAGAATGAGTATGGTGTATTACAAAATGTAGTAATGACTGAGTTTGTTTGCATTCTGTCCAAGTCACTGAGATATAAGCATTCCTTAAGGTAGCATTCATGCAGAAGGTAGCATTTGAAATGGCAAAGTGAAGTCAGCACATTGACGCTGGGGGGTGCATAAATCATATTCAAGAAACGATGCAAAGGCTATAACTTAAAAAATCAGCACAAATTAAGGAGTGGGAAGACAGACAGATCCTAGAAAGGGGTTCTGGACTAACAGTTTAAAAATGTGATGCCCCACAGTGCTCTCTGCATGATTAAAAACTTTTCTTGCATACATTTTAAATGCCTTGATTTGTACTTAATGACAGGGAACTTGTATATGCCACTCAGTAGAGATGGATTTGTCCAAGACCCTGCTAAATCAATGCATATTCACTGAAATCTCTTGTCATTGTTCTGTCAGAGAAAGCAGGGCATCCATTCCACCACATGGAGATCTGGCTGGTCCGTATCTGTGTTTGTAACCAGCTGGGACTTTCATTGGCTTCATTATGCCATTTATTTATCAGGAGACAGTTTTCCTGTCGTCTTTGTTTTCCTCAGTGGAAGTTATGCTGCTTTTGTTTGTGTTATAATAGAGAACAAGTCATTTCCTTTCCAACATTAGCAGGCCCATCAGTCACGCACTTTGACTTATAATTTTGAGTGCCTTTCAGCACTTCCAGGACCAAGAAAAGATGATATTATTCTGAGGCACAACATTATGGGAGCAAGAAATTCCCTCAAGAGGCCATATAATCCAATCCTCTGACTCCAATTGAACATCAGGTTTTGAAGAGGCCATCACTTACAGATAAAATCGTCCTCTTCACTTTATATTCACATGACATTGATGGGCACTACATTTTCTGTGAAACTAGACAAGAGAATAGCTCTCTGGAATACCAAGAATACCCCTTCTCCCTTCTACCAAAATAAGCAGCTGGGCAAAACAATGTATAAACTAATAATCTCAGTATACCACCATTAGAATACCGTGTGAAAGCTAAAGTCCATGACTGTTACTATAGTATCTTCCTTTTCTCTTGTACAATAACAAATTTGCCACAATACAGCTTAAAACAATATCCACTGTTCTATAGTACCATGAGTTCAGAAGTCTGGACACAGTTGAGCTTGATATTCTGGATAGGGTCTTACAGGGTTGAGGTCCAGGGAGGAGGAAGGAATGTGACCTTGTATATTTTAGAATCTAGAAGCTCATGGTCCTCTTTAAAGTTGCTGATTGTTAGAGAATTCCAGTAGAAGCATAATATGTCCATTTTCTTGCTAGATGTCACCTACAATTTTTTCTTACCTCTCTTAAGAGGTAGTCCCCCACTAGGGTGATGGATCCAAGTTGGATGTCAATCCAAAATTAATGTACTGAAAATGAAAATGTGGTACATGTACAATATTGAATATTTTTCAGCTATAAAAATGAATTTCCAGGAAAATGGCTGAATTTTGAATATATAATATCAAGCAAGGTAACTCAATGCAGAAAGAAAAACACAATCCATCTTCTTCTTCAAATACAGATACTAGTATATAATGTATATGTGGCTATATATAAGGAACTGTAAGTAGATGTACAAGACAACATCTACAAAGGAGACAGATGTAGTATTGATTAATGAGAAAGAATGAAATTTTCAAAAAAGGACATATATGAAATGTTACAAAGAATATAAAGCTAATGTCAACTCTGTCATATATTTTGAGGTGGCTAAGTCCATAAAATGAAACTGATAGTGAAAGTATAAAACCCTAAGCAAAGCTTGAAAGCTTCATAAAGGCCATTCTAATTGTATAACTGTTCAATAAAAACAATACACTATAGGACTGAAAAAGTTTTTGGCTGTCTAGCATTATCTAGCTGCATTATGTTTTTAATTTGTGCATTCAATTACAATAAAGTGATTAGAAAATGATGTTGTTCCCATTATATCCAATCAAATAAGCTTCACAACACAGTACATTACCTTCTCACAACAAAAAGAAGAATATATAATAGGTAGAGACAGAAGAATCAGGAGTTCAAAGTTATCCTGAGCTATATAGTAAGTTCCAAGACAGCATGAGCTATTTGATACTATGTCTCAATGCCTTTTTCTCCACAAAAATAATCTGTATTATATATAAGTATATACATGTATACATTATGTAATACCCACACACACACACACACACACACACACACACACACACATCACTCTTACATCCTTCTTACTTTTTTCCAAAACATACTTCATTAGGTTAGGACCATTTAAGACAATTTCCCCTTTAATAAAAGCAGTGACCTGAATAGATATGGTAACTCTGCTCAAAAAGCCCCTTTATCTTTGCCTGATACAGGAATGATATATAGTATATTTCAGATTTCAAGGGGGCATGTGGGAAAGTGGAAGCTCTTAAGAACCATGAACCATCATAGAATTTGTCCTATCATGGGTGGAGACAAATGAATTCCAAGTGCTAGTTTTCTATGCCTGCAATTGGTCCTCAAAATGTAGAAAATTAAAAAAATAATAATAGCTGGTTATTAGCTCAATAGACTATAGAGAAGAGGTGGGGAATTTGAACTTAGAAAGGCAATTCTTTGGTCATTTTGGATGTATTCATCAGTACATTTTCTTGGTATTTCTTGGTCCTAGGTGGCCTCCTAATACTGGTAGTTGGTTTGAGCAATAAGGCAAAGGTAGGGTTTCTTACATGAGAGGCCATCCCAGGCTTCCTCACAAGGTCATAAAAGGAATTCATCAGAAGTACAAACCACAAATCAAACATAGGCTTGTGTTTGTGTCCCTAATATTCTTTGGTTAAAAGAAAGGCCAAGGCAAGAGTCAAGCAGAGAAATATCATGTTTACACCTAGACACACACATAAAAACTTACCATATCTTACCATTAGATATCTAAAATCTAACAAGGCCTAGGATGACTATTGGATATAAGAGCATATTAACATAACTGCACATGCATCCGAATATCCCTGTATCACAGTGTATAATCCACATATACCTGTCTACTATAAATTACAAAATTATAATGTATCTGTGGGAAAAAAATAAATCTCTTACCTCATAGGTCATTTTTCAAAATTAGTACATGTATTTTGAGGCTCGTATTTTCCTGTATTTATCTGCTTTTATCCTCTTTCTGGTTCCTTTAGAAGCAATTTTTCTCCTTTTAAGTGTAATTTTGAAAGATATAAACAGCTATTTCTCTGTTACCTCATGAAAGATTTTGTAACTACATTCACCTTTTTGACCCCTTCACATTTTGCCTTCATTAAAAACTAGCATGTACAATTAGAATATGTAATTTGACTCAATTATAATTAAACCCCACCCAGACTTATACCTCTTCTCTAAGGACACTGAAACCTTCATTATTCAAAGTAAATGACAAATGACTCAGCACATTTGACTGCAATGCAGACAGTTCTCCATTTTGATCAAGAAAAAACAGAAAACAATTTAAAGGTAAATAGAGGCATTTATTATTGGTCTTTATATATGTGAATACAAATAACACATGAAAGGGGAAAACATCAAGGGAAGCTTCTAAGCAAAAAAACAGAATTGCTGAATCATTATGCAATGGAGGTACTTTTTCCATATGGAATGGGAGTCTAAAATTATAATAAGGATATAAGATGAATGTATAAACATGAAAGAAAGCAGAACATGCTTGAGAGAAAAGTGGTTGGGCTAGAGATATGTAAAAAGCAAATATGTAACCTGTATGTGGTTAAAATATTGAAATATATACCTCATCACTGTTCTTACCTTGTTAAAGAACCAACTAGACACAGACATTACCTAGACTTGATTTCCCTCATGATGACCAGCAGAATTACATTTTAAACATAAGTCTGCTCGTGTCGCTTACCTGCCTTCCAGCAAAACGAAAAGCTATGACTATCCCTAGATTTTCAACTAATCTTGTCATAATCTAATGGATATAAAAGCGGTGTGTACAACTATGCGTCATTTACCTGCCTAGTAAAAGCTGTTTAATCTATTTGTGTTGTCCTTCTCTCTCTTCCACCAGGGTAATTTCTCATCGTATTTATCAGGGAATCTTAGGTAAGTTTTGCCTGATTTTTTTTCTTTTTCTCATTCCTTCCTGGCTTGATTCCTCCCCTTGCTTCCTCAAACCACTGTTTATTAAACATATCATTTGCTCATCCTTGCAGACAATATTTATTACTCTTTTGTCCTTATTCTGCTGTGAATAACTACAGGATTGAAACTGAATTTTAGTTACTTAAGTTCATATAGAACTTTCCCTGAAATTTAACTTTAAGTGATCATTATTTTGTAGAAAGCAAGAACCAATCAATTGACAAATATGGTGGTAAATTGTTTATGATCTAGTAAAGCTTGCCTGGAGATCAGAATACTAGCCACAGTCACTCTAAGAGGACAGGCAGTAGTGGCATACACCTTTAATCCCAGGACACAGGAGACAGAGGCAGATGGATCTCTGTGAGTTCAAGGCCACCCAGGGCTATATGAGAGTGAATTAGTCTAAAAGAAACTGAGCTCACACCTTTAATCCCAGCACTAGAGGGGTATATAAGACAGGAGCAGGTTCCCAGAGCTGGCGTTCAGTATTTGGCATTCAATCTTTTGCAGTTAGTCTCCAGTCATGAAGAGGAAAGAATCTCCCCTAGCCTTGGGAGAGGTAAGAGCTCTCTCTCTGGTGGCTTGGCAGCTTTGCTTTTCACATGATCAGCTTGAACCCCAATATCTGTCTCTGGGAATACATTATTTGTGCTACAAACAAAGTAGTGAAGTTTCTAATAATACACAAGGGGATCAAAGAAGTCTGTAGTCCTCAAAGGCACTGGTAGGTTACTAAGGTTCTAGGCTATCCTCTGGGAGTTGTCTGCATGTCACTTGCCTATCAGCTACTGATTCCCACTCCCCTCCCCCACTATAAGTAGAGCAAAAGGACACAAATTTTTATGAAGGGCAGGCAATATCATCTGGAGATTCACTCTAATCAGCATTATGTGTTACTTGCTAGATAGTCTTTAATTGCACTGAGATGTAGATTACCAGTGCCCTCTGGATTATAAGGAACAAATCTGATTCATAACTATTGTCTAGAATAATAATTACGTTTGTGCCTTTCACTGTCACAGATGGTTGTCTTTGAAGGACAAATTATATAAGCATACTGAAACTGGAGTCATATATTCTTAGATATGTGTCTAATCCATGAGAGTCTTCAAAATATGTAGGATTCATTAAATTGGGAACCACAGATGAAACAATCAGAATAATCACATTCTCACTGGATCCCTACTCCTAGCTTGATATAATATATTTATAAATACAATTAATGAATTGCTAGTTTCATTTTGTGGAAAATGAAATTAGAATGGGAAGATAATGATATAATGTTAAATATAGATAAGCACCGTACCTGGTTTATCTTTTCATAAGGACTATTTCCATTTACATAGTCCATGAAAAATGAAATATATAAGCCATCCCTAAATTTTACTATATTCTTTGCTTTTTAAAGAACTTCTCCTCCATAAACTTTTCAGTGGAGTTACAAGCAAATATGATAATTGGCTGGTCTATCACGTTGTTTCTGTTCTAGTTGTACTACAAACAAGCAATGAAAATAGTCACCTGACTAGTAGTAGAAGAGATATAGTAAAAATGGCAGAGAATCACAGTATTCCACAAATGGGACAACACCATCTAGGATGCCTTTATAGATTGTATAAATATTATCTTCTTTGATAGAGAAAAGGAAAATTAAAATTATGTACAAATATTATAAGAAACAGACTTTAAATAGTTCCATGAAATTCCCACAGAAATACAGCTTCTCCAAAGAACAATGACTTGTCCAAAGTCATATTGTTAGAAAAAGGATTGGCTTGAAGAGCATAGGCTATTGTCTACATATTCTACTAAATCATCCCATGAAAATTTTAGGACTGTGGTATTATGATTAATATTAATTGTCAACTTGATAGGATCTAGAATCACCTGGGATGGGACTTTATGCATGCCTGTGGGAAATGATCTTAATTTTGTTGCTTGAGCTGGGAAGATCAACTTTAACTGTATGCAAAAATATTCCCTTGGGAAGGAGATCCTAACTATATACCATGGGGGAAGCTAGCTGAGTACTGGCTTATATCTATCTGTTTGTGCTTTCTTTTTCCTATTTTTTTAAATTTAAATTTGAAACAAGCTTGTTTTGCATGTCAATACCAGTTCTGTCTCCCTCCCCTCCTCCCCTGCTCCCAACTAACCCCTTATCCCCTCCCCTTTCTGCTCCCCAGGGAGGGTGAGGCCTTCCATGGAGGAATCTTCAAAATCTGTCATATCATTTGCAGTAGGGCCTAGGCCCTACCCTGTGTGTTTAGGCTGAGAGCGTATTCCTCTATGTGGAATGGGCTCCAAAATTCCATTCATATACTAGGGATAAATATTGATCTACTACCAGGGTTACCATAGATTTCTGAGGCCTCCTCACTGATATACATATTCAGGGGTCTGGATTAGTCCTGTGCTGGTTTCCCAGCTATCAGTCTGGTTTCCATGAGCTTCCCCCTTGTTCAGGTCAGTTGTTTCTGTGGGTTTCTCCAGCCTGGTCTTGACCCCTTTGCTCATCACTCCTCCCTCTCTGCAACTGGATTTCAGAGTTCAGCTCAGTGATTAGCTGTGGGTATCTGTTTCTGCTTCTATCAGCTACTAGATGAAGGCTCTAATTCTAATATGGCATATAAATTAGTCGTCAATCTCATTATCAGAGAAGGGCATTTAAGGCAGCCCCTCCACTATTGCTTAGATTGTTAGTTGGGGTCAATCTTATAGATCTCTGGACATTTCCCTGGTGTCAGATGTCTCTTTAAACCTATAATGGCTCACTCAATTATGTTATCTCTTTTCTTGCTCTCCTCTATTCTTCCCCTGACTTGATCTTACTGCTCTCTCCTGCCCTCCTCTAACCTCCTCTTCTTCCCTTCTCTTTCTTCTAACTCCCTCCCCCCCTCCCCCCATACTTTCAATTAATTCTCAGAAGATCTTGTACCTTTCCCCTTCTCTGGGGGATCATGTATGTCTCTCTTAGGGTACTCCTTGTTTCCTAGCTTTTCTGGAAATGTGGATTGTAGGCTGGTAATCTCTTGCTCTATGTCTGAAATCTATATATGAGTGAGTACATACCATGTTTGTCTTTTTGTGACTGTGTTACCTCACTCAGGATGGTTTCTTCTAGTTCCATTCATTTGCCTGTAAATTTCAAGATTCCATTTTTTTTTTCTACTGAGCAATACTCCCTTGTGTAAATGTACCACATTTTCTCTATCTGTTATTCAGTTGAGAGGCATCTAGGTTGCTTCAAGGTTCTGGCTATTACAAATAATGCTGCTATGAATATAGCTGAACAGATGTCCTTGTTGTATGAATGTGCATCTTTTGGGTATAAACCTAAGAATGGAATTGCTGTATCTTGTGATAGACTGATTCCCATTTTCCTGAGGAATCTCCATACTGCTTTCCAAAGTGGCTGTAAAGGAAAAAGGCTAACTAACATAAAAGACAAACCTATCAGAATTGTTTGTGGTTTCTAATTGTGGCTATGATACAACCACCTGTTTCAAGCTTCTGCTGTCTTGACTTTCTTGCCATGAAGGATGGTATGTGCTCCTGGATTTTCAGGCAGAATGAACCCTTTCTCCCTTAAGTTATGTTTAGAAGAATATATTATAGTAAACAGAGGAGAGCTAAGAAATGTAAGAATGCATTAATCACTAAAAAAGGAAAATTATGAAAACACATGGTGATCAAGATAATTCCACAACACCAATGTCATCAGCCCATTTGATATTTTATAATGGGTTTTTTATAATTGTTCATGTCACATCATTTAAACATTTTAATGAAAGGATATTTCATGATAACAAATGCCTCCTATTCAACTACCCTTGTTTAAATCTCTTCGCCTCCCATTTTTCATATTCTCACCTTGTGTGCTATAATGAAATCGTGGTGACTGCTGGTCACTCACTGTGTGATGATCATACTATGTCTGTAAAGAAATCTGTGCTATACCTAATGGCATTGTCTTTTGAATCTCAGTTTTGGTTTTACTACAGACTCTTCTTTTCATCTCTCCCAATTTATCACCAATATAGCTAATTCTTACTCCAGAAGTTGAACAATTTTATGAAGTGTGGCCAAATGTTTTTCATTCTTCCATTGTCACACATATTACTCTACACTGTTAAATTGTTAGAAACATGAATTATCAGGTCTATAAATAAGTTAGATTGAGTTCTGACAAATTCTATGTGTCTTTAAGCATTAACAAATTCTATTTTCTTCATTTTCATTACTCAAAACAAAACATCAACAAAGAAAATTAAACAAAGGTGCAGTACAGATTAACCAATACCACAGAGCTATTTGGGAATCAAGTGAAAGTGTACCTTGAAATAATTTAGCCCCATGAATAAAATTCAAGGAAATGAGCTATAAGGATGCTTTTCTCACTAAAGTAAAAGTGAGAAAACTTTCATTTTCAAGTCTGTGTTTCCAGAAACTTCCATGGAACCTGTCACAAGTCCAAAGACTTTTAATTACTTATGTAATTTCCATCTATTGTATGAACATAAATCTCAAACATATGACAATGGCTTAGATTGTTTTAGAATCCATACCGATAAGTTATTTGTGGGTCTTTTCTTCATGGTTGATCTTGAAATTTATTTGAATAAGACCTAAGTTCACTGTCTTACCATCAAAGAACTGCAGATCCTGGAACTTAGATTCCATATGACAGATGACTTGGAAGAAAATCAATCCATTATTACAGATATAAGACTTTGGTATCTTTATCAAAATAATAGATTCTTGTGGTCCCTCTACTATAAGCAGCAAGACATCACACCTAGGTAGTATCCTCTCTCTATCACTCCTTTTTCATGCTTCTTATATTCTCACACATAAATTATTTTATTATCTTATTCAGATTTCCTGAGTGAAATTGTACCAAAGCTACTTGTTAAGCCATAGTTTTAAAATGACATTTCAGAACTATGGGCTGTAGGCCACATTAATTCTCTTCTTCCTGCCAATTCCTCTATATCCAAAGGCATTTCCAACAAGCTTTCCCACTGACAGAGCCTGGCCTTTCCACTTTTACCCTTGGTGGAGGTGTCTGCATGCATAAAAGGACATGAGAGGAGTTTCTAACTCTGCTTCCATTCCACTTTGGAGATGAGAAAAACATACTTGCTGGTCAGTTTGAAAAAGGAAAAACTCTTAGGTCTGGGACAGAATTAGAAGGAAAGCGTGACTTTAGGGTATCAATCACAATAGCTGAAGGCACCACAAAGAAATTTTCAAACCAGGTATATAACCACCTCAACTTTTAACTACTTAAAACTTTAATCCTCCATGATTGATATTTTTTTTCTATTTCCCTAAATCCCCAAGAGCTGCATTAAAACTTCTCTATGAGTATCATCAGTAGTGTCATCCTAAAAGAAAATACATGACTTTGTATCTTTAAAAAAAAATGAGCACTGGACCTTGTTCTGTTGTTGTAGCCTTAATGATGGTCTTTTGTCTCCCTATGTCTTAGCTTCTTCATTTTTGTGTGTCAAATGTTAGCCTAGATAGTGTCTAATGTTAGCTCAGATAGTGTCTCATCAAAGTACACATGCTTCTACAAACTAAATTAATAAATGAATGTTGATACATTCATGACAGACTTTGAAGATCCCCCATAAGGTTTCACCTTTCCTGGAGAGCAGAAAGGGGATGGGATAGGGATTAGTTGGGGGCAGGGGAGGAGTGGAGGGAGAAGGTACTGAGGTTGACATGTAAAACAAGATTGATTCTAATTCAAATTAAAAAAAAAGAAAAAAGAAAGAGGATACCTACCCCCACATTATCTTCCTATAAATTAATGAATTAGTGAAAACAAAGATAATACTCAGACTTTACCTAACATTGATTCCCATGGAGCTACATCGCCACAAAAATACTTTCTGCTGACAGACATCAAACAGTAATATCAAACCAACCACTACCACTATGTTCATAGTGATGATCAGCAAAAATGTGCTCCTTGTTAAGAGACCCTTGCAAGAGTGCCAAAGCAGCTGTAAAATTCTTGTGAGCCTTCTGGATTCAGTCCCCAATGTGTCCCATGTGAGTTATGTTCTAGACACCAACACTAGTCAAGATAGGGTCATTCAGCTGAAAGGGCATATGACCATGGAACACTCCATAATCTGAAGGGTGGTGGAATCTATAAATCTGAGGGCATAGAATTGTCTAAACTCTGCATCATAAATCTATGCTTATAGAGTGTTACATATCTAATAAAATATTTCTCAGATTCTATTATAGGATGTTATAATTGTATATTGTATAGTGTACAGTATATAATGTACATCCCATTATATATGTACTCGCACAAAATACATAAGGGAAATTTTTTATTCACCAATATTTATGAAGGCAAATTATGTCAGTTGTACAATTTGTGTTTGAAAAATTACTAAGTCATGCATACCTGACTTTGGTGAAAATAAAGCCAATATTTCAAGGCTCTTAGTGTCTTATATTACCTACAAACCACTTATACACACACACACACACACACACACACACACACACTTATATATTAGTAATATAGTTGATTTGTATATCTTTGCAATATACAGATAGATATATGTAAGGTAATAGGCAAACATCATAGACGAATGGATAGATAAATACATAGACAGATAGATAGAGGGGCCAGGTCTTTAGAATTGTAATTCCAGGTGCTTCATGCTAGAGAAGAAGAGTGAAAAGCATGAATTAATACCTGAAACTCCATCCCTGTGAGCTACAATGAAGAATGTGACCAACAGTAGCTTATAGTCTTATTTTCCCACTACTGTTATATAATACCATTGGTCTTCTTGAGTCTCCTTAAAATGGGAAAGTAAAAACTATTAATCAGCAATTTAAACATCTATCTATAGTCAGTGCGAAAGTTAAATAGAAGTTATTTCATTTTTTTTAGAGTTATTCTGGAAGCCTCTCATTTGTTATAAGACTTGAAAATCTTTCTTGAAACTTCTGAGTTATTGGAAACTGGAAGGGTAAGAGAAGATGAGTCCATAGGCACACTTCAAGTTATTAGTTTATGTCATTTAAAGAAGACTAATCATGTTTGTTTCTGATTACAAATGCAATCTTCATTACAAAAACACTTAGAATTATGGATAATAATAGATAAAAATTACAAATTACTAAAGGATAAATGAGCACTTGAAATTTTGTAATTGAAGTTTCTAGATTTCTTTCCATCCAACGCTTGCACAGATATTTTAATGCTTATATAAATTATTCATGTGTGTAATTTTGCTTCTCTGTGTGTGCTCTTTTGTGTTTGTGTCTGTCAACAATCTGAGACCTTTTGTCAGATCTCTTACAGTTGGTATTATACACATATGTGACCTAGCAGATAAGAGTGCTGAGGTCCAAACTCCAGGCCTCATGATGAACAGAAACCTCTCTTTGCCACTGATCCATCTCTTCAGTGCACACATATTTATTTTTATAAAAGTGAGTTATTGTCAGTCGGTGGTGGCCCACAGCTTTCATCCAAGCACTCACGAGACAAAGGCACAGGCACAGGCAGAGGCAGAGGCAGAGGCAGAGGCAGGTGGATCTCTATGAGTTTGAGGACCAGCCTGGTTTACAAGAACTAGTTCCAGGACAGTCTCCAAAGCCACAGAGAAACCCTGTCGTGAAAAACCAAGGAAAAAAAGTAAGTTATTATATTACATTATGTTTTTAATCTGACTTTATCCTTTGAAATTCACCTTGAATATGATCTAAGCCATTAAATATTTTCTCACCAATAAGAATTCATAAACTATAATTTATATACCCAATATCCTTTTATTATAAGGTTGATTTTTCCCCCATGAACGTATATCGCTGCAAATAATGCTGAAGCAAACTTTCTAAAAGAAAAAATTCTTTTGCAAATATCTCATTATTTTTTTATGTAGATTTCCAAAAGTGAAATGACTAGGCCCAATGCCAAAACCGATTTTTAGGACTTCAGTAAATGAATACTTTGAAATATTCTTAGAATATATTTAACGTTTAGTCAGAGAATATATGACTTCTGTAGCACAGGAGAAGAACACACAAAGCTCAAACTCCTCTTTACTCCAGAGAAAGTCACCAACTTCCCAAGGACTCTTAGACAGCCAGACTGAAACAAAGCTGTTCAATGTCTGTCTGTCTGTCTGTCTGCCTGCCTACCTGCCTGCCTGTTACTCTTCCTCCTCCTGCTTCAATAAGAGTCCTGTTTTAACTGTGGGATGTGTAATGGTAACTAAGGAAGTCTACAGGAAACAGAAGTATAAATTCTGTCCCTCTAAGGAAAAGGCA
The DNA here is from genome assembly GCF_017639785.1 of Mesocricetus auratus. Classification (NCBI taxonomy): domain Eukaryota; kingdom Metazoa; phylum Chordata; class Mammalia; order Rodentia; family Cricetidae; genus Mesocricetus; species Mesocricetus auratus. Next base: position 30,559,669 of record NW_024429190.1, on the reverse strand, counting down.
CTTAAGACCACCGAAGTACACCATAGACCTCTGCACACCAGCAGGAGAAAAAGGCAGTTGACTCAGTACTCCTCATATGCTTCCTTAAGAGAACTGGTAGGACGTCACAGTTCTTTCCTCCTCTTGAAGCTAACTTATCATAACCACGTCTGTGGATGCAAAGAAATGGTTAGCCAAACCTTCTCACATACAACTCTGTCAGCAAACTGCCAAAGTCAAGCTTCCTTTTTTTCCCAATGCACTTGATCTTTCTTTCTTTATATTAATTTTTTTCATTTATTTTACATGCCAACTACATTTTCTCTTCCCTTCTCTCTTCCAGTTCCCTCCACTTACCTCCCATCTACCCCCTAAACCACTCCTCCTGGCTTAGAAAAGGGATACCTCCCATGGGAACCACCAAAGCATGGATTATCAAGTTGAGGCAGGACCAAGCTCCTCCCCCTGCATCAAGGCTGAGGGAGGCATCCCAGTATAGGGAATGGGTTCCAAAAAGCAGACTCTGCATCTGCTTCCCTCAGTTACCAGATGAAGGCTCTCAGATGATAATTTGCATATTCACCTGTCTGGTTACAGGAGAAGGCTAGTTGACAATTAGGGTATTCACCAATCTGGTTACAGAAGGCTAGTTCAGGCACCATCTCCACAATTGTTAGGAATCAAGCTTCTTAATTGAGCACTTTGATTGCTAACCCCATTCTTCTCTCTTAGTTCCAAGATAGGTATCTAGAAAAAATTTCACTCATTTAACAGAGTAAAATTTCTTCTGTAAATTCAGTTCTTAATTGGTCCAAACAATAAAAACCTGGATGCTGAGAGAAGACAAGCCAAAGCCCCCTTTATTCCATTGGCTTCACATAAAAAAAAAAGTTGTTCCAAGTCATCTGGCAAGCAAGAACTTAGTCAATAGTCTGCCTACTAGAGCAGTGTAGAAGTGTAGATAACTTTGGGGTGGGGTTCAATGGACTTTGGAAATTCCTTTAAATAAAGAGGCACTCCAAAGAGAAAGACCCATATTTTATCACAGGACTCATTCACTTCTAGAAAGCCTTTAAACTGTTAACAGCTCCTGTCTATTGAATACTGTATCTGTGGCTGGGAAGAAGATTATATTAAAAAATCAAAATGTTGCCCATTCACAACTTCTACAAAAATCAAGTGAGGTTAGAGCTAAAAGGCTAGCTGACTTAGTACAGTCTTTTAAAGCTAAGGATATACTAGATACATAAATTCTGTTGCTTCTAGTAATACCACCTGGGAAGAATAAGGCCAGCTCCACAAATTTTTAGCCAAATCTGAAGTAAATTGTATTAAATATTGGCCAGAAAAACGGACACTGGCCAGGTCCATATCTAGGATACCCAGACTATGATGCCAAATTACATTAGTCAGGTCTTTATAAAGGAGAAAATTCACAAGGCTACATCCTTCCTTTGTCCAATCAGAGACAAGCACACATATTGATGTACTTCCTGCCTATGTAGCTACTGCCTATGTGTAATTAAGCACATCCTATGTAGTTGTGGCAATCAAGCTTTACAGAGGCAAAATCACATGGCTTGTTATATTACAAGAACAACAGGCCCCAGCATTCCAGTAAGCTATCTGTCCTTGATCAAGTGGGGCTTACAGGCTAGAGACATTTTGTTTTACAGATCTCTTAGGGACAGTAATTTAAACTTGAAATATAACTTTATCCACCACACTTCCATATTTCAGCCTTATAAGACATTAACAGTATATTCATTTCAAAGCTTAGTTCTACTCCCAAGTTACATCAGAAAGACATAAACTAGTCAGGTTGGGCAGGGGCCCCAAAGTCTTCTTCTGAGAGTGTCCTTGCTTGGGGCCATGAATGTCAAAAGTGAGTTGTACTTCCTTGTTCCTTGTTATCTTCTCCCTAGGAACTATAAACTGAAAATAAGTGGAGACTGCTGGACACCTCATGGCTGGATCCATTTGACTATGCAATTCATACAAGTGCTCATGCCTTACCCATAAAAAAAGCCTACAGATTAGCACGTCTGTGGCAACCAGTTTCCCAGAATTATTCTTGCTAAACAGGACCTCTGCCTCCTGCTACCACTACCACCTTTCTCCAAAACAGAAAATATATGATAGAAGTCTCCCATGAATTTCATTCTTCAAATTTTTAAGACAAGAGCACTGAAACCACAACAACAGGGTACCTCTGGTGGTCATTGTGTTTTCTGGCACCCTTGCCCCCTTGAGACAAGTTCACTAGGAACCAAGAGAAACTCCATCCATATACCACATTATACTCTTGTTACAATCATTTTATTCAATTTAAGGTGGTCTTAATGGAAGAAATAATTCAAGCGCTCAAATATATAAAAGTGATTCTTAAAATGATAAAGTACCTGTTCCGTAAGAGATGAATACTTTGAATAAAAGTAGTACAAAAGGACAGCATGCCTGATGATAATTATATGTCTTACTAATTGTTCATTTATAAACTTCATCATATGATGATCATCAATGATGATCAGGAGCTGTGAAAATCATACGTGGTCAACCATTGCCAACTGCACATATGAAAATTTAGAATGAAATATGCCTATGAAAGACGAACTGCTACATACAGGGTCGATCCAGGAACAGCCTTTGAATATGGCATAAAGAGGTGACTCAGCAGTCAGTATGCAGCCAATGGAGAGGAAATTTGTCCAGGAGTTAATATCTGTGGACTTAACTTCACACCTGCTGCTTCAAGGCTGAAGAGAAAGAAAGGAGAGATCTCATCCTGACATTTAAGAAAACGGGAAAACTGTGAGTTCCCTACCAGTGTGGAAGATAAATTAGATTAAAGATATGATACAAGTTGAAGACAAAGTAGCTGTCCTCTGCAGATTTCTGAGTGACAGGCTCCCTGGGTGGCCCTGCTGGCCCTGAGAAGACAAACAGTATTTTCAGTCAGTGTGGAACAGACTGTAGGTCAGAAATGAGCCCCGTTAGCCACACTTGAATGAATGGATAGCAGGCTTGTCAGATGTGTCTGAATTCAGTGCTGAGAACACTGATGGACATATGTTGGCCATCATCCCCATTTTTTAATATTCTAGACATTCAGGAAGAATGTCGGTGGTTCCAGCATTTAGAAGTCAATTTCTGTATGTGCTTAGGTTTCCTGAGGCAGAATGCGAATGTCTACAACTGGACTGTGAAAAGATTCTGCCTGTCTTGCCCTGTCCCTAACTCTGTAGTTTTCAGCAAGTCACTAAAAGTTTTTGTCAGGCTCTGCCCTGAATCTCTGTATTATTATTGGTAGTAATTTATTAGAAATATTTTATTTTAAATTAATCTTCAAAGTTAGAATAACTGTCATGAAATTCTTGATGACTGATTTAAATACATTGACGTTGTTTTTGGCATTGATAAGAATTAGTTCTATTCTCTTTCACAAAAGACTGACTGAAGAGATCTTAATTTATCTACTCAATCAGAGATTTCCTTTACCATAGTCACTGTCCCATACAAACTTATATGAAGGGAAACTCTGCTGGTGACTTAAAAGACAGTGTAGTCTGAAGTCCACACAAACCCAAACTCAGATATGAAGAAAGAGAAAATCAAAAGTTGTGGTAAAAGATGAAAACTGCAAATTTGGGGGTAGCCATAGATAGACAGAAATGCAACTAATTTTCTAAAATTATCGAGCATTGGATCTGATGAGTATAATGGCTATACCCATATTTTCAATCACAAAACTAGAAACATAGTGCTCAGGATAATAAAATAATCTGGTTATGGCAACTATGAAGCAAAAGCAAATATCAGAGCCTGGGTTTCTAGAACCTAGCTGTATCTTGTGAGTTTATCAAAGCCATGAAGCAGAATTTATGTCTTTATTTATGCTATGGTATTTTTCAAACACTTATAGAGACTATTCACACAAGTTGTACTTTGGAGCTGAAATACATCACTTCATTCTAATTTTAAGACAGTGGATTTTTAAAGTGAAGAGTTACAATACTCCTTAAAGAATAGTTTCTCCCCAGTGGAATTGTATAATAAGAAGTTCACATAATTAAAACTTCTTTGGCAGGTATCATAAAAAAAAGGCCATCTGCTACCTTAAACTATGAACCAGGACCCTGAACATTTTCCTCTCCAGAGAGCTCAAAGAAAGTAAGAGCAGCATTAAAAATAAAGCAGCTCAAGGGTTAGAATATAACAGGACTCATGGCAATAAGAGTAAGAATGACAAAAAGATTCTGTAAGAAAGTGTTCAGATTGGATAAGTATAATCTGGCTCGGCATCTCACAGGTGTGTTGAAATTTATTCCAGAGAACTGGAAAGAGAATATGTATGAATCACTAAAAAACCTTAACTATTACTGGAAAACTGACTTCAAGTTCTCACCCATTGGAATGCAATGTGTAATCAGCACATACATCTCCCAGATATATGTAAACAATATACAATAAAATCAACTATGGCAACTAATGTAAATACTGAGTGTCAAAAGACTGATATACTTACTGTATTAAAAGCCAAGCAAAGTAATGAACTAAAGGAAAAACAGCATTTGGGTAGAATGTTGTAGGCCACAGGGTATTTGTGTATAATTGCATTTTAGTTTCTCAAGAAGCATTTGAAGCAAATATCACAACTGTCGCCTTTGCCCACAAAACAACTTAAATTCAGAAGAATCAAATAAACTTTACATAGGTCATAAAACACAGCAAGTTATGAGTATCAGAATTAAATCCCTATATATCTTTTTTGAAGAAGAAAGTTTCTTCTGAACTACTGGAAGAAAGAATGACAGTCCTTGAAGACAAATATATATCTCCATGTATTTACAAAAATGACAGCTAACAGATGGATAGATACATAGGACAACTGACATGTAGATGATAGATAAATGATAGTAGATCAATAGATGATAGAAGATAGATGGTAGACATATTTCATAGATTAATAAAGTTAAAAAATTCTTGGGAAATAATGGTGTTAATTTTACATTATAATAAATACCTGAACTAGCTACCTTAATTAATTAATTTTTTTCTTTTAGAATATAAGTTATTGTTATCTCTGAAAAGTGTAGATATAAAATTTAGTAATTTCTAGAGCCCATAATAGTCACAATGAATGCAAGGGAAGTCACACTCTGAGTTAACTACAAGCATCGTGATCTCCTCGAATGCATTCCTTCCTTTACTGTTAGTCCCCTGCTTGTGGCAGATACCTCTGATGGTTTACTAACTGCTGTAACCTGATGAAAATATTGAGCTCTATACCCATAATGGCATTACATCATATAAAACACTGTTGCTAGATGCCTAACCCTCCATCTTCTGCTGTTCTCTGTTGGGGAAGTCCTGTGTATATGTCAATATAGCACTAATGTTGGGGAAGTCCTGTGTATATGTCAATAAAGCACTGTTGACAAATTGGGAACCAAGATAGGTGGGACTAGGAGTCCAGGAGGACACTGGGAAGGAGAAACATGGGAAGTCGAGATGTAACCGCCATGGGGCAGGAAGCCCGGAAATTTCTCCGGTAGAAGAAATACTTAGATTAACAATTATGGGATACATACTTAAGTCAGAGCTAGCCAGTAAGAAACAAGCAAGGCCAACGGCTTCATAATTAATATAGCCTCCTGTGTGTTATTTGAGACTGATGGGGCTCTGGAACCAGGCTGGCGGGAAGGCTTCTCTTTACAGTTCCCAGAGAATCAAGCTTCTGTAGTGTGAGCAGACTATCAAGATGATTCCAAGACAGAATTTGAAACAATATCTTGGAGTGGAGGACAGTGAGTAAATGCCTGCAGTACAAATCCTATAGTTACAAGGAAAGCCATTTGGCCACTATGATGAACATCTATGAAATAGCACTTCTAGTTGAGCCTCCACTTTGTTGTGATTATTGCCGTTGAGATTCTGAAGCAAAGAGTCTAGCAAAGCCTTGTACAGACTCTGGACTTACAAAGCTGAAACAATATTATGTTCTTTTAAGTCATTCTATTTTTGGTATTATATAATATTACAGATACAAATTTGCTTAGCCATGCTGGAAAAATCACAAAGACATTTAGTTATGAAGGAATCTCCCAACTGTTACACTTCATTTCCTCCAGTGGCAATTCTCTTAGTGATGGAATTTAATATGATATGTATTAGTTAGTATGTTTTTTAAACTGGTACTAGTACACGTGATTGCCATCAAAGAGAGTTTCCATAAATAATTCCTTTATTATTATATGCTCTTCCAACCCATTTCCCTTATGTTCTCCAACAACTCATGTAGTTCAGCTATGATTTTCCCATCGAAAACAAAACACCGTAACCTCTACTCGGATGATGGTGGACTTTGGTGTCCAAGGTGGAACACTCTTAAGAGCAAAAAGAGCATTGCAAAGGATTGAAGGGGTGCTGCAAGTGCAACCTGCATTGTTTGAGATGGACCTATGCAGTCATCTTCTTCTTAACCTCTCCACATCAGCTTCATTAATAAGAGCTTGAGTATCAGAGTTAATCTTATAATTCTAATAAAAATATTATGAAGTGTCCATCCATTACAGTTACAATAATAATATCCTTCCAACTGGGCTACTTATTACTAGTCAGTTGAATCTAAGTGTGGCAATAAATACCTAAGATGTATTTACTACTACTAATCTGTGTGCTTATATTGAAGGGATAATGTAATTAACATTTCTTCCTATATAATATTGATTTTATGCCTTGCAAAGTTCTATCAGCCACTGGTAACAATGACAAGAGATTTATAGTATCAAATACTGGTGAGAATGAGCACACAGAGACTAGTCATACATAGCTGGAAAGAAGGTACAGTTGTGATTGACCAAAGTTAAACCACAACAACATGGACAACTTAACATATCCACAAAAATTAATGAATTGGAAGCAGTAATAAAAGGCCTACAACGTCCCTGAAATTGAGCATCTTTCCTAATAAGTTTTACCAAGCTCTAAAATAAGAGGTAATACCAAATATCCTCAAGCAGTTTCATAACTAAATATTGCTGAATTTATTTCATAAAGTCAGCATTACCCTATATGCCAAAACATGATAAAAGCCTAGCAATGAAAGAAAAATATGTAGACAAGATTCCTCTGTCAAATAGGTATTAGGTTTGGCAATAAAATTTTGGCAAAGTAAATTTAAGGAAACATCCAGATCATATAACCATGATCAATTGGTTTCATTCCAGGAATGTAAGTTTTACTCAACAGATGCAAATTGATGACTCCAATACAGTAAATAGGTTTAAGGGTACACATCTCATGGTCATCTCAACTAACACAGAGAAAGACTTTGCCATGGTATAACGTGGCTTCATAAAAAAAAAAACTGAAGACATTAGAAATAAAAGGAATAGATTTAATCGTAATAGAGACTATTTGTGACAAACTTATAGCCAACAATATAATAAATGGGAAAAATAAAAGCATTTCTTCTAAAATATGGAATGAGACAAGGACGTCCATTCTCTCTACTCTTTGCAACCTAGCACTAAAGCAACATGATAAGACAAATAAATAAAAACAATACAAATAGCAAAGCAAGATGCTAAGTTATTCCTACCACTAAAGTACTTGATGCTCCATTAAAAGTATCCTGAAGCTGTTACATAAAAACAAGACCTAGTAAATAATTTTAGCAATGTAGAACAGTCTTTTTTTGTTTTCTTTTATTTTTCTGTATCAGTAATGAACTTACTGAGATTGAAATCAGGGAAAAAATTAAAAGTCTTAATCATAACAAAGTAGAGAAATATTACTAAGCCTAATAAAGTAAAGACTGTTTGCAAGAAAAATTTAAGACACTGAATAAATTAAAGATATACTAGAAGGGGCTGCAGAGATGGTTCAGAGGTTAAGAGCCTGGCTGCTCTTCCAGAGGTCCTGTGTTCAATTTCCAGCAACCACAGGGTGGCTTACAACCATCTGTAATGGAATCTGATGCCCTCTTCTGGCATGCAGGAAGAACACTGTATATATAATCAATAAACAAATCTTTAAAAAAAAGATACACTAGGAGATGGAAAAACCTCTAATGCTTATATGTTGTCAGAATTAATATTGTGCAAATTTCTATTGTACTAAATGTGATCTACACATTCAGAATAATCCCCACTAATATCAATGTAATTCTTCATAGAACTGGAGAAAAATACTATAAATTTCATTTGGAAGTATAAGAGATCAAAAAAAGCTAAAAGTATCCTCAATAAATATGAATAAATAAATAAATAATGTGGGAGATGTCAAAAACAGCAAGATACTCCCCCCACCCAGTGCAGCATGGATATTGCAGAATGTGATAGCTAATATTGGTTATCAACTTGGCTATATCTGGAACTAACTGGGACCCAAAAACTTGGGCATTTGAAGCAAGAGGACCATCCAAAATATGGACAATGCTTTCTAATAACAATCCACATGAGGACGTAGAAGTAGGAAATTTTGCTTTCTGTTTGCTTACCTTCATTGGCAAGTTTATCTACTCTGCTGCCATGACCAGCATTGATACCAGCTTAAGGGTTCTAATTACACTGAAGACAATCAGCTTTCCAGGAATGCTTGAGGACTCTAACATCAGAATGGGACTGCTAAGGCAAACAGCTTTGGAAACTGAACAATTATTGGATTCTCTGTCTTTTTGCCACGAGACAACCACCATTGTATATCTTGGACCACATCCTGTGAATCAATTTAATAAATGTCCTTTTAGTATATGTATTCATTCTATCAGTTCTGGTCTTTTGGAGAACCCTGTTTAATACATGAACTAATACAGTAGGGTAGAGGAATAAAAAATAAACCCTTATAGTTGCAGTCATGTAATTTCTGCTAAATCTGTCGAAATAACACACAAAAGAAAAAAATTGCCTACTTAAGATATGGTGCTGAGGGGATTGAGAGATGACTCAGCAGTAGGATCACTGGGTGCTAAGCTAGAGGACCCAAAATCCACAAGGTGGCTCACAATCATCTGTGACTTCAGTACAGGGTATCTGATGCCCACCATTGGTGTCTGTGGACAATAGGCACCTACATAGTGTATAGATATGCATGCAGGAGAAACACATAAAAATGAAATAGAAACAACATGCTGAGAAGACCAGCTTCTACATGTTGAAAAATAAAACATGATCCACACATTTCAGTTTACATAGATTGATGTAAGATCTCAAAATTTATAACATCTTTTCCTATATTAATATAAGAACTGGGTCTTCTAGACAACATGAAAAAACTCTTTAAGATAAACTGATAGGAAAGGGCTTATGGAAAAGGACTACAACAACAAAAGGAATCTTTCCCAGAATTAACAAATGGGATTACATTATGTTCAAAAGTTTCTGGTAAACCAAAGGAAAAAAAATTACCAGATCAAAGAGGCAGCAGAATGATAAACAAACTCCTTTAACTACACAGCACACAGGGGATTGATATGTAGAATACACAAAGAATTGCAAAATTAGGCGCCAACAAACCAAATCATCCAACAATAACTGGGATAATGAACTGAATAGTCATTCTCAAAGTAAGAAACCCAAATGGCCAATAAATACTTTAAAAATGTTCAACATATTTAGCCATCAGAAAAATGAAAATAAAATTACTTATGATATTCCATATCTCTCATTCAGATGGCTATCAGAAACTAAACAGATGAGAACAAAACTTAGGTGAGGATGTGTAGAAATAGGAAACCCTGTTCACTGCTGGTGGGAGTGAAAACTTGTATATCTACTATGACAACTAGTGTGGAATTTTCTCACAAAACTAAAACCACAAGAATTACATGACACAGTGTCTTAATTAGGATTTATATTGCTGTGACCTTAGCAACTCTCATATAGGAAAACATTTAATTGGGCTGTCTTACAATTCAAAGGTTTAGTCCCTTATCATGGCAGGACATAGCAGCATGCAGACAGACATGGTGATGGAGAAGCAGCTGGATCCTACATCTTGATCCACAGGTAACAGGAAGTAGTCTGAATGTGACACTGAGAGAAGTTTCACCAAATGAGACCATAAAGACCCCACAGTGACACACTTCCTCCAACAAGGCTACACCTACTCCAACAAAGCCACATATAATAGTGCCACTCCCTATAAGCTTATGGGGGATAATTCTATTCAAACTAGCACACACAGATATATCATTGCTGAGTAGAGACCAAAGGATTCTTAGTCAACATAGCACAAATACTTGCACATCAATGTTAACTGCTACATTATGCACAAAACACAGGGAATGGAACCAGGTTGGATGTTTCCACCAAAAGATTAATGAATAATGAATGTGTGGGACTTGTACACAATGGAATGTTGTACAGATATAAATAAAAAATTAAATAATGACATTTGCAGAAAAGTGGATGCATCTGGATTGACTGAGTCAAGCAAAATAAGCAACCTATGCAAGGCAAACACAGTATCTTTTCTCTCGTATGTAGGAACCAGACGCACTTGTGTGTGTGTGTGTGTGTGTGTGTGTGTGTGTGTGTGTCTATGTGTGTGTGTGTGTGATGTGTCAGCTACAAACACAGAAATGGTACCATGAGAGGGAAAGAAGAGTTCCCAAGTGAGGAGGGACTACAGAGTGTAATAATAAAATATATACAATAAATCAACAAAAGTGTGTATCACTAGGGCAAGAAAGGAAACCAAACTATGGATATGAGGACAGAGTGGGAGGAATTAATAAGGACAAATCATAACAGTACAGTATACATGAAGACGTCATGATGAAGCTTGTTATGTGGTATTGCAACCCCCCTCCCAAAAAGAATGAACGTTTAACTTGGAGAGAACAGTTTGGCTTTTTTTTTTCAGGTAGGGTTTCTTTGTGATAGCTGTTCTGGATCTCACTCTGTAGACCAGGCTGGTATAGAACTCACGGATTAACCAGACTCTGTCTCCCAAGTGCTGGGATTAAAGGTGTGCATCCCCATCACCCAGCCAGTTTGACCTCTTCTTATTTGTTGCATATACTATTCACATGATATCAGTCAGCGCTACCTTCAAATATTCATGTCTACCCAAGGGCTCAAACATACACCAAAGTAAAACCCAAAATCATAGCAATTGTACAATAGCGAAAAGCTAGAAACAACCTCAAAAATATATACTAGGAAATGGCACAAAGACTGTGACATCACCAATGAACTACTGATGTGCACACTATGTGTGGCTCCCACAGACTTAATTCTGAGAAAAAGAAACAAGAAAGTACAAAGTTAATTTATTTGAAGTTTAACAGTGAGAGACAAATTAAAATATATACATATTATTAAAAGTAATATACATAAACACAGGGATTTGGAAAGAGGCATAAGGGTGTTTCCTGGAGACAGGGAAAGTATGCTATGGAAAAAAAAAGAAGTATAGTTTGAAACACAAGCATTATTTTGTTAAAAATTCTATAATTAATTCCTTTAAATGGATATTCAAATTTTAGAGACACAAATAAAAGTGATGATAGTCCCAGAGTGCTGTATGGGGATGAAAATACCACCTGTGTGTTATTTTGGCCACAAACTTTTGAGGAATATTTCTATAAAGTAGGTCAAGGTTAGAAAAACATGAAAATCTTGTTTTAGTAATCCTGAAGAAACTTATTTTGGGGAGGGGGAGAAGATGAGAGGAACAACAATTTCTTACTTTTGATACTTGAAAATTTGGAATTTGGAAACAAAGTTATAATTTGTCAAACTCAAGAAAGATAGGATGGATGGGTCACTAAATCCAGATGTATATGACATATGGTGTTCTGCAGCACAGGGTTCAGAGGGTCAAGGGACTTAGGAAGTAGAAAATCTCCCATTGGTAAGACTGGTAAAGTTCATCGTGGGTGCTTCACAAAGAACTTTTATATTGTCAGGAGGATCATCCTCTCTATGACATGATGATGCAATGGATTGAAAGTCAAAATTCTTCAATTTTATCAACTGATGGGTCTCAAAGGGGATATATTATAAACACCAGTGAGCATCAGTAAATGAAACAGTCTACTGCTCTATTAATGGCTTTCACAGTCTATTCAGACTATGTCTTTAAGGAAGCCCCATGTCTCTGGCTCAGATAGACATATCATTTCATGTAAAAACCAATATTTATTTTAGAGTTGAAATAAAAACAGAAACCACACTTCCAATTTTGATACATTTTACTAGAAATGAATGTATTTCTTTGAAATGTTTTTATATCAGTATAATGATGAAGATACCATATTTTCTAGTCAGGAACCATTTTAAGAAATGTCATATCAAATAAGTTGAGAAGTTGTTAAATTCTATGGTGTTAGACAGAAGTTGTTTGATCATATGATTTGCAAGAACCACTTTGGAAATTATGATTTTTCTTCACACATGTGTCTTTCCTTCAGACTGAAAACAAATTCTACTGTCATAAAATACATCCCAAATACTGTTTGCCCTCACTTCATGCTGCCTAGATGCCCACACTACCTATTTTCTCCTCAGGATCCACCACCCTTCTATTTCCTCTTCTAAAAAGAACAGGTCCAAGAGCTGATAGCCAAACATCTTTAAAATTCTTTTTGTTTGAAAAACATACTTTTTTGTATTTGAGCACTTAGTATTAGGGGAAGCTTTGAACTTTCAGCAGTCATTTAACAATTCTCTGTAAAGCCAACTAGTCTCTCTATTTGTCTTATGTTGTGGTATCTGTGAACTTGTACGTTAAGTGAACTATGTTAAACTCTTCTAACTTGGAAAAAAGAACCAAATTTTACCACCTTCAGGTAGATTTTAGATTTAAGTAAAGACACTATGAGATGGAAAATAGTGGATAATTTTGGGGGAAACCTAAGGAAATAATCAAAGAAACTTTTTCTCAAGATATTAATAAATAGAATATATAATTTGGCAAGATATTTTACTCATGACATCACTGAAAGGGAAGAGAAGTGAAGATGTGAAATTTCAAATCCTTCTAAATTTAGTGGTCCTAGACAAATACTTTTAAGTGGGTTCCTTTATATAAAGTGTTGTAAATAAGTGCTTTATCTTATATGTGGATGATGACTTTTTAATCTTCAGATATGTGTTCCAACTGAAATAATCACAGAAATTAAGTAGCTTGTAAGGGACTATAGAGAAAGAGGGGAGTTTACAAGGGAAGAAAAAAATTTAATATTATACAGAGAAAAGGGAAAAAGTAGAATAAAAGAATTAAGTGGAGAAGAGGATGTGAAAGAAGGGTAAATGGTGGATGGGGAGTGATAATTAACACTAAAGGCCATTGGAAAAGCTATATGGAAGTCTACTACTGTAGAAGCTTCCTAAAATACGTATATGAAACTAATGTAAGTGGAGTCAATATATATTGAGGAAGACAATATCCTATGCCACCAAGTAAGACCTCCAGTTCTTCTAGGAATGGGTTACACTTGTTGAGTCATTAGTCAAGGTAGTTTCACAGACACCCCTACATATCATAGGCTATTACTAAGACTGCTGATTACTCTCTACAACCTGACAGTAAAGCTCTATTGCTAAATAAATAACTCGGTTATATCATCAAACATAAAGAAACTGGGCTGGCGCCCAACTAGAATCTTTATCTGCACTTGTTAGCATTAGTGGTGCTGGGAAATACTACCAGAGAAGAAAAATCATCATCAATAACACCCAGCTATAAACCCTGTAACCTATAATAGCAACCAACCTGTTAGATAAACTGTTGCAATATTGGCACAAAAGTTATGGGAATAATCAACCACTTTCTAAAATTGAATTTATGGCTGCTTCATGAGATGAAACACATACCTGACACTGCTAAAATGATCAAGAACCAGAGACTATATAGGTCTTGGGACCTATCGGGAAACTTTCTATTAATATTCTACTACAGGAACGTGCAACAAAATCACTCCTAATGAAATACTGCTACATCCATAGATCACTACTGTGTTCAAGGCTACAAAGAGAATCTCTTTCTTGTAGTAAATTGTAATTAACTGAGAGACCCACAACTTGACTATGTTCAGAGAGTCAAAGACTTTGGAGCACACATACCGAAATGTGATGTGTTTAACAAATCCTTTCCTTCAAGGCTCAGTGATCTATGCTTAAAAAGTTGAAAAATTTTAAGTAATCAGATGGTAGATGACTCCAATAAAACTGCATCTTCTACATACAAGAGTGCTAATACACATATGGACATACAGATACAACGTGCTTAAGACCTGCAAAAAACAAAGCAGAAAGAAATTCCAGCATGGAGGGGGGAAAGTAGACACAGAATCATAGCCTAACCAAGAAACTGTTTGCGAATGATATCCACTGGGAAAGGTATAGGCAGAGTTTTTCATTGATATTTCTGAGCTCCCAAATAACCACACAGAGATTTATTATTAATTATAAATACTTGGCTGATAGCTTAGGCTTTTTACTAATTATCTCTTATAACTTAAGTTAACCTGTGTTTCTTATCTACACTCTAGCACATGGTGGTACTGTTTTTCAGCAGGGCATGTATATCCCACTTTTCTCTGTGTCTCCTGGCAACCCTTCCTCTTCTGCCCCATGCTTTTTATCTGCAAGTCCCATCTAACCTTTTCCTGACTAAATATTGGCCAGTCAGCTCTTCATTAACCAATGAGGCAAATACATATTCATAGTGTACAAAAAGATTTTTCCACAGGAGAAAGGAAAAGTCAGTTTTCTCCAAAGGAATGAACATATCAACCACATTCCATGATAGGTATCATACCTAGGAGTAATTGGCAACACAAAATAAGCTTCATAATTTATTCTTTTTTTGTGTGAACTTTTTCTTTTCCCTTTGGTTTAGCATTTTTAATTTTTGTCTTATTAGTTTGGTTTTTTATTTCTATTTAGAGAGAGAACATGAAGTTGAGTGGGTAGAGAGTATGTGGAAAGAGTTGATATAAAATATGATTAAAATATATTTTATGAAGAAATTAAATAAAAAGTGTTGCATCCAGGATAATCCTTCCTTGTGTGGGTGAAATCTTTCCAGTGTTAATAAGGACTACCTTATATATATGGTGTTGTGATATTGTCAACTAGACTTAAAGTTGCCCTTTATTCCATGCCACTATTTCAAATAGGGTTTCAGTAAAAGCTGTTCAATACATAGAAATAACACCATAGAAACACGATATATACTAGACAAAAATCACCTTTCCAAGCTCTAAAATGAACCCTGAATATAATTAACAACAATTTACAAAGTTATATGCACACTGAAAACACATAGATTTGTCTTCCATTTTCACAGAATTTCTTTTGAGAACTTGACAGATACATCTGGAAGTAAAAGTTTTCAGGACAACAGAAAGTAGTAACAAGATTGCAGGAAGAAAATTAAAGGAAGATTTAATTGAATGAAAATGAATATGGATGCAGATATGTGGTCAAATGTAAAGACAAATAGCGTTCCATATATTTGAAGTTCCTTGTGAACTTCTTTCTCAACCTGATTCTTTTTCAGTTTTCTGAAAAGCTCCTGCCATTCTCCAGGATGTAAGTTATTGTCAGTATTATTGCCATTCTCTGTTTCAAGTTCTTAAGAAAGCTTTGTCCTTCCCATGCCCTAAGGAGTTTTTGATCTCTGGCTCTTTACAGCCACTATAATCCTGACTCTTATCCCAGACACCATCATCTTTTGCTACATGTCTACAGTAATCGACAATAATTTCCTGTTTTCCTTCTTCAATTCCTTTTCCTTGCAACAGTTAGATGCAAAGTAACCTACACAGTAACAGTAACCAAACCAATACTTCTTAAAAACTTTAATAATTTATTGTTCCTCAGATAAAGTCATCTTAGGTCATCCAGAAGAGTGGCAGGATGTGGTCTAACTCTGCCCATCTCATATATTATTATTACTTTTAAAACCACTCTTGTTCCAATTTTGAGTGAAGATAGCTTGCCTGCAACCACACCTGTATCACACTGGTGGCTTCTCTATACTGACTCACATTCCTGGACTGTGTGTGTTATCCTGAGTCTTTCTGCTGGTAAATAGTTGGCAGACAAACCAATTTCCCCTTCTACCTGGGTAGTATTCTTGAAATGAAAGGCTAATACAGGAGGTTTGCTTGTTAAGCCCATGTCTTTCTTTGTCAATTTTCACTGTCATAATCCTGAGTAGTATTTTCCTGCATACACAGCTTTTCTTAGTTAGATCATTCTGAGGTTTAAACATGGAGAAATGAAGTGAGAGAAGGTAGAAGCTTTAGAAAATATGTTTACCCCAGACGTTACTCAGTCATTACATTTGATAATGAAGACAAGGAATGAAGCTCACATTCTCACGTCCATTCACCTGCCTCCTATGCTGCCCATGTATTTGTTCTGAGCTCAGTGAGTAGACAAGTAGTCAATACGTTGACAATCTCATGCTGGCATGGGGACTTCTTTGTCCTCTCTACACTCTTTTCTCTTTCTTACTGTGTGTATTATTCAGGCTTTTATTTCTTCTCTAAAATCACTTCCCTTTTCTCATCATCTCTAATGTTTCCTTTCAAAGTTTCCTTTCTCTCTCTCATGGAAGCAGTGTCTGCTCCTACAGATCTCCCAGTGGAATCATACTTATAACAGGGCTAAGGTATTCAGTTTTGTGATGATTGGGATACTATCCATATTTCCCACCATTCTAGAAACTTATTGAACTTAATGAGTACCTTTGCTCACTATTGAATACAAACTGTCCTTCTCACTGACCATAAATATTTGTCAGATCAGCCAAATAAATGAATGTATTCCTAAATAATATTTAAAAGTATAATAATTTGGTTTGATCTCATTCCTTATATATCTGTGCACTGTATAAAGTCAATCAAGTGGCAGGATTCAAAAGTTAGAAAGAACTTTGAATGACTTTCTATTCAACAAATATTTTATAATTCTTACTTTTCTTACTTAGCAAGGCTCCCCCCAAAACTCATCATTTTATATTCTACTCAGTGTTAATAATTAAATATGAAGAATGCCAAAGGAGAGGTCTAGAAAGCACTCTATCAATTGACTCATAAAATATTTGCTAAGTGCCTATCTTACATTTGGACAAATTGCTCACCTTTTGATAAGTGAGATTTATTTCTTTCCAAGTAAAGATGATGTCTGTATCACATGGTAACTGCTGGGATTAAATGAGATGCAATTTTGATATGGAATGCATCCATGTCACAAGATCCTTCTGGACACTTGGTACAATTCTTTCATGTTTATTATAAACATTAATTATTGCATTTCCCCAATGAAAAGAATGTAAAAAGTTACAATAAATTAATTAATTAAAATTACCCATTATTTTCTCTTTCTCTTGTTCTAAACTCATCTGCCATAATTTAACATATGCTTCCATTTTTACTGTAACTTCTTTAAATGTTACAAAGTACTGTTTTGGTTCAGTTCCTTACTCCTTTTGCACAGAAATGCAAAGATGCTAGAAGAAAGAAAAATGGATACAGTTGGACAGAGATAACTAGGTGCATATATATAGAGAGCTTAATATGCATGTGTGTGTGTGTGTGTGTGTGTGTGTGTGTGTGTGTGCATTATTGATGTGCTCTCTAAGAAAATCTAGCCGTTTTGTCTTTATAAACTCAAGAAACCAAGTTCTTCAAATTTTTCAATTAATAGAATTGGCCTGTTTGGGCCTCCATAGAAACATGTGAGTTTAAGCAAAATTGTATTTCAGTGTTATTTTATTCACAGACTGTAGGCACCTTAAAGTCATAGGACAAATTTAACCCACTTAGTGGCCAAGTGGAACAGACAGAACCAGACTGGTTCTTCCTGCCTGCTGGTGGAACACGCTCTCCACCCTTGCCCACCCCCTACAGCCATCTCTCTGTTTATGTTCCAAGGCAACCTTAAGCAATTATTTCCATAGTCACAACATGTATTCTACCCAAAATTTCTTACCCAAATCAATACATTTTAATTGAAACGAATGGCAGTTATCTTAAATAAACAGATTTTTCACTGGTCTAAGAACATTAAATCCATGGATTTCTCAAAATTGCTATACCTTATGTAAAACAATGCATTTTCATTTTATACAGGACACATTTTTATTTCACTTTAATCTGGCAAGTTAAAGAGTCAGAGGGAAGTAATAGATTTCTTTCTTTCATAGCAGCCTAAAATCTTGAATAAAAGAAATGTATTAATCATCCAGATATATGAATTCGATTTCATTCAGTTTAATGTAACCGACATTTATTGAGCACCTACTGTTTGTGAGATACTGTGTTTGACATTCTAAAGGGTACAAAGTGATTAAGATAGAGTTCCTATCCATAGAAGCTCATAATTTATTGGTGAGCACTTCCTTGAACAGAATTAATTACAGCAAGACAAATAGCCAGGGAATTGCAATGAAGGAAGATATTAACTGTAAAGGAGGGATTTGAGAAAGATATAAAGAAGGTGGTATTTAAGCTCATCTTTAAAGGATGGATAGCTATAGTGGAAAGAACATGATAGACAGATTGAATAACCGAACAATATATTAGTTCGATAAAACTAGATATTGCCAACACACCTGATAAACTCAAACTCAGTCTTCTAGCAAAATGGAAATTAAATTCTTACCTAGAAGACCATAGTGACTTTTAATCTTCAGAAATTAGTTGCTCTTAACTTGATGTAGATAATGTAAAAGCGTTTTGTGTGTGTGTGTGTGTGTGTGTGTGTGTGTGTGTGTGTGTGTGTGGCAGGAGAGTATGGCATAGGGAAGTATCAAGATTAACATTTGTAAGAATCCAATGATCCAGAAAAGTCCTGCAAATCCTTTCCCCTTTTTCCAGTGCTGGCACATAAGATAGCAATCGCAGAATTACATACTGGAGAGAGTCCCAACCCTCTGGCAGAGAAGTTAAAGGGCTTCTAGACTTTTCGAGTTCTCTCACTCATTGACCTGAACAAAAGTGCTCATTTCTTAACAAATAGTTTTATTCCATGATTTTCCATAGGTCTGTACTTCGATTTTAAAACACAATAATCTAAAAGAGTACTACATCAGTGCTTTCCAATGTAGATCTGTTGCTCTTGATTTAAAGGAGCTATGAAATAGCATTGGATACTACTTATGTATTCATCAGTATAATGAAAAAAAATAAAGCGCATTTCACAGGGTGGTTACTGGATTATCAAAAAGATCATATTTATCATCACCATTTCTGATGAGAATGTAAATAGGTGCACATAACTTAGGTTGTACAAGTTCAAGAATCATAATAAGTTGATAATATAATCAACAGTTCTGAAAAAATATATGTATATATATGTGTTTATATGTATATATATAATTTTCATATTCCAACATATTCTACACACATTGCATCCCTCCCTGTTCCATTGGAGTCTCTTGACTTGGTCATCTAGTATTTGAGCAGCCTCCTATATCACACTTTATTCTATGATAAGCCGTTTTACTCTGATGTGAGTGTACTAGTTAAGTGTTACATTTTGAAAAAGCACACTTGTTCTACACTGAACAAAGCTGCCAAATGGTTAATTGGGCACATGATTGTGTACACCATTGCAGCAGGATTTAGAGAAGGTAGAGTCATTAAAAAAATGAAATTAACTTTTAACTTGAAAATATCATCAACAACCAGTTGACCTTTAATGATTGGTCATGGTCACCTCTTTGGTACTATTTCAACACGAAAAATAATTAAGTGTTCTGCTGATGGTGTACATTTTACTTACAAATTTATTTTGTGATTATGATTCTTTTAAATGACAAAATTTTTTAAACTTTGTGGATTCATCTTTTCTCATAGGGCTGATCGGTTGTGTTTATAGTGGTTACTGAGTATAGATATTTATTTACAAAAATTCACATTCTTAAAAAATATAGGAATCTTTTAATATGCATACATTTATTTTTTTTGATAATATCCATCCTTTCACAAATAGCTCCTGATGGGTGTTACATTACAGCATCACAACCACTCCTAATGTAGATTTCCAAACCAGAAAGCTTCACATTTATCTTCTGGGTCATCATATTTGGAAGAACAAAAGAGACTGTGGAGTTTCCTCGATCATGTCCTGATATTGCGTAGGAAGAAAATGCTCTTCTACTCTGCATAGCTAACTCATGGTGTTAGAAACAGAGCTCATCTTGGAGATTGGTAATGTCTCAGAGAAGAAAAGAAGTCACAACTGTTTCCTAGTGAATAACTGATGGACAACAGAATCAATCAAGTGGAAACAAAAGAGTTCTTAGGAAATATGACTTTGATATTTTAAAGGCTAGGGGTTTCTATGAGCCTTAGGTTTGGGGACTGGTTACTGTCTCAAAATTTCTGACATGATTTTGAAAAAAAGTGAAAGAATTTAGCAATGTAATATAGCTTGGAAAGAGACATGGCTACTTTTCACCTCATATCTTTTTCTTCTAACCCTGAGTGGGGATTACTATACGTTAAGAATTATTGATTCAAAGAGGTTGCTATTTTACAGAAGAAACAGATATGCTTGGCAGCCAGGTATTCAAAACCAAGAGACTATGAGAATACATAGACTGTGTAAGAGGTGTGAGTATTGGCAATTGGCAGATGCCACCACCGCCAGATAGAAAAGACCAGGCCAGAGTGACCTCAGGGAAACTTCACTACCACTTGCAAGTCAGAAAGATAGTCCCTTCCTCAACTTTTACCCTCCTACAAGATAATACTGGAGGCTCTGCAAAGGATCTGGTATTAGAATGAGATAAGTTAAAAAGATGGCCTTCCAAACTCAGAGTTCTGTGAGCCAGGGATGACATGCAAAACATACAAGTTATTTTATTTCTCCTTTCTGTATGATTCAGAAAAAATGGAGGTTATTGAGTCTGAGTGATTAACCCTAAAACTTCAAAGCTGGGGGGTTGTGATTCAGAGATTCAGACCCTTAGTCTGGATCAAGTATCTGTAACTCTTAAATTAAATTTTAAATTGTTATCTAGAATGAAAATTTTATAACCAAAATCTATATAAATCTTCATCAAAAGAAGATAACTTTTACTAGATTCAAAGACAGAGTTTGGGGGAAAATGTAGAGCAAAACCTTTTCATGGTTTTTATTTAGTAAATTAAAATTGTCTAATGAACTTGTCAAACTTATTTTAAAAGCATGACATATGGATTATTAAACACTGAAATAAGGTAAAGCATCTAATAAAATTTGATGAGAATACAATGCTTACTACTGTTACAACTGTTTTAATGTATACATCTCCAGAATGCATGTGGAATCCTTTGCAATTGTTAGTGATAAGTACTGGTAATCATTGAAATTAGAGGTCATAATATACTGAATTTATCTTTATTCTTATATCCTCATAAACTTTCCTTATTTGAAAAAAATCATCTTAAGAGAACCTCTGTTTATTCTTTATATTTATGCCATTATAATGGAGATGGTAGATGCTTGATCACAGGGGATATTTAATATTAGATTGAAGAAAATATTAAAAAGTACAACAGGCTGGCTCAAACAAGCCTGTACTGGCACTGGGGAGGGTGCTAGTGACATGCTAGGCCCTCTCTATATCTAATTTTGATAATATGATTGATGATGTGATTTCTCATAACTGGTGGAAAGAAACAACATCAAAACTAATCACATTATGCTGGCATTTGGAAGTCTAAATAAAAGGTATGTGAAACTCATTACAGGAAGATATTTTTTCATTTGAAATTTAAATTTGCCAGCCCATCCATATTTGTCTGAGAAACTTGTGAATTTGTTTGTAGATGAAAATGACCAGAGTTGAGTAATCAGCCTCAACTGATTACTGTTTATAACAGGCAGCCTAGGGACTTCCTGGAAGCCACAGTTCCGTATTTACAAATCTCAAAAATAGGGCAGATGGTGTGACATTCTTATTCTGTGCAGGCACGTTTCTCCATCCCTTCAAAGGATTAAATTACCCCCCACCCCAATGCTGAAGGAACTTCTCCTTACAAAATTAACTTCACCACTGGCTCATTTTCTCCATTACAATGAAAATATTTAGAATTATTAAAATACAAGTCTAGTGTGTCTTTACATTGTAGTGTTTCCATGATCCAATTCTGGCTATGCAGCAGCCCTTACCAAGGAGAAAATTAACTTTACTATAAAAACATGAACTTGGATATCTGGAGAAATCTATCATTTTTCCAATATGCAGTACTGAAGCCCCACAGTTGTGCACCCCACACAGTTAAGCTATCAAGAAATTTAGGCTATTTGAAATGTTACAAATGTATAAGATATAACCATTATCTTAGATGGGCAATTTATGGAAGATATAATAAATAGAGGGAAATCTTGCATGTTTGTTCAATACAGAGTAGGTAATTGAAGTACAGGATCCAAAGCAAAGCCATAAACAATAATTAGATAGTGAAAATGTGGAGAGTTGACCGTGACCTACATCATGATACAGCTGAGCATCAGCAAAGACAGAAGCCGGCTTGCAGTGGGAAGCAGATTATAATGGGAGTGCATGCTTAATAAACATCTGGAGAAACTGTGATAATATCTGAAGAAGACTCTTCTGAGGAAGGCGAATTTCTAAGCTGAAGTTTACAGTCTGCATTTGTGGAAGAGCATATGATTACATAGATGTTATTATGTGCATCTGGAGTAGAGTTAGTCTGATGTCTCTGTGAGCCTCTGCACTGAGCTAATTGCACTGAAAATGCATCTGACTGCATGGTGTATCTAGCATCACTGAGCTTTTGTAACACAATTCTTGCCAAGGTTCGTAGACTATGGAGGTACTTGCATGTAGTCAAGAGAAAGGGAGTCCATCCTAAGTAAATCCACAATTTATTTGAGGGACTTGAGCAGTCCAGTGGGTTAGCAGGAATAAAACAGGAAACTGAGAATGTCCAGGCACAAGGGATATACTTGACAATGGATACACTACCTCAGCATAGCTCAATAACCACCGTGGAACCGGTTTCTGCCCTTTTCTTAAGAGTCCATGTAGAATTAGCAAGTTGACTCAGCTGGTAAAAGTGCTTGCTGCACAAGACTGGAGTTTGATCCAGGAACCACAGTGGATCTTGATAACTGGCTCTTAAACATAGTTCTTTGGCTTGCACACATGAGTTATTGCATGTATGCTCCTACACATATACACTGTCCCCAGTTCACATATTAAAAATAATTAAAGACTCAGTCAGGCTGTGGTTGGGACATGACTTTAAACACAGAACTTGAGAGTCAGAGGCAGGTGGATCTCTGAGTTTGAGGCACCCTGTCTACAGATCAGCACATCCAAGGCTACACAGAGAAAATCTGCCTCAAAAACAAAAACATAATAAATAAATAAATAGTAAAATTAAACTGTCAATATAACCAGAGAAAATAACTGGCTGACTGATGGGAAATCACACCTGCCCTTTAGTTGCACTGGACTAGGGAGAGATGAAATGTGCATTATAATCTATCTATATCCTATCCTAAGCATATCTATCCTATCTATATCCTAAACTTATCTGAACACCAGGTCTGAACACCTCCTTCCAATCCCAACTCTAAATAATTGAAAACTAACTGTAACAGATATAAATTATCCTGTAGTATCAACAGTAGGGAAAGGGGCGTAGTATTCTCAGAATTACTTCCAGCTGAAATGGGATGACGATAACGTCATGGGATCCTGTAGGAAGAAAACGTTAGTGTAGTAAAAGTCTCAAGTTGACTAGCTACAGCATTTGTACTCAGTCTCTGTTTGATGGGAGATACTTGATTGAAGTTCTTGACTGCAGTTCTAATATTGATTGAAGTTCTTGTCTGAGGCTCTGGCCAGAGTGTAGAAGGTGCACCATATCAGTTAATTAGTGTGGAGTTGTGTAGAGCGATGTAGTCTCAAACTGGTTTCAGTGTGGTAGTTGTCAGTTCAGATGCATCAAGTTGGATCAGGTGGAATCAGTAAAGTGGGCCCCCATGTTCTTTTTGAGGTTTTTAAAGATTGCTGTTAGGAGTGTTCTCTGTGGAACACTCAAATGTTAATGTCAACAAATAAATTTCAATTTTATATGTATGCATACCGGGAAAGGCAATAATAAGGAAGATAGTAAACATGAGGGAAATTAGACTTTCAGAGAAGAACCAAGTATAAACAGATGACAGTCCCTAGATTTTGTTTTCTTCTGTCTTATATCAATTAGCTCCTTGATATAATACAGAAACTCTGAATTTTATTTTAACAACATGCTTGAATTTAGAGGAGGAGAGCCAAATGCAACTCCACAGCCAGCTTTTGTTTAAATGAATTGGGACAAAAAACTATTAGGAAGTAAAGAGAAACAAATATTATAAGGACAAAGTTAAGAGAATTAGACATTCATACCTAACATTATATTCTTCTTTATTTGATGATTCTTTGGGTAGTCATCCTCCCTTCTTTAGGTATCCACACATTCGGTATCTTCTCGCTGTTTGGAGATGAGTTGTCCTGTGAAGACAAAAACAAAACACTTCCCTTTCCTTTTGTGAGGTTTCCTTATACCTCATAGAATATGACTTTGTGGATGAGCTGTCATCTTTCCCCCTCCTGAGGTTTCTCCTTTCAGATCAAATCTTGATCAATTTTGATGGAATCCAAAGCTTTTCTCCTGCAAAAACAAAGGTGAAAATACTTCCCCAATGTAACACATCCTGGTTTCCAAACCGAGGTCATTACATCCTTGAAATACACCGACTGATTTAGTTCAGAAGTTTAATCTGTAGCTCAGTGTCTTTCTGTAGCTGTTTGTCCTTTCTCATTAGCATCAAGAAAATTTAATGTTAATAAAGCTTTATGTAATCTGTGTTTGCCGGTCTTTGTTCCCCCTGGATGTTTATGGAGCATTTCTTTTAAAGTGCGGTTGGATCTCCCAAAAACTGTCCTATGGGATTGTATCATGTACCACTTAACTGCTTTATGTTATAATATTTGAAAAACTGTTCCAATTCGCTGGGGACATATGCTGGAGCATTGTCAGTTTTTATTTGTGCAGGTATACCGATAATGGTCATCACTTGTAATAAGTGTATGATAACAGAATCAGCCTTCTCACAGCTAAGAGCAGTAGCCCATTGGAACACTGAAAATGTGTCTATGGTACAGTACACATATTTTAAACTTCCAAATTCTGGAAAGTGAAATATCTATTTGCCAAATTTCATTTCTGAGAATACCTTTGGGATTACTTCCTGTTAGTAATGGAGTCTGATTTTAGAATGAGCAGGTGGAGCAGTTTCTTACTATTTAATTGGATTGTTGCCATGTGATAGAAAAATTCTTCTTTAAGCCTTTGCTATTAACATGGTGTTTTTTATGAAAATTTGAAGCTTCTAGCACACTTCCTATTAATAAACGATCAGTCTCATCATTATCTTGTGCTAGAGGACCTGGCAGACACATATGGGATCTGACATGTGTGTGTGTGTGTGTGAGTGTGTGTGTGTGTGTGTGTGAGTGTGTGTGTGTGG
Organism: Mesocricetus auratus; assembly: GCF_017639785.1. NCBI lineage: Eukaryota > Metazoa > Chordata > Mammalia > Rodentia > Cricetidae > Mesocricetus > Mesocricetus auratus. The sequence continues at coordinate 30,534,188 of NW_024429190.1, read as the reverse complement.
TGTGTGTGTGAGTGTGTGTGTGGGGTGAGTTCTATCCCTGATAGTTTACTGTAATTGTATAAACAATGAGGCTAATTATATATAATCGGGAATAAGTTCAGGGTTCTCAATATGGAAGAGGACTCTCTGCATATTAAGAATCAGTAACTATATTGAGAGGCTCTGTAAAATCCATAAGTAAAATGAGAATGGTGTACAACTCTGCCTTTTGTACAGATTTATAACCTGCTTTTCCTGACTTGTTTGTGTCAGTGTAGAATGTAGGAAATCCAGAGATTGGTGTTTTTCTTACAACACATGAAAGGATTCAAATTGTTTTCTTTATGAATTTCATTCCCTCTGTTTTGGGATAATTGTCACTAATAATTCCTAAAAAGTTACTGCAAGCCCTTTGCCAATATTTATTATCCTTTCATAAGGAGGAAATTTCTTCTTTAGGTAAAGGTACAATAATTCTGTTGGGTCTTTTCCAGTTAGCTGACAAAAACCTAATTTAAACTTTAAAATGAAATCAGATATCTTTTCTATATATGTCTTCAGTTTTTATTCTGTTTATGTGGCAGAAATATCCATTCTTGTATGATATCATCCCTCTGCATCCAAATCCCTGAGGGGTATGACTAGAATGCAGTCTAGTTTTGGATCCACACAGTCCACAAGTGTTTCTAGTATTCTCTTTTCTATCCATTCTAATTCTTTTTCATCCTCAGCTGATAATACTCATGAAATATTTAAGTCCTTGTCTCCTTTTAGGACCATTTTTAGGCGTGTAAAATAATGCCCTTCTATTCCAATAATTGTCTGTAGTTGAGAAATCTCTTCAAGTGGTTTTTGAAGATCAAAAGTCTGGTAACGATCTATCCACATCTGTACTTTTTGCGGTCTAATTTTCTATGGATCTATTTTGTAATCTAAATAGTTAACAGAATCTCCCTTTTGTATTTTTTTTCTGGAGCAATCTCTAATCCCCAGCAAGGTAAGTTTTCCTTTACTGCCTCAACCATCTTTTCCAATATTCCTTCTTTCAAATCAGCCAGCAGTATGTCATCCATATAATGGTAAATTACGGATTACAGAAATTGTTTGTGAATTATTTCCAAAGGTTTGTGCACAAAATACTGGCATAATGTAAGGCTATTTAACATTCTCTGTGGCAAAACCTTCCATTGGAAACTCATAACTGGTTGAGAATTGTTAAAGGTAGGCACTGTGAAGATAATTTTTTTCCTAGTTCTTTCTTGTAAAGGTATAGTGAAGAAGGAGTCTTTTAGATAAATTACTATAATTGAACATCCTTTAGGTATAAAGAAGGTAATGGCATCCCAGGCTATAGAGAGCCTCTAGGTTGAATTGCTTTATTGATGGTTCTCAGATCAGTAAGCATCCTCTATTTACCAGATTGCTTTTTGATAACAAATACAGCAGAATTCCACATACTGGTGGATTCATCAATCTGTCCAGCATTTAGCTATTCCTGAACCAGCTTTTCTAAAGCCTCAAGCTTCTCAGAGGTCATAGGCATTGCTCTTCCCAGACAGGTTCATCTGTTAGAAATTTTAAGGTGAGGACTTTTGGTTCATCTGCAGGTTTGGCACTAGCATCCTCTTTCTGTACAGACTGTATGTTTGGCATATGTTTTCTGTAATGCCTTACAATATTTTTTCTCCCACTAAGAGTTTGTTTATGATTCCTATCTGATACAGGAGGAATGTTAAACTGGGTATTCCATTGTTGCAATAACTCATGACCCTAGACATTTATAGCTATGTCTGAGACATATGGCCACAGTCTTCCTCTTTGTCCTTCTGGCTCTATACAGTCAACCCATCTCATTCTTTGTTTTACTTGAAATAGGGTTCTGTTTACTTCTTGTAGGGGACATATGGAAGAACAGGATTTTTGAGTTATAATGGGGACATATTCAAAGAATTTAGAGCTACTGTATGGCATTAAAACAAGATGTGTTCATCATATACAGTATGAGCTTGTGGGTCAGCATAAGCACCCTCATCAAGGATCTTATCTTGGGGAGATTCATAACTTTTCTTTAAGCCTTGAAACTCCATGGCTTTTGCCTCTTCTTTCCATAAAGCTCTCCATTGTATTTGAGATGAATTTTCTAGCACAGTTGAGATCAACTGACTCCAATCCTTTTGGGTCACTCTGTTTGTGCTTGCCCAGGAATTCAGAAGTTCCCTGACATAAGGGAAGTGAATACCATATGAAACAATGACTTATTTGACTGCCTTTAGGTCCTTCATCTGTATTGGTTCCAATTGGTAAGCAACGAAACCATTTGGATGCTCCTTTGTTGTTGATTTTTCAGTCATAGATACTGAGAATACTATGGGAGAGTGCACAACAACCTTAGGAAGATCTTCTTGGTGTATGAAAATTGTAGGTAAACCTCTGTCATTACCTGTTGCTAGTATTTCTGATTCTGATGCATCAGACTGTAGGACATCTAAGACCTGCAGCCTATTGAACATTGTTTCTCTGAGTGCTTGTACTTCCTGGATCAATTTTTTTTCTAAGGACTTCATAGAGTCTCTCAGTTTCTTGGACTCATCATTTATGCAGGATTCCAAGCATTTAATATTCTCATTCTTAGATAATATTTGAATGGCATATAGGTTGCCTTCTAGGAACAGTGTTCTGTCTGCTAGCCAGTCATTATCCTCAGACATGGAATGAATTGTTTCAATAAGATCACCAATCTGATGTTCCAGTCTTTGAGTTCTATTAATTGAGTCATCAGACATGGAATGAATTTTTTCAGCCATCCTAATAATCCCCCTGAGTGGATTCTATTTTGGCCATGAGGACGGTAGACATGGAACCAATTCTGTCTTGTAAGTGGTTATTTTTAAGTTACAACTTATGTACTTTGTTAGTCATTTCCCCGTTGACCTCAAGATTTTGAAGTTTTTTACTCTAATTTTTCAATTTTTGCACAATTTGCCTGCTTTCCACCTTTTTATTAAGGCATTTCTTCCATGATATTATATGTACTTTGAAGCTAATCATTAACATCAGACACAAATATATTTGGAGCATGTCATAATTCTTTCCCAGGATGTCATTCATGAAATAAGCAACAAGATCCCTAATGTTCTGCATTGTTAGATTGTCCATCTTGTTATAGAATAGGTAATCTTATCACCAGTTTAAAGTACCAAAATACAAGACTTACCACCAATTAACTCTAGTTGAGGAAAGGACATTTACCTACAGTAACTATGTTTGGCCAGCCGGTGGTACAGGTGTACTACCAAACACAGCTCCATCTAGGGTACTCTATTTTCCCAGTGGAATCTGAAAAATCCTAATTAGCTTTTACAGAAATTTAGATAGCAAGATTTTGTTAAATGGAAGGGAAAAGAACCCAGTGCAGATTGCAGGAACATGAGGGGAGAAAGGGGCCAAGTTCAGCTGCTCCAGAAATCAGGGTGTGTTCACGTGGTTCCTTGGCCGTGCAAGCTGGTCTCAAGCGACTCTGGGCCATTTGGGACTGGAGCCAGCAATGGTCGGAAAAGAAAGGAGATGAAAGTCAGTTCAGGGGAAGAACACTGAGCTGAACAGGAGAATGGGACTGAATTGGGAAACTTCGGTGACTTAGGAGGGCCTCTGCGGGGGCCGAGATGCACAGGGCCATAGGCCATACATGTAGGCTGGCAGCTGGTGCCTGGCACCCGGCTGGGGAGGGAGGTGGAGGGCAGTGAGGCTGGTTAAACTTGTTCCTGACATCAGGTAGCATGGAAGTATGAAGCTACATAAAATAGGGATGTCCTATTATATTTTATTGAGGGAGAAATTACTTACATGAGAAGCCAAGAAAGTCGAGAACCAAAGGTCCGCATGCTGCTATCTGGAACACAACCAGAAACCAAAGAGAGAGCATCTCCTTCCCCCCCCCCCCTCTTCTATTCCCCCATATGCCCAGCATGGTCAGCACTATGAGTATGTAAGATCTCTCCCAACACTGTAGGAAGTAAAAAAGGAAGAAAAGTGTGAAGCAGAGGAAGATGGAATGTGCATCCACATTTCATCTAGCAGGACAGAGAAGTGTTGAAATGCATACTCCTGTGTCATTCGTTCCAAGACTTAAAAGGGGGGAAATGCATATCAATAGTAGTGTGCAATGAAACATTAAGGAAGCCATGATTTCTTGGTCAAACTAGAACATTTTTGCAAATGAAAAGGGGACAATATCCATATCTATACCAACATGCAGTTTTATATAGCAATATCCTGAGCATATGAAATGAAATAATCCAAAGAAGCACAATGCTCAAAAGGGCCACTTATTAGCTGGCTTTGGACTCCATAATCAAAAGCATCTATTCAATACAGCTTTCTACAACTATCCCTTGAAATGTAGCTTTTGCAACTAAGGGACTCTAATTTAAGCAACTACAATTGTTTAATGTTTACCAATAAAGATAGCCTAGAATTAGATTGATTTCATGTTGGAGTTTATTGGGTTTTTACAACTATTCATGGCAATACTCTACTAAACATTTTATTTGGGGACTCTGGCAGGATGAAACCATTCAAGACTGGAAATGGGGTATAAATAAAATAAATTAAGAGAATATACATAGACTAGTATAAGGGTCACACAAAGAAAAAATGCTCTAATACTTCTAATTCCAAGTCTAGAATCATGAAAGACTGTCTAGACCTTCATTTGCTACAGCAGTAAGGGAATTTCTGTTGTTGCTTTTTTGCATGTTTTTTTTATTAAAAAACTATTTTTAAATTTAAATTCAAATTAGAAACAAGGTTTCTTCACATGTCAATCTCACATCCCTCTCCCTTTCCCTCCCCTCCTCCCACCCCCTCCCCCCACTCACCCAATACAACCTCCTTTCCCCAGGGAGGGTGAGTTCTTCCATGGGGGTGTCCATAGTCTGTCATTTCATCCAGGACAGGGCCTAGAACCTTCCGCAAGAGTCCAGGGTGAGAGTGCATCTCTCACTGTGGGATGGGCACCCAATGTCCATTTGTATGCCAGGAATAAATACTGGTCAACTACCAAAGGCCCCATAGATTGCCTAGGCCTCCTCACTGACACCCCCATTCAGGGGGTCTTGATCAGCCCCATGCTAGATTCATGTTTTATTCATGACTGAAGACTGATTCTTTGCTTTAAATGTTCTTCCCCTGAGTGATAGGAAAGACTCATTTCTTGATCTGTGAATGGTCCCTGCTGAAATGATGCTGTGGTCTGTGCTTAGCATTTTATCTGTGATTATGTTGCCTTTCATGCTTATGCTGGAGGAAGGAGTTTTAGGTCTCATTCCATAGAAGATCATAACAGTCTACCAAGGTGGGCCACCCATAGAGCTAAAGTGTTGGATGCCATTAAGTAGAGTAATAATTGTCTTAGCTTAGTTTTTCTGCTTGTCATGACCAAAGCTTAAGGAGTGTTTATTTGCCTTCCATTCTGAGAATATAGTCTATCATGGAGGGCCAGTCATGGTTTGAGGAACATGAAGTAGCTGGTCACACACAGCCAGGAGGTAGAGGAAGGAATGAGTGCTGACTGCCTGTGGTAAGCTGGCTTTCTCCTTTTTATGCAGCCAAAGATGCCAATCCATTGAATGGTGCCATCTGAATTAAAGGTGAATTTTCTCAGCTCAATTAACATAATCCAGAACGTCCCTCCCAGATGCACCTAGTTTCTGGGAAACTGTACCTTTCCACAAGTTGGCAAAGAAAATTAATGCATCCAATATTAAGTAAAATAACTTTAAAATCAATTCAATCAACAATTAACTGTGTGATCTTGGAAAATTATTTAATCTTCTTAAACCTCAGTTTCCTCATTTATTAAAAAGTTTAAAATTACTTTCGTTGTTTAATTACTGTGTGGCTGGGTATAGCATCAAGCATACTTAATAAGATATGGTAAGCTTTATTTCAATCAACTAACATTTCTCAGTCCCTGTCAAGTGCCATAGGGCTGGGACATGTGACACGACCCTTACATGTCAGTGGGAGACCCTTTAAGATGCCAGTTCAGTTCCTTCTTCTGTGGCATATACTGTAACTGGGCAAATTGATAAAGATGTCAGTGAAGTTTCTTGGAAACAAGAATAAAACCCCCTCAAATTTTGCTGATGCATCTAAGAGCTACCTGTGGAACCAGGTCCTTAAAACTCAGGACATATTCACAACTAAATATATATGTTTGGATTTTTGCTTGGACCTTTAGGACTTTAATATAGACTTTATGTTACATAAACTCCATATTATTTGGATGTGTTATATCATTCATTATGTTACCTCGCCCTGATTTTAATTATATTCAAGGCTGTATGTTGACATAGGGAGTTGCAACTGTGTCATCACAACATTCTAATCATGTATTTATTTATACATTTACTGAAACTGGGATTATTTACTTTCAAACACATACTCTAAATCGTCATTATTGTTAGTCATACCTAAGAGAATAAATCCAACAGGACTCATTTACTCATGGTGTCTATTGTTTAGTACATACTGAATTATGTCTACACATTACTATTATATGTAAGAGACTTTCTCTTGGGTCTCCAACCAGCTCCCAAATCAGGACATAAAGACTTAATGGTTATGAATTCTAAGCCTTATCTTATGCTTGTCCCACTAGTTCTTAGAACTTAAATTAACTTGTTTCTCTTCATCTATGTTTTTCCATTGGGCTTTTTACCTTTCTTTCATATATCTTACTTCATGTATAATTGGCTGGAAGTGCTTGAATGGTTAACTCCAAGCATCTCCTTCTCTTTCTCACTCATTCACTCCTCTCTCTTCCAAGATTCCTCCTTCTAATTATTATCTTTGCCCACTAACCCTGACTATCCCTCTACTGCCTAGCTATTGTTTATTCAGCTTTTTATTAGATCAATCAGGTGGCTTAGATAAGGAAAGCAACACATCTTTATGTAGTTAAACAAATGCAGCATAAACAAATGCAACACACCTTTACATAGTTAAAGTACTATTCTGCAACAATTATGGGTAGTCTTCTTTGACACCACTGCAACAAAATGTGTGGAAGGTGATAGTTCTCAAACTACTAGTAATGAAAGTCTAATTCCAGTGCACTAATATACATATACAGTTCATACTTCTGAAATTTGCCCAAGCCAGACATGGTAAAACAATCAAGAACCAGTGCAATGAGAAAAATAACTCTGAGCTTGGTTGTTACAGCCTCAGTGAACTTCCATAAAAGGTTCAGACATACAAATTAAGGTAGGGAGAGAAGGGTAATCACTTCCTCCCAGCTGTTTCCATTGTTTAATGTGGATTGTTTGTATAGACTGTCAATCACACTATAGTGAAAAGCTGTACCTTCAGCTCTGTAGATTTCCCACACACAGCCATCAAATGCAAAAGCTGTATAGCTCTTTGTGGTTAAGGGAGGGGCTTCTCAGCTCCCTTATCAGTGACTTTACATAAGCAAATAAACAGGAAATATTTAACTTTCTAATTGTGAGTAGAGTAAAAAAGTCAAAGATAGGAGCTACTGAGTAGTAAACTATAAGGGGCGGTGCCCAGTTTTACTGTGACTTGAAATGTCATGTTTGGTTAATAACCTTGGGAGACCTGCTCTTTTCTCAAGGGAAATGGAAGGCAGTGGGTCTGTGCGAGGGATGAGGTGGTTGGGAAGGAGAGGGAGGAGAAGAGGGAAGGGAAACTGCTGTCTTGATGAAATATAAGAGCGAAGAATAAAGAAAAAAAACTAAGAGTTTCTGGGCAGTAACCTAGTAGCTAAGAGAGAAAATCAGTCAGTCATTTCCCTGTGAAAAGACCACACTGCAATTGGACTCATCTCTCCCCCAAACCCTGTCTACTTTCCCAAGTCATGTCATGCTCTGGTGACACCTTTTATACAATAAAGAGAAACTTAATAAACTCATTTATAGCATCCCACTCTTAAGAAAATGTTCGTGTCTTATGTGTTGCTTTACTATAAAACCAAGATAATGGCATATTATAACTGAGTTTAAATAGGAGTGTCTCAGACATTATATTCATATAATAACATTTAAACATGGCTACTTTTTACAACTTTAAAGTTTATTTCTGATAATTTTACAATCTAACTTCTTTCTAAAACAAAAGACTAGAAAATCCATGCTAAACCTAAAATTACAATTTTCATTCCCGACCTCCATATTAATTTTACCTTGTGTTGTATTCAGCTCTATTCTTCAAATAATATCACTTTGGGGACTTGAAATAACTAGCCCTGCATTATATTTCTGCTTTTCATAGTAATAATTTCCTGTGCCAACCTCAGATTCAAACACACTAGTGGAACTCTAAATAGCAAGGCCTTTGTTGACATAACTACTGCAAAGTTTGACGATATTGGTTGTGTGAATAAAGCCCTTATAAGTCACAAAAGAGGAAATTATCTGGGGCTTTTTAGCTCAGCAAAAATCAATACTGATGCCATATCTGAATTCCTGTAAATTCAGAATTAGTGAGGTCCAAGGTAATGAGGTTTGATTGTACCCTGGGCTATTCATAAAACTGCTGTGCTGCAGGTTAGACAGAGAGACTGCTGCTGAAGTTAGCCTCACTGTTCCTTGCACAAGAGTAGAGGAGGCAAAGTTTCCTGCTTTTTAATACACCTCTATGTGGTAGAAGGTACACCTTGAACATGACTTGCAAGAGGAAGTCAGCACTTTTTGAATGAACACCAACATATTTCCCACTTTTCTCTGCAGCCCCTCTTTTTTTTCAAATGGATCAGCTTTCCCTTTTTTTGTTGTTTTTGTTTTTTTGTTTTTTTGGCTCTTTAGCTTTTGTCCATTAGAGCTTCCCTGAAGACTATTTTGTCAAACAAAGCAAAACACTTTAGAAAAGGCTGTGGGTTCTGTGCAGAGTTATAGCCAGTGTTTTGTTTATGTATAGTGAACACTTACTGAGTTAGCACTCCCCAAAGGAAAATCGAGAAAGATACCAGAAAAATGTTTTCGGTAATTGCTACTTGGTTTGATCTCCTGGTATTTCGTGGTGTTTTATGCCACATTAATGGCATCACCAGAGAGTCTACAGATACAAAAGAACATCCAAGTAAAGGGCCTGTGTCAAGTGTAAGGGAGTGATTACAAACCTCCGAGGGGATAGGCTGAGTGCATATTTAAACATCACTCTTTGAGGAACTTGACAACTCCTTTCCTTCGGAAAACTCTGTGTCTCTGTCTCTGTCTCTGTCTCTGTCTGTCTGTCTGTCTGTCTGTCTGTCTGTCTCTCTCTCTCTCTCTCTCTCTCTCTCTCTCTCTCTCTCTCTCTGTGTGTGTGTGTGTGTGTGTGTAGATCCAAGTACTTCTCTCAGGCATACAGAAATTTCTAATCAATTTGTAGTTTTTCTTTTTCTTTTTTGATGTATCAGCCAATTAACTTTCAGTATCCTTTTCATACGTGTTTGTAATTTATGTAAATTTGGAAGCTTCTGAGAAGCCTTTTAACTTCATTTAATTTGCCCTGAAAATTGTTATTTGGAGTCTCTAAAGGTTGATTATTTCCACTCATGAATATTTGGCGATGGAAGAGTGAGAGAGGAGACAGGGAGAAGGTCATGAACAAGTTTGTATCATTTAGCACCTTGGCTAGCTCACCAAACTCCACGGCCCTGTGGTTCAATTCATCTCCAAGGCCAAAAAGCTGACCTTTCCCAATGGGTAAGAAAAATGCTCATTTGTTTAATGAGGATATAAGCACTCCAACACACATTGTATTTTTATTCTGTACTGGACTTTCCTGCATCTTTATTCTTAGATATGTAAAATGTATACCTCTAGGCTGTTGGAGCAGCAAGCAACTTTACATGGAACTGATCTCTGGTACTTCCAGAGTAAAGCCAAGTATCAGAAACAGCCTCTAGAATTCTAAGGTAGTCCCAGAGGATGGCTTCATTGATGACAGATGCAGATGTAAAAAATACACAGTTCAGAATCTAGCTTTGAAGTTATCTATATGAAATCTAATTGAGTCATTTTCTAATTACTTGAAGAACATCTCCCAGTCTCCCCAATCTTAATTTTCTCAACTATGTAATAGGTCTAAAGCATCTAGCTTACAGTATTGCCATAATAATAGAAAGAGCTGGGGATGTCAGAATCTTGTGTATGGGTTGTAGCTTTACTTATTTGACAAAATGGAGGCTTAATTCCTGACTCTACCACAAAAGAAAGAAAAGAGAGGAATGTGTAGCTAATCTGAGCCTATAATTCCTTCATATAATCAATTGATAGGACCTTGAACTTTATTGGAGAACATCACTAAGTGTACTTAGAGGATCTGAAGTGTTCATCACTTGGGTATGCCCTTAGTTTATATATTCATATTACCATTCTCTTGAATGTTATAGAACATACGTAACATCAGCAAGAAATATGTAAATGAAATGGAAATAGCACAGCTTGCAAGAACCAGGCACTTTGCTAGAATTCTATTGTGTATTACTAGTATTAGCCATGTTAGCTAATACTTAAAGCATTCTGACAACATTCTTGGCAATGTCTCAATTGATTCACTGTAGGCTAAGAAAACTCCTGCATGGCACATATATCATCATATGAATTTCAAAAATATGAGAATGCAGAGGTACAGAAGCATTAAAAGCAACTATTAAATCAACTGGCAGTGTTATGCAGATATTAGATAACCACATTACATTAAGAACATAGAGAGTATAGCTCATAAAACAGTTTTAACATAAAATTGATTGATATCCCACTATCTATATATAGATTAATACATATGTATGCACACACTTGTATATTTGTGAACACACAACAATAATTTGTATTGCTTATAAGTGTGAAAATGGGAGTTAGGCTTTCTGTCAAAACTAGACTTAGAGGGAGCAGAAAATAGAATTTTCTCACTAGGTGCATTGGCTCTGGAGCTGTGTTTTCAACTCTGCTTAGTTTTGTTTTGTTTTATTTTTTAAATAAATCCTTAACATTTCTGCTTCTTCATCTAAAAATGAGTACCTAGTACCTTGCTATTGACTCCTCTGAGATTAGCTCAGGAGCCTCAAGTGTGGAGTAAGTTGGGAGATAAGGAAGCAATACGAATGTTATACTTAATGTGATCATTTAACTTCACATAAAAGAGTGAAGATCAAAAGGTAAGAGTTACAGGGAACATATCTTAACCTTGTCCAAAGATGGATGTGGAAGAAGTGAGTTCCCGGTAGCTGGTGAGTTTGGAGTTGGTACAGAATGTGAAAGGCCTGTTTGCTTATTAGATTGCTGTCAATTTAGTTTGCTAGAAACTGACTTTTAATTTTGAGATTCTGTGCTTTCTTATAATCATTGTCAGCTGTGTTGATACTTTCTGGCTTAAACAATAAGAAGCTAAAACAAAGAAGTGAGAGTAGTAAAAAGAGACAAAGATTAAAGCTGATAATTTGACCCTGTACCTTAGGAACATAGAATGGTTTTGAGCATTATGGAGAGAAGCCATAGAGAGAAGGAGAGGGAGAAAGTAATATCTGGACGTATTGTGTGGAAAAAAGTGCTTAGACCCAGCTAGGAGGCCAAGGCAGTCTATGGAACCTCTAACAGTAGAGCCAGAGTTTATTCCTAGATCATAAATGAACTTTGGGAGTTCTTTCCCTATGGAGAGATACTATTGCAGCCCAGATATGTAAAGGAGGGCCTGGAACCTCCCCCAAATGCTGTGATGGACTTTAATGATCTCCCAGGGAGGGTCTCACTATCCCTGGGGAGTGGGTGTTGAGTGGGTTGGGGGGTTCGGTGGGAAGCATAGGAGAATGGGAGGGAGAGGGAAGGATATGTAAATAAGAGTGTTTCTAGAAATAAAGAAAAAGTTTTTTAAAAAGTGCTTAGAACTTTTAAAGTATGCTAGAAAAGGGCTGAATGCAGTATGAGGAAGGCCAGTGAAGAAAGATGTACAGTATGAACTGCATTAGGGAAACTAAGACTGGAAGAACTTTTCTCTGAAGATGGAGCTGGTTTTTGAATAAACCTATTGCTGTAACTCTGCCTTCCTTTGGGAATTTCGCAATCAAAGCTCTATAAAGAGAATGCAGGCGAAATAAATGACATTCCAACTTCACAGTTCATCTCTTACTACAATACTATAGAGGCCACCATTCGGAAAGAGTGCCATCTTTTATTTATTAGCATCAGGAAACATCCTGGAAATAAGTGAATTATGCGATCAATGTTAATGTTAATCAAAGTTATCAACGTTGAGTGTACTCCTCTCCACATGGTGTGGCCCTTGCTGCTCCCATGATGCCAATTGCATGATTTGTACATAGCCCTAATTTGCTGATTATGCTGATCTCCTCAGTTCCTGCTATTTTGAGTTCTTACCCCCTTGCTATTTTTGGGTTTACTTCAGCACAGATATCAGGAAAATGCCATTAGGAAGACAACTGGTATTCAATATAAAATCCAGCTAGAAAGAATTTGGAACTTGAAATGTATGAGTCTTTTGATGATCAAAATTAGTACTCTTTACATGTTTAGTGAATAATTTTATTAGATAGCTGTATACATCTTCTCACATAATTGTTCTGTGAAATTATAAATTAAGTAGAAGTATACATTTTCTCACATAATTGCTCTGTGGAAGTGTAACTGGACTAGCATAGGAAATGGCTTAAAATAAATGTACATTGTCAGATTCTATTAACTCTTAGTGATGGAGGACAAATATGGACAGGGTGGCTGATGTAAATGCATAGAATCCTACGTTTTCTTGGGTAGATGAAACAGCTGGAATCAGTGTAGAAGATGTTGAAATGGAAGGAAAGACGAGGCAGATAATCAATACAGAATTCCACTCCATCAAAGCATGAAGTTTTAAGGGTTAGAACAACAAAATGAAATTGTCACTGTTTGGGCAGCTTTGAAGCATTTTTATGTTATTTCTGATATCAATTGTAGTAGAATTTAATATATTTGTTCTTCTCTTTTCCTCCCTCCAAATCCACATATACTTCCATGTTCTCTTTCAGGCTTATGACCTCCTTGTTACTATTTTTGCATGCATACATGTACATATATATGCATACATATTCCTAAGCATAACCAGATTGGTCTGTATAATATTACTTCTAGGATGTTGTCAGGACTGATTGTTTGGCACTGGGCAACCAATTGGTGTGTTCTTCCCTAGGGAGGGACATCTTCTCCCAGCTTTCCTCACTTGTCTACGGAATACTAGTCAGCTATAAAGAAAAGTGAAATCATAACTTTTCAGGTCAATGGATGGGACTACAAAAGATCATATTGAGTGAGGTAATTTTGATGGCTAATCTTGGTTACCATATTGACTACATGAGGAATTCCTTAAAACTCAGGGGGCTGGGTACATCTGTGAGAGGATTTTTCTTAATTAAAGCATTTGAAATAGGAAGAACAGCTGTGAATCCAGATCTTTTGAGGTGGGAAGATACATGCTTAATCTGGGCCACACCTTTTGCTGACAGCTTCTATAAAGGACATGCAAGAGGAAAGCTTGATCCCTTTGCCTGCTTGCTCTCACTGGCATGTCCATCCTTCCACTGATATTTGAGCCTCCTTATGTTGGATTCGGGCATATACTGAAAACCAACTGAGATATCCAGCTTAGTGGATTGAACAACTACTGAATTCTGGATATTCCATTGGTAGATACCTGTTGATGATGGACTAGCTGGACCACAGCCTATAAGCCAACCATTCTAATAAAACACACACATACGCACACACACACACACACACACACCACAGCTATTTTGAGGGCGCTAACAATTGATCATAACTTCACAGTTTTTCTTTTTTTTCAAACATTATTTATTCTTTGGGAATTTCATATCATGCATCCTAATTCTGCTTACCTCCCTGTGCCCCCTATCCTCCTCTCATATCTGCAGTGTCCCCCAAATAAAGTTTTATCAAATCAAATCAAAACAAATACAAAGCAAGCAAACAAACAAAACCAAGAACAAAACAAACAAACAAACAGACCCTCTTATCCTTTCCCACCTCTCCAAGACCTCTTCATTCATCCTGGTGTCACTGGGAGAGATGTGTCACACAGTAGGCATACTTTTGTCCAATCAGCTTTATTAGCACATGTTTAATTCAATGAGCTACTAGTTTGATTCAAGGTCTCTGATTTCTGTTACACCCTCATCACTGGATCCTCACCTGAAATTCTATGGGATATTCCATAACAGCCCCAAATCATAGAGATCCTGTGGATATTGTTTCACAGAACCAGACCATTTACAAGCTCCTGCAGATCCTAGAATGTGTAGATGGTAAGGCAAACCAAACCAAGATCCAACTTGGGCAGGGGTGGTAGTTGAACTGGACTTTCCAGGCCACTGGGACCACCTGCTTCAGGAGAGGAGGCAGAGCCAGTTACCCTATGCCCGTGCCATCAGGGTCAGCTCTTCCTTACCTTTGGTAAGGGGTGTGGCATCTCTCCCGAGTGCAGGCACCAGCTCTTCTACGAGGGTCCAGATCATCTCTCTTGCTGTAGTGTTCAGTAAGAGGCAAGGTCATCTTTCCTTGGGCCAGAAAAGGGCAGCTGACTCAGCATGGCCCTCTGATTTCATCAAGCCTGGTTTCTATGGTCCCCTGAGATGACACGGTCCACAGACATCAACAAAGACCCCAGCTGCAGCTGGACCATAGACCCAGACATGAATACTGGCAGCAGCTTGGGTCTGGATGACATCCCGGCTCTAGGTGGAAGCATTGGCCACACAGATCAGGAGGGCTCTGGCAATGGCATGCTCCCTGCCCCCCACACACAGCAAGGGCTCAGAATTTTGTGTAACCTTTGGTGGTAATATGGGACTCAGACTTCAGGATAGACCTGAGCCACTGTAGAATCATGAACTCAGATATGGTCCTTGGCAGTAGCCAGATCTGGATGTTGCCATTGCCCCACGTAGCAGTGAAGGCAACTCAGGTCCATTGGCAGGGCCCAGGAGGCAGTATAGTCCCTGGACACCAAGTTGACACCAGACCTCAGGCTTCCTTATGGCTTCCCATGATAACAAGAGCAATGGACATCAACATAGACCCTGGCTACAGTAGGGCCATGGGGCCAGAGAGGGCTGCCAGCAGTAGCCTGTGTCTAGATGTCACCATGGCACCAGGTAGTAGTATGTTCCTCTCCAACCTGTACAGCACAGGGCTACAGCATGACTCTTGGGCACCAACATGGTCCCAGTCTCCCCCTATAGTTGTGGAGGTTGAAAAAAATCCTTCCCTGTGACCCCCTTTTGGTCTTTTTCCATCCTTTGTGTCTCTTCCTTTTCCTGGATATCCTTGTAAAAAGTCCGATTGTCTGTGGTCACAATGTCGTCCATTTGGCCCAGAATGTCCTGTTCCAGCAAATGGACAGTAAGGCCTATGACCACTAAGGGGCATATCTTTCCTTGGTCCCCATGTGGGCTGGTCCAACGCATTGAGGTCACTTTTTCTATTGATTGGGAGTTACCTCCCACCACCAAAACTGAGGGCCTAGGGTAACTGGCTCTGCCTCCTCTCTTGGTGGCCCCAATGGCCTGGAAAGACCTTCCTCCTCCCAGAGTACTTTCCTGTCTGTCCATGTCTATCAAGCGGTGAAACTACTTGCCGACTATAGAAACGGTCATTTTGGGGCAAAGTTCTTCAGTTAAGGGGTCAATACAGTGGACTTCTGTTGTCAGGGTATGACACCCTCCAATTCAACCTTTAGAGAGGCTTCCTCCCTTTTTTAAAAGGGGAAAGAGGCTGCCCTTGCTCTAGTTTAAAGGCTTCCCCTCCAGGCCTAATTTTGATCTACAGTCCTTCTTCTAGTGAAATCCTTTCCTGCACCAAGGGCTTAGCCTCCCCTGGCCTGTTAGCAGGCGGTGCTGGGGACAGTCTCTTTTAAAATGTCCCTGCTGTCCACATCTAAAGCATGCCAATTTTCCCAGAGGCCTAGAGGATCCTTTACCTTGGGCTGTCAGGGTCTGGGTGATGGTCTCTGTCATGGAGGTAGTCTATGCCTGTAAGGC
The DNA here is from genome assembly GCF_017639785.1 of Mesocricetus auratus. Lineage (NCBI taxonomy): Eukaryota > Metazoa > Chordata > Mammalia > Rodentia > Cricetidae > Mesocricetus > Mesocricetus auratus. The sequence goes on along the minus strand of NW_024429190.1, from coordinate 30,518,158 downwards.
CAGGGCCAGTGACTGGGATTGTTGTGGCTGGGATGTAGGTCTTGGGAGGCTACCACCCATCTGCTCAGGGAACTGACTTTTCATCTAGCCCAGGCCATTCTATGGTCCCTAGTCATCCTTTCCCATACCAGCAGTTTGATAAATTGTTCTCTGAGGTCCCTGGGCAGCAACTTGCACTGAAAGCTCTGTTATACCTTGGCTATAAATTCTGGCAAGGGCTCACCAGGCTTCTGCCTCACCCCAGCTATGGGGACTCAGTAGGTCCATCATCCAGTTTAGCCCAGGCTTTCAACCCAGCCTGCTTCACCTGATCCCTATACGGCCTAGGGGCTGCTGCTTTCTGGACCCCAATGGAGTAACCATCTCCTTTTTCTGACAGAACAGCATATGTAATAGGGATGGCAGTGTTAGCTTACCTATTTGCTTCAGCTTGTACCCTACATTCCTCCTTATAAAAGGCAAACCATTTGATAAACTGAGAACCAGGGAGGACTGCCTTAGCCACATCCAGCCAGTCTTTGGGATCGCACAGATGGTAGGTGGTATCCAGCAACAGGGTCTGTGTCAAAGGGGAATTAGGGCCACCTACCACGGCCTTTCAGAGCTCTGTAAGATCCTTGGCCTCCCAAGGATACCATTCTAGAGGACTGCCGGGCCCTGGGGGCCAAGTTTACGGAGTAGGTTTGGGGGGCCCTAGTTGTATCTCCCCATCCCTCCTTGATTGGGTGGGACTCTGCATAAACCTGCCATTGTCCTGTCGAGTATAAGGGTCCAGGATCTATGGATTTTACCTGAGGGCAGTATAGTTGTTCTCTGGGGCAGATGGTTCAGCCCATTCCATCTCTACCTCATCTTTTGTGAACTCCTCTGGTCCCTCCCCTTCTCCCTTCTTACTGAAGATAGTTATCTATACTAAGGGTCTCACTTACCCTGAGAGACCACTTAGCCTCAGTTGAGATGTAAGTCCTTAAGGCCCCAAGTTGGGCACCAGATGCAAGGTCTTAGCCCAACCATGGATGGTTGAGTTGGGTCCTAGGAAGGGTAAGTGCACCACTTGCCCATTCCCCAGACTCCCAGGATCCCTGAGACAATCAGAAGAATCAGGGAGTCTAATCAAGCAGGAACTCATTTATTGCCCCACAGCAAGCATATTTTTAAACAAAAAACTGAAGAGTGGGAAAACAGCCAGTCAACAGTTTTAAAGGTCAGCCTATCATGCACCTAGGCGCCCTATGCGTTGCCTAGTGAACGCAAGCCATTCATGCAGTGACCTCATCTTGTTTGATCTTGGCAACCAAACACCTTCTTTTGTAAACAGTTCAGGATTCGTCCTCCTGATTTCCCCTCAGCACCATCTTTAACTGGCTTGTGTATCCTTTGGTCCCAGGTTGCAAGTAGGCCTCCAACATCAGCCCACTCCTCAACACCTTCATTTTTCCCTTTCTCCCTCTTTCCACAGCATATGAAGCATTCCACTTCCCTTTCTCTCCCATTTCTCAACTGCATATTTGGTCATTATAATTGGACCCACCTGCCTAGGCCCATGTATGTCTTTCTGCTAGTCAGTTTTTAATTAACATTTGGATATCCTGTATCCTGATCTGTCTACTAACCTAAGTCCCTATATATCCCCACACATGATAAGCACAAAAGACACTACACACACACACACACACACACATACTTAATTTGCCTATATACAAGTACAAGTGTACAGATGTACTTTTACAAATATCTGAGACTATACATACTAAAATATATTAATATATGATATGTGTAAAGGCATACATGGATGCATATGTAAAATTTTTGATGCATGTGACTTGCTACGTGTGTGTGTGCGTGTGTGTGTGTGTGTGTGTGTGTGTGTGAGAGAGAGAGACCCATGAGAATATTTCCAACCTTTTCTATATTGTCAATAATGCTATCGTCTAGACACTGCAACAATTCATCTCAACCCACATTGTAGCCTCAAAGTATATTGTGAAAATTAACCTTCTCAGTCCAAAGCATTCTACTATTTAGTTGTTATGTATTCAAATCACATATTTAGCATAGCATAGCCAGTAGAATTTATTTGGATTAATCAGTGATAATGACATATAACTGGTTAAATATTTTGAGTGAGAACTACAGTTTAAGTGTGTGGAAATTTAAGTTGCTTCTAAAAGGAGTTTTCACACTTCAGTTTTGATTAGCTACCACCAGCTTGTGTTGAAAAAAATATCCACTGTTTTATTTTTGAGCTTTTTTGCTTTAACAACACAAGGTACAAATTTATAGGAGACATGGTAAGTAGAAGAACATAATATAACACATAGCAAATCACAAAATTGAAAACATCACCAAATCAGATTCTATGTGACTCATATACATTTTTCAGGCACTCCAGAGTCTTCCACGATCATGCCTGGCAGGTAGCGCATTTCACTTCTAAAGTGTCCTTCACTACCGCTTCGGCCTACTTCCTGCCTCAGCAGGCATCACACTAAAAGTCTTGCAGTCACCCTGTTTCATGGGTTTTACTAGCTCTTATGGTAGAGCAGTGCTATTTCCAACTTAATAAATAATAGACATTATTCTCCTAATGTTGAATATTTTGTCGTCATGTGGCAGCATGGTATTTGTTAGACTTACCTGGTTTGTATTCTTCATTTTTATTCCCTGCTCTCCTTAATCTTCTCTCCCCTTTCCCCATTTGTATGCAGCTACCCTCAGTTATACCCATATATGTTTATATTACTACACATCTTATTTTCATATATTTGTATATCCACATTCATATCTACAGGAGGAGCACTTCTGCAACTTAAGGTTCCCAGCCAGCCCATGAACTGGCTTCATGACTCTACGTCTCACTATCCTGTTGAGTCCTCTATGTTCTGAAGCTCAGTGTTGTACAGGTCTGGAATGTTACCAACCATGGGCTATCAATCCCAGATCTGTATGTCATGCGGAAGAACTTCTTTGGACAATAAAAGAGAATCTCATCCATTCTCTGCTCATTTTATTGTTCCTTTATTTATGTGGTCTCTTTCCCACTGGGAGGCAGATCAGGAGACCTCCCATCCACTTTCCCTTTCAAATCTTGGTTATCTTCCCCAAACTGCAGGGCTCAGGGGAGGATCAGCTTTCCCTCCTCTCTTACTACCTAACAATGACTTTAACAATGACTTTTGCTTTCTTAGATTTTCTTTTCTCTTTGGAGTCCCTAAACCTGACAAATAGGCTTTAATTTAGGTGAGATGAAAATAGAGAAATAAGCATTCAAGTAATTAATATGCATGGATTCAAAGTTTATATGTTATTTTCTTTACCTATTTCATAGATATGGCTTTATTGGTATAAGAGGAGGGACTGATTTATAAGCTGCCTCATAAAATATTCTGTTGAAGTGAGGGAGCAGAAACACCCTGGATCCCATAGTAAAATAAGGGTAGCTGAACACCTGGGTAATATTGCTGTATACTGAATTCAACTCTAAGTGTGATATTTATAAACAGTCTATAGGTTAAATATCATTATTTTCAGTAGAGAGGAGATGGGGGGGAGGAAAAAAGAAATCATTTCCTCAAGACCACATGAGTTAGTACAAATGAGAAGGGGGCATTTAACATATGTAAAATTTATTTGAAAAATCTGGAGCACAGAAAGACAAGGTTCTCAATAAATAACTAATGGGAATGGAAGGGGAAATACTGAGGGTAACTGCATATAAACAGGGAGAAGGGAGAGATTAAGGAGATCAGGGAATAAAAATGAGGAATAAATACCAAGTATGTCCAAAAAATGCCATGCTGTTATGCTGTACACTGATTTCATAAGTAGAAATAAAACCAGCAACTCATATAGAAAATAAGGAATCTTAAGTTCATATATCACACTTGTATGTGTATATTCTGTTACGTGTGCTGTGTGTATTTATTACCCCTTGTGTTCAAGTGTTCTGGGAGACAAGAAAAGGGTATAGGACATCCAGGAGCTAGAGTCATAGGAACTTGGAAGACATCCACTGTGGGTGCTAGGAACTAAGTTCAGGTCCTCTAGAAGAATAGCAAGTGCTCTTGACTGCTGATATATCTATCTAGTCCATGAAGTTTTGTTGTTGCTATTGTTTGTTTTGTTGTTTATTTTTAACCACAAACCCATGGAAAGGCAACACTAGGCTTCTGATGTAGCTGTTACAATAATCACAAGGAACCTAAGAGAGCAGTTAAAGGAGAGATGAAGGTCAAAAGACGGGACAGCTCTTCTGAGTCTTCCTATCAATGACCTACCATTTTACCTGGCATCTCTTCTTGAGACAACTTATAGTGAAAGATTTTTATAAAACAGAAGTCCACTCAGATGAGGGCATTGCATTTACATTGATAATAGACCCCAATGCAATTCAGTGCTTAAAGTATCTGAAGGTGTTTCAAATGGAAGGGTAAATCCAGAGAAAATTATAGTAACCCCCAAACTTCAGTTAAACAGTGAAAAAGCAGGATTCAGGCATAGTCTTTTACCCTGACACTATGTGTCCCCTAAAACTCCAGTGGGATAGACGTCTTCACAGTTAGTTGATGGGTATAACACAAGGGATGTGTGTCTGAAGACAATGAAAGATTACGTGTCTTGGGTTGAGACTCTTGCTATAAAGCATATAAGATATGAGGTCACTTTATATCATCATTTGCATTCATGCCTTAATGAGAAAATAGATGCCCAAAAGTTTATATTCACTGTAAGAGGAATTATACATGGTTTCAGTTTCCTTGGGGGGCTATGATTCAAATTGAGCCACTTTAGAAAGGAAAACTTCTGTCTGGGAATTATATGGAGTCTGACTTCTATTCAATATAGTGATAGGGGATCTAATAGAAGACGACTTAGAACACACACTGAAAAATTATAATTATCTACATAATAGTGTTAGGTGAATTCTGATGCTCCACATGTGGTTAGCCTAAATTTTGATTCAATGACATACAAATATGCTAAAAAGCCCCTTTCTTAATCCTCTCCTGCTTTTCAATCAAGGATTCATCTTACTCCTCCAATGTATTTGTTCTATGTAGCCAAAATTTTCAGTTATGAAGCACATCAATGACTGACATGCAATTTTAGTAAGTACATGAAATGACTATAATTTGTTGTATTTAAATGTCAAATCAAACAGAAAATTATAATTTTAATCTCATCTTTCATTCATCCTATTTAAGTAAAAAATCCTCCATTTCATTCCATCTATCTTTAGCAAATTTCAATTCTTATCTCCCTTTACTTTTTCTGGGCAACCATGCTGAAAACATCATCTATTTGTTTCTCATTGTATTTTAAGTGTTTATTTTCATTGCAGCAGATTACATTTACATTTATCATGTAAACCTGCTCTTTTAACATATATCACTAAACTAAAAGGGAAAGGAGTGTCAAAGGTAATGGTAAACGATGACATTCCATGCAGAGCATGGTAATCAAATGATGGCCAGAGAGGGGGAGACTGATGGTCATGTGCTCAGTACTTCTCTATCTACCCTATTATTTTATCTTTCCTAAATCCTCATTCACAAATATTTCATATGTATCATCAAGATGGCCTATAACCCTCTCTTTTAGAGAACATGCCCCCTTTTTAGTTTTTACTTGAGTCTGCTTCTCTAGGATATAAATTACTCTTTTTTTAATAGCAGTATATCTTGAACGCTATTGTTCTCAGTGGCGATAGATTATTAAGAATTTGTTGCAGATTATTTTACTAAGCCATTATAATTCATAACTGAATTATAAATAAGTATCCTTGTAATCACAGATAAGTTTAGTTCTCGCCACTCATCAAGGAAGCTGCCTTTTGTGGAAGACAGAGGCCACTGCACAACTGGTCAAAATGTATAGACAAACTGACCATACTGTGGTCAGCCCCAGTGGATACATCAGCAACAAAAATCCTCCACTTGGTTTCAGAACATTGTGGGCAAGGGAGAGGAAAGGTTGTAAGAGCCAGTGGAACAGTCTACTGCAAGATTGTGTTTCCCAGAAAGGACAGACATGCTACAACACTGCTGATTAAATAACACCTAAATGGGGTTGGTAACTATAGATAATGCTTACATGGATGGAAAAAATATCACAGGGACTCACATCTAGAAAAAGAACTACATATAACTAATGATTATTGAGACAGGGAAAATTAGCATTCCCCAGGCTTTAGCCCCATAAGTGTTTTCAAATACCAAGTTATCAGTCTTGAAATCATATACAATCAAGCACCACTAAATATCATCAGGTTATATGTGTGTGTGTGTGTGTTTTTGTGTGTGTGTGTGTGTGTGTCTGTCTGTCTGTCTATCTGTCTGTATCTGTCTCTGCTTCTCTCTCTCTCTCTCTCTCTCTCTCTCTCTCTCTCTGTGTGTGTGTGTGTGTGTGTGTAACTATAACAAAGGAAAAAGAATCCATCAATTTGAGAGGAAGTGTAGGATTTGACATGGGAAGATTTGGAGGAAGAGGAGAAATTAGAGAGTTAAATGAGCTCAAATTAAACACTTTATGAGTGAATTCTGTTTGTGAATTATCATCCCCAATAAATAACCACTCATAATAATACTAAATAGGTTATGGTATTTGATATTCTAATCTAGGGATTAAACAGGCATTGGATGATTTTTGTTGTTTGCTTTCTTAGCCCTGCATATCAGGACTTTTAATTGTTGATAAAATAATTGTTATTTCATATAAAATTAGACAAAGGTTAGTACTAAAAGTATGGGGTGCTATTTTGCTTCCATTGATAGCATTAAGACTAAGTAATTAATTAGTTATGCATAATACAAACAAAACTGCACTTCCCATGTTAGAAACCCCAAAGTTTTCTATACTTTATTGTGTCTAATTAGTTTCCTGCCATGTCCTTGAGTTCTGGCTCTGAGTATGTGATCTATTATGACTCCTTCTAAAGTTGACCATTTTTTATTTTATTGAAAAGTTGACTACCTTCTAAAGTAAGAGTGACTCTCATCTTTCTATACATGAAATCAAGTGAGTTTTTAAACCTCACTCCTAACTGTGTTCTGGAACCCTAAATATATCTAAGGTAACAAAGCCATCAGAAACCTAGCAGCTAACTTGACAGAGTTCTTGTCCCCAAAGTAACATATTGTCCCACATTTCTTGTATCAGATGTGGCAATCCGTCTTTAAATAAATGTATTTTGTGACTTTGGAGCTTCTCCTTTCTTTTCTTAGACTCTGTCTATTTTATTTCACTTTATATGTTCTGAGATAAGCATGAGAGCCTATTTCTCATGGGAAACAATTCAAGAGTGAAGACAACACAGCAACATCTTTAAAGCACTAGGAGAGAAAAAACTGTCAACTTGGATTTTTATATCCAGTGAAATGTTGTTTTACAAACAAAGGCAAGATCTTTGGTTACAGCACCAACATGGAAGGAACCTGGAGATCATCCCTCTCATCTTTACCATGGGGGGAAAAATCTAACACACTGAAAGTCAACAGCTTTTCTTAGAGCTATCAGAGGATTGAAGTGACAGTGAAGTGCCAACCCAATGAGAGAGACAGGAGAAACAGACATCATAGCAATATCCATACCTGGAAGGGAAGCTGCTACTGCATAAAATCCTGTCACACAAAGTAATTTGAAGACACGAGACAGAGAGACTGTGTCTAGCTGTGAAAAGCTCCTGTCTCACAACCCAGCCACAGACATATCTCAGGGACTAACCATCCAGAACCTCCTGTGGGGTCTCAAGTTGATGATCCAAGAAACATTCCCTGGAGTTTCAAACAGGGAAAGATGAGAAGTAAGCATATGAAACACTTCCTGAACACTCATCATAACACAGGTGTGGTCTCCAAGGATGAGTATTTCACACACTAGTGACTTTCGGGCTAGATAAAAAGATTAGCCATCTTGTTGTGCTGCAGCTTCCCATAGTTGAACTAATGGTGATGGGAAGAGGCTAAAAGAAACCTTCCTGAAGTTCCCAGGCTGGGGATTCAGTTCTAATAAAAGATAAAAATAGAAAGGTAATAATACAGAATGCTTCCCTTCACCCTATACCACACTCACAATACTCCTGCAGGAGAGCCTTGCTTTGTGATTATGAGTACTACTCATTGTAGGCTCTGTTAAGATGATGATGGTCTTAGAGATGACAGTGACAATAAGTGAATAAAGCTAATAAATAAGAGGCTTCTGACACACCTTAGCTCCCACCTAGTGCCACCCACATACACAGACACAGACAAAGACACACACACACACACACACACATTTCCTCATAAATATCTTTACACTTCAGCTTCTGTTACTCAGTACACAAAACCCAGATTTTGAGAGACTGTGAAAGACATGCTAAACTAGGAGAAACAACAAACATCAGAATAGTCAGAGTAAGGCTTACATGTGGACATGACATTTGAAGTTATCCCATAGGACTTGCATAATAACCTAAACTGTTTAAAATAAAAAGTAAAAAATTAAAACAGAGAGTGAGCAGAGATATAGAAACAATAAAAGATCAGGGGCTGAGGAGGAAAACCCACAGCTGAGTGTTCGCCTCCCATACACAAGACAAGGCCCTAAGTTTAATTCTCTGCTAACAAAAGGATGGGGACAAAATAAAAATTACATTGTCAGAGACTTCCTTGGATGAAATCACCAGACACCTAGCCATGAAAAGGAATTCATAAGTAGGATTGAAGATGGGTGGATTGAAATATCTGAACTGAAAGGTAAATTAGGAATATAAAGACAATAAAAAGAAAGTGTGTAAAATTTATGCGATAATTTCAAAGGTAAGATACTTTAGACCCTGAATATTCAATCTGGAGAAAATAAAAAGCAAGTTAAAACTGTTGAAAGAAGTCAGAATAGGAAAAAATGTATCTACCTACTAACAGGTTAAAATTACAGTATACTTTACAAATGAAATTAAAATGAACTTGTCTTGTAAACCAGGGGTGGCATAAAATAAAGTGTGAATATTAAGACAAAATTCCTCCAACATTGAAGTCTATAGCATGTCAATTAGTCACTAAAGTGAAGCAGAAATAAAAAATAAATCTTTCTTGGAAAACCAAGCTATAAACAAACTCATTCATAAACAACAGTCCTGAAAAAATGTTAAAATGAATTCTTCAGAAAGAAGTAAAGTAAGGTTATGTCTGAAACTGGATCTATATTATAGAAGTAACAGTTATAACAAAGGGACAAATACAGATAAAACATCAGACTATTCTCCATTGCCATAGTTGATACTTGTTACAATAAATTAGAAGGAAACAGTATTGTGATTATAACATGGATAGTGGAGAAGAATTATAAGGATATTGTAAGGGAAGAAATTGGACATCATTTCCCATGAAATAATCACACTGTCCATGATGCAGGATAGCAATTTTTGAAAATAGATTTAAATTTGGTGTAAATGCATATTAAAAATTACAAAGTAGCTGCTAAAATCTTTATAAAGGTACAAGTTCACTTGATAAAAGAGTTGAATAAAGATAATCTATCACAATGAATAAAAGAAGCAGGAAATGAAGAAATAAATAAAACCCCTGTTCCTGCTGTTAGAATTCCCACAACAGGACCATGCTACAGAACTGTAACATATATGCAGAATGCCTAGGTCAGTCCCATGTAGGCTCTTGGTTGTCAGTTCTGTCTCTGTGAGCCCCTATGAGCCCTGCGAGGTATTTTTTGGTGTAATTGACCCCTCTGACCCCTACACTCCTTCTTCCTCCTCTTCTTCAGGCAGAAACTTTAAAGTCATAAGGCCTGGAAATGTATTGCATGTTCTGAGAGATCTCTATAGCTAACTCATACTAGTATAACCAACAAATGTATCTGTATTTTAAATTTCATGATAAAATAGATTTAAAAAATGTATGACCACTAAGCCAGCTCTACAGGGGAAACTTAAAGGAATACTTCAGTCTCAATAGAGGATAAATATATCCAAAGGGTCATGCGGAATACATAAACAATGCCAAGACAGTTAATTAAAAGAAGGCCAAGAAAACATCACAAAATCAACAAAATACCTGGACTCAATGCAAATCTTTCAGTAATAACTCTAAATATTAATTAATTGTCCTTATCTTCCAATTAAAAAATACTAGCAGGATGGGTAAGAAAATAGGATCCACCTTTTTCCTGTCTCCAAGAACCATATGTTACCAATAACATTGGGCACCAACTTAGGATGAAAATAGGGAAAAGGGTTTTCTGAACAAATTGAACTATGAAGCCAGCAGGTTGTAGCATTTGTAATACCTGAAAAATGACTTCAAACTAGTTAGAGATATGGGAGGTCACTTCATATTTACTAAAGGAAAAAACATACAAAGATGATATTACATTTTAAAACATATATACACTAAACATAGGTATGCCCAATTTCATAAGAGATACACCACTACCAGATCTAATGCCACAGATCAACCCTAGCATAGTGATAATGGGTGACTTCAAACCCTACTCTCATCAATACACAGGTCACCTGAACAAAAACTAAATAGAAATCATTAGAATTAAATGACATCAAAAACCAAACTGATCTAAAGATATCTATAGAAAATTATACCCAAGCACTAAAGAATACACTTTCTTCTCAGCGACTCATGAAACTTTGTTCAAAATCAATTACATTTTAAGACACAACAAAGCTGAGAAAAACGAAATAACATCCTACATTATATCTGACTACAAAGAAATAATACACCAACAACAGAAACTTCAGAACGAGACACAAACTCATGCAGTCTAAATGGCATACTAGTGAATTATACTTGGGTCAAAAGAGAAATCATTAAAAAAAAATTAAAAGCCCTAGAACTGAATGAAAATACAACATGCCAAAATCTATGGTACAGATGAAAGTATTCATAAGAGAAATATTTGTAGTATTAACATAGAAATATTGAGATCTTAAATTAATAAATTATTCACAGTAAGGCCTTGGAAATACAAGCAAATTCATACCCCAAAACAGTAAGTGAGAAGAGATTATCAAAACAAGGACTGAATTTAATACAATAAAATACCCACAACCTGACATTATGCAAAGAAAGAGACTTTAGAGCACAAATCTCTAAATGGAATGTCTCCATCAGACCCCTGCCCCAAATTGCTGAGGAAACTGCAAAAGAGGAAGCAGAAAAAGTGTAAGACCCAGAGGGTATGTAAGATACCAGCAAGACAAGGCCGTCTAACTCACCTGATCAAAGTTCACATAAACGCACAGAGACTGAAGCAGTAAGCACAGGGCACACAGGGGACTGCACCGGGTCCTCTGCACAAATGTTAGCGCTTCCAGAGTTTGTTTTTATGGGACACCTGAGTGTGAATGAAAGGGTTGCTGACGAGTGTGCCTTCCTCTTGGGCTCTCTTCCTTCTGTTGGTTTGCCTTGTCAGACTTTCATGATATTGCTTTTGTTTAATCTTATTATATTTTATTTGGTTGTAATTTCTTAGATGCCTGTTCTGTTTTACTGAAAGATAGAAAGAGAGTGGTTCAGGACTAGAGAGGAGGTGAAGAGGAACTGGGAGGAGTAGAGTTAGGGGAAACATTCATCAGGATATATTATATAAGAAAAGATTCTATTTTCAATAAAAGGGAAATAATAATAAAATAAAGGATACAAAGAATAGGTGATTTGGTCTTTGAAAAAAATAAATAAAATTGGCAAGTCATTACTTAATTTAATTAAAAGAAATTCAGAGAATAACCAATTCAATAAAATTAGAAATGTAAAAGAGACATGAGAACAAATACTAATGAAATTCAGAAAAAAATTATAAGAACATATTTTAAAACTCCTGTTCCACAAAGTTTGATATCTAAAAGATTCTAGACGCTCAAACATTCCAAAGTTAAGAAATAGATACTTTAAACAGATCCACCACCAACAGTGAGTAATTAAAGGCAACCTCACTAGTAAAAAGCCTAGGATCTGATAGCTGCACTGCATAATTCTACTAGAACATGAAAGAATCAATGAACACAAATACTGTTTAAAAGAATGCTCAGAAAAGTAAAGCAAACTTCTAATGTTTTTTATGATCAGCATTATCCTAATGTCAAAAGAGATAAAGATAATCTTCAATGGAAAAAAACTTATAGACCAATATCCTGATGGACATAGATACAAAGAAAGCTTTAAAAATGTTGACAAATGGATTCCAAGATCAAAACTATATTTATATCTACACACACTTTTTCAATATTGAACTTACAGTCTTAGCTAAAGCAGTAAGACAGCTGAAGGAGATCAAAGACATATAAATTGGAAAGAAGGAAGTCAAAACATCTTTATTTTCAAAAAATACAATAGTATATATTTACAAGTGACCTTAAAATTTGTACCAGGAAACTCTTACAGTTGATAAACACATTCAGCAAAGTAGCTGGCTACAAAATTAACACATAAAAATAAGTACCCTTTCCCATATACAAATGACAAATTGGCTGAAAAAAATCAGGGAAATAACACCTTTCGTGAATAATATAAAATATCTTCAGATTATTCTAGGCAAGTGAAAGACTTACATGATTAAAAACTTTAATACCTTGAAGAAGATATCAGAAGATGGAAAGAATTCCCAAGTTCATGGATCTTACTACATAGAATTAATATAGTGTAAATGACCATCTGGTGAAAAGCAATCTAGAGAGTCAATGCAATCCCCATCAAAATTTCAACAAAATTCTTCACAGATACTAAAAGGACAATTTTCAACTTCATACAGAAACAAGAAATCCAGTATAGGTAAATTGATCCTGAGTAATAAAAGAACTTCTGGAGGTCTTGCCATTTCTGATTTCAAGTTGTTCTACAAAACTATAGTAATAAAAATATCTTTGTATTAGCACATAAGCAGAAACAACAATCAATGCAATTGAACTGAAGCCCCAAACAGACATTCGCGTGCTTATATACATGTGATCATTGATAAAGAAGTCAGAAACACACACGGGGAAAAAGGACAGCATCATTAATGAATAGTGCTGGTCAAACTGTATGGCATGTAGAAGAATCAAATTAGATTTATACTTCTCACTCTACATAAAACTCAACTCCAAATGAATCAAAGGCCTCAATATAAAACCCAATACAGGCCGGACGGTGGTGGTACACGCCTTTAATCCCAGCACTCGGGAGGCAGAGGCAGGCAGATTTCTGTGAGGTCGGGACCGGCCTGGTCTACTGAGCAGGTTCCAGGATAGGCTCCAAAACAACACAAAGAAACCCTGTCTCGAAAAACCAAAAACAAACAAACAAAAAAATAAAACCAAATACACTGAATCTGATAGAAGAGAAAGTTGGGAGTAGCTTTAAGCTCATTGACAGAAGAGACGACTTTCTGAACAGAACATTGTTCGCACAGGCAATGAGATCAACAGTAAATAAATGGGACTTCATGAGACTGTCAAAGGGCACTGTCACTTAGGCAAAGCAGCAGCCTACACAATAGAGAAGATTTTTACTAGCTACACATCTGATAGAGGGCTAATATCCAAAATATATAGAAGTCAAAAAACTTAATATCACTAAAACAAGTTACCCAATTTTTAAGATGGGGTAGAGATATAAACAGAATTCTCAAAATAGAATCTGAAGTGTTCAACACCCTTATTTGTCAGGGAAATGAAAATGAAAACAATGTTACAATCTCATCTTACCCCTTTCAGAATGACTAAAATCAGTGAAATAAGTGACAGCTCATTTGGGCCAGGATGTGGAGTAAGCAGAATACTCATCCACTGATGGTGTCAGTCCAAACTTGTATAGGCACAATGGAAAACACTTTGTTAGTTCCTCAAGAATATGGGAACCAAATTACTCCCAGTATCTAGTTATGCCACTTTTGGGCATATTTGAGGGTTAGTATGGAAACAGAATACAGTAGAAGCATCCTAAAATATACACATATTGATCTAAACGAAACCACCAAAATAATGTGAGAGACAGATTTCTAACTGGCCATCTTTTGTCACCAAATGCAACTTTCAGTACCAGGATGGGGTTACAACTAATTGAGGTATTGGTCAAGGAGGTCTCATGAGAATCCCAAATTTTTTTGGTTGTTTTCAAGACTATAATTTGCTTTTCACAAATTGATAACAATGCATCATTGCTGAAGACAACATCTACATAATTCATTGAACATGAAGAAATTGAGCTGATGAGTACATAGAAATTTCACTCCTACATGCTGTATAGACCCTTTGGTACAGAAATGTCTTCTGTATACTAGCAAAGGAAAAACATAAATACCAACCTAGTCACAAAATCTTGGGTCTACAGTCATATCCTGCCTGAAAAATACACTAGTTCAATGGTTACACAAAGCTTGAGGAAAAACTAATATCTGACTTGAATAAAGGTTCACTCCACAAGACAGAACCCATGCCCAGCAGTACTTGAGCACCCAAGGACCTGAGTCTAGATAGCCTATAGACCTAGGGTAAAACAAAATATTACTAGTCTTAAAAATTAAATAGTAGTGACGAAATGACTCAATTATATTATGCAATACTCATAGATCAGTACCATATTACGCCATGATCAGAGAGGCTTTCTCCTTTAGCAAATGGGAACAAATACAGAGACCCATATCCAGACATTATGGAAAGAAGAAAAAGAGAGGAGACACACACAGAGAGAAACCTTGGGACACTCAGCTTTAAATGAGCCATCTGCATCAACTTCTTCCCTCAGGAAACCCTGGGTAAGTTAAGGGGGAAAGAGTGTATGAACCAGAGGGAATGGAGGACACCAATTAAACAAGGTCTTCTAAATCAACAGGATCAATGCACATATGCACTCACAGAGACTGAGGCAGTATATACAGGGCCCACATCGGTCTGTAGCCAAAGAGGTTCTAGAGCTGAAAAGAGAAGTGAACACACACCCCTATCCCTAACCCAGCAGCTATCTTCAATTGATCATCACTTGCAAATGAAAATTTAGTTTTCTCCATGGAGTCTCACTGGGAAAACTATTCTTAGTAGTTTTCTTTTTTTTATTTTTTATTTTAATTTTAAATAGCTTGTTTTACATGTCAATCCCAGTTCTCTCTCCCTCCCCTCCTCCCGTACCCCCCACCATTCCCCCATCCTCCCACCCTGAATGAAATGATAGACTCTAGATATCCCCTATGTGGAAGGAACTTAGTAGTTTTCTTAATAGTAGATTACATGCCCAGCAGTAGATGGACAACACAAGACAAACTCACTGCCATCTTTGGAGGTTCTGTGTCTCATAATATCTGATCAGAGATTTTCTTTTAAAAATATTATCTTATTGTTTTTATTTTTAATACATACTTATATCTTCTCTCTTTTTACTCTGCAGGTACTTTACATATATATCCTTTAAGTTTACTGTTTTTTTAAAAATATTTACTTCAATCGTTTTTATTTTCTTTATTGACTCTGAGAGTTTCACATCATGCACCCCAATTCTGCTCACCTCAGTGTCTTAAGAATATCAACGAGTGGGTCTCTATCACATGTGCCTTCTCTTGGGATAGTTTCATTCTGCTTGTTTGCAGATTGTTAGGTTTTGTTATATCTTGTTTTATTATTAAAAGTAAACAATGGTACTGAAGAAGTATTCAAAAGAAATACAAATTGTTAGTAAACTGAGAAACAGTATTCAGCATCCTTAGTCGAGATGGGAATGTAGATTAAAACTAGAGTAGCATTTCATCTCAATGTACCCAGAATGGCCATTATCAGGAACACAAATGAAAAAAAGCTAATGTGGGTGGGGGTAATTGGGGTGTCTCTGTACTGCTGGTGTTATATAAACCAGTCACAGCCACTCTAGAAATCTGTTAGTTGGCCTCTCATGAAACTAGAAGTAGACCTACCATTTGACCCACTTATAGCACTCCTGACAAACACTAAGGGCTATTTATCTTAGTACAGGATACTTGCACATTCATGTTCATTGCAACGCTGTTTGCAATAGCTAGAAAATGAAATCAGCCTTGATGCCCATTAACTGACAAATAGGTAATGAAATTATAGTATATTTACTAAATGGAATATTACTCAGCTGTAAAGGAAAATGAAATCATAAGATTTGAAAGTAAATAAACAAAATACTATACTGAATAATGTCATCCAGACACACACAAAAATAAACAGCTCATATTCTTTGTTATATGATGGTCCTAGATTCAAATGTCTTGTTTCATTTGTTTTATGTGGAGTACATATGGAATCTGGGAAATAAGTAATAGGCCACCAGCAGGTGTTGTATACTTGAGGGATAGTAGAATATAGGTGAAATAAAAAATATAGAGAGGGCATTTCAGAAAAGAGAGATTGAAGTAGGTACTAGAATGATGGTGATGTGGGAAATTGTGAGAGGTGAGACGAGTATGTGCAAAGAAGCTACTTGGGATCCTCATATCTTGAAATTGAAGTAAATCAATATAATAGAAGAGGCTAATAGAACACATGTAATATGAAAACACAGGGGAGAATACTAGGAGCTAAAGATTTAAGTCAGGATGGGGACAAGCAAGGGTTGTAAGTGACAAATTGTGGGATAAAAACTGAAGTAGAAAGAATATATGAGATTGGGGTTGGAAAGGAGTGCTGTGAAATGCTGTATACTGGATATGACAAGGCTGTTACACACACAGAATATTAAAGCAGGTTGTCAAACTAGATTTAAAAATTAACAAGGTCCAACTACAGTAAGTCTGTGGGAAACATTTTGAATATGTAGGCACAGGTTGAGTAAAATTAAAGGAATGTACAAATGTAGCAATCTATTGTGCTAATGAAAGTAGAAGTATTCATAATGACATTATTAAAAGCAGACTTGAGAATACAGAAAATAATCAGGAATAAAAGGGGACAGTACATAATAATGAAAGGGTCCATTTTCTTAGAAAAACCTGACAACCATTAATGTGAAGCCATTGATAAACATACCATCAAAATACAGAAGACAAAAGGTGAGAATAAAGTACCAATAAATATTTCTGTCTCCTGTTTAGATACAGACTGCAGCACCCTCATTCTGCTTAGAAACAAGGCCAGCAAGTATTTAGTAGTGAATAACAGAAATATTAGTCAATAGGACATAATTGACACATCCTTTTTCCAGACTCAACAACAGTAAAAGCTGTCTTCTCCTCAAGTTCAAGCAGAAATCTCAGCAACATTCTAGTATATTAAAATGCCTTTGCAACATAAAAGAAGCATGTCATCAGATCAAAGAGGAATTAAACTGGAATCTGAGAAAGACAAAAAGGCATCAGTTATGTGAAGATTTAGATTTACACTGCTAAATAAAACCCAGAACATTTGCAGGACCACTGAGAACTCTTAATAGAAATTGTAAAAAGTTCTGAACCACAGTGAAGGAAACAAAACTTACCAAGAGTCACAGGTTATAATAAAAGTATTCCTCAGCAGGAAACTTATAGCAATGACTATGTTAGAAAGAAAAACTTAAAAATCAATAATAAAAGATCACACTTAATGCAAATAGAAGTGAATAAATAGGCAAAATAGAGTTGAAATCAATGAAATTAAGGGAATAAAATAATGAAGTCTGCAAATCAAATCCTGTTGCTTTACAGATCAATAAAATCGATAAATCTCTTCCCAAACTAAACTAAAGAAAAAATAGAGACGGTACAAGGTACTTATACCATAGATGAAAAACAATAAGCCTTTTTATGGTCACTGTTTCAGTTTTATATCAACTTGACACAAGCTACGTCAGAGAGGAGAGTCTCAAGAGAATGGCTTCATAAAATTAGGCTGTAGGCAAACTTAAAGGGCACATGATCATCTCACTAGATGCTGAAAAAGCCTTTAACAAAATCCAGAACCCCTTCATGATAAAGGTGCTAGAGAAATCAGGGAACTTGATGTCTCCCTAAGTTGCTTTTGGTCATGATGTTTCATCACAGCAATGATAGCCTTAGCTGTACAGTCACAAAGAGGCTTAGCATGGACACTCTGCTCCTACTAGTTTGGTAATTAAGGTGAAATAGCTTGGTTCTATGAAAGACAGAAACAAGACAAATTCACAAAAGCAAAAATAGGTAATCACAATAAGTATATAATTATTGAACTGAATAAATAATTATCTACAAGGGCAGACAATGTTGTAATGCTGAATTCTAAAACACTTTTAAGAAAGAACCCATGCCAGTTCATTGCAATCTCTACCAGGAAATTGAAATAGAAAGCCATTTCTCAAATCCTTTTATGATGCCAGCTGTATAATAATATGAAAACCAGATAAAGACATTACAAAATAGAAAAAGTACATGCCCTTATCTCTCATGAGCACAGATAAAAAATCCTCATGAAAATATTAACAAATTGACTGCAACAATATAAGAGAAGAATTATACAAAAAAAGACCAAGCTGGATTTAGGCCAGTTATGCAAAGCTACATCCACATTTGAAAATCAATTTATGTAATCCACCATATCAACAGACTAAAGGACAAAACCATATAATCATATCAATCGATGCAGAAAATGCATTGGACAAAATCCATAACACATTCAGAACACTCTTAGAAAACTAAAAATAAGGAAATGGACTCTCTCGATAAAAGGCATCTATAAAAGGTCTATATGTAATATTATACCTGACAGAAAATTCCAGAATATTTTCCTTCTATGTTTTTGAAAATCACAAGTATGCCTTTTCTCCCAAATTTTATTCATCATGGTATTAGAAATCAACAGTACAAAAAAAGAAGGAATGATATTAAAGACACAAGCTGGAAAAGAAAAAAAATGGTCTATTTTTGCACCTAACAAGAATGTTTAAGTATAAAGTTATAGTGGATAAACACTTGGAAATGGTTGTCAGTAAGACCATTTCATAAGGTGAGAAAAAAAATCACTTTCCTCTTTAGAATCAATGAAAGACTAGAATTTGAAAAGCAATAAAAATGTAATTTATTTTGACATTGAAAAACAAAGCATTTAGTTGTAGATATATCAAATCATATATAAAAATCTATATGTAGAAAACTCAATACTCTGATGAAAGAAAAATAACTATATCTAAGATAAGAGAGAAGTATTCCATCTTCCTGGATTTGAAAGTTAAATACAATTCTTATGTCCACTCTCTTAACATGGCTTATAGAGTTAAGATATTTCCTTCAAATCCTTAGCAAACTATTTTGTGCATATTGACAAGTTTATTCTAAACTTTGTTTTTCAAATTTTTTCCTGTTTATTTATGTATGCATATCTGCACATTTGTGAGTATACGTATGTATGAGGGTGAATTGTATGGAAATCTAGGATTGACATCAAGATTCTTCCTTAGTAGATCTCCATCTTGTCCATCTTATTTCTTTAGCTACGGCCTCTCAGTTGAGTCCAGACACTTTATTAACACTTGTTCCTTTGCTATCCAGATTGCTGCAGAGATCTTCTGTTTCAACCTTCTATGTACTATGCCAAGTTCAACTGGCATTTGTGTGGGTGCTGGGGGATCTAAAATTCAGTCTTTACAGATGCAATGCAAGTAACTGATCTCAGCCCTTGCTTAAAGGAAAAGTCAAAAGTTCTTCAGTGAATGGCATAGTAGCGAAATTACTAAATAAACAGAAAATAGACTCAGGTTCAAACTCACTATAAATATACAATGATAAAATTAAATAGCATAATGATTATAAAATGATACATTGATGAGGATAAATAACTAGTAACACCAGAATTAAAAATAATTTTAGCAAAAAATACAAAATACTGGTTATTCACAGAGAGAGAGACAGACAGAGACAGAGACACAGAGAGAGACAGTGATGAGGTGGAGGACACAGCTAATGATCAAAGGACAAAAGAAGAACATATTGTAGTCAAATAATGTAGTTATCACAAACCCCCCAACCAATTAGAGATAAATATATGATAAAGAATTATTCAGTTTTTAAGAAAAAAGTAGGATAAATTCTAAATGAATCTGAAGAGTTTCCTCTTTAAATTGATTAATTTTAATGTTTGATGATTTTACATGTGCCTATAACATATTATGATTACTCTCACCACCCATCATACTACCAGAATTATTAAAGGAAGCTCTCATACAAAGGGCTAATACAACATGAAATACAAGACTACAAAAAACTGAAAGATCTGTGAAACAGTAAGAACTTATTAAAGCTGTAATATATTGCTTATTAAGTTAAAAACTCTGTAAATGATAAAATAGTGACTGTCTAAGGTAAAACAAAAGTAAACTACTGAAGTTTTTATAACATACATAGAAAGATAGAAGACAAGTATAGCTTAGATAGTACGGGAAAGAAAAGACAATGTTCCTTAAGTGTCGTCCCTGCAAAGTGAATGATGTAATATTTAGCAACAGGAGAGCAACTTATTATGAATATATTTGTATATTTGATAAATTAAAATAAACCAGAGAAAGCAGTGGAATCATGAAGAAATAAAATATTGTAAATTTAATTGTTACATGAAATATTAATTGTGCAAACACTAAGTTAAATGTCATATATTGTCAAATAATATAAACCAATAGGAAGTAATATCTGCTGCCTATAAAGAGTCCAATGTCAAATATAAAGATATTTGTTAAATATAGAAGAATAGGAAAATACAACATAGAGCTTTAATACAAAGAATGCTGGAATCTTAATATTAATATCAGATAAAGAACACAAAAGGAGATTTTTTTACATAAGATATTGTGAGTTTATATGAAAAATATAATATTTATACACTTAATGAGAACTTAAATAAAAAAGTATCTAAAATACATGGAAAGACAATCTAGTCCAAGATTAAAGTTGGAGATTTCAACACTGAAACATAGGCCTCTGTTAAAATTCTTCAACTAACATACTAATGATGAAAGTCTTCCCTTCTTACTTTCTTTTAACATTGTACTGCAAGTTCTAAGTAAATCCTGTGAGCCTAGAAAAATAACTAAAATATTAGCATAAAGGAGGGAATCTGTCTGTCTTCACATCTTGTCTGTAGAGTAAGACTTCATTTATTTTATATATCAACAATTTTCCCCTCCCTCCTCTTCTCCAGTCCCCTCCCCTTTCCAATGTACCACCCTCCTCACTTACCCCTCCTCCATCTCCATTCAGAAAGGGACAGGCTTCCCTTGGGCTTGCACAAAGGAACAAACTTATGTGTGAAAAGTGAGGTGACTTTTCTGCTTCATAACCCCAAGTTACACCTACAGTAACTGTTTTCTTTGCGTTCTTAGGACAGACAGCACTTCTACTTGGTAAGTAATTTCTTCATGGCCATCAGCTAATCACTTCCTCTGCTTCAAAAAACTGTCCACTCTTTTTTTTTTTAGATTTTCCATTTAAATTCGAAACAAGCTTGCTTCACATGTCAATCCCAGTTCCCTCTCCCTCCCCTCCTCCCATGCCTCCCCCCAAAAACTCCCCCCCAGCCTCCCACCCAATTCCCACTCCATTCCCCAGGGATGGTAAAGCCCTCCATGGGGGATCTCCAGAGTCTGTCATTTCATTAATGGCAGGGTCTAGGCCTTCCCCCAAGAGTTCAGGCTGAGAGAGCATCCCTCATTGTATGCCAGGGTTAAATAATGATCTACTGCCCAAGGCCCCATAGATTGCTTAGGCCTCCTCACTAACACCCACATTTAGGGGTCTGGATCAGTCCCATATTGGCCTCCTAGCCATCAGTCTGGGATCCAAGAGCTCCCTCTTCTTTAGGTCAGCTATTTCTGTGGGTTAAACAAGCCCAGTCTTGACCCCTTGTTCATCAGTCCTCCTTCTCTGTCACTGGATTACATGAGTTCAGATCAGTGTTTAGCTGTGGGTGTCTGCCTCTGCTTCCATCAGTAATTGATTGAAGGTTGTAGAATGGCATATAAAAGAAGTGGTCAAACTCAGTATCAGAGAGGAGCAGTTAAGGTAGTCTCTCCACTATTGCCTAGTTTGCCAGTTGACGTCATCCTTGTCGATCTCTGGAAACCTCATAATTGCCAGATCTCTCCTCAAACCTATAATGACTTCCTCTATTATGGTATCTCTCATCCTGCTCTCCTCTATTCTTCCCCCAACTCAACCTTCCTGGTCCCCCATGTCCTCCCCTCCCCTCCTCTTCTCCCCCCTCTCTTTTTCCTGATTCCCTCTCCCCTCCCCCCCATGCTCCCAATCTGCTCAGGTGATCTTGCCTCATTCCCCTTCTCTGGGACACTATGCATATTTCTCTTAGGGTCCTACCTGTTTCCCAGACTCTCTGTTAGTGGAATTGTAGGCTGGCCCTCCCCGGATCCATGTCTAAAATTCATATATGAGTGAGTACATACTATGTTTGTCTTCTTGTGACTGGGTTATCTCACTCAGGATGGTTTCTTCTAGTGCTGTCCGTTTGACTGCAAATTTCAAGATTCCATTTCTTTTTTCTGCTGAGTAGTAGTCCATTGTGTAAATGTACCACATTTTCTCTATCCACGATTCAGTTGAGGGGCATCTAGGTTGTTTCCAGGTTCTGACTATTACAAATAATGCTGCTATGAATACAGTGGAACAGATGTCCTTATTGTATGAATGTCCATCTTTTGTGTATATGCCTAAGAGTGGAACAGCTGGGTCTTATTGTAGACTGATTCCCATTTTCGTGAGGAATCTCCATAATGATTTCCAAAGAAGCTATATGAGTTGACACTCCCACTAGCAGTGGAGGAGTGTTCCCCTTTCTCCACATCCTCTGCAGTATCAACTGTCATTGGTGTTTTTGATTTTAGCCATTCTGACAGGAGTAAGATGTTTATTTTTTATCAGACTAAAGAAGAAAAAGAAAAAGAAAAACGAAAAACAAAGTAACACACTTTACCAGTTTATGTCACTCAGGTACAAGATTGTGGTGAATTTTTTGTTGTTGTTTTGTTTTTTTGTCTGACTTTTGTATTGCTCAGCTCATTACTCTGCTGTTGTTTCTGAGCCCCTCCATGGGGCTCCACAGTTTTAGGTGCTACTTCTGGGAGCTGTACTGATTTTAGGTGAATGACGATTGGATGAAAGTGACCATTACCATACAGCTCTTTGTAAAAAACTTTAAAAAGTCAAAAAATGTTAAGAGAAGCTTTCCTTGAGAGGAGCCTTCCCGCCAGCCGCCTGAGCTCTGCCGCATTGTAGTCCCCAAATAAACACACAAGACGCTGTATTAGTTATGAAGCTGTTGGCCTTGCTTGTCTCTTACTGGCTAGCGCTGCTTTAAGTAATTACCCCATAATTGTTAATCTAAGTATGTCTCTTACCGGAGAATAGTTCCGGGCTTCCTACCCCATGGCATTACATCTTGACTCTCTCTTGTTTCTCCTTCCCAGAGTCCTCCTGGACTCCTAGTCCCTCCTATCTAGATTCCCTATTGGCCAGACAGTGCTTTATTGGCATAAGACTTTCCCAACATCTCCTCTTTTCTGTTTAAACAAAAAGAAAGGTCTTAACTTTAACACAGTCAAATTGTATATAACAGAACAGTTATCAAGTAAGAACACAGTTACAACATTTTGTCTATTAACATTTAGCAAGATTTAAAGAAAATATCATCCATCCCATCCTTGTGAGTCCAAAGTCCTATATGTAGCTTATCTCTTATCATAACTAAGGAAAACTATAATTATAGCTATCTGTCTTCAACTCTATCAAAGACCACAGAAGGATAATATATAAACACTAGGATTGACAGAGATATCTTACTGCCTGGACAGTCATCCGAAGTTCCTCTGTAACGTTGGGGCATCCATCTTCAGCCCATAGGCCACAATGTGTCTGGAACACTTCTCAGCAAAGCAGGAAATTTCAAACTGTCCATCTGCGCTGGCAGTCTGTCAGTCATTTTTCTTTGTCCTGTAGAAAGTCTGTTAGACTCTTTCATGAAGCAGGAACCCTGTAAGACTGAGTTCAGCAGTCACTTTCCTGTGGGTCCTGCATGTCCAGTTTATACAGCAACAGTCAAACAGTCTAGGCAAGAGCAGTTTCTTGCCCAAATGGCTAATCTTGCCATGTTGAAAGCAAACTCCATAACAAGTTTCTTCGATGCCCATCTTCCTCTCAGACATAATTGGTGCTGCCAGGAGCAGACATTTCTCATTGTCAAGAAAAACCCTAAACCATTTTAAATGCCATTTTCTGAAGGTCTTTGAAAGGCTTGAAGACTGTATATCTATCTCAAATACATCTGTATATATCTAGAAAACCTAATTTACCTAACAATAAGATCTTTCTCTTATAAGTAACTATCTATAGCCTGTATTTAATTATGCATTACTTTTTAAAAGATCAGTATAAGCACAATACTTAATTAAGAGGAGAAATATACACATCACAAAATTGACCTTGAATTTGTATCAATAAATGAAAAACAATACCCATACCATAATTCCCTTTTTTACCATTAAAAAAGATTGGCCGTGATCACTAGCCAATTACAAACAACCCATTTAAATGAAAACAAAGATTTATAAACAAGATGGGAATTAGGACGTCGCTCATTTCAAACTGCTTCGTGCTGGAAGGGGGCGCTGTTCATACCATGGGGATCATGACAAAACTCAGAAACCTGTATTTTCGGGGTCTGTAAAGCTCCATCATCTTAGCTGTTTCAGTTGTTGGAACACCTGGTCCACTGCTTCCGGGGGTCTTGGTTCGTCAAACCACAGAAGCCTGGAAGGAATCCTCAGCTTTTCATTTTCTGTGGAAACATAAGTAAAATCTTGTTTTCCAAGTAACATATCCTTATACTTAAATTTTGAAGTCAAGCCATTTTTAAAAGATAGAAGTTGGATTAATTCAGCAGCATTTATAATCAAGTGTACTTTAGCAGTTCCTTCCTGAGTAATCAAAAAACTGAAAAACACAATAGCGTACAGTATCCAGACTCTCTGTGTATTTTCCATCTTTACGTGGCTTATTTATTTATCTATTATTACTTTATTTCTTTCACTTTTATTTATTTTTCTCTGAGACAGGGTTTCTCTTTGGAAACCTGCCTGTCTCTGCCTCTGGAACAATTCCTACCGGCGTGTGCCACCACAGCCAGCTTCTTTTATTTTCTCTCTCAATCTTACGTATATTTTTAAACACACTGTAAACCTTTAGAGGATTTCCTTTATCCAAGTCTGACTTTACAGTAAATCTTTATGTTTTCCTGGCCACGTGTCTTATCTGTTAAAACCGCGGCTGTTTTAAACTGCTGCCTTCCAAAATGGCGGGCGAAAGCATGATTCCAGCTTACCGCCTCAGTCCATGCTGACATCCAGCAAAAGCTGCCACTTCCAGCTGTACGTACACACCTTTAATCATTAGCAGAGTCTCTTAAAACAACCTTGTTTTTTTTTTTTCTTTTTTCTTCTTATGCCGAGTCAGGAAGACTCCGGTAAGCGAGCCACGTGAATCTCGGCTTGTCGATAGCAAAACAGAGCCCACCTGAGAACATGCTGCCACCAAAAATCTGTGCTTCTCTCTGTTCTTCTGTTTCTAAAATTCCTTTAAAGCTTTTGTTGTTTTGCGTGGAAATTCAATCCCGCTTCTGACAACCATTCTGTTAAGAGAAGCTTTCCTTGAGAGGAGCCTTCCCGCCAGCCGCCTGGGCTCTGCCGCATTGTAGTCCCCAAATAAACACACAAGACACTGTATTAGTTATGAAGCTGTTGGCCTTGCTTGTCTCTTACTGGCTAGCTCTGCTTTAAGTAATTATCCCATAATTGTTAATCTAAGTATGTCTCTTACCGGAGAATAGTTCCGGGCTCCTACCCCATGGTGTTACATGTTGACTCTCTTGTTTCTCCTTCCCAGAGTCCTCCTGGACTCCTAGTCCCTCCTATCTAGATTCCCTATTGGCCAGACAGTGCTTTATTGGCATAAAACTTCTCCAACAAAAAAAAGAATTTAAAGAAGGATATTGTATACATTTCATAAGCTGCCTATCAGTTTTATATCATGCTGTCCAGTATGTTCTTCAATTGGTATTTATCCATCCCATTAATAGATATTATAGGTGAAACTAAAAACTAGGAACAGGCAACTGAACTTCCATACAATATCAATGAACAGTTAAAAATGAAACATAAAAGTAAATTACAAAATTTCTAATAAACAAATTCTTGTCAAAGCAACTATAATTCAAATTTTATAATTTTTTGTTCTATTTTAGTTTTAGAAGTTATGATGATTTTATAATTTACACAGAAGTGAAGAATAGAAAAAAAGGAATTCTCACTAGCTATTTATAAATTTTTTGATGCAAAGATACGGTAAGAAAATGTTATATATATTCATGAATAACACAACCATATAGAAAATTCATAAAGGACAAACATATGAAAATAGGATCAGCTACTCTGTGAAAACATATTAACATATGTTAATATGCGAGTACCATGCAAAATGAATAATGCTACTGTGAGCACATGGATGAATTTTAAAACTATCAGGCATTATGAAGAAATCATGATCTGACATGGAATCTTATAAAAGATGAACACAGAGGAGGTGGAGGTGGATAGTCCCTACAGTCTGGGATCCCAGAAATCATAAAACACCAGTAAGAAGTATGGAAATATTTTATTTCTAGTCTGATGACATAAGTTCATCTCCTTAATTATCAAACTGTACACTTGAAAAGAATGAATTACTCTATCAATCATGTTTTAAACAGTCTAACATTAAAAATCAACTGAAAAATAATACTAGTAATATTATCTTCTCCTAGACTTGTAGGAGGATAGTGCTAATCCTTGGCAAATAGGCATAATATTAGCTGTCACTTTGAAATAAATAGAATTCATCATCCTATAGATATTATCTCTTATTCTTAATTGATAAATTTCTTATGAATAATTGACAAGGTTACTAAAATTAATTTGGCTGAGTCTGTCAAGATAGAATTCTTATATTCTTTGTTTGATTGTTATAATTATTCTTAATTTCCTAATATTGAAATTTTGTGAATCACCGAAATAAAAACCTGCCAATCATAATGTGTTATTATTTAATGAAAAACAGCATATAATTTGCTGTAACATTTGTCATATGTAGTTCTAAGCATAATTAATGTCTTTTACCACATTCCAGGAGTTTTATTTGTTATAGGATTTTGTTTGATCCATAACTGAAGATTTAAATCTTTACATCAGTTTATACAATCTGAGGTAGTAGAACTAAAATCAAGTTCAAAGATTTAATCGAAATTATTTGTTGAGAATTTTCTTTCAGTAACATCTTCCTGGATATTTATGTTTTCAATTTCTTTGGTATTTATAACATTTATTACAAGAATCTTTATATATGTTTATTTTTATATTTTCCTGGATTAGTACATATTTCTTTTATATTTTAAAATACAGAGAAAGTAACTAATCTTTTAAAAACGCCCCCCTATTTGATATCACTACCAAATGCCAAAAGGTTCTCTGTCTTATTTTATCTTTAGTATGTTTTCCAGAATCTTCTCTACCTGTTGAACCTCACAAATACAATACAAACTGCAATAGCATGAAAATAATAAATTTTCAATATAATCATATTTACTACATCTGAAAAGTGAGGGTTTGTATATCTGATATGGGAAAATAAAATGGTTGGTCCACTTAATCTTTATTCTTCCATTTTAATGTAATTTAAATGAATGAGTTTTCATTTTTCAATCTTTAGTATGTTTTAATTATTGAAAACAATTTTGAAATTTAGATATATTTTGATTATATTCTTTCCCTACCCCAAGTCCTTCCATATCCTTTCTCCCTCCCTACTACCCTTTAAGTTCTTTCTCAAAAAACAGACAAAAAAGCAACACCCCCCACTAGAGAATAAAGAAAACAAAATAAAACAATACCAGAAAAAAAATTGAAAACCCACCAAACTGTAATCAAATGAAACCACACAAAAGGACTGCGGAATCCCTTATATGTCTGTTGGTCAGCTACTCCTGAACATGATATTTGGAACAGGGTCACCTCAAATGTAACCTTAGCTAGATAGGCTAAACTCATGGCTCTTCTGCCTCTGTCCTCACAGAGCACTGCATTACAGGGATACGGCACTACACAAAGCTGGATGTTTGCTTCATTTATCTCTTTATTTATTTACAACTATAGACTATTTCTATTTTTATTTAAATTAAAAACAAGTTTATTTTACATACCAATTCCAGTTTCCTCTCCCTCCCATCCTCATACTCTTCCCATCATCACCCCATTCCACCTCCATTCACTCCTCAGAGAAGCTGAGGCCTCCCACGGGGAATCATCAAAGGCTATCACATCATTTGGGACAGGATCCAAGCCCTCCCCACTGTATCTAGGGTGAGAGAGTATTCCTCCATAGGGAATGGTCTCCAAAATGCCAGTTCAAGCACTAGGGATAAATACTGGTTCCATGGCCAGTGGCCCCATAGATTGTCCAAGCCCCCAACTGATACCTACTTTCAGGTGGCCTGGTTCTGTCTTAAGGCAGGTTCCACAGCTGTCAGATAAGGGGTTCATATATATATATATATATATATATATATATATATATATATATATATATATTTAATTTAAATTTAAATTAGAAGCAAGGTTGCTTCACATGTTAATTCCAGGTCCCTCTCCGTTTCCCTCCTCTCCTCCCGTGCCCTTCCACCAACCCCCCAATATCCCCTCATTTCCCTAGGGAGGGTGAGGCCCTCCATGGGAGTGTCCATAGTCTGTCACATCATCTAGGGAAGGGCCTAGACCCTCCCACAAGAGTTCAGGGTGAGAGTGCATCTCTCATTGTTGGATGGGAGTCCAAAGTCCATTTGTATACCTGGGATAAATACTGATCTACTACCCAAGGCTCAATCGATTACCTAGGCCTCCTCACTGACACCCAGATTCAGGGGGTCTTGATCAGTCCCATGCTGGATTCCCAGGCTGATGCCTGGGATTCAAGAGTTAACCTTTGTCAGGACAGCTGTTTCTGGGGGTTAAACCAGCCCAGTCTTAATGCCTTTGGTCATCAGTCGTCCCTCTCTGTCACTGGCTTTCTTGAGTTCAGCTCAGTGCTTAGCCGTGGGTGTCTGCCTCTTCTTCCATCAGCCACTGAATGACGGTTCTGTTTCCCAGACTCTCTGGCCATGGGATTGTAGGCTGGCACTCCCAGACTGGGGTTCTTGAGCTCCCACTCGCTCTGGTCAGTTGTTTCTGTAGTTTTCCCAAGAATGTTCCTGACCCCTTGCTCATCACTCCTTCCCCTCTACAATTGGACTCCAGGAGTTCGGCTCATTGGTTACCTGTGAATCTCTGTGCTTTCATCAGCTACTGAATGAAGGCTCTATGAAGGCATTTAAGGTAGTCATCACTCTCATTCCATCCCTCCCATAGAACATTGCTTTTTTTTTCACTAAGACTTTATAAGAGGACTTAAGCAACCTTGTCACTGTCCCCATTCTTCACAAAGGATTTGTAGGATCAATGCTATAAAGCAGAGAGGCTCAGTTTCAAGAACTGAAACAAACTTTTAATGGCAAAGAACACTTTCTATCTGAATCATCACAAAAATGTTTTTAAAAAACAACAAAAGAAACTAAAGGAGCAAAGGGGCAATGGTGGTTTCAGAATGAAATGATCATTCACGTTTCATGTCATATGTTCAATCTTGGCTTGAGTGTAACAAAATAGAAACATGATTGTTATCATATGAATTTTTCACTACAGCATGCTGTATGTACCTGTTGTAAGCCCACCCCTAACCCCTAATGCTTCATCTGTGGTGAATGCAGCAATACACCATTTTGCCTGTATTGCCTACCTAGAGGCCAGAAGGCAGGACTTACACTAACTATGAGTCTGGGAATCAATGCTTTGTAGGTGTTTGTAAAATATATGAAGAACATCTGAAAAGAAAGCATCCTAAAATTCCTCCTATAATATAAGATATCAGTCAATTGTTGCAGTTTATTGATAATCTGGCAGATATCAACTGTCTTGTTCAGCCACCTGATACACAGAAGTATCAGCCTTATAACAAAGATTGGATCAAAGAGACTAAAAGGTTGGTTCCTTTTTCTATAGGCCCAACAGGCTGGAAGTAATTGGATGTTTACATTATATCCAGTATCTAAACATTTCCAAAGTGTCATAGTCTCCAACATGGCCATACATACTAGGATTTGTGGTTTTCTTTTTCTTTTTGTTTTCACAGCAATTCCTAGTGTCCAGAATTATTAAACAGAACCCAACCTAAAAGGTAGCCACTTATTCAAGATTCCCTGGCTCCCTTTGCTGAAAAACAATACTTCAGAAACAATATCTTGGCACTAAAAGTACTATCACAGAATTGCTGCTTCTATCTATGACTGCTTTTCTACACTGGCATGTGTGTGTGTGTGTGTGTGTGTGTGTGTGTGTGTGTGTGTGTGTGTGCATATGTGTGTGTGTACTTGTATGAATGTATGTATGTATATAAGGAGTTCACAGTGATGTCCCCAATTTGAATCTACGGAACATTAAACACAAGTTATTGTAGGTCCCCTTCTTGTTTATTTGCAAATCCTCCCTTCTTCTTGTTTACAGCTCTAGCAGTAGGGGAGTTTTTATATAATAGGCCCATGAGAAACACTATTACTAACAAAGTTACTATACTGAAAGGTAGTTGTGTTTATTGCTTTCGAGGGCTCACTAGTTTCCAACAGTCATTACTTAAGCCAGTGTCTTTCCCTGCATCCCCTTTAGGGAGGTTGTTTCTACATTTGTTGTGCAATTTGATTTTTTTTAACTTACTCTGCACTTCGCCCTGCATTTCCCTTCACCATTTTTATTTGTATAGATTATGTGAATAGTTCTCATAATATGGACCATAATTACCCAAATACTGAATGTGAGCTGTTCCTTCAAAGAAGTAAGGTGTTTTAGGAAGGAGAGAACAAAACAAAACAAGCTTTGCAATGGAGAAACCAGATATTTGCTATTTTGGTTGAGTCACCCAAGTTAAGATTGGCAGAGTTAATTCTTGCTGATGGCTGCTTCCGTGATATGATAGGGGAAAGGTGAAACTCTAACTGCTATGGTCTTCCTTGTTAAAACCTCAAACTCCAATCTAATTGCAGAAAAGACACCAGATGTATCCCATTTGAAGGACGTCCTCTGCAGAATATGATTAGTATAATTTAAAGTAACCAGAACCAAGGGAAATTATAGAAAGCAAGGCAGCCAAGAGCAGGCTAAGCAGACATGATGACTAAATATAAAATGGTACCTCGGATGAGATCCGAGATCAACAAGCAAAGAGAAAAATCTGAGGAAATATGAATAATATATGGACTTTAATGATAATTTATCTTTGGCTCATTTATTCTAGCAAATGTAGCATTAAATGTAATGTATGTAAGTTTTAATAAAGCAAATTGTGCAGGTTATCTGGAAACTCTCTTCACTGTCTTTATAACTTCTCTATACTAAAGAGATACAATTATTCTAAAATAATTTTACATCTAATTACTATTCTTTGATAATTTAAACAAAAGTATGTTCTTGTATTTTCTTCTATTTTTGTCTTATAATCTAATTATCATGTCTATTATTTAACATTTTAAAGTATAACCAAATTGCATTTATAAAAATTTTCTTCTCAAATGTATGATTTAAAGCTCATGTTAAAAATTGAATGCTTTGTGTGTGTGCGTGTGTGCGTGTTTTCATGTGTATGTGTGCATCTTTGTGCTTGTACACATGTGTGGATATGCAAATATATTTGTGCGCACAGAAGCCCTGGAACAACTTTTGATGACATTGATGACAACTCCATTTTGAATTTTTCTTTACATTCATCTGCTTACTTTGTGTGTGTCTATGAATGTATACAATGTGTACATATGTGCAGTCATGAATGTGCATGTGTCAGAGGATAACTTGTGGCAGTAGGCACTCTCTTCTACCATGTGGGTTCTAACAATTAAACTTGAGTCCTTAGGTCAAGCCCTTAGTACATTTACAAAGTGATCTATCTCTGAGGCCCCCACCTGTGTTTTAGATACAGGGTCCCTGACTTGCCTCAAGCTCTCCAAATAGGCAAGGCCAGCTAGCTAGATCAGGCTGTCTGTTCCACAGCACTGAGATTAGCAGTGTGAGCCACCACACCCAGACATTTAAACTGATCTCTATTTCCAGATCCATCTGAGAAAAATTGTATCAGTTTATTATTTCCCATCATTTACCAATAATTTATTTTGAAGAAGTTGGTTAACTTTTTAAAGGCATGGATTATTTATCATAAGTATAATTAAACATAAAATTGACAATCAACTTTCTTAACATTTGTTTTGGTGAAAATTCTAAAATGAATATTTGTTAAATTAGGAATCTATGAATTTATGACAGAAACATAAATGATAAACTTAATCCCAAAATAGAAACATTTTCTTTGATTTAATCAGCTATTTTGACAAGAAAATGAATGTTTTCATTGTGTCATTTAATGAAATCCATTGCTGTTATTTTGATATCAAAATTATTCCTTGCATCTGAAAATGATGTCATGTTTGAGACAAAGGACATGAAGTGGGATCACTTCGTGGGGGAACTGGGATTCAAAGTTAGACATTTTAAATTTTAATTACCTATAAGATATTTATAAAGTTTTAGTAAGGAAAGAAAATACTAGATATACTTACTGACATCTTACACATTGATCAAATGTAATGTTTTAAAAGAAAAGTGTTTTTTTTTTCAGAAAATGGTAGCAAATTGTTTGATAGTGGAAATTTTCAATTCGAAAGAGACTTAATAGGAAAAACTGACACATCTTGACATTAAGGATGAAGGAAAAACAAGGTAGGAACACTCAGAGCTCTGACAAGAGACACAGGACCCTGTGTGACATGAGCGGTAAGAAAGAATTCAGCACGACAGTACCAGGCAGTGTAGAAGGATGCAACCAGAAGACTGTTGATGACAGATAGTGAGCCCTCATTGGCCACCTCTTGGGAGATTCCACAAAATGTCTAAATTATTCCTCCCCAAATTCTACCTAAACAAAATTGTTTTAGCGCGTTAACAGAAATCAGAAAACAAAAGCAAACGAAACCCAACTCAGATAGACTAAGGAACATGCCAACAGTTGTCTCTTCACTTGTGTAGTGCTATACGACCACTAGAGGTTGAGTAAAATAGGGAATTATTTGACTGGGCATTGTACCTTAACTTGAGATATAGTAACAGTATTTGAAAAAGAGCAAGGGAGGGACAATTTTTTTTACAGTTCCCATTGTCATAACATCAATAAAACAATACAAGATTAATATCTTCATAAATCTAGAGTCTTCATGATCTACTCACTTCTTGAATGTCCCACCTGTCCACACCGTTGATTTGAGATTTAAGTCTCAAACACACAGATTTTTAAAAGTTTCAGGGGACATTTAAAGTACCCACTTTACAGTGTTAAAAATCTATACAATTAAAATTTAGACCCCTGTGTGCAGATTGAAACTTCACACATTCCTTCCTTTCCTGTTCCTAATAAATGTCAAAGTAAGAACTGAGGCTAGAGTCCAGAACTTCCCAAAAGTAAGACAGGTGTTGAAATTAAGAAGACGGAAAATAAGAGATGTGCTATTTGCAGGAAAAGGAAGACAAAGGCAAATCCAAGACACTATGAAAAAGGAAGGCAAAATAAAAAGTGATAACCTTTACGTATATGGAACACTCTAGGAGAAAGAATTAGTTGGTAAGATGTAGGAATGCTGGAAATAAACAGAGACATAATCTGTCCATGAAACTATAAAATGAGTGGGAGGGACTGGCAGGTTAATTTGCCATCCTAAAGTTTTGCTTAAATAGAGAGGAGCAAGTAGAAGGACACACACACTTTCCTGCTTTGTAAGCAAAAGTGAGAAATTGGAGCAACCTGTTCCTACCTGACGGTCATTCACATTGTTTCTTCATTTCTTCCTGTAGCACAGGGCATGAGTCATCTGAGTGGTAGAAAACACAGTACATATTTAGGGGTGTTCTTTGTATTTGAAAGATTGGGAAAGGAACCAACTGGTTTAGTCTTGTTTATATTGAGGAAGGCCCATTGAAAGTTGCTGAAGGTGAACCTATATGTGGAATGGAGAAGGTGCAGAGCTGCAGGAGGACTTGGGGGTTCATTAGATAGGAGGACTATTTAGTAAGGTAGTGAATTCATTGTATATAAAAAAGATTTAAGGAAGGGATAAAAGGACAAAGAAAATGAATAGGTATGCTACACTGCAGACCACTGAACACTGGTGGCCCTCTTCCCAAACTAGTGTTCAATGAGTCACAGGTTTTACTCATTTTGTTTTAAAAACAGATGTGTTTTCTCTTTGTATATATGTGTGTTTACATGTGCTCCACAGTACCTACAGATACCAGAAGAAGGTATCATGCCCCCTAAAGCTGGAGAGATAAAGCCTTGGGAAACGGAACTCGTGTCCTCTGCAAGAGGAGCAAATACTCTTACCAATTGAGCCATTTCTCCAGCTCTTTTTCTATTGCTTAATTTCTCACAGGACTTTGGTTAAAGCAGTTGCCAGATTTTGTTCATAAACAGTAGATATTAAGGTACTAAATTCTTCCAATA
Organism: Mesocricetus auratus; assembly: GCF_017639785.1. Taxonomy (NCBI): domain Eukaryota; kingdom Metazoa; phylum Chordata; class Mammalia; order Rodentia; family Cricetidae; genus Mesocricetus; species Mesocricetus auratus. The sequence goes on along the minus strand of NW_024429190.1, from coordinate 30,483,568 downwards.
CAGAAACATTTAAACTTTACTAACTCTCTTGTCCTAAAGTTGTCTGATTATACCATTTTATCTTCTCTATATAGCTCCTGTTAAGATACTAAAATACTAATGTTCCATGTAATAACATAATTTGGTAAGTGATGCTACAAAGAAAATAGAGAAAAATTTTTAAAACTGTATATGAGAAAATGGAGGTCAAAGAGTTAGTATTTGAATTTAAATTTCAGGAATAGTCTACATAGACTCAAGGTCATTTGAGATGAAAAGTTTAAGAGAAATTGAGTAGATTAATAGGCAATTCACTTTAAAGGATACAATAGCTACCTCTGGTCATGTCAGTATAAAGTCGACTTTGGGAATGGTTTTGGGGTTGGCATAGGAAAGCACTGCAGGCGAGGGGGAGAGGAGGCAGAGTTGGTTTTGGGGAATTTTTATTTTTTTATTTTTTTGGTTTTATGAGACAGGGTTTCTCTGTATTTTTTTGGAGGCTGTCGGTCCAGCCTGGCCTCGAACTCACAGAGATCTGCCTGCCTCTGCCTCCCGAGTGCTGGGAGTAAAGGCGTGCGCCACCACCGCCCGGCTAGGTTTTTTTTTGGAATTTTTAAGATATAAAAGTAAACAAATACGACCATTTTGGTAACTTCTTTGGTAATAAGGAAATGATTCATGTTGTCTTTGGAAGCTATACACTGGGAGTCATGGGTATGGAAATAATTTCTCTTTGGGAAGTCACTGAGAATAGAGATAGAATTATCAAGATCCAATTTTTATTTTATTGATTAATTTTTAAAGAAAAGCTTTACAGATGAATTGTGTTCACCTTCAAGTTTATGCTTAAGGTCTTGATCAGAGAACTTTATAATATGATTGTATTTGTAGTGTCTGAGAGGTGAATGGAATAGAGTGAGGTGATCAGCATGGGCCCTGATCCAGTAAGGCTGATGTCTTCATGTCAGAGGAAGTTCAGGGTAGTAGGAAATCTACTCACTGGTTAAAGCGTTTGTTATGCTAACATGAAGATGTGAGTTTGGATCCCTCACACCAGTGCTGACCTGAACAAAGCCCTGTAATCTGAGCTCTGAGCCAGTAGAACAAGGAGGATCCCTGGAGCTTGCCTAAATGGTGAGCTTTGGGTCAGTGACAGATTCTGCCTTGGAAAATGAAGTGGGAAGTGGTTAAGTAAGACTCACAGTGTCAACCCCTCTTCTTCATATGTAACAAAAGAGAGTTGGGGGGGTGAGGGGGTGGGAGACAGAGAGACAGAGAGAGAATTTGGATATGTAAATACTATACACATTAGAGAGAGAGGATGATATGAAGAGGCAGGAAGAAAGCAGACTTCTATAAGCCGGGAAAGGAGGCTTAGAACAATTTTGCCTTCACAGCCCTCCAAAAGAACTCTCTTCATATCTTGGTTTTAGCTATTTTCCTTCTGGACATGTGAGACATATATTTCATTAACCTAGTCACTGCCTGAGGCTCTATAACAGTCATCCTACCAAAGAGGACGCACTGGGACAAATGGTTGAAAATGAGGAGACTGGTCCTCATCTTGGCTCTTTGTGTTTTGTTGTGGCTTGGTGGCTCTCTCCTGGAATGGGATTCTCTTCTTTTATTTTAATTTAAATTAAAAACAACTTTATTTTGCATACCAATCCCAGTTCCCTCTCCCTCCTGCCATCCCCCCATCCTCTCACACCCCCATCAACTCCTCAGGAGGGTTAGGCCTACCATGGGGGAATCATCAAAGGCTGTCACATCCTTTGGGTCAGGACCTAGGGTTCTCCCCAATATCTAGGCTGAGAAAGTATCCCTCCATAGGCAATGGGCTCAAAAAGCCCATTTGTGCACTAGGTATAAATACTGATTCCACTTCTAGAGGACCCATAGATAACCCAATCCCTCCATATAACACCCATGATTGGGGAGCATGGTTAGGTCTTATGCTGGTTCTCCAGTTGTCAGACTACAGTCTATGAGCTCCCACTTGCTCAGGTCAGCTGTTTCTGTGGGTTTCCTCCGCATGGTCTTGACCCCTGTGCTCATCACTCCTACCTCTCTGTGGGAGTTCAACTCAGTGCTTAACTGTGAATCTCTGCTTCTGCTTCCATCAGCTACTGGATGAAGGCTCTATGATGGCATTTAAGGATGTCATTAATCTTATTATAGGAGAAGGGAATTTAAAGTAGCCTCTCCATTATTGTTCAGATTCTTAGTTGGGGACCATCCTTATGGATTCCTGGAGAATTCCCTAGAGCAAGATTTCTCATTAAGCCCACAATGACTCCCTCTTAAGGAATCTGTTTCCTTGCTCTCCTCTATTCTTCCCCCAACATAACCTTCCTGATCCCTCATGTTCTCCTCCCCCCTCACCTCCTCCCATTCTCTTTATCCTATCTCCTTCCTCCCTCCCCCTGTGCTCCCAATTTACTCAGGAGATCTTGTCCTTTTCCTCTTCTTGGGGGTCCATGTAGTTTGCTTTTAGTGTCCTCCTTCTTTCCTAGCTTCTCTGGGGTTGTGGATTGTAGTCTAGTTATCCTTTGCCCTATGTCTAATATCCACTTATGAGTGAGTACATACCATGTTTTTTTTTCCTGTGTCTGGCTTACCTCACTCAAGATTGTTTCTTCTAGTTTGATCCATTTGCATGCACATTTCAAGATGTCATTGTTTTTTTTTCCTGCTGAGTAGTACTTCACTGTGTAAATGTACCACATTTTCATTATCCATTCTTTGGTTGAGGAGTATATAAGTCACTTCCAGGTTCTGGCTATTACAAATAATGCTGCTATGAGCACGGACACTGATATCCACAATTAATAAATGGGACTTCCTGAAACTGAGAAGCTTCTGTAAGTCAAAAGACACAGTCAGCAAGACAAAATAGCAGCCTACAGAATGGGAAAAGATCTTCAACAACCCTACATGTGACAGAAGGTTGATCTCCAAAATATACAAAGAACTGAAGAAGCTAGTCACCAAAACACCAAATAATCCACTTAAAAATGGGGTACAGATCTAAATAAAGAATTCTCAATAGAGGAATCTCAAATGGCTGAAAGGCACTCAAGAAATTGCTCAACAGCCTTAGCCATCAGAGAAATGCAAAACAAAACAAGTCTGAGGCAGAGGATGTGGAGAAAAGGATACACTCCTCCTTTGTCACTTGGGAATGGGTTTTTCTAAGAATGAAGAAATAAGGTTTACAAGAGAAAAGATACTGAGTTCTGGTTTTCTTCCCTCTGTCTTACAGAATCAAAGATCTACATGTGTTGGTCATTGTAAACTTATAATTGTTAAGAGAAAGGATCTGACTTCAGAGCACTTACTTTTTTAATAAGTGGTTTTTCAAATATCAAGTCAGCAGGCCCCAGATGGCCTGAATGTTCTCCACAGTTTGCAATCATATTCAATATGTTCTGATGAAAGCTAAGCGTAGGTGACTTTCCTGGTACTTCACTTTCCAGAGGAAGGGTAGGGAATACCAGTCTTTTGTGGAAACCATTCTACTCACATCTTTTTCTGAATTTACTTGCTTGCTATCTAGGGAACTTACTACGTAAAGATTCATGCTTTGTGGGAGTAAGTTTTTCATTGCACACAACACCTTGAATGGTAATATAGGAACCTATGATGCTCAAATGAGCACAGAACTAGAAATTTTAGTAAAACCCTCCACTGGGGGCTGAAAATTTCCCATATACTCTGAAATATTTCTGCTGCTAGGAGACAGCAGGGGAAAGAAATGCTGTTTGAATACGAGTCAGGTGTCACATGATTTTTTAATATATATAAAAAGGAATCCAGTGCAGACTGGTGTACCTTCTTTTCTGTCTGTCAGCACATTCTTTACAACCATGCATAAACCTGATTATCACACTCAGTGTGTTACTGCGAAAATTATTCCTGCCCTCCGAACAGACTCTACAACTCAGAGTGGAATTCAAAGATCAGGGAAGTTAATCTAAAAAACAAGCAATCCAGTGGGGGTGGGGAGACATTTTCTTCTGCAGAGAACTTGCCACAAGTCCTTTATTTTATCACATGCACAAGGGTAAATATTTTGCCCTGAATAAAGTAGTTCCAAGTGACACACATTTGGCCTTGATAAAATTTTTCCATGGTATTCACATATATTAACCTTTGATGAAAAGACCACAGGAAGAAAAGCCATGAGATGAGTATGGCATAATTTCAGGGTTTTAATTTTTTTTTACATTAACCTTTGAGTTCTCAACTGTTGTAGTGGTGTGTTTGGGGGTATATTTGGATAGAGACATTACTGTCATCCTGTTCATATTTATGGATCTGACCTTTGTATTATAGTAGCCTGCTTTGAAGCACAGTTATTTTTAATTGCTTTATGTGCCCGTGGAGACTGTTCTCTGCCTGTGTCAGTTATATACAGTACCCTGGCACATATGTTTGCTCAATGAATCTTATGATGACTGGGTATTTATAATCGTATCTGAATACATGAGAAAGAATTGTTGCATTTTGGTGTTATGTATGTGTGTGTCATGTGGCTTGTGGGAAAATGTGTTTTATTGTCAACGTTGCTATATCCTTAATGAGGTGACAGGAAGAATTAAAAGTGACAGATTGTTTTGGCTTCTCTGGGGCCATCTGAGATATAGTCTCCTATCATGTGGCTCAATAAACTCAGCCTGTGTGAAGCCCTAGGTATGTGATTCATCGCTGTAGCAGGGCTACTCACAGGGATTTAATGAGAGAGATAGTCACAGGCTTGGTAGAAGGAGGCTGAATTGCTGTTAGTTGAAGACAATAAAATGTGTCTGTTTCAAAACTGCATCTGAAATTTGCAAGGATGCCTGGATCCCTGATACCACTAATAACATTATTCTTCCATGTGTGATTGGGAGGTAGACAGAATGATTGCAGGAAAGATTTGTCTCAGGAAACAAAAAGGGGCCTTCCCACCCTTTCTGCCCAAAGAAAGCCTGTCTGTGAGGTGTGTGCTCTGAATGGCTTACTAGATTATGTCAAATGTGCTTACGATTTCCTTGAAAGTAAAGTCAGCATAATTAGGGCTGGTCATAATGTGGCCCAGGAGTGAGCAGCCTTGTCAGATTTTCTTTCCCACTCCTGGAACTGTGAACCAGAAATTTTAAGTACAGGAAGGGAAGGAAAGAGAGGGATTCACATTTTAGTATGTTTTCCTGATAACTATTTTATATACCAAGCCTGTATACCCTGTCTTGATTTAAACCTGTGACTGTAAGAAATGAGAAGAGTAATTGTAGTTAGAAGAGACTCAATTGGATTCAAGGTAAAGCTATTTAACAAGAGCAAACAATCAGGAGTCTTGAGGCCAATCTGTGTTCTTCTACAGCCACAAATTAGTATGGACCTTCAGAAAGTCACTAGACCTGTCTAAGATCCAACCCAGTTGTTTATAAAATGTAACAGTATCAACCTTTGAAATTTATGAGCCTTAAAGAAAGGATGTATTAGGTTGCACATTTTAAGCAACAAAGTTTTAGTTCATATTAAACATGCTTTATTGTGTAATCTATCAGAAGAGAAATCACAAGTCTACAAGAGGACCAGGGCAATGGCAACTATTCTATATGTTTTAAATGCTTACTGTATGTCAAAATCTGGGGTTAAACAAAGTACATCATTCTTCCTTAACCAATTTAATTCTTAAAGTAACAATACTACGTAGGTTATAAAATTATAGTACCTTACGTTATTAGTACAAAATGAAGTAGATGAAATAAGCTAAGTGTTTTGGTGGAAGAGATGTAGTATGCAAAGTTCCATTCCTGATAATCACACTCTGAGATGTCCTCCTCAAAGGACTTCTTGATCCTAACACAACACATCCTCTAGGGGAAGAATACAATTTGCTGTATTCTCTTGCAGTGTACTTCTACCTCGCCCTTAGTCTACAACAACATGACTGCTTAGCAATAAAATAACAATGACAAGGGCTTATTAAAGGGTACCTCAAGATTAAGCATTAATAAAAGTAATTGATTGACCATCAGATGTGTCCTATACTAACTCATATGTTAGGAGTTAGGACTCAATTTTATAACTAAGAAATGGACCATCCAGGGAGTGATTAACCCATTACAGCTTTTATAAAATGGCTAGAAGCAGTCAACTCAGTCCTGTTTTGAACTTCTTCATTTCTCATTACGTGAGAACACAATGCTCTCCTTCTGGAGGCATTACATTCAAAACACCATATTGGAAGTAGAGACTGGGGCTTATCAAATGTTTTGTGTCTTGATCATGTGGTTTCCAGCTCCATAAATTCTAAGAAATATATTTCAGTTTTTTATACATTATCAAGTCTCTGGTATATTGTCACAGCATCTCTAACAAAGTAAGGTAATGCAGTCTCAAAATATCAGCAGCACTGAGTAGTAATCAAGGAAATAATATAAAGAATTTTAAATTTCATGCAAGATATAGATGCCACAGGAGTTTACTATGACCTCACAGTTAAACTAATGTTTTAAAGATGTATATCTGCTCATAGCCTCCAAGTGCATTTGTGCGAGCCCTTCAGGAATCCTTGTACTATTTCCAATGTTCTTGTTTCAGAAAAACCAAATGATCATCATCTTAGATGACAAGATTTTCATTATTGTAATAGTTACCACATAGACAACATAAGGTGTTTTCTGGTTTTGCTTTTCACCACCAGGGGGAATAAGAACTTTGCTTTATTTAAAGTAGCTTTGTGCTATTGGTGAGCACAGCTGAGGTAGTCATGTTTACCTCTCTTTTACTGTTTGTTGGGGGAGTTTTAGGGCATCTCAATTTGTTTTTTTGTTTGTTTGTGAAGACTGCCCTGATGCTGCTACTAAGTGGTTTCTTTGAAGACTGAATATTGGAGAGCATTACAAAAGGCCAGGGAGGGGAGAGAAACAAGCAGTTGACAGGTACAATGACAGCTACTGTCCTCAAAAGAGTCATCAGGCCATGCAATGATGCGAACATACCAAAGCTCAGGGCAGAACTCATTATAGGAGCAGTTTGCCACTCATTTCTACAAATGAGAAAAAGGGCTGTCCAAGTTTCCCTCATATTCTTTTATTCTTCCACTTAAAAGGGAACAGACAAAGCAAAACTCTCTGTAAGCAGTAATGATCCCCCTTCAAAGGAAATGACATGCCCATCCCTATTCCTATTGTCAGATTACCTCTGAGTCTGAAAAAGTATTCTTCCTCGTGAGACAAATAGTCACAAGATAAATGACTCTAAAAAGATAGGCCCACTTTTCAGTGTTCCCCAAATATTCTAATAAGGAACAAATAAGTGGCATATAGTCAGCTCATCAGAATTTATTGAACTAATCCCTTGGAAGTCAAGGGTCACCTAATATGCCAGTATATATTTTTAAGAAAGTGGTAGCCCAAGTTTTCCATGCTTGCTCCCTTCCTCTTATTTGATAAGTTAGATACAATATAAGTCATCAGTGAATAATAGCATTCAAAAAAGGAGGGTAGTTTTGTTGGAATTAATATTGAAAATCTTTTGAACCAGAGAAAGCTATTTAACCTGTCTTAGCTGTTCTTCATCTGAGGGTAGAGTAATAAAGTAATACATAGAGTAGGAGTTTGTGATACTTAAATAAGATAAAACACCAAACAATGTCTTCCTCCATTAATTTGACTACCAAACATGAGGCTTGTTAAACTCTAATGATGTATACAAGGCACAGACATGAAAATCTCAGGGTAGTCTATACATCAAAGTTTCTAGAATTTATGATGATCATGTATTCATTTCTGGTAAAATTTAGAATGTGAAATCTATAAAAAAAACACCATAGTACTATATGAAACAGAAGAACATGGCTTTAAGATTATGCTGAAAGTTTCCTGAAATATTTTTTGACTAGAATTTTCAAAAAGTAATAATTACAAAAGCTCCCGGTAGACATTCTGGAATTATGCTTTAATAAACTCATATCATAGTATTTATAGCATGATATGTCTCTTAATGTATTTCTTAATATATATCTTTACTGTAATATTTCAATATCATTTATTCCCTTTGTAGCTAACTACTAATTGTAATTATTTAAATGATGTTTATGTGTTCATCTACAGATTTTTAGTTTTGTCAAATTTTCATAGAAACATTCATCATGAGAACTAAAGAATCCAGGATTTCAAAGAAGAAATATCTGAATATTAGTACACTATACTTAATGTTATCACAGGAGTATAGTGGAAATCTGGTATCACGGTAGTGACATTGTGAGATCTCAGCTTCTGTGTGTGTGTGTGTATGTGTCTGTCTGTCTGTTTGTGTCTGTGTCTGTTTCTGTGTCTTTGTGTGCAATGGAGATTTGGGGAAAGTAATAGTGATTTGCTAGTCTTGGGAGGTTTCAAAGTTAAATAACACTTCCTGTGAGCCTTAGAAGAAAAAGTTAGAATTAACCAAGTCAAAAATGGATGTCTAAGTAAAAGGAAAGAAAAAAATCTGAGGGATGATGAAGGGTATTGTGCAATGTGTGCAAAGGTACACATGTGTGAGAAGGGAGAAACGCCTGTAAGGTTTTGAACCAAGGCATATTTGGAATAATGTAGGAGATGAGAACAAGAAGTTGGTACAATACCAGATGAGGAATACTTTGCCTTTCTGAAGAGATTGAACCTTATTCTAGATGTGGTATGAATTTAGTAGGATATGTTTAACAGGATACTCTCATGGGAATTATACTTTAGAAATAGTAGTAGAGCTACATTGTGAAAGATAGATTATTTAAGGTGTAGCAATTGAAGGTGTAGTAGGAAGCAGCCAGGAATGAAGGGAAGAAGTTATGAGTTCATAGAAATAATCCAAGTAAGAAATGATGAACAACAACAGTAGTGGGGTGTGAAATTGCTTCGTAAAGTATAAAATGCTACTGTGGAGCTAATAGCAGAAAAGACTAAAAGGAAGGAAAGAAGAATAAATAGAAAGGACGAGAACTAGTTTCTGGCCTGCCTTCAGGTGTCCTACTCACAGACTCCTGAGACCTAGGCACTGCACACAGTGAGGTTGTCCCAGAACACAAGGCCATCCAGAGTCTGCCAGCTTTGTGGTGCTAGTCCGGCCTCCATCCACGGGAAGAGGAGGGTTATTGGAGTATTGGACCTGCTTGTACCCACTGGAAGAGAACATTGGACCTGTCCCCACCAGGAGAGGGAGAGACCCCACCAGCAACTGGAAGAAGGGATGGGAGGATGACAGTATAAGAACACATACACATTCCACAACAGAAAGATAAATATGATGTCACAACAGCAAGACCTGAACACCCAAACACAGATGAAGCATAAGAAAACAAACCAAAAACAACTTTATGAAGATGATAGAGACACTCAAAGAGATAATGGGAAAATCCCTTAAAGAAATGGAAGAAAAGCAAACAAACAAAAAACTCAAAAAATGGAAGAAAAGACAAACAAAAAATGGCAAGAAATAAATCTCTTAAAGAAAATAAGGAAAGCAAAGGAAAATCAACCAAACAAGTGAAGGAAACAATTCAATCAATTCAAGCCTTGAAAGCTGAAATAGAGACAATAAAAAAAATACAGTCTGGAGCCGAGTGGTGGTGGCGCACGCCTTTAATCCCAGCACTCAGGAGGCAGAGGCAGGCTGATCTCTGTGAGTTCGAGGCCGGGCTGGACCGACAATCTCCAAAACAATACAGAGAAACCCTGTCTCATAAAACCAAAAAAAAATACAGTCTGAGGGAATGTTGGAAATAGAAAAGCATGGGAAATGATCAGGAACTATAGATGCAAGCATAACCAACAGAATACAGATTTTGGAAGACAGAAACTCATGCATTGAAGATACACTAAAAGAAGAACATTCATCAACCAAAGAAAATCTCAAATCCAACAAATCCCTAACACAAAATATCCAGGAAATATGGGAGAGAGTGAAAAGTCCAAACTTTAGAATAATAGGTATAGAATAAGGTGAAGAAGCCCAAATCAAAGGTGCAGAAAACATACTTAACAAAATCATAGAAAAAGACTTTCCTAACCTAAAGAATGACAGGCCAATGAAAGAAAGTACAAGAAGCTTACCGAACACCAAATAGAATGGATCACAAAAAGTCCCCTTGCCACCTAATAATGAAAACACCAAACACACAGAATAAAGAACGAATATTAAGAGAAGCAAAGAAAAAAGGCCAAGTAGCACATAAAGGCAAACCTATCAGAAATATACCTGACTTCTTCATGGAAACTCTGAAAGCCAGAAGGTCCTGGATAGATATTCTACCAATACTAACAGACCACAGATTCTAGCCCAGACTACTATACCCAGCAAAGCTTTCAATCACTACAGATGGAGAAAACAAGATATTCCATGATAAAACCAGATTTACACAATAATATCCACAAATCCAGCCCTACAGAAAGTTCTGGAATGAAAACTCCAAACAAAGGAAGTTAACTACAATCACAAAAAACAAAATAGGCAATACATAATCCCACTCTACCAACAGCCAAAAGAATAAAGGTGGGGGAGAAGGAGATCTACATACAATGCCACTACCAAAAAATCCAAAACAAACAAGAATCAATGGTCATTAACTCACTTGTAAAAAGACACAGGCTAACAGAATGGATATGAAGACAGAATCCACCCTTCTGTTGCATACAATAAATACACCTCAACCTCAAAGACAGATTTCACATCAGAGTTAAGGGCTGGGAAAAGATTTTCAAATTAAATGGACCCAAGAAACCAGCTGGTGTAGGAATCCTAATATCTAACGAATTAGACTTCAAACTAATATCAGTCAAAAGAGATGAAGAAGGTCATTTCATATTCATCACAGGAAAAATCCATCAAAATGAAATATCAGTTCTGAACATCTATGCCCCAAATACAAAGGCATACACATTCAGATAAGAAACATTACTAAAATTCAAATCACACATAAAATCTCACACACTTATAGTGGGAGACTTCAAAACCCCACTCTTCCCACTAGACAGGACCACCAGACAGAAACTTAACAAAAAAAATAAAGGAACTAATAGCAGTTATGACCCAATTGGGTTTAACAGACACCTATAGAACATTCCACACATACACAAAAGCATATACCTTCTTCTTAGTGCCACATGGAACCTTCTCTAAAATCAACCCCATACTTGGCAACATAGCAAACCTGAACAGATACAAAAACAAATTGGAATTACCCCATGTATCTTATCATACCACCATGCCTTAAAGTTAGAATTCAACAACAACGCAAATCGCAGAAAACCTACAAACCCATGAAATCTGAACAATGTGCTATTGCACCATTCGTGGGTCATGAAGGAAATTAAAGACTTCCTAGAATTCAATGAAATTGAAGACACAGCATACCCAAACTTATGGGACACTTTAAAAGCAGTGCCATGAGGAAAGTTCAAAGTTCATAAAAATAAGTGCCCACATGAAGAAACTGGAGAATATTTACAATATAGAATTAACAGCACAACTGAAGCTCTAGAAGAAAAATAAGCAAACACACTCCAGAGGAGTAGGTGCCATGAAATAATCAAATTGATGGCTGAATTCAGTAAAGTATAAACAAAGAAAACAATACAAAGAATCAATGAAACAAAGAGTTGGTTCTTTGAGAAAATCAACAAAATAGACAAACCTTTATCCAAACTAACAAAAAGGCAGAGAGAGAACATGCAAATTAACAAAATGAAAGGAGGGAAATAACAATAGACACTGAGGAAATCCAGAGAAACTTCCAGTCATACATTGAAAACTTGTACTCCAAAGAATTTGAAAATTTATATGAAATGGACAATTTTCTGGATAGATGTCACTTACCAAAATTAAATCAAGAACTGGTAAGCATATCAAATAGACCTATGAGCACTAATGAAATAGAAGTAGTCATCAAAAGTCTCCCAACTAAAAGTAGCCCAGGGAAATTCTACCAAAAATTCAAAGAAGAGCTAATACCAATACTCTTCAAATTGTTCCACACAATATAAGCAGAAAGGTCACTGACAAACTCTTTTTATGAGAGTACAATTATCTTGGTTTCCAAGTCACACAGAGACACAACTAAGAAAGAGAACTACAGACCAATTTCCCTCATGAACACTGATGCAAAACCAATCAAAATTTTGAATCCAAGAACACATCAGAAAAAAATCATAGACCATGATCACATAGGCTTCATCCAGGGATACAGGGGTGGTTCAACATATGAAAATTCATCAATGTATTTCGCCAGATAAACAAACTGAAAAAGAAAAAACAATCTCACTAGATGCTGAAATAACCTTTCACAAAATCCAAAACCAATTTTGATAAAGATCATGGAGAGATCAAGGATAACAGGAGCATAACTAAACATAATAAAAGCAATATGCAGTAAACCAATAGTCACCATCAAACTAAATGGAGAAAAACTCAACATAATTCCTCTAAAATCAGGAACAAGATAAGACTGTCCACTCTCTCCATGTGATATTGTACTTGAAGTTCTAGCTAGAGCAGTAAGACAACAAAAAGGAGATCAAGAGGATGCAATTTAGAAAGGAAGAAGTTAATCTATCACTATTTGCAGATGAGTGACCCAAAAAACTCTATCATGGAACTCCTACAACTGATAATCACCTTCAACAAAGTGATAGGATAAAAGATTAATTCAAAAATCAATAGCCCAAACATCACCTTATACAATTGCCACAAAAAACATAAAATATCTTGGGTTAACTCTAACCACACAAGTGAAAGACTTATATAACAAGAACTTTGACTCTTTAAAGAAAGAAATTAAAGAAGATACCAGAAAATGGAAAGATCTCACATGCTCCTGGATAAGTAGGATCAACATAGTAAAAATGGCAATCTCGCCAAAAGCAATCTACATATTTAATGTAATCCCCATCAAAATCCCAGCACAATTCTTCACAGACGTTGAAAAAACAATACTCAACTTTATATGGAAAAACAAAAGACCCAGGATAACTAAAACAACCCTGTATAATAAAGGAACTTCCAGAGGCACCACCATCCCCGACTTCAAACTCTATTATAATCCTGAAAAGAGCTTGTCACTGGCACAAAAATATACAGGTAGACCAATGGAATCAAATTGAAAACCCTGATATTAATCCACACACTCACAACACTTGATTTTTGACAAAGAAGCTCATATTATACAATGGATACAAAAAAGCATCTTCTTCAAATGATGCTGGAACAACTGGATGCTGGTGTGCAGAAGATTGCAGATAGATCCATATCTGTCACCTTGCACAAAATGTAAGTCTAAATGGAACAAAACCTCAACATAAACCCAGACACACTGATACTCTTAGAATAGAAAGTGGGGGGTACCCTTGAACCAACTGGTACAGGAGACTGCTTTCTGAACATAACACCAGTAGCACAGATACTGAGATAGTAAATTAATAAATGAGATGTCATGAAACTGAGGATCTTCTGTAAGACAAACAACACAGTCAGCAAGATAAAATGTTAGCCCACAGAATGGGAAAAGATATTCACCAACCCCACATCTGACAGAGGGTTGATTTCCAAAATATATAAAGAACACAAGAAGCTTGCCACCAATACATCAAATATTCCAATTAAAAAGTGGGATACAGAACTAAATAGAGAATTCTCAATAGAAGATTCTAAAATGGCTGAAAGACGCTTTATAAAGTGCTCAACATCCTTAGCCATGAGGGAAATGCAAATCAAAACAACACTTAAATGCCATCTTGCCCTGTCAGAATGGTTAAAATAAAAAACACCAATGACAGTTTATGCTGGAGAGGATATGGAGAAAGGGGAACACTCCTGCACTGCTCGTGGGAGTGCAAACTTGTACAGCCACTTTGGAAATCAGTATGGCCATTCCACAAGGCAGTGGGAATCATTCTACCTCAAGATCCAGAAATTCTACTCTTAGACATGTGCCCAAAAAATGCACATTCATACAAGGACATCTGTTCAGCTATGTTCATAGTAATATTACTTGTAATAGCCAGAACCTGGAAGAAACCTAGATGCCCCTCATCTGAAGAATGGATAGGAAAAATGTGGTATATTTACACAATGGAGTATTTCTCAGCTGAAAAAAATGCAATCTTGAAATTGGCAGGCAAATGAATGGCACTAGAAGAAACCATACAGAGTGAGGTAATCCAATCACAATCATGGTATGTACTCGTATATGAATATTAGACATCAATCAAAGTATTACCAGCCTGCAATCCACAGCACCAGAGAAGCTATGAAACGAGGAGAAACCTAAGAAAGACATGCATGGTCCCTCAGAGAAGGGGAAAGGCACAAGTCTCCTGAGGAAATTGGGAGCATGTGGGTTGGGGAGAGGGAGTTTGGAGAAAGACAAGGGGAGAAAGAGAGGGGAGAGGAGTACATGAGGTAGCAGGAGGATTGAGACTGGAGAAGATTGAGGAGAGCAATGAAAGAGATACCATAAGAAAGGGAGAAATTAAAGGTTTAAAGAGGAATCTTTAATGTCCAGAGATCTGCAAGTATAACCCCAACTAAGGATCTAAGCAATGGTGTAGAGGTTACCTTAAGTGCCCTTCCCCTATAATCAGATTGACAACTACCTTATATGCCATCCTAGTCCCTTCATCCAGTAGCTGATAGAAGCAGAAGCAAATACCTACATCTTATCACTGAGCTGAACTCTGGAATCCAGTTGCAGAGAGGGAGGAGTGATGGGCAAGGGGTCAAGATCAGGATGGAGAAACCCACACAATCAGCCAATCTGTACAAGCAGGAGCTCATGGATCCCTGACTGATAGCTGGAAATCCAGCATAGGACTGACCCAGACCTCCTGGAGGTGGGTGTCAGTTAGGAAACCTGGACAGTCTATGGGGTAGTGGGTCAGTATTTATCCCTAGTTTAAGAATGGACTTTGGGAGCCCATTTCACATAGAGGGATACTCTCTCAGCCTAGACACATGGGGGAGGACCTAGGTCCTTATGCAAATGATGTGACAGATTTTGAAGATCCCCCATGGAAGACCTCACCCTCCCTGGGTAGAAGAAAGAGGATGGGATAGGGAGTCTGTGGAGAGCAGGGGAAGAGGGGAGGGAGAGGGAACTGGAATTGACAAGTAAAACAAGATTTTTCTAATTTAAATTTAAAAAGGCAGAGATTAATGAAAAAATAAAGGAGAATCAGAAGGGAAGTAAAGAAAAACAGAACAAAGGATGTAAAAGTCAGGGAGGAAGATAGGAATTGCATACTTTGGCTAAGTAGACATTTGAAGGCAAAGTGTTTCATTAAATACAATCACGACTGTTAGTCTGCCCTGGAGGTGTGATAGAATTACTGGTACCCTAGGTTTGAGCCAATCAGCCAGATGGCTGCTGATTGGTTTGAATGAAAACTAATCAGAACCTTTATTCAGTGGTTCAGTTGATGCACAAATAGCCACAAACAAGGTGAACTCAGTGAGAGTAGGTGTTATCAAGTGCACAACTCCCAAAAGGCGGTAGGGAAGATAATATCACTCCTTCATGACTGTGAGGAGCAGCTAGGATTGTTCCCCTCTTCAAAAAGACCAATTGTACACATAGGCTCACATGCATGCATTCATAGTTCATGCATGTGTACACACATGTACACACATGCATGTATGGAAGTTGCTGGAATTTTGTAATTAATAAACATAAGCTGATTTTCATATTGGATTCCACATAAAATAGTAACAGAAAAACATCCAAGGCAATAATTTGACCAAAGCAAGTTAATCAATAAACTTCTGCTTCAACATACAAAAAGAAATGGTAAAACAATCGGTCAAAATAACATCTGAGGATGGATGCAAGATAGTCTAACTCCTTTTTTTATTCAATTATCAAGTTTCCTTTTGTTTCTCTCTTCCCACTTTTTATTCTAAGAATTAGTATGAAGTCAGAATTTCCTATTAGATGACACTGATCTATTTCTAGGAACTATTGGAGTCTGCTCATGCCTGTGATGACCTACTAAACAATGAACATCTATACTGATGTTATGGAATTAAATATTTGAATAATCATACAGAGAAGAGAATTCTAGCTTTGAAAATTATTAAAAGTCAATGATAGTAACAGGGGGAACCCCACACAATAGGTATGATTTTACAAATGTGTGCCATTCTATTAATTTAAATATCTCTCCCCATTTCACTCAAAATATTCTTCACAGTCCCCAATACAACATATTGAAACTTGCTTTCAAATAGGTTAGCATTTGAAATGTTTGTATTATATTTTAAATTATGTGCATGTACCTATGTTGGAGTGTGTATTCATAAGAGTACTGATGCCCACAGATGCTGTAGTCATAGGATCCCCAGGAGCAAGAACTACAAATGATTATGGTGAACCAAACTCCAGTCCTCTGCAACAGCCATTTCTCAAGCCACAAAAGATTTCCTTTTGTGAATAGGGGAGAGAGAAGAAAAGTATGTCCAATAAATCAGAAAAAGAAAAAGAAGTAAGTCCTATAAAAGTTTACCTGGTAAAGCTAAACTTAAAAAAAAGATGTCAAATTACATAAAGGACTATTTAGGGGTAAAATGTGAATGAAGGCTATTATCTCCTTACTAAGTAGATTTTCCTTCAATCCATATTTTAAACAAATTTTATGGTGTTTTTCAAGCCTACTACATTTTCTTCCCAAGACTTACATTATATAAAACATACCAAGGTTCTATACATAAACCTTTTTCCATTTTGAGCAATTGGATTCCTGTGACATCTATCAACCCAACATAAAGACAAGCTCTGATTTAGTAGTTTTCATAGAGTCCAAAGAATTTTCCAATACTCTCCCAAATCATTTCAATGATACTTCACCTAGTTCAGCCTCCTGAAGGTGAGTGTCTAATTAATGAGGTGGTAATCACTCTCTAGAGTTAGTTTTCATCTAAATAAAGGTGCCTGATTCTTATCTTTACCTTTTGTATTCATTGTTGCCTTGAATATACTGAGTTTTCTGTTGGTACAGGGAACCATCGATTTGCTGACTAATCTTTTTATCTGATCATTATAGATTGTAACTCTCTGTCTATAACCTTTAAACACATTGGTATTGTGGTTAAATAAAACACAATACAAAATAATTAACATCTCCCTATATCGACATTTCTCTTCCAGATGTGACAAGTGGACATTAGTATTTTTAGAGAAAAGAATAAATAGAAGATGAATATACAATCTTTGGTTCCTTAATATAAATGACTCTAGAAGCACCAGTATGTAGCCTTAGGGAAATCAACTGCTTATTCAATTGGATTGTTTCTGTCATTGTATGGACACAGTCTTGTTTGATGTGCTCCTACCATTTGTCTTGTATGGAGTCTTTTATCTAAATCCAAAGCAATGCAGTCATCAGGGCTAGGATTCAATAATGGCTCAGCAGGAGCTGTCATCCACAGTTTGCTATTCATCTTGTAAAAGGCTTTGAGTTTTCAAAGTACCAACTAAGGTTGGCATTTCAATGCCATGGTCAGATCACTTAAAGTTCTTTTGTGTTCACAAGAAAAGAAAGTGAAATTGAGAAGGGGGGGAATAAATGGCCAGCCTACTACCCTACCTGACTTCCTAAGGGTAACTCCAAGGCACCCAAGGGAAAAGGACATTAGTTGACCTGAACCCTTCTGCAATGGGACATTACTGTGAATCATAAATGCTTTTACAGGCATTTATTTCACACTGAGTTCTATTGCTGTAATTAAGAGGCAACCAATTACAAAAATTGAACAAAAAAGGGAAATCTTTTAGAAGGGATGATGAATTCCTTGAGACATTTTATCCATCAAAGCATTTAGTAAAACAAACATTTTTAAAGAACTTTACAGATATATAAACTGCACATGAAGGTCTGAACATAGCCTCAAGTGCTATATGTGTCTATTGATCTTTTCATGGGAACAGACACAGTAGAACTATAATGTTGGACCTGCTTGTTGCGTTTTGTTGCTGGCATCTTGTCTACTTGCTACTCAGTGCTGACCCAAGTTCCTAGTCCTTCAGTGCCCATATATGTATATGTCATGAAGAGTTAACATAGGACTCTACGTTTAAAGTTCTTGAGGCTGTGGGATAAATTAAGCTGAAGAAAAATACTATTAAGACTTACGATATTCAACCACATTCGCTTTTGGTACTGTGCATAGTATCTGAGTACAGAATTAGATAGAGCCACTTACCAAGGATAAAGTCACTCTCCTGCTGTATTCACTGTCCCTTCACCTGGCTTGGTCCCCAACTTGTCATTTTGGAATGAGATTAGCTGGGCAGAGAGTAAGCAAAGCAAAAAGAACTCAGCTTTAGTGAAAATGGAGGGACTGATTAACTGTATAAGCTTGAGATTCAATTTCCATATCTGTGATGAAGGATTTCAAAGATTTTAAAGATACATTTCTTCCAAAACACAGTGTGAATCTGTTGAATGTAATACATAATAACTATGCTTTATGCATAGACATATATTCATCTTTTCATTCATATTTCCTTAAAATAACAAAACATACACAATGAATTCCTACTACTTGTTAAGTCTGTGTTAGTGGCTCAGACTAGAATATTTTGTTTCTGATCCCATAACACACATCATAGTATGAGAAATATACTGTTGTAAAGAATGATAATGAGTTTAAATTTGGAATTGTGACAAATATTGAAGCTGCAAGATCATATTACGAAAATGCTTCCAATGGTTGAGGAAAAAGCTTCTCTGAGGAGGTGCAAACCAACTTGATGTCTGAAGGCTGATAAGATGCTATCAATGCCATGATCATTGTAACTCTTATTCTGAAGAATGAAGAATCATTGATGATTTTAAATACAATATAGTATAATCAGAAATGCTTCTGTTTCTTGATTTAAGATAGATTATTCTGTCAAATGTAAGGCGAAGAGTTGAAAGATAGGAAAACTAGAGGCAAAATTAACATACTTCCTGAGAGAAGAGAGGTAGAATTAATTTACCACAGGAATGTTGTTAAATATGAGGCTACTCTAGCAAGATGCATGTAGTGTTGTATGATGCCTCGAGTCTAGCCATCGGGGCTGGGCCCTAAATTTGAAAATATCATTTTGTCCAATTGAGAACAAGTTTTAGAAATACCTGTCATTTCGCAAAAGGTAGTTTAAAATAAAAAGGTAATATTACAGAAAACAAAAACAAAACAAAACCCTCCATCTTTTCCCTTCTCATTCATCATTTAATGATGGTTGCCATGGGGGCACATGCTAATATCTGTAGTAAAAATTCTAATACATTCTAAAGCTAAATCATTATAATAGTTAGACCAAAGTGTGAAGACGATGGACCTTGCCAGATCTTCGTAGAATGCATAATCTGTTAGATGTCATTTTGTGAACATGCTTCTCAGAAAGGTCAGAGTGAGTGGAAAGTTCTGATCATTCTTATAGGTGACTGACATAATACTAAAAGAGGAAAAATTTAAAAGCAGTATCTTATTTTAAAACAGTAACTTTGGGATGTCTGTCAGGTCCACAGTTAAAGCCAGGAAAGCAGTTTATTTTGGCTTGAAATATCCTTTCCAATTTTCTTAAAATTCTCACCAATATACTCATTTTTCCAGTGGCTTTTTAGTATTCTTAAATCAGACTGCCCACTATTGTGCATCCTGACAGAATTCTCTGCCCATCTTGTAATTGTTCATTTACCCTATGTGTCCTTCAAGGCTACATTCAAATTTTTCTTCCTCAAGGAAGATATTCTATTATTTCTTTGGTCTATTAAAATTTTACCTCTTACTTTACATTTTATTTCTAAATATCTGATGTTATTGCATTTAACCATGTTAATGTTTGTAATCATGTACTGATTATTTCAGTATATTGACTATATTTTATATAAAGCGTATGTAGGTATGTATATCTTAGAAGAAGAATACACAGATGAATGTAAATTTCACTTATTTTTTATTAGTTCATTCTAATAGCATTTGAGAAAGCACTATATGAAAGATATATATACATATTAGACAACATCATAATAGATGATAAACAACAGGTTTTCTTGTCAAGGGTCTAAACCTACATGTTACTACACACCTTTAATCTCAATACTTATGAGTTGGAGTCAAGAGAATTTGTGTAAATTCTAGGCTAGCCAGCTTTACACAATAACTTCCTGGATAGTCAATACTATACAGAGAGACCTGGTGTGAAAATGGGGGAATAAGTGGCAAAACAAAAGAACTAACAGAAGTTATGACCCAACTGGATTTAACAGACATCTATAGAACACTCCATCCAAACACAAAACAATATACATTCTTTTCAGCACCACATGGAAACTACTCTAAAATCGACCACATAATCAGAAACATAGCAATCCTCCACAGATACAAAAAAACCTGAAATAACCCCCTGTATCTTATCAGACCACCATGCGTTAAAATTAGTATTCAAAAGCAACACAAAATTCATAAACCCTAAAAACTCATGGAAATTGCACAATGCACAATTGCACCATCCCTGGGTCGAGGAAGAAATAAAAAAAGAAATTAAAGACTTCCTGGAATTCAATGAGAATGAAGACACAACATACCCAAACTTACGCGACACTTTGAAAGCAGTGCTGATAGGAAAGTTCATAGCACTAAGTGTCCACATGAAGAAACTGGAGAATAGTCACACTAGAGAATTAATAGTACAACTGAAAGCTCTAGAACAAAAAGAAGCAAATTCACCCCGGAGGAATAGATGCCAGGAAATAATCAAATTGAGGACTGAAATCAATAAAGTAAAAACCAGGAAAACATTGCAAAGAATCAATGAAACAATGAGTAGGTTCTTTGAGAACATAAACAAGACAGACAAACCTTTATCCAAACTAACCAAAAGGCAGAGAGAGAGAGAGAGAGAGAGAGAGAGAGAGAGAATGCTAATTAACAAAATCAGAAATGAAAAGGGGAAAGTAACAATGGCCACTGAGGAAATCTAGAGAATATCATGGCATACTTTGAAAAAATGTACTCCACAAAATTCGAAGGAAATGGACAATTTTCTGGATAGATATCACTTGCCAAAATTAAATCAAGAAAAGATAAGCAATCTAAACATGAAGTAGAAGCAGTTATCAAAATTTTTCCAACCAAAATAAGCCCAGGCCCAGATGATTTCAGTGCAGAATTTTACCAGAAATTCAGGGAAGAGCTAATTCAGATATTCCTCAAAGTGTTCCACACAATAGAAGCAGGAGATTCACTGCCAAACTCTTTTTAAAAGGCTATAATTATGCTGGGCTGTGGTGGCGCATGCCTTTAATCCCAGCACTTGAGAGGCAGAGGCAGGCAGATCTCTGTGAGTTCGAGACCAAGCCTGATCTACCGAGCGAGTTCCAGGACAGGCTCCAAAACAATACAGAGAAACCCTGTCTCAAAAAAAAAAAGGCTACAATTACCTTGGTACCCAAGCCACACAAAGACACAACTAAGAAACAGAACTACAGACCAATTTCCCTCATGACCATTGATGCAAAATACTCAATAAAATACTAGCAAATGAAATCCAAAAGCACGTCAGAAAAATCATCCACCATGATCAAGTAGGCTTTATGCCAGGGATTCAGTGATGGTTCAACATACAAAAATCTATCAGTGTAGTCCATCATATAAACAAACTGCTAAGGAAAACCCACATGATCATCTCACTTGATGCAGAAAATCCAACATCCCTTCATGATAAAGGTCCTACAGAGATCAGGGATAATAGGAACATACCTGAACATACCCTTCCAGAATAACCTGAAGATACCAGAAAATGGAAAGATCTCCCATGCTCTTGGATTGGTAGGATCAACATAATAAGAATGGCAATCTTGCCAAAAGCAATTTACAGATTCAATGCAATCCCCATCAAAATACCGACACAATTCTTCACAGACCTTAAAAGAACAATAATCAACTTTATATGGAAAAACAAAAGACCTAGGATAGCCAAATCAACCCTGTACAATAAAGGAACTTCCGGAGGCATCACCATCCCTGACTTCAAACTCTATTATCCAGCTATAGTCCTGAAAACAACTTGGTACTGGCACAAAAATAGACAGGTAGACCAATGTAATCAAATTGAAAACTCTGATTTTAACCCATGCACCTGATTTTTAACAAAGAAGCTGAAATTATATGATGGAAAAAAGAAAGCATCTTCAACACATGGGGCTAGCATAACTGGATATTTGCATGCAGAAGACTGCAGATAGATCCATGTCTATCGCCATGCACAAAAACTTAAGTCCAAATGAATCAAAGATGTCAACATAAATCCAGTCACACTGAAACTCTTAGAAGAGAAAGTGAGAGGTACCCGACGTACCCTTGAACGAATTGGTACAGTAGACCACTTCATTAACATAACACCAATAGCACAGACACTGAGATCGACCTCCTGAAACTAAGAAACTTCTGTAAAGCAAATGACACAGTAAAAAAGACAAAAAGGCAGCCCACAGAATGGGAAAAGATACTAACTAACCCCATATCTGACAGAAGGCTGATCTCCAAAATTTACAAAGAACTCAAGAAGCAAGTCTCCAAAACTCCAAAGGATCCAATTAAAAAGTGGTCTACAGAACTACATAGAGAATTCTCAATAGAGGAGTCTAAAATTCATGAGAGACATTTGAGAAAGTGTTCAACATCCTTAGCCACCAGCAAAATTCAAATCAAAACAACTCTTGAGATGCCATGTTGCTCCTGTCAGAATGGCTAAAATAAAAAACACCAAAGACAATTTATGCTGGAGAAGATGTGGAGAGAGAGGAACACTCCTCTACTGCTGGTGGGAGTCCCAACTTTTACACCCACTTCGGAAATCAGTATGGAGATTCCTCAGGAATATAGGAATCAGTCTTCCTCAAGATCCAGCAATTCCACTCTTAGGCATATATACAAAAGATGCAAATCCATACAAGAACATTTATTCCACTATATTCATACCAGCATTATTTGTAAAAGCCAGAACATTAAAGCAACCTAGATGGCCCTCAATTGAAGAGTGGGTAGAGAAAATGTGGTACATTTAAATAATGGAGTACTACTCAGGAGAAAAAACAATGGAATCTTGAAATTTGCAGGCAAATTTCCTGAGTGAGGCAACACAGTCACAAAAAGACAAACATGGTATGTACTCACTTATATATGGATTTTAAACATGGATCAGGGGAGTGCCAACCTACAACTCCACTGATGATGAGTCTGGGGAACAGGAAAGAACCTAAGAGAGATATGCATGGTATCCCAGAAAAGAGGAATGAGGCAAGATCTCCTGAGCAGATTGGGAGCAGGGGAGAAGGGTAGTGGGAGCTGGGAAAAAGAGAGGGAAGAAAGGAGGTTATGTGGGAGCAAAATGGTTGAGTTGGGGGGAATAATAGGGGAGAACAGGATGAGAAATACTATAATAGAGGGAGTCATTATTGGTTTGAGGAGAGATCTGGACCCAGTGAGATCTCTAGCGATCTACAAGGATGACACCAACTGGCAAACTAAGCCATAGTGGAGAGACTACCTTAAATGCCCATCCCTGATAATGAGTTTGAAGACTACCTTATATGACATCCTAGAACTTTCATCCAGTGACTGATGGAAGCAGAGGTGAACACCCACAGCTAAACACTGAACTGAACCCCTGGAACCCAGTGACAGAGAGGGAAGAGTGATGACCAAAGGGATAAAGAATGGGCTGATGAAACCATCAGAAACAGCTGACCTGAACAAGGGGGAGTTCTTGGTCTCCAGACCGACAGCTGGGAGGCCAGCATGGGACTGATCCAGACCCCCTGAGTATGAGAGTCAGTGAAGAGGCCTGACAACCTATGGGGCCCTGGGCAGTAGATCAGTATTTTTCTCTGGCATACAAATGGACGTCGTGTGTCGATAACGCAAAGAGGGATGCTCTCTCAGCCTGGACTCTTGGGGGGAGGGCCTGGACCCTACCCTGAATGAAATGAGAGGCTCTGGGTATCCCGCATGTGGAAAGAAGTGGGGATAGGGTGGGAGGCTGGGTGGATGGTGGAGGGGGTACGGGAGGAGGGGAGAGAGAGGGAGATGGGATTGGCATGTGAAACAAGCTTTTTTTCTAAAAAAAATGTAATAAAATTTAATGGAAAAAGATGTTGTTTGAAATTTTTAGAGAGAGGTTGAAGTCATTGAACTTTAGTACTCACACTTAAAATTCTCAGAAGATAATTTAAAATACATATTTTTGACAAACAACTTGAAAGAAACACAAATATGTAGAAAATGAGAATCTTAACATATTTCAAAATGACTGTTTTTAATCCAGATCATTTTGAAACTAAATTTAATTAAGCGAAAACTACATGAGGAAAAGATTCCAGAATAGAAAAAAATATTTTTAATGTTTTAAAAACAGAATGAACTATTTCAGTATAAAGAAAGACTTGTTCATAATATTGTGAAAGAAATTGGTGGATCGGGGTTAATTTTTCTACATTCTGCCAAAGCTGAAGAAACATCTCTTTTAAGGTTCCCTAATATTAAGAATTAATTAGATGTTCAATGAAATAAAATAGAAAAGAAAATTTAAAATCTGGGCCCAAATATTTTCAAGTTATGCAGGGAATTCATGGATACATGAATACAGTCTTTATTGAAATTAATGTGTTAGACAATTATGAGAATATTTTATAAGATTAACAGATGCTAATAAACAGTAGAGGCAGCCGGGAGGTGGTGGCACAAGCCTTTAATCACAGCACTCGAGAGGCAGAGGCAGGCGGATCTCTGTGTGTTCGAGGCCGGACTGGACCGACAGCCTCCAAAACAATACAGAGAAACCCTGTCTCGTAAAACCAATAAATAAATAAATAAATAAATAAATAAACAGTAGAGGCAGTCTTACTTAGCTTTCTCAGTCCTATCAAAATACTATACGTGACTTTCTTCAAGCATACAAGATACAAGACTAAAAATACTAATGCGCCTCAACATCATCACTGGCTGTTTAGCAATGACTGTGATGCTTAAATAAAGCATAAAAGGATGAGTGGGTCTTACTTTGGACTAAATCCCTGTGCGATCCTGTCTGTCTCTGTTTCTTATTTCATCTGGCCCAGTTCAGGCTGGCATCAGACTCACTGAGTTCCTTTCCAGACTCTAAACACAAAGAACCAAAGTGCGTGCATGCTGTGTACACTTGGATGTTTGTTTTGTTTTATTTTCATAGATAATTGCATAACTGACTTTTATCATTAATCGTTTCATAGTTGACTCTTAGGTCAGTCCTGTCTGACCACTCAATCTGATATAAAACCTTTTCCCATCAATCACAATCTCTAACCTCAAGACATGTGTATGTATGTCTCATATGTATGATTATTAAACATCATCATATGTACCTAGTTTAAATACTCACATACAGTTACCTTAGAGTTTAATATATCATACTCATTTTTAATATCTCTGCTCTGGCCCATCTGCCAACATTGCACCAATTAGTTGCTATGAAGTCTTGCAAAGTTCACACACTATCATCAGTTCTTATAAATGCTGTAGTGTCACATTTGCCCTTTATGTACTTTAAGTAGCCCCCTCACACCCTAGGTGATTGCATAAAGCTTATCACATGGTCCTCAGAATATGTCACATTCTGCTTCTTCCCCTGTCCCTTTCTCCCTTCCAATGAGAGAGGACATGAGGGTTTGCTGATGGCACCAAATCTAATTGCTGATCACATCTCCCTTAACTCTATGCCAATTTCAGTATTACAAAAATTCATTATTTAAAAATTTAGCATGCTTTAAAAAATGAAAAAAAACAATCTTCCTCAAATTCCTTTGTATTTAGAATCTCCAAGAAACAAGAGAAAAAGTAGTGTAGAAGAGACTGAGTATGTAAACAAAGGAAAGAAAAGAACATCCTCAAAAACAAACATGTCAAATCAGTGCATTAGTCATCACTTCTTGATCATATTTTAATTAGGGCCATATTGGACTCTGAAAATTAACAAGGGTTACACAATCTTATATCTCTATTGTATAAGAAATTAAAGCTGAGGAACTTTTAAAGGATAAATAATTTAAGTGTATTTTTGTTGAGTTATTAAGTAATAGCACAGTCACATTCAATTAATCCTCTGAAAAATTCCGTAATCCATTATTGGGAAAATAAAAGTGAGAAGAGTAAATAATTAGCATCACTATGAAAATGGTGTTGACCACAGAGTCTTCTTCAAAAGGTCCTAGGAGCTCAAAGCTGTGTCTGGACTATATTTTGAGAACTGAATATTCAAATAATGCAGTTTTTTCTGAAAAGTTTTATTTTATTTGATAAAATCTGGAAACTATACTCACTGGTGACATTTCACTTAGATGTACACAAGTATAAAGCTTTACAGAATTCTCTCTTTATAAACTAGGACAGAGAATCAAACTGATAAAAAGCAAACCAAAATAAACTTTCTAATGTTAAATAATTTCATGTACAAAAGTAAATCCATTTTTCTTCTCTATTATCCTTTATTCATTATATACAAAGGTAAATAATAAACAACAGCCTTATTCTTTAAACTGGCATATATAACCTCTGAGTATTGACAGATTTAAGAATACAATACAGATAGATTTGTTTATTTTCTCTCTGTGGGGAAGGTTTGCCTCAATTTGCAACAAAAAGGAACTTTAAATGAGAATTCTGTCCAGTAGCACTGCAGTTTTAATGTACCAGCCCCATCTCACCTGAAGCTTCACAAAGGAGGGCCTGTTCTGCCTTACCTGACAGCACAGCAATGTAGATAATACTTAAGAACTCTTAATGCAAGAATTCTTGCCTTCTAAAGCATTAACTATAGACTTCTTAATGTAGGAATGTCTTCCCCAAGGAAGGGTCGCAGGGTAAAAGAAGAGCTTAGCTTCATGCGAAAATTACAAAGTACTTATATTGTTTTCTTAACTTTATTCAAAAAGAAAATCTGGACACTAAAGAAATCACCAACCAAGAAACAACTATTGTTAGCCACCAAATAATTTTTAACTTAATATTTTTGGTCCCTTAAGTGCTTTCAGTGCAATTACTGTAAAGGTCAACAAACATGGAAGTTTACAATATCTTTTCTGCTTTTAGACACACTATGAATTCTTTATGGAAAAAAACCATTAAAGTAGAAAATTCATAAAGAAATACATACTTGAAACTTCTAGATCTATCTGTAATTGAAAAACTGAACATGTGGATCACTGGAAGAGTGGGGCAAGCTTAGGTACCCAAGGAGATCCTGTCATTAAAAATATAAATTTTTCAAATCCACAGTTTGTAGATCAAAAGGTAGAAGTTATCATTTACTTAAAATATTGAAATAAATTAAATTATTAACATATCCTAAAATATTTGTACTTGATTCTATCTCATTTTGTATTTAATATTGTTATTCTTATATTATTTTACATTAAATCATTATTTCTTTCTTAAGGTTAGGTTAGCTATTGATGGTTTTCTTCAAATATGTTAAATGATTTTGAAAATTTTTGCTTATTTTTATCATGCTATCAATTATTGGTAGACATGTTTTTTAAGACTCTGGAATTTATGTTCTTTACCCAATGAATCAATCAGTGAAAATTGTGGATAATTTTGTCTTTGTGTGTAGTGAATACTGTTTCTCATTTCAAGTATACTGTCTATTGAAATTCTTGCAAGTTCTTAATCAAAGAGATTTATTCAAGCAGTTGGTGCACAGCCTAAATTGAGAGTATTTCTCTTTAGACTTCTTTTGTGACAACAGAGATATTGTCATCCTGTACTATGTCTTCATATTCATTTAACATAACATTCACTCCAATAACAATGATTAAAGGCAGCCAAAACCATATTTGAATAACTAGTGTGGTAGTTCGAATGTAATTGGCCCCCATAAACTCATAGGCGATGGCACTACTAGAAGGTGTGGCTTTGTGGGAGTAGGTATGGCTTTGTTGGAGGAAGTGTATCACTGTGAGGGTGGGCTTTGGGGTTCCCTGTGCTAAAGCTATGCTCAGTGTAGACACAGTTCACGTCCTGTTTCCTATGTTTTAAGATGTAAAACTCTCACCTCCTTCTCCAGAACCATGTCTGCTTCAACACTGCCATGTTTCCTGCCATGATGAGAATGGACTAAACTTGTGAAAATATAGGCTAGCCCCAGTTAAATGTTTTCCTTTATAAGAGTTGCCATGGTCTTGGTGTCTCTTCACATGAATAGAAACCCTAGCTAAGACAACTGAGGAGATAGAAATAACAACAACAAATTAATACACAGACCTTTCAAGCAGATAATTTTTCATCCAGAGTTCTATCTAAAACATGTTTTAGGTCACCTCTCTCTTTTTTTTTTACCAACTGGATGATTTTTAAAAATAAACACCTTATTTTGAATACAAGGGAAGGAGGTTATATTCTGACTTCATGTGTGAAAAGTCATATGATTCTCCTCTTCCTACTGAAAGGCCACTAGTCAAAAGACTTTTGGCTGCACTATTAGTCTGTTCTTCACTTCTATAATAAACCATGTGAGACAGGAAAATTTTATAAAGAAAAGGAGGTTACTTAGCACATAATTCTTGAGTTATGATGGTATACAATGGCATTGGCTCAGCTGCGATGGTCTGACGGCAGATGGCATCACCATGACTGCAGTATGTGTAGAGCAAAAAATCATATCACAAAACTGAGAACATAAGCATGATGCAGGGCTCTGCAATTTCTTCCAAAGGTACAATATTGCTCACGGTGCTCTACAAGAATTTTATCTCAAAGGTCCTGTCATTTCAACACCTTGATAATGTGGACATTCTCTATTCTTGCCATATAGCACTGTAACACAAGTGTTAGGATTGCTACTGGGGGGGAGTGGGGTTGTTGCTTTAACTCTGTCAATTCAGCATATTTATCTTGCCAAAATGATCTGGAGATGAAAGAATGATAACTGGTTAGTACTTTGTCTGGTATAAAGGAAAAATAATTGTAGTTTCTCAATGTAGAAAAGTAGTCTGGGAGGATAGGTCAAGTTAACCAAAGTTTTGCACATTAATGTAGTAGTGTCCTAATCATTCTTAAAGGGAAAAATTCTTTCTCAAGTTGGGAAAATGAGTGGGACGTGTTCCTCTTCTCTGGGCTAAGAGTTCCTCATATTGTGAAACATGGGAAGCTGCAAAGAGGAGAAATGACTTGTCAGCTGTCATAGAAGAAGAAATGTCTGACGTGCACTAAGTTCCTTCTAGCATCTGTAAGGAGCAAGGGATAGCCCAAATTCCTCAGTGTCCAGAGTGACAGAGATGTTGGTTAATATTGACAGCTAGTGCATATCTCATAAAGTTGCTACAGTGATGACAGCTTTTTGAAAGAACAACTGAAGACTAGTGTCATATTTGAACACTGACTTTCGAAGTGATTTATCTCAGAGAACAGTATCCATTGGGGCTGGAGGCAGCCAGCAGGGGGAGACAGAGAGGAGCCCCCAACTAAGCCTCACAATTGGAAAAAAAAGCACTGAGCATTTCCACGAACACTGGACACAACCAAGAGGCACAAAAAGCTGAATCTCCCTTTTGGCAAGAATACCAGAGAATTCCTACTAAGTCTAAAGGAGAGGATAATCTTGACTTGGAGACTGAATTTAGGAAGAAAACTCTTAACCTCAAAGATGGTCCCCAGATGAAGTTTTTAGCATTTTGAGATAAATAGGAGCTTTGGAACTATTCATATCAAATAAAGAAAAACAAAGATGAATAAGCCTTTGCACATGCATTTTGGAATATTTTGATAGAGTTTTGTACATTTGTTGTATGAGCATACAAAGATTCTGGTCTTGGGTTTACCCACCTGTAGCCAGCCTTGAATGCAAGGCAATGAAGTTCAAGAGTTCATTAGCATCCAGGCAGTGGAGGCACAGTCCTTTAATACCAGCTCTTGGAAAGCCGGGGCATGTGGATTTCTGTGAGTTCGAGGCTAGCCTGGTCTACAGATCGCGATCCAGTTGAGGCTCCAACACACAGAGAAACACTGTCTCCAACAAAAGTTGATTTGCACGTAGAACTAAAGAACTAAGAACTTGCAAACCAGTAACATCATGACTGTATTGGCATGTGCTTTATGACTCTTCTCTTCCACATCCCTGGCAATAGTGAGATTGTATGGTTTTTCCATGATTGTATAGTAGTGGTGAGTACATCAGTAAAAGCGCAATGAATGTCTCTGAGATGAAGAAATGATTTGACAAACAATTCATCAGGTTGTCCAGAGAGCTCATAGTATGCACATATCTCCCTTTTGTCCCAGAGTGTCTCCAGAATCGCCCTCAGTGAGCAGAAAGGTTTTATAGAAACACACTCAAGAGGAGAATCTTTCAGCACACTAAACTCCATGTGATGGCCTCAAGACTTGCCTTGGTTATAACTTCTACCTAAATGAAAATTTTTTTACATTTATATACAACTAATAACAGCACATTACTTATGACATACTTTAAAGATGATTGCCTATATTTGCCAGTGTTTTTCACACTTCTAATCATTTTTCTTTTACTTCGGCCTGAAATGACATCATATCTTCACTTAGAAACCTTGCCCTTTATGAAATTAACACATCTTACACTGAGCTTATTACTTTCATATCTAAAAAGTAATATTTCACAGAAAAGCCATACTTAATAGTGATTACTGGAATTGTCAACATTACTGAGGTCTGTTGTTCATATTCCTTTACAATTGTAAGATCATTTAGTGTGAGATTTCACATATTTTCCAGTATACAGTGTCTTTCCAGTTACAGCAGATACACAGGTTTTAACAAGACTTGACAAAGCCCCTCCTCCTGCCCCACTTGAATGGCATTTCATCTTGGTTGAACAGTAAATCCCCATTCCTGCCCATTCTCAGTCTCTGGCATCTTTTCCTTAAATTGTACAAACTTGACAGTTTTTTAATTAATATTTTTTATTTTCCATTTTAAATTTAGATAAGAAACAAGGTTGCTTCACAAGTCAGTACGAGGTCCCTCTCCCTTTCCCTCCCCTCCTCCCGTGCCCTCCCCGCATCCCCCCCCCCCGTTATCCCCTCATTCCCCCAGGGAGGGTGCAGTATGGAGATTCCTCAGAAAAATGGGAATAAACCTACCACAAGACCCAGCAACTGTACTCTTAGGCATATATCCAAAAGATGCCCATTCATATAACAAAGATGTCTGTTCCACTATGTTCATAGCAGCTTTATTTGTAATAGCCAGAACTTGGAAGCAATCTAGATGTCCCTCACCCGAAGAGTGGATAGAGAAAATGTGGTACATCTACACAATGGAGTACTATTCAGCAGAAAAAAATAACGGAATCATGAGATTCGCAGGCAAATGGATGACACTAGAAGAAACCATCCTGAGTGAGGTAACCCAGTCACAAAAAGAGAAACATGGCATGTACTCTCTCATATATGGATTTTAGACATAGATCTGGGGAGTGCCAGCCTACAATCCTATGGCCAGAGAGTCTGGGAAACAGAAACTACATTTAGTGGCTGGTTAAGTACTGAGCTGAACTCAAGAAAGCCAGTATCAGAGAGCCACTTTGGAAAACTTGACAGTTTTGATACTCATCTAACGTTCCCTGTGCAACATCTGTCTGGCTTTAACTGTCCATTTGCATTTAGTACATAGTTCCCAAATTTTATCCACAATATTGCATATGATTTACTTCTTTTTAATGTCAGAATGATATTCTACAATATGTGTATATTGTTGTCTTTCTTTCCTTTTTATTTTTGATCTCCTGGGTAGTGACTCTACAGCCATAGTAGGCAAATTATCTATCACTGAGCTATATTGACAACCCCTATAAAATTTTATTTTGAAACCATGGCTCACAAAGTAGACAATGGAGTCCTTTAATTTTCAAGTCATTTGCCTCAGACAACCAAATAGCTAGGATTACAGAACTGAACTACCCTACTCTACTATACACTGTTTTATCCACCTGTGGCCAGACAGTAAGTTTGTTGTCACATTATTATTGTGAATGATGTTATCATATGATTGTAGGGCTGCTAACAGGGAGATGGTGGTACAATACTTAATCCCAAACTCACTTGGGAGGCAGAGGCAGGCAGATCTAAGAGTTTAAGTATATCCTGGTCAACAGAGTGGGTTGCAGAGCAGCTAGAAATACACAGGGAAACTCGGTCTCAAAAAACAATAACAAAAAAGCATGAATATATGAATGCTCATATTTCTTTGGGATCCAATTTCCATTCTTTAGATAAGTTCCAAAGACTTTAAGTTTATAGTACGATGCCTGCTTTTGTGAACAGCAGTTTTCTTAATTACAAAAAGTAATTTACATATTTCCATATAGTTTTCTATGTAACATATAGCAAAATATATATGAATACAGATTATTCAAATTAAATGAGATTTTTGTCAGAATTCATTATGTAATCATTATATGATCTTGGGTAAGTAACAACAAGCCACATAAATCTAAACCTTCCATATCTTAAAACTGTAATTGGAATACAACAATATCAAGTATGGTTACTCACTCTGTATTTTATAATATTTATATTTTATAATGTGAAAATATCAATTCAATTTAAAGATGTTTTAAGATTGTTTAAACTGCATTTTATAAAATGGTTGCAATATAATTTTGTGTCAGGACTACATACAGGCATATGTATTCAAATATATACATGTGCATGTATACACACATGCATTTTTATACTTTTTACTTTGTCAAAACAATGAATAGACTTAGGAACCATTAGCATTATATTAATAAACATAGGAATACTGTATACATGTACCTACTTAAAATACCTACTTACATTTTTTTTTAAATAGAGAACAAAAAGTCCCCCAATGTATTATCCATTTTTGGCATTCATTCTGCTATTCTTTTCTAAACTGATTTATTTTGGTTATTTGTAAATTTTCTGACAATTTCGCCTATGTCCAAATTCCACGAAAATCTTAGACTTATCCCTAAGCTTGTTGGGAAACTCAAAAATTCTTTAAATAATTTCTTCCCAATGGTTCATTTGTGAAGCTTTAAATAGTTGGTGGTTTCCAACTATTAGATCAAAATCTCCTCATTATGTATGATTTGCACAGGACTACTTCTTTTATTTCCATCAATGCTTGTTGCTTCCCTAATTTCCAGTCCTACTCATTATAGAACTGAGGGACATCATGAGAAAACAGGCCAGAATGTGGAAAGCTAGGACAAGACACATCTGAACAGAAGAACGGAGCTAATCAGTGCTTCTCATAGTCGTCTCTTCCTCTGTCAGATGACTAATAATAATAGGTGTCTCCCATGATGCAACTGTTGAAAGATAGGACCTTCCTGTTCTAGAAGTTGTTCTTAACAAGTAGAAGCCAGTCATCCTTAGTAGAATCTAAGGCATCATTGAATCCTAACCTGTGAAGATTAAGTTTCTTCTCTCCTCTGTGTGTAGAATAGTAACTCACATAGCATCTGTAGGAGAATTGATAAAAATAGCTGAACTGTGAGAGTCCACAATAAAAAGTTCCTAGACTTGTTGTGAGATTCACTTCAATGGAAAAGACACCAATTTGAGCTAAGCCCCTGAGTTTATATACCCATAGAACAATCACAGATGTTGTAAAATAAAACTGAAAAATAAAAGAAAGTACTTTTGTTTTAGGAAATGTATGCACCTTGAAGAGCCAATTCAAATTGCCTTAATACAAGGAGTCTCAAATTATATACCTTAATAATCAAATTCTTTATATTAAACTATAATAAGAAAAAATTACATTTTATCTATTCTCAGATAAATCCAAACAAGATCTCTTTATGTAAATGCTCATATAGCTCTTATTTACTATATTTACTTATATTTCACTTTGATCTGTTCAGTGTAGCTTAGTCGTATATGGGCAACTCAAAATCTCAGCTTGAAAGAAACTATCTGTAATGGGCCATACACATATCTATGGCTGAATTTCTAATTAACACTATTTCTAATAGAACTGGCACTCTAAGCCCATTGTCTCCTCAGGAAGAATACCAAGCTCCTCGTGTGGTTTCTTTGGCAAATCTTCAAGCTGTCATATTAGTACTGAACTCACCCCTAGCTGACACCGTTTATTTTCTGCTTTTCTGTCTTGTGAGTTGACAGTGACATTGCCAAAGGACTGTAGTTACTGGCAGTGCTAGAACGTCCCTCAGAACTTCTATTAGTTTCACATTTCTCAGGACAACTAAGAATAGTATGATAAAGAAGTTGTATTGATATAGGTTATAATGCAGTGGTACCTCTAACATCCCTTAATAAACAATGATCAACTGATTCCAAGACCAGGAAAATGACTAGATTCTAATTTACACTGACTTATGGGAATTTAAATATATAAATATTTATGGGGTCTCCCTCAAGATAACCTTAAAGACCATGGAAGAAGTGGGCTGTCACTAATGGAGGTAGGTATCAGAATAAAATTTGGGAGTAGGGAGAAAGCAGAATGTCAGAAAATTAAAATTACAGACAATGGTAAGATGTATCACTGTGAACATGAGCTTTGCATGAGTATAAGTGATATGAAATTTGGAATATTAGGACTTCAATAACCAAGAACAAGCTCCATGAATATGGCAGTCACCAATATAACAGAAGCAGTAGGACCACAATCAAGAGAATAATTTTCCCCATGTCTAGTCAATTAAAACATTTTCCTGTCACTTCTAAATGGGACATTTATATCATACCTTCTTCTGCAAGGTACAGGGATCATCAAGAAAGAGGAATCTCAATAGACAGTATGAAATAGAAATGTTCGATCACAGTGATAGAGTATTTGCTGGACCTGACTGAGAATTTTGACATATGAACCCACAGGAGCTGTGATTGTAAGCAAAACATCTCAAAATATCAAGTAGGCCAAAATTCTTCTGTGAGTGGGATATGTGCCTTTGAAGTCACACTCCTAGCTGAGCAGTTGTAAGAAATCAATGCTTGTGGGGGAAGGGAGAGTCAGTTGTTTTCAGGGATGCAACCCCTGAGAAGCTACTCTTGCTCCAATAAATTGTCATCTATCCAAATGCATGCAAGCAGTACTAAGTGTGTCAGACTGTTAAAAAGAAAAAGAACGCTTGGCGGTGGTGGTGCACGCCTTTAATCCCAGCACTCGGGAGGCAGAGGCAGGCGGATCTCTGTGAGTTCGAGGCCAGGCTGGACCAACAGCCTCCAAAACAATACAGAGAAACCCTGTCTCACAAAACCAAAAAGAAAAAAGGAAAAAGAAAAAGAATGAGCACATGAAATTGAGGGGGAAAGGTATTTAGAGGGGACAGAGAAGGAATTGGAGGAGAGGGATGGATTGGGGATGGATTGATCAAAACACATTATATACAGGTATGAAATTATCAAACAATTAAAGGAAAAAGTGCCTATTTCAAGATGCTGCTGGTAGCTCATTACTGTTATGACTTTTCTCCTTTCTCTGTAATATCTAGGAGGACTAAATTGTGATACAATAATCATCTTTATGTACATGTTTATCAACATTTGTGGCAATTAACACAGAAACCCACAACTTGACAAGTACAGAGAGCAAGAGAATTTGGGGCACTCAGCCCAAAGTGGGATCTTTATCAAGTTGGTACTCTCAAGGCTCAGGGATATATGCTGAAGAGGAGGTAGAAAAATTGTAAGAGCTGGAAATGGTGGATGAATCCAAGGCAGTACCATCCTAGACACAACAGGAATATGCACACATTAGCTCACAATGTGATGAGTTAATAGCTGTGAAATAAATTATGAAAGACTCTAATCTTCAGTGTAGGATACTGGGAAGTTGCTATTGGAAAACAAAGACACTATTGGTACTGTTTTCCTCATCTCTTTATACTTAGGCAACCCTCCTGACCAGTTCTCAGGTTTAGTGGAGATAAAGGAAGTAATCACTTTCTGCCTGATATGTGTATAGTTTACCTCCCACATTCTCCATACCCAACATTTTCTACCTTTCATAAATATGATGAATTCATAAGCTCATGGACAAACTGAAGGAACCTATATAGAGATATTACCCATGTGATAATATCCAGAGAAAGACACTATGTATGGACATTTAAGCAGAAATAATAACTCTTTCAGTATGCTATATTAGTGCATTTGGGACTATTTGTTATATATTACACTAAAGCACAAAAATTATGAAATACTTAGAACAAGACAATCAGAAACATGACAAATGCAAAGAAAAATCTTAATGAAAAAGTTCTATGTATCCTTCTTTCTTAATCCACTTATACTTCTCTAACAGAACACCATGGACTAGTGGTCTGCAAATAATAGGAAGGCCCCAGTATATGTAATTTCTAGAAAGACACACTTCCTGACTCTCCATGCTATGCCCTCACATATTTGAATGGGGAGCTCTCCACAGCCTGTTCAGTAAGGGCAGTGACCTCATTTTTGGCAGTTGAACCATAACAATATAATCACTTAACAAAGCTTCCACCTTCTGATGTCATCATACCGGGGTGTTGGTATGTCAGCACATGAGCTGGGGGATGGGAACACCAGCCTAGATCTAGGCCATTTTTAATGTACCTCTCAGAGTTGACTGAGTTTTCTATGTACTATAGATATCTAAATCAATGATGACCTCATCCTTTGCCTTCAGTATTGAAACTGAAATGATCTCCTAATAGGTCTATCACCTGGCCAGTCTCTAACTTTTCCCTGCCTCTAAGAAAGTATATACTTTCATAAATACAAGTTGGAGCTAGGGAGATAACTTGGTACTTGCTGCTGGGACACTTAGTTTTTAATGTCCTGTTTTTATCTCTAGTAACCTCATAAAAATCTGGATCCAGATGAATGCTCTGAAACCTCAATGATGGGGGAAAGAGACAAGAAAATCATAGAAGTTCCTGACCAGCTAGTCTAACTAAAACAATGAGCTCCAGGTTCAGTGAGAAACCTTGTCTGAAAATATAAAATAGGGTTATGAGAGAGGAAGACACCTTCCATCATCATCTGATCTCCACACATGTGTAGACTACCACCTCATATCCTAATAAGGTATTAGTTCATTATTGTCATATTCCTGCTGCAAAGCCCAAATAGAATGAAAATTCTCCTGGATGCTACTGCTCAGATCATAATTTAAAAGGTTTCCAACAGCATGCTCTCTATCTACCGCACCAGTATATTCCCTAGCTCCTAACTCTATCTCCAGCTATTCAAGTCTTAATTTGTATCCTTCAGTGGAGCATTCTTCCTTTGTCATGTCATAGCATTCTGTTTCCTTGCTCTTAGTACTTTCCTTTCTATTTGACAAGCTTTCCATGCATTCTTCAAATTTCAGCTCAAATTACCTGGTTTTCTCCAGAAACTCAGGGGTCATTTTAGTCTCTGAATTTTACTTTATTACATCTAGAATTGCCAGTGGCAATATGATTGACTTCTACTATTGTATCAGTTAACACACTAATAGCTATTGGTTTATTCCTATTCTAGAATTCAGTCTTACTCAGGATTTAGGTTATATGATTTTTAACACTTTACCTTAAAGAGAGTTGATAATTCATAGTAGGTGCATAGTATGTATTTCCAGGAAGAAGTGAGATCAAATGGGTGAATGAACAAATGAATGATCAAAGTGTAAAACTGAAAAATGATTGTAGTACCTTTTCAGAAATTTGTCTGCCTATTTTATAGATAATCATTGAGGACCAGAACAGTGTTTGTTCTTATTTTTCAACAGGAGAATAATCATATCTTGGTAATTGATGTTTTTAAAGGGCTCTTACCACTCATAATGCACTCTAATATATTTCAGCGGATCTCAGGCACACAGAATCATGTTAATCATAAAACTTGGTTAGTGAAAACTAGCTTATCCATAATCCTTATCAGTTACTTACTTGTGCATCTATTTTCTTGCTTGTTTATTCACACACCCGTTGAATCATCCAAATATACAGCCACTATACTAAAAAAATCTGTGACTATGTCAAACTACCTAATAATTAGAATAATTCTTAACCCTTCTAATTTCCTTGTCCTCCCACATATAGAGTCAACCTTTCATCTATCTCTTTAGTAAAGTATTTTCCAGCATATCTTTTATGGAAGGTTTTTGTTGTAATTGCTTATTATCTCATTCATAATATCTATCCATGTTGTTGCATGCTGAATTTCTTTGTTTTCTGGTTAATGTTCACTTACAAAAACATACACAAATTAATTATTTCTCTCTTTTCTTTGTAGCCTCTAATATTTTGCATTTCTTCTTCTTCTTTTTTTCTTTTGGTTTTAGGGCTCTGCTTTGCTAAAGGAATACAAATATCATCAGTTTCTAGTGACTGACTATACACATTGGTTTAATGGCCACAGAAATATATGGCCTGATGAAGGGACTGTCTGTGAATTAAACAACAGTAAGTATGAACACTTCTAAGAATGCAATCTCCAGTACACAGTCTGAGTAGGTTGACCATGTATGGGATTGGCTCTTGAGAAACAGAGTATTCTGCAAATCTATAATAAGCATTAAATAATAGAATAAATATGACTATAGAATATTTTACTCTTTTTGAAGCATGTTTCAGCATTTCAAATCATATGTATATTATTTTCTCCAGATATAATCCTATAACTTTCATTTCATATTGTCTGTTGTTATGAGAAATTACTGTGACAAAAACACCTTAAGAGATAAAGGGCTTGTTTTAGCTAACATTCAAGGTACAGTCTATCATGGCAGAAAGTTAACGTAGCTGGAGCTTGAAGCAGCTGGCCATAGTATATCCAAAGTCAGCTAACAATTTAAAAACATGTGAACTTATTTAATAATGGCTATTTCATCCTAACAGTTGATAAAACCAGTCAATAGTCAGCAAGAATCTTTCTAAGTCTACCACATATTTATTTTATGATCTGAAACTCCAAATGTTCAAAAGTGAAACAGATGAACCATGCTAGCTGCAAGAGAGCACTGCACACGTTCATACATTTACATACATACATGCATACATACATACATGCATACTTAGGTAGTCATAAATTTGTGTGTGTTCCTTTCTGCCTATATTTTTCACATGTAATACGTTCTCTACTGAGACCTTAACTTGGAAAATTGAATTTGCTATGTTCTATTATAAAGCCTATGCATGGCCTTCTAATATTCATTGTGAAAACTATTTGACAATAACAAACTTGTTCTCCTTTAATCCTTGAGACAAACAGTAACTTCTATTTATTTAAGTCTTAGTTTCTGACTAATAGTGTGCAAAGGGTCATATTGTAAAATGAAAGCTTAACAAATGCCCTGTTTTGAATATCAATGAGTGACTTTTAGTTATCAACAAGAAAATGCAAGGATTCTTTTAAAAGACAAATACTAAACTATCCCAGAACTCATCTGGAGCCAAGAGAAATGAAAAAACTATTTGTTGGCAATGCTCTGGCTTACAGCTTGTTTCAAGGCAGGGTGTAGCAGCTTCAAATCTGGAAGGAGCCTGTCTTAATTTCTTTTCCTGTTGTTATGAGAAATTACTCTGACAAAAGAACCTTAAGAGATAAAGGGGTTGTTTTAGCTAACATTCAAGGTACAGTCTATTATGGCAGCAAAGTTAAGGCAGCTGAAGCTTGAAGCAGCTGGCCATAGTATGTCCAAAGTCAGCAGCAAAGAGGAGTGGCTATTCAGCTCCCTACCCCTTTTCAGTTTTCCTGGAACCCAGCCTATGATGTGGTACCTGCCACATTTAGGGTTAGTCTTTCTTCCAACATTAACCTAGTTGAGACCCTCAATCAATCCTCCTTGAGACTAGCTTACAGGTGATTCTGGATCTGCCAAGTTAATGGAAATTAATGGATACTGAGCCTTAGATCTCCTCTCAAAGTGGAATTCACTCCTAATCATACCATCCCAAAGAAAATAAAGCTAGGGAAAACTGTTTTCATCTGCCTTGCAAAAAAGGAAGGCATGGACTCCATGGATTCTGACATCCTTTTAGATTTACTTTGTCCTATGTTCAGGCACATTCCCCAGAAAATATTCATCCCAGGAAAGAAAAAAAGTCTATTGGCCGTCCTATAGCTAGTAAAAGATAAAAGTAATGTATTTCTGAGGCAGATTAAGCATTTGTTTTTTTTAAAATTTTCCTGAAGATAATTATCTACCCACTCTACCATGACAATACACACACACACACACACACACACACACACACACACACACACACAGAGAGAAACAGAGAGAGAGACAGAGACAGAGACAGAGAGACAGAGAGATGCTCCAATACAGATGCCCAGATGATTGTAATAGACTTGAAGATGATGTAGTCTACAAAAATTAGACACAATCTCTTGCACATAATTCAGTTCAATGTAATTGAATTTTTCTAATGCATCCAATTTACCTGTTGTATGTGGTCTGCTTGTCATTGCCATCTTCATTTTCAACATCTCTCCTATCTGAAGTGCTAGGATGAGGGGTTGTCAAGAGAAGTTAAGGACATGTAGTCAGACTTTATCAGTTCTTTATGGAAACAGAACCTGGAGATAGAATATGTAATTAAAGGGTATTTATTAAGTTAGCTTACATGCTATGGTCTTGGTAGTCCAACAATGGCTGTCTTTCACCAAAAGGTGAGAACACAGTAGCAGCATTTCAGTCTGTGAGGCTGGGTCTCTTAGCAGTCCCAATCTGATGCTGAATGCCTAGGAGATTTCGGGAGAGCTACTCGTCTTCAATCCATGCTGGAACTTGGAGGAAGCTGGACTCTGATATCAGCAAAGGGATGTGACAGCAACAGTGGGCTGGTGAACTTGCTAAGGAGAACAAAAGCTAACAGAAAGAAGCAAAATGTTCTTCTGAGACTCCCTTTGTCCTGGATGCCACCTGAAGATACTGCCCACATTAGGGTGAATCTTCCCACTTCAAGTAATCTGATCAAGCAATCCCTCCCAGGGGTGCCCAGGGGCTTGCCAATTAGGTTAATATCCAAAATTAAACTTTAGCAGTTTTACTTAAAGTTTTTATATAATTAAAATAGAATTACATAATTTTCTTCCTCTAACCTCTCTTATTGCTCCCCAACTCCCTTTCAAATTCATGGCCACCTTTTCTTTAATTTTTATTACACGCACAGACAGACAGACATATTTG
This sequence comes from Mesocricetus auratus, assembly GCF_017639785.1. Classification (NCBI taxonomy): domain Eukaryota; kingdom Metazoa; phylum Chordata; class Mammalia; order Rodentia; family Cricetidae; genus Mesocricetus; species Mesocricetus auratus. The sequence continues at coordinate 30,442,411 of NW_024429190.1, read as the reverse complement.
AATAAATATATACATGCAACATTCTGTTTCATTTAGTGTTGATTAAGGGATGAGCACTTAGGATTGAATAGTCATTGAGAGTGCTCATCCCTGGTGAAAAATAATTCTCCCTCTCTTCATGGTTTTTAATTCCCTGTAGTTCTTCAACTAGACATAGGGCCCCATGAAAGTTCCATATCTATATTAGCATTTCAATTGAAATTGTCTTTTTTTCAGGTTTGTTGATATTCCATGGACTTAACTTCCCTCTCATATCTAGAAGACAAATTCTTACAACAGACTTCCTGGGTCTCTGTTCTTACAGGCTCTGCAACCCTTCTTTGTACATGCTCCTTGAGCCTGAGTCTTATGCTATAGATGTATTAGCTGGGTCTGGATATTCCATCATCAGTTTTTATTTGAATTTTGACTAGTTGTGACTTTCTGTAATGGTCCCCATCTAATAATCTAAAAAAAAAAAGCATTTTGGCATTTTGAGTAAGGAGTGAGAGCTACACTCATGTGTGGATAGAAGAATAAGAATTTAGACTAGAGTTAGGAAATATACTGGTTCAGGAAAGTGGCAATAGTAGGCTCTTCTCTAAGGTCTATGGCCTCACTAGTCATGGGTTATTAGTTAGGTTTATAGTACCAAGCATGGTTTCTCTCCTGTTAGCAGACCCTAAGTCTAATTAGACAGCTGTTTGCTAGGGCCAAGATATAAGTGCTACTGTTGCACCCTTTCTAATAGCTTGCTCCACTTACCATGAAAGCCAGTCTTCATAAAAACCTTTTGGTCATATCCTTCTCAGTTCCTCTAAGTCCCTTTACCAAATTCTGTGATATATTCAGCACTAGAGACAACTCCAACTTCTGGAAGGCCATCAACAGCAACAGAAACACCCTATTTTGGGAGTCATTTAAATAGTCCTGACCAACAACTGAAAAGTTTTCTTGTGATTGGTATTTAGGTTTTTGTTATATGGTATATGGCTCTTATGGGAAGCTTTATCACCCCAAGTGGTATATTTCATTAAAGCTACACACACACACACACACACACACACACACTTATATGAATTATATGTAATTTTAAGCAAATATAAAATGATATGATCCCTGATGGCTTTTGCAAGTATCCTTAGTGTTAATTATCTCCACTCCCTCATTCTCCTTCTTCTTTTACCTTCATGCCCTGCTACCATTAAAGCCCCTAAAAAGGGAATAACAGGATAGATATAATATAAATGAAGAAATTTGGGGTCATATTTTATTCCATACAATATTTTGGTGAACGCAGTATTATAATATTAATTATTTAGTCAGTTGGCCTTAATTCTCATACTGCCTTTTACATAATAGCATGGAAGTGTTATATTCAACCAATACTCTGTCTACATATTCACATATCATCGTCATCTTTTTGATAAAGATATGTGTGTACAGCAGGCAAGATGTGTTGGGAATTATCTCCTGCCTACCAGCAGTCCCACACCCCATTAGCCACAGCTAACCAGTGACTAATGAGTACTGCTGTGTAAATGGCCTAGCTCCCTCACCCTGCAGTTGGAACAATTCTGAGGCACATGTTCAACATTGATTCCCAGATCTGTGTAGCACATTTATGTTCCAGTTGCCAATATTGTCAACGTGCCTGATGATATGCACTCTATAGGCATTTTCCCCTTCTCTGAGTCATTTCTCCATTGAATTTCCTGGCTGCAGCCCTATAACAAAGTATTTGTACTGGAATTCTTGTGTGTTTGTCAGCTTCCCATTACTGGAACAAAACACCTCAGCTAACCAACCATAAAGAGTCAAAGTTTATTTTGACTCATAGTTTTGGGAGTTTTAGTCCATGGTTGGATGGACCCATAGCTTTGGGCCTGTGGCAAGAAGTAAATACATCATGGCAGGGAAAATACAGTAGATAAAACTCCTTGCACATGGCAGTAAGGACATAAGATAAAAGAGAGAAAAAGATCAAGATTTTATAAGCCACCATCAAGGGCATACTCCAGATGATCTAAAACCACCTCCTGAGATTCATCTTAAATCTACACTACCTTCCAGAATCACCAAAAGCTAAAGACGATGTGTGTTATACATGGGGCTTTAAAAGGCATCCCCTACCGAAATAATAACAATGTATACCAGGAGCTGCCCCTGGGTGAACTGAATAAATACAGAGTACCGGCTGCTACTGCAAAGGACTTGGATTCAATTCCCAGCACTGACATGGCAGTTCACAACCATCTGTCACTTTAATTTCATTGACCCAGACTCCTTCTCCTAGCCTCTGTGGACATGGTATGCAGACACACATGCAGGAAAAACATCTAGACACATGAAATAAAATGATAATAATTAAAATAAAAGGACGAAGACCAAGAAAGTGTTTATAATCCAAAATAATGTTTATAATTCATCCCAGTATTCAGAAAGAGAAAGTATGGTACATATAATTTATATGACAAACGTTTCATTTCAGAGGACTTTTAGATTCAATGGTATGGGATTTGGATGACTTAATGTGTGAAGTGATTGTTTAGAGAAGAAGAAAGTGGAAGGCTCAAAGCAACAGTAACTTCAAGCACACTGTCTCAGAAGCAAGAGATAGTATATGATGTTTAAAGAGCTGAAAGCAGTTAGAGGTGATTATAATAGAGGAGTAAACATAAGAGACAGATGATAAGGGGGATTGAAGAGAAAGATGAGGGTTAGGGACAATGGACCATGGGATCTGAGCCAAGAGGAGTTTTCCTCTTGCAAGGGTCATAAAGAGGTACTGTGGGAAGTTAAACAGAGCAGGAGTAGGACTGATTGCTGTTTTGAGAATATTACCACTGACAAAGGGAGTAGAGTGAACTGTACATGTTTAAGGGAAAAGCTGAGAGAGCCATTAGAAGCTTATGCTGCGAATCCAGTCAGGAAATGATCTGAATCTCCACTAAGTTCATGGTAGAAGGTGTAGAGGAGAAAGGGTGTATCACAAGGTTATTGAGTGGAGCCAACCAACAGGACTGTTGGAGTAATGATAATGGGGAAGGTGGAAATGAGGACTCCAGGTGTCTATAAATGGTAACTGGAGCAGTTGATGGCTATCCCACCCCTGAAGTTGACAGTCACTGGGGAAAAAGAAAGGTTAAGATGTCAGAATATGAATGTAGCTTTAGCTATGTTGAAGGCCTTAAGCCTGTCAGATAGTAACAGAGGACTAAAGACCCGGCCTCAGAGAAAATTAAACTAGAGAAATAGAAGGATAGAGAAATAGAAGACTCTGTCAGATAAAAATATAACGCATGAAAACAATGCAGCCAACTATGGGCAACTGTGGAGTAGAGAAGCAGATGGATAATGAGTTGGCACTAGAGATTGGCAACATACAGGAAGCAAGCAGAGTCCTAGTACTCATAAATGTAAGGTGTGTCAAGGAGCATCTATAACTCCAGGACTTTGGGGAAGGGTGGCTATTAGAGTAATTCTAGGGGCTCACTGCCCAGCCAGCCTGTTTAACTGAAACAGCAAGTTCCATGTTCTGTGAGATACTGACTAAAATTTTAAAAAAAGGCAGAGAACAATTGAGAAAGATATCCTAGTGTCAGTCTCCAGCTTCTACACATGAACTAGCTTGCCTGCATCTTCACATACAAACACAGAGAAGAGGCAAACAGAGATGAAAAAATGAAGTATATTCATCTCATGCTGGAAAGTGGAGCTACGGGAGTCTTGTGGAATGATACCTGCCAATATCCAGGCTAGTGCTCTCAGCACACACAGAGTATATTCTAGACCTCTGCCTCATTATGTACTCATTTAGCTTCATAACCTTGCTCAAATAGGTATATTTGGAGAATCAAGGTTTTTTAACGGCTGCAAAAGCTATTAAAGATACTGTAGATGTATATAATTTTGACTTAGTTGAGAGGGAGGCATCACAGAGAATTCATTTCTCTGAAATAAGTGTCATAGTCTATTCAGGATATTACAATAAACTACCAAAGACTAAGTGACATAAAAGCCAAAAAGTATTTCCCATAGCTCTGGAAGTTGGAAGTCCACTATCAGAGTATTAGGATGTTCAGTGCTGGTGACGTCTCTACATGATCCCATATCAGGAAGAGGACTGGGAAGTTCCTTGAGTATCTTCTCATGCCACTAATTGCATTGATCAAGATCCCAGACTCATGAACTATACCCATCCCAATAGGCTACCCCTAGGCAACATGTCATTAGGGATTTAAGATCTCATCATAGGACTTATGACATGTCTACAACAGAAACTTCATGGATATTATTACTTCCTCTTAGTAGATGAAGAAATTGAGACTGAAGGTTTTATGAAAATCCTCAAGACTACACTATTTCCAGACACATGACAAATATTGTTATTTATATATACTCTTATTTATTCCTCTTGTTCCTCTTTTATTGATACTTCACAGTTCACTTTATAGGATTCCTTCAAAGACACCTATGAAATTAATTCCAAACTGCTGCTAATGGTTTCAATTCAGGCTTTGTTTGAGGTTTTTTTTTAAATTTCTCCCATTCAGTTACAGAATATTTGATCTGCTTCAATTAAATTTGATTTTAGTGCTGAAATTAAAACAACCGCCTTTGTCTTTGTCAGCAGAGATGAATATCATTTCAATAGAAACATGAAGAGGCTTTAGTTTTCACGGTTAGGATTCTTTTCTCCCGTCTCCCACTTGTCTCTGTCTTTCTAGACACACATACATACCCAACAAGAGGGAGGGGAGAATGTAGCTACCACTATCCACTTTACTTATGTTCTGTAAAGTCTGTGTAAATAGTGAATGAACAACTACAAATTAACAGCTGCTGCTATGGTAAGTGTAAGTTGGAGGCCATGTTAATCTCTGATGTCACTGATATTAACTGATTGACACATAAGCACAGATAAAGTTGTCTTATTCAATACTTATTCTACAGAGTGACAGCACCAACAAAACCTAGGAAGTTAACATTGTGCCTTTCTGTGTTAGGATATACTTCTGAGAACTAGAGAGCTGTTGGTATATGTTCTGACCTCCAAAGACTTAAGAGCCTGAAATTCTGATGACCAAAGTTGTAAGCACTAGCAATGTCTCATCTATCAGAGGGAGGGATGCAGGGAGGACACAGATGAAGAGAATCACTTTTATTTTTTGGTTTTTCGAGGCAGGGTTTCTCTGTATTGTTTCGGAGGTTGCCCTGGAATTTGCTCGGTAGACCAGGCTGGTCTTGAACTCACAGAGATCCGCCTGCCTCTGCCTCCCGAATGCTGGAATTAAAGGTGTGCGCCACCAATGCCTGGCAAAGAGAACCACCTTTAATTTTATTTGTTTGGGGGCTGGAGGATAACTATAGAACCTTACACATGCTGGGAAATGAATTCACTTCTGAGCAACATCCTCATTCTCTATCCTTTAAGTTTTGCCCAGGTGCATGGCCATTTGGTTGGTACCAACACAACTAAGGGAAGATTCCTACTCATTCTATGAGCTTATGCCCCAACTTTCTCTGAATTCAACCTTGTAAACACCAGTTCTGTAGGTATTAGTTGTTCTGGATAAGCTGACACTTAAAATTGACTGGTTTTCCCACAGACCACAAGACCAATGCCCTTGTTTCTTATCTATCACAAGTTTTGTCAGAAGAGCTAGTCAGAGCCTGATTGTAGAGATGACTGTTAGCATTTCCACACTTCCCCATTGGCCATTTTACATGGCAAAATCCCCCAACAAATTATGCAAAGGTGAAAAATTGTGGCATTAATAGACAACAAACAGGTAGCTCCCTGAAGTCTGTACCTAAAGCAATAAAACAAAACGTAGTCTGACTTTGGTCCCACTAAGAGCACCTTGTCTTTATTTGAAGACCCCAAATTTCTACCTTAACACATGTCTGCAAAGTATTTATGTGGGGATTCAAATAGGTAGGTGAAAAGCCTAAGTATGGAATATATGAATAATGTGGATTGATTTCAAATTTTTGGTTAGTGTGCATGTGTGCACATATGTGTGGGTGAGATATATGCCCATGCTATTTCAACCACTGAGTGGTAGTTAATTGTAATGTGTCAGACACTGTCCCATGGTTGAATACATTGTGTGGACTGACAGCATGTCACATATGGAAAATGCTCTGTGATGGCCATGCTTTCAGTTTCAAATCTGTGAGTTTATTAAGCATATAACAAACAAAACTACGAGACCAAAAAAAAATTACCAAGTAGAAGACAGGTATCAAGACATCATCAAATCAGGCACTTAGAACATCTAGCAGAATCTGGAAGCCCTGTTGAAATCATCTGTCCCAAGTTTCCAATTGATTAAGAATTCCAGGCAAAAAGTATCTTTTCATGGATGTACTCCCAGATTCTTGTTCCCCTGTAGACACTTTTACACCATGGAAGAAATATTAGTTAGCTCTGTTGGAAATGGTTTACCCTTAACTGTTTGAAAGAATGTCATGTTTTAAGTCTCTCTCTCTCTTGTTCTATGTTTTCTTTTCTTTTTGTTACAGGCTGAGCTAGGAAGGTTTTAGAGGCTGCCTAAAATAAACACTCCCTAGTCTGGAAGGGAGTATGGTATGGCACTCCTTTGTTTAAGTCCACTCTCAAAAATTGAAACAGTGACTGAAAATTTACCAGTATGACTTATATTATAGAATTTTATATGGAATCTCCTTAGGATAGGACATGCTGGGAAATTTGGAAAGTTTGGAAGCTGTTGCAACCAACATTTGAACTACATTTTATTCTGGTTAACAATACAGCTCTTCTAAACTGTCTTCCTTCTTTATGCTCATTGTTATTACCCTGTATCTCTTTCCTCAGTGGATTGTCAAACTGATGTCTACATTCCGTGCATAACAGTCTCTTGTGCAACCCAGGACTAGAAATACAGGGAGATTCTTCACTTCAAGCATCACACTTTTGCCATAACACTAGCAACTGACTTTTGGTTTTTCGTTTTAAGCCTTGGTTGACAGGATGCACAGATATAGTGACCAACCTTTTGAATATGATACTTCTAACCCTTCAGTATGTAAGTAGTCTGCAGCCTTCAAAGTTGTCAGTGTCACTGCAGCTCAGAACACACAGAAGACCAACAGCTAAGCAGACCTTGTCAGCCATATATCCATGAAGAATCATGGAGTATTTGTGCCTTTGTTGGTTGCTTTCTAATTACCATGTTTTGTGTGAAATGCAATGACTGCATTGATGCTAGACAATTCTAAAGACTATGAAGGTTTGGAGCTTTCTCCTCAGATATTCATAGTTATTTCACTGTCTTGTCTTCTAGAAGTCTTAACATGATTCATCCTCATGCAGCTGACATACTATACAGTTACATCATTGTTTCTTGGTCAGGTTTTGTACATGCACAACGTATATCTTATTGTGCGATGATTGGTTAAATCTCCATGGCAACTGGATATTCAGAGCTTCTTTATAGCACTCCCTATCCTGTAAATATTTATTGAGTATGAGTGTTTTGGTATAATGTTACTCTGATTATGTTTGGGGAGTTTACGATATTGTAAATCATTTACTTTCTCTGACCCCCTCCCCAAACACTGAGGTCTTCTTCATCAGGAACAATTCACCCTCTAGTGGAAGAATATGGATATTGCAGCTGGGGTTCCAACAGCTAGCAAAGCTTTGCAGCTGAAACAATATCTGCAGATTTTATTTTTTAATTATTATTGTATAATCCTCTGTTTTGTGCTGGTTTGTTATTAAATATAATCCAATAGAGAAATCTCCTTAAAATGCTAATTTTCTTTCTTATGTTTATAGGCAGGAAAATGCTTAAAGCTATAAAAAGCAGTACTAAGCAGTACTAACACTGACTAATAGATTTTTCTTTACACTCATCTCCATTTCTCCCTTGTTTAAAGCCAAACAGAAATTGATTGGAAAATGGTTTCGAGTATGCTTTACACACTTAAACAATAATGGGAGATGCTTTTCCCACATATGCTTTTTATAAACTGCAGAGTTATTTTTAAATCAACAATCTAGTACCAAAGGGGAAAACAATTTGTCCAAACTGATCAGAAAACAATGATCTCACTACCAATGAGCATTGATCATGGCTATGAGGACATTGTAGAAGTTCTGGTCCCTTCCCTGATACTGTGAGTTCCTTGTCAATTAAAATGATGAAACTGAAGAATGCCTTCAAGTTCAAAATGTCCAGAGGTGAAATAAATTGTTGAAGTTCACACAGCTATTTGTCAACCAAGCATAAACCCGTTTGTCCAGGTTCTGCAATCTGTCACCATTCCTATCGCACAAATTTAGAGTTAGACTGACAGGATGGTAATCTCTCTTGGCTCTACAATACCTGCCATTGTGGATGACATCCTTAGACACCCTGCACATACTTGCCTCATCTATATGGGGAGTGGGAACGCCCACTTCACAGATGATATGGGAAGGATAAAAATGATTTATCATAGGACATGATGCAGAGTAAGTACTCAGGAGAGATTGGCAGTCACTCTGATTAGTATTGTTGCAATGGGTGTTTTTCTTTGTTTTGAGACAGTCTAAAACCAAGACTACTTCTCACTCCTGGGAGTAAATGAGTATTACACTCAAGGGACATTTAAGTCTTTGATTCTTGTTCCATTACTCACAAGTATTTCATGACTGTTAGAAAATTACTAATCTTACCCTCCATTCATACACTATCATAAGGATGCTAACAGCTGTTTAAAGAGAGTATTTTGATTTTTCAGAACATATTGCATTGCCTCTATTAAGCCTGATTTGTAAAATAATTCCAGGATAATTTAGAAACTATGGCATATTAGAAACCAAAGATTATAAAGTGCAAATGAGATTTCTTCTGCTGCTGACATCATAACAGTTTTTACAAAGCCATTATCTTCTCAGTAGAGACGGATGTCATACAGTCATTATCCTCAAATCATAACGAGGTGGGCCATTAGTGTCTCCTTTGGAGACCTTATGGTCCGAGATGTTAATGAGTGTTTGGGGAACCTTAAATCCTAGGATGGTTGACAGGGTACTCCAGACCATAACAGAACCTTTTTTCCAATGACAATGGATCCTGTCAATTTCTATTAAGGAACTTTTTAATTCCCCAATCATTAAGACACTGGAAGGACTTATTATACTAGCCTATAATTAAGGAAGCTTTCAGCCATAAATCCCTTCTGGGGATCCCTTGCCTTTAGTCAATATGGCCTGAGTAAAGGGTAAGTCTGTCACACACAGGACTGTGGAGACAGCACATATTTTAGGAAAATCTTAGAGGGTAAGAACTCTCTGGGGTTTAACCCCAGCTCTTACAAGTTTCTGCTCACTCTCTACTAAAGGCACAAAGTAAATGAAGTTCCTTCATTAAAAAGCAAAGGTCTCCAGCAATTGGTCATTCTGGCTATTGTATCTTGTCTTAATTGTCATTTGAACATTCATGTCAGGTGTGTGATAGAGAAGCACAAGCTTAGAACACTATTACTGCCTTTAAATAAATTCTCAGATTATTATGAAGATTGAATAATAAAGACATAGTAATGACATCCAAATACAAGCCAACAAATGATAGAAAGAGGAGGGACAGTACAATGGTGCTTTCCCAGCCATGGCTATAAAGAGAATTATGAAATCAATGGGAAAATAAACATGGAAGTGGTTACTGAATAGACATGATACTTTGACTTTAGAGGAATATGACTTCAACAACAAATGAACACCCTTGCCTCAATTTCCTGCATTCTCAGTTGAGTAATTACATTAGAATATCCTGGTACAATTTACACTAGAAGACTATTAGTACTGTTAAGATTTTTCTATGAAGGGTAATAAACAACAGTTGGATAAAAAGATAGATGCTGTGGACATATTCAGACAGGGAAACTTACCGACTTGATTGCAAGTAAAGTTTAGTTTTCAGCCAAAATTTATCGCTCAAAAAATGTAGAGAGCCAACTAGAAACAGAAATTATGTGCTGCCATAAAAATAAAAAATGAAAGAATCCAACCCATTGACCTTGAATGAACGGAAACTTGAAGGTCTATACATTCTTTTTGATAAACCTGGATTTTTCATCTAAATTTCATTCGACCTCAAGCAGACCTGTATTTGGCTTATTACTGAAATTTCATTGCTCAAATTCAATGTAAGAAGTTTTCTAATCAGAAACTAAATTTATAGAAAATCTCTACTGTATTGAGGAAGAAATAAATGTCTGTTCCCACATTTTGTGCCTTGAGAATTTGAGTTAGTTTTATTGTACTGTTTCCAAATCAGGTCTTCAATCCTAACAGGGGAAAGAATCACACCAAACCCCATCTCAGAGCCAGAGTCCTGGATGAAAAGAAATGTACAAAAGGGTCTGAGATTTACTCTAGGTTTTTAATAGGAAACTCCTGACAATCCACCACTCTTATTTTAGGTAATTGGAGTTTTGAGGACACTGAGAAGGCAGGGTCAATGATATGGTTGTCTGGGTTTTTCTTCATGGTTCCATTTAACTTCCTTGGGGCAGTCCATCTTCTTGGTTTTAGCTTTCTTGATGACCACTTCCTTTTTAACTATTCTGTCAAGAAGTCTTTGTCACTACAGCAAACTCTAAAGACAGGTGTGGTAGCTGAGCTGGTTAAACATTTTAACTTCCATGGTCACTTCACTGACTTTCTTTGAAATTTTCTCTATTTCCTCCTTCATGATCTCAGAAGAGGAGAGTCCTTTCAAAATACTAACCATTCTTCAGTACCCTAACAATTCTGTATGACAGCTTTCTTGTCACAATGCTGCTGAAAATGGAATATGATAAGCAAGGGCAACAAACAAGGCTGCTTGCTCTCTGCATGCCTTCTGACACCAAAGCTAAATAGAATACACACACACAAACACACACACACACACACACACACACACACACACACACACACAGGCTTTCTTTTTCTTTAGTCTCCTAGAGGACAACTCTGCTCTGGAAGATGCTTTTGGAAAGTCAGAGAACATCTGAGAGTCCCTTAGATTTCCTAATACCTACACACCTCTTCCCTCAGTTGACATAAACTGTAGCTCAGGAACTAAGCACCTTCCCTTGAAAGACATCTTTGTCCACTGCCAAATCTATATGTAATCAACATTTGCATTGACCTCCAGTGGTCAGTCTGTTTCAGTCTTTAAATATGGATAATGTGGTTTTCCTCACCGTTTCCTTCATCAACATACTTGTGCTTTCTTGAGTGTCATTTGAATATTTATTCTTTCAGTCCCCTGAAATGTGTCTTTGTGTCTTTTTAAATTCCTTGAATTGTGTGATAAAGATTATGGCCTTTAAATTCTTGGTTTTAACTAAGTAATTTTCATTGGAGAGCAATTTAAAGGATTGCTGGATTTTGCAGAATGAAATAATGCCTTAAACTTTCTTATCGATTTTGCAGTGTGACCTGGGCTTGTGGATTTCTTTTGTTAGTTGTGCACCTGATGTGTACACAGAAGGCTTGGATGGTACATGGGATGTGCCACCTGGTCTGAAGTGGAGGTTGGGAAAGGCATTGCTAGGGCTAATCAGTCTGACCTTGGGCCCTGGTTGTAGGACTAGGGGTAAAGGTTGGTGTTATGAATAATGCAAGCCAGGTAGGGTGAGGTGGGCTCAACAAACTGGGACAGAGCACTAGATATCCTGACTAGGCTGAGCCCAGAGGATGAGTCTGGTGCAGGCAGCCTCTAGACAACCAGAATTTAGAAGCAGTGATACAGGAGAGCAAATGTAGGTTACATGTGTCTCCTTAACCTGGGGACAAGCTAAAAGGCTCATGGAGGGGAGGGATGATCTTGTGAGGCCCAAATGGATAAAAGGAGGTTTTGACAACCGATAAGAAGCCACAGGGTAACCGAAGTTACCTCATGGAAGGGAGGGATGTTGAAGAGAACAGGAAGTTTACCTGTGCCTCTGCACCAGATGGGTAAGCTAAAGGTTAGTATGCAGGTTTCTAAGGAAAAAAAATTGACTCTGCCCGTCCATATCAAATTAGATATTAAATATGAAAAAAATGAAATATAAACACGTGAAAGAAAGAGGCAAATTGGGCAAACTTTTCTGCTACAAGTAAAACAAGAAAGAATTTTGAGACAAAACTCCATCCAGCCTAAGTGGCTACAGGAGCTAGCACAAGGAACATGGACTATATAGTTTTCTTGTTTATCAAGAAAGGCTGGGCACCAAAGGGACATTGGAGCCGTTATTAGCAAGAGATTTATCTTTCCCTAGACAATATCCAGGTAGATACGTAGAAAAGATGCTGGGTCAGCATCTCCCTCTCAGATATGGGAACAGGGTACAAAAGAGGCTGCTCTTCAGCATGGGTAGCCTGATCTTAACTGAGGAGGAAATCGGTTATTATTTCCTGATCCCCTGATAGGTAACAAGTGTTACCCAGAAGAATTTTCTGCAACAATGGAAATGTTATGCATCTACCTAGTCCAGTATGATAGTTACAGGCCTCGCCTGCCTCAATTCTTAATGTAGTGAACTTACATTTATCTGCCATGATTATAGATTTAAATGGCCATCAATTTCCAGTGGCTTCTGTTTTGGATGGCAGAGCTCCAGCAGGTATCATTGGAAACACTCTTTCTATATCAGTCTCTGCAATATTGACACCTGTCTTTCAGAGCTGTGAGACACATCACTTAAGATCTTCAGACTGACTGTGCAATAACTAAAAGTAATGAGTAGTTCAAGAGGCTGTGAGAATTTTATGTACCCTGTCTGCTTGGATACCCTGGATACATAGAATGCCAATCTCCACCCTCTCTGAGTCTGGCTTTGGTGCTTTCTGTCTACCCAAATTGTGTTTCTTAAAGTTAGTGTGTTTGGAAAGGAAATAATTTAATAGCACAGTGACTAAGCCTCACCCTTTTAGTGATTCTCTGCATCTATGCTGTAAATGTCAGAGGTACTTCTTTATTCTCTCTCCGTCTTGGGAGGGACTAAAAAGCCATAATAGCCTGGGGTTGAGTACTTCCTTTCTCTCTGGTCAGCGTGGCTCTGAGAAAACCCAATAATTTATTTTCACTTTTCCTAATAGGAGGCCTTGGTGAGAATAACTTATATCAAAATGTTCCCTTCTGTCCACTGAAAGCAACTATATATATATATATATATATATATATATATATATATAATGCTTATGTAAATCTGTGAGAATTTGGTTTAATTCTTGGTGTGGGGGGATCCTGCTCTGGTGGGATCTCCTGGAGTTGCTGACTTTCAAACTTGTTCATTCTGAGCCTTTGAGCATTTTTCCCCATTTAAAGCTCAGTTTTTCCTCCACTGGGCATCCATTCCCAAGAAAGTTCACACTGGTAAATTTCAACTTTCCCTATACACTTATTTTTAAATATTAGGAGTCAAAGGACTATCTGGGTCTTCACTTCTCTAATAAGTCTAAGAAGAAATCCTAATCTTTTTATTTGTTGATCTTTTTCATTGATGCTAGGGAAGAGAAAAGTCTAGAGAGTATTAAGTGGCTAAACTGGATGATGGAAAAGAAGAAATGGGCATGTGAGGAGGAGAAAGTGAATGTAGAAAGATTAACAGGAAACAGTATAAGAAGAAGGCAGGGAGAATATATGAGAGAAGGAGAAAACAGGGAATGATGTGAAGAAGGAAAACTAATACAAGGAGGAACACATGACTACCACAACCACTACCCCCAGTTCTGGTAGTTTATAGACCTTTAATAAATGTGAGTTTCTCACCATTTCTCTTGATGATGTCTCAAAAGACAAAATTAAGGTGCCACTCTCTGTTCATCATTCCATACTACAAGCTTCTCTCTTCTAGGGTGGCACCCTTCTTTGTACTAAGTTTATCACCTGTATGGAAGTCTTCTCACTGTTGAGTCACAGATAAACTAGGATCAGATAAAGCACAGGGTTCAAATTAAAGCCACCAACGTTTCCCTTGAGCCTGAAGATCTTCTATATATAGAGGTTAGTTAACTAGTGCTTGGCATGATCCCTTCTGCCAACCGTCATCACTTCCACAGAGTACCTCTTAGGTTTCATCTGCTCTTTCCATCAATTCAGACCTCAAAAGGAGAACATAACAAGGTATTTCCGGTTCATAATATCTTTTCATAGACTCTGTGGTGGTTTGGGAAAAAAATGGCCATGAAAGGGAGTGACAGTTTTAGGAGGGGTGGCCTTTTTGAAGTAGGTGTGGCTTTGTTGGAGGAAGTGTGTCATTGTAGAGGTGGGCTTTGAGATCTCTTTTGTTCATGCTTTCCTCAGTGTGGTACTCAGTCCACTTCCTGTTGCCTTATGATCAAGATGTAGCCAGCACGATGTCTGCCTTCAGATCACCATGTAGTTTGCTATAATGATAATAGACTGAATCTCTGAAATGTAAACCAGCACCTCAATTAAATGTTTTACTTCTAAAGAGTTGCCATAACCATGGGGTCTCTTCACAGCAATAGAAACCCCATCTAAGACAGAAGTTGGCACCTGGGACTGGGGTATTGCTGTAATAGGCCTGACCATATCTTTGTTCAGAAGGATTGGGACTTTGGTACTTTGTGTTAGGAAAGCAGTGGAATGCTTTACTCACTACTTAATGAGCCATACTAGTAGGAATGTGGAAGATAGAGGTGCTAAGAGTTATTTGAAATCTTGAGGAATTGCTCAAGAGGTTACAGAGGAAAATAATATTAATATGTGGCCTAGAGATCATTCTTGTGATATTTTGTTGAAGAATGTGGCTGATTTTTACCCTTGTCCAAAGAATCTGCCTTCAGCTAAAGTGAAGAGTTTTGGATTAATTCCATTGGCAGAAGAAATCTCCAGCCTAGTATAGACTCAGTTATGAGGTTATTAGTGTTAATTCTGTTGAAGTTTTATAATTAAAAGGAGCAAGATGAGAAAATACAAAATGTACAGATTGAGAAAAGGGTACCAGTAAGTTACATAGAGCTAAATTCTGTGTTCAAAGAAATAAATAGATAAATAAATAGAATAAAGGGAGTAGTGACCTTGGGGCAAGACCCCACACAGCTAAATTTCAAACTTGTGAAAAGGAGTTGAAGAAAATTTTAGAGCAGGGTGTGGTAGTGCACATCTTTAATCCCAGCACTAAGAAGGTAAAAGCTGGCAGATCTCTGAGTGTGAGGATAGTCTGGTCTACAGAGCAAGTTTCAGGACAGCAAAACTCATGCCGTGAAAGAAGGAAAAGTGGTGAAGATGTAATTGAACAAAGGGGCCATGTTCCAGCCCCAGTAAGCAGCAGAACTTGGCAGCATCAGTCATGTGGTTCTAAAGTTAAGGATGGAAGAAAGGGGCTAAGGAATTTGCCCCTGAGCCTAAGAAAATCCATTGCAGACAGGCATGTGTCAGGCAAGGGTGTCCCAGAAGTGAGGCCTAGAGAGGCCATTGTATGAAGTTGTGAAGTTGAAACATGGATTTCCTTAGAGATCTCATGATGTTAGAGCCATGGGATACCTGCCAAGAAGAGCTGCTAAGAGGGTGTAGGACCAGCCCAATAGAAAAAAGTGTGTTGTAGTCTAAAAGGAATTGGAGATCTGAAGAGCATTTGATATCAGACATGGAGATGCAGAGTTTGGAGTCAGTACAGCTGGATTTTAGTCTTATTTTGGTCCAGTATTTCTTCACTATGCTTCCTTCACTGCATTTTAGAATGGTAATGTACATTGCTTGCCATTAAGATGTTGGAAGTATGCTGCTTCCTTTTGATTTTGATTTTACAGGGGATTGCAGTTCCCCTGAACTCAGGAGAAACTTTGAACTTCAGATTTTAAATAAGTCTGAGGCTGTTATAGACTACAGGGACTTTTTAAGTTGTACCATATGCATTTTTGCATGATGATATGGCTACAAACCTTTGGGGGCTTGGGAGTGGAATGTGGTAGTTTGAAAGAAAACTATCCACAAAAGGAGTGGCACTGTTAGAAGGTGTATGTCTGCCTGCATGCTACCTGCTCTCTGCCATGATGATAATGAACTGAGCCTCTGAGCTACCATCACAATTAAACGGTTTCCAATATGAATTGCTATGGTCATGGCGTCTCTTAACAGAAATATAAACTAAGACAGACTCTCATATAAAATGTGTTAATTCTTTCATTTGCTTAATATTTATTAAATGCTCATTTGATTCCACATATTATTTTAGAAATTGATGACATGGTAGTGGGTCAAGGTAGACATTATTTTTAGTGAACTCAGGTGGTAGAAAGAAAAATGTAAGTGTCTTCTGACACAAATCAAAGCTAAAATCCATATATAGGTAGAAAACTTTGTAAAATCTACCCAGAAGATGTAAAATAAGAAAAAAAGAAATGAAAAGGCCAAAAATCAAATGCCAGACACAAGCGGTAGCTACTAAAATCTGTGAGTCTTACAGCCGAACCTAATAGCTGCATCCAGCATCCAAAAGCCTGGGGAGAATTTGCATTCAGAGAAACTTGGAAGGCACAGTTAACAATAAATCAGTATCCCAGATGCACACTAAAGTTTAATATTTTCATCTGGGTAAGGACAACTTTCACAAACAAATGTGACACAGCAGCACCTAGATCTTGTTTTCCAATGTCTTCTTAAGATAGTGTGGTTACCTGACACCATGGTCATTTATAAAGTACAGAAGATGAAATTAGACCATATTGCCATGCTACTATATAAGGAAGTCTCTTCAAAACAGATTAATGGAGGCATGCCACAGGGAGATAAGAAATAATAGAAAAGATTCCTTTACGGTCAATTTGGAAAATTATGATTATTAAAGCTAATATAATCACAGTGAACTACAACCCAAAGTACAACATAGATATCATAAGTCATAGAGATATACATAAACAGTTGGATAAATAAAGAATGAAAAAGAAATCACCCATATAAATTGCCAAATAATGTGTGTACATCTTCACCTTCTAGTACTAACATTACAGTATATTTTATTTATTTTTACTATTGTTTCCATTATATATTATGCCATAGTTCATAAGTCAAGAGACATGGATGAAAGTAAACATTAAACATTATCTAAAACCCATTTGATTAAATGGATGGTAAATAATGAGGAGAAAAATACTGATAAAGGCCTGGGAAAATGGTTAAGTGGGCAAAGTGCTACTTATGATCCCCATGGCCTACGTAAAAGCTAGACATTGTGGCATGGCTCTGTAGCCCTAGTGTTTAAAAGGAGGCTTCAGGAGGATCATTATGACTCACTAACCAGTCTGTCTAGCCATTTCTGTGGGTTCCAGGTTCAGTGGCAGACCTTGTCTCAAAAAATAATATGCAGAACAACAAGACATCAGATGTCATCCTCTCCCTTCTACATAAACACATGCAGTGAGACACAAACACATGTAAGAAAAAGGCAAGAATAGGATAGTGATGTAACAATGTTATGACTTGAAAATACTATTATAATTTGGTATATAACACTTGCAATAAGGAATTGGATTGCTATCAGGGTAGCTTACTGTGTCAAAATGCCAGAAGCAAATTAAAGGAGGAGAGACTTATTTTGTCATTTTCAGAGGTTTCAATCATGGTGAGGAGTATGTGTTAGAAAAGAACAACTTATATCATAAGGTCTGGTAAGGAAAATAGACAAAAGAGGAAGGGAGGGAGGGAGAGGGAGGGAGGGAGGGAGAGAGAGAGAGAGAGAGAGAGAGAGAGAGAGAGAGAGAGAGAGAGAGAGAGAGAGAGAGAGAATGAAATAACACCACATGTGCTGTGCCAGAGTCCCAATACAGGACCTCACCTCTTAAAATGTCCACTAGATATCAATAGCACCTCAGGTAAATGACTAAGCATGCAATGCATGGCCACTCAGGGACATTTAAGACCTAAGTCATAATATTCAGAAAGGCTGTCAAAGTCCCAACACAATTCTTCACAGACCTTGAAAGAAACAATACTCAAGTTCATATGAAAAACAAAATACTCAGAATAGCTAAAACAATCCTGTACAATAAAAGAACTCCTGGAGACATCACCATCACTGACTTCAAACTTGACTACAGAGCTATATTAATAAAACAGTTTGTTATTGGCATAAAAACAGACAGGTTAATCAATGGAATCAAATTGAAGACACTGATATCAATCTACACATATATTAACACCTGATTTTTGACAAAGAATCAAAATGGTACAATGGAAAAAGGAAAACCTCTTTAACAAATGGTTCTGGCATAACTGGATGTTAACGAGTAGAAGATTTCAAATAGATCCATATCTAGCCCCATGCACAAAAGCCAAATCCAAGTGAATCAAGGACTTCAACATATATGCAACTACACTGAACCAGATAGGAGAGAAAGTGGGAAGTAGCCTGGAATGCATTGGCACAGGAGATCACTTCCTAAATAAAACACCAGGAGCACAAACACTGAAGTAACAATCAATAAATGGGACTTCCTGAAACTGAGAAGCTTCTGTAAGGCAAAGGAAACTGTCAACAAGACAAAATGACAGTCTACAGAATAGGAAAAGATCTTCACCAACCCCGTATGTGACAGAGGATATGGAGTCAGGGAAAACACTCCACTGCTCGTGGGATTGCAAATGTGGACAGCCAGTTTGGAAACCCGTATGACAGTATCTAAGAAAACTGGGAATCAATCTTCCTCAAAACCCAGAGATAATACCACTTCTGGGCATTTACCCAAAGCATGCTCAATCATACCACAAGGACATTTGCTCAGCAATTATTCATAATAGCTAGAACCTGGAAACAACCTAGATGCCCCTCAACTGAAGAATGGATAGGGAAAATGTGGTACATTTACACAGTGGTGTACTACTCAGGGGTAAAAAATGATGACCTTATGAAATTTTAAGGCAAATGGATAGAACTAGAAAAAAGACATTTTGAGTGATGTAACCCAGACTCAGAAAGACAAATACAGTATGTAGCCAATCATAAGTAGATATTAGATATAAAGGAAAGGATAACCCAACTACAATCCATAGCTCCAGAGAAACTAGTTTTGGGGACACCAGACCTTGTTCAGAGACCCACTTCCCCATAAGCCTGGGAGTAGGCAGCTGTAAGACAATGTTTACTAAAAACATGTTTACTAAAAACAATACAGTGCCCGGGGCAATAAGTTCCTGAAAAGGGCTGGCCCACGGAAACTGCCCTGACCTCGACCTTTTCCAAAGACTAACCACCTCTTCTGACCACCACCCAAGTCAGCCTCTGGTGTCAGGGTATATAATAACCAGCCAGAGTAGGAATAAAGGAGAGCCTTCTTGAGGAGCCTTCTGGTCTGTATCATCAATCCCTGACACCCTCTGTGCATTCTTGGACACAGGCTGCTCAGCAGGAGTGGCAACTAGTTAACACGAAGGACCCTAAGAGGAACACATAGATCACCATGGGAAGGGAAATTAGACAAGATCTATGGTGCAAACTGGGGGCATGGAGGGTGGTAAGAGGGGTGAATGACATGGCTGAGGCAGGGCGGGATACAGTGGAAGAGCAATGAACGAGAGATTTTAGTAGAGAGAGCCACTATGAGCTAAGGGGGAAACCTGACGTTATGTTACCTCTCAAGAATCCACAAGGACGACTCCAGCTAAGTCTCCTAGAAGATTCCTAAACTGGCCTACCCTAGTAATCACATTTATGAATAACCTAATTATCATCATAGAGCCCTCATACAGTAATTGATGGAGCCAGATGCAGAGATCCGCAACCAAAAATCAGGACAAGCTCAGGAAATCCAGTTGAAGAGAGGGAGAAGGGATATATAAGCAAGAGAAGTCAAGACCATGATGGAGAAATCCCCAAAATCACTGTGTCTAGGCTGAACAAGGTACCTCTTCATATAGAATGCGCTCCACTAAGTCAGTTTGTGCATTAGAGTTATATTTTATGACAGTGGCCTCTATATTGTCCCAGCTGCACCACTATCTTTAAGGGAGTCTAGTTCCCCATTTGTCAGACCAGAGTCAATCCCACTAGCTTGCCATCTGTTTCAGGAAGAGCATTCTAGATTGTCTGGAGTTGTGGATTGTAGACTGGGTGTCTTTTGCTTTATGTCTAGCATCTACTTATGAGTGAGTACATACTATATTTGTCTTTTTGGTTTTGGGTTACCTCACTCAGGGTGGTTTTTTTCTAGTTCTGTCCATTTGCCTGCTAATTTTAGGATGTCTTACCACTGAATAGTGCTCCATTGTGTAAATATGCCACATTTTCTTTATCCATTTTTCAGTAGAGTGGCTTCTAGGCTGTATCCAAGATCTGACTATTTAAGAATAATGAACATAGTTGAGGAAATGTCCTTGTAGTGTGATTGAGCCTGCTTTTGGTATATGCCCAAAAGTGGTATTGCAGGGTCTTGAGGTAGGTTGATCCCTAATTTTCGGAGAAATCAATATATCAACTTCCACAGTGGCTGTACAAGTTTGTATTCCCACCAGCAATGGAGGAGTCTTCCCCTTTATCCCCAATCTTCTCCAGCATAAGCTGTAATTGGTGTTTTAGGTCTTAGCCATTCTGATCAGTAAGACAGACTCTCAGGGTGGTTTTGATTTGCATTTCCCTGATGATTAAGGATGTTGAGCATTTCCTTAAGTGTCTTTCTGCTATTTGACATTGTTCTGTTGAGAATTCTGTTTAGATCTGTACCCCATTTTTAACTGAATAATTTGGTAGTTTAATGTCTACTTTCTTGAGTTCTTTGTATATTTTGGAAATCAGCCCTCTGTCAGATGTGGGGTTGGTGAAGATAATTTCCCATTCTGTAGGCTGTCATTTTGTCTTGTTTACTGAATTCTTTGCTTTACAGAAGATTCTCAGTTTCAAGGGGGTGCCATTTATTAACTGTCAAATACAGTATCTGTGTTCTTGGGGTTTTATTTAGGAAGTGGTCTCCTGTGCCTATACATTCAAGTGTATTCCCACTTTCTTTTCTGTGAGGTTCAGTGTAGATGGATTTATATTGAGGTCTGTGAACCATTTTGACTTGAAATTTGTGAATGTTGAGAGATATGGATCTATATGTGTTCTTCTACATGTTGACTGCCAGTTATGCCAGCCCAGCACCATGTGTTGAATATATTTCCTTTTTTCCATTTTATATTTTTAGCTTCTTTGTCAAAAATTAGGTGTTCATAGGTATTTGGATTGATATTGAGGTCTTTGATTTGATTCCATTGGTCCACCTGCCTGTTTTTATGCCAATATCAACATGTTTTCATTACTACAGCTCCATAGTAGTTCGTCAAGTCAGAGATGGTGATGCCCCCAGATGATCCCTTGCTGTACAGGGTTGTTTTGGCTATCCTGGGTTTTTGTTTTTTCATATGAAGTTGAGTATTATTCTTTCAATGTCTTTGAAGAATTGTTCTGGGCTTTTGATTGAGCCTGCAGTGAGTCCGTAGGATATTTTTGGCAGGATTGTCATTTTTACTGTGTTGATCCTACCTGTCAAAGAGAATGTGACATCTTTCCATATTCTGATATCTTCTTTAAACACTTGAAGTTCTTATCATACAGGTCTTTCACCTGTTTGGTTAGAGTTACCCCAAGATATTTTATGTTATTTGTGACTATTGTGAAGGGTGATGTTTCTCTGATTTCTTTCTCAGTCCATTTATCATCTGCATATAGGAGGGCTACTTATTTTTTTGAGTTAATCTTATATCCTGTTACATCAATGAAGGCATTTGTCAGTGTAGGAGTTCTCTGGTAGAACTTTTGGGGTCACTTATGAATACTATCATATCATCTGCAAATAGTGAAATTTGATTTCTTTCTTTCCACATTTTATCCTCTTCATCCCCTTTTTTGTCATATTTATCTTGCTAGAAATTTGACTATTATATTAAACAGATATGTGGGGAAAATTTTTAAGAGTACAAAAGCATTTAAATTGAACTTCAATAATCGGACCAGCAGTATCCCAGTTGGTGGGCAAGCTCTGTTTCTTACAGATGCTACTTTGAGACACAGGTTGATGAACTTTTTAGGGTCATATGGTGAAGCTCAAATGGACTCCAGACTCTCATAGAATCTGACAACTAAATACTAAGCAACTTCCTAGACTGTGTTATTTGAAACCTCTTCACAAGAAATAGAAACTGATTTCATCTAAATTTTGCAGTGTGAAAATGTGACCCCTATATTTTTCTAATGAGCCCAGCATGGTGAGAGGGGTTAAATGAATTAGTCCCTGACTGAGTCTGCAAGGTCCAAGGAAATAAGCACATGACCCCAGAGCTTTTCTCTAGGCCTCTTTCTAAAACAAACTTTCAAACTCAGAGAAAATCCCAGCTAAGTCCTCCACCATAACAATACCCATTATTCCTTGATGCTTTTGAGATGAAAGTCAAACTTTTGAGAATAGCAAGGAGGCCCTTTGTGATCTATAACTCTTCCAGACTCGCCTTGAATTTTGCCTTCAAAGCCATTCACAGCAATCCACAGGTTTCCTGGTTCCACACTCCTGCACATTTGGTGCTTATGCCATGTTGTTCGAGCTGCCTGAAATAGTCACCATTCCCACCTCAATTCACAGTTTCAGATGGCATGTTGTCAGCCACCTGACCCTTCAGTCTTTGTGATGAGGAAGAGTATACTACAACTCTCTGTTAAAGCTTCTTTTATCATTCCAATCTTCTCAGAAATGTCTACCTCCCTATGAAATGACTTACCAGGCTAGTTTGCAAGAGACAGAGAGGTTCCCTTGAACTCAGAATTTCAGAGCTAAAACACAGAGAATTCCAAGTAACCCTGGTCAACACGGTCATCATACTATGCCTCTCTAAGTCTCCATATTCTTTTTATTTTGTCATTATGAATTCCATACTGCATTGCGCATACTCATAGATTGCCTACTAAAGCATAAACTCAAAAGTCAGTGACCTTGCTTCATTTGTTTTTGTAGCCCTAGGCAGGGTTTCTAAGAAGCTTACTTGGGGTATTTTGGTTTTGTTTTGTTTTGTTTTTTAAATACCAATGTTCAGGTCTTCAGCCCCGAGAGATTCTTATTTAATTGATCCGAGGTGAGGCCTGGGCCTGGGTTATTTTTTTAAGCTTAACCAAGTGATTCTAATGTTCAGTCAAGGTTGTGAACACCTGCTAGAGGGTAATGATTCTCAGCTGGGAGTAGTGTGAACATCAGATCCACACACATCACCCTAGGCCCAACTACCCACAGATTCCAATTTAATTCATCTGGAATGGGGTCTGGGCAGCTGTATCATTAAGCATCAGGTGAGTCTAATTCATAGCTATAGTTAACCACAGCTTAAATTTATGTGTAGAAAACCTAACTGAATTCCAAGGTAATTGCTGCCATTAACTCTTGCCATCCCTAGAAATAGGAATACATGCTGATCAGAAACAAATTGTGATGCTGAATTAAATCAATACCTTCAACATACAGTTCATTATATTGTGGACATTTTCTCTCCCCCAAACCCTCTGTATCTTTGGCCCTCCATATCAATATTAACAGAGAATAACCCTGACTGCTTTTAAATACTCCTAAGTTATGCTCAAACCATCTCGTAACTGTAGTCCCAATCTCTGTCACTTCCACATATTCATGGCTACCTTTTCCTTCCTTACCAGAATGTAGTGGTTGGTGTAACTGAACTGCACTCCTTCCCATCTCCCTCCCACATCTCTGTGATCAATATAACCTGTGACCCTAAGGCTTCATCATACTCAAACACTCTAGCTAACTCCCCAGCTTTTTGTTTTGCCTAAAAGGACTCTGGGGGATTTGTCTTGGTTCTTTCAGGTCACTGAAGTGAGAGCTCTCATAGTCTCCCTTTCTTATAGCTTGAAACACTTCCTCTTTATCATTCAGCGCAACACCCATTTTTGTTTCATCATAATAGATATATTCTGAAATCATCTTCCTTTACGGGCTCTTAATTTTTGTGTGACTCCCACCTACTGGGTGTAAGCTTCAGAATGAAAACAAATGTGCACCTTGTTTCTTGTTGTATCACCAGAACCTTAATGGTACCTAGCTGCCAATATTCACAGAAATAAAATTGTTAAAAATACATATATATATACATATATATATTTCTTCAAAGCATCACCATCATTCTCTCAAACTCTTCTCATGAGTTTTACCTATCCAACGTTTTGTAAGTACTTCTCCATGCCAAACTAGGGAGTTGTGAAACCAGCAATTCCCTTCATATTTCAAAAAGTAGCAGAGGACAAAATGAAGATGCTGAAGACATGAGTTATTAGCAGTTACTATGTGCTTATAAGACAATGGTTTAAAAATTAGTGATTCTAATTATTTTACTTCGCGAAAAATTCCTGCAATCTATTTTTTTCCTGATGCCCAATCTAATACAAGAAGAGAAACGACTATATAGTTTAGAAAAACTAAACTGCCTATCCATCAGGAAAGAAACATAAAGCCTATTAAAAAGAATGTGCATGGGGGTCATTTAGGACAAGGCAAACAGTCCTTCATAGCTCAGTAGCCCCCTACACGACAGCACATTTCAATAATTGATACCCACAGTGATGATCTTGTATTATTAAAGCAAAATTCTCCTCCAGAGTCTCTGGTCAGGTGTGTTCCACTTCTATTAGAAGCATTTCCATTTGAAATATTCAAATCACCTTTGAGGGAACAAAATGAGATATGCTTTAGATATTGAGAACATCTCATTGGTACGTTTACTCTCAGAGGATTCCAGAGAATTTAAACATATATGCTTGCCCACATATTTCTGCTAGTGACTAGGGTGTTCTTTAGCAGACAGGAGCTGAATCACCCCTGTCCTTGGAAACCCCTCTGTGCACCTTAGTTCAGAAGGTTCCATGCTAAAGGTCTCCAGAACCCCAGTAGCCCAAGAAGCTGTCTGACTTCAGTAACCCTCATTTTCCACGGGGAAGAGAATGGGCCATCATTGCCCTCTTGGATACCCTTTAAGCTTGTGCTCTTGCCAGATAAGCTGAAGGGATAGCAATTCTCAAAGTCACTGGCATTTATTGAAAGCCAAAGAAATTAGTGAGCTCTGACATTTATAGGTCTTAAACATTAAAGAAGTTAAAAGTAGTTGGAGCAAGGTTCAATTCTTAAATGTAATGCCATACGACTTGCTGCTAATTCGCCAATAATTACTCTGTTTATTATTTCAACAGCTAGATTTACAGTTCCACTTCAGCCCTAACGTTAACAACATGGTCTCTCACCTTCCAAACTTTTCAATTTCACAGTGACCTCAGTTGCCTCTGATGGGGCATTCCTTAATGGTCCACAATAATGGGTCCTTATTGTATGTCAGGGTTTGTTATGATTACTTCACCTGTGTTAATTCATTTACTTTACAATGAACCAACAAGGTAGGAAGTGAGGAGGAATTCATTTTCCAAATGTGTTTTTGGAAAATACAAAGGGCTTCAGCAATTTAGTCAAGGATATATAGAATTAGCTAAGCCATTGGTGTGGCCATGATGGCTACCCAGAGGTTGTGTCATTACTTAACCATTCAGCAACACGATCTGGGAAAAAAAACAGTTTCAGTTGAAGCAAAGATGATATACATATGCTACTTACGGAAGACAGAAGTCACTAAGCTTCCCCTTGACTTCTTTCCTCTTTTCTCTGTTCTAGAACCAATGCTCCTTACCATCCATAGCATTCTGCAAATGAACAGCACTGGCTATCAAGTCTGTGTAAAGCAGCCATGTAGAAGGAAGCTGCTGCTCAATGCCACTGTGATATTTGCTATTGAACAGCCCAGGTGGTCTGCTCAGCAAAGGCTCCCACTAAAGATCTTACTGCCAACAAGGTAAAAGCTACTGGGTAGTTTAAGTTTTGAGACATGTTTTATATTTTACTTTATTCAAATATACTTGGTCTTGGTTTAATATTTACTTCTAACTTAGTCTTTTTCTTTTAAACTACAGAGAACTTGTATAGCATGGTAGATAGATAGATGAGAGTAGATAGGTAGATGATAGTAGATAGATAGATAGATAGACAGATAGATGATAAAAGATAGATAGATGATACAGACATGTAACTACATAAATGAATGTCATATGCCATTCATATGTAGGATCTACATGTATGTATTTTCATTAATTCATAGTTATTGTTTTATCCTATCAAAGAAAGTAGTGAAAGGTAACTTTGGAGCAGATGTAACTCAGAAAGGAGGCGGGCATAGCTTATCTGTATGGATCAAAGTAAACAAACCCATCAAGAAAGCTTGACTCTACACAAAATAAAGCCTCTGATGAGGCCAGCAGGTTCCTGCCTTGAAAGAAGTCATTTCTTTCAGACAGGTCTGAGCCTGGACTCTGATGCTGGGGTAGATAGGCACAGCCTCTTCACCTCTTCTGAGAGAGACGCCGGGCTCAGTGGGTATGGGTGAATGAGAAAACTCTTTTGGCTTTTCAGTGAATACAGAATAAATGTCACTTTATTTGGAAATGACCTTTCTGCTATTCTCATCTTTGTATATAAAGTGGCTGTGTGAGAGAATCCAGGTCTAGGAATTTCATTTCTGAAGCTCCAGCAGATTCATCCCATAGACATTTTCAAGATGGATGGGCTGAAAAGTATCAGCAACAGGGAACAGAGTTGATTTCTTCAGTGATCTGGAAAGAGTCAACACCATTAGGTTCTCCTCCAGTGCAATTCAGCGAAGGCTTGGGAGTGTTATCAGATGAGTGGTTGAGTATAGATGTTAGTGTAATTCTTAAGAAAGAGATTTTGGGGAAGTGGGTTCCCTTAGGAGCAGCGATCACAAATACCCCTGTCCATAAAACTCAGTGATTCAAGTTAACTTGAAATTTTAGGATGGGAATCCCTATGCTGCTGTTGATTAAAACAATTGTCTACACCATTAGAGGTTGCAAGAAAAAAACACACATAGAGAACTGACACAAACATGTTTTTTTTTTTTGAAATAGAGTTTCTCTGTATTACTTTGGAGCCTGTCCTGGAACTCATTCTGTAGACTAGGCTGGTCTCGAACTCACAGAGGTCAGCTTGCCTCTGTCTCCCAAGTGCTGGGATTAAAGGTGAGTGCAACCAACACCCAGCTGACACAAACATGTCTTAAACAGCAGGCTTTTGCAAGAGGAGAATAGTGTAGTTGGTACAAGCTAAGAATGGTTGCAAATGTGTTGCATGCTTCCTAGACTAATAAAGCAATGCCAAAAGCAATCAAGCTACTAAAAAATCTCAGCTGTCCTGTAAATGGATGATCATTATTATAGTAAATCACTGTGCACCTAAGAACAAATGCAGTTTGCAGTTCAGTGTAATTCAGCGGCTGGGTTTCATCACCAGCTCTCCATAGCAGTGTCATCTGTCACAGGAGAACACCAGGTAATTTCACTTTGAAGACCTAACAGTGGTCTAATTAAACAACAACTGTAATTTCCTCCCTTTTCTGTTCCCTACCCTCCATGGATAGTCACCCTCATTTGAGAATGATTACCTAGTTATTTGAATGTCAGTTTAGGAGAGGTATTCTTCCAGAATCCTGGACAGAAGTCGCACATTATTTCCATTAGGCATTACATGGGAAGACTTTCTCACTTATACATAGAAAAACCAAATAAAGTATGGTCCATATGCACTGAACTGTAAGCTGACTGAAAGGAATACTGAATCTTGTTGGCTGAAGGGGAACCTTCTAGTCCAAGCCAGATACTTAGGACACAATGCTAAAATTATTGAGTACAGCGAAGAATCAATTTCATTAATCTAAAGTCCATTAAGACAGACAGAGTGTTAGATTTACAAGTCTTAAGTTTGGGTTTTGATCTGAACTTTTCTATGATGAAAGCCAGCTATTATGTATTTATTTATGACTAGTATATTGACAGGTTACAAGTATGGGTTGTGAAGGATAAGCTATGTTCCATTGCACTATTTTAAATGCAGTATTGATATACAAATAATTATTATGCTAATTTCACAGCATCTTGATCTACTCATTAGCACAGATACAAAGAATCAGCATGGTGTGGTGGAAAAGCATTAAAAGGGTAATTAGGAGCCCTGGGCTCTGATCCCAGATCCACCACTCATTAGCAATGTCACCTTGGCCAAGTCATTTAACCCCTCTGAGCTTGCTTCTTCACCTGTAAAGTGAAGAGATTGAACTAAGGTGCATGGGGTGCCCCATAACATCCTTTGTCTCTATGATCTTGGTCAAAAACTTGGTGGCAATCACACTTTCATCACCCTCTCTCTTTGTATGCAGTGTTCTCCCTTTGATCACACAACTGGGTTTTGCACCTGCTGTCTTCCTGAGTCAGAGAAGCCCCACCCCTCCCCCACCACCCCTGCCCATTGTCTATACATCCCTGACAGTCTTCCTGAAATAACAAACAAACAAACAAACAAACAGAAGCCCTCTATATTTTTCCCCAGTGTCTTACTCTCTGTATCTTGGCCCACTGAGAATCTCAGTGCTAATCACCATCTACTACAAATAGCAGCTTCTCTGATGATGGTTGAAGAGTAAGTCTGTTTAACACTATGCCCATTTAGGAGAATGATAGTGGAATTTAGTAGAATAGTAGGTTTTCTCTTAGAGCCTATTGTAGGTTTCAGCGGACGCTGTAACGATAAGCAACACTTACTGGAAGTAAATCTAAGTATTTATTGTAGAAATACTTCACAAGATACCAAACAAGTAACCCAAACGAGACAAGCCATTTTCCTCGGTCGAGCCGGAAGCCGAACTCCAGGAAAAGAGACCGAGACTTCCTGTGTGCTGTCTTTTATACCTTCCCCCGTAACGCCCCCTAGCCATGCCCAAAAGTGGGCCTGGCTAGTGACGTAGTTCCGCCTACGTACGTATACGTCTTTACGTCCAGCCGTATACGTCTTTAGTCCTGCCTAAAGTGGGTGTGGTTAGCGGTGTGGTAAACTGCCCTTTTATTACCTCATCTGTATGCGCCTCTAATAAGTCACATGTTTAATGGTGGCATCAGACTTCCTCCTACAGCCTATGTTTTTTCTATCAGAGGTACTTTGTCCAGCAATTGTTTTCATCTTATGGAGTGGGACTTAAATCCAGCCTGAAGTGGTTGATTACTCCCATGATTTTCATGTGGCCATTGCTCCTGTGAGCATGTCAGATATTATTTTAGCTCATAGGGTTTAATATGAATGATGATGACTTTTCTCCTCCAGTAACAGGCATGGTTTCTTCCAAGACTATGAAAGCTAGCAAGTAGGGATGAAACTTCCAGGTAATGCTCCACCTTGAACTAGACAGCTGTATCATATTCTTTCCTCCCAAGGCTCAGAGATGATTTCAAAAGAGGTGATGGAAGAAATGTAAGAGCTAGAGGTGGTAGATGAATACAAAGAAACAGTACTCTTCAAACACAATACATCAGCTGTGCATTAGAACCCACAGCAATTGTGACAGCATATACAAGCCCTACACAAGCTCCAAGTCTTAGCTTGGAGAGGGGAGGAAGACACAAAGTTCCACTTCTAGCCAAGGATATATTGGCAATGGTTGCTGCTTGGAGTGGGAGAGTCAGTTTTCTTTAAGAATGTTGCCCTGGTGATTTGTGATCCAGAGGAAGGCTACCCAATCAAGACTGTGTTGATTGCACAAACTTAAATCACAGTGGATACAAAGTTACGTGCTTAGGAAAGGGGACAGGTTTTAAGGAATCGAGAGAGGGATGATTTGATCAAAAACACTATAGGAAATGACTAAAAATAAATCTTTGAGAAATACAGGTTATACAATGATATATAACCAGCCTGTTTCCATCCTCTACTTTCCCTGTATTCTCTCTAACTCTTCCATTTCCTAGTTTTATATCTTGTTTTTTTTTTTTTTTGACAACTTACTAAGTTCAGTCAGTGCTTCCAATACTTGGATGATTTTGGGCATTAATATATGCATGAATGGGAAACCCTAGTGTACGCATGAGTGTGGGCCCCAAAACACACATGAGTGGGAAGCCATCACATGGAACACAGAAAACCTACCCATGACCATATCCTCAACAAGCCTCCTCTCCCAACAGCTAACAGCCAATAGCACCACGGTAAAATGGGCCTGGAATTTTGATTGCCTTTATTGAATAAAGGTCTGTTGCAGGAGGTAGCAGCTGTTGTGAGCTCGTGAATACAACAGCCATGTCATCCTCAGAAGGTAGCATTTCCCAACAGTTCTCCCCATCTTGCAGCTCTTACATTCATTTAGCCCCTTCTGTTCGGTTCCCTGAGCCTGGGTGGAATGGTACAGATACATTGATAAAGATATACTATTTAAGAATTTCTGAGCACTCACTTTCTCCTTGGCACTTTGGTCAGTCATGTGCTTCTGTATTTACTGAAGCTTGCAGCAAAAAGAAGATAGATTCTTTGGCTAAGGCAGAGTGTAGCACAGGTGCTGGTCTAGAGTGGCTCATACCCAAGGTCAGTAACTACTATTGAATCTACTGCAAGCTATGTCTTCTTTGACTTCCCAAGTAAAGTTCTACAGAAATCCTAACCTTCTCCTTCCTAGTATGCATCATAACATAATTTTGCATTAAGCATTGCCTCCACAAGATTGTGTATTGTGTGTATAGAGACATCTGATTTTCCTTATTGCTGGCACATACACTGTGATAACCATCATAGGTACATGTTCAATAACCAAAAAGGGAATAAAAATCTGACAGAGGGAATGAGTAGATCATATAACATCAACCTCATTGATTCATGTTTGTAAGTAAAAGTGATGGCTATCCCATGTTAATCAGACTTTCATATATGAATCTTAAAGTACAACTTTTACTTGTTTGAAATCCTACCACATTCCTTCAATTGCACTTTTTGCAAATTATCCTAAATAAAATTATGCTTATTTTAGCAGGAGTCTATTGATCAAAATTGAAGTGACATAAATTGTAAGTAAGATTTAAGGAATCTTAAATATCTTGTGGTTACTTCCATTATGAATTTGAAACTAGGTATTTTTTCCTATAAATGCAATTATTACATTCTTTGAATACACACAGAATTATCTTTAGGTTTTCATATCGTGTGTGTGTGTGTGTGTGTGTGTGTATGTGTGTGTGTGTGAACATTTACTAAACTAACTTATTGTTATGTTGTTCTTTGTGGTTTCCCTTGCTTTGCAAGCCTGTTATGTTTGCAAGCAGTTTTCCTTAGTCATTTTCTCTGATTTTTAAAACTTTCCATTGGTAATGAATTTCTATTATGAAGCACGGAAATTTCACATTTGCCGAAGTTCACTGTATGAATATATTTCATGCTATTAACTCTAGTCTCAAATCATATGCAACTAAGCACAGGTGGCCCTGTCATCTTTCTCTTCCATCACTTTCTGTTTCCAGAGAAAGAAGATTGTGATTTAAAGTAAGCACGTCATTGAAAAAATATTATTTCGTCTCCTTTGCTGATTTTTCTGGATCTGATTGAAAGACAACATGCAACAGTCGAGTGTTATGAGTCACAACTTAAACTTTCAGTGGAGAAAGATGGTGTATTATATGACAAAATTGTTATTAGAAGTATGGCTAAATAGGTCAAGATAAATAATCTAATCCGTTGTTTTGCACATGAGCCCTGGCTATGGGTCAGCAATCTGCCTTTGTACACAATAGCAGTTTCACCCAGAATCATTAGAGAATCAGAAATGCTTACAAATATCCATGAAAAGAAGTCATTCACTCGCAATTCTTTTAAATTTCCTAAAACTCAGTATGTTGGCACCAAGGGCTTCGTATTCAAAATTTCTCTACTTCAATTTGTGGATGGGTAATTGCCAAATTTCAAGGAAAGCAGAATTGGGACTACAGTTATTCTGCAAAGATGTATTCATTTTTCCAAAGTAAGAGCTTTATAGTTTGTACACTAATATCCTTTTACGCATCACTCACCTCCCAGGTTTTGGTACTTCACTAGCAAACACATTAATGTGCAGGTTCCAAGAGAGCACGCCTGTCATTTGGCTTTTCTGTTAAGAATAAATGGTTCCAAAGTTCTGAAGCAGGTGCTATGTGGGTAAATTTTTCTGCTCTGAGCCTCGTGATAGCTGCATTCATTAGACATTCAACTGGGGCTTGCTAACCAAGGATGGTCTTATTTGTTCACACGGCTTACTGAGTGGGAAGGTCTCCAATAGGAATGACTAAGAGAGATGATGATCCTTGGAATATACCTCTTTGTGTTTAAAAGTACATTGACAACATTTCCATGTCCACTGCTGAACAGAGCTGAGTAGGTCTGACAGCTCTTAGAACCTTCAGAAACTACACTATTTAACCTCTCCTTTTACTAAGAATATTCCCTTGTCTTCGTTCTAAGAAACCTCAATTGGGAAAAATGTTTTATAACTGGCAGAGAGAGACACAGGCATCTGCATGATAGCACATTCATTGAAAGCACATTACCTACCCTTGGATTCAAGGAGCTAGGCAGTGTCCACTCCTCAGAGACAGATGCAGTACCATTGAATTTCAGAGTAATATATACCCAAGGGAGTCAAGAATACACAGCTGTTTTTGTCATCTATGAAGACTGTTTAATGGTATAATTGAACTGCTTTATGTGGCAAAACACATTTTTGAACTTTAAATCATCTGCTGTTTTCACTCCAGAGTCTCACTGAGTCTGCTGACTTCTAACTTAAGCCCCTCTCTGCTTAGGCCAAAGAGCATAATGTGAGTATTCCAATTCAGGGTCAAGACAAGCAGCAGAAGGATTTCCACCATGAAGGTTTTCTCACCCTTGAGTAAAGGAAACAGAAGATTGAGGTGTTAGCAACTTCAGCCTTCATTTCCAGCATCCAGCTACGAAGATGCTAAAGAATGGGAAAGGAGGAGAGGGACCATTCAGGGAAGAGAAGGAAACACTGTGCTAGTGGGCTTTTTCCAGAGAGCAATGGAAAGCAGTTCCTGGGAACTGGGTAGCTTCTGAGTCATTATGGTGTTGATCTTTGAGTTGCCTTCAATCAAGGCAGCCAACTTCCTCTCAGCTTGATTATCATGTTGATTATCAGTAGTCCATCTCACGGTGATTATCTCATTTGGAATGATGTGACTTTGTTTTGTTTCAGGCTCTATTAAACTAACCCATTTGGAAAGTTATCCAACCAGTGTGCCACTTAGACACTGAGAGCACTCAGAAAACCTTAGGAATGGAAATTTAGTAAAAGATCCATTTTATTCCCAAATAATAAGACAATAAATAAGCAGAAAAAATGTGAAGCCCAATCCTGGTCTACAGAGTGAGTTCCAAGACAGCCTCCAATGCTACAGAAAAAATGTGAAGCCTATCACTAGTCAGAGGTAGTTCATTTTACAGTAAGAAATACTTGATGGGTTAGTGAGAGCCCAGCAGGTAAAGTCACTTACCACCATGGCTGACATACTTTGTGATTCACAAAGCAGATGGAAGAACTGATCGCCCAGAAGTTGTCCTCTGACATCAATATGTGGGCAGCAGGACATATCCATACATATATGCATCCAAACACATGAAATGAATAAATCAAAATGTAATATTTTGGAATTATTTGGGCATTTCTTTGGATTGGAGTATGCATAACCCTTCGGTAATGAGAAAAATACCTTTTGCCATCTTACCTTGTTTTCTTACAGTTTTACCGTGGTGCTTCTTGAGTGTTATGATTTTTGAATTCACATTTGACAACCTTTGCAAATTCTCTGGGGGCTGTTTTAGATTGAATTAGAGGCTTACTTTATAAGAATATGTTACTTGCAGTAATAATACCGTCAACCTTTGAGTGGGACATTAGATGTGTTTATAGGTCACACATGCAAAACACATTTTATCATCAACATTTTTACTAGTTTGTGTTCAGACTGTTTTTGGCTTTTTCTTCCAGTTGTCAAGAATCCATCTGTTTGGGTTTTTAAATGTGTGAAATCAAAATGCAGAGGCAAATCCTTATCAATGTTGGAAAAAAGATATTTAAGAACCATTCAAATCAAATTTATATTTTAGTCTTTTGATTTCCCCCAAATGGAGGTGGGGGGAAACCTAATCAACAGAAGAGCTTCTTCTCAGGGATTCATAATTCCCTTTAAGTGAGGATTCAAGAAAAACATTCTCTCCGAGCTCCATGAAGAAGAGAAAAAAGTCCCTGAACACACAGAAAAGCAACAGGGGGGAGACAATGCAGAAGAAAGTTGAAATACCTATAGTGGACTGAATTATTGCATTGCTGCATTTGGAACCAGGAACATCCATTGAAGAAATGCCTAATGGGCCTGGAAACAGTGGTAGCATCCTTAGCACTCACAGATAGCAATGCCTGAACTCAATGGGCAGGAGATAGTGCAGCTTTCTCCATGGTGACACCAAACAAATCCACATGTCCAATTCTGTTTCCAAAATATCTTCACTCTAAATAAATTGCCTAATCAATTTGGACCCTGTTAGAGGTTCTTTCTTCCAGTACTCACTGTGATTCCTGGGAAAATTATATTGACATCTAAAAGTCAAAGAACTAGGGGAAAACTGAATTATTTGAGAGCTGGAGCTTTTTTTATGCAGAAGAATATTTTTATCCAGATTTATTTTGGCCATAACCCCCCCTTCTTTTTCTATGCTGCATCCTAGGACCCCCTTCTCTTTGAGGGGCTGTTTTGTTGCAAGCATTTGGCTTGAGTTGAGTTCTTACTTCAGTCACCTTCTTGTTGGTGATCATGACAACTAAAACTGCTTTTTTTATATATTGTTCTGTGAAGGAAAATAGTATTGTTACTTGTTTATTACCTTTTTTCCCTGTAACAATGGGAGTTCCACAAAACCAGAGGTATTTGAAATTGTCTGGTAGTATACTTCTATTTGTTAGAATGTTGCCTTGTAGTGGATACTCAGTAAATACTTGTGAGTGTATTGACTTCACAGAAGTGCTGTTGGACACTGAATTGTATCCAGGTGTGTAGAAGGGGAAAGTATCCCTAAAAAAAATCAGAGATACTGATATTAGGATTATATGGAGAACCAGACAAGTCCCTGAGGCTAGGGAACTGAAAAAACCTGAATGGAATGAAGAAGGTGGCAGAGAACAGAGGATGCAGAGTCCTTCAGTCCTGGCTTTGAGCTTAGACTTTTTAAATATGATTTCGTGTATGTGTATGTGAGTGTGTGTGATTGCCATGTGCACTCACGTACCTATGGAAGCCATAAAATAGTATGTGACCCTCTGGAGCTGGAGTTGGGATGGCTATGAGCTCTCCAACATGGATGCTTGGAATTGAACTTAGGACTTCTGAAAGAGTAGTGAGTGCTCTTAAGAGCAGAATAATTTCTCCAGCCTCTTAGATTTTTTTATTGTTTTACATTTCAATCACAAATCAAGCTCCACACACTATGATGACTCAAATGGACTTAACAGATATCTACTGCACGTCACAAACACAAAAGAATATACTTTCTTTTCAGTACCTCATGGTACTTTCTCAAAAATTGACCTGCATTGACAAAGATGACCCAGAAACTCAAGTTTTCAAGTCTGAAGAAATAGGACATTTGAGATTTGGGTTTTGTTGTTCTTGTTATTTTGTTGTTGTTTTGGTTATTGTTGTTTGTTTTAAAACTGCTTATCATTTTTTCTTTTTCTTTTCAAGCTAGATTTTATGACTCAACTTTGGGGTGTGCCCTCCAGTTTTGTATCCTACTTATAAAAATAATTGACAGTAATATCCTCTCCTTTCTGCACTCATTAATAAGTCTCTGCTTCTTCTGGCCCCCAAAGAAAACACTTTGGGCCAATTGTGTCTCTGTTATTTACTTCAAAGGGTTTGATTGAAATTCCCAGGAAGTGCATGAAATATGTCTATGTGTGATTTTTGCTGCCATTAACCTAAAGCAACCCTATCCCTCTGACACTACTGGCTTCCCATTTCCCCAGAGACTGAGAATCTGTTCAGCAACACGTGCTAACAACTGAAACAGGAGAAGAGCCTCCTGGGGGGATAATCCCACACAGTGTTTGATCTAAAGTGGAATTCATAAGAACTGCTATAGGGTCAAAAACTTTGCTACTCGCAAATTGTCAGGAACCACCCCAAAAGATCCTGTGAGGTTGGGTGATGGAATAACTTGGAGGTTGGCATGAATCTGGTCAAGAGGCTGCTGAAGTCTTTTGATGGCAGGCTGGGAACTATCCTTGCCAGGCTGAAATGTGAACTGCAGGAGAAATTCACCTCATTTAAAAGAAGGAAATTCAATAATGAACGTGGCAAAGCATTACTGAGTCATTCTTTCCAAAATTTGCTATTGCTACAGACCGATTGTAGGCACAGTTGTCCAGGATGTATCTTTTGTTGCCCATCTTGACAGTGTGCTCTAATCTTTGGATCCCTGTTTTCAATGTAATTTTCCAGAAGGGTAAAAATAAAACAGGATTATTCCTCAAGAATGAAGTACGGCATGTATGTGGTCCGTGGAATCCCAGACATAAACCGATAATAATGAAACTGATGACTAAATGTTCCAGAGATATTATGCAGACCTTGAGTCAGAATGACTTCAAAAAAGATATTTTATCCTTGGTGTGGAGATCCCAGCAGATACACACACACACAATTAAAATATAGAATTCAAGATAAATGTCTCCAACCTAACTTATTTTCATGTGGTTAAAAATACTGGGGCTTCTAGCGTCTTTCAAATAGTGTCTGAGACATACACATGCTATCCTGGTACCACACATTTGTCAGACAGAGTTCTCACCTGGTAAGGTCAGCATGATAACCAGGACATTAAGAGTGCTGAAGTAACTTAACACCAGTTCCAAGGAGGGATCAATGAACAGCTGGTGAATTTTAAAGTCAAGTTTGGAGACTTCACTTGAACAACAAAACCTGGTTCTGGTTTTAGTTGGCACATGACAGAGACTTCAGATCCAATCATCTGAGATTCCTGTGAACATTGTAAACACAGAAATAAAATATTACCCTAACAGTTCCAAAATTTAAACCTAAAGCCAACCCAGGACTGGATTCTTAGAAGAATTATTACAACTAATATGGCCAATGAGAATGCAAGCTGTACAATATGGAAAGATGAGTGCCTGTCAATTGACAAGTTCATTTAAAATGAGAACATGGAGGATCAAATATCTCAGAAACAGCAACCTAAAAGATAGAAGATCAAAATAAACACTCTAAAAATAATCAAACATTGGGAAAAAATAGTAACAGTAGAGGTTTTTAATATTTAACAAATATGGATAAGACATTAGATAGCAGACCATTGAATAAGACAAGATTATGTTACTGAGATAGAGTCACAGGATGGAGACATCCATGTCAATGCATAAGGATGTGAAAGAGAAAAGTATGAGAAAAGATGAGGTGCATAGACTCTCAGTGTAGACACCCCGATGCTGGGAGTCAAAGTATTCTCAACAAGACAAAAAGAAAGAACACTTTCGAAAACATCATGCAGAGCTGTTAAAGCTCACATGCTTTCAAAGGTCAAAAGGTCACTGAGGGCCAATGTCCCGTAAACTACTCCCAGCATTTAATTGTGAATTTTAAGACCTTAATATGCCGCCTGCTCGTAGACTGGTAGAATTGACTCTCTAAATGACCATGCTACCAAAAGCAATTTACAGAATCAGTGTAATTACTGCCAAAACCTACACTAAATTTTTCATAGAAACAGCAAAAAAAAAAAAAAAAGAGTCATCCTAAAACTAATACTGGGGTACAAAAGACCCTGTATTGTCCAAGCAACCCTGAGCAAAGGGAACAGTGCTGGAGTGATTTATCAGATTTTAAGCTGGGTACTGAAACAAAACAGATGTGTGAAGCCATGGAGCAGAATAGCAAACGTAAACATGAGTGCACATAATTACATACTTCTCATAGCATGTGACAACGGTGCCAAAATACACACTGGAGAAAACACAGAATCTTTGATAAACATATTTAGTAAACTGAATGTCCACGTGTACAAGAATGACAACAGATTTGTACCTATTGCCTCACACAAAAGTTAAGTCTGAATGGACCATAAACCTCAATGGAAAACCTGAAAAGCTGAAACTGCTAAAAACAGTATCCTGCATATATAGGTGTAGGGAAGAACTTCCTGTCTAGGACTCCGTTTGCCGTGCAATTAGTGAAAATGATTGACAAGTGGGACCTCAAAACTGCTAATGAAATAGTCAATCCCCTAAGGAGTAAGCCCACAAAATGTGACACAGTCTTTGCCATCTATACATCCAATAGAGGTTTCATGTATGAAATATTAAAAAAGCTTCAAATATAAAGATGAAGAAAACAAATAGGCTATGGATCTGAACAGGTGGTTCTCAGAAGAAATATAAATAGTAAAGAAATATCTTTAATAGTGCCCCTTACCCTTAACAATTAAGGAGATGCATATTTAAACAACATTAAGATTTCCTCTCACCCCTGTCTGATGATGGTATAGGAAACTGGTCCAGCTATTCTGAAAATCAGTGTGCAGAATGCTCAAAAAGCTAAAGGTAAATGTGTCATATGTTCCAGCTATATAGCTCCTTAGCATAAGCCCAAATGCCTCAAGAGTCTGCCTTACAAATACTTACCTGCCACATTCATTGCTTCTCTATTCCCAATAGCTAGGAAATGGTCACATCCTAAGTGCCCTTTAACGAACCAAGTGGATAAACAAATGTACATGTATACAACGACACACCATTCATTCCTACAAGTTTTATGTTGAGGAAATGGATTACTAAAATTAAGTAGAACCCAACTGGCTTTTTTGGTCAATCCTGGCTACTATAAAACAACAGACTAATACTATTAATATTCTCAGGAAAATTCCAATCTAGATCATTTTACTCAGTGAAAATATCTATAAAATGTAGATGTGTTTTCAACTGCCCCACAGTGCTTCAGACATACAATTTCTTTGAAGCAATGTGAGAATTCATTGTAGTCAATTACAGGAAAATTCCCTAAATTTACTAAAACAGGAAATGAATTGGAAAAGTGAAGGATTTGATTTGAAGGTAGCATTCTCCTTTTCTGAGTGTCTCTCTGGCCAGTCATTGTTCAAAAATTTGTGAGCATTTGACACCATTTTAAGTGCCTCGATTCAAAACTATCCAGTTGTAGGTCAGGAATCAGGTACAGCTACCCAGCTCCCAAGTCAGCTTGATACAGTTAGTCTATGAATTACACACTGAGGAAGCCAACTGATGACGAAATGTCGGTTCAGGGTGTTTAGGAAAAAGTTGAATAAATGAGAAGGCTGTGTTGCGGTGGTCTCTTGCATGTTGTTCTTTGGTGAAGGATGTTAGTGCTACATAAAAATCCACTAATTCCTCTTGTTCTTTTTCTAGTCCAAAATGAAGAATTCCAGTAACAGTGGAAATGGAATATGAAGAAACTGGCATATCACCCTGTGTCCATAATAAAATAAGAGAAGACATATGAGGTAAAATGGGAGCTACCTGGAAAAGTCAGTGTGTGTATGATAGCATAACTCCTGCCTTTATCTGTTCAGTCAGGCAATGGTGTAGGAAACAGTCCATCTCAATACAGAGAAAAGCCAAATGCAAATCTGTTTGACACTGGGAACAAAACACAGCATTTTGCTTTCAATCTCCAAATCCAAAGAGCACTGTAGTTGGTGCTAGACAGTGCCTAAGAGAAAAACAGTCCTGGATTTGTGGAAAGGTGACTTCCACAAGAAGAGCAAGTGAGAGGTGGTGAAATACAGATAGTTGGAAGGCAAAAGACCCCAGCATGCTCAGTTAAGGAATGAGGAAGTAACAAAGGGAGAGAGGCAGACAATGAGGGAACATTAGTGACCAGGCTGTACTGTGAGGCTTTTTGTTTGTTTGTTTTGTTTTGTTTTTCAAAAAGGGTTTCTCTTAGGAACCCTGGTTACCCTGGAACTCACTCAGTAGACCTCAAACTCACAGAGATCCACCTGCCTCTGTCTCCCAAGTGCTGGGATTAAAGACATGTGTCAGTCAGACTCGTTTCAGACCTCTAGAAGAAAGCTGAGCGTGAATCTGAGAGTCACACAAGCAGACAGGTTAGAAAACTTGAGTGAATCTCAGTCATTCAAGCAATGCCAACCCATTGCACTTCAGTACTGATTCTAAGAGGGTTAGAGTCTTTAGGGGTCTAATTCTGGTGTTTGTAGGATATGTCCGTGAAGGAATAGGACACTGAGTTTATTTATATTTGATTTGAAAATTCTATTAGGTCACCAAGAAACCAATACAAAGTTTGGCCTCATGGAGAACTCTATTTAAGAAAACACAAATTCAGCTGTTAAGTCATAAGCAGGGACCTGTCCTTGAACTGCCAGAGAAATGGTCAGGAAATTTTTTTTTACATTCTCAGGAGGATACACATAGTATGACTGTGGTGTAACTACAGGAAAAAGCCATGGTATAAAATGCAATGAATGGGAATGAGATTGGATAAAAGAAAGAGAATGCCATGGAAAAGCTGGAGGATAAAAGATGGAATGAGTGCTGAGCCAACTTTCATATTAAAATGAATAAATAAATTCATTACATTAGAACATAGAATTGGTAACACAGGAGGAAAAAGTTAAGATCTCAGAGCATTTCTAAGGCAAACACTAAAAGACAAAAATTAAGAGAGAGTGGTGCAGGGCAAAGAGAGTCTACAAAGTTGTGATGAAAGGCTATCAGTTCCTATTGTCAACATCCCCCCAGTCTTATCAGTGAGATTCCTCCCTGCTTACACTGATATGATATCCCAGACAGAAGGGGAATTAATAAAATAATAACTCCAGTGAGTAAACAATTGCTAAACACTTGCCGTGTGCCATATTGTTTGAGGGACTTGACTTGTTAATTTTTTTAGTTCTGGAGCACTGAGCATGTGCACTGGGCCCAGAAGGCCAGCAAAGGGCAAGTAAGGGAAATAGCAGCTTGAGAACATTGCAAAAATGAGATACAAAGGTCACCATGGCAAGAGACCTGTCCCTCTTCCATTTTTTAAAAATTTCTTATTTAGTTTTTGGAATGGGGACACATAACTTGGTGCATGTGAAGGGTAGAGGTCAATTTGAAAGAGTTGATTATGTCCATGGCATGGTTTCTGAGAACTGGCTCAGGTAGCCAGGCTTGGTGGCAAGCACCATTGATTTGCTGAACCGTGTGGCTGGCCCTCACTTCCCTGCACAGTTACCGCCTATTCTTTTGTGTTGTCCCCTTCAACTGTGCTTTGTTTCCTTCATGCTTGTTACATAACTTAGTTGCAATTTAATTTCTATCAATGGCCTTTAAAAATGCAAAGAAATATAGGATGTCAGCCTAGGATACCTACAAACTACTGTTATTACTAAGGGAAAAAGAAATATTTGCTAAAGAACCATGATCAACACAACTTTTTTCCCCTCTCTCTCATACATGAGTGAATGGGTTAGATGCACTTAATATGACTTGCTAGACACACATTCTGTGAGTATGAGTTGACTTGAATGCCACAGACCCCGGACTGACTTCGAATTAAGACCATGACAAAATTTATGGGCTTTGGTGTTTCTATTTTGCTCAAACCATGACTTGGTGTAAAAAGATCAAGCAACAAAGCATCCTCTAGTGCAGTAGTTCTTATCTTTCCTGATGCTGGGACCCTTTAATAGTTTTTCATGTTGTACTGACACCCAACCATAAAATTTTTTCTTGCTTTTTCATAACTGTAATTTTGCCATTGTTATGAATCATAATGTAAATATCTCATATGCAGGTAGTATGTCGTGCCCCTGGGAAAGGGTCATATGAATTCCCAAATAGGCCACAATCCACAGATTGAAAACCACTGCTTTATTGCTTGGGAAAGCCTCCATCCAACACTCAGCAAAACCCACTGAACACTCAATTACACAACTGAAAGAAAATAAACCAACGCCTTAGTTGGTTCTACTGCTGTGAAGGGACACCATGACCAAAGCAACTCTTATAAAAGAAAGCATGTACTTAACCAGGGTGGCAGGCGGGATGACATGGCATTGATAAAATGGATACGTTGACAAAATAACCATTCTTGTGGGCTTTTGTAACCTCAAAGCGTCTCCCAGAAAAGCTTCCCCCAGCAAGGCCATACCCACTGTGACAAGACCACAACTCTTAATCCTTCTAATTTTTCCCAAACAGTTCACTGTCTGGGGACTAAGCATTTAAATGTATGAGCCTACAGGTAGCATTCTCATACAAACTGCCATAGTCACCAACCTGAATGAACTCTGAAGTAGATTCTTCTGAGCATATACCTACAGATAAGAATACAGCCTGGTCTGCCCTTGGAATGATGCCTTCAGAAACCCCTGTACAGGATCTAGTCAAATTGTGTGCAGACTCATGACCCATGGGAACTATAGGCTAGTAACAGTGTATTGCTTTAATCTGACAACTTAGTCATTTGTAACACAGCAACACAATGTAATATAGGGTTGAACATGCATCTCAACTTTCTGGCAAAAGAAAGGGAAAGGGTAAGTATATTTACTCTGGCAAAAAATTTAATATTACGTTCTGGCAGAATTTTTGTATTACAGCGGCAAAAATAATGTCCTACATAAACAAGGCCAGGGGAAAAAGTAAACTGTTTATATAGAAATAACAACAGAGAACAAATCTGTGTTTCACAAAATTAACTCTAGATTTCTTATAGAAAATACTGAAAAGGTAGGGCAATAGCAACCTCTGCCAAGCTTGAGAGGTCTTAGAGATCTTGTTTGTCATACTTCATTCATGTTTTTTTTTTGAGATTGTAATTTTAATTACATCATTTCCCCCTTTCCTTTCCTCCTCCCAAACACTCCCATATGGCCTTCCCCACTCTCCTTCAAATTTATGGCATTTTTTCACTAATAATTTTTGCATATATATATATATATTAAATAAATATGTTCAATCCATATAGTGCTGCCTTTATGAACATTTTCAGGACTGACAGCCACGGGACAGACAATTGGAATGCTATTCCCAGGGCAAAACCACTCTCCTGTCCCTAGATTTCCTCAGTTGCCTATAGTCTATAGGGTTGAGGCCTCAAGGACTTTTCCCCATTCAGTTTGTCATGTTCCTTGGAGTCATCCTAGTTCAGCTTGTGTTGGTAAGACTTTATGTGTATAGCTTCTGATTTTACTAGGATATACTGACTCCCTGATCTTCTACAAAGAAAAAAGCCTTCTCAGGAACACAAGAGGTAGGAGAACATTATTTCTCTCTCTCTCATTTTCTCTCTCTCTCTCTGTATGTGTATGTGTTTGTGAGTGTGTGTGTATGTTTGCACATGTGTATGTGTGTATGAGTGTGTCAAAACTGTTGGCATGCATTCATACATGAAATAGATACACATACTTTAACAGATACATATGTATGAAGTCATATATAGACATATATATATATATATATATATATATATATAGAGAGAGAGAGAGAGAGAGAGAGAGAGAGAGAGGAGAGTTTTCTATAGATAGATGTATAAAAAGGTTTGGTTTTTGTCTGTCAATATATTTTCTATGTGGTGATGTTTTGTTTATGATCAAACAAATAAAGCTCATGCTTGAAGATCAGAAAAGCCATGCAGCCAACTGCTAGAAAGTTCATAAGAACTACCGCGGATCAGACCAAAAATGACTATCCTGTCCTCAGCGTGCCTACAAACTGACTGACTCCTGTCTCCTCCAGTCTTATATTCCTCTCTAGTGCTGGAATTAAAGGCATGCAGCACTACTGCCCTCTATGGCTAACTAGTGCTGCCTGGCCTGTATGACTGACTAGTGTGACTAGCTTTGCGCTCTGATCTTTAGGCAAGCTTTATTTGTTAGATCATAAACAAAATATCACCATATTTCTATAGTGTATCAACCAATTAAATGTTGAACACATTCATTCTTTAATAATGAGAACTTTTCTGCACAGAACCACCGGAGACCCAGGGACTGCACACTGCGGATCCTGACAGGAGTTAGCCACCCAGAGACTGCCAACAGCCTGGTCCTTTCTCCACCCAGGGGACTAGGAAGGCCTAGACTTGTCTCTGACCCACCATCTGCTGTCCTGCCTGCTTTCTGGTGCCCTGAGTAGCACCACCTGAAACCTGGAACTGCGTACTCCAGATCCCATCCAGACTGGGTCCAGACTACCCAAAGACTGCAAAGGCTGATACTAGAACCACCTTCATGCACGCAAGAGAAGAGTACCAGAGTATTAAACCTGCTTGCATCCACTGGAAGGGAACTGTGGTCACGTACCCACCAGGAGAGGAAGAAACTCTTTCTGCACCCACTGGAAGAAGTAATGGGAAGGAAACAATATAAAAACACACTCAGCAAAAGAAAAACCAATATGACACTGCCAGAGTC
Organism: Mesocricetus auratus; assembly: GCF_017639785.1. Lineage (NCBI taxonomy): Eukaryota > Metazoa > Chordata > Mammalia > Rodentia > Cricetidae > Mesocricetus > Mesocricetus auratus. The sequence continues at coordinate 30,398,064 of NW_024429190.1, read as the reverse complement.
TAGAGACTGGTGTAGAACCAGCAAGACATGAACACCCAAATGCAGATGAAGCAGAAGAGAATGACCTTAAAAACAATTTCATGGGAAGCGGCGGTTCTTCCAACAGCAGCAGGTAAACAGGCCGGCTTCCCGGCCTGTGCTCCAGTGCCTGCAGATCGCCTGGGACCTGCACAGAGCTCCCAATCCCGGCGGGAGCCAAGCACCCCAGACTCCGGATCTTCGCTCACACCAACGAGACCAGGAAAGGAGAGGAGGCTGGGAGTCCAGGGAAGCAGCGGTTCTTCCAACAGCAGCAGGTAAACAGGCCGGCTTCCCGGCCTGTGCTCCAGTGCCTGCAGATCGCCTGGGACCTGCACAGAGCTCCCAATCCCGGCGGGAGCCAAGCACCCCAGACTCCGGATCTTCGCTCACACCAACGAGACCAGGAAAGGAGAGGAGGCTGGGAGTCCAGGGAAGCAGCGGTTCTTCCAACAGCAGCAGGTAAACAGGCCGGCTTCCCGGCCTGTGCTCCAGTGCCTGCAGATCGCCTGGGACCTGCACAGAGCTCCCAATCCCGGCGGGAGCCAAGCACCCCAGACTCCGGATCTTCGCTCACACCAACGAGACCAGGAAAGGAGAGGAGGCTGGGAGTCCAGGGAAGCAGCTGTTCTTCCAACAGCAGCAGGTAAACAGGCCGGCTTCCCGGCCTGTGCTCCAGTGCCTGCAGATCGCCTGGGACCTGCACAGAGCTCCCAGTCCCGGCGGGAGCCAAGCACCCCAGACTCCGGATCTTCGCTCACACCAATGAGACCAGGAAAGGAGAGGAGGCTGGGAGTACAGGGAAGCAGCGGTTCTTCCAGCAGCAGCAGGTAAACAGGCCGGCTTCCCAGCCTGAGCTCCAGTGCCTGCAGATCGCCTGGGACCTGCACAGAGCTCCCAATTCCGGCGGGAGCCAAGCACCCAGACCCCAGGTCTTCTCTCCCACCAACGAGACCAGGAAACCAGAGGACCCAGGGAGACCAGGGGAGTAGCTGTTCTGGATCAAGTACAACAGGACCCAGCATAGGGTCCAGGGGACCAGGTAAGAGGATAAGCGCCCCAGATTCCTGTTCTTCTTCTCCACCCACAGGACCAGCATTCGGACAAGGAATAGAAGAACCACCAGATTATTGGACTTGCTAGCACCCACCAAAAGGGAACTCTGGTCCCCAGACCAGTAAGGGGCTCTTTCTGCACCCACTAGAAGAAGAGATGGGAAAGAGACAATACAAAAACACACTCAGCAACAGAAAAACAAATATGACACCGCCAGATTCTAGAGACTCCACACCAGCAAGACCCCAACATTCCAATGCGAACGAAGCAGAAGAGAACGACCTTAAAAGCACTTTCATGAAAATGATAGAGGCCCTAAAAGAGGATATTGGAAAATCCCTCAAAGAAATGGAAGAAAAAACAAACCAAAAAATGCAAGAAATGGAAGAAAAAACAAACCAAAAAATGCAAGAATTGGAAGAAAAAACAAACCAAAAAAGGCAGAAAATGGAAGAAGAAATGAAGCAAAAAATGCAAGAATTGGAAGAAAAAACAAAGCAAAAAATGCAAGAATTGGAAGAAGAGTCATACCAAAAAAGGCAGGAAATGGAAGAAGAAACAAAGCAAAAAATGCAAGAAATGGTAGAAAAAACAAAGCAAAAAATGAAAAAATGGAAGAAGAAACAAACCAAAAAAGGCAGGAAATGGAAGAAGAAACAAAGCACAAAATGCGAGAAATGGAACAAAAAACAAACCAAAAAATGCAAGAAATGGAAGAAAGAACAAACCAAAAAATTCATAAAAGGCAACAAACGGATGAACAGATAAACAGAAAATTGCAAGAAGCAATGCAAACACTGCAAGGGTTGAAAACTGAAATAGAGTCATTAAAAAAAACACAATCTGAAGAAAGGCAGAAAATAGAAAAGCTGGACAAACAGACAGGCACTACCAATACAAGCATTACCAACAGAATAGAAGAGATGGAAGAGAGAATCTCAAGTGTTGAAGATACGCTAGGAGAAATGGATTTATCAACCAAAGAAAACCTTAAATCCAACAAATCCTTAACACAAAACATCCAGGAAATATGGGACACCATGAAAAGACCAAACCTAAGAATAATAGGTATAGAAGAAGGAGAAGAAATCCAGCTCAAAGGGGCAGAAGGCATATTCAACAAAATCATAGAAGAAAACTTTCCCAACCTTAAGAAAGACATGCCAATGAAGGTACAAGAAGCCTACAGAACACCAAATAGAGTGGACCACAAAAAAAATCCCCTCGCCACATAATAATCAAGACCCCAAACATACAGAATAAAGAAAGAATATTAAGAGCAGCTAAGGAAAAAGGTCAAGTAACATATAAAGGCAGACCTATCAGAATTACACCTGATTTCTCCATGGAAACGCTGAAAGCCAGAAGGTCCTGGATAGATATTCTACCTACACTAAGAGACCACGGATGCCAGCCCAGACTACTATACCCGGCAAAGCTCTCAATCACTATAGACGGAGAAAACAAGATATTCCATGACAAAACTAGATTCAAGCAATATGTGTCCACTAACCCAGCCCTACAGAAAATTTTGGAAGGAAAACTCCAACCCAAGGAAGCTAACTACAACCAGAAAAATATAAGCATTAGAGAATCTCTCTCTACCAACAGCCAAAAGAACAAAGGGGTGAAATTCCACACATAATTCCACCAACAACAACCATCGCAAATCGAAGAAGGATGAACAATCATTGGTCATTAATATCCCTCAATATTAATGGCCTTAACTCACCCATAAAAAGACACAGACTAGCAGATTGGATTTGAAGACAGAATCCTTCCTTCTGCTGCATACAGGAAACACACCTCACCCTTAAAGACAGACATTACCTGAGAATTAAAGGTTGGGAAAAAATTTTTCAATCGAATGGACCCAAGAAACAAGCCGGGGTAGCAATCCTAATATCTAACAAACTAGACTTTAAAATAAAATCAATCAAAAGAGATGAAGGAGGTCATTACATACTCATCACAGATGAAACCCACCAAGAGGAAGTGTCGATTCTGAACATCTATGCCCCAAATACAAAGGCATCCACATTCGTTAAAAAAACATTATTAGAACTTAAATCTCATCTAAAGCCCCACACAGTTATAGTGGGAGATTTCAACACACCACTCTCACCACTAGACAGGAATACCAAACAGAAACTCAACAAAGAAGCAAAAGGGCTAATAGAAGTAATGACCCAACTGGGATTAACAGATATCTATAGAACATTTCATCCACATAAAAAAGAATATACCTTCTTCTCACCACCACATGGAACCTTCTCAAAAATCGACCACATACTTGGCAACATATCAAACCTCAGCAGCTACAAAAAAATTGGAATAACTCCATGCATCTTATCAGACCACCATGCTTTAAAATTAGAATTCAACAACAACACAAATTGCAGAAAACCTAAAAACTCATGGAAATTGAATAATGCTCAACTGCACCATCCCTGGGTCAAAGAGGAAATAAAAAAAGAAATTAAAGACTTCCTCGAATTCAATGAGAATGAAGACACAACATACCCAAACCTATGGGACACTTTGAAAGCAGTGCTACGGGGAAGTTCATAGCGCTAAATGCTCACATGAAGAAACAGGAGAACAGTTATACCAGAGAATTAACATCACAGCTGAAAGCTCTAGAACACAAAGAAGCACACTCCCCCAGGAGGAGTAGATGCCAGGAAATAATCAAATTGAGGGCTGAAATCAATAAAGTAGAAACCAGGAAAACAATACAAAGAATCAACGCAACGAAGAGCTGGTTCTTTGAGAAAATCAACAAGATAGACAAACCTTTGTCCAAACTTACCAAACAGCAGAGAGTGAACACGCAAATTAACAAAATCAGAAATGAAAAGGGGGACATAACAACAGACTCTGAGGAAATCCAGAGAATCATTAGGTCATACTTTGAAAACCTGTACTCCACAAAATTCGAAAATTTAAAGGAAATGGATGACTTCCTGGACAGCTATCAATTGCCAAAACTAAATCAAGAACAGATAAGCAACTTAAATAGACCTATAACCCCTATGGAAATAGAAGCTGTCATCAAAAGTCTCCCAACCAAAAAAAGCCCAGGTCCAGATGGCCTCAGTGCAGAATTCTACCAGAAATTCAAAGAACAGCTTATACCAATTCTTCTCAAAGTGTTCCACACAATAGAAGCAGAAGGGTCTTTGCCAAACTCTTTCTATGAGGCTTCAATAACCTTGATCCCCAAGCCACACAAAGATACAACCTAAGAAAGAGAACTTCAGACCAATATCCCTCATGAACATTGATGCAAAAATACTCAATAAAATACTGGCAAATCGGATCCAAGAACACATCAAAACAATCATTCACCACGACCAAGTAGGTTTCATCCCAGGAATGCAGGGATGGTTCAACATACGAAAATCCATCAACGTAATCCACCATATAAACAAGCTGAAAAACAAAAATCACATGATCATCTCACTAGATGCTGAAAAAGCCTTTGACAAAATCCAACACCCCTTCATGATAAAGGTCTTGGAGAGATCTGGGATAACAGGGACATACTTAAACATAATAAAAGCCATATACAGTAAACCAACAGCCAACATCAAACTAAATGGACAGAAACTCAACGCAATTCCTCTAAAATCAGGAACAAAACAAGGCTGTCCACTCTCTCCATACCTTTTCAACATGGTACTTGAAGTTCTAGCTATTGCCATACGACAACAAAGGGGGATCAAGGGGATACAAATTGGGAAGGAAGAGGTCAAACTTTCACTGTTTGCAGACGATATGATAGTTTACATCAGTGACCCAAAGAACTCTACCAGGGAACTCTTACAACTGATTAACACCTTCAGCAAAGTGGCAGGCTACAAGATCAACTCAAGAAAATCAGTAGCCCTACTATATACAGATGATAAAAGGGCTGAAAGAGAAATCAGAGAAACATCACCCTTTACAATTGCCACAAACAACATAAAATACCTTGGGGTAACGCTAACCAAACAAGTGAAAGACCTGTATCGTAAGAACTTTGAATCTTTAAAGAAAGAAATTAAAGAAGCCCTCAGAAAATGGAAAGATCTCCCATGCTCTTGGATAGGTAGGATCAACGTAGTAAAAATGGCAATCCTGCCAAAAGCAATCTACAGATTCAATGCAATCCCCATTAAAATCCCAGCACAGTTCTTCACAGACCTTGAAAGAACAATAATCAATTTTGTATGGAAAAACAAAAGACCCAGGATAGCCAAAACAACCCTGTTCAACAAGGCAACGTCCGGAGGCATCACCATCCCTGACCTCAAGCTCTATTATAGAGCTATAGTCCTGAAAACAGCTTGGTATTGGCACAAAAATAGACAGGTAGACCAATGGAATCGAATTGAAAACCCCGATATTAACCCACACACGTACGAACATCTGATCTTTGACAAAGAAGCTAAAAATATACAATGGAATAAAGAAAGCATCTTCAACAAATGGTGCTGGCATAACTGGAGACTGGCATGTAGAAGAATGCAGATCGATCCATGTCTATCGCCATGCACAAAACTTAAGTCCAAATGGATCAAAGACCTCAACATAAATCCAGCCACACTGAACCTCTTAGAAGAGAAAGTGGGTGGTACCCTTGAACGAATTGGTACAGGAGACAGCTTCCTGAACATAACACCAGTAGCACAGGCAGTAAGATCAACAATTAATAAATGGGACCTACTGAAACTGAGAAGCTTCTGTAAGGCAAAGGACACAGTCAGCAAGACAAAAAGGCAGCCCACAGAATGGGAAAAAATATTCACTAATCCCACATCGGACAGAGGGTTGATCTCCAAAATTTACAAAGAACTCAAGAAGCAAGTCTCCAAAACAGCAAAGGACCCTATTAAAAAGTGGGCTGCAGAACTAAATAGAGAGTTTTCAATAGAGGAGTCTAAAATGGCTGAGAGGCACTTGAGAAAGTGCTCAACATCCTTAGCCATCCGGGAAATGCAAATCAAAGCAACTCTGAGATACCATCTCACTCCTGTCAGAATGGCTAAAATCAAAAACACCAATGACAATTTATGCTGGAGAGGGTGTGGCGAAAGGGGGACACTCCTCCATTGCTGGTGGGAGTGCCAACTGGTTCAGCCACTTTGGAAAGCAGTATGGAGATTCCTCAGAAAAATGGGAATAAACCTACCACAAGACCCAGCAACTGCACTCTTAGGCATATATCCAAAAGATGCCCATTCATATAACAAAGATGTCTGTTCCACTATGTTCATAGCAGCTTTATTTGTAATAGCCAGAACTTGGAAGCAACCTAGATGTCCCTCACCCGAAGAGTGGATAGAGAAAATGTGGTACATCTACACAATGGAGTACTATTCAGCAGAAAAAAATAATGGAATCATGAGATTCGCAGGCAAATGGATGACACTAGAAGAAACCATCCTGAGTGAGGTAACCCAGTCACAAAAAGAGAAACATGGCATGTACTCTCTCATATATGGATTTTAGACATAGATCTGGGGAGTGCCAGCCTACAATCCTATGGCCAGAGAGTCTGGGAAACAGAAACTACATTTAGTGGCTGGTTAAGTACTGAGCTGAACTCAAGAAATCCAGTAACAGAGAGGGAGGACTGGTGATCAAAGGGATTAAGACTGGGCTGGTTTAACCCCCAGAAACAGCTGACCAGACAAAGGTTAACTCTAGAATCCCAGGCATCAGCCTGGGAATCCAGCATGGGACTTATCAAGACCCCCTGAATCTGGGTGTCAGTGAGGAGGCCTAGGTAATCTATTGAGCCTTGGGCAGCAGATCAGTACCCATACCAAGTATACACACGGACTTTGGACTCCCATAGAACAATGTGAGGTGCACTCTCACCCTGAACTCTTGGGAAAGGGTCTAGGCCCTGCCCTATATGAAATGACAGACTATGGACACCCCCATGGAGGGCCTCACCCTCCCTGGGGGAATGAGGGGATAACGGGGGGGGGGGATGCGGGGAGGGCACGGGAGGAGGGGAGGGAAAGGGAGAGGGACCTCGTACTGACTTGTGAAGCAACCTTGTTTCTTATCTAAATTTAAAATGGAAAATAAAAAATATTAATAAAAAAAACAATTTCATGAAAAATAAAGCCATCAAAGATGATATAAGAAAATCCCTTAAAGAAATGGAAGACAAAACAAACCAAAAAAATGCAAGAAATGGAAGAAAAACTAAACGAAGAAAATTCAAGAAAGGGAGGAAAAGACAAACCAAAAATTGAAGAAACAATTCAAATGTGCAAGGGTTGAAAGCTGAAAAAGAAACACTGAAGGAATGTTGGAAATCTGAAGGAATGATGGAAATAGAAAAGCTGGGCAAATTGTCAGGTACTACAGATGCAAGCAAAACCATCAGAATACAAGAGATGGAAGAAAGAATCTCAGGTGTATAAGATATACTAGGAGATACTGATTCATTGACCAAAGAAAATCTTTTTTTAAAAAATTATTTTTTCATTTAGGATAGAAAAATCTTGTTTCACATGTCAATCCTAGTTCCCTCTCCCTTCCCTCCTCCCCTGTCCTCCCCACCAGGTCCCCAAGTCCCCCACCCAATCTCCACTCCAATCCCCAAGGAGGGTGAGGCACTCCATTGTGTATCTCCAATAACTGTCATTTTATCCAGGGCAGGGCCTAGGCCCTCCCACAAGAGTCCCAGCTGAGAAAGCCTCCCATACTGTGACTTGGACACTCAAAGTCTATTTGTACGCCAGGGATAAATACTACCCAAGGTCCCATAGATTACCTAAGCCTCCTCACTGACACCCCTATTCAGGGGGTCTGGGTCCGTTCTATGCTTTCCACACAGCCATCAATCTGGAGTCCAAGAGCTCCCCCTTGTTCAGATCAACTGTTTCTGTGGGTTAAACCAGCTCAGTCTTAACTCCTTTGCCCATCAGTTCTCTCTGACACTGGATTCCAGGAGTTCAGTTGTTTGTCTGTGGGTATCTGCCTCTGCTTTCATCAGTTGCTGGATAAAGGTTCTGTTTCCTAGACTCTCTGTCAGTGGGATTGTATGCTGGCACTCCCCTGATTCATGTCTAAAATTTATAAATGACTGAGTACATACCATGTTTCTCTTTTTGTGACTGGGTTACCTCACTCAGTATGGCTTCTTCTAGTGATATCCATTTGCCTGCTAATTTCAAGATTCCATTGGTTTTTTTTCCACAGAATAGTACTCCATTGGGTAAATGTACCACATTTTCTCTATCCACTCTTCAGATATGGGGCATCTAGGTTGCTTTCAGGTTCTGGCTATTACAAATAATGCTGCTATGAACATAGTGGAACAGACATCCTTGTCATATGAATGTGCATCTTTTGGGTATATGCCTAAGAGTGGAATTGCCGGGTCTTGTGGTAGGCTGATTCCTATTTTCCTGAGGAATCTCCATACTGATTTCCAAAGTGGCTGTACAAGTTTGCACTCCCACCAGCAGTGTAGAAGTGTTCCCCTTTCTCCACATCCTCTCCAGCATAAACTGTCATTGGAGTTTTTGAGTTTAGCCATTCTGACAGGAGTAAGATGGTATCCCAGAATTGTTTTCATTTGCATTTCCCGGATGGCTAGGGATGTTAATCACTTTCTCAAGTGTATCTCAGTCATTTAGTCTCCTCTATTGAGAATTCTCTATTTAGTTCTTTACCCCATTTATTGATTGGATCCTTTGGTGTTTTGGAGACTTGTTTCTTGAGTTCTTTGTAAATTTTGGAGATTAGCCCTCTGTCAGATGTAGGGTTAGTGAATAACTTTTCCCAATCAGTGGGTGCCTTTTTGTCTTGCTGACTATGTCCTTTGCCTTACTATTCAGCGGAAAAAAAGCAATGGAATCTTGAAATTTGCAGCCAAATGTACAGCACTAGAAGAAACCATCCTCAGTGAGTTAACCCAGTCACAAAAAGACAAACATTGTAATTACTCACTCATACATTGATTTCATTCATGAATCAGGGGAGTGCCAGCCTACAATCCCACTGCCAGAGAATCTGGGAAACAGAATCTTCCTCCAGTGACTGATGGAAGCAGAGGCAGACTCCCACAGCTGAAAACTGAGCTGAACTCCTGGACTCCTGTGACAGAAAGAGAGGACTGATGAGCAAAGTGGTCAAGATTGGGCTGGTTTAGCCCACAGAAACAGCTGACCTGAGCAAGGGGGAGCTCTCAGACCCCAAACTGATGACTAGGAGGCCAACTTGGGAATAATCCAAACTCCCTGGATGTGGGTAGCCTAACCAATCTATGGGGCCTGGGGTAGTAGATCAGTATTTATCCCTTGCATACAAATGGACTTTGGGGGCCCATCCCACAATGAGTGAGGCTCTCTCAGCCTGGACTCTTGGGGGAGGGCCTAGGCCTTGCCCTGAATGAAATGACAGACTCTGGATATCCCTTGTAGAGGGCCTCACCCTCCCTGGGGAATGGAGTGAGGATTGGGTGGGGGCTGGGAGATCTGGTTGGGGCGAGTCTGGGGAAGCAGGGAAGGAGTATGAAGCAAGCTTGTTTCTAATTTAAATAAAAAAATAAATTTATCAAAAAATAATGAGAAAATTTTAGTATAAAATATGGTCTTTCTTTTCACAGTATTCACTAATCAAGGAGGACTCATACCTCAGAGTCTTAAAGAGGAACATCAATTTATATGATAAATTTGATGGAATTAGTCCCAATAATGAGTCTGCAGGGATAACTAGACACTGATGCTATTTCACATTATCATGTAGGAAAAGTCTAAATGAAAAGAATTTCATTGAGTCATTCATTTTAATCATATGAATAACCTGCAATGAAGAAGATAAAGTCCATTTTTTAAATTCTCATTTTGAATCTAGTGTCAGATTAAATGCTACAGATAAATGGATAAATGCTATTACAACTTTAAAAGCAAATAAATAAGACTTGTCAATGGCAGTGGGATTGTGGGTACCATTGAAAGGGTGGCTGAAATAAAGTACAGCCAAATTGCAGTGTCTTTGGTAATTAAAGAACTGGGGTTTTTTTTTTTTGCTTTGTTTTGTTTTGTTTTGTTTTGTTTTTATTTCTTGTTTGGTTGCTTTGATTTGTTTTTAGGTTTTTGAGACAGGGCTTCTCTGAGTAGCTTGGGTTGTCCTGAAACTTTCTCTGTAGACCAGGCTGGCCTCAAACTCAGAAATCAATCCACTTGTCTCTGCCTCCCAAGCACTGGGATTAAAAGTCTATGCCACCACTTTGCAGCTGCCAAACAATTTGTTTTTTTTTTCAAGACAGAGTTTCTCTGTATTGTTTTGGAGGATGTCCTGGAACTCGTTTTGTAGACCAGGCTGGCCTCGAACTCACAGAGATCTGCCTGCCTCTGCCTCCAGAGTGCTGGGATTAAAGGCATGTGCCACCAACGCCTGGCCAAATTTTTTATTTGTTAATTCTTCAAGTACTATTTAACAAACAGAATAATGTGAGTCTTCTTACTATAAGAATTACACATATAATTACAAGGAGGCTTTCTTTAAAGAGGATATCTAGTTAAATAGAAAAGAATGTAGAGAAGTCCCAGGAAAATGACTGGCAGTATATTGTCTGCCTCTGACTCATGAAGATCATGAGTTCCTTTGATCATAGGAATCACAGTGTTGTTTCCCTTGGCTTCTTACTATTTTATCTGCCTATGTCTGAAGCTCTTACCAAGCCCTTGCTGCCAAGGCTCAAGGACACAAGTGTTATCCCTAAGGTGCACAGAGTCATTTTATATATCCTTTAAAAGTTGTCTTATCAAACCTGTACCATTGTAGATGCTATACATTATTAAAACTATTTTAGGTAATTATAAAAGTCACATTCCTGGGCCAACAAGATGGCTCAGAAGGCAACATTGCTTGTGCAAGTTTGATGACCTCAATTCAGTTCCCTGAACCCACAGTAGAAAGAAAAATCCTACTCCTGAAAATTTTCTTCTGACCTCCAGACTCATAAAGTAGTAAGTGGTCTGTGCACACTTGCATTCACACATGTATTTCATAAACACAGATACAAATGTATTATTATTATAGTAAAATAAAATATACACAAATGAAAATATTAATATAAAATCATAGTCCTCAACAACAGGTATAACAGATATTTCAGCTTCTTTTTTTCTCCTTTCTTTTACTATAAGTTTTACTTTAAAAATTTATACATCCATTTAAAACATTACATACACATATCTATATGTATATAGACAGACACACAGATACATGATAAATAGGAAGAAATATAGATAAAAAGATAAAAGATAGATGGTATCAGATACCTTCCTCAGTCACTCTCTACTTTTTCTTTCTTTCTTTTATTTTATCTTTTGTTTTTCTAGACAGGGTTTCTTGGTGGCTTTGGAGGTTTTCCTGGAAGTAGCTCTTGTAGACCAGGCTGGTCTTGAACTCACAGCCATCTGCCTGCCTCTGCCTCCTGAGTGGGGCATTAAAGGCCTGCGCCACCAGCTACTTTTTCTTTTTTAATAATTATTTATTTTTATTTTATGTGCATTTGTGTTTTGCCTACGTGTATGTCTGCGTGAGGGTGCTGGATCCTCTGGAACCAAAGTTACAGGTAGTTATGAGCTGCCATGTGGGTTCTGGGAACTGAACCCACGTCCCCTGGAATTGCAGTCAGTACTCTTAATCTCGGAGCCACCTCTCTGGCCCCAGTCTCTACTTTTTGAATTGAGACACATCTCTCACTGAACCCTGAGCTCACTGACTGCCTAGTCAATTCACCCTAGGGATCTCCCTTCCTCTGCCTTCCAAGTTAAGGAATTATAGCTGATCATCAAGCCTACCAGGCAGGCTCTACATATGAGTTCTGGGGTTTTAAACTCGGGTGCTCATGCTTTCATTAGGTCATCTGCCTGGCTCAGCTCCTTATATTTGAGACAGAAAAGTATTGTGCCTCTCCATTCCTTTGTAGTTCATCAAGTATTTCTTTAAAATATAATTGTAATATTAAATTCTGACAGTATTCTCTTCTACAGAAACACAGCTTTTCTATAAAGAAATCTAAAGTCAAAATAGACCTATTTTCCTGCTTAGAAAAAAATAATCAGATAGAAAGTCAAATATTATATCCCATGGTATTTAACACAGAACAGGACAATAAATTCAGAACCATTCTAAGAAGAAATTAAGGGTTTTGGTTAGGTAGATTATGGAAATTATTAGATAGACATCACAGTCATTGTTTGGTTTCTTTTAAGCAATTGTAGTGAATAGCAGAAATAGAATAATGATTTAATTACAGTTTGTTCTCCTTATAACAATTGTATATGTACATTGTTGAAAGCTTATCAACTATAGAACTTTAAAAAGAAATAAACCACCCATAATCTGCACATCACTTCTGTTATTAACCAGCTAGCTTTTCCTTGCTTTCTTTTCAACAATGAACATAATTGCTTAATATACTTGTTTTTCTTAATGTTTTACCAAATTCTAGAATGTGTGCCCTGCTCAGATCACAAAGGACTTGTATGCCCTTTTGTTTCATAACTGATTCTTTCCACATATTCCCTTATCTGCAAAGTAGAAATACTGGTATCATTTATTCATAGTAGCAACATATAATAAAGGAGCATTATAAAAATAATGAATTCAGGTGCAGCGACAGGAGCATGAAATTCCAGATTTTGTAGGTGGAGACTGGAAGAGTAGGAATTAAAGGTCATCCTCATATATGTATCAAGTTCAAGTTAATCCTAGAAACATGATGAACTGTCTCAAGAAAGAACTTTAATTTTTATTGCTCCTTTAAGAATGTGAAAGAGCATCTAAAAACCAATAGTGAAGCTTTACAAGATTCAAAATATGCTCCAAAATCTTTTAAACTATTTGATATCTATAGAACATGCCATTCAGCAACAGGAAAATACTGAGTCATTTTAAATTGAAAGCAGATATTTTCAATGATGAGCCATTATTCTGAAAGGTAATGAACATCATAAATGAATATTAACTTGAATTATAAGATTAATTGAATTATACAATTTTCTGACCATGTGGTAGTAACTAAACAATAGAAAAAGAGGGAGGAAATATACAAATGTTTGAAAAATAAGTCACACACATTTAAAAACACAGGACCATAGAAGAAGTAATGCTGAGCGTTAAGTTACCATTCTGAACCGAGTGAAAATGAAACAGTAGAGTTTGTAGTATAGCATCTAAAACATCACTTAAAGGAGATTTTAGAGTGTGCAACACATAGTAGAAATGACAAAAAATTAAATTCATGCTCTTAATTTTTCACCTGAAGAAATGAAGAAAACCATAATAACCTCAAAGGAGAACAAGGAAATAATAAAGATAAGAGTCAAACAGAAAGGAAAAGAGAAAATACAATGAAATAAAAATCTGTTTGATAATTTTAGCATAATTATCAAACATTTTTTTACATTCTACTACCTTTTCTTTTTGTTAAAATATATTCTTTTCTCATACAATATAATCTTATTATACTTTCTCCCTCTATCTACTCCTCTCAATTCTCCTCACCCTCTCTCACCTCCCTTTCCCTTTTAATCAAGTCCCTTTGTGTCTCTCATTAGAAAATATCAAGCTTCTAGGAGATAACAACCAAAAATGACAAAATAAAATATAAAATAAAACAAAATTAATCACATCAAAGCTGTACAAGGCAACCCAACAGAGAGAGAGAGAGAGACAGAGAGAGAGAGAGAGAGAGAGAGAGAGAGAGAGAGAGAGAGAGAGAGAGAGAGAGAGAAAGGCCTCTAGGCCTTGTGCTTGCTATTTCAAACTCTGTGAGTTCATCTGAGCATTGACCAGTTAATTCAGAGAGTCTTGTTTTCTTGGTGTTATCCTCCATCCCCCTCTAGCTCTTACAGTCTTTCTACTCCTCTTTCATGGGGTTCCTTGAGGTCTGAGTTGAGGGATTTAATTAGACATCCCTTTTAGAGCTGTGTGTTCCAGGGACTGCCTCTCTCTACATAATTTCTGAGTGTGGGTCTCTGCATCTATTCCCATCTGCTGAAGAAGGAAGTTTATCTGATGATATCTGAATAAAGCACAGATCTGTGCATATAGCTGATTATCATTAGGAGTCATTTTATTTATTTTTTTGGTTTTACCCTAGGTTTTGGCATCATCTAGTCTTTTCTTCTTGGTTACGTAAGCAGTGTTGGATATGGATTATTCTCATGGAGTGGACTGTAAGTCAAATTAGACATTGGTTGGATCCTCCTACAAATTCTGTGCCACCATTGCCCTGGAATATTGTGTAAGCAGGACAGTCAAAGGTTTTGAGGTTTAGTGTTTACATTTCTCTTTTGGTAGCCTATAGAGTATCTTCCCCACAAAAGATAGTGGAACAAAGGGGTGAAGGCTCCATTTAGACCACAGCTCTATTTCTTGTTTAGTGTGTGTGTGTGTGTGTGTGTGTGTGTGTGGTCCTTGACAAGAAGGCCTTATTGTTAATTTGTGGAGAGTGGCTCATTTTGTTAACAACAGCCTGGGTTGTTGAGGGATTTCCATGGGACTGTATTGGCCAACAACTCAATTGAATGCAATGCAGTTCTGGTCCTGGATATCTATTTTGGTAACAAGAGATTGTCAGTTGGGATTCTGTCTCTCCCATTATTAGAACATTTCATTGCCTTCGCGTATTTTAAGGAATTTCCACTGCACTAGGGTTCTATGCCATCCTTCAAATGACCCTCATTTCTATCTGTCTCTCCCCACATTTCTTCAATTCCATCTTCCCTCCCCATCCCCACCTAATCCTCTCATTTGTGTCTCCACCTGCCCCCAGTCTACCCATAAAATCTATTCCATTTGCCCCTTCTAGGGAAATCCATGTGTGTCTCCACACAGCTAGTCCCTTCCTTACTCTATCCCTAACCCCTTAGACCCTACAGATTGTAGTGTGGTTATCATTTATTGAATGGCTAATATTCACATATAAGTAAATGCATACCATGTTTAGCATTCTGGGTCTGGGTTACCTCACTCAGAAAGTTTTTCCTAATTCCATCCATTTGCCTACACATTTCACATCTTGGCGGCAAATTCCTTTAATATAGCACTAAGAAGGCAGAGGCAGGTAGACCCCTGAGATCAGGACCAGCCTATTTTACAGAGCTAGTTCCAGGACAGCAAGGTCTATACAGAGAATTCCAATTAAAATACATATAAAATTCATGAATTTTAAGAAACAAATGAAAACAGAGGATATAATAACCAAAATCATGCCATCGCTATCATTTCTATAGCCATCTATAGGATGATAAGGGCATGTTATGAAAACTTAGTTTTCAGACAAATTAGATGTCATGCGTGAATTCCCAAAGACATATCAATGGCCAAAATCATTACAGAAGAAATAGATGAGCATCATATCTACAAAAAAATCAAATCTATAATCAGAAACCTCTAAGACAGGTGAGCATAAATGGAGTGTCAAGTTTGTTAAAACTACATGGCTTCTCTTATGAAATCTATCTAACATTTAAGAAGAGAACAGCAACAAACTAAGAAAAGTCCTCCAGGAAAAACTGGACCACATGAAATGTCTCATAGTTTACTTTAAAGATTAACATTTCCTGATATCAAAAACAAAAACAAAACAAAGAATACAAACACACTAATCATTAACAGGGCTTAACAAATGGATTCCACCAGTACATAGAAAGAATACCACACATAGAAAAGAGATTTAGCTAAATGCAAGGTGGTTCAAAAGCTGAAAAGTAAGTAGTATAACAGTCATATCAAAAGACAAACCAAGAAAAATTTGTGATTACCTTACCTTAATAAATATACAAGAATAATCTGGTAAAACACAGGTTTTCAAGGTAAAAATTCAGTGGGCTCTAATGTAAGTAACTTCATGAATCTATAACATGTGCCCCCCAAATCTACACAGAGAGTTTTATTTAATGGAGAGAGACTAATAGTAATAGTTACACATTTGTTGAGTTTTTGTTAACTGTTGTCATTTAAAGACAAGAAAATATAATGACATCTTTAAATTTGCAGGTAAATAGATGCAACTAGACAAAAACATCCTGAGTGAGGTAACCCAGACCCAGAAAGAAAAACACAGTATGTACTCACTCATAATTGGAAATTAGATACAAAGCAAAGAATAACCAGGCTACAAATCACAACCCAAGACAAGCTAGGTAAAAAGGGGAACCCTAAGAGGTACACACATCTAGGGCCCCAGGAAGGGAAAATAGATAAGATCTCATGGGTAAACTGAGGGTTGGGATAGAAGACAGAGTATGGGGAATGGGAGCATAAGGGATCAAGAAAACTGAGAGGGGGGAAGATACAGGGGGAGAGCAATGAAAGAGACATCTTGATAGAGGCATTGTAGAGTTAGTGAGAAATCTAGTGCTAGAGAAATTCTCAGGAATCTAAAAGGATGTCCCCTGCTAAGATTCCCAGCATTAGTGGAGAGTGTGTCTGAATGAACCTTCACCTTTTCATCAGATTAGTGTCAACCCTAATTGTCATCATAGAACCTACATCCAGTAACTGATGGAAGCAGATGCAGTGACCCATAGCCAAGCACTGGGCTGAGCTCCTGGAGTTCAGTTGAAGAGAGAGAGGAGAGATCATATGAACAAGGGGGGTCAAGACCATGATGGGGAAAACCACAGACCACTGAACAGAGATATTGGGAGCTCAGGTACTGGACTGACAGTTACAGAACCTGAATGAGACAAACTTAGACCCCCTGAATGTGGGTGAGAGTTATGAGGCTTGATCTGTTTGGGGAGCTAGCAGTGGAACCAGAACCTAGCCCAGGTTCATGAATTGGCTCTTTAGAGCCAATTACCTATGACGAGATACTGTGCTCAGCCTTGATATGAGGGGGGTGGTCTTGGCCCTGCCTCAACTTTATATGCCAGACTTTGTTGCTTCTCCAAAAAAGGCCTTATGCTCTTTGAGGAGTGGATGTGGGTGGAAAGGGGGAAGGTTGGTTAGGTGGGAAAAGGGGAGGGAAAAGAAACTGGAGTTGATATGTAAAATAAAAAGTAAAATTTTAAAATAATAAAAAGTAAAGTTGTTAAATAAAAAACAAATATTGATAAAAAAAAGCCAGACACATTAATTTATAGTATCCTCTCCTCTTAACTATGCTTTCTCATATTTTGTGAGAAGTTTTTGATCAAATTAAATGTTTCATTTAAATGATCAAGAAAAAAAGGACAAGAAAGTCAATCTTGGAAAATTTTTAACGTACTAAAGTTAACATTGCAGTAGAATTAGTAGCAGAAACAGAAAAATCAATATTTAGAAGTAGATTACATTTCTCTGCTTTAAAAAATTCCATTTTAAGTATTTTTCAAATAACCTTTACAGGCTCATTAAAAACATTAAATTAGGGATCAACCTAGTGAAGTAGATATAAATCATAGATTAGAGAATTTAAAGAAAGTCTAAAACTGCCATGCTTATGGATTTGATGATGGCACTGTAAGGTGTCAAAAACTCCTCAATTTGATGTTTGATCTGCAGATGTAACACAATCCTAGTCAAAAACACATTTTAACAGAAACTTAAAGTTGGATCTGAAATCTGTCCATGTGTGTGTGTGTGGAGAGTGAGAGAAAGAGAGACTATATGTAATAGAAAAAGCAATTTGAAAAGAAGCAATAATGAATCCAGAATTTACATCAATAAAAAGAATTCTTTTTATAAGAATATGTCTATGAATCACTAAAGCAGAATAAAGAATATACTTGAGGGAGTAGCTGTTCCGGATCAGGTACAACAGGACCCAACATAGGGTCCAGGGGACCAGGTAGGAGGCTAAGCACCCCAGATTCCTGTTCTTCTCCACCCACGGGACCAGCATTTGGACAAGGAATAGAAGAACCACCAGATTATTGGACTTGCTAGCACCCACCAAAAGGGAACTCTGGTCCCCAGACCAGTAAGGGGCTCTTTCTGCACCCACTAGAAGAAGAGATGGGAAAGAGACAATACAAAAACACACTCAGCAACAGAAAAACAAATATGACATCGCCAGATTCTAGAGACTCCACACCAGCAAGACCCCAACATTCCAATGCGAACGAAGCAGAAGAGAACGACCTTAAAAGCACCTTCATGAAAATGATAGAGGCCCTAAAAGAGGATATTGGAAAATCCCTCAAAGAAATGGAAGAAAAAACAAACCAAAAAATGCAAGAAATGGAAGAAAAAACAAACCAAAAAATGCAAGAATTGGAAGAAAAAACAAACCAAAAAAGGCAGAAAATGGAAGAAGAAATGAAGCAAAAAATGCAAGAAATGGAATAAAAAACAAAGCAAAAAATGAAAGAAATGGAAGAAGAAACATACCAAAAAAGGCAGGAAAAGGAAGAAGAAACAAAGCACAAAATATGAGAAATGGAACAAAAAGCAAACCAAAAAATGCAAGAAATGGAAGAAAGAACAAACCAAAAAATTCATAAAAGGCAACAAACGATGAACAGATAAACAGAAAATTGCAAGAAGCAATGCAAACACTGCAAGGGTTGAAAACTGAAATAGAGACATTAAAAAAAACACAATCTGAAGAAAAGCTGGAAAAACAGTCAGGCACTACCAATACAAGCATTACCAACAGAATAGAAGAGATGGAAGAGAGAATCTCAAGTGTTGAAGATACACTAGGAGAAATGGATTTATCAACCAAAGAAAACCTTAAATCCAACAAATCCTTAACACAAAACATCCAGGAAATATGGGACACCATGAAAAGACCAAACCTAAGAATAATAGGTATAGAAGAAGGAGAAGAAATCCAGCTCAAAGGGGCAGAAGGCATATTCAACAAAATCATAGAAGAAAACTTTCCCAACCTTAAGAAAGACAACCAATGAAGGTACAAGAAGCCTACAGAACACCAAATAGAGTGGACAACAAAAAAAAAATCCCCTCGCCACATAATAATCAAGACCCCAAACATACAGAATAAAGAAAGAATATTAAGAGCAGCTAAGGAAAAAGGTCAAGTAACATATAAAGGCAGACCTATCAGAATTACACCTGATTTCTCCATGGAAACGCTGAAAGCCAGAAGGTCCTGGATAGATATTCTACCTACACTAAGAGACCACGGATGCCAGCCCAGACTACTATACCCGGCAAAGCTCTCAATCACTATAGACGGAGAAAACAAGATATTCCATGGCAAAACTAGATTCAACCAATATGGGTCCACTAACCCAGCCCTACAGAAAATTTTGGAAGGAAAACCACAACCCAAGGAAGCTAACTACAACCAGAAAAACATAAGCATTAGAGAAACCCTCTCTACCAACAGCCAAAAGAACAAAGGGGTGAAATTTCACACATAATTCCACCACCAACAACCATCGCAAATCAAAGAAGGATGAGCAATCAATGGTCATTAATATCCCTCAATATTAACGGCCTTAACTCACCCATAAAAAGACACAGACTAGCAGAATGGATTCGAAGACAGAACCCTTCCTTCTGCTGCATACAAGAAACACACCTCACCCTCAAAGACAGACATTACCTGAGAGTTAAAGGTTGGGAAAAAAAATTTTTCAATCAAATGGACCCAAGAAACAAGCAGGGGTAGCAATCCTAATATCTAACAAACTATACTTTAAAATAAAATCAATCAAAAGAGATGAAGGAGGTCATTACATATTCATCACAGGTGAAACCCACCAAGAAGAAGTGTCTATCCTGAACATCTATGCCCCCAATACAAAGGCATCCACATTCGTTAAAGAAACATTATTAGAACTTAAATCTATCTAAAGCCCCACACAGTTATAGTGGGAGATTTCAACACACCACTCTCACCACTAGACAGGAATACCAGACAGAAACTCAACAAAGAAGCAAAGGGTCTAATAGAAGTAATGACCCAACTGGGATTAACAGATATCTATAGAATATTTCATCCACATAAAAAAGAATATACCTTCTTCTCACCACTACATGGAACCTTCTCAAAAATCGACCACATACTTGGCAACATATCAAACCTCAGCAGCTACAAAAAAATTGGAATAACTCCATGCATCTTATCAGACCACCATGCCTTAAAATTAGAATTTAACAACAACACAAATTGCAGAAAACCTACAAACTCATGGAAATTGAATAATGCTCAACTGCACCATCCCTGGGTCAAAGAGGAAATAAAAAAAGAAATTAAAGACTTCCTCGAATTCAATGAGAATGAAGACACAACATACCCAAACCTATGGGACCCTTTGAAAGCAGTGCTACGGGGGGAAGTTCATAGCACTAAGTGCTCACATGAAGAAACAGGAGAACAGTTATACCAGAGAATTAACATCACAGCTAAAAGCTCTAGAACACAAAGAGGCAAACTCCCCCAGGAGGAGTAGATGCCAGGAAATAATCAAATTGAGGGCTGAAATCAATAAAGTAGAAACCAGGAAAACAATACAAAGAATCAATGCAACGAAGAGTTGGTTCTTTGAGAAAATCAACAAGATAGACAAACCTTTGTCCAAAATTACCAAACAGCGGAGAGTGAACACGCAAATTAACAAAATCAGAAATGAAAAGGGGGACATAACAACAGACTCTGAGGAAATCCAGAGAATCATCAGGTCATACTTTGAAAACCTGTACTCCACAAAATTCGAAAATGTAAAGGAAATGGACGACTTCCTGGACAGCTATCATTTGCCAAACTAAATCAAGAACAGATAAGCAATTTAAATAGACCTATAACCCCTATGGAAATAGAAGCTGTCATCAAAAGTCTCCCAAACAAAAAAGTCCAGGTCCAGATGGCCTCACTGCAGCATTCTAAAAGAAATTCAAAGAACAGCTTATACCAATTCTTCTCAAAGTGTTCCACACAATAGAAGCAGAAGGGTCTTTGCCAAACTCTTTCTATGAGGCTTCAATAACCTTGATCCCCGAGCCACACAAAGATACAACTAAGAAAGAGAACTTCAGACCAATATCCCTCATGAACATTGATGCAAAAATAGTCAATAAAATACTGGCAAATCGGATCCAAGAACACATCAAAACAATCATTCACCACGATCAAGTAGGTTTCATCCGCGGGATGCAGGGATGGTTCAACATACGAAAATCCATCAACGTAATCCACCATATAAACAAGCTGAAAAACAAAAATCACATGATCATCTCACTAGATGCTGAAAAAGCCTTTGACAAAATCCAACACCCCTTCATGATAAAGGTCTTGGAGAGATCTGGGATAACAGGGACATACTTAAACATAATAAAAGCTATATACAGTAAACCAGCAGCCAACATCAAACTAAATGGACAGAAACTCAACGCAATTCCTCTAAAATCAGGAACAAAACAAGGCTTTCCACTCTCTCCATACCTTTTCAACATGGTACTTGAAGTTCTAGCTATTGCCATATGACAACAAAGGGGAATCAATGGAATACAAATTGGGAAGGAAGAAGTCAAACTTTCACTGTTTGCAGACGATATGATAGTTTACATCAATGACCCAAAGAACTCTACCAGGGAACACTTACAGCTGATTAACACCTTCAGCAAAGTGGCAGGCTACAAGATCAACTCAAGAAAATCAGTAGCCCTACTATATACAGATGATAAAAGGGCTGAATGAGAAATCAGAGAAACATCACCCTTTACAATTGCCACAAACAACATAAAATACCTTGGGGTAACGCTAACCAAACAAGTGAAAGACATGTATCGTAAGAACTTTGAATCTTTAAAGAAAGAAATTAAAGAAGCCCTCAGAAAATGGAAAGATCTCCCATGCTCTTGGATAGGTAGGATCAATGTAGTAAAAATGGCAATCCTGCCAAAAGCAATCTACAGATTCAATGCAATCCCCATTAAAATCCCAGCACAATTCTTCACAGACCTTGAAAGAACAATAATCAATTTTGTATGGAAAAACAAAAGACCCAGGATAGCCAAAACAACCCTGTTCAACAAGGCAATGTCTGGATGCATCACCGTCCTTGACTTCAAGCTCTATTATAGAGCTATAGTCCTGAAAACAGCTTGGTATTGGCACAAAAATAGACAGGTAGACCAATGGAATCGAATTGAAAATCCGGGTATTAACCCACACACGTACGAACATCTGATCTTTGACAAAGAAGCTAAAAATATACAATGGAATAAAGAAAGCATCTTCAACAAATGGTGATGGCATAATTGGAGACTGGCATGTAGAAGAATGCAGATCGATCCATGTTTATCGCCATGCACAAAACTTAAGTCCAAATGGATCAAAGACCTCAACATAAATCCAGCCACACTGAACCTCTTAGAAGAGAAAGTGGGTGGTACCCTTGAACGAATTGGTACAGGAGACAGCTTCCTGAACATAACACCAGTAGCACAGACAGTGAGATCAACAATTAATAAATGGGACCTACTGAAACTGAGAAGCTTCTGTAAGGCAAAGGACACAGTCAGCAAGACAAAAAGGCACCCCACAGAATGGGAAAAAATATTCACTAATCCCACATCTGACAGAGGGTTGATCTCCAAAATTTACAAAGAACTCAAGAAGCAAGTCTCCAAAACAGCAAAGGACCCAATTAAAAAGTGGGCTGCAGAACTAAATAGAGAGCTTTCAATAGAGGAGTCTAAAATGGCTGAGAGGCACTTGACAAAGTGCACAACATCCTTAGCCATCAGGGAAATGCAAATCAAAACAACTCTGAGATACTATCTCACTCCTGTCAGAATGGCTAAAATCAAAAACACCAATGACAATTTATGCTGGAGAGGATGTGGTGAAAGGGGAACACTCCTCCATTGCTGGTGGGAGTGCCAACTGGTTCAGCCACTTTGGAAAGCAGTATGAAGATTCCTCAGAAAAATGGGAATAAACCTACCACAAGACCCAGCAACTCCACTCTTAGGCATATATCCAAAAGATGCCCATTCATCAACAAAGATGTCTGTTCCACTATGTTCACAGCAGCTTTATTTGTAATAGCCAGAACTTGGAAGCAACCTAGATGTCCCTCAACTGAAGAGTGGATAGAGAAAATGTGGTACATCTACACAATGGAGTACTATTCAGCAGAAAAAAATAATGGAATCATGAAGTTTACAGGTAAATGGATGACACTAGAAGAAACCATCCTGAGTGAGGTAACCCAGTCACAAAAAGAGAAACATGGCATGTACTCTCTCATATATGGATTTTAGACATAGATCTGGGGAGTGCCAGCCTACAATCCTATGGCCAGAGAGTCTGGGAAACAGAAACTTCATTTAGTGGCTGATCGAAGAAGAGGCAGACTCCCTTGGTTAAGTACTGAGCTGAACTCAAGAAATCCAGTAACAGAGAGGGAGGACTGGTGATCAAAGGGATTAAGACTGGGCTGGTTTAACCCCCAGAAACAGCTGACCAGACAAAGGTTAACTCTTGAATCCCAGGCATCAGCCTGGGAATCCAGCATGGGACTGATCAATACCCCCTGAATTTGGGTGTCAGTGAGGAGGCCTAGGGAATCTATTGAGCCTTGGGCAGCAGATCAGTACCCATCCCAAGTATCCACACGGACTTTGGACTCCCATATAACAATGTGAGGTGTACTCTCACCCTGAACTCTTGGGGAAGGGTCTAGGCCCTGCCCTATATGAAATGACAGACTATGGACACCCCCATGGAGGGCCTCACTCTCCCTGGGGGAATGAGGGGATAACGGGGGGGGGGTTCGGGGGAGGGCACGGGAGGATGGGAGGGAATGGGAGAGGGACCTGGAACTGACTTGTGAAGCAACCTCGTTTCTTATCTAAATTTAAACTGGAAAAATAAAAGAATATTCTTGAAAACCTGAAAATATACTGTATTGGCTCTTGAAAAAGAGAGGTAATTATATTAGGAAAAAGATTGTTATTAACAATATTTTCAGCTCTGCTATTGGTGAACCCTTGCCTTATCACATTGCAAAATCAGCTCAAATTAAACTATAACTGTAAATGTAAGAAATAAAACTATAGAAAATATAGAAGAAAATATAAGTGATGCCTTTAAAACTCACTTAGACAACAGTTCTCTAATAGCACCTAAATAGTGATCAATAAAAGAAAACGGAAAACAGAACTCAATCAGAATTGAAATTCCTTCCTCTTCTGAAGACAGGCAAAGAGAATAATGCACAAACTATTCTCAAGAAATAAACTATTAGAAGGCAACTTTCCTGTTTTTTCTTTTTTCTTATTTGTGAAGCAAAATGCCGGCCAAAAGCAACTGAAACAGTATGAAATGTTTATTCATGTTCATAGGTTCAGAGAGGTTCAATATCTATCCACACTGCCAATGTCAGGGAGAAAAGATCATGTCCTGAACTAAGGGTAAATAAAACCTCAAAGGCTAATTCCCACTGAACCCCTTCCACTACCAGGCCCAGCCTCCAAAAGGTCCTACAGTCTTCAAATCAGTGCCAGACCCTGTGTAATAAGAGTTCAAAAACATGTATTTGTGGGTGACACTTCAGATCTGAGCCATGGCACCCTTCAAGACATAATGAGGGTGTGTGAAGTATTCTTACAATCCAATAACAAGAGAGATTAGGATAAATATTCAAACAGATACTTCACCAAAAATTATGTGCAAATTGTGAGCATATTATAAATGTTCAGGAATATTTTTACTCATCAGAAGAATATTCATCATTAGTCATCACAAAGAGTGCATCATCATCAGCCCACTAAATTATATTAATCAGACTCCTCCAAATGACTGGAGATTCATAAAAAACCATATCCCAAGTTCAAAGTCTGCTAGTCAACCAGAAAATACAGATAATATCAGTTGAAAATGAACAACTTTCTGGTAGAACTCCCTCTTGTTCCAGGAGGTCATCCTATTATTTTCTAACAGCCACCATCTGTTTAGATCAGACTTACCCATTTCACATAAGGCAACATACTTACATGCCACCAATCTGAATGTGAACCTCAAGCAACAACACTTTTCCTGAGACTCAATAACAGGGATACATAAAGAACTTTCTCATTGATGTAACTAAATACCCAAAAAGAAGCATGCTGAGAGAGGTTTCTGGATTACAGTTAGAAGAGAAGATATTCCGTTCAGGCAGGAAAAGTACAGTCATGAAAGAATGGTCAGTTGGTGATAGTGTGCCAATAGGCAGAGAGAAAGAGGAAGGCTCAGTTTGTTTTCACCTTATCATATAGTCCAGCATCTCAGTGTATGGAATGGTGTTTCCCACCTTGATTATCTTAAAACACCCTCACAAAATTATACAGGGGTCTTTCTCTTAGATGACTGCTTCCTTGTGAAGTTAACAACCAACATAAACCGTTACAATGGCCCATCCAAGCTGGAACCCAAAGTAAGCTATCATATATAACGTTGTACTAGGAACAATAATGAAAAACTTGGGACAGCACTGACTACCCTACAATGTTAGTAACATTAACAAGACCTGTTCTAGCTCAGATCAGATAAAATCCCAGCATGGAGAGGGGAAGAGGGCATAAAGTTCTTCTCCCAGCCCTGTAGATGTCATCAATTGATGACTCCTAAAAGAAATAGCCTGTTTTCTTTAAGGGTGTATTTCCTGTTAGGTCCACCATAATCCAGTGGAAGGCCATACATCCAAGAGTACAATGGCAGTATAAACTGATTCTGTACATTTAGAAACAGAAGAGGATGACTAACTTAGTGGGTAGGAAAAGGGGTGAATCTAGTGAGAGCTGGGGCTGAGTGGTGAATATGAGCAACATAAATTATAAAAAATTTTCAAATAACTAAAAGAATGAAAAAACCTAAAATGGTACAGACACTTTGGAAAAACACTCTTGAGAATTTTTTCTTAACTGTACACAGTATTTATCATATAACTCTTTGGTACTACTCCAAGAAACAGGAGCATATTTGTCTACAGAAAGACTTGAGTTGCAATTGTGTATGATACCTGTATTCATAACAGTTCCAAACATGTAAATATATCAAACTTCTATCAGCTGGTAAGTGGACAAGCAAACCACCATATATTAATACCACGAAACATGATGAAACTTTAAAAAGAAACAGCTCATTAATGGAGCTGGAGTGTATATGAATCCCTAAGGCATTATGTGGGACATACACAGAAGAATAACTCAGTGGAAGATGTTATTGTAGAACATTTACCATTGGTTGTCAGGAACTGAGGTAGGAAAACACAGGCTAAAAAAGTCCACAAGGAAATCCTTTCTTAATTAAACTTTGCATTTACTAAAATCCATCCAACTGCCCACTTTAAGATGTAACTTCCTTTTATAAATTCTACACTGATTATTCTCTTGAAAAATTGTATGAAAATAAGCTAATTCATTAATGAATTAATCAAATTATTGAAACAATCCACTGGTATGCATTCTCAAATTATGAAAATTGAACATATTTTAAAGTCCAGCAAAATTGTAATATTATATCATTATCATGTCTTCTGGTATTAAACTATCCTTTGAGATGAAAATAACCCATAAATTAAAGTTGAAAGATATTTTCTCTGTATGTCTCTCAGTGCCTTCTACTCCCTCTATTTCTCTTTTTTGCATGCATATATGTACACAAACACACACACACACACACACACACACAGAGAGAGAGGAGAGAGAGAGAGAGAGAGAGAGAGAGAGAGAGAGAGAGAGAGAGAGAGAGAGAGATCTCCCTGTAATTTGTGGAGGTATACATAGATGCTCTTAGGACAACGAGTAGGACCTGACCTCTTTCTTTCTCATAGTGTGCTCTTAATGTTATCAGGAAGTGGCTTGGAGCAAAGTTTAAGTATCATAGTATTGACAAGAAGATCCCAGCAGTATTTTTCCAGGTTGTTCTGGGAAAGATGCAGAGATGGAGGACATGTGCCAGTCTCCACAAGGTGGTGAAAATTATATGTTCAGGATCTCTCAGGAGGAAACCCCTGGAGTTTTCCATAAATAGCTGACAAGATACTTCCCCTTCAATGGCAGGTAGGTGTGAGCCAGGGAGACACATCTGACACTAACTCTAATGAGCACACAAAATGTTCCAAACCTTGATGTTTTGATCTTTGATGTAGCAGAAGTTGTTTCTACATTCAACCTTCAAACAAATGGAAAGGCACAGGATCTGTGATGTTTCTGAGTGCATCTGAGCATCAGAGCTGTGTATTTATTTTACAGGTGCTCAGTTTAGTAAATGAAATGACTTTACAACAGCTTGGCTCTTTTGGAAGTTCTAGATCTTTTCTGCTTTGATGTGACTAAGCAAGATGCTTGGCATTTCTATTTGTCATTTCCCTTACTTATAAGTGGCATGGTTTAACCAATTTGGAGAGGGGAAATCACAGAAGTCAATGTCCAGGTTTGTTTTGTTTGACATTTAGTTTGAACATATTTTTTCACTTAAAATATTGACTCTGCTGTCAAAGTGGAAAACTTAGATCTTTACATAGCAGAGATGTTCATCTGTTTCACATTACTGTGTGACTTAAGATTTGAAGCAACATGATGCCAACGGGTTAGACGAAGGCCTCTGTGTTTATACAGAGTGTCAGTCTCTGTTACCCATAATTCTACCTCTGTCCATCAAGTCACCTACCTTGTTCTATAGGCATGGGACTTCATACTACCAACACTAGATGATATACTACATCTGTTGAAATTTTTTTCATTGTTATCACTTTTTATTTTAATTTTAAATAGCTTGTTTTACATGTCAATCCCAGTTTCCTCTCCCTCCCCTCCTCCCGCACTCCCCATCCCCCCCCCCCAGCCTCCCACCCTATTGCCAATTCCTTCCACATAGGGGATATCTAGAGTCTGTCATTTCACTCAGGGTAGGGTCCAGGCACTCCCCTAAGAGTTCAGGCTGAGAGAGCATCCCTCTTTGTGCTACGGGCACACGATGATTGTATTCCAGGGATAGACACTGATCCACTGCTCAGGGCGAAATGTTAAGATTCCGCAAACACAATTTAATTTGAAAAAATAGCAGAATCACTGATACTACTATCAAAAAGCAAAATTCTACCAGTTGTTTGTTCTACTGCATGCGGACTACTGATCTTTCTTTCGGTTAGAGAATGGTAACCAGAGTAACACATGAATAATAAACAGAAAGAAAAACAAATAAAGTGAAAGTAAATGTAAAACTCACCTAAGGCTCAAAAACTGTTAACAGATTGTCACCCTACCCTGATCACCTATTTTAGCCACTGAAATTAACATTATTATCAAATTCAATTTAATGGACATCTTGAATACTCACTTAGGACCAAACTCTATATTACTTTTTTAAAGAGTAAAGATTCCTTTCTCTTCTCTCATTTGGAGCTATCTTTGTTTTAACCTGAAACCAACCCTCACTTTCTATCCTCACTGTGAAAAGCCTGGTGGGAAAGTACCCAATTCAGTTCTAGAAATTTGGGGTCATGATGTCCCAACTACCTGTATGTTTTTGGCTGCTGTTAAACTGCTTGCTTGCTTTACTGCCTCCTGCCTCTGCCAACCTAGATGTGTTTTATTTTTTCCTTTTTTTCTCTCTGAAGAGAGCAGTTTTGGCTGCTCTGTAAGGACTGTTTCTTTCCAGGCAGTCTCTGGTCAGTTTAATAATAACTCTCAAATTCAGACTCTGGTTATGCTGAGTGGTCTTTGGGTCTCAACCCATAACACCTAACTAGAATACATAGATGAGACAACCCCTGTTTTCAACCTCTGAGAAATTAAAACACAGAATTTGAAATACCTCATTTACATAATGTGGATATAATTTATTTAAAATCATAGTAATTAACAACCACAAATGAGAGTAAATGAACTTAAGACAGTAGTTACACTGCAGAGGGAACAATAAATGAAAAATTTCAGAGTCTTCTCATGGGTATATCCTTCTGCCTGGAACTAACTTTGTCCACTTTCAAACCACTCCATTCTTTCTCCTCGTTGCTCAAATATATTTGTTCCATAGCCTGTTCAAATGAGAAGCTACTCCCAGTTCCTGACATTGGCACCCTACGATTTCTTTTCTGCTTTATATTCTCCACAGTATTGATGAATGTCTTCAACACTACATATTTTATTTATTTAGATTACTATTTATGTCCTCTACTGAAATACAACCGCCATGGGAGTGGGGATTTTAGTTTGTTTTACCTTTTTTTACTGACTATATTTCCATAGCTTACAGAGCAAGGAGACATTGAATAAATAAATGGTTGAATGACTTAATGAATAGAGAGACCAGTTCTCAGGGAGATCAAAGCAAACTTCCTGGAAATCTGATGCCCAAAGTAGATGGGGGGTTGAAAGATGAATACATTTGTTCTGTTAACTAACTGAAGAAGAAAGAATTTTAGAAAAATAAAGTGACATGTGTGAAGATAAGAAGAAGAACTTCACATATTCCTGAGAAGCAGTTGCTTGTGCCTTATAACAGGTCATGGGAACAGTGCTGCTTTCCAGGTGAGAACTCTCAGAGGTGAACCCTCTTCAAAGCCTTTGGAAGATGCTCTTATACCACTCTTTTACATTGCTCTGAAACCATGAGAATTTATGTTCTATGCTAGAGGAGGATATTGGAACTAAGGCAGGTTCTGTCTTGCCTAAAGTCCCATAGCTGGTAAGTGCAGAATTGGCATACACTTAGAGATTCCCAGACATATGTTTTCTGAGACAGGAAGTCCTGGAATCCTCTCCTCATCACGAGACACACTATAAAGTGATGGAGACACTTTGTTAAAAAAAAACACTCACTATACTAAGGTTTTGACATCAGAGGTAATATCTCCAAAAGGCACACACATTCACAGTAGAACAGTAGCTTAGAAAGTTTTCATCTATTTCATGTAAAATGAATATCTTGCAAGTCAAATTGAGGCTTTTCGATCCAGGATTCCATTGTTTATACAATTGTCTAAACACACACATGGATTATCTGATATTATATGCCATAGTCTCAGCTAAGCACCTCCTTTGCTGTTAGCAGAAATCCTGTATGATATTTTAAAGGGAAAAGGAAGGAAGTAAAAAAGGAAGGAAGGAAGGAAGGAAGCGTCTCATTTCAAAATGTACTTATCTTGTGTCTCTTGGGATTGCTATTTGGCATTTGTTTACTGGTGCAGATTTGGAAACCAATTCAATATACAATGTTTATTTCAAAGCATTATTTCCCTCTGCCACTCTGTACTTTTTTTCTGGTGGGTACTTGCATTTAGATGCTATCTATATGAAGTACGGGATATGACCATCAGCAATTTGAAGACAATGAGAAGAAGTTAAAGAATGGTGAAATAAAGAGCAACTGCACAAGGAAGAAGTGGGGAGATAAAATAAAGAAAATGGGGCTTACTGACTTAGCATTATATAAAGTAGTGAGAAATCAAGAGACATGAAAAAGTAGAGACAAGCGAAAGAAAAAACCAAAGGTAATGATGGTGCTATTTTTGTATATTAAACATAATTAATATTCATCATGCTCTTTAAGGGGAAGTGGAAAATTGAGGGAGACAGAAATGCAAAGGAAAGAGCTGCATACACTGTTCAAGATAATAAGGTTAAAAACAACAGAGGGGATAATTGGGAAGATTGTATGGCCAAGGCCAATGTGTAAACAGAACAAGAAAATGCTATTTTATGATGTTATAAATTCTTTTCAGACAAACAGTAACATAATCATTCATTCATTCATTCATTTAGGCAGTATGGTAGTGATACCTATTATTCATCCAGCTTCTGCCACTTGCTGTGAATGTGAAAATCAATAGGTGTGGCACGTTATTACTTTCAGTAAAATGAGGATTGAATTCTCTATTTGTAGTTAAATCTTTTGAGTGCAAGTAGGAAATTCAAAGTGTTCCTTGAATGAGTGTACAGTACTCTTCACTGACAGAAGTGTCTTATAAGCTTGTTTCTCAAAATAATGTTTTGTCCTATTCATGGATATTAGGTAGCCTGTAAATGTCATAGTTTCTAAGAATATAAGAAAAGAGTTACATTGAATCACAAAAATGAATGAATAAACGTTTTAATTTAAAAGAAAGAGCATAGGTCTAATTTAAATAACATTTTAGTCAAATAACTGTGTTTTCTCTGACAGTCAATGTGTCAGAGAAGACTAATAAAATGTGTAGAGATTTATACAAGTTCAATGATAAGGCATTTTTATACACACAGGATGGCTGAGTACATTTAAATCAATGATGGGTGAACTCATGTTGAAAGAAATTAACAGAACAGTTAGAGCAAAGTTCTGGGTGTTAACACACACTTGGTGAAGCAAACCCTAATGGGAGGAAATGAATTCCAAGGTCAAGCCAATGCCTCCAAATACTGTGCCTTTTGATATTTCATGTATCTTTCAAGTGTATGACTAATTACTCCGCCTAGACTCACAGATCTCTTCCATGGAGATGGTGAGCTATTTGATTATTCTCAGCAAACTGAGCATTAAAATTCATCTACTCACACTTTCCAGTTTCTGCGGTTTCCCTCTTGGCAAACCTATCATTCCCAGATTTCAGAGATTTCCAAGTATTACTTTATGTGTATTATGTTTTCCCCTTCTCTATCTCTTCACACTCGAATCTTACCCAGTCAAGACCAGTTCAAATGATGCTTCTTCCATGAAATATTCCTTTATGCTGCAGGTAGAACCAACCACTTTCATTTCTGAATCCAAAGGGCATCTTTTCTATTGTTTGTCTGTAACAGTTTCAAGGCTCTGCTCAGACTGAAGTAATTGATGCTCATCTTCCTCTCTAGATTATTATAACTTTAAAGGAAATGCACAACTTGTCAAAGTTACTTTTGGGGCTAGTGGAGAAATGTTGCTGGATGTTCGAAGCTCAACTAGGGATTTCTCAATCCTCGTCTAGGAGGTAGCCTCTCATAAACTATTTTATAAGACTGTACTTTGACACTTTGAGGCACAGTGAGGGTGATAGAATTAATAATAACAGTACTGTCATCACATGCCATTGTAATTGTAGCAGGCAAGGCACAAGAAGTGTATGTTGGCTTCTTTGGAAAATTAACAGATCTTAGGGAAATTTTATAACCATGTAACAACATTACTTGTTTAGACCATGTCCAGAATTCTGTCGTATTTTTTGATTCTACCAGAATATCTAATACTGAGTAGAATAGAAATATTATGAAGAGATAAAATGCATTTACTTAATCTTTACCTATGAATATTACTAAATGTAATATTCATATTTACATAATTAGCAAGTGAACCTCTTATAAGACTCATGGCATTCGAGTAAGAGCCAAAGGACATGTTTTAATAAATTTAAGAGTACCAGGAGATGGGGATGCACATCTTTAATCGCAGCACTTGGGAGGCAGAAGCAGATGGATTTCTATAAGATTGAGGCCAGTCTGGTCTACAAAGCAAGTTCCAGGGCAACTAGGACTTTTACACAGAGAAACCCTGCCTCAAAAAAACAAAAACAAAGAAAAAAAAGAGTAAAAACAAGGCATACCTGAGGTCTGTAGATGATGGTACAGTATAAAGGGAGTAAAAGTGTGCATTCAGGTGCCTGTTATCCGAGGTCATTACCCATCTCTTTCTCATGCGGACTGTGCTGAGTATTGTCTCTGCACCCCAGCTGTATCTGGAGGACAAAGATCAGAAAACAAAGGGCAACATTTGTTATTGTCATCATTAAAATCAGTTGTCCTAGAACGCATATGAATTGCTCAGAAGAAGGATTAACACATTCAGAGCTCCTTTCCTGCTCCAGGTGCTACTCTGAGGTCTTGGATTTACTAATTCAGTGAGTTTTCACTTAAGACCTGTGTGGGAGCTAGTACAAGGTGATTTTCCAAGCAAGGGGATCAAGGTTCCTGAATGAAGTTACGCACTTGTACAAGGATGAATAAATAGAAATATGGTGTTATTAGTGGAGTGGTGTCATGCAGTATTCCTATATGTGGAAATATGCGATCAATAACATAAAACAACTGCTAAACTGCATCTAAAGCAGTGGTTCTCAACCTGTGACTCATGATCCCTTCGTGGGACAGTCAAAAGAGTCTTCCAAAGGATCTTCTAAGACCATCAGAAAACACAGATATTCATATTACAATTTATAGTAGAAGGAACTTATATTTATGAAGTATCAAGGAAAGTAATTTTGTGGATGGAATCACCACAACATGATGAACTGTTTTTAAAGGGTCTCAACATCAGGAAGATTGAGAACCACTGACTTAAACACCTTCATTACGAGGATTGGGTTGTCTTAATGGTGTATGCATGCTAGAAATAAGAGGAATTTCTCAGAACCATAAATGAGATATTGAGTACTGTTGGGGGACAGAAATCCTGAGACAATATATATGCAAGGTAAATCAGAAAACCCTCTGATCCATTTTGGAGATGGTTTCCTTTGTGGGTGTGATGGGTATGATATAACCCTTCTCATATAGTATCTGATTTGTGTGTAGAATGTGAACAACTAGCTATTTCAATTCATTATACCTCCCATTGAGGAATTACATAACTACACCATCATGCTCTTGTGATAGAATTGTTTACATTCCACCCATTATGTTCAGAATTTTCCATGATTATTTTGGGCACAAGATATTATTAGATGTGAATTGGGCAGAGTTTAAAAGGTCATAAACATTGAGAGAATATACATAGTATCTATGGAATTAAAATCTGAGCTCCAACAGCATTATTTGTAATAGCCAGAACTTGGAAGCAACCTAGATGCCCCTCAACTGAAGAGTGGATAGAGAAAATGTGTTACATTTACATAATGAAGTACTACTCAGCAGAAAAAAAAACAATGGAATCCTGAAGTTTACAGGTAAATGGATGACACTAGAAGAAACCATCCTGAGTGAGGTAACCCAGTCACAAAAACAACATGGTATATAGTTTCTCATATATGGATTTTAGACATAGATCTGGGGAGTGCCAGCCTACAATCCCATGGCCAGAGAATCTGGGAAACAGAACCTTCATCCAATGACTGATGGAAGCACAGGCAGACTCTCACAGCTAAGCACTGAGCTGAACTCAAGGAACCCAGTGACAGAGAGGGACGACTGATGAGCAAAGGGGTTAAGACTGGGCTGATTTAACCCCCAGAAACAGCTGACCTGAACAAGGGGTAGCTCTTGAATCCCAGACTGGTGGCTGAGAATCCAGCATGGGCCTGATCCAGACCCCCTGAATGTGGTTGTCAGTGAGATGGCCTAGGCAATCTATGGGGCCTTGGGTAGTAGATCAGTATTTATCCGTGGCATACAAATATGGACTTTGGGTGCCCATCTAACAATGAGAGATGCACCTCACCCTGGAGTCTTGGGGGAGGGTCTAGGCCCTGCCCTGGATGAAATGACAGACTATGGACACCCTCATGGAGTGCCTCACCCTCCTTGGGGAAAAGAGGGAGTATTGGAAGGGGTTGGTGGGATGGCATAGGAGGAGGGGAGGGAAAGGGAGAGGGAGCTGGGATTGACATGTGAAGCAACATTGTTTCTAATCTAGATTTAAATTTAAAAATAAAAATTAAAAATCTGAGCTCCAAATTGTGAAGCATGGACCAGACCAGACACTTAGATATTAGTTCTATCTGTCTACAGTCTGAAACAGAGATTTCTAACTGACCTTCACATACATGACTGACATAGAAATACTTATTTAAAAATTGCCTTTGATACCAACTATCCAACTAATCCAATTTAAATCAACTCCACAATTGGTAGGCACAACCCTTCTAAAGGTAGTTCATACTTCAAACACCAGTCACAAAGTTAGGCGGGCTCTGGGTACCCTCATCATTTTCAACTGACTATAAATGAAGTACTACAACTTCTTCTGATTCAGTAATTTGCAAAGATGTCTCAAATAATTAAAAATGACACTTATCAATATAGTTAGTTGACTTATAGCCAAAGTTTCTAATCATAACCACAGATTGTATTCATACTGGGCAAAGTTCAAGAGGCTCTCAGATGTGATGTTTCTGTTATGCTGTTATTTGGGGTATGAATTACTCTTTCATGGTTATTTGAAATGCGCTGCATATTACCAACCCAGAAGCTTACCGAGCTTCCAGGTCCATACAGATATGATTGATTAATTCTTCATCAATTTTTCTCAGCCTACATTCTGCCTTCTCTCCTCAGAAGTCAGGCTGGAGGTAGATGGCACAAAAACCTACCACTCACTACCATGGTTGGCTCTTCTAGTGTGCTTAGAAACATTGGAATTCATAATAATTAAGGGAGACACTCCTACCACCCAGAAAATTATAACAATTTGGAAGCTTTCTCCAGGAACTAAGGTTAGACAGCAGCCAAGCTTTTGATAACACACTTCATCTATGCATGTTTGGGGTGCTTTGGTTTGCAACATTATTGTGGCAATATCTGACTTACAGCAAATGTTATATATAATTCTACTCTATATTAGTACAGAGATAAGAGTGTAAAAGAGTGGGCCATTATGTATCCAGGTCTTATGATCTTATCTTCAAACATATAAATTCCATATGAATTTTACTTTGCAATCTCTTATGGGAAGAACATTTTTAAAGGATGATGTTTGTAGTCTGTGATACTTCATCTCTCTCCCTTGCTATGAGTTAAGCAATGAGATTTCTTGAGCTTCAAGATGGAATTTTGGACTCTTGATGGGGACATTTTCCTATTAAATGATAGTTACTATTG
Organism: Mesocricetus auratus; assembly: GCF_017639785.1. NCBI lineage: Eukaryota > Metazoa > Chordata > Mammalia > Rodentia > Cricetidae > Mesocricetus > Mesocricetus auratus. The sequence continues at coordinate 30,362,304 of NW_024429190.1, read as the reverse complement.
CTCACCTTGACCTTAAATATATTTTAAAGACAGAGTATTTCATTTATTCACAGTTCAAATGGAAGTATTCAACAGTCTAACTAGAACCGTCATTCATGAGTCTAGAATAAGTTTTACCTGTGGGATTTGAAAGCATTCTCCCCCAAATGCCTCCAGATATTCACTGTCCCTTAATGTGTTTACAGACTTGCTTAAACCTGGTTATATTTGAATTTACACAGCTATAGTGCCACACCAAAAATAACTCTCCTCATCTGCCTGTCAAGAAGTCTACTTTAGAGGCTCTGTTCTTCATTTTCTTTGTGACTTTGAGAAAATCACTTTTTTTCCTTAGAAACCTGATTTTCCAACTGTTAAAGATACAAAACATAAACTAACAGATCTCTTACTTTCCTACCAGTTAAAGTAGCTGTTTCGCTCTGACTCACCAGTGAGACCTTGGGTGACTCATTTAAAGTGTTTGAGCCTTATTTTCTCCACATTACTTCCCACACACTCCCTCATCCTCACTAATGACAAGTCCATCGGTGAAGTCATTCTTGACTCCTACCTCTCACACCCCACATGCAGGCTGTTAGAAAATTCTGTGCATGCCAACTTTGAAAATTACTCAGAATTCAGCCACTTATTGCTGCATACTTATCATTGTCTCTTACCAGACAAAAATGAACAATAGAGAGAATTTAAGGAATAGATACTTTATTTTATCACTTGGTATTAAGTCTTCAAAGCCATAACTTTTGATCAGATCTTTTGGTAAAATTCTTCAGAATAGCTTATACTGAGATCTGATCTCAATTTGAACTAGCTGTATTTTAGTAGGTCAATAGGCAGGCATAGCTACGTAATGGCTACCATTTCGTGTAGCACAAATCTATGATCAATGTGATTTTTATGCATACTTATTATCTCATTTTTAGTGGTTTGTCAGATCTATCACATTGTAAAGCATTACCAGTAACAACAGAAACAACCACACACACACACACACACACACACACACACACACACACACACACACAAACTCCTGATCAATTTCCCATCACTTTCTAAATGCCTTTTTGGAACTTACCAACTTGTTTCCCTCAAAACAACTCTGGAAAAAGTGTCCATGGCTAATACCTTTGATACAATATTTCTGTATCCATTGGGCGACCTATGACTGAGATGCTGTATCAGATTCTAGACATCTCTTTCAAAATGAGTCTTATATAAAGGGGTCATAAGACATCTAAATGTTAGACTCATCAGCAGAGTTAAGTAAGTATTAGGTAAAGGAGAAAGAGAAGATGATTGATTCATCTTGTGTATGAGCAAAGGGTATGGCTTTCTCTGCCTATACTGTAAAGAGGTATAAGCAGGTATTTCCCCCCATTTGTTGGTAGATATTTATAAGTACATGCTTCCCATCCTTGACAAAGAAGAGAGTCTGAATGTGATTGTTTGATGTCCTCTCAGAAGACTATCTTGCTTCCAAGATATAGCACCAAAGGAATATGCTTAGATATGTGAAGTGTGTTTCTGGAGGAAGAATTTCACTCTAATTTCTTTTTATGTATGTTTTTTATTTAAATTGGAAACATGCTTGCTTCAAATGTCAATCCCGGCTCCCTCCTTCTCCCTCCATCAGCCCCCCCCCAGCCCAGTCACCACATCATTCCCCAAGGAGGGTAAGGCCCTCCTTGGGGGTATCTCCAGAGTCTGTCATTTCATCCAGGGCAGGACCTAGGCCCTTCCCCATGTGTCCAGGCTGAGAATGGGCTCCCAAAGCTCATTTGTATGCCATGGTAAACACTAGTCTACTACACAAAGCCCCAGAGATTTCTGAGGCCTCCTCACTAACACTACATTCATGGAGTATGGATCAGTCCCTTGCTGGCCTCTTAGTCATCAGTCTGGGGTTCAAGAGCTCCCCCTTGTCCAGGTGGCTGTCTTTGTGGGTTTAACCAGCATTGTCTTGACTACCTTGCTCATCACTTCTCCATCTCCGTTCCTGGGCTCCAGGGGGGTGAGTTCAGGGTTTAGTTGTGAGTATCTGTCTTTGCTTCCATCAGTCACAGGATGAAGGTTCTAGGATGTCACATAAGGTAGTCATCAACCTTATCATCAGGTAGGGACTATTAATGTAGTCTCTTCGATATTACTTAGTTTTCCAGTTGGTGCTATCCTTGTACATCTCTGGGAATCTCACTAGTGTTATCTCTCTCCTTAAAGCTATAATGACTCCAACTATTATGGTATCTCTCATCCTGGTCTCCTCTATTCTTACCCTGATACAGCCTTCCTGCTCCCCCATGTCTTTTTCTACCCTCCTATTATCCCCCTCTATTTTTCCTGGTTCCCTCTCTTCTCCCCCAATGTTCCCAATCTGCTCAGGTGATCTTGCCTCTTTCCACATCTCTGGGGTATAATGCATATCTCTTGGGAACCTCCCTGGCCCTGGGATTGTAGGCTAACATTTCCCTGATGCATGTCTAAAATCCATATATGAGTGAGTACAGACCATGTTTGTCTTTTTGTGACTGGGTTACCTCACTCAGGATGGTTTCTTCTAGTGCCATCCATTTACATGCAGATTTCAAGATTCCATTGTTTTTTTCTGCTGAGTAGTACTCCATTGTGTAAATGTACCACCTTTTCTCTATCCACTCTTCAGTTGTGGGGCATCTAGGTTGCTTCCAAGAGCTAGCTATTACAAATAATGCTGCTATGAACATAGTGGAACAGACATCCTTGTTGTATGAATGGGCATCTTTTGGGTATATGCCTAAGAGTGGAATTGCTGGGTCGTGTGATAGACTGATTCTCATTTTCCTGAGGAATCTCCATACTGATTTCCAAAGTGGCTGTACAAGTTTGCACTCCCACCAGCAATGGAAAAGTGTTCCCCTTTCTCCACATCCTCTCCTGCATAAGCTGTCATTGGTGTTTTTGATTTTAGACATTCTGATAGGAATAAGATGATGACTCAGGGTTGTTTTGATTTGCATTTCCCTAATGGCTAAGGATGTTGAGCATTTTCTCAAGTGTCTCTCAGCCATTTTCGTCTCCTCTATTGAGAATTCTCTATTTAGTTCAGTCCTCCACTTTTTAATTGGGTCCTTTGGTGTTTTGGAGACTTGCTTCTTGAGTTCTTTGTAAAATCTGGAGATCAGCCCTCTGTCATATGTTGGATTAGTGAATATCATTTCCCAATCTGTGGGTTGCCTTTTTGTCTTGCTAACTGTGTCCTTTGCCTTACAAAAGTTTCTTAGTTTCAGGAGGTCCCATTTATTAATTGTCGATCTCAGTGTTTGTGCTACTGGTATTAGGTTCAGGAAGCAGTCTCCTGTACCAATTCATTCAAGGGTACTTCCCACTTTCTCTTCTATCAGGTTCAGTATGGGTGGATTTATGTTGAGGTCTTTGATCCATGTGGACTTAAGTTTTGTGCAAAGCGATAGACATGGATTTATCTGCAGTGTTCTACATGCCAAAATCCAGTTATGCCAGCACCATTTGTTGAAGATGCTATCTTTTTTCCATTGTATAATTTTAACTTCTTTGTCGAAAATCAGCTGTTCATAGGTTTGTGGATTAATCTCAGAGTGTTCAATTCAATTCCACTTGTCTACCTGTCTATTTTTGTGCCAACACCAAGCTGTTTTCAGGACTACAGCTCTGATTTAGAGCTGGAAGTCAGGAATGGTGATGCCTCCAGATGTTGCTTTGTTGAGCAGGATTGTCTTGGCTATCCTGGGTCTTTTGTTTTACCATATAAAGTTGACAATTGTTCTTTAAAGGTCTGTGAAGAATTGTGCTGGGATTTTGATGGGGATTGCATTGAGTCTGTAGATTGCTTTTGGCAGGATTGCCATTTTTACTACATTGATCCAACCTATCCAAGAGCATGGGAGAGCTTTCCATTTTCTGGTGTCTTCTTTAATTTCTTTCTTTAAAGACTTAAAGTTCTTGCGATACAGGTCTTGCTTGGGAGACTTTTGATGACTGCTTCTATTTCCTTAGGTGTTATAGGTCTATTTAAATTGCTTATCTATTCTTGATTTAATTTTGGCAGGTGATATCTATCCAGGAAGTCATCCATTTCCTTTAAATTTTTGAATTTTGTGAAGTACAGGTTTTCAAAGTAAAAGTTGATGATTTTCTGGATTTCCTCAGTGTCTATTGTTATGTCCCCCTTTTCATTTCTGATTTTGTTAATTTACATATCCACATTCTGCCTTTTGGTGAGTTTGGATAATTGTTTGTCTATCTTGTTGATTTTCTCAAAGAACCAATCCTTTGTTACATTGATTCTTTGTATTGTTTTCCTAGTTTGTGCTTTATTGATTTCAACCCTCCTACTGGGAGAGTTTGCTTCTTTGTGTTCTAGAGCTTTCAGCTGTGATGTTAGTTCTCTAGTGTAAGTATTCTCCAGTTTCTTCATGTGGACACTTAGTGCTATGAACTTCCCTTGTAGCACTGCTTTCAAAGTGTCCTATAGTTTTGGGTATGTTGTGTCTTCATTCTCATTGAATTCTAGGAAGTCTTTAATTTCTTTTTTTATTTCTTCTTTGACCCAGGAATGGTACAATAGTGTATTATTCAATTTCCATGAGTTTGTAGGGGTCCTGCAGTTTGTGTTGTTGTTGAACTCTAACTTTAAAGCATGGTGGTCTGATAAGCTACATGGAGTTATTCCAACTTTTTTATACCTGTTGATGTTGGCTATGTTGCCAAGTATGTGGTCAATTTTTGAGAAGTTCTATGTGGTGCTGAGAAGATGGTATATTCTTTTATGTTTGGATGGAATGTTCCATAGATGTCTGTCAAACCCAGTTGGGTCTTAACATCTATTAGTTCGTTTGTTTCATGGTTAAGTTTCTGTCTTGTAGTCCTATGTAGTGGTGGCAATGGGGTGTTGAGGTCTCCCACTATTAGTGTGTGAGGTTTTATGTGTGGTTTGAGTTTTAGTAATGTTTCTTTTATGAATGTGGATGCCTATATATTTGGGGCATTTGTGTTCAGAATCAAGACTTAATCTTGGTGGATTTTTCCTGTGATGAATATGAAATGACCTCCTTCATCTCTTTTGATTGATTTCAGTTTAAAGTCTAGTTTGTTAGATATTAGGATTGCTACCCTTGCTTGTTTCTTGGGGCCATTTGATTGGAAAATCTTTTCTCAACCCTTAACTCTGAGGTAATGTCTGTCTTTGAGGCCAAGGTGTGTTTCTTGTATGCAGCAGAAGGATGGGTTCTGTCTTCGAATCCATTCTGTCAGCCTGTGCCTTTTTATGGGCAAGTTAAGACCATTAATACTGAGGGTTATTAATGACCTTTGATTGCTGGTTCTCATTTGTTTTGGAATGGTTGTTCTTGGTGGAATTTTATGTGGATTTCCACCCCTTTTCTGTTTTAGGTATTGGTAAAGTGGGATTATCTATTTCCTATGTTTTTCTGGTTGTAGTTAACATCTTGGACTGGAGTTTTCCTTCCAGAAGTCTCTATAGGGCTGGGTTAGTGGACATGTATTGTTTAAATCTGGTTTTGTCATGGAATATCTTGTTTTCTCCATTTATAGTGATTGAAGGTAGTTTGGGCTGGCATCCGTGGTCTCTTAGTGTTGATAGAATATCTATCCAGGACCTTCTGGCTTTCAGAGTTTCTATGAAGTCAGGTATAATTCTTATAGTTTTGCCTTTAGATGTTATTTGACCTTTTCCTTAGCTGCTCTAAGTATTCTTTATTTTGTATGCTTTGGGTCTTGATTATTATGTGGTGAGGGGGCTTTTTTTGTGATCCACTCTATTTGGTGTTCTGTAAGGTTCTTGTACCTTCTTTGGCATGTCTTTCTTTAGGTGGGAAAAGTTTTCTTCTATGATTTTGTTGAATATGTTTTCTGTCCCTTTGAGTTGGGTTTCTTCACTTTCTTCTATATGTATTATTCTTAGGTTTGGTCTTTTCAAGGTGTCCCATATTTCCTGAATATTTTGTGTTAGGGATTTGTTGGACTTCAGATTTTCTTTGATTGATGAATCTATTTCTCCTAGCGTGTCTTCAACACCTGAGATTCTCTCTACCATCTCTTGTATTTTGTTGGTTATGCTTGTGTCTGTAGTACCTGTTCATTTCCCCAGTTTTTCGATTTCCAGCATTCCTTCAGACTGTGTTTTTTTTATTGTCTCCATGTCAGCTTTCAATCCTTGCATTGTTTGAATTGTTTCTTGTAATTTTTGCTTCGTGTTTTCCTCCCTTTCTTCAATTTTTTTGGAATTTTTGGTTTGTTTTTTTTCTTCTATTTCTTGGTTTGTTTTTTCTTCCATTTCTTTAAGGTATTTTCTCACACCCTCTTTGAGGGCCTCGATAATTTTCATGAAGGTGTTTTAAAGGTCATTCCCTTCTTCTTTGTCTGTATTGAGGTGTTCAGGTCTTACTGGTATAGAATCTCTAGACTCTGGTGGTGTCATATTTGTTTTTCTGTTGCTGAGTGTGTTCTTATATTGCCTTCTCCCCATCACTTCTTTTTTTTTTTTGGTTTGGTTTTTGCGAGACAGGGTTTCTCTGTATCTCTGTATTGTTTCGGAGGCTATTGGTCCAGCCTGGCCTCGAATGCATGCACAAAGATCCGCCTGCCTCTGCCTCACGAGTGCTGGGATTACAGGCGTGTGCCACCACCGCCCGGCTTCTCCCCATCACTTCTTCCAGTGTTTGTAGAAAGAGTCTCTTCATCTCCTGGTGGGTAGGAGACCAGGGTTTCCATTCGGTGGGTGCAAGCAGATCCAATACTCTCTGGCCTCTGCTCTCTGCCCTCTGTCCTGGGCCTGGGTGGAAGTGGAGCAGCTCTCTCTGCAGGCTCCTGGTGGCTTGGTCATCCTTCTGTGGGGAGTCGACCCGGATGCTGTCCCCAAGCCAGGGGTTCCGAGACAGAGGGCCAGTAGGAGGAAATTGGGTATAAGATGGGTACCCAGTACTCACCTCTGACCTCTTCCCTGAGTGTGGACAGAAGTGGCCAGGCTCTCTCTGCAGTTTCCTGGTCCCTTTGTTGTCCTTCTGGGGGGAGTTGACTTGGCTGCAGTCCCCAAGCCAGGGGACCCATGAGAGGGCGAGCATGGTCACCTCTGTCCTCTGCCCTGGGTTTGGGTGGAAGTGAAGCAGCTCTTTCTGCAGCCTCTGGTCACTTGGTCATCCGTCTTGGGTGAGGGGAGTCAACCTGGCTGCAGTCCCCAAGCCAGGGGCTCTGAAGCACTCTAATTTCTTTTCTGGACTCTTAAAACAGATTATTTTGTCAGTAGCAGGAACCATTTTACTTACTAAGTGTTGAAGTGTGAAAGTCACTTAGAAATACTTGTTTGTTCTCTAGGATCTTGGAACCACTTCATGGAGGAATTTGAGGGATATTTTATTGGTGACATGGTTCCAAATTTATGTATCTTCAAGAAAAATACTGGGCCTGTAAGGTCATCCAGGTCTAAAGATTGGTACTGTCACAGAAATGTCCGTATGTGGTATTCCACTGTTAGTATTACTATCATCATCATCATCATCATCATCATCATCATCATCGTCGTCATTGACAAGTTTGTCTTTAGTGCTTGTTCCCTGACCCATTATATTGAGGAAATTGGCATTTCTTTTTCTCATATTAAAGACAACCCTCCAAGAAAGCACTAAATTGTAACTGTCCCATAAGAATAAAAGAAGTTGAAAGGTCAAGAGTGAGGATGTCAGGTCTAGCCACTGGAGGGCACCAAATTATCTCTTTTAACTGGAACAATTTATCCAGTCTGGGGAGGACAAAGACCTTCATTTGCCTGCCAGTGAGTGCAGAACACAAGAACCCCAGCTTTAGCTCTGCAAGTTTATTTGGAGACACTGATACATAGGACAACTGTGCACTGATGGGTACTGTTTCAGGGGCTCAGGGACTCTCCAGGCTGGTTATAGATTGCCAGTGTTCCAACAACAAATAAATGGCCACACAATATTTTTGCAGTGGATTTTTGTTTGTTTGTCTGTTTTAAAAAGACAAAGTAGAAAGGATGGTGTATAGGCCTGACACAACTGGGGTGATTTTTCACCCTTCTTTTAAACTGCTCAGGCAGATTGAGTTGCTATAGCTTCCTTACAATCAAAGATGAACTTCTAAGTCTGGGCAAACCTACAGAATCATCTGATTTCGTGGAGATAGGCTTATCATTCATATCTTCGTCCTCCAGCTGATTTAGGAAAACATTGCAGTTGGTGACCCTCAAAGCCCACTAATGAACTTAATATTCTGTCTTGCTATGCTGGCTATTCATGTGTCTGAGTGATGACAAGGAGCAGTGAAATGGTACTTGGCAGTCGAGTTCCACAGCAACAAGAGATAATTGAGACTCCAGAGCAAACTGCTGGCCAGATTTGGAAGGGAAATAAGCTTCAGTAATATAGGTGCCGTTCAGGGAGTCACAAATCTTTGACAAAGTTACCAAAGGCTTTTGTTTTCAAGACCTACTTGGAGAGAAATTAAAAGTGTTCTGGGTTTGCCAGCAGAATGAGAAGTAGACAGAGACCTGCCTAAGTGCCTCAATTGGCAATTAGAAACGTGGCATTCCACTGCATTGTGGCTGTAGACTGCTTCGTAAAGCTTGGAAGATGCTGTAGAAAATAAACTCTGTCCTTTCACACTATTGCCTCCCGAAAAATATAATTAATCAGAGAAAAAGGAAATTCTAATAACGCTGCCCATTGTGTTTACCATTGAAAAAAAGCTAGCACCTAGGACAAAGGGACTTAACCTGTGTTCTACTGCTGGGCACATCCTGGGAAGTCACTGGTCCTATCATAACTAGAGTTCCAATAACTATTACATCATTTCCCCCTTTTAAATTTTATTTTTTCTTTATTTTTGTTTCTTTTGATTTAAAAAAATGTAATTAAAATATAATCATACCATTTCCCCTGTCCTCCTTCCTCTACAGACAGACAGACACACACACACACACACACACACACACACACACACTCACACTCACACACAACCCAAACACATATATATAAGTATAAATACCACATACTATGTCTATTTAGTGTTGCTTGTATGTATTTCTGAATTCAGGGATGATCATTTGGTATTAGATGGCAATTAGTCTATTCATCCCTGAAAAAGATTAATTGTTCCTGTCTTAGAAATCATTAGTTAACTATATTCTTTGACATAGGGTCGAACCCATGAGATTTCCCTGTTTCATGTGAGTCTATTTGTATTTTCATTGCTCAGGTCTTGTTGGGCAGCCTTATTGTAGAAATACCATTGTTGTACCATCCCTGTCATTTCTAGGAACATAATCCCACCACAGGCTTCCTGTTCCTATGGCTTTCATAATCTTTTTGTTATTTACTACCTCTTAATTATTTTGTTTACAGTATCCTATAGTGGATGTCCTTCTCAAGCACTGAGTTTAAGCAAAATATGATATCAAAAACTTGAGAAAGATTGTAAAGTCTGATAGATTTGGCAAAGCCTTTTATATAAAAGTCTTTTCAACAATCTATCAAATACATATTATTTTACACAAAAATCCTGAATATAAAATTAACCACAATCCAAGGCATTAATAAGAGGAACTGTGTTATATTAAGCATACAGCAAATTGGTCAAACATTAAATTTTACTTTTGGAAGCAAGTATATCCATAAGTCTCTGGACTTCAATGTATGTAGAGATATCAAGGTAGTATACTCACTTCAAATGCTGTTACCTTACTAATGTCTGACACATTTGCTAATAAAAGGCATGTTTCTGCCCTTTGGATTACCACAGGGAGAGGCCTGTGTCTCTGCAACATGTTTTTTTTTAATGGAAATATCCCCTAAGCCACTGAGTTACTAACTCTGGGTCCATATCCCATTTGTTTTTACTCTTCCCCCATTCCAGAGAGCCTACCACAGAGTTTTATTCACATAAGAGATCCTCAAATATTAGTTGAATTACATTGAATTCATTGCTATAACAAATAGTATAATGGCCTCAGGCATGTTGCCAAATTTTGACTTCTTGACATTCTTCCAACACCCAAAATGAGATGTTTAGTTTTGCCATTATAGTGGGAGAAGATGTTGTGTTCTATTTTGAACCAAAAACAACTTGTTATCCTATTTAAGGATCATAATATTTAGACTCAAAAATGGCCTCACATTGTAGCCTTCAGTACATGAAAACACATGAGAGCAGGACAGAACTTTGTAATAGACAGCACAATACAACAGTGTTGCAATACAAGTACCCTCTGTTCTCAACAGTTTGTGTACAAAGAGCACACAAAAATATCCTTCAGCATCAGGGATTGCACAGATTGTTGATGCTATGGGACTCATTAGTGGCTCCATATAATTGCAGATGAAAATTACTTTCCCATGAATTCACATTTTGAGATGTGGCTCATGATTAACTTGAAGATGGTCATATAAACCCAGAATGAATATATATGTACATTGTGTTTGAACAGTGGATAAAAATATCATATGAAAAGTTTATTGATGTAAAATAGGAATATGTACTTTGAAGAGACGAAAACTCAAAGAGAAACTTTGGTGAATTTTCAACATGGAAAAGGTATGACTGCTATGTAGTATGATATGACATGTCAGGACTGTGACTGACAGTGGCCCAGACTGGGAAAAACAGTGGCAAAGACTTGACATAAGCAACTGTGCTGTAAATTGCTTATTATTCTAGCTCGCACCTTCTCTAGAGTCAGTTCGTTAATTCTCCCACTCTGATGTTCCATAGCTATTGGTGAAGGCTTTACATTCACTACTTAGACTTTCTTTGTATGTCTTTTTATTTACTTGACTCACTCCTTCACTGGGTTATAAACTTTGAGTGAGACACAATGGATATGGCTATTTTATCTTTATTTGACAAGTGCTTTCTACAGAGTATAGCCTATACTCACTACTTAGCAAGTACTAAAAGGGGTAACAGAAGGAAAAGCAAACAGAGAGGAGAAATAAAAGGGAGAGGATTAGAGAAATAATTCCTCACTAAAGCTGCAATGTTACATTTAATTGAGTGGTGTATTAGTTTCTTTTCTGTTACTGTATAAAATATTGTGCCCAAAACAACGTTTAAAATGAAGCATTGATTTTGGCTTATATCTGCAGAAGAAGAATTCCACAATGGTCAAGGAAGAATGCAAGCAGGAAGCTAAGATGAGATATCTTCAAAACCTAGCAGATGGAGCTGGAAGTTTCTGAATTTATGAACTCTCAAAATCTATCTCCAGTAACTTACTCTAAGAAGGCTACACCGTCTTATAACACAGCACCACCAACTGAGAAACAAGAATTAAAATATCTGAGCCTATAGGGGACATTCTCATTCAAATCACAGTAAGTTGGAACACCCATATTTCTGAACTGCTATAGATACAAGAATCCAATAGTGCCATGATGAAAAGACATGACTTTAAGTAATTGAAAGACCTAGGAATCAACATTTTTACATGTGAATTTCAGAAATTAGTACCAATAGGATTGAAGTAAGGTATTGTGTCTTGTCACAAAAGCAGAAGGTGGAAATCAGGAGTATTATGTAATGCCCATAAGGGAGTAGAGCAGATTCCTGCAAATGAGACAGTCTTATTGCTTATATTGGCTATATATTGCCACCAATTTGTTATATTGGTTATACATTCTCACCAATTTGTTAGGAAAAAGACAGAATTCAAAACTCTTGATAACATTCTGCATGGCTCATTGAGTATATGTGGAATAAATTGTATGTAATTTTAGCCATAGGGAAAAATACAGTCAATCTCACAAAGGCTTTCTTGTAAACTCTCAAGCTAAGATACTTATCTAAATAGTACTGTCTCTAGATGTCAGTAGTTATTTCCCTGCTGTCCTAGTTTTTTTTTCTGTTACTGTAATAAACACCATGACCAAAAGCAATTGGAAACAGCTTATAGATCACAATTGAACACTGGAAGAATTCAAAACAAGAACTCAAGGCAGGAACATGGAGTCAGGAGCTAAAAGAGAGCTTATGAAGGAATGCTGCTTACTGTCTTGTTCCTCATGACTTGTTTAGCTACCTTTCCTATGCAATCTAGTACCACCTTCCCCCAGGTTGCATGTCTTACAATGGGCTGGGCCTCCCTGCATCAATCACTTAATCAAGAAAATGTAGCAGAGTCTTGACTAAGGTAAATATGATGGAAGTATTTTCCCAATAGAAATTAACCTACGGAAAGTTGAAAAACTAACAAAAGCAAGCAAATAAACCTAAAAAATAAAAACAAACAAAACACTTTACCAGCAACTGGTAAGGAAAACTTCTACCTGAAGAAATAAATCAAGTTTAATGTTCTTTCTTTTTAAATAATTTCCCAACATGACTTCCTATCAAGACCATCTACTCTAAGAAGACCTTTGCTTGTGGTCCCTCGGCTAGTATGTATAGTTTTGCTTTAGAATGTCTATCCATGTTAATTAAGCTTAGTTAATGTTACTATTGTTCTACTTCATTACACTATCTGATCTTTAACTGCTGGGAATATCCTTTCTGGTTCCATGACTTGGCTATACACATTTTAAACATTATTCTTGAGATTCCACGACATTCTAATAACATCTAAATGTGTGGTTCACTAGGAGTTTGTGACAATAGCAACTTATACAATATCTTTGCAAGTGACCATTTTAAAATACAAGAAGGATGTCATTTCTCTCTATCAATTAATAGGTCTTCATGAGAAATCTTACAATATTTTTAAAATTGGGGACCAGGAAGATGGTTCAGTGATAAAGAGCAATTGTTGATCTTGTAGAGACCCTGAATTCACTTCCTAGAGGCCATATCATGGCTTACTGCCATCTGTATTTCTTTGTAGTTCCAGGATATCTGAAACCCTCTTCTGGCCTATACAGTGACATATGGCATCCAATACAAACATATAGTCAAAACATTCATACACATGGAATTAAAAGAAATGTATCTAATATTTTAAATGTGTTTTATACTAGTTAAACTTCAGAATCCTATCCCAAATTTCTATATTTCATTCATACTCTATAGAGAAGGAAAAATTGTCATTCAGGTTGCCATTCTATGAAATGGCATTGTAAAGATTGTACATCATGTAAAATGCACATCTGAACAACTGCAGAAGGTACAGAGAGCTGATGTATTTCAGCCCTTAAGCAAACACGATTTTCATTGGCATACAGTTATACTGCAAAGATGCTGCCTAATAATATTCATAAATGTTTTATATTTGAAGTGTACATATTTGAAATGCCATTTTCAGAGTTGCTTACATGATTTTTTCAAAACAAATCATTGCATCTATCACTGTAAAAATGGTCATCAAAACCAGAAGCCCAGTTATTTCAGTGTGAGAATTTTGATTTTCTTATGACAAAAGGATATGGATACTTTTGTGTTATCAGCATGATCAGTCCTATATGACACAGCAGTGAGAGGATAATGAAAACCAATTTTGAAACTTGACTGAAGGGATATTAATGACAATTTAAAGGAGGTGGGATATAGGAATATCCCAAATACAACCCCCCATTCATCCTTTAAAGAACCCTATGAAATTGTTGTAGTCTTTGTTGTAGAGTCCAATAGGTCATGTGGTTCAGAGAAAAATAAATGTGGCTGAATTGACATGTTAGAGTTTTGCTCTCTCTCTCTCTCTCTCTATATATATATATATATATATATATGTATATATATGTATATATATGTGTGTGTGTGTGAGAGAGAGAGAGACAGAGACAGAGACAGAGAGAGAGAGAGAGAGAGAGAGAGAGAGAGAGAGAATTCTATATTTGCTGAATGAAGAAAATGATGGAAAAGTAGGGTAATGCTTCTCATGGAAGAAAATCTCTGGAGAACCAGATACATGAGATCTAGCCCATGGCTATGATGATCATCCTGGCTTTCAACAAGGCACTTCATTTTGTTGTTGTCTTCATCATCTGTTTAACTAACCTCACCTCTACATTGTTGTGAGTTTCTATACAGTAGAAGCTAGGTGTTTGTTATGCTGTCTGAAATAGAGTAGTGAATGCCAGATTTTGTCACAGCATCTTCATGAATCTTGGTGACTGATTTGTAGAGAAAACATAGTGAAACACCAAAACCTCAAGCCCTCACTAGTTCGTTGTAATTACCTTACCCTTCAACGTCACCCATACATCTCCTCCGGCTCTTTTGACAGAGTTCAGGTTTCTTACCTTTTGTGTTCACTCTGCACATATGCTTTCTTTATTACTTTTCCCTTTTCAGTGATCTATCTGTGATCCTCTTTTGGCCAGCTAGTATATCTAAAGGTACATGGAACTCTCCAGAAGTTCTAGGTCATGACTTTAATTGTTATTTTCCCATAGAACAGAATACCTTCTTGTGTTTCTATTGATACCCTGATTGTGCACTGTATCTCCCTTGCAAAATATATTATTATCTAGTGTGTCAGCCAATTGAGATGTTTTAGGTAAAGACTATAAATATATCTTCAATTATGGAAGGATTTTCTAAAAGGAAATCCATTTCCATGTTCTTATTTAGTCCAGCCTGTGTTCTGGGCAAATTTCTTATTATTTAACATTTTTTTTTCTTATCCTAGTCACCTGCTAGAAAAGACTCCATTATACTGGTGACAGAAAGTTAGAAAGGTAACAGGATCTTATTTTTTCAGAATGGCACATAGCACAGGAATAAAAGGCAAAATATATTCACATAGACTCATTCATTGCCTCAGTTTCCCATTGGTAAGATGAGTTTAATGGTATTAGCCATGTACCACAAAGACGTTTGGGGAGGATTGATTAGGTAATTACCTAGCCCTCTGATCTTGTCCAATATACATTAAAAGTCAGCTAACGATTTAGAAGTCCAAGTCTAGGTGTTTTATAGCCTTAGCCTGACTTCATTTACGGTCATGGAGCTGTGTTCAGTGAGGTTTTAGTGATTTTCATCAAAACTAAACTAAGACTTTCTTTTAAAAGCCTAAGTTATAACCATATCTTGGCATAAGGGAATGCCATATGTTGGTCATGAAAAGAGATTAATTTCCAAACTATCCATCCTGAGACTAAAGGACACTCAACCATCCTTTCAAAACCAAGCAGATGACTACAATGATTCATTCCATACTGAAGGTTACAAAAATTGACTTCAGGAAGATAAAAATACAGTGACATGATTTGTCTTGGCTTTTGATATCAGAATGTGCATTAGTAGCCATTTCCTTTAGAGATCATTCTACAATGTGTCTCACATTAAAGATTTTTTACAACAAAAGAGTATCCTCTTGTCTGTTGTATGTAGGACAACTCTATGTAGATGAAGTGGGGTAAAGAGTCTGGAGTTGCTTATTTTCTTTCAAAAAAATAGTGACTCCTTAGGCTTGAGTCCCAGGGGATGATGGTGTCCACTTTGTGTAGCAGGGTGGTAAGGGAATAACATAGGACTTGGATCTGTTTGTTTAGATATGAGATATAAGGAAGTCACTTAATCTTCCTTCAGTTCGGCTTTTTATCTATGACTGGAAACCATAATACTTGCTTTCATACTTCAAAGAGTTCAGGTCTCTGACACTGTTTTCATAGTGTCGTGCTCTTCTTTTGTAGTTTCAATTATCTGTCCCTCCTTTCGTATTTTGCACTTGATATTTAGAGTCTGGACTCATTCGAGGGCTCCCTGTGCAGCCCTATTGGTTTCCATTGCTGCCTGAGGTCATATTTTCAAAATTACATTTCAAAGCTTGCTGCTCTTCCTTCTTGGGCCATCTCCCCTTTCAAAACGTTAGTCATTGAAGCACATCTCCCCTTTACTGTGTCCACTTCAATTGGCTCGTGGTAGGTGCTCTGCAACTCTGTAGAATGAATACTGATGGAATCTGATTTCCTCAAGTACCCAACTACACCGATATCTCAATCCTTGATTGATGAAGCTCCAAGAAGTGTTTTATATCCACTCCCTCCCAAGGTCCCTATCTCTTTTGCTTTATAAGAATGAAGTTCAGAAGAGAGGTTTTTCGGTTAGCTTATTCCATCTTAACATCAATGAAATTGGAAGTAAGGGAGTAAAAGCTATATGGGATGATTTTCTTCCCAAGAATAATATGTCTCAATTATTGAAGTTTCCCCTCCATTACTCAGTTCCTTACCTGAGTGCTTACTGTACCTCACCAATCATAAGAATTTTCTAGACAGATTATAAGAACTAAATAACTCAGCTCCCACCAGCACCATCACCAACATCCCAGATCAGAAGCTGAAGGAAATTCTCCTAATGTATCCACATTTAAGAAAATACCTGTACACATATTCATCTGTCTTTGTATGAGATCTGGTTGGGAACCACTACCCTGAGAAGGTTGTACTGTGGCACTTAGGGAAAATACTTCACAGGGTTTCAACACAGATCCCAGACTTTCTTCTCATGATGCATGTAAATCAGAATCTACAATAGATTACTGCTTGAATGAATGTACTGGCTAATTTTTGATAGTTGTGAATACAAGGAAATCTCAGTCAATGAACATCCTCTATCA
Organism: Mesocricetus auratus; assembly: GCF_017639785.1. Classification (NCBI taxonomy): domain Eukaryota; kingdom Metazoa; phylum Chordata; class Mammalia; order Rodentia; family Cricetidae; genus Mesocricetus; species Mesocricetus auratus. The sequence goes on along the minus strand of NW_024429190.1, from coordinate 30,345,773 downwards.
GGTTAACCTGTAGGCAAGTCTGTGGTGGCATTTTCTTGACTAATTATTGATGTGGGAAGGTTGACTTACTGTGGGCAATGCCAATCAGAGCAGGTGATGCTCCATTGTGTAGGAAAAAGAGCTGAGCAATACATGGAAAGGAAGCCAGTGAGCAGCATTTCTCTGTGGCTTCTACTTCAGTTCCAGCCTCAAGGTTCCTAATTTGAGTTCTTGACCTGACATCCCCCAATGATAGACTTTAAAGTATAATATGAAATAAACCCTTTCGTCCTCAAGTTGCTTTTAGTCCTGGTATTTATCACAAAAACGGGAAGTAAACTAGGCTAATGTGTCTCTGCCTTTGTTTTAAAATGGTCAAGTTGCATTTATTTTTCGGCAGCTTTCATAATGAAATAACATAAACAGAGTAGTTTACATGAAGAAACTTCTGGAGAGCAGAAATCTTAGCTCACAGTATAGTGAGGCATGCTGTGCTTGATATCTGTTAGGAAAGTCATCCTTAATTGTGGATCCTTTGTTTGTGGTGGCAAGGATCCAATCTTTACATGGCATTCTTCCTGCCTGCTCACATATTTGCCTAGAAGGCAAAAGGGACAGAAGCTGAGAAAAGCATGTTGCCCCATGGTATACATTATTATTTTTGATCTTGAAGTGAAGATTTAGAAGTAAAGGAGAACTTGCATTTTTATTAGATATTAATGACTTACTCATAGATACAGAGTATATCAACTGATAACAAATAGTTCTTGAAGTAAAGATCTGAGCTCTAACTACAGATTTCATAGAAAGCATTCCTCACTATACTGTGTGTGAGCAATGGATTTTGGTCATAGGCAAAGAAATGTCAAGAAAACCAAAGGTGACTGAAAAAAGATGATTTTCAAAGATAAGATATAATGAGAAGCATGCCAAGTGACATGCTGACAGATGCATGAGAAATCTACAACATAATTGACAGGAAATTACATCTTGAGCTGAAGTGACAAATCATTAAATGAATATCAGAGAAAATCAACCAAAATGTATGTTATTCCATGACAAATAACCCATTGATGCTACCAAGATACTGCAAATGGCTGTGCGTGGGGAAAGAGAAGAGTTTCAGAACAGCATTTTTGGTATTAAATGGAGAAGAACATTTATATATGAAAGTAAAGACTCATATGTGAAGTTTTTGGTGAGGTATAGCTAGCTTTCTTGCCCTTCTGCCTTCCATCATGGGAAAACACAGTACCCATCTCCTGTGTAACATGTGTAACAGTGGGCCATTTTGGGAAATAAGAACAGCCCTCTTCAGACAAGTGAATCTGCAAGCACATCAATCCTGGATTTTCATGTGTATACAAACATTGACAACAAATTGTGTTCTTTATGAGTTATTTGGGCTCATAGACTTTGTTATAGTCACAAAAAATTGGGGTAAGTCACTGTTACAATTTATTATATAGTGAATTTCTTCTTGACTCATCAGGATGTGTCAATTTGACTCTAATTTAACTAACTTGCTTTATGTAAATGTGGTTTTCAGTCCTTCCTTAAGCTTGGAGACTTAATAATATCCTTTTACATATACATTGCCCAGCAAATAGCTGCCAGTTAGCCTAGCAGATACTGGAGGAAAAATAGATAATATGATAAACTCCTAGAGTTAAATAAACTCTGTGGAATACTAAGTTGTTACTGTGCTTCAATAGTGATCACACGTCAATAGCATCATGTATGAGCAAGTATATAAGCTCAAACTACACTGCTTTACACACATTGTTTCTCAATACAGGGTATCATTGGATCATCAGTTTTTTTCCTCCCAGCAGGCTCTCACAAGTCCTTATGGCAATGGTTTTGGTGTGGTGTCAACTGTCACTGAGATTGTGAAGTTTTCCCCAGTTACTCTAGATGTTACTGATAAATAAAAATCAAGACCAACATTTTGAACTTAGCTGGCTTTAGTCCACAGTTTCTAACTCTTTGTCTAACTGTTCATTCATCAGAGAGTACTCAGAACACATAAGAAAATTTCAATACAAATGACAGCATGATGGAATCTGTGATTTTCTTATTTAATGGCAAATAAGCAAATTTGGGCTATTACTGCCAGGAAAAGTAATAATTTCAGTAGACGATAAGGAAGAATCAAGTGTTCTTCCTAATGGTTAACTGAGTTCAGTCCAGTGAAATGGATCAAGTATCAAAAGGAAATGAATGTCAGTTTCCCAACTAAGGATGATGAAGTGCTTAAGATCATGCTTGGGTGGTATACTGTAAACAGCTTATCCCTGAAGATGCTGGGCAGGAATGAGTATTACTAAGGTCAAGAGAAAGTTGTAGCAAAAGAGGGGGAACAACAATTTAAACAGTGTGGCAATGGACAAAAGCCCATACTTGCTGCTAAAGCCATGTGCCTGCAAAGAAGAGCAGATAGTTTCTGGCATCAGCAGAATGCAGAGGCAAACTTGAGAGAAGTGGAGGTGAAGCAATGCATACATGGAAATAGGGTTTCAGAGGCAGAGACAGAAGGGCACAGGCTGAGCAGGGCAGGGAGGTGGAGCCTGGCTATCACAGGAACACCCCTCCTTCCTGAACATAACGACAGGCCTTTCTTTCTTGGAATTCCTCTGCTTCTAGGATGTAGGTTATGTTGTTCACTGCTTCATTTATAAAATTAATGTCAGACAACTCCTGCTTTAATGAAGTCACATTTAATATGTTGAACCTTAGAATATAAAGTTAAGTTGTGTCTTCCACTCAATACCATAATGAATAAACAAGTTATTTTTTTCTGGTCAGTAAGTGAAATAATATTTTAAGAAGCATGGGGCAGGTAATGGGAATACTCTGCGATTTCTGGTACTCACTGGTAAGGAGTCAGTGTCCAGATCTGAATGTCTAATTACAAAGAGCAGGATATTAACTACAAAGAGTAGTCTTACAGGCAAATCAAAATAATTCCACTATCACGAACATATTACTTTTATGTACTTGTATCTCACTTTGGTAGTTTTAATCGTTCCTGTGTCATGCCATTTTCAAGCTGGCAAAAACTAAAACAAGTGATGTGTGTCAGAGTAGGGATTTGTATCAGTTGCTTTTCTAGTCACTGTGATCAAAATACCTGACTGAGAACAAGTTAGGGAAAGAAGAGTTATTTGGGCTTGGGGATTCAGAGGGTGTAGACAATCGTGGCAGGAAAGGCATTGTGGAGGGGCTTCATGGTGGTAGGAAAATGTAGAGGAGTTCCACAGAGTTGCCTGATGAGGGGACAGAGAACAGGAAATAAGCAAAATTGACTATAAACCTCAAAGGCCTGCCCAGAGTGACCCTTCTCCTTGGGCCAGGGCACTCCCCTCAAAGGTTCTAAATCCCCCTGAAATAGTGTCAAGAGGTTCAGGGGCCAGATATACAGATACATGAGGAGGGATTTCACCCTTAAGCCAAAATAGGTTTTTAAATGCAGACTAGGGGAGATGTAGGCTATAGGTGAAAAAAATATAAAATAATTTTTGTACTCAAGTAAATAACAGAATATTTATAGAAGAATTCATAGTATAACTTGTATTTGTTAGTTAATATGGTGATTAATCTTGGTTACCAACTTGACTACCACTGGAATCAACCAAAATTCAAGGAGCCAACTATGCTTTGGATTTTTCACAACTGAATTTTTTGAGGTGTGAAACTACACCCACATAAAAGGATATGGAAGAAAGGAGATTTTCCTTTTAGCCTATTTATCCTCACTCTCACTGACAAGTTCATCTATTTGGTTGCTGAGGTATTCTTTAGATGGCAGTAGAATCTACTTCTAATGCACACTGAAGGACAACAACTCTCTAGGACTTCCTTGGGACTCCAGAACCATATTGGGACTGTGGAGGCATCCAGTCTCATGGACTAACAATGAGTAGATTATTTTCCTTTATGTTAAGAGACAGTCAGTGTTGGACTACCTAGACCAAAGTCAAATTACATTTTAATATACATGCACACATATATTAAATATGAATGTATATTCATTCTATCAGTTCTGTTTCTTAGAGAATGCTGACCAGCACAGATATTACAACATAAGACCTAATAGTCATTAATTAACAATTTTCAAATGATAGCAAAATAAAATAAAATAGCAAGAGTAGTTAGGATGAAAACAACTGTAATTCCTATTAGATATGCATTTACTTCCAATAATACTGGCATTTGCTGCTGTTCTGTTAATACTTGAGGATACAGTCATTAGCAGGAGTTTAATGAGAAAAAATTTCCCTGATATAGGTCATAGATTCCTTCGGTTTCTGTCTCCAAAGTGCTGCAGATTTCCGCCTAGAGCCTCACTCCATGTGTGGTGAATATTAGACACTCTAACTATCTAGTAAATGAAATAAACACCAGAAAATAACTGTGTAGGTAGAAACCAAGTATTAAAAAGAATTTCTTAGGCATCATGATTTACTCTAAAGAACAAAACAAAACAAATAGAAAATGATACTTTCTGCTGACAAGGTTTCATTAGCTCTCACCTACACCCAAGCATTGATGTGAAATACCTCATGTGTGCAAGAAGCCTGACTATTGATTTATCCTATAATTACAAGACTTTATGGGAAGAAATGAAGAAAAACTATAGAATATGTTAAGGAATAGACATTTTAAACTTGTTATAATAATGGAATGTATAAATTAGAAATAACAATAATTTTATAGGTAAGATTTTTATTCTAGGGGGAGAAAAGTTTTCCTAAGTCAGAAAGCAGTTCCAATCAACAAATGAGAAATGAATATCAATAACACACAACCAATGTACAATAGCTGGCAGCCAGTTTACAACAACAGGCTATTCTCCCTCAGAAGCAAAGCAGTAAAACTTAAGAAATAATAGAAAACTCCTATCATTTATCAAGTTATCAAAACACTATAATAGAAACATGCTGAGATGGTTAAGATGAAATGGAATTTTTGAGAACTTATTTGTGACTATCTGGAAAATAATTTGACAAAAGCATTAAAATCTTGGAACATTGCTGACAAGCTTTCAGGGTGCTATCTCATTTAACCAGCTCTGTGAAGTAATTATAACATTCCCATTGTATAAACGAAGATCTATGAAGTTAATGTCAGGCATCCAACTATCAGAGCTGGTGGGAACCATTGAAAAGACCCCAAACACATGACTGTAGAATCAAACTCTGAACTTTGTTCATCACATTCTAATCTGGTGTTAGTCACCTGTTTTTTACATGAAAGGCCAGCTGCACCAAAATTTTCTATATTTTGAATGATACTAAAGACAGGTGCAGAACCCACCAACATGTGAAAAGTTGATAACTAGGGTGAATTACCCTTTGAGCCTGTCTACAGCTATCTAACATTTTATTGTGAAATGACAATTGTTATATTGAAAAAATAAAAATATGAAATAGTATGATTAAATTATAAAATGTTAAACAGTTGAGCATAAAATAATTTAGAAGAGCATATGTAGGTAATAGGCTGGAGTAGGGATCAATGGTGGAGCACCCACTTGGGTTGTGTTACAAAAAACTTTAAAGTATATATAGCATATATAGCAAGTTTAAAGGAATTATTTTGTAGAATTAGATTTTTTATTTCTTTTATATTACTAGATTTCTACAATTTCTTTTTTAGTTGATTTTTTTATTATTTATATTTCAGTTTAAATTAGATTAGAAACTTGCTTCACAAGTCAGTTCCAGGTCCCTCTCCCTTTCCCTCCCCACCTCCCATGCCCTCCCCCTAACTCCCCCATTATCCCCTCATTTCCCCAGGCAGGGTGAGGCCCTCCATGGGGGTGTCCATAGTCTGACATTTCATCCAGGGCAGGGCCTAGACCCTACCCCAAGAGTTCAGGGTGAGAGTGCATCTCACATTGTTGGATGGGAGTCCAAAGTCCGTGTGTATACTCGGGATGAGTACTGATCTACTGCCCAAGGCTCAATAGATTACCTAGGCCTCCTCACTAACACCCAGATTCAGGGGGTCTTGATCAGTCCCATGCTGGATTCCCAGGCTGATGCCTGGGATTCAAGAGTTAACCTTTGTCAGGTCAGCTGTTTCTGGGGGTTAAACCAGCCCAGTCTTTTTTTTTTTAATTTTATTTTCCAGTTTAAATTTAAATAAGAAACAAGGTTGCTTCACAAGTCAGTTGCAGGTCCCTCTTCCATTCCCTCCCTCCCTCCCGAGCCCTCCCCCCCCCCCCGTTATCCCCTCATTTCCCCAGGGAGGGTGAGGCCCTCCATGGGGGTGTGCATAGTCTGTCATTTCATATAGGGCAGGGCCTAGACCCTTCCCCAAGAGTTCGGGGTGAGAGTGCACCTCACATTGTTCTATGGGAATCCAAGGTCCATGTGTATACTTGGGATGGGTACTGATCTGCTGCCCAAGGCTCAATAGATTCCCTAGGCCTCCTCACTGACACCCACATTCAGGGGGTCTTGATCAGTCCCATGCTGGCTTCCCAGGCTGATGCCTGGGATTCAAGAGTTAACCTTTGTCAAGTCAGCTGTTTCTGGGGGTTAAACCAGCCCAGTCTTAATCCCTTTGGTCATCAGTCCTCCCTCTCTGTTACTGGCTTTCTTGAGTTCAGCTCAGTGCTTAGCCATGGCAGTGTGCCTCTTCTTACATCAGCCACTGAATGAAGTTTCTGTTTCCCAGACTCTCTGGCCATGGGATTGTAGGCTGGCACTCCCCAGATCTATGTCTAAAATCCATATATGAGAGAGTACATGCCATGTTTCTCTTTTTGTGACTGGGTTACCTCACTCAGGATGGTTTCTTCTAGTGTCATCCATTTGCCTGCAAATCTCAGGATTCCATTGTTTTTTTCTGCTGAATAGTACTCCATTGTGTAAATGTACCACATTTTATCTATCCACTCTTCGGTTGAGGGGCATATAGGTTGCTTCCAAGTTCTGGCTATTACAAATAAAGCTGCTATGAACATAGTGGAACAGACATCCTTGTTGTATGAATGGGTATCTTTTGGATATATGCCTAAGAGTGGAGTTGCTGGGTCTTGTGGTAGGTTTATTCCCATTTTTCTGAGGAATCTCCATACTGATTTCCAAAGTGGCTGAACCAGTTGGCACTCCCACCAGCAATGGAGGAGTGTTCCCCTTTCACCACATCCTCTCTAGCATAAATTGTCATTGGTGTTTTTTTTCAGTTTTTTTTTCTTTTTTTAATTTTAAATAGCTTGTTTTACATGTCAATCCCAGTTCCCTCTCCCTCCCCTCCTCCTGCACTCCCCTTCCCCCCCCACCCTCCCACCCTATTGCCAAATCCTTCCACATAGGGGATATCAGAGTCTGTCATTTTACTAATTTTAGCCATTCTGACAAGAGTGAGATTGTATCTCAGAGTTGTTTTGATTTGCATTTCCTGGAAGGCTAAGGATGTTGAGCACTTTCTCAAGTGCCTCTCAGCCATTTTAGACTCCTCTATTGAAAATTCTCTATTTAGTTCTGCAGCCCACTTTTTAATTAGATCCTTTGGTGTTTTGTAGACTTGCTTCTTGAGTTCTTTGCAAATTTTGGAAATCAACCCTCTGTCAGATGTGGGATTAGTGAATATTTTTTCCCATTCTGTGGGCTGCCTTTTTGTCTGGCTGACTGTGTCCTTTGCCTTACAGAAGCTTCTCAGTTTCAGGAGGTCCCATTTATTAACTGTTGACCTCACTGTCTGTGCTAGTGGTGTTATGTTCAGGAAGCTGTCTCCTGTACCAATTCGTTCAAGGGTACCACTCACTTTCTCTTCTAAGAGGTGCAGTGTCGCTGGATTTCTGTTGAGGTCTTTGATCCATTTTGACTTAAGTTTTGTGCATGGCAATAAACATAGATCGATTCGCATTCTTCTACATGCCAGCCTCCAGTTATGCCAGCACCATTTGTTGAAGATGCTTTCTTTATCCCATTGTCTATTTTTAGCTTCTTTTTCAAAAATCAAGTGTTCATAGGTGTGTGGGTTAATATCTGGGTTTTCAATTCGATGCCATTGGTCGACCTTTCTATTTTTGTGCCAATACCAAGCTGTTTTCAGGACTATAGCTCTATAATAGAGCTTGAAGTCAAGGACGGTGATGCATCCAGACATTGCCTTGTTGAACAGGGTTGTTTTGGCTATCCTGGGTCTTTTGTTTTTCCATACAAAATTGATTATTGTTCTTTCAAGGTCTGTGAAGAACTGTGCTGGGATTTTAATGGGGATTGCATTGAATCTGTAGATTGCTTTTGGCAGGATTGCCAGTTTTACTACATTGATCCTTCCTATCCAAGAGCATGGGAGATCTTTCCATTTTCTGAGGGCTTCTTTAATTTCTTTCTTTAAAGATTCAAAGTTCTTGCAATATAGGTCTTTCACTTGTTTGGTTAGCGTTACACCCAAGTTATTTTCTGTTGTTTGTGGCAATTGTAAAGGGTGATGTTTCTCTGATTTCTTTCTCAACCCTTTTATCATCTATATATAGTAGGGCTACTGATTTTCTTGAGTTGATCTTGTAGCCTGCCACGTTGCTGAAGGTGTTAATCAGCTGTAAGAATTCCCTGGTAGAGTTCTTTGGGTCATTGATGTCAACTATCATATCATCTGCAAACAGTGAAAGTTTGACCTCTTCCTTCCCAAATTGTATCCCCTTGATCCCCTTTTGTTGTCCTATGGCAATGACTAGAACTTCAAGTACCATGTTGAAAAGGTATGGAGAGAGTGGACAGCCTTGTTTTGTTCCTGATTTTAGAGGAATTGCGTTGAGTTTCTGTCCATTTAGTTTGATGTTGGCTGTTGGTTTACTTTATATAGCTTTTATTATGATTAAGTATGTCCCTGTTATCCCAGATCTTTCTAATACCTTTATCATGAAGGGGTGTTGGATTTTGTCAAAGGCTTTTTCAGCATCTAGTGACATGATCATGTGATTTTTGTTTTTCAGCTTTTTTATATGGTGGATTACATTGATGGATTTTCATACGCTGAACCATGCCTGCATCCCTTGGATGAAACCTACTTGATCGTGGTGAATGATTGTTTTGATGTGTTGTTGGATCTGATTTGCCAGTATTTTATTGAGTATTTTTGCATCAATGTTCATGAGGGATATTGGTCTGAAGTTCTCTTACTTAGTTGTGCCTTTCTGTGGTTTGGGGATCAAGGTTATTGAAGCCTCATAGAAAGAGTTTGGCAAAGACCCTTCTGCTTCTATTGTGTGGAATACTTTGAGAAGAATTGGTATTTTCTTTGAATTTCTGGTAGAATTCTGCACTGAAGCCATCTGGACCTGGGCTTTTTTTTTGGTTGGGAGACGTTTGATGACTGCTTCTTTTTCCATGGGGGTTATAGGTCTATTTAAATTGCTTATCTGTTCTTGATTTAGTTTTGGCAAGTGATAGCTATCCAGGAAGTCGTCCATTTCCTTTACATTTTCGAATTTTGTGGAGTACAGGTTTTCAAAGTATGACCTGATGATTCTCTGGATTTCCTCAGAGTCTGTTGTTTTGTCCCCCTTTTCATTTCTGAGTTTGTTAATTTGCATGTTCACTCTCTGCTGTTTGGTAAGTTTGGACAAAGTTTAGTCTATCTTGTTGATTTCCTCAAAGAAACAACTCTTCGTTGCATTGATTCTTTGTATTGTTTTCCCAGTTTGTGTTTTATTGATTTCATCCCTCAATTTGATTATTTCCTGGTGTCTACTCCTCCTGGGGGAGTATGATTCTTTGTGTTCTAGAGCTTTCAGCTGTGCTGTTAGTTCCCTAGTGTAAGTATTCTCCAGTTTCTTCATGTGGACCCTTAGTGCTATGAACTTCCCCCTTAGCACTGCTTTCAAAGTATCCCATAGGTTTGGGTATGTTGTGTCTTCATTCTCATTGAATTCTAGGAAGTCTTTAATTTCTTTTTTTATTTCTTCTTTGACCCAGGAATGGTGCAGTTGTGCATTATTCAAATTCCATGAGTTTGTATGTTTTCTGCAATTTGTGTTGTTGTTGAATTCTAATTTTAAAGCATGTGGTCTGATAAGATGCATGGAGTTATTCCAATTTTTTTGTACCTGCTGAGGTTTGATATATTGCCAAGTATGTGGTCAATTTTTGAGAAGATTCCATGTGGTAGTGAGAAGGTATATTCTTTTTTATGTGGAAGAAATGTTCTGTAGATGTCTGTTAATCCCAGTTGGGTCATTACTTCTATTAGACCCTTTGCTTCTTTGTTGAGTTTCTGTCTGGTACTCCTGTCTAGTGGTGAGAGTGGTATATTGAAATCTCCCACTGTAAGTGTGTGATTTAAGTTTAGCAATGTTTCTTTTAAGAATGTGGATGCCTTTGTATTTGTGGCATAGATGTTCAGGATAGACACTTCATCTTGGTGGCTTTCACCCGTCATGAGTATGTAATGATCTCCTTCATCTTTTTTGATTGATTTTATATTAAAGTCTAGTTTGTTAGATATTAGGATTGCTACCCCTGCTTGTTTCTTGGGTCCATTTGATTGGAAAAATTTTTCCCAGCCTTTAACTCTCGGGTAATGTCTGTCTTTGAGGGTGAGGTGTGTTTCTTGCATGCAGCAGAAGGAAGGGTTCTGTCTTTGAATCCATTCTGCTAGCCTGTGTCTTTTTATGGGTGAGTTAAGGCCATTAATGTTGACGGATATTAATGACCATTGATTGCTCATTCTTCTTCGATTTGCCATGGTTGTTGGTGGTGGAATTATGTGTGAAATTTCACCACTTTGTTCTTTTGGCTGTTGGTAGAGAGGGATTCTCTAATGCCTATGTTTTTCTGGTTGTAGTTAACTTCCTTGGGTTGAAGTTTTCCTTCCTAAACTTTTTGTAGGGCTGGGTTAGTGGATACGTATTGCTTGAAACTAGTTTTGTCATGGAATATCTTGTTTTCTCCATCTATAGTGATTGAGAGCTTTGCCGGGTATAGTAATCTGGGCTGGCATCCATGGCCTCCTAGTTTTGGTAGAATATCTATCCAGGACCTTCTGGCTTTCAGAGTTTCCATGGAGAATTCAGGTGTGATTCTGATAGGTCTGCCTTTATATGTTACTTGGTCTTTTTTCTTAGCTGCTCTTAATATTCTTTCTTTATTCTATATATTTGGGGTCTTGATTATTATGTGGCGAGGGGACTTTTTTTGTTGTCCACTCTATTTGGTGTTCTGTAAGCTTCCTGTACTTTCATTGGCATGTCTTTTTTAAGGTTGTGTAAGTTTTCTTCTATGATTTTGTTGAATATGTTTTCTGCCCCTTTGAGGTGGTTTTCTTCTCCTTCTTCTATACCTATTATTCTTAGGTTTGGTCTTTTCATGGTGTCCCTTATTTCCTGGATGTTTTGTGTTAAGCATTTGTTGGACTTAAGGTTTTCTTTGGTTGATGAATCCATTTCTCCTAGTGTATCTTCAACACTTGAGATTCTCTCTTCCATCTCTTCTATTCTGTTAGTAATGCTTGTATTGGTAGTACCTTACTGTTTGCCCAGCTTTTCTATTTCCTGCCTTTCTTCAGATTGTGGTTTTTTTTATTGTCTCTATTTCAGTTTTCAACCCTTGCAGTGTTTGCATTGCTTCTTGCAATTTTCAGTTTATTGTTTTGTCCATTTTTTACCTTTTATGAATTTTTGGTTTGTTCTTTCTTCCATTTCTTGCAATTTTTGGTTTGCTTTTTCTTCCATTTCTTGCATTTTTTGCGTTGTTTCTTCTTCCATTTCCTGCCTGTTTTGGTTTGTTTCTTCTTCCATTTTTTTCATTTTTGCTTTGTTTTTTCTTCCATTTCTTGCATCTTTTGCGTCGTTTTTCTTCTATTTCCTGCCTTTTTTGGTTTGTTTTTTCTTCCATTTCTTGCATTTTTTGGTTTGTTTTTTCTTCCATTTCTTGCATTTTTTGGCTTGTTGTTTCTTCCATTTCTTTGAGGGATTTTCCTATATCCTCTTTTAGGGCCTCTATCACTTTAATGAAAGTGGTTTTAAGGTCATTCTTTTCTGCTTCGTTTGCATTGGAATATTGGAGTTTTGCTAGTGTGGAGTCTCTAGAATCTGGTGGTATCATATTTGTTTTTCTGTTGCTGAGTGTGTTTTTGTATTGTCTCTTTCCCATCTCTTCTTCTAGTGGACGCAGAAAGAGTCCCTTACTGGTCTGGTGGTTAGGGGACCAGAGTTTCCTTTTGGTGGGTGCCAGCAAGTCCAATAATCTGGTAATTCTTCTATTCCTTCTCCTCATTCTGGTCCCATGGGTGGAGAAGAAGAATAGGAATCTGGTGTGCTTAGCCTCCCACATGGTCCCCTGGACCCTTTGCTGGATCCTGTTTTACCTGATCCTGCTGGAACAGCTGGTCCCCTGGTCTCCCTGGATCATCTGGTTTCCTGGTCTGGTTGGTGGGAGAGAAAACCTGGAATCTGGGGTGCTTGGTTCCTGCTGGGATTGGAAGCTCTGTGCAGTTTCCAGGCGATCCCCAGGCACTGGAACACAGGCCCAGAAACAGGGCCTGTTGTACCTGATCCCGCCGCCGGAACAGCCTCTACAATTTCTTTAATTGCTAATCATAACATTTGTGATAAAAACACAAATTCATACTTTAAAGATGAGAACCAAAGTTAAGGTAGTGCTTATTATTTTGTCATAATATTAGCCCACCAAAGCCAGGACTCCATCTCAAAAATGGGCATTTAATGTATTTCATATGGGTTTCCCCCTAATTTGCTATAACCTTATCATACTAGGAATAATGACCGTCAGGTGAAAAACAGAATAGCAGCATAGGGTTGCAGGTTCTCATGTTGTTGTTTTTGTTGTTTTGATTCTGCAACAATTTCATTAGTTTTGCAATTTGGTAAAATGTCCTAAAACTGGCTGAACCCTGGAAATAAAGGTTATTGTAAATTCAATTATGGTTACGAAGAAGTTCAAACATACTACCATAGATTAGCAGGAAGTTGTAGGTAAATGGTAGTGTAGAGGTCTCTGTGGGGATACGAAACAACCCAGTGTCTTTGTTCATATTACTAATTCTGTAGGACAGCCCTACTTTGGTTTCTATGGCTGTGAAAAAACACTGACCAAACCAACTTGGTGAAGGCTTCACTTGGCTTATATTTTCTCATCAGAGTCAATTATCAAGAGAAGGCAAAACAGGAAGTCCAGGTAGGAACTTGGAAGCAAGAGCTAAAGCTTCCCATAGGTGGCTTGGCTTGCTAACATGTAAGACTCAGGGTCACACCCCTAATGAGCTCACACATCAATCATTAACCAAGCTAATGCCCCCACAGACTTGCCTACAAGCTCTTTGATGGAGGCATCATTGTTTTCAATTGAGATTCTCTCCTCCAAGATGACTCTAGCTGTGTCAAGTTGACAAAATCCTAACCAGCACAAGAAATGAAAGTTGAGGTTGGAAAGATTACAAAGTGAGGAAAACATCCTAATCTGAAAGCTGATAGAATTCCTCTTACCAAGCTTACAGTCTGGCTTCACCCTTATTTCCCAGAATCCAGTGCTAAACCTGTTATATAAACATCAAAAAGAGTAGACTGGGCCAAAGCTCCAGGGACCTAGGGTTTATGCAGAAGCAAACATTTTTCCTTGTTGGGATATTATGCAGAGCTGAATGATTTAATGGGTAATGCTCACAAGTTATTTTTCACAGCAAATGAAGAAGTGGATTCTACATGGCTATATTTTATAGTGACTGTTTTGAAAGTCAAGGATTTAACATAAATCCCAGAATGAGCGAGAGAGGTTTGCAAGGACTTTGGTGACGGCATCAAACCTCTGCTTTGCCAGCTGTTTTTGCCCATCCTCCCCTCCCTTTCCCCATTTCCTTATTTTTGTCACCTTCTCCCTTTCCCCTTGTTAAATTCTTTGGGGTCAGGTGCAAAAAGTAGCAAGAATATGAATTCTTGGATGAGATTGCTTAATAGGACTCCTTTTTATCACATATACTAGCAATTTATTTTGTGTATATGGCTTAATTTTTGTGTTTCTGCATTCTCATCTGGAAAGTGGGTTTAATAATACCTGTCTCAGGGGACTTTATTGTGAGAGAGAGAATATAGATGAGGCAACATATAAAGACTAATTATAATGATAATAGAAAAATCAATGATTTGTTCAGTTCACAATCAATTTTGACTGCTCCCGATAGTGCACTTTGTATGATGTAATGTCTAACAATGTAATGGATTGCATGTCCAAAAAATTATTACCTAACCCCTCATATCTTCTACTTAGTGGTAGAGACAGACTTGTAAATGAGTAGCTTTAAAGCAAAACAATATCAACACCTATGATGAACGTCCGCATTGCCAATTTTTTTTCAGGGAAAAATAAATGAGAGCCAAGGAAGTCCTCATGAAGGATGTGATATCTGTGGTCCATCTAACAGGAGCAGAAGCACACAATGCTTTACTTTGTGTCACAGGTGGTTTACAAAGGCTTGTCTATTCTAGTTAATAAAATCTTTTCCAGAACTCTGTGATTTATTTATAAATTATTTTTTTTTAAAAATGAGGAGGCTTTTGCATAGTGAAATTAAATAATCTGCCTAAGGGTGCTTAGCTAGAAAGTAACAGAGGTGAGAGGCTGTGTTCTTAATTGCTATAATACTTGTATCTTCAGCACCTTAAATCTGAAAGGACACATGGCTAGTCCTTAGGAAGAGACTGCAAGCAGGGTAGGGAGAGTACATGCAGCAGAATCCAGAGGGAAGGAAGTCATCCTACTGAAGGAGAAAGCAGGGAGTTCTCTGAGCAGGCATTCAGCAGTGCAGCAAGATGTAAAGAGCAAGGTGGTGCTGGCTGAGAGACATCTTGCTGTTGCATGTGAAAATGATCCTATGTGAGTTTAAAACCCATACCGTGAATAAAAATTCTGAATGCATCTCTGTGAAAGTGACTAATCATATGTAAGTCTTAATTTCATTAAAGGCTTGTGGGATCAAATAACTTTTATTAAAAGGCAAACAATGATGCGTGGATACATGCCTGATATGTGTGTACAGTGCCTGATGCTGGGGAGAGAGTCAATGGATGGTCATTATTCTTAAAAATACAATGCAGTGGAGAAATAAGGGACACTTGTGTGTCCAGGTTCATACAGACACACAGGACAAAATCATGCCTAGTATACACACGGGAAAATCCCATGAAGCTAAATTCTACCCTTGGCATTTTGCAGGAAACTGCTGACATGACTCTCATCAAGTTCAATATTCAAACATTGAGATCTATCACTGTTCCTTCTGTTGGTAGAGCCTTATCTGTCTTTGTCTTCTTGTCTGTGTGTTGCTCTCTTTCTTTGTGTCAACCTGTGTTGAATGAGTGAATGAGTATAGCTGAATTCACATAAACTGCATCAACATATAATTTAAGTCCTTAAACAGGACAAATAAGGGTAAGGGACATTAGGTGATTTTCCTATTAAAAGGGGAACATTCTTTAAACTATATAATGTGTCATTAATTGATTCCACATTTAGCTCTTCCTATACAGATCTTATTTTCAGTGAACTATTACAAAAATTACTGTTTCTCTACTGTCTTATAAGCCCCTGTGGCTATCCTATTGCACAAAAGACAAAACATAGGCAGAATAGGGAAATGGCTTTTGAAAAGAAGAGGGTTGGTGGTATGGGGTTAAAAAGCAAGGAGCTTGCTGTGAAACATGGGCTTTCATCATGCCCCCACTTCATCCCAATAACACTCGATCAAGCTGCCTCTCAGCAGACAGAGAGAAAGCATCTGCAAAGAGCATCATGTGTCTCACCCTAGCATTTCTGAGTGTATTGGCAGAGATGAGTCATGAAGCCTGTAGGGCTAATAAAATAGAGCAGGAAATGAAAGAAACATGGGTTCAAGACTCGATAGATGAAGATTTACCTCAAAATCAAAGCCTTCATCTGTAGGACATAAAAGGGCCTTAAATTTAAGAGCCAAACTCACAACGTAGCTAAAAACAGCCACCACACTATTTCTTTCAATGAAACCAGGCTGGTGTAAACAACAGAGACAAGATATATAAACAGAGGACATCAAGGGAAGACTGTGATAGAAGGAAGCCGGCCGATCAGCAGATGGGGAGATAGCAAATGTTCTCCCTGCTCACCTCTTTCTGGAGACAGTTCTGAAAACAAATGGACCATGTAGAGTATTTCCATGCTGTTAAAACTGTTCTGACCTACTTGGTAGGAGTGGGGTAGGGAGGCACACCTTTGAAAAGGTTATTTCTGGAAGAAGCAAAGAACATTTGGCAGTGCTCCTTCACCTACTATTTACAAGGAGGGTGATGATTGAGAGGTAGTGAGTTGGAAACATGCCAATCTGTCCAGCCAGATTATGAAACACAGACATTTGTCCAAAGCTAAAGAAAAATAGTAACAGCAAACGCAGGGTCAGCCTTGTTTGCTGCAGAATTGCACTCAAAGGGACTGTGTCACCTGCTGGTCCTCATGTTATGAGGAGGTAGAAAGCAGAAATAGGATTGAAAGCCCCATCTAAATCCTTCAAAAATTCCTTCTGAATGATACTATAAAACAAATGCATGGCTTCTGGGGGACTAAGATATAACACATGTGTCCAGAGAGGCACCAAAATTAATAAATAAGTAAAACCTCTCATTTGGAAAGGGAGTGGCATTGAAATGCTATAAAGGGGACCAGGGCTTTTGTCCTGAGGGGAACATTTTTGTTTTCTGATTATTTAATATACACTTAGGGGTTTTAAGGTTCAAAATGTTTGTCCTGAGTCCTAGTGCCCAAAGAATAATTCATCCCCATGGTACCAGGAAGTAATATGTTATATCAAGACTTCAGTAGCTTACAAAGAGATTTAAGATTCGCCCCCACACTGTTGGTGGCTTTAGGTCAGCCACTGTGCCTCTGTGGCACATGTTTCTGACTCTATTATAGATGAAAAGCCAGACTCCTTTTGAAACATCCATTTCTTGGGACAAAGGTAAAAGAACATGAGGGTTGGGGTGACCTTGAGATGTCTTTAAAGTTTTTGCTGGTATACGGCTGGGATTAAGGCTGAGTGCACTGATTGGTGAGCATTAATGTGACAGAATATGAACTCCTCCACAGAAGGATCATAGCTGAGAATGTGTCATCATCACACTAGGAAGGAAAGTGAAA
Source organism: Mesocricetus auratus (assembly GCF_017639785.1). Classification (NCBI taxonomy): domain Eukaryota; kingdom Metazoa; phylum Chordata; class Mammalia; order Rodentia; family Cricetidae; genus Mesocricetus; species Mesocricetus auratus. The sequence goes on along the minus strand of NW_024429190.1, from coordinate 30,328,653 downwards.
CATGACTTGTAGCAATGGTATAGTCTATTCTGTTCCAGAGTCACACAATTAGCATCCTGGCCCAAAGCAACACTTACTCTATCTCATTCTGTGGAACATATTTGAAAAGACTTACAGGGTTTTAGGAATGGTTTGGTGTTTGCTAAATTTACTGTACTGTGAATTACAGACACACATGCACACACACACACACACACACACACACACACACACACACCTCAACATGCATCAGAATATACTTGCTGAGAAAGGAAAAACAGTGATCAAAATCATCCCTTTCAGAAATAGGAAGCATATGACCCACACAAACTCAAGCTGGCCAAAGCAACTGTGAGGTCTGGAATGTCCTTCCGTGTCAGCACCCCAGATGGCCGTAGCTGAATAAGAGTATGTCCTGTACCTTCTTCAACAGGAGAGGGAAATGTCATCCTGTGTTTGGAACATCAGCAATCTGTTCAAAGCCTGCACCCAGGTTGTCACCATTTTGACAATTCAACTTTAGGAAGACTTTGCTTGTGCTATTTTGACTCTAGCCATCTTTATATGTTAATAGCCATGGCCTTAGGGTTTTATTGCTGTAAAGAGACACCTGGACAATCACAACTGTTACAAAAGAAAACTTTCAACTGGGATTGGCTTACATTTCAGAGGTTTAGTCCATTATCATCATGATGGGAAGTCTGGTGGCATGCAGGCACACATGGTGATGGAAAGGCAGCTGGAAATTCTATTTCTGGATCCTCAGGTAGCAGGATGAGAGTGACACTGGACTTAACTTGAGAATTTGAGGCCTCAAAGCCCAACCCCAGTGACATACTTCCTGCAACAAGGCCACACCTACTCCAACAAGGCTACACCTCCACCTCCTAATAGCACCACTTCCTGTGAGCCTGTGGAAGTCATTTTCATTCACACCACCACAAACATACCCTGCATCCTGCCCTCTAGAAGGCCTAATCAGTTCTCAATGGGGCCTTTCCCTGGTCTTTATCTCCTGTAGTCTTTTCATTGCCTGAAAGGGCTTACTTTTTTCCTCTGATTGAAATCAGAGGTTTTGACATAAATATGCCAACCAAGCCCTGGGTTCAGTATATGCTGCTTGGGGAAGTTTTAAATTTCCTTTTGTGGTTCAAATGCTCCTTCAGTTTTACTTTTTACTGATGAGAAAAGTGGACACTTTAAATTTTTTAAAAATCTCCATTTAAGAAAGTTGTTAATTTTCCTAAGTTATCTCTCCTTTGCTTTGTTTTTTGTTTGATATATGAAAAAAAAAATAAAGTCAACTGCAAGATGAAGGTATTGGTGTCCTCTTTCAGTGATCTTTCCCAAAGTCACATGACTGTTATGCAGATATATGCCCCACCAGTTATGATCAAGACAGTTTAAACTGTATACTGCCTTTTCACAATACAGAACTGCCTTTTTTTCAAATAATAATCCCTAAAGCCAATGTTCAAAATTTAAGTTGTTATTGTTGATGCCACAGGGCATTTGGGTTTTGCTACTAATTTTTTAAAATCATCTATGCATGAGCATTTTTCCTGCATAGTTATATACATATTATGTGTGTACCTGGTGTCTATGGAGGTCAGCAGAAGGTACCTGATACCTGGAACTGGGGTGTAGAAGCATTGTGAACTGACATGTGGGTGCTAGTAAATGATCATGGGTCCTCTACAAAAACAATACGTATTTTTGTTTCTTGACTGTCATCTCTCCATTCCTACCTTGTATTATTAATTTATCAGTCAGCTCTTTATAACATAGAGCAGCTCCAAAATATTAATGGTTTAGTGTATTAACATATATATCTTTAAAGATGCATTGTTATTATTCTCTAACTATGGGTATTATATATATATATGACTGTGAGTGGATTGATTTTCATGGAGGGGTTCAAGGAGGCCAGAGGTGTAGGACATCCTGGGAACTGGAGTTATAGGTACCTGTGACCTCCCCTATGTGGATGCTGGAACCAAGTGAGTATTATGTAAGAGCAGTAAGCACTCTTAATCACAGCTATTTCTCCAGCCCTAAAAGACACATTCATTGCTTGTTCACATTGCATCTCAATGACCATATGTCAATTACTACAATATTATATTTGAGATTATTCTCATTCCAGAATTCAGAATAAAGGAGGAGCCATTGTTGAGAGCATGCCATGCAGACGATAGAGTAGAAAGAGTAAGAATTATGGAGGTAGTCTTGAAGTTCCCTGTAAAGCTCTAGTTCAGGTGTGGTACAAACCATGACTAGTCACTGTCCATTGTATAAAGCACAAAATAAGGCTAAATTCACCCTCAAAATAGTAGGCATATGTACTTCTTCAGCACAGGGACAGGGCTGCCAGTCACATAGCAACACAGAAGCCTCTTATAAGGAAGGGAATCCAAAAGGGGCCAAGTCATATATTCTGTCAAAATTTGACACAGCACTAGGAGACAGCTATTTATATTCCCCCAAAATTCATGTTGAAGTTCCCATTCCAATTGTAATACAATGTTCATTTGAGATGTTGAGGCTAATTAGGGTTAGAATAGGTTACAAAGGCAGAACATCTGTCACTGGACTGGTGTGCTTTTAAAGCAAGAGAATGTCTCCCATCTGGTTAATACCTTAGGTTTAATACTTATAAAAATATAGTTTATTTTTCACAGTTCTGGGGACTAAAAATTCCAAGATCAATACACTCAAGATGAGCACCACTTCCTGACTTGCAGGTGTCCACCTTCTTGGTGTATCCTTACAGAGCAGCACGAAGGATCACAGAAGGCAAGGCAAGTCTCATCTTCACTGCAACTGGATTCTACGAGTTCAGTTCAGTGTTTAGCTATGGGTGTTTGCCTCTGCTTCCATCAGCTACTGGATGAAGGCTCTTTTGGAGAAGGGCATTTAAGATAGCCTCTCTGCTATTGCTTTGATTGTTAGTCATACTTGTAGATCTCTGGACATTTCCCTAGTGCAAGATTTCTCTTTAAACCCATAATAGCTCCCTCTATTATGGTATCTCTTTTCTTGCTCTCCTCTATTCTTCCCTGGCCTTAACCTTCCTGCTCCCTCGTGTCCTCCTCTCCCCTTCTCTTCTTTCCTTCTCTTTCTCCTAGCTCCCACCCCTCCCCAATGCTTTCTTTTTCCAAAACAAATGGAAAACAGAGACTATAGATAGAAAAAAAGGCATAGAGACTGAGCCCAATTCTTAGAACATGAAGGTCTGATTCCTCATCCTACTCTATGTTCAGCTTGTACATCCTAAATCACTTCACAAAGTTTAGTTTGCATTACTTATTATCTACTAATCATTCCAATTGTTCCCAGTGACTTTGAACTTCTACATACCTGAAGCTTCATGTGGGACATTTATACTTGATCTCTGAGGATTCCAGAGGATTCCTTCTGCTACTTTACAAACAAGCTCGGACTAACATTCTGAGGGGTAGGTGAGCACATGGACAGAGGCTAAGTCACTCAGGCCAGTGATTTCAACTGAGGACCACAGGTATATGAATGAGATAATAATTAGAATATCTAGGTTGGGGGCTGTGCTGTCCTAGGGTTATCGGAAAAGCCTATATGATCATGGGAAATGGTAAACACATTTTGTTTTCTGAAGTCATGAGCTCTGGTGTGATTTATGAGGGATCAAAAGCTCTTATTTCACATCTTTTTTTGACTCCTGCATTCTTAGCTTGCTTAGTTTCCCAGGTAGATGTTCCACTTCACACCAAAGAGCAGATACATGGCATCATTAATAAAATTCTAGTGGTGACAGCAAAAGAAAAAAAGCATAAAGTGCTCTATTGTTGATGTGCTTGCTCAGATGCTACTCTCTCAGAGTCTGATCTCAAATAGACTTGTACTTAGTTCATGTCATTTCTCAACTCTTCTTTTTATTTTATTTATAATGGGTAGCACTATCCAATATAATCATCACATAAACTTTTAAAGTATAGCTATATTCACATTGTACCTGGTGGTTAATTTCTTTTGTTCACTTGTGTAACATGTAGCAGCCAGTTGTTAAACCAAAATCTAGTTTGGTTATCTCTAGAATTGGTAGATATGACAAATATTTGCAGTGAATTTGTTCTCAAGAAAGCAGTTTATCTTTCATAACAAACATGGAACTCCTCTACCCAATCGATTGAAGTTTTTAGGAGTCTACTCAAAGTTTAGCAGCGATGGCATTCTGCCTCAGAGAAGTAACACAGAAATGCTACCTGGGTTTTTTCCCTGCTGGCTTGCTTTGCAGACCACAGATTTCCTGCTTTCATCCATTATGTGAGCCATTCCCTCAAATCCATCTCAACCGATGCAGAGATAGATGGTCTATAGAAACATAGGTGACAGATGGAGGGGTAGATGAGAGATAGATGGCAGATAGATTAGATAGATAGATGATAGAGAGAGAGATAGATGGGTAGATACCTACATATACATATCTGTAAACATTACCTATGTTTTTATATATACATATTTTGCTGGTCTATTTTCAGAAAAAATACTATGACACAGTGGGTATATATGGCAAATATATAGCAAATAAATTAAAATTATAATATAAACTTTATGCTATTTTCTGCATTTCCATATGACTGTAAGCTCTCAAATAACAGAAGTTTCATCATACCCATTATTAAAATGACTAGTTGGTGTTGGATAATATTTTTGAATGGATAAATGTGTCCATGAAATGTTCCTATCAGTTCAGTTCCATAACAGATATGCTTTCAATTCCATCTATACACATACAGATTTATCACTGTAGCAATAGGCTAGAAGCTGATTTATTGCTTTTCACTATGTGAAACAAAAAAGAAGTGGGAATACAATTTCAGAACAATGCAGCAGAGTTACTATGAATAAATAAGTTTTGTTTAGAATATTTTTACAAAATATTTTTTACAAAAACAATTTAGAAATGACAATGCAACTAAGGTGTCTTGATTTAAAAGTATCCTATGTCTGCCAATATGGATGAAGGAAAATTTCACAAGGCCCATCCCTACATAAAGAGCTATGGGAAGTTAATAGCTGCTGAGACAGAGAGAACTGGCTCTGATTCTTTGTGTTTTGTTGATGTTGTTTTCAGCAATGAAATTCTAACCCTTAACATGTGAAAAAAGGGATTCAGAAGGTTTTTACATAGATTAGATAGATAGATAGATAGATAGATAGATAGATAGATAGATAGATGGAGAGAGAGATATACAGGGAAAATGGAGAGAAAAAGAGAGAGAGCAGAGAGACAGAGATCAGAGAGATTACAAATTCAAAAGGGTATGCTTGAGGGCAGTTTGGCGAAATACTTCACCAATTAGAAGGGTATGCAAAGAAAAATTTTGTGAAAGGGTGTGCTTGTGTGTCCACATGTGAGATGAATTCTTATTAGTATGATAATAAATACCTTTACATGCTATTTATAAAACCACATGAATAAAACAGTTGTACAATTTCCTCAAACAACCACCCTAGAGCATAGGTGATTTTTCCAGTAGATGGTCAATCCAAAAGTATTTGTTTATTCACAAGTATCTGTCACATTGTTTCTTTACCCAGGAAGACATAAAATTTAGAAGGATAGAAAAATACAAAGAAGTAACATGTGGGGAAATAGTTGAAGTCAAGGAATACAGTTTAACAGATGCCTGGGAAAGCTTCCTGTTAGTTTTAGAAAAATGGCTATATGCTTAACTACACAATGTACTCTTTCATTCACAACATGAGACCCCAGTGAAGACACAAAATTGGTGGCACTAAGTTGGGCATATTGAGGGAAAGCACACATACCTTTGGCAATGAGTTTTCTTTCCTAGCTCTTCTTCCTCTTCCAACTAGGCACATGTCAAGACTCAAGCCTGAGAACCCTTATCACTTTGTAATCCACCTTCTGTCCAACGAACTGTACCAAACCTACAAATGAATGTTGCTTTCCCAAACTAAAACCCAATCTTTCTGTGTATATGTTCATGTGATTTTGTGTGTATACATGTATGTGTGCATTTGTCTGTGAGGATATGTACATCTACCATATCTTGCTTGCTGAGGTCAGAGGGCAACCTTGGGTGTCAGTCCTTACCCCCACCTTGTTAGAGTGAGGTCCTCTCTGTTGTTTTCCCTGCCCACATCCAGATAGCTAGTCTAGGAACTTCTGGGGATTACCCACATTGCTACAGAAGCACTTGGAATTACCAACACGTTCAACCATGCCCTGTTTACTTAGACTCTGAGGATTTGAACTCAGTTCTTCATGCTTTGTGACAAGCAGTTTAATCCCTAAAGCATCTTTTCAGCCCTCAATTTTCCCAAAATTTTTATGTCCAAACTAAATTTATCTTCTAACCACAATTGTCTATATAACACGTACCAGGGAAAAGCATACCTATTCCTCAGATTTCCTTCTGCTGCAGAGACATTCTTCCTGAATTCCAATAAATATAATGTTCCCATTGACTCAGACAATCATATAACCTAGAGGTTGTCCTTGTTATCCCTCTCCTCCTGTAGTCCTCTATCAATAATAACATGTCTTACGGTTCTAAATTGCATCCAGGTCTTAAATCTACCAATTCTTCGGCACTTGCTACACTACCCCCTTTGTCCAACTCATCATCATCTCTTAGAGTTGATTGCTTCCTAAAGGATGTTCCATTCACACACTATTTCCATCCATGACATCCTTGCAGAGCTATGGGAATGGTCATTGCCAATACCCAAAATAGACAGCACCTTTTTGATCATGTATAGAACCATTCACTATTTACTGATAAGAGCTGAAATCAAATATCAAAGCTTTTTCACGTACACAAATTTTAGCCATTTCCTTCTCCTCTGTCTTCCACAAAAGCTACCCTTTCTAACTCTATTCAGCCATAGTGGGCTGCTTCTTTTTCAGTTTCTGAAACATGCCACATAATTTTTAGTCATAAGTTATTTGGATATGTTGGTAAATTTTCAAAGGTGTGGATCAACCCTTTCCATATCACTAGGAATGTCCTTGTTTCTACCATGCAGTGGGTGAATTTCAGTTAATCATCCAGATGGGGCTACATAGTACTCCCTCTGAGGAGTCTTTAACTATTCAACAAATATAGCATCAGAGATGCTTTAGAGTAATTCTCAAATCAGCTATGCCCTTCCTGAAGCACACCTCTCCATATCTGCAAATACATCATTTTGATTATGTTTCCCTTGTTTTTAATTAACATTTTTTGACATTTTTACAAGTATAACAGAGATTTCAATTGCTCTCATCACCCACCTTACTAACCTCTCCTCTCTATCAATCCCATTTCCTCATTCACATCTCCTTGTTCTATGTTGTGAGCAACTGAGTTTAACCAAGGATTCCTGTATGACCCTGGGTTTTGAACTATCTATTGGAGCTTGGTGAGTTCACCAATGAACATGTGACTGAAGACAATGATGAAGAAAATAAGACAGTATCTCTAATTACTTTTCAGTAGACAACAGCTCAGCATAGTGGTTAGGGCCACATAAGCTCCTCCTCTATATATATAACTGATTGTTGAAAGAGCTAATATTCTTAGACCCACTGCAAGTGACAGATTTTATGTGTAATATTGCAATGGCTGTGTCTGGTCTAGAAGATGCATTTTAATATCTCTTGTCTCTATAATCCAGAAATTACATTATTTCTGTTTCCTTTCCCACAATTTTCCCTGAGCCTTACAGATGGAGGCATAGAACATTTGTTTTGGGATGAATACTCAATGACCATTTATTGGAGTACTTTGAACAGCTGTAAGTCTCTACATTCACTGTCTTTCACTGCAGAGACCGTCTTCCCTCATCAAGGCTTAAAGTATTATTTTTAATGGGTATAAACACAGACACTTATACAGAAGGTTGATACTGTGTTAATTTATATAAACAACAGCAGATAGCTCCCCATTAGAGCTTGTGCCTTCCCCTGCCGTATGCTTTTGCCTGGTTTACAGTACCAGGCATAGGTCCCCTCCTGTGTAACAAAACTCAAATCCAATCACTGATCAGATAACTCTATTGCACAAGTGGTCACATCTTGTCTGGCAAGTTGGTATTGAAGTTTATAGCGTTCACAGCTGGGTAAAACTGCTGATGTCTTTTCTCTACCAACAACTCATATAAGCACCTTCTGGCTCTATGAAAGCTAGACAGCAGAGAGGAATTTCTATTTACCTCCCTCTCCTTGACTGTAAGCTGGATGAAGGCAAACATTGTTTTTAATTTTTATGCCTGTGTAAGCATAATATTTACCCCTCAACACTGTCTATTTCATGCTCAACTATGTTAGTTAACTAAATTGTGATAAACAATGTATTTGTAGACAGTTATAAGCTAACCAAAATCAGTCCTAAGTCATGGGGATGTCTAAATCAGCCCTATTCCTTCCCTTCACAGATAGCTAGTTTACACTTGACTGAGCATCCTATCCTACCCAGGTAAATTGACTAAAGTTCAATTCAAAGTCATCCTTAGGCTGTCACTATGGCATTTATGCTCCTAACATCCCTTTGAAAGGAGCAATAATCATGCAGAAATAGCAGATGAAAGTAGTAGTTTTGCCTTTGCATCAAGCAATCTTTCCACACATTCATTTTCTGCCTATACTATCAAGGTAAAGAAAAAACTGAGCAATGACTCTGATCTCCAGTCTCTCTCTCTCTCTCTCTCTCTGTCTCTCTCTCTCTCTCTCTCTCTCTCTCTGTCTCTCTCTCTCTCTCTGTCTCTCTCTCTCTGTCTCTCTCTGTCTCTCTGTCTCTCTGTCTCTCTGTCTCTCTCTGTCTCTCTCTGTCTCTCTCTCTCTCTCTCTGTGTGTGTGTGTGTGTGTTTTCATTGTTGTTAAGACCATAATGTTACTTAACCTTTGCATTCTCTGCTTAATGGTTGTAAGTGCTCTGACAAATGTAGTGCAGTGGTCAATAACAAGGAAAAGCTTGACGATAATTGGTTGTTAAGATGCTGGGAAATGAAGAATCTAGCTTATCACTTCCTGAATAGTGTACTCTGCAATGTCTGAACATTATTTTATCACTGATTAAAGGAATGTAGGTATTATAATCACAATATTGTTAAAAATGCTAGCTATAATCCAACTTCTTATAATCTATTTAAAAATATATTAAGATGGATATAAGTTTCTGTCATTTTTAACCTGCATCTTTCATAGGGCATATATATAATATACCTTAATAATATAAATTAATTCACTTCAACGAAGATAAAATTAAGTTTGCAACAAAATATACAGTATATATAATTCAGCAAAGTAATCAAGTTAACTACCTATGAGCTATAAACATCATATATAAATTATTCAGAAAAACAGCTCCTCAATTAGTGTCAATTAGACAATGTGTAATTAATTTTCCATGCCAAACATGATGTCAAAGTATGAAGTCTGCTAGTTAGACTTCACTATTAATTAGCAGGGGACATTTGACAAATACCCAGTCTACTACCTTCATAGAAAGTAGCATTGAAAACTAACCACCTCATCGTTAAAGGCAACAGCATGGTAATGCAGAATCACTTTGCAATAAGGACAAAAAGTCAGAGAACGCATGCCTCATTCTATGTTGCTTGCATGGGCAACCTAGAAAAAAATCTTCCAAAGAAAAGGCCTTAAATGTATGAAGATTGGAAGACATGGAAAATACATCAATTAATGCAAAAATCAAAGCACAGTTCCTTGTGTAATTCTTGAAAGACAATCTGGTCCAATAGATGGAATTCAACACTCCACACAAAGGCAGCAAATTACAAATAATAATAATGATAATAATAATAGGTATTAATAATAATAACTTAGTTGGCATAGGACATATAGCCTAAATCATAGAGGCAGTGCATGAAAACTCATTTGAGTAAAGAAAATATGTATTTCATACACTTTAGAACTGACATTGGAAATCAGGAAAATAATGCCAAATAAACCATACTAATTGGTTTCAGCTATTTGTTTTCCTTTTTTCATAAGGCTGTCAATCAAAACTATGGCTTTAAAGAGGGTAGACAATGCTAGCTTGATCTCCAGTCAAATTCACCTATCTGCCTATGCCTATGAATATGTCTATGTATGTGCCAATGCCTTCTTTTGGTAGCTCCAAGTGCATGTACATATGTGGCATATGCTTACATAGATATATACACATAAACAAAAAATAAAATAAAAATGTTCTTAAAAATCTAATTCCTAACTGCAAAATATGAAATATAAATTTGCAAAAGAGTAATTTTATATGCATAATGTTGTGCCAAATACTCTCATTGTTAACCTTCCCATTCATAAACATGTCATTATTCTTGAAGACAATTTGCAGTTTTGATTTCTCTGATTCACCAAAATTCCTGAGTATGTCCAACAATTTATAAGTAATCATAGCTGATTTCAAATGAGTAGTGCTCAGCTAAAAATTTTTGAAGTTCATTATAAATAGTTTTTTCAAAATTTTCCATTTGCAAAACAATATAGGACATGGATGTATATGTTTAATGAAATATGTGAGCTTTGAAATAGAAATAGGGCAAAGAGCCCATGCAATAAAAGTCACCTGCTTGCAATATAGAAGAAATACTAATATGTAAAGAATTTTCTCCCTATTGAATTTGAAATAGGATTAAGAGTTTCTAAGATAAAGGTACATAAAACATTCACTTAACCAAAGGCAGTCTCATAATAAACACAACATTGAGGGCCTCAGGAAATATTCATCAAGCCTGGAGAGTCAGGTATACATGAAGGAAAATAAAAATGGAGGTCCAGGAAAATAGAAATTCAAACAAAACTGAGCACAAAATATTTGGCAAAGATTTCAAAACAAGAAAATAACATGATGAGATATATGTATGAGGTAGATACCTTTTGAGACAAGGTAAGTGATGGAAAGGAATGGGCTGTGGCCGGCAGTGGACTTTGTCTGTTTCATGGTAATATCAAACATAGAAAGCATGGCGAAGCCAAAACTCGGGCTGAAAATGTCTAATTCAGTAGACATTTGCCTTGAAGTAGATTCTTGAGCTTTATAAAGACTGTTTGCTGTTGTGTGCCAGGTTTTTGAGAGCAGAATTGAATTGGATCATTCCCTCTGGGGTACATGTTATTCTGTCAAGACTGAAGTGGGTAATCCCAACTCACAGTGACTATTAATGAATCCTTTTCTTTGAAATTGATATATTTTTCTCCTTTGTGAAACTAGTACAAACTTAAGTATCTACTATTCAAGAGCCATTGTTACCTTCTAGGCCTGGGGTAGACAGGTAAGTACAAGTGATGCTGATTTGCACATTGCTCTGGCATGACCACACCTTGAACTATGCTTTGTACTTGTTTTGGTTCTTTTTCTTCAGTCACTCTTCTTGTCATCTTCAACTAAGGCTCTCATCATCAATACAGATTTCTAACTACACTATTCAATACTTCTGTTTCATCCTCCTGCTTTCCAGCATCCATTTGGGACCCATCAATACCTTTTCTATATTCTTGGCCTCTAATCTACTTTCTCTTATAGTTTAGCTGGACTAATTTGCTAATTTATCATCACTCCTCTTTTTCCTTTGCAGTTTTTATTCAAGACTATTCCTAAGCAGCATTATAAACTGTTAAATTTCCATTGTTTATGACTTAATCATACGTTAACATATTAATGAGGTCATGACAACCCCTGCTATTCATTACTTGCCACTTCTAGAGAATGATAATAAACAAAAGAAATTGTTATTTATGTATCATCATGCATCCATGAACCTACTTAAAAGAGAGATGGTAAAGAAAGGTTTTATTGTTGTCTCTTGAAAAATACAACAGCTAAGCTGGAAAGAGGTTAACTGGCTGTGGTGACTCATTATTCCGCTTTCCAGCCAAGATTAAGTTGATACCTCAAATCCATTTCCATACACTCCTTATAATCTTTTCCCCTCAATAATCCTTTACCTCAGTAGAAACCTTGCACAATTCTCTTGTCAGTGTTTGTCTTACAAATTGATGTTTGTCTCTGTGCTTCAGATGTTTGTTTTTGTTTTACTTAAATTGCTTTAAGTTGTATCTCCTGCAGATCATTGTCCTAAAAGTCTCCATCACTCTACTGGGGCAAGTAAAGTGAAACAGAACATAATTGGCTTTCTTTCCTTACTGCTCCTGCTCCCAAAACTGTTTAATCTTCAAGATGTCCCATTGTTAAATCTTGTACTGATTAAACCAAAAGCGATTAGAAATCTTCAAAAGGAGAATTTGGAGCATGCAGGAAGCTCTCTCATTAGCCCCTGAGTCAAAGGGACTGTTCTGCAGTACTCTTTGCCTGGTGCAGAGTTTGAATGACAGCATTTGAGGACATTCACAGATACATAGGTGCTCCACAAATTTCCAAAATGCTGCTGCCCTTCTTCTGCTTACTCTAATCAAGTCATTCTAAACTGTTCAATATTGCAATTGTGTGTAGATCACATGATAACCACCATGACTTTAGACTTTTTCCTTCTTCAGACCTGTCCTATAGTAACCATACTCTAGAACTGTTTCATATTTAACTTCTATTCCTCAATATCTTCATGTAGTTAAAGAGCTCTAATGAGATTTGCTAGCTCTCAACATATCTAGCTACCAGACAGCAGTGCAGGGCTGCTTTGGGTACTTTGGCAGGAATTTTGGAGGCAAGAACTTCAGTATCCACCCTTTCAGATATTCTCTTTGTTCTTTCATGAGATGTGTATTGACTGACAGTTTCAAGATCTTCCTTGTTTAAAATCAATGAGGAAATGGAATTTCCTTTGATAAGCTAGTCTTTTGCAGAAATTAAAAAAATCAATGTACTGATTACTACCTTGTATGCCATCCTAGAGTCTCCATCCAGTGGCTGATGGAAGCAGAAGCAGACACCCACAGCTAAACACTGAACTGAACTCCTGGAAACCAGTTGCAGAGAGAGAGGAGCCATGAGCAAAGGGGTTAACACTGGGCTGGTGAAACCCACAGAAACAGCTGATCTGAACAAGGGGGTGCTCATGGAGCTCAGCCTTATAGCTGAGAGGCTAGCATGGGACTGATCCAGACCCTCTGAACATAGGTGTCAGTGAGGAGGTCTCGGCATTCTTTGGGGCCTTGGGCAACAGATCAGTATTTATCCCTGGCATCCAAATGGACTTTGGAAGCTCATACCACATGGAAAGATGGTTTCTCAGCCTGGACACATAGAAGAGGGCCTAGCCCCTGCCCAGCGATGATATGACAGATTTTGGAGATTCCCCCATGAAGGACCTCACCCTCCCTGGAGAGTGCAGCTGGGATTGGATGGAGGGTCTTGGGAGTTCGGGGGGCAGGGGAGGAGGGTAGTGAGAGGGTTCTGGGATTGACACATGAAGCAAGCTTATTTCTAATTTAAATAAAAAACCCCAGGTATATATAAAAATCAGTGTGTAAATATATGTTGATGGAGGTGATTATCTCTCTGCTCATCATCACAAGAGCTGATGCCTTCATAGAAAAGCATAGCTTCCTCTCTGTTATGATCATAGCCTTCCAAGGGCATTGTCCAAAGCACACAAGAAGCAGAAAGCTGAATGCAAGCAAAGATGATCCCCATCCTCAAATATTTCTCATAGCTTTGCTAACTTGACACTGAATTGAAACTTAAACACAATTAACATCATTGGAATAATTTCTAAACCTTTTCTGACACATCTTATCCCCAGGGACTCAGATCCCAGTGTCTCTTAGTTCCCCTGCTCATCTCATGCTCAATTTCACATAGGCTTTCATTGAATTTAGAGTCTTTCTGGAGAAATGAAGAGCTCTTGTCCAACACAAAGAAGATAAAGTGATCTGTGGCCACACACAACATTTATTCTTATTTTCAGCAAACCAGTAAAATTGTGAAAAGGAACTAACCGATATTCTTGTACACCTTTTATCTGATGCTGTTTAGTTTAGGCATTTTTTAATCTTACTGACCTTTTGATTGTTTATTATGGTTTCTGACTTTGTGTTTTTATGAGTTGTGTGGTGGTGGAGGTGATAGTGTGTGTGTGTGTGTGCGCATGCGTGTGTATGCACATACCTGAACATATGTATGTGTGTTTCCTGTACTTTTTGCTTTGTCCACTTTTAAAATTCTGGATTATTTGGTTTCTTTGTTTCCTGTTTGTTTTCTAAAGAGAGAAAGAACAAAGGTGGCTTAAATTGTATGGTCTAGGTCTTGGAGAGGATTTGGAAGGTTTAGGGAGGGAAATTGTAATCAGAATATATTATATAAAATTATTTGAATTAAATATTTATATTTTTAAAAATCTGAGTATCTAGAGACCAGGAAGTGCAATATCTTGTGTCCCTGTTGTTAGTATTCAGGCATCTGTACTGGCCTGCTCGTGGGATTCTGACAGGATATGTCTTCAGCTGCAGTCACTAAGAGCACCTCCTGTGCACATTCACTATGTTCTCTTTTAGAAGAGTCCCCCTCCCCCTCTCTCTGTTTTTTCTCTCTTTTTTTTTCTTTCTTTGTAGAAGTACATGATTTTTTTTAATTTTATTTTCCAGTTTAAATTTAGATAAGAATCAAGGTTGCTTCACAAGTCAGTTCCAGGTCCCTCTCCCATTCCCTCCCTTCCTCCCGTGCCCTCCCCTCCCCCCCAGTTATCCTCTCATTTCTCCAGGGAGGGTGAGGCCCTCCATGGGGGTGTCCATAGTGTGTCATTTCATATAGGGCAGGGCCTAGACCCTTTCCCAAGAGTTCTGGGTGAGAGTGCACCTCACATTGTTCTATTGGAGTCCAAAGTCCGTGTGTATACTTGGGATGGGTACTGATCTGCTGCCCAAGGCTCAATAGATTCCCTAGGCCTCTTCACTGACACCCAGATTCAGGGGGTCTTGATCAGTCCCATGCTGGCTTCCCAGGCTAATGCCTGGGATTCAAGAGTTAACCTTTGTCTGGTCAGCTGTTTCTGGCACTCCTCCATTGCTGGTGGGAGTGCCAACTGGTTCAGCCACTTTGGAAATCAGTGTGGAGATTCCTCAGAAAAATGGGAATAAACCTACCACAAGACCCAGCAACTCCACTCTTAGGCATATATCCAAAAGATGCCCATTCATACAACAAAGAGGTCTGTTCCACTATGTTCATAGCAGCTTTATTTGTAATTGCCAGAACATGGAAGCAACCTAGATGTCCCTCACCTGAAGAGTGGATAGAGAAAATGTGGTACATCTACACAATGGAGTACTATTCAGCAGAAAAAAATAATGGAATCATGAGATTCGCAGGCAAATGGATGACACTAGAAGAAACCATCCTGAGTGAGGTAACCCAGTCACAAAAAGAGAAACATGGCATGTACTCTCTCATATATGGATTTTAGACATAGATCTGGGGAGTGCCAGCCTACAATCCTATGGCCAGAGAGTCTGGGAAACAGAAACTTTATTTAGTGGCTGATCGAAGAAGAGGCAGACTCCCTTGGTTAAGTACTGAGCTGAACTCAAGAAAGCCAGTAACAGAGAGGGAGGACTGATGATCAAAGGGATTAAGACTGGGCTGGTTTAACCCCCAGAAACAGCTGACCAGACAAAGGTTAACTCTTGTTTTTTCTCTCTTTGTTTTTCTTTCTCTGCTTCTCAACCTATCTCTCTGTCTCCACACCCCCCCACCACACTCTCTGCCTCTCTTTTCTCTTCTGCTGTTCCTGTCTCCAGAGGCAAGTCTTCCCCCCCCCTTTCCCCCTTTCCATTCCCTTTCCTTAATAAAAAAATCCCTCCACATGAGGTCTGTCACATGGGCATCTTTTTCTCTAGTGTTACTTTTTTATAATTAGATTACTGTTGAGTTCTCTTTTCATAGAAATATATAGAGTCGTATATAAGCCATATCTGATACAAATTCCATGTTTTAAATGTGTAAGATATGATCTACATTATTAACATATAGAAGATATTTGATTCTATCTTCTCTAAAATGTCAAAGAATTTTTAAGTATCTATAAAGTGAAATTCAAATGTTAAGAAAAATCCTCTTGTTATTATGGAAAAAGAAAATTTGGGGAATTTGGGGAAAATTAAGAGAGCAGAAGGAAGTAAGTGATGAGGAGATTAGAAGAGGGGACAGATTGAGGGAAGCATGAGAGGCCTGAGAAGCTAAGATTGAGGGAGAGGGAAGAGGGGATGAAGGAAGGCACAGGTGGGAGGCACTATGACAGACAGAATGAGACACTGAGAAGCTACAGTTCAGAGAAAGTTTAAAGAGAAGAGTGAAGGGCATAGACAGAAGCAAGAATGACAGACACCATGAGGGATATGAGAAACAACAACCATAGTTGTACTTTTCACTCTGGCTATTTATTTATTTACTAGAAAGCCTGCTTTATACACAAAACCTAACATCAGTGGGGATTTTGAGATAGAAATTTAAAAAAATGGCTGAGTTTGCTATTCAGTCCATATATGACAGACAAAGCAGAAAAGGTACAGGAATAAAAATATCTTAAGCTGTAATAAATAATTAAAAGCAATGTCTCAAAATGAGAGCAGAACTGGAGAAAATAAAATTAGCCATAAAATTTTGGGTTAGGTGTCAAACTTAATTTTTACAACCAACTTTATGGCTATGGAAGGCCATGAGATTACAGGACAAGGATGATAATGGTGAATGAGATCATGATTGTGGTGGTCATTATTGATACTTGCAGGAAGAGAACAGGGTATCCAAATTTTATGCCCTAGATAATGAACTACACACAACTAAGAAAGGCTGAGGGGGAATTTGTGATGAAATATTATTTATAATCTAGTAAAGCTTTTCTAAATGTAAGACTGCAAAGCTAACCACAGCCATAGAAATCAGAAGTCAACTTTAATTCCAGCAACCATACTAGTTAGTCATAGAACCAAGTGGTAGTGGTGCACACCTTTAATCCCAGCACTAGAGAGGTATATAAAATAGGAGCAGGGTCTCAAACATGGCAATTAGTCTCCAGCCACACTGAAGACAATATCACCCCAGGCATGGCAGAGGTAAGAGCTCTCTAGTAGCTTGGCTACATTGCTTTTCTGATTTTCAGCTTGAACCCTAATATCTGTCCCTGAGTTTTTATTCGTTCCACAGGAGAGGGATAATCTTTCCCAGGGAAAAGTACACCAGTTGGTTATCCAACATCAAATGGCCATCCCTGAAACCATGCATGCACACAAGTAACATGATTCAGACTGAGCAGTTGCTATTTATATTTATGTATTTAGAACACACACATCTCTCTATCTATCTATATCTATCTATTTAGATAGAGATGGAGATTTTAACAACAATTAAAAATGAGTTTGAAATAGAATAATAGATGTAAGTGGGGGAATTTGGAGGAAATAAATATTATAATTATATCATAATCTCAAAAATAAAAATAAAGATAAAATGGAGATAAGAAAAAAGACAGGTTAATATAACTTACGTGGAATATAAAAGAATATTAGTGAAAATAATCATTTTATAAACAATGGAAGAACTATCGACCAAAAAAACAGCAATTTGTAATGAAAAAGTAAGTAAGAGCAGAGGAGGGAGATGTTTCCACAATAGAAAATGAAAACTACCATATGAGAAATGCTATGGGGCTAAGATTCCCTTTTAACATGCATAACTCGCTCTCAGAAAATTAGCATTCCTTTTTGAATCATAATTATTGTAACATTAAAGGAAATAATTGGAATGAATTAGTAGTCTTCTTCAATAAATGTCTTAGGTACTATTTCAGCTAGCAGAGCAGATGCATTTCATAGAATTCATTTATAACAGTAAGATGAAAAGCAACACAAAATGAAGGTGACTAATGTGGAAGAGGGAAAAACTTAGACTGAAAGATCTAAGTCTAAATGCAAACCCCATCTTGTTCACTGGAAATCATTTATTGCATTTCTATGCACCTAACTGTTATATACTAGGTATAAAAATGAGAAACATGGTCTTTTCCCTGTAAGAACTCAGTCTTCTGTAGCAACAGATAACCTTATTAGAATTTACAAATGCTATCTTGGTCATTTTTACTGTAAATACCATGCAGTATAGCAATAAAGAGCACTAACTCAGAAGCCAGACCACCTGACTTTAAATTCTCTTCAGAAATTAATAGCTATGATCTTGAGTAATATGTAAGGGCTCTTGTCCTTAGCTTCCTCAGTGAGAAGATAGAGATGAGGGAACTGCCTCTGATACTACTGCAAGATTTCAATGTATTGAGTATTTAAAATAATTTCTTTAGCATAAAAAGGAAGCTGTTGCTAACATTCTCTTTGCTATAATCATCATCATAATCATCATTGTATTAGTTACTGTTCTGTTGGTGTGAAGAGATATCATGACCAAGGCAATTCTTATAAAGAAAGCGTTTAATTAAGGGTTTGCTTACAGATTTAGAGAGATAGTCTCTCATCATCACCATGGTACTGGCATTGTCACTGAGATCTTTAGATCCTAATCTGTCAGAAGCAATGAAAGAGAGAGAGAGAGAGACAAAGACAGACAGAGACAGAGTGAGAGAGAGACAGACAGACAGACAGACAGAAATGGGGAGAGAGAGTGGGCCTAATGTGTGCTATTTGAAATCTCAAAACCCACCCTCAGCAACATGCTTCTCCAACAAGGCCACACTTACTCCAGCAGGTTCACACCTCCTAATCCTCCCCAAACAGTTCATCAGCTGGGGCCTAATTGGGGCCATTCTTATTCAAACCACCACAATTGTCATCATCATCATGAACACTACAGAAAACAATAGATACTATCAGGTATTATTCATGAAAAAATATGGAACTCTGCACAAAATAAGTAACATTTCAACTAAGTCTTTAAAAAATTTTCCAGCTATATATCTCACAAAGGATTATATATTTTCTAGGTTAACAAAATCTAAGTAGCAAGAAAACAAACAGTCCAGCTAAAGAATGTACTATGTGTCCGAGGGTTACTATTGCTATGATGAAACACCTTGACCAAAATAAACTTGGGGAAGAAAGGGATTTATTTCACTCACAATTCCATAAACAGTTCATCATCAAAATTGGTGAGCATAGTCAAACTCAAGCCAGGCAGGAACCTGGTGATAGGAGCTAATCCAGAGGCCACAGACATGCTGCTTACTGATTTGTTCATTATGGCTTGTTCAACCTGCCTTCTTATAGAATCCAGGGCCACCAACCCAGGGATGGAACCACTCACAATTTGCTGGGCCTTCCTGCATCAATCACTAATTAAGAAAATACCCTACAGTTGGATTTTGGGGAGTCATTTCCTCAATTAAGTTCCCTCCTTTCAGATGACTCTAGCTTGTGTCAAGTTGAGAAAACCCAAAAAAAAGGAAAGAAAAGAGAAATAGAGGAAGAAAGAAAGAAAGAAAAAAAGAAAGAAAGAAAGAAAAGGAAGAAAGAAAGGAGTATCTTAATGCTGAAGAGACCACACATGGAGAAATTAAGTGGGTACTGATCAGGAAGTTTGCCCTTGCTGGCTAGCTATGAATGCATATCTTTATCTTCATATGTTATTGGATGAGATGAATCCTGTGGTTATGTTTGATGTCAAGGGAGACAAAATATAGCCACTTCAAAAGAATGAAGACCACAATTCATTTTGCAATTGGTGACCTCAAAAATGTAGGGATCTATGAATCTCCTAGAGGGTAGGACAAAAAATGAAAAAACAAAACAAAACAAAACACATGGTTTATGCAAATAAGAGCTTAACACATCATTATCTATTTATTTTGCACTTGGATCTCAGGTACTCTCATAAGGTTAGTGTGGCATATGCAAGCTGACTTAATTCTCTTATCAAGATAATTGCTAGAATGGCCCACAGCTTGGTTTTCTTCTCCTATTCTTCCTGTGTTCTTGGAGCACAACCAGTAGTTTTCCTATAATCTCCAGGAATTTTCTCAATGGTACTCCATGATTCAGGGAATAAAAGTAGAAACCATTCTATATGTGTTGGTCGTGGGAGTCACAAAGCAGCCCATGTAAACAAAGAGAGGAAGCAAGCTTCAGCTCTTGAGAGTTGGAGAGCTAAAAAAAATCTGTGTTAAGCCTCCATTCGGGCAAAGATCTGGGCTATGTGTTGCCAGGGTACTTTTAAGAGCTATACATGACATACAGTGATGTATAAAGTTAACTACCTAAATGTGGAATGAAAATGGGATAACATTGCTAAAGGTCATTGGCTCACTTCTTCAATATACAAACATTAGAAATGAAAGAATATATATATATATATATCTCACAACCATTAAACTATTTTATAAATCCTAAATCATGAGAGATATTAAAAGGAAGATTTTTTAAATCAAGATGGTGATCACATTCGAGAGATTTATTTCAAGATGTTATTTATGTATGGTTCTTATAAAAGTGCTACAAAACACACAAAAAAGCATATGCTAACCCAAAATAAAGTTTATTTTAGAAAGTCACTTTAAGTATGCAGTGATATAATTAAGCCTAATTAATATGCTGTTTATTTAACAGATTAAAAATGCATACAGAGCATGTCCCATTCATCTTAATTAGACAATGTGCTTGTCACAATTATTTGCTTCATATTTTCACTTTTCGTGAACATTCTGAGGGTATCTATTCATGCTATTAGAGCCAACATTCCCTCTTTTCTCCATCTCTCACCTGACCACCTGCTGAGATCTGTCTCTTAGGTCTATTGTAGGGCTGAGAATGACTTCAAAAGAATAG
Source organism: Mesocricetus auratus (assembly GCF_017639785.1). Taxonomy (NCBI): domain Eukaryota; kingdom Metazoa; phylum Chordata; class Mammalia; order Rodentia; family Cricetidae; genus Mesocricetus; species Mesocricetus auratus. Next base: position 30,307,946 of record NW_024429190.1, on the reverse strand, counting down.
GCTGTGAGGAGTTTGATGTTCTCAATGGACCCTCTTTCCTTCTAATACTGTGATTCAATGTAGTCTTACTCTGTGAACCTTTAATACAGTTCACCATATTGTGTTAACCCCAACCATAAAATTATTCTGTAGTTACTCTGGTTTAAAATGTTTACTCAAAAGCACATGTTGAAGCATAACCCTAATTAGAACAGTGTTGGTATGTAGGACCTAATAGAAAGTATACAGACAGCAAGGGTTCCACCATCATGAAGAGATTAGTGCCAGTTATGAAAGAGCACAAGCTGTCAATTCAAGTATGTCCCTTTCTCTCTGGCCCATGTGATATGCTGTCACTGTATGACGCTGCAGAAGACCCTCTCCAAATGATGGCCACTTTACCTTGAACTGCCTAGTATCCAGAATCAATATCCAACCTCTCCACCCAGGCAGATCCTGTGTATCCTTCTCTAGGCAATAGTCTGGTGAGTTTGCCTGATCTTCCTCTCTCCACACATTCTTCCAATGCCAGCATATCCAGTCCAAGTCCCACATCTAGTATCTCAGACTACTCTTGTCATCCCTGCCTCTGCAGCAACCAACCTCTAGGCTTCTGCCAGGAACTTCCCTGCCTGTTACCCAACCTGTAGGTCCTGATATGCACATTACACCTCTCAACCCAGATAGATCAAGCCCCACAGCCCAGATTTAGCATAGAAAACGAATTCAATAAACTAGCCCAGTCCCCCTTTTCCCCTTGACTTCATTCCACCTAGTATCCAGAATCTAAGTTTGTATCTAGTATAAATTCTTCAGTCTTGGGTATCCTGTCATTTCTATAAAAAGAGAAAATTATATTCTTCAGCATGTTTCCTATGTATTACTTAATGTTTGTCATAGGAAGGTCTGTACTGCTATTTTAAACCACAGCAAAATCTTGCCAAATGTGTAACTTATGTGAGTAACATACTCTTAATGATGTTGCTGAAGTGTAGATAGATTTCTTGTTTGTTTGTTTTCTAGATGCTCTACACTTAAGTTTCCCTATCTTTATTAGGAAAGAGAATTATCAAGATGCAGGTTACCAGATTACAAGTGAAATTCCTCCTTAACTCAGAGGATTAGCAGCAAGGTGCATGGGGATAAATACATTTTCCATGCTGCCCAGTGAACAGGGCCTGGGGTTTGTCACAAAGCATTTGTTTGCTTAGAATCTTAGGATCTCTGTTTAGAAAACATAGCTGTTTGCTTTCTCCCTGCTAACTATTTTAATCCAGACTTGGTCTTTCTAAGGTTTCTCCAGTAGAAAGAATAAAAACTCCTTCGAGATATGTTAAGTCTAAGACTAGCATAGAAACATGGTGTTTTCTAGGAAAAGGGGTATTCTAAGCAAGTAAATGAGAGAAGAAAACCCCATTCAGTGTTGAGGGGTATGCAAAAGGGAGACGATGAACCAAGTAAAGAATCTTCCAGTGGCCAAAGGGGGAAATATTTGAAGTACAAAATCAAGTAGTTCTGTCTTGTGGCTCAAAGTACAAAATAAACATCCATGAGTTCACACTGATAATTAAAAATGGAGGAAAGAAACAAATCTTTCATACAGCAGAATTCTCAATAATTTATACTGAGTTTTCCATTCCTAGGAACTCTTGCTCCTTAAATTGGAGCTATGTGGTGACTTCATCCTGTGTTATGGAAAGTGAGGACATTTTTCTTTCTTTTTTATTTATTTTTCTTTTAAATTAAAACTATCTTATTTTACACACCAGTTCCATTTCCCTCTTCTTCCCATCCTCCCATATCTGCACTGTCTCCCCATCCTATCCCAATTCACTCACCAGAGAGGGTGAGGCCTCCCATGGGGCACCATCAAATTCTGTCATATTATTTGGGAAAGGACCTAGCCTCCCACCCCCACCCCCTGTATCTAGGCTAAGACATTATCCCTCCAGAGGGAATGGGCTCCAAAATATCAGTTCATGCACTCAGGATAAATAGTAGTTCCATTGCTAGCAACATATAGACTGCTCAAGCCCCCAACTGACACTCATGTTTAGGGGGTCTAGGTCTGTCTTATGCAGGTTCCACAGCTGTTCGTCTGAAGTCTGTGAACTCCCACTTGCTCAGGTCAGCTGTTTCTGTGGGGTTCCCCAGCATGGTCTTGACTGTTTGCTCATCACTACCTGAGCATAACACCAGTATCACAGACACTGAGATCGACAATTAACAAATGGTACCTCCTGAAACTGAGAAGCTTCTGTAAAGCAAAGAACATGGTCAACAAGACAAAACAGCCTACAGAATGAGAAAAGATCTTCATCAAGCCCACATCAGACAGAGTGCTTATCTCCAAAATATACAAAGAACTCAAGAAACTCATCACCAACACACGAAATAACCCAATTAAAAAGTGGGGTACAGATCTAAGTAGAGAACCCTCAACAGAGAGATCTCAAATGACCTAAAGGCACTTATGGATTTGTTCAATGTCCTTAGCCATCAGGGAAATGCAAATCAAAACAACTCTGAGATATCATTTTACTCCTGTCAGAATGGTGAGGAAAAGTTTCAAGTGAAGGCTCATAGCAAATGCTCCCTTGGCAATAGCAGCAAAAGCAGACAGCATCAATGGTAAGTCAGGTGTTAATATACACCCTTTCACTGTACTTTGAATATTAAATATCCCCCAAGGACCCCTGTGGTGTTTGCTTGCTCTCTAGCTGGCATTATTGTTAGGAGATGGTGGAAATTTTAGGAATCCAGGAATACCTCAGCTGTAGGTCATTTCAGTGTGCCTGTGAAGGCAAAACCTTGTCCCTGCCCCTTTCTCATTCTCTGTTTTGATACCTGGCTGCTACGGGATGAATAGCTTTACACACTAATATGATATTGCCCCTCACCACAAGTTCAGAACCAATGGAGCCTAATAACCATGGACTGAAAGCCATGAAAAAGTGAGCCAGAATAAATATTTCTCTTTAAGTTGATTTTCTTCAAGTATTTAATCACAGTGATGAGAAACTGACTAACACATCTCAATGAGGTGTGAGGAAAATGGAATTTTGCCTCTGTAATCTCCCTCCAAATGAGCCACAACTCCAGTGTATCCATGAAAGAAAAAAAAAACAGTAGACAAATCTCAACTCAGAAATATTCTAACAAATAGCTAAGCAATCATTTAAAATGAGCAAAGTCATCAAGAGCAAAACACATTTAAGACATGACAATTGAATTAATGTGGTATCATATATAGGTGCTTAAAACAGAAAAAGAATATTAAACACAACCTAAGGAATCTGCATATGAAGTTTTAGTTAATAGTAATAATGAACTAATAATGTTTTGGTTCATCAACTGGAACAAATGTACTAGACTAATATGAGATGTTCACAGTTAATAGGAAAAACTGGGGATAGGGCATGTGGTAATTCTTTGTAGCATTTTCACAATTCTTCAGTTTATAAAACATATCAAAACATAAATTCACTAAAATGTAGATTAATTTATCTATTTAACTCTGATATTTCAATTATCTAGTAGATAACAAAGTCCATGCCCAAAACAGAAGAGATGAACATAGAGACTGCTCTCTTAGAAGTCATCTGACACAAAAGTGAGCAGAAGGCTGAGGAAAAAGTATAGTAAGAATCTACCCAGATTCATAATCCAGTTATTATACTCCAACACCCTACTTCAATAAGCAAGTCTTTACTGAGCTCTGTGTAAAGTTGTATGTGAATCATATAATCTATCCAAGAGTACTAATTTTTACTGTATCTCTAGGACTGGACTCTATTAAAAGTAAAAACAGAAACCAATCACTGTTGTTTTTGAGATGCACACACTTTGTGACTATAGAAGAATGTAAGTACAGAATATTTAATTGCAATCGTAAAAATTTTGAGAGGTAGATATTTAACAACAACAACAAAAAATACCACTCCAAATAACATAGAAATACTTTGGAGGAAAAGAGGACTTGAACCAAGTTACATTCTAGAGAGTATCCATTTATGGAAGGCATCCTCACTATAGTCCTCATTAGGGACCTCATAGGATCGCCATTTCAAGAGCTAGACTTTCAGGGCTCTAATCTCAGATCTTTTGCTTTCAATTCATGTGATCTTATGTTCAAGCAACCATCTGGCACACCAATTTCTTCTCTGTACACCACAGTTATAATGATACATTCCATTGCTGGAATTTAGAGTTCTAGGACATAAAAAGGTAATCCAAGAGGAATTCATTATAAAGGAGCTATCACCAAAAGTCAGAATACATAAGAGAAACATAAAGAACCTGGGGCCTCATGCTATGCAATGAAAGGAGGAAGGCTTTCCTGCACAGTCAATGAAGGCACATGTAGAGCCTTGTCCATGTGAAAGCCAGTGTCCTTTGATAGAGCTAGGGATTTAACATTCAGATTTTACACTCCTCCAAATACATTCTATTTCCTACCAGCTTTTCAGCATGCCCTCCAGGATGAAGGACAGCCTCCCTTGCTTAGTGTGTTCCATCAAAGTCAGTTTCCTGTGATAGATGGGAAAGTGGAAGATTTGTGAGGCTCAACAGAAATAGTATGCATGATTGTTTAAAACATGTCAAGCACAAAATGTTCTCGATAAATATTAACTATTATCTTTATTATTGAGTATTTTGTTGCTTCTATATTATCTGCATTCTATGTTTTCTTGGATTTGGTCAGTACTTTCAAAAGCACAGGTGAAAAGCTGAGTCTAACAGAAGCAATAATGAGACAGGGGTCACTAGTGTTTGAACCCTCACACCCTATCACACACAATCACAAACACATAATTGATAATCACATGAATGGAATTTTAATAAAGAACAGTGAAGAATAAAGTTACAACAGTAATTACTGAAATATTTTTTAAAAAATAAAGTCCATTAAAACAGAGAGTTCCACACAGAGTGTCAAGTTAGAAAGTGAGTAGAGATAAGGAATGAAAAGGGCTCAAGTTTTAAGAAGTGTGTTTTCTATCTCATCTATGTGACTTTGAATAAATTTCTTTTTCTCTGGCCCTATAGTTAGTGTTACATATTGGCTTAACTGGGCAATGGGTGTTCAGATATTCAGCAAACATTACTATGGTTAGGCCAATAATGATGAGATTAGTATTTAAATCAGTAGGCAAACAAAGCAGCCTCTCTGTTGAAAGTGGACTTGATTCAATTAATAGAAGATCTGAATAAGAACAAAAGGCAGAATAACCAGAAACACTTCTAGTCTGGTTGTTGAGCTGAGCGTACTTGCTTTTTTTGGGGGGGGGCTTTCTGGTTCATTCTAAAGTATAAACTTATTGGGTCTCAAGAGTTTACCACATTTTAAATCATAGACTTTCCTGGTCATCAGACTTTTTGACTTGGCATAACTGCACCATAGGATCTTCGGTGTCTTGATACTGAAGGTTTGGGGCTTATTAGCCTTTAAAATTATATGAACTGAATCCTTATGTTGGATAGTTAGATCCATCTCCTATTGTATCTCTACCCTGATGAGCTCTCATTAATGCAGAAAGCACTAGTGTCATTAAGTATAAAATGGAGATCATCAATAAGGAGAATTATTATTGTATATTTATACACTGTGTGAAGATGTATTTGCTATGCTTGCTGTAATAAAAGCTGAATGGCCAATAGCTAGGCGGGACATATAGACATGATTCCTGGGGAGAGAAAGGAAGAGGAGAAGGAAGAATCTAGACATACAGGAGACAACAGTAAACACTGAAACTGGAAGTACAAGGTGAAAAAGAGGAGATGCCAGGCTATAAAGTATAGATTAAAATAAATGGGTTAACTTAAGTTATTAAGTTATAAGAGCTGGTAGAGCTTACATAAATAACAAGAAGTCTCTGATTGGTGAGACAGAAAAAGACTCATTAGATATGATTCCCAATGTAGGGCACATGCTTCCACATAGGACTTGAGAAAACTTTTTTTAAAAGTTCCAAACACAGAAATAGGGAGCCAGATACAGCTTCCTAGTCCTGCAGTCTCTCAGGTAGGCTGTAGCATACAGAGCCAGCCAGTGCCATGTGCAGAACAGAACTAAAGGTTTAAGATTTGGCTTATGTGATCAAAATACTTTACAAGTTCTTAGCAGAGCAGGGTCCAGCCATGAAAACCTCTGAACAGGTTACACTATGTTTAAAAATATTCTTAGGTGCTGAAGAAAGAAGAGAAAATGGGTATAGACTGTCAAAAATAGTTTATAAATAATAAAGTCACTAACGAAAGAATAAAGTTACTTTTTTAAAAACCCAAATAGGGATGAGAAATATTATAAAACAAGTAGTTTGAACCTTATATGCTGCTTTGTTAATTTGAAATTTCAAAAATGCTAAAGAACAGAAAATGCTAAGAGACATTGGTTTATGAAAGGAACTGAAGAATTAAACTAGCCTATGTACTTTACAGATGTCTTGACTTCAAACTAGAAGTTCAAAATGGAAAATGTGTTGCATTGGAGGAGAGGTTGGACTTTTGTTTCCACATGAAATGAAAAGCTATGAATTCCTTCAAAATGTAATAGAAACCAGATTTGAACAGAGGGGGTAATATCTTGTTTGTACAAATAAAGCCTGTCTGATGGTCAGAGAATGGAGTTTGCCATTAACCATAGAAATCTGGAGGTCTGTACAGATAGACAAGAAGTGAAGTAGCTGGACAGAATCTAGATACAAACAAGGAGAAACAGGAAATCACTCTCTTTTTGCTGAAATGCTAAGGAGGTAATGTGTCCTGTGGCTTGCTCCTTCTCTCTGATTTCTCAGCATTTCCCTCTGTAATTGACTTCAGCTTTTTATTATCTAGACCAATTAAGAACTCCATTTAAAACCAGGGGAGACTTTCTGAAAATTTTGGCTACAGACATAAAGAAACAAACCAAGAAAAACTACAAGACAGGTGACATATAAGCTGATCCCTCTACTACAAGAATAGCTCTGAGATTGGATGAAACATGATAAATATTGTTGGCTACAGAGTCCTCTTGACTTATTGTTACATGCGATCCTTTCATATGGCATGGATAGAGGTTTGCTTGTACAGTCCGAACAGAATTATTAAATTGACAGATGTCTTTACCTGCTCAAAAGAAAAGAGAAAATATTTACTTGACTTGTGCACACCACACATTCCATACTTGTGTTAATCCAGATGTATATGCTACCTTTAAAAGCTTGTGTGTTTAAAAAAATGAAAAGGACCAGACACCAATGAAAACAAATAGTTAATATGATCTAGGTTCTTAGAATGCCTTTCTTTCAGTTTTCTCAAAATTCTGTATCCAGAACAACTTCAAAGCTGCTAGCTAGATTATTCAGCCTCACAGACTGTTCTAGTCAGGACTTGAGATAAGCCTTGCTTGTTACCATTATACAAAAGTTTAACAGCAAGTGTTACAGCTAGCTTTCCCAGGACTTGATTATTATTTGAACTAGATCAGTAGTACACAAATGAAAGTCACTACTTGACTTTGCAAAAACAAGGTAGGATAGTACTTTTAAAATCGTGTTTCAAAGAAAAGTCTGTCAAGATACTCTAGAACTGTAGGATTCCTAAACATTAAAGCAGAACCTTGGGTGACTGTACAGGCAGGCAGATATCTCTGTCATTTCTACAGTTTTGAATGTTGTTTGTTCTATACTTCCTGTTTATTCAAGTAATATCATATCCTTCTTCAGTCTTTGATGGGCTTGAAGACCAGATAGGTATACTTTTCCTTGTTATAAATTTCATAAAAGAAACTTATGTAAGAGGTGTAGAGTTTATAAGGTTGAAAAACCAAAACGTTTAAGTAGTTCATCTAAAAGGATGTTTTAAGGTATAAAAAGACATTTTTAGGATGGTAACACAAGTTATGATACAAAGTGGTTTAGGTATAAAACTCTGAAGTCACTAAGATAGGTAATGTAGCACTTTTCCCAAATTTGCTAAGTACAAATTACTGGACATTGTGAATATAATTCATATCTAATAACTATTCTTGTTGTATACATTTTACTACATGAGATTTAAAATCTTTCCTTTTTATTTAGACAAAAGGGGAAATGTTGTGGGATATTTGTACACTTTGTTAAGATGTATTGCTGTGATTGCTGTAATAAAAAGCTAAATAGCCAATAGCTAGGCAGGAGGTATATGCAAGATTTCTGGGGAAAGAAAGGAGGAAGGGGAGGAATCCAGTTGCACAGGAAACGCTAGCAGACACACACAGAGAAGAAACAGGAGGTACAAGATAGAAGAGAGATAATGCCATGCTATAAAACATAGATTAATATAGTAGGCTAATTTAAGTTATAAGAGCTAGTTAGAAACAAAACTAAGCTATAGGCCAAGCTTTCATAATTAATAAGAAGTCTCAATGCCATTATTTGGGGGCTGACTTTTGGGACAGAAAAAGATTCTTTACAGAGATTTCAGTGAGTAAATCTCTTCAAAGCAACCTGCACACAGTAGGCATCCAAAGGAAGTATTTGTTCCCCTGTAAGTTGAGTGAAATACTAACCAGTAGGAATAAAATTGAGGGTTATCTTTCTAATAGACATTCTTTCTGCCTCCAGGGTTTAATAGACTCCATTAATATCTATCAAACATTTTTGGGAATAGTAATATAAAGCCATCGTTGCTCTATATGTGGCAGCCTAATGAGCCAGGTTCTCCCAGTGAGGCAATAATTTACTCACAGGTCCAACAGTGGCTGATGCAAGTTAAGACAGTTTTCCAAATTGACCAGTTCTTGCTCAAAGAGAATTGCATTATTATGTTACCCCTTCTGTGTGATTTGTTCAACAAAGCTCTATGCAGGATAAACCAATGTGATACCTGCCCTCTAGGATTTTGCTCTGCAGGGATTTCAATGGCGGCTTCAAGCCCCTGGAAATCAGGCAGTCAATTCTAGCTTCAGGCCAGTGGGGTTTTCTCAAACTACAGCAGTGTCAAACCTAGCCATGCATATCCATTCCTTGGGGAAGGACTAGAGGAAGGACGACATTGGGCAATTTCTCATGCTCCATTTCTCAATAAAACGTCTCAATATTTGTGCACACAGGGGCTTTTCTATGCCGGCCAATCCATATCAGATGATGATGTATGTCACTTAGTGGTGATGGAAGCCCGAAACACAGAAGCCATTTTTTGGAGTCAAGGATTGCAGCCCCAAAGCTAATTTGACAGGAAAGATATTTATGATCTTAACCATCGCACCGGAGGCTCTTCATCTCCTCCTCTGTGTCTGGGAAGTGCTGTAAACACCAGAGTGTGTATCCTTCACCACTGTTTAATGTTCAAAACACGTTACAGTGTTTTAGGGCCAAAGTGACTAAATAAAATGATACTAAAACATTACATATTAGAATAAACCCTGCCTCAGAAAGCGGAACCAAGAATTTTCTAGCCTCTTCCAATCCCAACAAGCGAAGTGACCTTGGGAAAGTCACTTCATCTTTCAGAAATGAAACTATGTGACTTGACAAATGGGTTAATTCATGGGATCCTTCCAGAACTGGCGTTTCTACAATTGTGCTTTTTCCTGTGGGTAATGGTGACAAAGATCAACGTCAGTGTGTTAATGCTTGAGAACTTCCCTTTGCAAGATGCTTTCTGCTTACAAAAGTTTCCCACCTACATTATTTACCTGCATACACATAGTATTCCATTAAAGAAGACAAGCCAGGGCATAAAGGGGAGAAAAGGACAAATGGCTTCCCTAATGTGAATGAAGGGAATGTTAACAAGAGTTTGATCAGAGTCATGTTACTTGTCTCTGCCTTAGTACCTTTTAGGTCTACCCTACTAGTCTCTCTCCTGTGCTGTGTTCCAGACTCTGCTCAAATGCTAACTTTCAAGAAAAGCCTCTTCTCCATCCTTCTTGATGAAACAACATCACTCTACCTGCCCCCCTCTTCCTTCTGCCTCCTTCATGATGAACTCATCGCTTTGTGCTCATTCATAGGTCGGGTTTGTGTCCACTGAAAAGTCAATCATGTAAGGCATTTGGCCAGCTCTTGTTCCTCCCTGTGTTCTTCAAACTCACCACAGTGCCTGGTCAGTAGTAGGCACTCAATCAATAACTGTTAGGTAACAAATGAACAAGTGAGGAGAAGCAAATAAATGACTGGAAATTTTGGTTTTTATCTTTAAATAAATGGAAGGTCTCTTTATTCTCTAACAGTTTGGGCTCATTTCCTGAAATACTTTGATTGAAATATATCTGATATATATTCTTTTTTATTTTAATTTGGTTTTTATTATGGAGATAAACTTAAAAATATTTCCCAGTAATCTGATATACTAGTTTACATGCTTGTTGTTGTTGTTATCTTTTTTATTAAGTTTAGTAAGAATCATATTTTACATATCCCTCCAATCCTCCCATGTCCCCCACCAACTCTCCAACCCCCCATCCAATCCCCAAAGAGGAAGAGGACTTTCATGGGGTATCATCAATGTCTGTCACGTCATTTTGGGGAGGGCCTAGGCCCTCCTCTGTGTATCTGGGTAGACAGATATACCTCCTTGGAGAATGGGCTCCCAAAGTCCATTTATACACTAGGGAGGAACATTGGTTTTGCTGTCAGAAAATCTATGGTTTTCCCAGGTCTCCTAACTGGCACCCACATTCAGAGGGCTTGGTTCCCCAGCTTTATGATGTAGATCCATGTGTTCTCACTAGGTCAGGTCAACTGTTTCTGTGGGTTTCTCCCTTTGCTCATTACTCCTCCCTCTCTACAACTGGATTTCAGGAGTATGGCTCAGTGTTTAGCTGTGGGTGTCTGCTTCTGCTTCCATCAGCTACTGGATAAAGGGTCTAGGATGTCATTTAAGGTAGTGCTGATATGTATTCTTATCTCACTTCCTCAAGAAAAAAAAGGCAATTCTTTGACAGGATGTAAACCATCTTTTTTCATTTTGTCATATGGAAAGGTTCTATTTTCTCTGTTAGGGATTCATAGGTGTGGCCCATTAGTCACAAAATTGAAATAATGCTCAGTGACTTACTAATACAGCTCAACTACCAATGGGTATTTTTAAAAGGCTGAATTCCTAGACCCCACTGTTAAAAAATTGAATTCATGGAGTCTATGATGGAACCAAAGTTTTCATTCTCCAGCTTCTGGTCCTTGGAGAAGACAAACTTCAAGTCCTTTTTGCCTAAAAAGATTCCTTCTGCTTTCAAAAGGGCCAAGATTGTTGAGTTATAACCCAAGATCTACATGGAAAGTATAAAGCATAATTTCAAAGACAGCTGGCCACAGAGGTTTCTAATTAAGTGGATGTAACATGGAGGTCAAGCACATACCTTTTCCTGACTCACCTATGAGCGGGAAAGGCCCTAGTCATTCTACTGAGAGTATGGTCAAGCTTTAGGCTTCTATTAACTGAGCAGTAAAAAGTAGGGCATCCTAAACCTAGCTAAGGGAGGAAAGGCAAAACTATCTCAGTGCACTGAGTCACACAATGCTTTTGCAAAGGGTATCCAGAACATAGTCAATGTAAACAAATATTTACTGAGAATTTTTTAGATTTTGCAAACATAGGCTGCGGCCAAGGTGAAGACTTTGTTCCTTACAAATCTATATAGAAATGTGAACAAAAACATATCCTAAGCATTGCAATATAGAGGATTAAATTCACAAGGGGGTGAATCCTAATGCAATATTAAATTCAATTATAAGATAAGAGGTTGAGGATAAAACCTAAAGGATGGATACGAATTAACTAAGAAATCATGGAAAAGGGAAAAAGAGTATAGGGGGATAAAAAGCAGCAAAGTTATGATCCAGGCATAATTTTTAGCATTTAAGAAAAGAAAATATTACTTAGTCATGTTCTAGACATGGGAAGGATAGGAATAAAAAGCAAACCTGGTTATGGTGATGGGATAAAATCTACTAACTATGTATAGAGAAAATGAGGACTTAGCTTGACTTATGACATTTTCTGGGAAGTAGCATGCAGAATGGGAAAGGATAGCTTCCTTGCATGGGGTTACCTATCCCTGGATCTACCTAGACAAAGAGCTGAATTCTAAGACACACTACATTTGGAGTATTTAAATGCTGATTCTCAGTCTACCTCAGTCTACAGAACTCATATCAATTCTAAAGATAATAGAAAAAGAAAATTTGCGAGGAATTAAGTCGAAGGTTAATCTGAATGTTCTTTGGAAAATAAACAAATAATACACATTAAAACAATTTTCAAATGTTGATGTAAACATAAGACACCCACTGTTCTCTCTAACCTCAAATGACCATTGAACTAACATTAAAATAATGGTGAAGGTGACAGTTAAATGAATGTTGTAAGTCATGATTAAATCTGCATTTATCTTGTTTCACTTCAAAATAAGGTTAGTTTGTTATTCCCTCAAAACTGATGGCAGTACACCTTGTGAGTTATTGCGTTAAGAATTTTTTAATTCATTCCCAACCTTGCATGTGGATGATTTATAGATGTAAAATGGAAAGGCTGGCTTAGATAAAGTGGACGAGTGAGTCTGTAGTCCACATGGACAGAGGCAAAAAGTATATCATAGTAATGCAGAGAATAGAAAAGCTCTGAATGGGTTAAGAGAGGTTAAAGACACTGTGCTCTTACTCTAGAAAAAAAAGCACAGGTAGAATAATTGACAGTCTTAGGAAAACTACAAATGCTATTAGTAAAAGAAACAGGCAATAAAACAACAGAGAGAGAGAGAGAGAGAGAGAGAGAGATCTGCACACACACACACCCTAGAACGAACATGTTTATTAAGAAATATAAGAAAATCATTGGGGGGGGTTGGGGGAGGACACAGGAGGAGTGGAGGGAACGGAGAGGGACCTGGAACTGACTTGTGAAGCAACCTTGTTTCTAATCTAAATTTAAATTTAAAAATAAATAATAAAAAGAAAAGAAAATCCTTATGCAAATAGTTTTAAGGAAAGGCTCCTGTAACAACAACAACAACAACAACAAAGGCCAAGAACACAAGACAGCACTTTATTTTTGGCATTTTATTTTTCTTCTCAATCACTCAAGGAGCTTTCTTTTCTCCCTTTCTCAAGCCTCTCTATCTCTTTTCTATACTCCAGCTATATTGGAATAACCTTGATCTTGTGAGTTGATTTCTAAATGTGTTTTCAAAGTAGGTTCGTCTTCACCACTTAGAGGGAGGTTTATCTGCTCTTTGCCAGACAAGCTGTTTGATCAAGTCATTTAATATCACATATTTGGGATACAGACAAAATGAGTAGCTGAGATCAAATGGAGCTTTGCATCTGAAGTGAGTATGTAGTTGTGAACTGACCTCTAAGGAAATTCAATGTCCTCTTCTATTTGGGAGCTAGGTGAGAGGGTCATTTAACACCTATTTTCATGTTTTATTTGCAAGATTATTTGAGCAGATACCATAAAAATCCATGAAAATAAATGTTCCAACAGAAAAACAATACACGCAAATATTACGTGTTAGCTTAACTATGAGAGCTACGAAAGATCCAAGACAAGCAATTCATTTGTTTCAAACAGTAGACTAACAAAATGGTTTTTGTGAGACAGCAGTTTTTGCAGAAACATCATATTAGCATGTAATATGTTTTGAAAAGGATAATATAGCCTAGGTTTCTTTCAGCAATGACTCTGGCAAGGTTCATCACAACTTAAAGAAAGTATCATGCTATCAAGTAAGATACAAATGATAAAATAACTCTATTCACAATTTGTAATTTAGAAGAGTCATGCCTAATGAATGCCACAAAGAATGGTATAATTAATGTCTGTTTAGTTACTTAACCTGACTTCTGAATAAGAGACTAAAACTCATGGTGTTATTTAAGTGTGACTAGAGGAGATCATGACTCAAATTGTGTTGATACCGAGAGTGCCTTGAAGGAGTTATTCTATAGAGCTAACAAAGGAAAGAAAACCATGAAACCTGAATTTGTGATAGGAACTTGGATTCCAGCTTCCTTCCTGTGTCTTAGCAAGGCCTCCACTACCTCCACTATTTCCCCTTGTGTTTCTGTGGATTAAAGTTCTGCAAGGGCTGGTGTGTGTAAAGTCACTGGCTTTTGGCACTATTTGAAGGTAGTAGAATATTTGAGGGTTAGGGCCTAGTAGAAGGAAGTTTGCTCACTGTGCATGTGGCCTTGAAGTGAGTATTGGGACCTTAGGCCCTGTCTATTTCTTTTTCTATGCTTCTTGTTCACTATGAGATAAACAGCTATCTCATCTGCACGTCCCACCCACAATGTACTGCTTCATCAGAAGCACAGAGTCCAAGCATAAAATTGTGAGTCACAATCAGTTTTTGTCATAATGTGCTTACCTCAGCTATTTTGTCACAATAATGGAAAACAAGAACAAATACACATAATTTTCATAGTTTTGAAAGTTACTCTTCCAGTTTTGGACTGTATGTACGTCATGGCTCTTCTTGTGTTTCCACACAGGAAGTTCATGCAATACTGAAACATTTTTTCTGCTGATTTGCATACATAGGAAAGCACCTTTAGCCACTGCCTCTTAAATATTCTCATTCATAAAAGCATTAGCAGACAACTTAATATTACAACTGATGTAGAAAATGTAATACTTAAATTGCTAGACCATGATTTAAAAGCTTTCTTTCTTCAGGAGCTGAAGTTTTAATTACATAATCAGTATATCTCATAGAGAAACATGGCATCAATAAAGAAGAATAATGTCCCAGTGTATTTCTACTTCCTTCAAAATACTGATTCCTTTTATTCCTAATAATTTTCCTCTGGTATTCATGGAGTAAAAACTAATTAAACCCCTCTGAGATAGTCACTGTGCAGATTCAAACATTATTATCTCGTTTTCTCCCTTCAAGACATGCATAAAGATCATTTTGCATTTCTATCAGAATAACAATACATTGTCAGGCTAACATTTTTAGACTAATATTAAATACAATGCATTATAAATTTAAAATTCTAGCAATAAATGTGACCTATCTTTGAATTCAACAGGTCTGGAAGTCTAGATCTAGCAGGAATGTCTAGAAGCTAAGTTTAGCTTACCTCATACATGAAGACCCTGGTGAATGGTGCCAATACTTAGATGGAAAATAGGAGGGAAAATTAAGACATCAGAGTTTCTATTCTTGGTTTTTCCTAATCTATTCTCCTATCTGTGAGGTTTTCCCATTTTATACAATTTTTTTGGTTAGGATGTTGAGAAGGTCATTGATTTTTCAATGACCATACTATCCATGGATGAAGGCATCGCTAAGAAAAATATGACTTTTCCCTATATTCTATTAAAGAAGACAAGTTATTACATAATCAAATCCATGCCTGGACAACTAGAACACTGCATGGTGAACAAGCAATATTATCAACAAGATCCTCTCTCAACATCCATGTATCCCTCACTTAAAAACAACCTAAGAAGTCAGACCCTGGTAGGTTGGAGGTATACTATTAATTGATAAACTTTGGAATGCTTCTACATCTTTTAGACACACAGAAGAATCTCAAATGGTTAAGAAACATTTAAATAAATGTCCAACATCCTTAACCTTCAGAGAAATGCAAATAAAAATGACTCTGAGATTTCATCTTACACCTGTCAGAATGACTAAGATAAAAAATGCAAATGATAACTTATGTAGGAGAGATTGTGGAGCAAGGGGAACACTCCTCCATTACTGATGGGAGTGCAAACTTGTGCAGCTACTTTGGAAATCATATGGTAGCCTCTAAGAAAACTTGGACTCAACCTACATCAAGATCCAGCACTACTCTTGGATATATACCCAAAGGATGTTCAATGATGCTCCATTTTTAACTGTTCAAAATACTGCCGAATCATCCCTGTAGTAGTGATAGGATTATTTTTCTGAACACACAATTAAAAGTTCTCAAACTTGTTTGCCTGTAAAGGAGATTTGGCATCCCACTTACATTGTCCAGAACCTCTGTATCTACTGCCAGCCACTTACATTGCTCAAATCGCCATACCTACAATAAAAATAGCCATTGTTAATAACATGCTTTACTCATATCCCATCTCTGTACCTCATTGTAATGGACAAAAAAATAAAAATTAAAGAAGCACATGCCCAAGTCCCCTAAGTATTTTCCCTAAATATATAAATGTATATGTGTGTTCATTTTTAACATACTAGTAAAGTATAAAATTATGTAATGAACTAAACATTAAATATCACTTAGCTATTGTACTTCTGCTCCTCTTTAAATGCCTTTGGCGAGGACTTAAATTAGATTTAATAAAAGAGTTATTATGTATTTGATTAAAAATAGGCAATTGAAAAATACCATTCCACAAGTACTTCTGATAATTAAATACTAGGTGACTTACGGAGGTTTATTCAGGTACAGCTCTAGGTTTATTAAGATGTATGACTCCAAACCCTATAACCATATCCTCAATAATCTATCGATACTTAATAGCTAACAACCACATTATTGAGGAGTGCAGTACATGTATTTTTTCCATAGAATCTTAGCTTAAGAATAATTATTAATAGCCTATTTACTGAGTCTCAGTTAGTTAAAAGATATTCATCTCAATAAAAAGGTTTTTATGCCCCAATAGATATTCATAATAATCAGTTGATATTTAATTAACATATAATAACTCCCTCATTAAACCTAAATTAAATCCTTATTTGAAATACTCAAGTTAAAGCACAACTATAAATATTGCTATAGAAAAACAACATAGCAGCCCTGCATTGTTTGTACAAATAACATGAGAAACGCCCTCCCGATCCAAGATCAAAGTTTAACCTTCACAGAAGGCATTTGGAGTAACCTAAAAGTCATTCATAGAGAACACAAAAAACGTACCAGGTGGGAAGTTGGTAAAATTGCTTCCTATACTAGATTTCAAATTGTCTTAGAAATCACTAGACTCCACAAAATACTGAGGTATCTGATGTTCTTAGATGAGGAAAATCAGCACAGGTGAAGGTAACCGTACAAGGCATTCTTCCTCCCTCCCTGCAGATGCCTTTCCATCCTTCCTGGAGAATCCAGAAACCTACCCCACTAGGATGAATCCTTACATCCTCCCTCCAGATTTGAGTTGGATTTTTGCCAGTTGACGGTATCTTCAGGAGAGGTCAGGCCCCTTCTGCTCTTCATCTTGTTTGCCAAACTGTGGTTCAGATGCCAGGTTTCTCTCTATTCTGTCGTGTATTTTCAACTCTTTGTCGTTATTGCACTCAACGGCATTCCCTTTCCTTTGTTGCTGTAAACCTCCAAGAAGCAATAGTGATGTATAGCTGCCAGTCTTAATAATTTTCTACTCTCTTCCTCATTTCAATTTTTGCTGTACTAAGGATTCCAAGGCCTCGGGTGTGCAGAAATTTCTACTTTTGAAAATGTCATCTACTTCCTTTCAAGACTTGGACTTACTAGCAAATTAAGGATTGAAACTAAATATACCTATGAGCTGAAAGCAGAAATAGGAGCCATTTAGATGGAGGAAAGTGTTCAACAGGAGAGAGAAAAGGGAAATTGGGAAGACATTGGGGGAGGCAGATGAGGAAGAACCAAGTAAACTGATACGATATATGTAAAGCCATTAATTTGCATCTTAATTTGAAATTTAATTGAATAAAAATTTAAAATATTGAAAAAAATTCCAAAGAAAGAAAAAACAGAAAGATGATGAAATTGTTCCGACAATAACAACAATAGCAACTTACTTTTAAAATATACTTTCATTGGGTTTGATCAAATTGTAATTTTAGTCTATTTAATTTTAGACATTAATCTGTTAAAATGTAAAAAAAGAATATTTTGATTTTTCTGCACAAAAACACACGGTAAACAAAAAAATTAATACATGCTGTGATATAGTCTATCCTATGAATGGTCACATAAACAGAATTGAAAAAATGACAATAACAACTGATAGGTTAACATGAAAGGAGGAAAATTTCTTAAGGCCTCATCTCTAGAGAAAGAACTATAGGCAATCCATGACTGTCAGGAGAAGGAGAATTAACCCCTCCAAGGGATGAGCTCCCTTATTGTGTGCTCAGTGCAGGGTGGTCAGTCCTGAAACTATATGAACACAAACAATAAAAACAACCTCATCACCTCAGTAAGTGTGTGTGTGTGTGTGTGTGTGTGTGTGTGTGTGTGTGTTTCCCTTCTTTTGATTTTGCTGCTCTGAGATTTTCCCCTGTATTTTCACGGTTGTAGCTAACCTTCTTAGGTTAGAGTTTACCTTTGAACACATTCTGTATGTAGCTCTGGATTCATTAACAAATATTGCTTAAATCTGACATTATCATGAAATTTCTTATTTTCTCCATCTGGAGTTGTAATGTGAAATAAATTTTGGCTTGCCACTTTCTGAACAGAAACAGAGGAGAAACAGAGGAGGGGTAGATTGCAGGTGGGGTGGGAGGAAATATGGGGCAGAAGTGGGAGAAGAGGAAGGAGAGGAAACTGCAGTCCGGGTGTAAATGATTTTTTTTAATTAAAAATATCAAGAAAAATGCCGGGCAGTGGTGGTGCATGCCTTTAATCCCAGCACTCGGGAGGCAGAGGCAGGCGGATCTCTGTGAGATCGAGGCCAGGCTGGACCAACAGCCTCCAAAACAATACAGAGAATCCTTGTCTCATAAAACCAAAAAAAAAAAAAATCAAGAAAAAGTAATATACTTTTGAAAAATAAAAAGACAACCAGTAATTAAACTCAACATTTGCAAGCTTCTATTCTAAATATTTTTAATTGCATAAAGTAGATAAAGTGCTTAAATCCTTCTCCATTTAACTCACTATTTTATGAAAGCAGTAATTTATTTAAAAAATTAATTCACACAGTGAGACCCAGAAGCTGTGGTTGAAGCAATATTTTAATGATTCTATTTAAAGTCTGAAAAGACACACCACAACCATCCGCTCCTAGATAATCAAAAGAGGACACATTCCTTCCCAGTGATAGCATTCTCTTTCACTGGACACAGCTATTGCCTACTGGATCATCACATGATCCATGACAAACCCTACAGAATCCTCTAAGAGCTGTGCTTCTTCCTTGGTGATGGAAAAATTATGAAGTTGAAAGCCCTAAAACTATGTTTAGCTGCCTTAAGTTTCAAACACAGTCAAATACAAAAGAAGGTTGAACCAAAAGCAGAAATCGGAGCATACTAACAGCAGCCCTCCACTTAATATGCCCAACAAAGACCATCAACAGATATCCAGCCCTTAGAATTAGCAGGAACAGTGTTAAACTAAGACTCTGTGGCAATGCCATTTTGGTTTGGATTGCCATGACTTAACCAATGAAGCAGACTTCTACCAATGATACATAGATAGATTTTAATTGATATATTTGAAGTAAAAAGATATGGTCCTAGATTGATATACACTAGCTGAAGATACACTTATTATAAGGTTATTTATGGCCAGACAGGCTCCAAAGCCACAGAGAAACCCTGTCTCACCCCCCCCCAACAAAAATAAAAAATAAATAAGTATTTCTGATAGTGTTCAAGTTAATTATTGTAAACAAATAAATCTACCTAATACAAAATTATGTAACTGTGTGATGTTTTACATGAAAGTTGGTAAGTAATCTCTCCATTTGAGGGTTGTGTGTTTCACAACTCATCTTTTCCTGTCTCAAACTTCAATTCCTCATTAATTGGCAAATTAATATTGTCAATCTTGCCTTCACAATCATGGTGTTATTGTGAACTTAAAATTGCTGTTGAAACTGTCAGCAGTTTGCCAAATGTCAACTGTAATTATTTGAGCAATATTTTAAAGCACAAAAGCATGTCACATTATATATTTGGCACAATATTCAAAATGAGATGATGTGATTGAAAATAGGTATCATTACTTGTTTCTTTTGGTCTGTAGTTAATGTTTTTAAAGCACTTTACAAACATTAAATGATTAGACTTCCTAACAGCTTTCAGACACAGTGGTGTTATAAAGGGGACCACTTCACTGTGATAATGTGGACCTGTATTTATTTTCTAGATTTTAAAGATCCACTTAGGGAGACTCTGAGCATTAAAAATCAATTTAAAATACAATTAAACTATTAGTCTACCCAAAGAGACCAATAGCAACATTAGGCTACATCTATTCTTGGGCCAAATGAGTGGGGAGTGCAGGCACGCATCCAGACACTTAGGACTTAATGGCTCAAATGTCAACTGGGGGAACTGAAAAAGGATGGGAGGACTAGAGGTTTCCAAATTGACTTTTTCCCGAGAAATATCAATACATATTGTACTTCTTCTGTGATCCTAGCAAAGTTGCTCCTCCTCTCTCCTCCCTCCCCTTTCAAGAAAATTGTACTTTGGAACTACATATTCTTTCCAACTTTTACGTGAACAATGTAACTATTTTTTTCAATAGGCAAACTGTATTTCTGTCTTGCTCCCTTATCCACCTACATGGTAAGAACATAATCATTATCTAAATGTTACTTTTCTCTGCTCAGTCTAGCTCAAATACATGTTGTGATTCTGGGGAAATGACCAAATGAACTACAGCACCTTATTTTAGGTGAAACAATTGTTTGTATTTTCCTGCTTTTGGTGACTTAAAAATATCAAGATGCGAAAAATGTGTCTATATTTTATTATAATATTTGACAAGTATTTGAGTATGATGAAATGTGTGGTCTTGGGCATTTAGAAATAGTAGATATAGAACGGTAATTGAGACTCTTAGAATTTATGGTAATGGGAGGAACACATTTTAGAACCTTCTCAAATCTTTCTTCTAATCCTTATATCCTATTATTTCTTTCATATATACATCATCTAGTGACATAAAATTAGTGTCTACATTGTGCCTATATATGAAATAGTATTATAATACTTTCTTGGGCTCAGTTTTCATTTTTATAGTCATATAAACATTACTAAAGCAATGTTTCTCAACCTTCCTAATGTTTTAACACTTTAATACTGTTCCTTGTCACATCTGCTGTGCGGCCTGTGTCCCAGAACGTGCGGAGGGTGTCGGGGATTGACAACACAGAGACTTGTTCAATGATGTAAAGAAAACTTTAAACAGGCTCCAAAAAGGTTCAAGATAAACTTCCTAAGAAAGGCTCCCACCAGAGAAGCTTCTGCTCTCTCCTCTACCCTGGCTGGTTCTGCTCTGACACCAGAGGTGGATGTGTGTGGGTTTGAAGGTGCGGTTAGTCTTTGGACAAGGTCGAGGTCAGGGCGGTTTCCATGGGAAGGCCTTTTCCAGGAACTTATTGTATCGTTTTTAGTAAACATGTTTTTACTAAACATTGTCTTAGAGCTGCCTACTCCCAGGCAGAAGGGGAAGTGGGTCTCTGCTGTGACCCCCCAACTATAAAATTATTATATTGCAACTTCATAACTGTAATTTTGCTACTGATTCGAATCATAATGTAGCAATCTGATATGCAGGATATCTGATATGAGATCCTGTAACGGGTGGTGACCCACAGGTTTGGAAGCTCTGCACTAGAGTTCTTGGAACAAAAATCTGATTCTAGTCTTTACCCACCCAGAAGTGTTTGGTATGAATTTGAGATGATTGACTTTCAATTCTGATCTCACCTCTCCCTTGCTTTGAACTTAACTTCTTGGCATACTACTTCTTCACATATGGAAGTTACAATGACGTTGACGTGACACTTGTCTTAATTGTCAACTTGACACAATCCAGAATCATCTGGAGAAAGTCCTCTGGCACTGACTACAGATGGAAGAATGTCTTGGATACTTTGAGGAGGAGGTTGGAAGACCTGCTATATATGGGTTGCACAAGTTTTTGACTTGGATCTAGGATTATATAAATGAAGAGGGCTTCTTGACTATGGGCGTAATATGACTTCTCTGCTATTGATGGACTGCATCCTGTAACTATGAGTTTAAATGAACCTTTCTTTCTTAAGGGTATGTTATCACAGCAACAGAAAAGAAGCCAAGACAGATAGGAAAGGGCTTGGCGTTACACCTCTTATATTTTTGATTGTGAGCCTAGCCATTAACGGCTGAGCCATCTCTCCAGCCCTTGGCGTTACATCTCAAATACCAGAACTGAACAAAAATATTGACTTTTGGGAAGCATTCAGGATACTACCTCTGCTTGAAACCCTAAATTTAATCTCATCTGGTTGGCTCCTACTTAGCTTTGGGAATCTTATTTGGCCATAAGCAATTTGTTCTGGATCTTGCCTTCCTATTGAATGCTTCCATACTCGTATGTAATTATTAGTCTGTCAGAGATACAATTAACACTTGAGTATTAGTAATATTTTCATTGCTGTGGTGAAACATCTGAGGTAATAAATTTAAAAGATGCAAAGGACTTTTGACTCATACTTTCTGTTTTACATGATTGTTTAGCCCTGTGATTAGTTGCTTGAAACATTATGAGTATATGTGACACAAGAAGTTTGTCACCTTGTGGCAGATAGGAACTAACAGGAAAGGAGAATAAGATGTTAGAGTCCCATTATTCACTTCAAGAGTATGTTACCAGTGACATAATGTCCTATGATGAAGTTCTGCCTCTTAAGAGTTTCTCAACTTCCATATAAAACCATGGCTCAGGGACCAAACCTTTAACATATGAGAATCTCAGGAACACTTCAGAACTGGAGTAAAATGCCTTACTGTTTTAGTATTTGTAATATCTATGTGTATACATCAAGATAGTTTTATATTTGTGTGCAAAGCATCATAAACAGAAAGAAGACCTTAAACAGTAAACATACAATAATCTAACAATTTAAGTTACCTATAGCTAACAGTGGCTAAAATTAGTTCAGTAGAAAATATGTTAATCTACCTATATTCCATCTTAACCACACCATTCCCATTCATACCCTTAAATTTATCTAAAAGAGACACCCAAGCCTGAGCATCACCTTGCATACCCAACCTTGAATGACAAAAACAAACCCTATGCAGGTGAATACTCCTCTTTAAAGTCAACAGTAGGGAAAAAGGGGCATTGTTTTCTTAGGGTTACTTTCTGCTGAAATGGGACAACGAACTCCAAATATTGTGTGGAAATTGCCAGATATTTCATGAGAATCAAGATTCACTATATTCAGTACAGATTAAGTGAAGTTTATTCAGGGAGAATGTACTTATACAAGAAGCAGGTGATCATCACAGGTTCCAGCTCCAGGGGTCCACCCAGGATGTTCTCTATGAGACAACCAGAAGCAAGAGAGAGCTCTGGGTCCTGGACCCCAGATCTATCCTTCTCTTCATAACATCTGCACCTGTGACAACACTCAAAAGGGCATGGTCAGTGCTACAGATGTGGGTGCGATAGATATCTCACTATAGATAGTAATCACACACCGATTGTAACTCAATCTCTGATTTCCCCAGTAGCAACATGATAGATGTACAAGTTTCCTTTACATTACCTCGAGCCAGTCAATGAGCATGTGTTTTATGACCACTATGGCTTAAACACTGTAGCAAGGTGCTCTATATACCTTACACCTCTTTTGATTACTGTAGCTTATAATCATGTAAGACCTCAATGATTATTAAATAGGTGTTAACATCAGTTAAAATGGAAACCACAAACTAGTGCCAATTAAAAAAATCTTCAAGTCCTCATTCCAAATAGTTCATTGCCATGAGAGAATTAAATGACTTAAGCAGTTCCACATGGGATGGATGCAGAAAATTCCAAAATACAGTAGGATACTAGAGATGTCCACATCTGAGCAGACTCACACTCATCACCATCACCATGGAAACCATCCCCCACCCACTTCTTAGGAGGAAACGGCAGCTGTTCAACAGCCAGCAACCAAAAAAAACATGTAAATCAGTTGGATGCAGAGAAAACTCAAGATTCACTTAAAGTCATTAAAGGGATTAAATTTGGGGTAAAGGAATAAGATTAAGTGGTGATTTAGAAAATTAGGCTATATTAGCCTTCTGTGCATCTGGAAGATTGCTACAAGGCAGAGGTGCAAGGTGGTCAAGATCTCCATCACAAACACCACTGCATCACCACGTTGGGAAAGAAACATGGAATTTTGCAAAGTTAAATTTTAAGGAGAAAATTATATTTTAAGAATGGAACTGGGGAAATATGAGGATTCGTTTAGAAGAAAAATGTTAAACTATATCATTCATAACACACAGAAAACTGAAGAAAAGAGAGGACACTGTTGTATGGATGAAATACAAAATGTTATGCTGGTTACATTATGTTTTCTTTGTGTGAGCATTTTTTTATCCATCTTCCTACAAAGGTTTCATTTGTGTGTAATGGTGATTCTGTTTGGAAAGCATTGGATATACTGTCAGTTAAATCAAGCCATGTGGACCATATCAAGACACTGAGCTGCTTAGGAGTGTAGTTGCATGGAGATTCAGAATTGAAATATGAAGAAAAGCATGAATGCTAGTCCTAACTACTGCACTTTGAGAATATCTTCTTATCCTGGTAAAGTCCATATCCTACAAGTAATAGGTGAAGAATCTCCTGGCATGCTGAACCACTTCCATTAAAGAGATTCAAGGTTAAATTCTCCCACAAGACAGAAAAAACATGTATATCCTGGTGATAAGACTACAGAGAAACAGGAGAGTAGTGGAGGGAGGGGGAGCAGGAAAGAATGGGGGGAGAGGGACAAACATGCCACATAAAATAAATAAATAAAAACCATTCTATTAAGCTCATTTAGTTTGTTTCCCCTCCCGTGCTTTTGCACCCCTGCCCTCAATCATGATGACCCTCTCTAATTATTCAAAGTAGTTCTTAAGTAGTATTATTTCTATTACTGTAAACCTATGTCTCACCATTTTTATTCCTGTATTAATTCTTTCTTTGTGTTTGCAGAATTTTCCATTTTCTTGAGATATCTGAGGAATTACATATTATTATGAAATTTGACATATATAATGCTCAGATGCTGCCACCACCACAATCACTGCACATAGTCAATGTGTCCACCACTGCTGTTGCCCTGCCTCTGCAAACATTTCCTTATATACATTAGCTTATTGGTTTGGGTTTTGTTCATTTTTGTTTGGTAAAGCAGTTAACATGAAGTCTTCTCTTTTGACCAATTTGTAGGTGCACTATTTCTTGTGAACTTGAAGCACTAGACTGGACAGCAGACCTCTGCAACTCACTCACCTTGTATAACTAGAATCTTAAAGATGGTGAAATTATAGCTCTACTCATTGTATTGAGTAGAGATCATGTTCAAATTATCCTACATGTAAACATATATTCAAATGCTGTGATGGTGAAGTAATATAAATTAAGAAGTGCGTAACTGGGTAGGACAAATTCAAACTCTTAGACTGTAGAAAGAAGTTTCATAATCATATTGAAGGAAGAATACATTAAATCTATTGACATTCACAAACATGCAAGCTCCTCAACATAACCAAGGGGTTTCTATTAATTTTTACTATGTTTTGGTTAAATACCCTCAGTTATCCTTGGGACTGCCCCAGTATTCAGCTAAGGTTCCAAGGTAATTTCAATTTGATGAGTTGGTTCTGCCATTAGCTCATAGTGGCTGTGGAAAGAGACCATATTGATATTTTCAATCTTCCATTGTTAAAGTTCCATGCTATTTCTGAGAGTAAAACCAACAGGAGTATTTTCCTGAGCTGAGAACATTCAAGAACCTCCAAATCCTCCTACCACATTCTCCTACTGATATCAAGGTGTCACGATGAAGCCATCAAGCTTCCTTTGGTTCACATCCTCAGGAATCACTCTCTAGATTGAATTCAGTACTCTCTATCTGTTTTTCTGTCTG
This sequence comes from Mesocricetus auratus, assembly GCF_017639785.1. NCBI lineage: Eukaryota > Metazoa > Chordata > Mammalia > Rodentia > Cricetidae > Mesocricetus > Mesocricetus auratus. Next base: position 30,282,182 of record NW_024429190.1, on the reverse strand, counting down.
TTATTCCACCACATATTTTAATATCTGGTCATTCCAAAGGTAAATGCTAAGATATCTTGTATCCTGCAAGGTTTTACTGACTCAGCATATTCTTCTTCATGGGTTAAAGCACAGAGCCTGCTAATTACTTGAATACCTGCAAGATAAAAGATTAAATAATGGGGTGATTGTAATTAACACATCAAATTATTTCTGGCCTATCCACCTATATATTTGCTCATTATTTTTCTAGCATTTGACATCAAATTATGTGGGATATGAAATACAAATTTGAGGGAAGCATACCAAAATATCTTTATGGAGCTCAAAACTCTCTAGGTGATAGTTCTTTATGACCTAATACAGTAAAATTGGGAAAGCTTTGTGATTACAGATGAATTTTCAGACAGTTATATTTCTGAATCATTGTTTTAATTCATTACACATCAATAGTGATGCCAAATACCCCAAGAAGAAAGTTCTGTATACTGAATTCCACTAGCCAATAGACTTGTGCAAGAATATGAACAGTGTTCCAACAGAAAACATCTGTGCATCAAGGTATCGTAAATCCACAGCATGGTACAATAAAACTTTTTTATTTTATTTTATTTTATTTTTTTGGTTTTTACGAGACAGGGTTTCTCCGTATTGTTTTGGAGGCTATCGGTCCAGCCCGGCCTCGAACTCACAGAGATCCGCCTGCCTCTGCCTCCCTCCCGAGTGCTGGGATTAAAGGCGTGTGCCACCACCGCCCGGCACAATAAAACTTTTAAAGTACATATTTAAAAGAAAAATGCTGATTCCCTTATAAAATATTAATACTGTTACTCAAATTAAGTCACTAGATAGGAATTCAAATTACCCAAAGTTTTAAAGTTATGGCTTTGTTTAGGTCAATAATTTTACAGTTGGAAAGAAAAAGAGCCAGGGAGCTAAATGACAGCTGATATTTGATTGCCATGTTCATCTGTATCTTTCCAGTTCTCTGTAGTTTCTATGAAGTCTGGTCTTGGTGGGAGATCTTTAACAAAAGCAAAATAGATGCAAGAATATGACAGAGGAACACTGGTAATTTAATTACAAATTGGGGGACAGGAAAGAAACATCTAGATGCACAGCCTGGAAAATAACTAATTCTTGTTTTTCTTTCAAAAAACAAATCCCTCTCTCATGTATCTTCTTGAGCCCTTTATGATTATTTTCTATCAGTTTATCGTTTTCTGTGGGTATAATAAGTGACTTAAGATAAAAGTAGTTTGGGACTCATAAATTATTAAACACTTTATAAAGATGCTAATTGTTAATAATATCCATGCTATATAAAGACAAATTTTTACTTTCCCATTTAACAAGTGATGCATACTCTTTCATTTACTTTAAATTAATTATGTAATAAAAGCATGAGTTGTCAACAAATAAATTCAAGAATGACACATACTGTTTTTGTTTGGAGAACTAATGGGTTTTAAAATGTAAATTAAAATTTAACTGTGACTCACCATTGCACACAAAACAACAACAACAACAAAAACTAGTGGTGATTTAATTTGGAGTCCAGAAAAATGCATCTCAGAGAAACAACTGATTTATTTTTTAATGTGTTCATAATTTTATATTTCCACCTTATTAGACCTATATGTTGTAGATTACCCTTTGCCACTAGTTTGCAAATATATAAATATGTGGCCATTGTTTATTCCAATGTATTAAAAACCAAATTGCATTCAATTATTATTATGTCTTAAAGTAGCAAGTGTGTCATGAAAGAAAATCAGACTCATTTCAGACACACACCATGTCCTTGGAAGGAAATACAGTGTTACAAAGATAGACACTTAAAATACACTAAGCAAAATCCTAATTAAGTACCTCCCAATCTCTGTAAGACTTTACTGAATCTTGATAAAGTGGTTACATTTCTAGAAGTGATGATATAGAAGAATTTCTAAGGCCTTTTTAAAGGTAGAAAAATGACAGAATATTGACAGATAGCAAGGTTGTCTTCAGTGCTAGTAGAAGTAAAAGCAGCCTAATAATGGTTAGCAACAGAGAAATAGACCAAAGAGAAGTTATAGGCAGTCTATAAACAAACCGATATAAATACACACATGTGCCAGGAATTAAACTTGATATATGATTGCAATTCAGAAGATAAATCAAGTTGGCTAATCATCTGTGAAAGCATTAAATTAACTCCTACCTAATCCTGAAAATATATATGTACCATAAAGAGTAAAATTCTAAATAAACATTTAAAAGGAAAACAATTAGGCAAAAATATAAGAAAGTCAAAGCAATAGTATAAATGTTAGAGCAGAAAGAGCTAAACTGGGGTGGGAGATATAAGGCAGAGTTGAAGAGGGAATGTGGGGAGGGATAAATAACTCTAAAGACCCTTCCAAAAAAGCTATATATAGAAACTTACCTATTACCATGTAAGTTTCCTAAAATATGTATGTATGTATGTATATAACTAAATTGTATGTATATATATACATTTAATTACCTATATGTGGAATTAAAATGTAATTATAATTTAACAGAACAACAGCAAACCTACTGGACACCACAACCTAACAAATGAAAAGTATAACACTAGGAATAACTTTCCTCTTTTGGAGATGTTGACAGGTAAGGTCGCATGGACCCTCATACATAAACACTACCTGCTATTGACAATGCCACTACTTTTCTCATTAGATTTAAGTCCTGCTCCAGAAGATGAAATTTATACCTGAGTGTTTCTGGACTATTAATCTATGGCTAGACAGATTATTTGCCCTAGGGTAACTAGATATAGACTCCAGGAATTATTTTACTAAGTAGACATAATATTAAACTGATTCCTAATTACTTATTGTTTTAACTATAGATTAATATAACTCTCAAACCTCATCAGAGAAGCTTGGATTTGCTATAAGTGGTGATTAATAAATATAGTCACAACTGGCCAAGTGAAGAGACCACAGAATGTTCAGTCCTATAATCAAATACATACTGCACCTCCTCCTCCAAAAACTTGGGGGTCACTGTGGAAAGCAGGAGGGAAATACTATAAAGGCAAAGGTGGTGATTAGAATACAACTAGACAGTTGTATTAGTAATAATTAAAGATGAGATCATGGAATTTTGGAAGAGGACACAGAAAGAGTTTGAAGAAAGAAAAGGTGGGGCTGATATAAGTGCAATGATTATGCATGAATTTCTGAAAAATATAAAATTAATTAGAAAAGCAAAAAATCTTCAAAAGAAGAAAGCTAATATTAACTAATTATTAAGCACTCTGTAATTGGGCTATAGCCACAGCCTCACACAAACACTCCTCTTATTTGAGATGCTGGGATTTGAACATTGCATTCTGTGCATGCTAAGCAACACATTTCTATTGAAATAGACCCCAATCCTCTGAAGACGGAATTTCACCTCTCAATTACAACATCAAATCTAACAATGTTTCCAGTCTGTCCTAGGATTTCAGGTGTCAGACTCCATCCAACAAGATTTTATGAGCAAATGCCATCCTGTCAATGTCACAGAAATACAGAGAGATAGATGGAACGGTAGACTAAGGCTCTTTGCCTACAAATAGTAAGGGCTAAGTGAATATAAATAAGACACCTAACGTATCTGCTACAAACGTTATTTACAAGAAGTTTGATTTTTAATTATGTTGTTAAATGAATAAAAAAGCAATGATAAATCCCACTTGCCTCTGAAACAAAAATTAAAGACTGAGAAAATATTTCTTAGATAAACCTTGGAGTAAATGGGTGCATGAGTAAGATGGACATCCTCGAATATCAAACACAGACAGCTAAAATCCTGTCAGCCATCAGTGAGTATTAAGAACATTAAACTATTTTATTATTTATATTTCACTTATTTACAGTCTTACTACTTTAAGCACTGGAACCCTAAGAAAGCAAATATCAAATTGTAAGTTAATTATCATTAAAGTAGGAGATCTGGGAGATGGTTCAGCAGGTACTTGTGGCCTTAGTTCAGTTTCTGGGACCCCCATTAAGAAAGAAGAAAATTTGCAAGAGGCAAATTTTCCTTTGACCTCCTCATGAGAAAACTAGCATTCCCTTTCCCCCATAAATGAATAAATACAATGAAGTGCTAAAAGGTCATTTCTTCATGACATTTAAATCATTTAGTTGATCAAAATCTTTCATTATATATCAATATATATTTTAGTGTTTTACTTGCAATATCAATGCAGTATTATTTTTAAAATCTAGTAATATGAGACTGAAAGGGGGGAGGAGGAATCATATAAACATGCGGGTCAAGACCATGATGGGGAAAAGCACAGAGACAGCTGACCCGAGCTAGAGGGAGCTCATGAACTCTGGACTGACATCTGGGGTACCTTATGGGACCAAACTAGACCTCTACAACGTGGGTGACTTGATCTGGTGGGGGCTGGGACTGGCAGTAGAACCAGGATCTATCTCAGGGGCATGAACTGACTTTTTTGGAGCCCACTACCTATGGTGGGATACTTTGCTCAGCCTTGATACAGGGTGCAAGGGCTTGCTCCTAACTCAACTTAGTATGCAAGACTTTGTTGACTCCCTAAGGAGGGCCTTACCCTCTCTCAGGAATGAATTGGGAGGGTAGAAAGGGTGGGTGGGAGTTGGGTAACTGGAGAAGAAGTGGGCGGGGGGGGACAACTGGGATTTGTATGTAAAACGGAATATAAATTTTTAAATAAAAACATCTAATAATATGTATGTCCAAGAATTAAAGCCCAACATAGTATTTATGTTGTGCCTTTCACCTTCTTTTATCCTTCTTCCTCAATTCATTTAGAATTTCTTTTTTACAGTCTTGATACACATACACACACACACACACACACACATACACACACAAACACATGTTGTAATCTATAGTTATGGAACATTCTTTGGAAAACCTAAAGGTCTATAAGTCCTGGTGGATGTCTAAGACATCTCTCCTTCTTAAATGTTCTTTTAGCTTCAAAATATTGAACAGAACCTAAGGAACCCAGCACCAAAGAGAGAGGTGCGATGAGCAATTTGGCAAAGAATGGGCTGGCAAAACCAGCAGAGACAGCTGATCTGAACAGGGGAGAGCTCTTGGATCCCAGACCGACAGCTGGGAGGCCAGCATGGGACTGATCCAGACCCCCCCCTCGAATGTAAGTGTCAGTGAGGGGGCCTGGGCAACCTATCGGGCCCTGAGCAGTGGATCAGTGTTTATCCCTCGAATACTAACAGACATCGTGTGTTCATAACACAAAGAGGGTTGCTCTCTCTGCCTGGACTCTTAGGGAAGAGCCTGGACACTACCCTGAGTGAAATGATAGACTCTAGATATCCCCTATGCAGAAGGAATTGGCAATAGGGTGGAAGAATGGGGCGGGGAATGGTGGAGGAGTGCGGGAAGAAGGCAGAGAGAGGGAACTGGGATTGACATGTAAAACAAGCTATTTAAAATTAAAATAAAAAAAGAAAGAAAAAATTGTATTTCTAACATGGTGTAAAAGTAAATCTCTACCTTGCAACGAATTCAGCAAAGACCATTGTTTCCAATAAAAATAGTATTGTACTTATGAATTACTTAAGGGTGTGTGTGTGTGTGTTCACCCCATGTATAAACTTAACTATGACTTACAAATTTGCTTCTTGGAACTTCCTTAAAAGACTGATGATGATATATGAGTACTATATTTATGTTATTTTCATTCCTCCCCTGTTCCCACTTCAAATTCACCATTTCCCCTCCCATTTTATCAGATTATTTCATTGTTTTTGCACATACTTATATACAAATGTGTGTGTGTGTGAATGTGCATGTATGTGGGGGGTCATATATCTCACTAAAGGAAAATTTTCATGTCCTCGGCAAAAAAAAAAAAAAACGAAACAAAACATTGATGATGAGCCAATGACTAACAAAATCCATAGTCAAGAAATACTAGACCAGTCATTTTCAACCTTCCTAATGCTATGACACTTAATACAGTTCCTCATGTTGTGGTGACCCTCCCAACCATAAAACTATTTTTGTGGTGACCTCATAACTGGAATTTTAGTGCTGTTATGGATTTTAATGTAAATAATTTTGGAGGTTTGCCAAAGGGGTCATGACCCCCCATGTGAGAAGCAATGAGTTAGACCAAAGAAGCAGCAAGTGAAGAAGCTACAAGCTAAAGAAAAGGGATCAGTAATCTCAATGGCCAGATCTGAAGGATTGCTGATCCTCAAAGTGTCTGAGAGACTGTGATCGAGACACGTTCTTACTACAGAATAAAGACACAAGTCACTGGTTTTAAGGAAACACAAGAACAACGTATTGTTTACTGGAGTAAAATCCAAGTGTAGATCCTTGTTCATAATGAAAAGTTTAGACTTAGTCATTGCAAGATGATTCACTGTGTAAAATCACATGTCTGTTTCTTAACGAGAGAGGGGCTTGTTGAGTCTCATAGTTACCATGTTCAAGTAAATCAACTTCAAGAAATCCTCATGGGTTAGAGTGCTTTTTAAAGAGGTCATTGGAACACCTGGGTATTTGGCTGTGTTCAGAATACTTCCTGACGTGGACCAGACACTCATACCAAATTTAGACATAGAAGAGAACCATTTAACCACAGGTCTAACAACAAGGCCATAAATCTGTATTCTCCCTTCAAGTGGAAATTACTCTCACTAATGTAAAGCGACAAGTCACCCTTGATCAGCTCCTCTTTTGATCTTTCATTGCTTCAGTAACAAAGTCAAGATGTAATTTCCTATGTAAGTTTTTATTTCTAAAACAGCCTACGTGCTGTCTTTAGTCAATACAATATTGAAGAGAGCTTGATTACATTTCATAATCTCATTCATAAATGTAATACTGCTATGCCTTTGCATTTATGATTTTCAAAACAAGAGTTAAAATTTAGTAATAAGAACCTCGAAGCAGATGGTTGGAAAAGTGACCAATTACTTATGCATGTATTACAATAGAGGTATTATTCCACGATATGCATTTCTTGCATATCTACTCATGAATACATTCATCCATATTTCCTATAGGTGCAAGAATATGTCTGCTACAGCTTCTTTCACAAATTTCACTTTAGGCAAATACCATTTTAAATATCATATGTATGAATACACAATTATGACGGAACATATGATATACAGTTTGCTAATAAGCAAGAATATGTGTATAAGAACATGCAATATACACATGGATAATAAACAAGAATATGTATATGTATGTATATACATAATATTTAATTGTGTACTTAATGAGGAATCTAACAGTAAATTATTTGGAAACTATGCAATTTGCATGTATGCCACCTATATGAATAAAAGATTTGATAATGTATGTATATATGTATTGCACATATTTATATATCCTGGGACATTAAGCCTCAACTCTTTTATTTTAGCAAACAAGCTAACAAGACACAAGACACAAAGAAAGTAAATGACTCAATCAAGGTCACAATAAAAAACAAAAAACAAAACAAAAAAGAAAAACCCAAGCAATGTGATTTCAGCCCAGTGTTTTTCTCTCTTAGTATTCTGATTTCCTATCCTTGTTTTTAACCACAGAAAATAAACTGTAGTTGATACCTTTTCATCTAGTTTTTGGCTGGCGAGTCTGTGGAGATTTGCTGTCTCTGAAATTTGGATTCTTATCATACGGTTCTGTTTTGGAAGCACCAATTGCCATTTTAATGCAACTTACTGATCGTGAAGACAGCCAGCCCCTCATAAATCATGTAAAGTACCTGAAAATATGATTTATGAGCTAACTTATGGGAAATGGGGTCCTTTAATATTCTTAACCCTTTGGGATGTTGTTGCTTATCAGAGCCTCCTTTCTGGTCCAAAGAAGGCAGGTCTGAATGCTCCATCCAAACTGCCCCTACCTCTCTGCCCCTCTATCACCAAGCTTCTGTCCATTCACCCTCTTCTGTTGATAACGAGCATCTCCTTTAAGTGTGTCACCTGACTGTGAATCCTTGAGTCTAATGCCTAGTCTGTTTGTGGCCATTATAGAACATGTTCCTGAGGAACTGCCTCACACAGTAATTAAAGAACAGCACTTAATAGCCTCTTACTGTGGAATTAAAAGAGCAGGAATATTAGAGTTTGTTGCAGAAGGCAGTCCGTGAAAGATCCGAGAAAACCCAACATGAAACTAATTTAAACCGTATGCCTTGTTGAAAAGAAATATGGAGAAAATGCCTGTAATGTGCAGTAAATGAGGCCCATAACTCATTGGAGCCTCCAATGAGTTATGTTCTAAATTCATATTTCACAACATGGTCATACATTTTTTTAAAAAATCTTCCTGTCTATTAACCCTTTTCTTTGTGTGAGAGCTTATATAAGAATAACATGGTTGTGTGCACATTAATAGATTTACATATGCAAATAGAAATCATATACCAATGGGTTATTTTTTACACCCTCCCTTATGGCTCAATATATTATCGCTTCACCAAACCAACAAATTAAAAATAATTTCCAATTTCTTCCACAAATATCTAGTGGCTAAATGTTATTAATGCATTTGCCTGAAAGGCACAAATTCAAACATCGCTCAGTTAGGGAAGAAGAATAGATAGTGCTGATTGCTTGCAATCAGTTTCAGTAATCTATATTTTCTTCACAGAACTGAAAGTTTATCTCACCATGGAACAACAGTTATAATTTTGCTTCTACCATTCATCAACTCTGGTATTTCCGAGTCTCAAATCATCACATTCTTGAGCTACTGAGTAAGCAAGCTGTTGACAATTTTCTTTTTAGCATATTCCTTTAAAAATGTTTGTCTGAGCATTATGGGTTTATCTCCTGTGTAAGAGACCCTAATAAATCACATTTGCTTTCAGCTATCCTAGTTATTAGGTTTTTATAATCATGAAATAAACCCAATAGAATACTACTATTTTCAGAAGATTGGAAATCACTAGGTATTTTCCTCTTTGTATGATTACATGCTTCCCTCATTTTTCAGGAGGGCTATGTTACATTTAGAGTCTGTCAGCATATTGCTTGTACAAACAATAATGCTTCCAAACAATTGTTCTGAAGGGGTGGGGATGGGAAGCCATGCATGAAACAGAAAGTTCTAGAATCACACAGACACACAGACTTCAGTCAGTTTGTTTTTTTATTTGTTTTGTTTTGGTTTTGCCATCCTGGAAATAAAAGCTTGAAGTTTCTTTCACAACATAAACTTCTCAAATTGCTTTCTTTTACCCTTTCTCTTTTCATATACAAAAAATGCTGATAATTCTTTGTAGAACAATGCTTTGAAATCCTTTGAGATTTACGTGAGGACAAGAAATCTATCAAACTTGATGAAGGCCCTAAAGGAGATTTATGTGAATTATTTTCAACACAATCACTGCAATTAGATACCCATACAGCTTTGTACCTTTAATATTGTAATTTTTATGGAGCAGTGATTTGAAGAAATTCTGTGCTCAAAATAGATCTAAAATGGATGATGTGGATGGCATTCTCAGCTAAAGTAATTGTCCAAGGGAAGAACAAGGCAATGATGACAGGCGTCAAGGTCAATACAATTGCTAAGTTCTGAATCTTGGTTAATATTTTCAGTTGTTCCATTTATAACTTAAAATGTTCCTGATAGAAAACTCAGCGTTGGCTTTCCTGATGTGTATGTAATGTTTGGGTGTTTTCCAATGCTGTCCCCATGTGAACTTCAATTTGTCAAAGGAACAGAATGAAATCTACTTTCTTGTTGACTCTTCATCATATCGGAAGATGCAGATGTGAATGACAAAAGAAACACTTGGCATGAACCTCACAAATGTGTGCATTCCAAACCACAGCTCATAAAAATCATTTTCAGCCCTGAGAGAGGAACAAGCACAAAGGGGAATGGATAGAAGAAGGAATTGTGATGTCGGTTTGTTTACATATCTAATAGTCCTGAAATTAGTAGATAGCTATTTTCCTGGATCTCTTTTCCCTATCATCCTCAGACTGCCTGTATATCTTGTGTGATAATTTCTGTGCACAAGCCTTATTTGGAATGGCAATCATCGCCATGAGGGAGCCTTATTCCAAATGGCATTCATTGCCAGGTTTTATACCTAACTTCCTGGATGAATACTGTTTCAAAGTGATCTAAGTATGGACTCCATAAACAGAATTTCAGAACTCTGTTCACTGATCTTGGGCTAGGATAAATCAACAAAGGTAGAGAGGTGCTGATTAAAAGGCATACTTCAATGGAAAATTATTTCAAAGTCAAAATTAATAGAAACCGCTCAACTAAAAAGATCTAGGGACGTGGGGGAAAATTATAATTCATGCAATAATATGAGAAAATGACAGTGTAATCCCTCATTCTGTAATAATATCAATAATAATACATATTTTCATTTACACTTAGCCTTCATCTATACTTTCCATAGCCTTGATCATTCTCTTTTTTTTTTTTCAGAAAATGGAATAGTTGAAATGTAATCTATTTACCATGATGCTTCTGTGATCCCTCAAGAGTGTGGATGGCCAGCTCTTTAGGTATAATTGTCCACCTGATTTCTGAGAATAATAGGCCACTTAAGAAAGTCATCCTCTGCCTCAGGCTTGACTAGCTCTTCCTTCCCTACAGTGTTCTCTTCCACTGGCATTCTGCCTCTGTCTCTCCCAAGTTATTCCACCTTGACATTGAACTTGTCTCTTGTCAGTTGTAGAAATTCTCCTCTCCGGAAACAAACATTTAAAATTCCGATTTAAAGACATTTCTTAACTTCTGTCAAAAGCAGGGGTGGGGGGTTCTTTCATTTCCCCTTCCCTTGTCTAGGAAGCTTGTCTCTATTTTTCATCCAAATAAGCAGAGCTCTGTAAATCTTGTCCAGAAGACACCAACTGAAACAATTAATCAAAGTGTTGTTTATGAGCTGCTAAGAGTAGATTAAATGCTGTGTTGACAACACAATTTTCAAATTATCTACCAGCATCAATAGACATACAGATTGAGCTAAACCAATTGGATACCATTGGTCACAAGGAGACCATGTATTTCCTGGTCTTTTTCCATAGCTCAGATGTATTCAGAGAGTTTTAGCTAACATTTTGGTCCTGTTGCTGCGAATATATTCCTTTGTAATTTATTTTTGTCAATGCCAACTTTATCTCCACCACAAACCTGTCAAATTTCTTGTCATACTAAACATAGTCTTTCTTCCTGCCCCTATACATATGCCCCACCTGCAAATCACTGTGTTACTTTCACAACTGGATGCCCATCAGATATCTGCCTCTTCAAAATACCCATAGCATCCAATTCCCAAAATAACCCCATGTTCTTATTATCCTCTCATCTTTGTGTATAGTCCTGTCGTATACAATAAAATCAGAATACATGGACAACAAAATGGAGTCTAAATCATGATACATCATTTCTTGTGTTTACTGCATCCATATTTTGCTCATATACATTTTTGAGTTGTTGCTGTGGGTTGAATATGAAATGTTCCTCCACAGGTTTGTGCTTTAAATGTTTGCTCCCATCTAGTAGCAAAACTTTGAGATGTCACAGAAACTTTGGGATGTGTGGTACATCTGAAAAAAGTATGTCAATAGGGGGTTGTGTTGAAGATTATACTGGGTTCCCAGACCACTAGTGTCCACTAGCCTCCCTCCTCCTCCTCCTCTTCTTTCCCCCTCCTCTTTATTTCCCTTCTTCCCCTCCCTCTCTTCCTTCTCTCTAACATTATTTGAACAAGTCTAATCTAGTCTAGTCTATTGTGCTTTCACATTCATGAAAGACCAACATCCCTGAAATCCTGAGTCCAAAGAAATGCTTCCTTCCCCTAGTTGTTTCTGACAAGTGTTTTGTCATAGCAACACTAAAAGTCAAGTGGTGGGGTTTTTTTTGCATCAGTATTGGAAAACTGGATTATATATTTCCCATTGATGAATATTAATAGAGTTGTCAATTTTAACAATTATGAACAAAGGTTCTATGAATGATATTTTTACATCTTTTGTGGTCATATGCTTGGATTTATAAAAATTGAAAATGTTTCTTCATTTTAGTCTCATCAATGAGCTTTGAGACCTCTCTTGGACTGTTTCCATAGGTGTAAAGTGTTCTTTCATAATGGTTTTGTTTTTATTCATGTGATACCTACATATATTGAACAATTTGACTAAGATTTCTTTATATTATCTACTCTATAAATTTTCAAAGGATTTATCAGTAAAATCATTTGAACCTTAAAGTTTTCTTGGAAGTATACTTCTCATTCCCAAATTCTAAAAGGGTATAGAACTACTGATATTTCCTAACTCACTATGAATTCATTTTAAGTCAAGTGATTCTTTGCAGGCTGTTTTGTACTTTGCCTACATTACTGTATTTATTGGCAGAACCTTGCTCGTATTATTTATGGTATAACCTTCATTACCTGCTATGTTTTTAAAATTGTCCTTTTACTTTATATTATGAACATTTTTTTCATTTTATAATAGAGAGGTGTTTCTAATATTGTAACCTCTTAAAGGAAGAAACTCTTTGTTTTTTTCATCTCCTCCAGCTTTTTTATTCTGATTCATTAGTTTCTATTATTTTTGTCTCCTACTTATTGTACACTTAATTTGTTGTTGTTTTGCTAACTTGTTGGTTAAAAAAACCCTAGATCAGTGATTTAAATCCTCCTCCATTTCAAGTGAAACTTCAGTGCTTTAAACGCCCTTGTATTTTCTGTTCAGAGATTGCCCTTTGGTTTGAATGTGAAATACCCCTGAAAGTCTTACCTGCTTGAACACTTGTTCCTTAGTGGTGTTGTTTTGGAAGCTTCAGGAACCTTTAGGAGAGGGAGCTTTTCAGGAGGAAGTGGGTCACTAGGGGCAACTCCTGCTCCACTTCCTGTCCAGTCTCTGCTTTTTGGATGCTATGGTAAGGTTGCCATTTCCCTCACACTTAGGCCATCATGCTATCCCTGCCATGGTGACTGACATCCTTCATTGAACTATGAGACAAAGCAAAACTACTCCTTGACGTTGTCTCCTTAAATGTTTAATATATTTGTATTATAATGCAGTATAAAATACTTCTGATATCTTTCTAAATTCTTTGGCCATCCATGGGATACCTAGAAGCTTGTAATTAATTTCCAGACATTTAAAATCTTGGTTATCTTAATCTTATTGGTTTTGAATTTAACTCTATTGATGCCTCATACTAAATATGTCAGATTTAAATTTTGTGAGATATAATGAGCTCAATATGGACTGATTATTTAGCATGTATTCATAAGCATATGTTAACTTGAAAATAAGGTTTTTCTGGATATTTTACATCGTTTTGCAAATATCAATCAGTTTGCTTAACAGTTTTGCTAATAGCTTTTATATTCTTACTAATATTATTACCACTTCTGCCATCTTAATAAGAGGAAACAGTTGTCAAAATCACTAGCGATTATCACAGATTTATTTATCTTTTCATTTATTTCTCCCAAACTTTGCTTCATGAATTTTAAGATGTTGTTGTACAAGCATATATCTTTATGACTGTTACTTTAGTAAAATTTCCATTTATCACTACTATTTCTTATCCTTACGTCTGTATTGCCTAAAATTGTTATATGATCAAGATTTGATATTGATTAGTGTCTCCATATTATATATCTATGTCCTTTTTCCTTTAATCTATGAATTTATTTACAATTTGTATATGTTTCTTCTAGATAATCTCTGGACTGAAATTATTATCACCACTGTTAATATTTGCTTTTAATTAAACTGTTTTAGTTTATTTCATATAATCATAGAAATGGTTAGTTTTGAGCCCATAGTCTTTGATAATTTTCTGTCTGTCTCCTCTGACCTTTATTTCTGTTTGCTTCTTGAATGTGTTCTATATGTGAATTGGGCATATTTTTTCTATTTTATGTCTCCTTTTTGGTTTATTACCTACATGTCTTTTATTTTTAGTTAATGACTTAGTATTTACAGTATTCATCCTCCATGTAATTGTCTAGTTAGGTTCACATATTGTACCTCACAATCCACACTTAATACTTTACAACATCTATTACTCCCACCACCATTGAAAAACTCTCATTTTACACATTGCTGTTCCCACTTAACAGATGTCATCCCCAGTACCTTTCATTTTCTATTTCAGTTATTCCTTTACCCTGGTGCCCACTTTAATCCTGCATTCTGTTTTACTATTGTGATTGACCATTAACTTTTAAGTAACTTACAGCATGAAAAACACGTTTACAAATTTCTCGTTGATTCTTACAGATTCAATTTTATGATGTCTTCTTTGTTGTGGTTCTGAAAAACATGCAACAGCATGTCCTATAGCATCAGTCAGTCAGCTGCTGATGTACAATCTCATCTGCCATTTATCAGAAAATGCATTTATGGTATCCCACTAGTTGCAGGGATACTTTTTCAGATTCAATTCTAAATTGAGTTGTATTTTTTTCATGACGTTTAAAATATGCCATTGGGAAAAGGTAGCAATTATTTGTATCATTGTTTCCTTTTATATCCTTTGCCTGTGCCCTCTAGATGGTTTCAATATTATTTTTTTTACATTTAGGATTTAGTAGATAATATATGTTTCCGTGAAGTGTTTTTGCATTGTTCTTCCTTAGCAAGGTAAGCATTTTTGATTTTAGGGTTATTTTATATTAAATTTAGGAAACTGCAATGCATTATAATTTATATTTTTCTAAACCATTCAACGTCTTCTGGAATTCCATTTAATGCTGTCATCACATCTGTATAACTCTTACAATGTACTGAATCTTTTCCATTTCTTTTCTAATTTTGATAACATCTATTTGTCCTTACATTTATTGATTCTACATTTTCCTATATCCAATTTGTTACTAACCTAAGTCAGTTAACTTTTCATTTTGGCTGTCATATTTACCACATTCTAGATTTTCATTTAGCATTAGTACAATTTCAATTTTCTGATGAATGTATTCATGCATTTAGCTATTTTCTATTAATTACTTGAACATGCTTTATTTTAATTGTACATGTTCACATTAGTTGATTCAGAGGATGTGTCTGCTAACTCCTCCATTAGGGCACCTTGACTGAAGTTTCTAATGTCTTCCTGTTTTGCTTTTGGTAGCAATTACATTTTATTACTTCTTTGCATATCCAGTTATTTTTGTTGATATTATACAATGGGAATAATCTTGTAGAGATTTAGGAATCTACCCTTTTCTTCTGAAGGATTTGCTGTCTTGTTTGATAAATATACAAATCATAAACTGATCATCTTCTTAGTTGTTTTTACTTGCCTTTATTTTAAATGCTATTAGATGGATCTCTGGAAAACCAAAGAAATTTCTTCTGAAATTCTGATACTGTACACTGTACCTCCAAGTCCTCAGTTCTAAAGACCAGATTAAACTCTGCTCATTTTCTAAAGGCTGGTGCAAAATAGAATTAAGTCCAGCAAATGGATCTCATGCTTTAAAAGAAGTAACTGTTACAGAGCCTTCCCTTCCAAGGAATCTTGCTTTCTCATAGCCCGGTTAGATTCCCCAAATGATCAGCAAATTGTTCTATGTGGGCCAGAATTCTAATTCTAATTCTAGCATTACTCTGTTCTATGTAAATTCTTGGCTCTGATGGCACATCTATTAGCTTCTCTTTAGTAACCCCAAGTAGTCTTACACTGTTCTAGTAAACAAAACTCAATGAGGAACTCACTGGGAGTCTCTATCCCACAAATTTATTGTTAATGCTGAAATGATTGTTTGCCCCTTGTGCTCAGTTTTTCAGACACTAGCCTTTTGGTGACTGTGTTTGTTACAATAACACAGTGAATGACATAATCAACTTTCAAAGGAAATGAGCTCAAGTCAGACTCAGAGTCTCAGAAGATTCAAACCCATACCAACTTATAATCATCATAGATACAATCCATTGTAGGGGAAGGTGCTTACCCCCTGATAGCTGGGGGAACAAGGGAATAAAATATTGAGGGTGAAAGTTGCCAATATCCTATTCAAGGGAACACCCCCAGATGTCTAAAATATATCCAGCTAAGTCCAATATACTTAATAAATTCTACTACATCCCAATGGTATCACAGGCTAAGGAACATGTTTTCAGCACAAAGATCTTTGGATGTCATTGTAGATCCAAACCACAGTAGCACCTTAGCTTCTTCAGTTGACTGGGAAGCATAGCTTTAAATTCTTAGATTCTAGCTCCTTGTACTATACAATTCAGAATTTGCCCTGGATAAAAAGCCAGAAAACCCATGGGACTTTCTGTAGTAAACTTTCCTTTACCTGGAATAGTTATTTCGTGTTGCCTATTAGCAAAGGTCCAAACACAATGATTTATATACTTGTCCAGATTTATGGTTACTTTTCATTGGTTGTGATTTGACCATCAAATTCAGTGTTTTATTTACTTTTAGTAAGGTTTTTAAGAAAATAAATGTCAGTTCATCATCCACACTTATAAATTATCCTCATTTATGTCACAAACCAAGCTGGCCTACAATATCAGAACTCTTGCTTACCAACTATGACTTGGATTAACTCAAATGAGTATTTTTTTATTTAAGTTAGAAACAAGCTTGTTTTACATGTCAATCCTAATTCACTCCTCCTCCCCTCTTCCCCTGCCTTCTACCAACCCCCATTACATCTGCTTTCTGCTCCCCAGGGAGGGTAAGGCCTTCAATGGGGAATCTTCAATGGTTGTCATATCATTTGGAACAGGGTCTAGACCCTCCCCTGTGTGCCTAGACTGAGAGAGTATCCTTCTATGTGGAATGGATTCCCAACGTTCATTCCTGTACTAGGAATAACTACTGATCCACTACCAGAGGCCCCATAGACTGCCCTGTTCTCCAAACTGACATCCATTTTTAGGGGGTCTGGAACAATCTTATGCTGGTTTCCCAGATACTAGTCTGGGGTCCATCAGCTCCCTTGTTCAGGGCAGCTGTTTCTGTGGGTTTCTCCAGTCTGGTCTTGACCCCTGTGCTCATCACTCCTCCCTCTCTGCAACTGGATTCCAGGAGTTCAGCTCAGTGTTTAGCTGTGGGTGTTTGCTTCTGCTTCTATCAGCTACTGGATGAAGGCTCTAGGATGACATATAAGATAGTCATCAGTCTCATTATTGGAGAAGAGCATTTAAGTTAGTCTCTCCACTATTGCCTTGTTAGTAGTGGGTCAGTGTTGTAGATCTCTGGACATTTCCCTAATGCCAGATTTCTCTTTAGACCTATAATGGCTCCCTCTATTATGGTATCTCTTTTCTTCCTCTGACTTGATCTTCTTTCTCCCTTATGTCCTTCTCTCCACTCCTCTTCTCCCCTTCTCTTTCTCCTAACTCCCTCTACCCTCCCCCATGCTCCCAATTAGCTCAGAAGATCGTGTCCCTTTCCCCTTCTGGGGGGGGTCCCATATATATCTCTCTTATAGTCCTCCTGTTTCCCAGCTTCTCTGGCGGTGTGGATTGTAGGCTGGTAATTCTTTGTTCTATGTCTAAAAACCATATATGAGTGACTACATACCATGTTTGTCTTTTTGTGACTGGGTTACCTCACTCAAGATGGCTTCTTCTAGCTCCATCCATTTGCCTGCAAATTTGAAGATTCCATTTTTTTGTTTTTCTACTGAGTAGTATTTTATTATGTAAATGTACCACATTTTCTGTATCCATTCTTCAGTTGAGGGGCATACAGGTTGCTTTCAGGTTCTGACTATTACAAATAATGCTGCTATGAACGTAGATAAACAGATGTCCTTGTTATATGAATGTGCATCTTTTAGAATTATGCCTAAGAGTGGAATTTCTGGATCTTGTAATAGACTGATTCCCTTTTTCCTGAGTATCTGCCATACTGATTTTCAAAGTGGCTGTATGAGTTTTCACTACCACCAGCAGTGGAGGAGTGCTCCCCTTTATCCACATCCTTTCCAGCATAAACTGTCATTGGTGTTTTTGACTTTTTCTATCCTGACAGGAGTAAGATTGTATCTCAGAGTTGTTTTATTTGCATTTCCCTGATGTCTAAGGATGTTGAGCACTTTCTTATGTGTCTTTTAGCCATTTTAGATTCCTCTATTGAGAATTTTATATTTTTCTGTGCCCCACTTTTTAATTGAATTATTTGGTGTTTTGATGACTATCTTCTTGAGTTCTTTGCATATTTTGGAAATCAGCCCTCTGTCAGATATGGAGTTGGGGAAGATCTTTTCCTGTTCTGTGGGCTGCTGTTTTGTCTTGTTGACTGTGTCCTTTGCCTTACAGAAGCTTCTCAATTTCAGGAATTCCCATTTATTAATTGTGAATTTCAATATCTGTTCTACGGGTATTATGTTCAGGAAGCAGTCTCCTGTAACAATTCGTTCAAGGGTACCTCCTACTTTCTTTTCTAAGAGGTTCAACGTGGCTGGATTTATGTTGAGGTATTTGATCCATTTGGATTTAAGTTTTGTGCATGACAATAGATCTATCTGCAGTCTTCTACATGACAGCATCCTGAGCAAGACTATTTCTTCCACTGTCCCATTCTTTGGTTTTCTATAGTTCTTTGTGTAAGGATGGGGCCTTCTGTATTTTCCCCCATCTTCTTTTATATGTCTATTGTCAGTGTCATTGTTAAGATCATATTTATGTAGTCATGATGGTGAGACATTATGAATGTAACGTCTGACATTACTAGAAGACACAGTCTAACAGCAAGTCCCCTGGTTCTCTGACTTTTACAATTTTTCTGTCCCCTCTTCTGCAATGTTTCCACTGGGACAAGGCTCCACAATTTTGCGTCTTGATTTGTTGTGGTTTTCTATAATAATCTCCACCTGCTACAAAGAAAAGTTTCCTTGATGTGAGATGAGGACTAACTATAACTATCTGTGACTATAAACACACGTGTTTAGAATGTGATTAGGGATTATCCTGTTTCCTAAAATAGTGGTTGCACGACTTCACTAGTCTTGAGTAGATAACTAGGTTTCCAGTCCCAGACACACTAAAGAGTGGGTCTTTAGTCCAATTAGAGAGCTCTTGATACTACCAAGTTATGCCTGCGACTACTGCACCCTTACAGTTATTATGTCATGCTGGTCATTGATGCAGTTCATATGCATTATTGATGGGTAGACTGTTGGTTGTGTTTTTCCTTTGGAAACTTGTATGGTGCCTTCATTTACCATGAAAACTAGCCTACAGGGAGGCAGCATTTAGACCAGTTTCAGATGAGAGCCTTGTGGGCTATCTTTCATAAGTACATGATGTCTTTAGCAAGAAGAACTTATCTTCCAGTTCTAGGAGGCAGAGGCAACCAAGGGCAATAGCAATACTTTTTATGCTTTCTAAGTCTCTTGGCCATCCATGACCAACAGCTCAAAAGAGGTTTTCTCACGTATGGTATCAGAATTTTATTAGGTGTTCTTTGGCTGGTTAATGGAGAATTATTAGTGCAGATGAGGAAAACTCTGTGTGTGTGTGCATGCAAGCTCATGCCCGTGTGTGTGCATGTGTGTATATGTGTGTGCACACATTATCATTGTTTTAAGACAAATAGTTAGTAGTATAGCCCTTATGACTTTTTCAGACATCCTATATTACACTCCTCCTTCATTCCTCTGTATTTTCCTCCCTCTCTGAAGACCCCCTCCTTCCCATTTCCCCAATAAGATGACTTGTACTACGATATTTCCCTTTAGCCACTTTCCTCCTTCTTCTGTATTTCTCCCACTTTCATTCCCTAATGAGTGCTCCCTTTCCCATTGCTTTGTAAGATTACTTGGACCCTGCTATTCCCACTCTCTGTTGCTTCCCAACCTCCCTTTTATAGTAATAGTGCCACAGTATAGAATATGTAGTCACATCAGAAGATCTGGAGATAGAAGCTTTCTATTAGAGAGAAGACAGAAATTCTTGGCTGCTTAAAATCTTAATTTCTTCACCTATAAAATGTGCATCACCTCTTTCTGAATTATTAAAATCTACTTAGGCAATATTTTTGTTATAGTAAAGCAAAACTTAAACTGTTCTATTTGGGAAAGAAATGAAAGAAGGGACAAAAGACAGATCACAATGCTCATGCTTTCAGTTATTAAAAATATATGTTACTGTTCTGGTTTGAAAGAAAATAGCCCCCAAAGGGAGTAGCGCTATTAGGAGGTGTGGCTTTATTGAAGTAGGTGTGTTCTTGGAGGAAGTATATCACCGGAAGGATGAGCTTTGGGATCCACTATGCACAATCTACTCGCAGTGAGTCAGTCTGTTTCCTGTTTCCTTATGACCAATATATAGCCAGCACCATGTCTTCCTACATGCTGCCATGTTTCCAGAAATGATGATAATGGACTGAATCTCTGAAACTATGTGAGCCACCCCAAATAAATGCTTTCCTTATAAGACCTTCTTTGGTCATGGTGTCTCTTCATAGCAATGGAAGCTCTAGCTAAGATAGTTGCTGGCAAAGAGAGTAAGAAACTCAGTAAACAAAGTATAAATATCTCGTATTGAACTATGAAAAAATTGGGTTTACAGAATAAGAAATGCAGAGGTGGGAATTTTTGAGGAACAGAAAGAGGGTTGAAACCTTTCAGTAGTAGCTTGAGGATAAATTGTATTTAAATAGTCCTAGTTTGAGCTAGATGGAGATGTAGGGCTTTAATGCTAGCACTTTGGAGGCAGAGACAAGTAGATCTCTGAAAGTTCAAAGTCAACATCATCTATAAAGTGAATTACAGGCAAACCTGGGTGGCAAAGTGAGTCCTTGTCCCCAAAAGAAAATATTCCCAATTTTAACATTTCTTTATGGCTAATTATTCACTTTTATTTGACCTAGTCAAATAGCTAATATGTATTGATAAAGCATAGGATGTCATCAATTGTCATACAGAGCACTGAGGACTTTCTAAGCACCATATCACTATCTGCACAGAAAAACAAATAAAAACTTAGACAATGCAATAAACTTATTTTGACAATGAGCACATGTTCCTTGACCTATCTGATATCCTCTTTATTGGGGATGTGAACTGTGAATTGCTCTTATCTAACAAAATAGTCAAAGGCCATGTCATTCTAAGGTGACATTATTTAAGGTCCATCTTCCTAACAAACTAACTCCCTTGGGATCCTTAAAGAAGGAGGTTGTCATGAATACTGTAGACAAAAATAAATTAATTCTTCTAAATGCAGAATATTCTTGGTAGTTTTCTTCACGTTCAGCCTCTCATGAGAACCCAAGCATGAAAGAGTGGACAGAGGGTCTCCAAAAAACAACATGCCCCAGTTCCTTGATCCACAAAACAATGAGATACTTAATATATTAATATATGTTGCTCTAAGCCAGTTAACGATACTCTATTATGCCTAATATGTAAGTAATACAAGAGACATGTTAAATTATTTAAAATTGCACTGCTTTGAAATGGCAACAACAATTACCAAATCACAACTATTTAAAATCAAAGTGCTTACCCTGTGGTAAATATACTAAACAATCTCATTACTGAAAATTCTGTATCACTAAGATTTCCTACTGCCATGTAATGTTGAGTATATAATAACTTTAAAGCTTACCTCTGACATCTGCTTATCTTTTCATAAAGGGATGGCAGAATTCCCATGTGTGTGATTGAGCTTCCTGTGTCTGAGTAACTGTTCTCGGGGATCTATGTTCATTAATTTATTTGATCCTTTGACTTTAATAGGAGGTGGGCACTATAAATATTTTCTGATTTAGGGCAAACTGCAAGCTATAGAGGTTATAAGCTTTGAAAAAGATCATGTAGCTACCAAGCAACAAAGCAGAACCTGGGTCACTTTTATCCTAACACATGGAGGTTTGAGTCAGAGAGATATACAAGCCGTCAAACGAGTCTCACATATGGCCTATAAAATGAAAAATATGGAGAATGATGCAGGTTGAAACTGCAATGGACACTCTTTAATATGATGTGTGAGTGGCTCCATAGGGCAGATGGATACCACTTATTGATCACCATGACCACTACACACTGGACAGGACGCCGTAGAGTATTAATGATAATAATGAATCTTGCCTATCTACTCTAAAATTACTACTAATTTTGTTCTGTGTTGCAAGGGCACCACAAACACTGAAAACAGAGAAAGGAGAGGCATGGCACAAGACTGTTAGGATCTTATCATCTAATGAAAAGGAAATAAAGTGAATTAATTCTGTCTAATTATTGACTATCATTCTTGTAGACTATTTCTTATAAAGTAATGAGAATCCCCTTGTTCATCCTAGTTTGTTTTCTATTACTATGATAAAATATTGACAAAAATCAGCTTGAGGAGGAAAAGGTTCATTTCATCCCATGGCTTACTGTCTATTATGAAGGGAAGTCAGAGCAAGAACTTAAGGAAAGAACCTGGAGTCTGTAGTAGGAACTAAAATATAAGGCATGGTGAAACGCTACCAACTGTCTTACTTCTCATTTCACATTCATCCTGTTTTGTTTATATAATCCAAGACCACCTACCCTGGGGTGGTATAGCCCTCAGTAATCTGGATCCCCTCAAATCAATTATCAATCAAGAAAATTTTCCACTGGCTTTTATATAATTCAGTCCGATGGAGGCATTGTTTTAATTGAGGGTATTTTTTCCCAGATGACCAAAAAGCTAACCACCATGCTGGCCAAATACATAAAATTCAAATAACTGAAAACCTGCTTCAGCAGTGATTTACTTTTAAAAGCATAGTATTGTTATTTCACATATATTATCTTCACTGCAATCAAACCTCCAATTAAATGCTTTTAAAAGTTAAAAACAATAGTTACCTTCAGTTTGTAATAGAATTACTAGCAGAACAATATGGCCATTACAAAATATTTTAAACTGACACACATTTTGAAAAATCGTAGTCTTTTTACAGAAAGAGAAGTATTAGATATTACCTTTTCTGATATATATATATATATGTATATATGTATATATGGTTAGCTCAAATCAGAAATACTGTTCACAATAAATGTAGATTTCTGCTCTTGTGGGTTACATTGTGGATCCTCCCAACATGTTCCCACTATGTAAGCAGCCTTACTGTTCATGTGGGCCTTAAGTGACCTACGCATTTAGATCAATGTCTTCCTTTTTATCACAAGGAGAAGCCAGCCAGAAAACTACTGTACTATTAATGAACATGGACACAAATGACATGGTCCTGTAGCATGAATAATAAAAACCCAGACACAGATTTTAGGGTTCAAGTTGAAGATCAGAAAAGCAAAGCAGCCAACCACAAAGAGTTCTTACTTTTAGAAGATCTGTTCGGAAGATCTTGCCTCATTCCTGAACAGATGGGGAACATGTCGAGGGGTGGGGGAGTGGGAGCTGGGAAGAAGAGAGAGGGAGAAGAGGAAGAGAGAATAGGTCATGGGGGAACAGGAAGGTTGAGTAGGGGGATAGAATACGGGGAAGAGGGAATCATAGGTTAGAACACAGATCAGGTACCAGTGTGACCTCTAGTGATCTAAAGGGATGACACTAACTGGCAAGCTAAGCACCTTGAATGCCCATTCCTGATAATGAACTTGATGTCTATAACCATCCTAGAGCCTTCATCCAGTGATTGTTGGAAGCAGAGGCGAACACCCACAGTTAAACACTGAACTGAACCCAAGGAACCCAGTGACAGAGAGAGAGGAGCAGTGAGCAAATTGGCAAAGAATGGGCTGGCAAAACCAGCAGAGACAGCAGATCTCAACAAGGGAGAGCTCTTGGACACCAGACCAACAGCGGGGAGGCCAGCATGGGACTAATCCAGACCCCCTGAATGTGAGAGTCAGTGAGGAGGCCTGGGCAACCTATGGGGCCCTGGGCAGTGGATCAGTGTTTATACCGAGCATACAAACAGACATCATGTGTCCATAACACAAAGAGGGACGCTCTCTCAGCCTGGACTCTTGGGGGAGTGCCTGGACCCTACCCTGAGTGAAATGACAGACTCTAGATATCCCCTATGTGGAAGGAAATGGTGATAGGGTTGGAGGCTGGGGGGATGGTGAGGGAGTGGGAGGAGGGGAGGAAGAGGGAACTGGGATTGACATGTAAAACAAGCTATTTAAAATAAAAAAAAAGAGTTCTTACCTTTACCAAGGCTCAATAGGGGCAATCCTGTCCTCAGTACAACTGCATACTGAATACACTGCACTCCTGACTCCATCCACCCATACACCCTCTAGTGCTGGGATTAAAGATGTTTACTGCCACAGCCCAGCACCTATGGCTAACTAGTATGGCTACTGGGATTAAAGGTGTGTGCCACCACTGCATGACTACTGTGGCTAGCTTTGCACTCTGATCTTCAGGCAAGCTTTATTTGTTAGATCATAAACAAAATATCACCATATTCACCCCCCATTTTTCCATCATGGCAGGGGACCATTATAAGAACAAGGTATAACAAGGAGACAGAAATGGAATTTGACCTTAAAGATGCATATGAGCAATTAGATTAGGTCCATTCTGTTCCTAAAAGTTCTTTTCCATATATCTGTCATGTACCTCTTTGTCTAAGCCAATAGAAATTAAGAAGTTTTGTCTTACAGGTAACAAATCAGGTGAGTATTTTGAACCTACTTAAAAATAAGCTACTTTTCTGATGTTTTCATCTGACTGAACTTTATGCTAGTAGATATTAATGAGAGGTGGAAAGTGTGTCAGCATCTGAATCCCAGTGACAACTCTCTCAGTGCGGTTCCCTTCAGGGTAACCCCCTATGACCTTCACTTCCTGGGACATGAGTCCTTACAAATCTCTCCTAACACTGAGGAAGGACAGGTTATTGTCAATCACATGGATAATAGTATATGATTTGCAAGATGAGATAAGAAGAAAATATTAGGAGTCACATACTGAGTCTCTTGGTTCTGTCCTTCCAGGTCAGATAACATAAACATGATAACTATACCTGTGGCAAGACATTGTACCTGTAACCAACAGTCAGTATCAACTTGCCAGTCAGTGAGGAAGCCATCTTGCAGGAAAAGTCTCTTATCGCAGCCATACTTCCAGATGATTTAATAGTCCAGATTACTTCACCCTCTAATCTTGTGAAGAGACTACTAGAAAAATCAATGTTGAATTCCTGATCCACAGATATAATAAAAATTATAATTATTTTAGATTATTGGTTTTCCTATAAATCAAAAAATAACTAATTCAACTATTAGATGTTTAATAAGCCTGTAATTTTTAGGAAGAATGTAAAATTAATCATATAGCATCTTCATGGTTACTAAGACCTTAAAATCCTATTGAAAAGATAATAACCACCAATGAAGCAAAACATTCTCTCCCATGTATGTAGTTGTCACCCAAGAATGCATCATTCACTACTAGCAAACATTGAGTGTATTTTATTAACAAGGTTAAACTATGTAGTTCAAAAAATAGTTATAAAAGTAGCTGTAAGTTCTTTAATTCTTATAGAAAAACTTGAAACATCACCTCTTGTTGGGTCAATGGAAAGGTCCTGGATAATTAATAAACTTTCTATAAATGTTACAGAAATATTCAAGATGTGGATTCTGAGATGCCAGTAAGGTAGAAAAGTTGAAAACATGGTCATTCAACAGGCAACAACTTTTGCAGCTAAAATTTGGTATGGAATGTGATTGCTAACATTAGGAACCTCTAAATATTAGGAAACAAAAATATACCCATTGTCATGAGAGAATAAAAAAATAATAAGACAAATGGTTTGTACAAATGAAAGGTTATAAAAGAGAATGGTGTTTCTATAACCGAAAACAAACAAAGGCAAGCAAGCAAACAAACATACAAATACTCCAACTGTATAGATGCCAGGCAGTGGTGGTCCATGCTTTTAATCCAAGCACTCAGGAGGAAAAGGCAGACTGATTGATCTCTGTGAGTTAGTTCCAGGACAGCTAAGGAGATAGGGACTGAAGATACCTTTACTATAATTCCAGAAATCATCATAGGTTGGCTGGGTTCTACAGGACAAATATTCCAATATGTGAAAAATACACTCCCATAATAGCAATTTGCTGGAGGACCAGGACCTGCTAACACCAGTGACTTCATTAAGCTATTAGATTGTTGTAACGCATTGTCTTCCCCACCAGCTGCCTGGGACCTGGCGAGCTGTCTGAAACCCCAAATAACACACAGGACACTATATTAATTATGAAGCTTTTGGCCATTTGCTATTGTTTCTCATTGGCTACCTCTGACTCAATTATTGACCCATAGTTACTAATATATATGTTTATAAGGACTTATCTTTCCCAGAAAGCAGATTTGTGTCCCCTCTTCCCAGGACTCACATGGCAATGTCTCAGTTAACTACATTTCCCAGAATCCTCTTGGACTCCTAGTTCCACCTATCTTGCCCCTCTATTGGCCAACAGTACTTTATGGACATACACACAGGACTTCCCCATCAGATTGTCTTTGACTAAAAGTAACAATCATTACTGCCACATCTGAGAGTGGAAGCTTTCCTTCTGAGTGGCTATTTAAATACCATAGTGTTGTCTCTCTTATCACCACTTCAGGATGAAATTCTTAAGTAAAGAGTTCCTGAGTTCAACAGCTGGAGAGCCGCCTTTTTGAGATAAGTGAGGCTGTGTCAAACTGACATAAAATACAGTATTGTGAAGGAATTTGTAGAAATAATAGAAGCTATGTGAGGTGTTGAGGACAATTTAACAAACATGCCCAGACACTTAGGTTTGAAGCCCCTCTTCACAACCCTGCTGTTATTTAACTGGGACTTGGCTTTCAGCTTTGGGTAATCAAATACAACTGCTTTCTCTTGCATGTAAAGCAACAAAAATGACATTTAACAACAGAAACTATGAGAAAATAAGATTGAATAGTTGGGTTTTCTACATCTAATTATAATAACTCTGTTTAAAGATGAAAATTTAAGGTTTCTAGTTAGCAATAATAGAAATAACAGACTGCAAGTATCAGAAAGAGTTAAAAGCAGTTTGCTTACACTGACATAGCCTAGCTAATGAACAATAACCCTGAGGTGTTGCTTGCTATGACCACCCGCCCCAGTTTACAGATAAGGACACTGAGCCAAGGTTGAATTACAGGGTGAGTTAAAGGTCACTTAATAAACTTTCTCCCCTGCCTCCATATTTTATTAACACAATGCATGATTTACTAGAATATATATACCTCATTTTTTTCTACTTTAGTGTTTCACTAGCCAGAGATCAAAACTATGGTCATGGTTGCTTTATTCTGAGTGACTAAACAAGATGGGGTTTTGTTTTTTTTTGTTTTGTGGGTTCATTGCATCATTATTTACATTCTTAAACCATGTGTGTAAATCTAGCATTTTGTACATTTGATAGATTTTGGTAGTTTGTTATTGTTGTTGCCATTCTTGGTTTGTTTTTGCATGTTCAGTTCATCTGGCTTTACAATATTTTTGGAAACAAGGTCTTACTGTTTATTCCAGACTGACCTGGGATTCACTATGTAGTGCTGGTTGAGACTGAACTCATAGAAATCCTCATGTATCTCCCATGTTCTCTTAGTACAGATATGAGCTGCCATATCTGGCTTGATTGTATTTTAAATAAACTAAGAGAGCTCTTGTTTAAGTATCTTTTCAAAACAAAACTCAAATTGTCATAACTGGGGCATGTTTAGACTCTTACCTTACAAATGAATTTTTCACACTTCTTGGATAAAAGGAAAAAGAAAGAAATAATAAAGAGCTTAGAAGAAATGCCAAGTTACAATAAAGAAATGCCTTTAAAATGATCAGTTAGTCATAGGACTTTTAATTAAATAATGTCAATAATTATAAATTCCTTATTGTAGAGTCTGGAAGGTTTGCAATGTTATCAAATGCTTTTGTTATTTGACGCTTAGAATGACTCTGTCCTTCCCAAAGTTCAAATGTACTTATAACCAGATCGCATTATGGGTAAATGTCTGATAGTCTGAAAAGAGACATGTCTAATTCACTCAATATCCTGGACCTTAATATAATACTAAAAACATAAATGACACTAAGTAACTAACTGCTTCATAAATAAATGAGTCAGTAATTTCAATGAAGGCGGTAATTCAATATTTTGATCTCATAACCAACTACCGGGGCACATAGCCCAGCTCTATCACTCTTTCACTCTTATGAATCTTGGTCCCCTTATGTAAGCATGAAAATAATAGAGATGTCCATTTTATTGTGAAGGATAACAACCACATGGTGAGCTAACTATGCAAATGAAGTCAAGCAGAGCCTGATATAGAGCAGGTGCTCCATATGTATTTAGCCAGTTGGTTAAAAAAAAAAAGCAATTAAATGAACTAAGACTCGAACTACTACTTTCCTGACTTCATACACAGGTCCTTATGGAAGGTTTACTCAAGAGCTCTTCAAGTCCTGTGCAATCTACCCGCAGGGATTTATTTAAGCCCTTGCTAATGGGTTGATTCAGACACTAACACAAGTCCTTAGAGAATTCTGGAGATTGTGGCTGAGGGCCTTCTCCCATGCTCCACGCATCTTTTAGTCCTTTAAGCTTTCTCTTCAATTAGTCCAGGGTTGTTGGAGCCCTGTCTTAATCCTAATACCAGGATATAAGTTTATATGACTTACTTTATGATATTTAATCTGTTTGCATCAAACTACAAGCTTTTTGAAGGTAAGGAGCACTCTCCTTTTGGCCCTGAGGCTAAACTGTCACACATTTTCTGACACAAAATGAATGCTTTAAAGGCTTTCTTGAAATGAATTGTCAGGGAACAGAGTAGTTTTGGGTCCTCTAAGTGGCTTTTTCCCAATATTCATTTGTAATTATTCTATAAATGATGACAAAAGTACCATAAATGCTCAAATGTACTCTGTTCACTGGGTACCAATTCAACAAATCACACAAACAAAGAAATGTGGATACTGACTTGAATGAAGTGTTCCGTCTCATTTTACATATTCATTAAACTGAAAAATATTGATTAACTATTCTGGCCCAGGAACCATCTAGGTACTCAATGGCTAAATAAGATAGTCAGATATTTCCACTTTCATTATGCTTATCTTCCAAGAGCGAAAGAGACATTAAAAGCTAAGTTGTATGGATTGCTATATTGTAATGAAGTCCCATAGATTACAGCAGTGTCCGCTCAGTATGTAGAAGTTGCAGCGTTTATTAGGATAGCCAAGAGTCTTACTGAAAAGACAACACAAAGGAGATACCTATACCAAGTGAAGGAATAAGCCAGGTGTGTAACTGAGAGAAATAATTGTTTTAGAAGGTGGGAAGAAAATAATATTATCCTGTATAATATACTATAAAGTGGCTTTTGGATGGAGTCAAGGCCAAAATGTAAAAATAAAATAAAACTTTTTCAAAAAGTAATATAGAAGAATGATTTTTATAAAGCATGTGAGTTCTAAATACAAATGAAATACTTGCAAATTTGGCTTAATTTTATTCCTTGAAATCACTCAGAAACTAAAATGTTAAAGCTAGTTCCCTCTCATATACCTGGCATGAAACTAATAACTAAAATATGGAGAATTACTACAAATCTACAAGAAATGAAAACAGCCAGGTGGTGGTGGTGCACATCTTTAGTCCCAGCACTGGGGAGCCAGAGGCAGATGTATCTCTGTGAATTCAAGACCAGTCTGGTCTACAAGAGCTAGTTCCAGGACAGCCTCCAAAGTTGCAGAGAAAACCTTCCTTGAAACTTCCCCCGCAAAACCAAAAACAAAACAAAAAAAAACCCTCTAGCTTCTTTGGGGCTGGAGAGATGGCTCAGAGGTTAAGCACTGGACTGCTCTTCTGGAAGTCCTGAGTTCAATTCCTACCAACCACATGGTGGCTCACAGCCATCTCTCATGAGATCTGGTGCCTTCTTCTGGTGTGCATACAAATATGCATACAGACCACTGTATATGTATTAAAAGTAAGTAAATAATTTTTTAAAAAAGAAATGAAAATAGTCAAATAGAAAAGCGAACAGAAAGAAATATGAACAGATATTTCTCCAAAGGAGATGTCCAAAAAGCTTGTGACTGTATGAAAGTGCATCTATCCAACATTATTAGAAATTATCGAAACTAATACTAAATGTGTGCAAAGACTTAGAAAGGCTGGAACTTTGGTGAGGTAGTAAATTGACACATTTTGAAAAGTAATGTATCCTTATTGAAAGTAAATATTAGAGTTTGTGATTCAGCAATCTAACTTCTAGTTATTATCGTTATATCACAATGAAGTGTGTATAGATTAAAAGTCAAGAAACATGAGCAAAAAGCCCATCATTCTATATAACTAAACCCTAAAATAAAATGTTCATCTATTGTAAAATTATGCATTCATATGGCACACCTGATAGGAAATCTAGCTCTTTAGAGAAGATACAAAAGGACCTATAGACAGAGAAACTACACAACCCCTATTACATCCATTTGAAATAAGCTGAACTCCACTGTTTAGAGCGTTGTAATAAATCTATGTGTCTATAAATATTAATGTAAATGGTAAAGACAATGATTGTATGTTGGAAGAGACATGGCTATTGGTTTAGACTATACATATGAAGGAATTTGGAGAAGCTGGAAATAATTTCTTTATATTGACTGTTATAAGATAGAAAGAAGTCTCTCTCTCTAAACACTAGTCAGGTGGGGAGCACTGTTGAAGGACTGTCAAAAATATATAAAGCTGTCACAGAAAGTTACTTCAATATTTATTTACATGCATGCTTGACAGGATGGGACAATTTGATTCTTTAATAACATCCTTTCATTACTACCTTGACTGCCAACTGGACTGTCCTTATACCAATAACTGATTTGTTTAACATGCTATAAGCATTTTGAGAAAACTACAGAATGTTCACAGCTAATTTCTCAGGATCCTAAAGAATGACCTCAATAAGAGCTGTTTGAAACATTTTGTTCTATGCCTTTGGTTATCACAAACCTTGGTGAACTCTATATGATCCTGAAACTATTTCTGGGGAGTGCTTTCCCCAGTTATCTAGTGGTGGGATTGCTGGGATGTGTGCTAAGAGGTAAAGTTTTAATGCTCTAAAACATAAATCTTGGTGCATGCGATTGATGCTAAGATTCAAGGCTGTGATTATTGACCCAAATGAATGGTTTGATTGGTTCAGAGAGACTGCTGGGGGATATTTGCACTCACTTGATGAAATGACTTCAAGATATCTGCACTCTTATCTATTGTTACATTACAGTGTATACAATTTCCTCTCATGTGTTTTTGCTCTTGTCTGCTTTTATCCATATACTCATACTGATTGGACTGGTAACATGAAGAAACAGCTTGTGGAGACATTAGGAGATAGAAAAGAAACCAAAGAAATAGCAGGGGCAGAAGTGGTAGCAGAGGCGGAAGAATGGCAGGGGCAATGAGAGCTGAGCAAACACCTGGCAGAGCAGTGAAAGCAAGAGGTCAAAGGCTGCTGAAGTGCAACAGCTGGACAAGAGCGCTGGAAGAAAGAAGAAAGGTAATAGAAGAAAGCCTGCGGGACATGGTGGGGAGCTGAAGCTGAGGAAGGATAAAAGGCTGTAAGGAGACTGTGAGTGCGAGGACCTGCGTATGGTAGTTGCCAGAAGAAATCCAGAATACTGTCACGTCTTCAGGGCTCTCAGTCTCTCAGGCTTTGGGCCAAGAGCTCTAACAACGGCTGGTGCTCAGGCTCGAGGACTGAGGATTCCTGTATCTGCAAGGCCTGCTAAGGAGATTAAACTACTGGCTGTTGTTTATGCCTGAGGAATCCCCAGTTGCTAGGCTCACACAAGAGCTGTGCAGGAGCTAAAGGTCCACATAGGAGAGACTGGGTTCAAACACCAGACGGCACTGATTACTGCTGCTCACCTCTGCCTACTGCCTCTGTTCCCTCCTGCCAAGCACTTGATGGAGACCAAAACTTGAACCATTTCCCCTCTATACTTTCCCACAATATCCATCCAGTCAAGGCAAAAGCACTCCTATTCACCAGCTAGGAAACAGTGTAAAAAAAGAAACCTTAGAAAAATTAATGTAACACGAGGAAGTGTTTATTTTAGCATATAATCTCCATGATTACTGTGCTCAGGAAAAATAAGATGTGAGGAACATGTTGTAGATCAAACTTCCTTATTCCATTATGACTAGAAAAAGAGGCAGGAAAGAGCTAGAATTCCATTATTTTCTTGTAGGACATTTCCACAAATGACCAATTGTCTTTCCTTCACACCTTGTCTGGTGAAGTTCCAACTTCTTCTCCAATGTGCCATTAGCTGGGGACCAACCATTCAACACACAAGTCTTTGGTAGAATCTTTAAATTCAATTCATAGCAGAGCTTTTCATAAGAGTTTCTTTGTAATAATTTATTAACATTTCAATATTTAAGTTTATATTTTAGATAATCTTGTCCTGTGTTATTTTTAATAAAAATATTCTGAAGTTAAACAAAAAGAAGCCAAACTTTTAAAACTTAAATAAAAGAAGAGATAATGAGTGCAGAAAACATTTTTAGTAATTTTGTTCCAAAGGAGAGCAAAGAAATGAGATAGTGAGCATTTGGGAAATGTATACATGAGAATAGAATTGTTGGGAAAAATTATTTTAGTAGAAAACATATGTAAGTCCCGAGAACATAGTTTAGTGTAGATCCCTGGCTTAGATAAGAGTGCCAATTTTTTATACAAAATCTAAACGCTTTCCAAATAATCATGACCTGTCTATTACTTCTAGGTGTAGTTCTCCAAGCTGGGTGCTTAGCAGTTACCAAAAGAGACAAAACTCTATTTGGAAATTGCAAGAAAGTAGATTACAACATGTGCTGGAAAATGCCACACTTACCAGTATTAAGTCCTAGATTTTATTCTCACATCTGAAAAACAGCAGGGGGAGGAAGAGAAAAGAATGCAAGAGGTGTGTAGGAAAATGGCTAAAGGCAGATCTTGAGATAAACAGCGCAGGGTGTAACCTGTGAATGTGCAGAACAGTTGGCATTGAATAGGAGTATAAGCATTTATCTATGGGAAGAGGGATCTACACTGCAAAGAGATTCTGGAAGGTGGCAATCTTCAAGCATTGTTTTCAACAGTTTCTACTTCCTTAGTGGAGGGAAGGGCACTGGCTGGAAGTTGCTGGCTGAAAATAAGAATGAAACCTTGGAGAAGAAGGAGAAAACAAGCTGTAAAATTTTTCTCTAGTAAAGTAAAAGCATAGACTTGGAAGACCTTATATAATCAGCAAGTAGCAACTGGAATCCTCTGAAAGTTAAGGAAAGTAGTTCTGTGTTCTTCATATTTTTGCTCCAGCCCTATTCAGCTTTACTAACACAGGTTTCTATCTTAATGAGCACATTCACATACCAAGACATACACAATCTATTTTGACCTTTGTATGTAAATGGGTACACATATCTATAAATGTGTGTGCTTATATCTTGTCTCACTTATTTAGAACATAGGTACCAACAGCCACTTTTATGTCTTTTTCTTGAACCTCACTTTATTCCAAGAACTTCAAATATTGCGATGACTCTTAACAAATAACTATTAAATATATTAACATGACTGTTTAAAGCATATTGGTTTCAATATGAAGGTTTTTACAACCATTATTTCAAATATCTAATTGATTCTACAAAAAGCTATCTTGAGATTGCAAGGACAACGAAGTTAAAACGTCAAGTAAACTGTTGTAACTACTTTTGTTTCAGTCACAACATCCTCAATACTGTGTAACAAAAACAAAATATTCAAGACAATTAAATGAGGAGGTTGATCTGATTTCAGCTGTCACCCATAAACTGTGATTTGAAAATTGTTGTGTTTAACAATAACTGCCTCAATTTAGCTCATCAAAAGAACCTCATGATGAATAAATATAAATATAATGATAACAAATATAAAATGAAATTAAACTGACAGGTATCAAATTAAAACTTTAGGGTGCTGTGCAGCAGTTTATTGCCAGAAGCCTCCTGTTTGTATAAAGTTTAAATTCACTACTTTAGATAACTATCACCAAGACAACCATATCTACTATAGTAGTGACATGAAACTGGTGGGGATGGGAAATAGATTGGGTGGTGGACCTACAATAGGAAGTATTTTGACAGCCTGAAGACTTGTATTAAATCTTCAAAGCAAAATTTAATAAGAAAAAATGTGTAGTGACTACTGAGGCTCCCCAGTAAACAACAGTAAAAGTAGAGCATAGGGAAAATTTGGCTTGGCAGAGCACAGGTGAAAATAACAATTGGTTTAGCTGGCAATTGCCTCAATGAGCTCCTATAATGAGATGGAATTGTCCCCAAAAGAGCTAGTGTGATTTTAAGATGTATTAATAAAAATATATCTTGAATAAATGAGATGGCAATGTTCTCTGCTCTGTACTACTGAGAACACACATAGTATACTCATTCAATTTTAAATACCACAATTTAAGGCAAGTAGAGTATCTTCAGAGGACATTGTATAAGAAAGTGAAAACATTCTGAGGTCTTAAATGAAATGAGTTTTTGTAAAGTTCCTGCTCATTACTGGGAAGCAAAGTGACTAGGAGAAGACAACAGATGGCCTCCAAATGTTTAACAACAGTATATTTAAAAGGAATCCCATGCATCTATTATGGCTCAACTATTAGAATGGGGCAATAGGCAAGACATAAGGGGCTATATACTGACTTGAAGATGATAGGGTCTTCAACTGAGTCTTGAACACGACACCTTGTGAAGTGGGAAAGCTTATTTATGCCAACAATTTCTGTTTTATAAATTATAAAATGAAATTTTCCTTTGGACCAGCTCTATACTTAGTCTTGGAGAGATTCCTCTGGTGAATTCCTTCAGCTATGCAGGGCAAGATGTGAGATTTATGATTGGTCCTAAGGGAGGCCAAATCAGCTGCAATTTTTCAGAACCACTGAACCATCAGACCCTTGCTTATAGCTACAAAGTATTTGGTTATTGGGTTTAAGTCTTCCTTCCCTTGCTCCCAGGAGACTTGGAAAAAGGACATGGATCAGGTATGGAATCTTCCTGTCAATCTGTGAAGAAGGAAGTTGACTAACTACGTAATGTTCACATCTCAGTCAATTCAGCAAACCATCCCTGAGCTTTTCTATGCCTGGCGCTGCTCTGTGCCTAATTCACAATTGGCAAACAGAAGGGTCTTTCCCCAGAAGTCTGTCTTCTTCTGACCCAATTATCATTTCAGCAAGAGCTCTTTCACCACTGAACATTGGTCCCCTTTACCCTTCATTCCTCAGTGCTTTCCCCACACTGTAACCCTGGCTTCTGCTTTCCCCTTCTCTTCGCCCTCCTCCTATATTGCTTCTCATAAAATCTTTTATTTTCCAACACACATTGCAATTACTTCTTTGAATTTAATATTTTTCAAAGAGAGAGTTTTCTCTCTTTTGGTTACTGCTAAATACCCAGCACATAGAATCACATTTAGGAACAACAGACAGGGAGTATTTGTCAGTGAATTAAAAACCACTGGAAAATGCTTTAGCTACACTTTTGGTGACTCCCATGAAAAGTAGTAGTTAGGCTCAAGTGAACTCTATCTTACAATCTGTTTACAAGTGGGAAGAATTTGGCATAAGTGTCTAGTCTATTCATTTTCAAACCATGGTTGCAAAGGCATATACTTGGATAAAGAGTGAAAGGAAAGAGTTTATTGGCCAAGTTGGTTACCCAGTGGCAGTTTCTGCCCAGCTACATCACTTTCTGCCTATCTGTATAGACTTCCAGACCTCTGTAGTTAGCTAGAGGCAGTTTCTGCCCAGCTACATCACTTCCTGGGATCACATGATGATTCCTCTCTGCCTACACTTCCCAGAATCCTCCTCATATCCTAGTCCCACCTGTCTTGCTGCCCTATTGACCAATCATGTTTTATTCAACAATTGATAAGATAAATATATACATAGAACAACATTTCCCAACACCACCTTCCATTCTTCCCACTCCCCATCGAGCTCTTCTTTGGGGAGTCCACAAAGTCTGACATACCAAGTTGAAGCAGAACCAAATCCCTCCCTTCGTATCAAGGGTGAGCAAGGTATCCCGCAATAGGGAGGTAGGCTCCAAAAAACCAGTTCATGCCAATGCTGAACCTCCCCACAAGAGATCAAGTCACATAATTGTCACCCATATTCAGAGGGCCTAGTTCAGTCCCATGGATATTCCCCAGCTTTCAGTCCATTGTCTTTGAGCTCTCTCTAGCTCGGGTCAGTTGTCCCTATGGCTTTTTCCTATCATAGTCTTGACTTCCCTTGTTCATATGATCCCTCTTCCCTCTGTTCAACTGAGCTCCAGGAGCTCAGGCCAGTGCTTGGCTATGAGTCACTGCATCTGCTTGCATCAGTTACTGGATGTAGGTTCTATGATCAAAATTAGCAGAGTCACTAATCTGATTAAAGGGGAAGGCCAGTTCACACACCCTCTCCACGTTTGCTAGGATTCTTAGCAGAGATCATCCTTGTGGACTCCTAAGAGTTTCTCTAGCACTTTCTCGCTAACCCCATAACGAGTCCTATATCACGATATATGTTTCATTGCTCTACCCCTCCATCCCTCCCCCAACTAGGTCTTCTTGATCTCTCATGCTCCCGTTAGCCATACTCTCCCTTCTACCTCCTTCCCTGTTTACCCAGGAGTTCTTAACTACCCAATATACCCAAAGGGTGTACAATCACATCACAAGGACCTTTGCTCAACTATGTCCACAGCAGTCTTATTTAATAGCCAGAACTTGGAAACAACCTAGATGCCTATTAACCTAAGAATGGATTAAGAAAACATATACATTTTACTCAGTGGTAAAAAATAATAACTCTTGAAATTTGCAGGTAAACGGATAGAGCTAGAAAAGAAACATCCTGAGTGAGGTAACCCAGACTCAGGAAGACAAATACTCTATGTACTCACTCATAAGTCTATATTAGATGTAAAGCAAAGAGTAAGCAGGCTACAATTCACAACCCCAAAGAAGCTAGGTAAATTGTTTTTAAAGGTATTATAGTATGCGAACTAACTAAAGCCTAGTCAAACGCTGAGTGAAAACCTAGCGACCCAGTCTGAAGGCAATGCGACTATGACTGAAACTAATGGTCAAAATGTTGAAATAGATGATGTCACCAGCGATGATGTTATAATGCAATGAGATAGTTTAATTGACAGTTTCACTCAGTCACTTTAGAATCACATGTAAAGAGTTTCTCAGTGAGGAATTGTGTAGATCAGGTTGCCTCATGAGCATGTATGTTTATCTTGATTGCTTCAATAGAGGTAGGAAGACCTGCCCATTGTGGTAGCACCATTCTCAAGGTTTTGGTCCTGGCCTGTGTGAATGAGGAAATCAGGTTTAGCAGTAAGTATGTTTGTATTCACATCTCTCTACTGTAGACTATAGATAGGATGTCACTAGCTATTTTAAGTTCATTGATATGCCTGTTTTCATAGATTGTTGCCTGAAATTGTAAATTAAAACATGTCCTTTCTCTCCTAAGTTGATTTTTTGGGGATCACGGTATTTTATCATAACATATCATTTTATCATAGAAATGAACTTAGGATAGTAGAACACTAGGAGTGTTTGTGGCTGAACCATGACTTTTGGTGTGCCCCTCAAACTTAAAGTAAATGCAAAACCGTACTTAGTGTTCCAGCATTCCTTCAGTAGCCCTGTTTTCCACCATCTCTTCTGTGCTGGGTCCTGTTTACTTTAAGATTTTTCTAGAGGTAGACCAAAAATTTATGTTCCCATGGCAGACTGAGTAAACTATACTCATTTTATAACCAGTGAAACTTTGGGAAGAGGAGGGTCTCAAACATTTACAATCTTTGTCAATGAAGAAGTCAAGTTTACCAAATTGCACACTTCCATTGTGGAAAAGAGGTATCTGGATTAAACTAACAGATCTGGGGCTGGGTTATGAATAGAAAAGGTGAGCATAATGTTGGGGATAGATCCTATGAAGCAATTTCATGTGTTTTGTTCCTTCTTTACCTCAGTTATAAAAGAAAATGATGTATTATATTCTTACTCCTCCATCACATTTGTGCCAGAATACGTTCTCCTGATTGAGAAGATATGCATGTATAGAAGGCTAATAGCTCCTGTGACCCACAATCCTAATGAGCCTGTTAACCTAATGTCTTTGTGACTGATGAGTTTAGAATGTCTTTGGATTTTCATCATGGCTTCTGAAGGCTAAACAATCAGAATCTCTTTAAAATTGTGCAGTTTTCTCATGGGTTCTTTATAAAATGAGCTCCTGTCCCCTGAATCCAGACTGTAATTCACATTTTAGAAGGAACCAACTTGAAGTAAATGGCTGGTATGCTGTGAAAGGCTCAATAAAATCTGCTTGCCAAATAGGAATGATTTCTTCAAAACTAGAACCAATCTGACTCCAGTAATCTCTGTGGCAATAATTACTCTAAGGAAAAACACCAAGACCTACCAAATTTTTACCACTAAAGATTATTCAATTCCTAAGCCAGGTACATTGATACTTTAGATAAGCTAAAACCCAGGGGTATCTACTGGCTATTCAAATTATAAGCCCCAACACCAGATATACAGAAAAGAGATACAATTAGTTGGCCCAGTAGGAAAAACTGTGGTCATACTCAGCTCTTTGAGTATAACAAGTAGTCCTCTAGTTTCTAACATCCTATGTATTCATTCTACCACTTGAAAAAATACAGATTCCCAGACTCAAGGGATCTTTTTGTGAATAGAAACCAACACACCTCAGTGCTGATAACTTAGGCATCTCAGTCACTTCATTGGATTCCCAAAGAAATGTTCAGGTATCTATCAGAGTATCTAGAATTAATCTGTTGGTTGTGTCTGCACTCCCATATTGATATGGGGGCTGCCCAAGCCCCTAACAGCATAGGAATGACAATGTATCCAACATTGTCATCAACTGTTATCAAGTAAAAATTATGTCTGTCTGAGGGGAAAAGGCTGCTACTGCACAACAGACTAGAAAATCTTCACACAAGTTGACCAGTTTGTCCTTAAACTAAGAAAACCAAATTCCAGAGTTTGTGCCACCACTTATTCTTTGTGGACAGAGCATGCTAAATATTGAGCCCTCTTAAGATTGCTAGTGATACCCCATTTCAGTTGACACTGAATTGGGTCAAAGTAGTTGTACTTATCTAGATAAGCAATTCTAAATCACAATGACCCTGAAAACTAGCTTCTGTCATGTTTTAAAAATTTTGGTTCAATTGTTATTCAATAACTGTGCCTCTTTTAGTGTAAAATCCACCTAACAATGGGTTAATAATCAAGTTATCTGATATTTCACAATCCTTATATTCAATAGATTGATCATAGTTAGAACAGCTTTCTTTAAAAAATGTATTCCAGACTGACAGCCTCCAAAACAATACAGAGAAACCCTGTCTCGTAAAACCAAAAGGGGGAAGAGGGAATCATAGGATCGAAGACAGATCAGGTACCAGAGTGACCTCAAGTGATCTAAAGGTATAACATCAATTGGCAAGCTAAGCAATAGTGGAGGGACCACCTCGAATGCCCATTCCTGATAATGAACTTGATGTCTATAACCATCCGGGAGCCTTCATCCTGTGACTGATGGAAGCAGAGGCAAACACACAACTAATCACTGAACTGAACCCAAGGAACCCAGTGACAGAGAGAGTGGAGTGATGAGCAAATTGGCAAAGAATGGGCTGGCAAAACCAGCAGAGACAGCTGATCTGAACAGGGGAGAGCTCTTGGACCCCAGACCGACAGTGGGGAGGCCAGCATGGGACTGATCTGGACCCCCCCAAGTGTGAGTGTCAGTGAGAAGGCCTGGGCAACCTATGGGGCCCTGAGCTGTGGATCAGTGTCTATCCCTGATATACAAACTGTCTTCATGTGCCTATAGCACAAAGGGAGATGCTCTCTCAGCCTGGACTCTTGGGGGAGTGCCTTGACCCTACCAAGAGTAAAATGACAGAATCTAGATATCCCCTATGTGGAAGGATTTGGCAATAGGGTGGGAGGGAGGGGGGGGAAGGGGAGTGCGGGAAGAGGGGAGGGAGAGGGAACTGGGATTGACATGTAAAACAAGCTATTTAAAATTAAAATAAAAAATGATAAAAAAAGAAAAAAATGTATTCCAAAACTGTGACTCTACCTCTCTCAACTTCTCCAGATGAATATCCCTTAATAAAACAACACTGAACTCATTCTTTCAATAGAAGTATATTAAGGCTTTATAGTTTTATATTGGGTTGTTTTCATGAAGTAAAGTGATGAAGATTTGATAGATCTGATGTGAAAACCCAGAATTTCCTACTGATCATTCCCAAACATGATGCTGTTTTCTTCAGATTAGTATGAGAGAGCAGGAAGGTTGAGCCAGGGTAAGAATAGAGGAGAAAAGAATGGGAGATACCATAATATCAGGAGCCATTATAAGTCAGAGGAGAGATCTGGCACTAGTGAGATCTTCACAGATCTACAGAATGATACCAACTGCCATTAAGGCTACCTTAAATGCCCTCCCATGATATTGCATGATATTGAGAATGATGACTACCTTATATGCCATCCTAGAGCTCTCACCCAGTGGCTGATGGAGGCAGAGGCATACACCCACAGCTGTGAACCGAATTGAACTCCTGGAAGCCCTTGCCCTTCCTGGGGAGCAAAGGGGGGATGGAGTGAGGGTGAGGGGTTGGGAGGATTGGAGCGTGGGGCAGGAAGGGAGAGGGAACTGAAAGTGGCATGTGTAAAAAGTTAAATAAAAATATGGAAAAAAAGAAATGGGCATATTTATTTTATGATGATAGAATAAGAGATACAATCCCAACAACCAACATTCTAACCTTGCAAGGCATATGAGGAAAAGAATATTCACAGAACAAATATGAAGAAAAATACCCTGGGACATCACTCTCATACTATGAGTAGATTAAATGGAACTTGAGCTTCCTATAGCTTCCCAACAATTTACCCCCCCCCATTTTTCACTACTCCTTTTGGCCTTTCTGAGAAATTTAGCAATATCAGGACATGTGCCCTCTTCCTGTGCTTCCCACTCCATACACCTGCCAACCTCTGCAGATGTCTATTTGCCTCCATTACTGAATCTCATGCATTCATCCACTGTGCTTCCCACAGAGTGATCAAATGACACTTAACTGACTGTGTGGACCATCATCATAGGTTAGATTGACTCATATTTATCTTTCATAACAGGGACTGGGGTCACTTATTCAAACTTAATGAAAAACCTAATGCATACCCATTCATCTGTTGAGGGGATATATCATCCCAATATATATGGCACCCCTGAATCCACGTCCCCTAGCTGATGTGAAGAGAAAGGGTACACTTAGAAACACTTGCCATTCAAGTGCTTTGCACCCACCTGTACACTGTGCTTTTCCCATAAAAGATCAGACTTAACTTTCCTTCCTCTCCAAATTATGTTAACTTTCTCCACACAATAAGGAGTATTTGTACAAGCATTCCAAGGACTGGGAAGTTGGAGGTCATAAAAGGAAGAATTGGGAATAAAGAGTGGAGAAACTAATACTGATAATAGCTAGTTTCCAAAAACAAGACCATCTTTAGATATAGGTTATTGCAGTATAAAAAGGACGCAACCTTATTTTGTAGTCATTGTGTAGGATGGGGGAAACAGCATTTCACTTAGGGCAGAAAAATTAGAATGCTTCAAAGATGGAATGAGCAAATTTGCTGATTGTGGGTGTTCTGTAACTAGAGGCATCCAAGTATGCAATATATGGTTATTTAGTCAAAGTATTTCAGAAGACATTCAAAACTGGGATAGGGTCTAGGATAATTCTTTTCTGTCAGTTTTGATGAGAGAGATAATATTCCAGCTTGTTGTATCCACAATGTTTAAACAGTGAAATTTCAAAGTATTGGAGCTTATTTTTAATATACCCATTCCTCAACCCGGTGCAGGGGAATCTCCCAGGAGTGAGATTCCAGAAGTGTGAAAAGAACCACAGATTAGATTGCTAGAAATAGTAGATAAGTAGCTTGAACTGGCTGTTTCCTGTGACCAGATTAGTGCCTGGCCCAATTGTCATCAGAGAGGTACCATCCAGGACCCAATGGAGGCAGATACAGATATCCACAGACAAACACTAGGCAGAGTTCAAGAATCCTGCAGAGGAGGAGAATAAAAGAGTGTA
This sequence comes from Mesocricetus auratus, assembly GCF_017639785.1. Lineage (NCBI taxonomy): Eukaryota > Metazoa > Chordata > Mammalia > Rodentia > Cricetidae > Mesocricetus > Mesocricetus auratus. Next base: position 30,239,989 of record NW_024429190.1, on the reverse strand, counting down.
GGTGAAAGGAGAGCCAAGGATACCATGGGAAGGCTCACACAGTTAACTAACCTGGACTAATAGGAGCTCACAGAGACCTAACCGACGATCAGGGAGTATGCATGCGACTGACCTAGATACCCTGCATATATGTAACAGTTGTGCAGCTTGGTCCTCCTATGGGACATCTAACAGCAGGAACAGGGGCTGTATCTAATTCTTTTACTGGCTTTTGGAACCCTATTTCTCATACTGGATTGACTTGCCTTCTCATACTGGGTTGACTTGCCTAGCCTTAATACATGGGGGAGGTGCTTAGTCTTACTGCAACTACTTATGCCATGTATAATTGATACTCATAGGAGACTTGTCCTTTCCTGGATGAAGAGAAAAAAGGAAGGGACTGGGCATGAGAAGGGGGAATAGAGGAGAGGGACTGGGAGGGAAGGATGGAGGGGAGACTACAGGAATAAATAGATGAATAAAAGATGTACATATTCCTCTACATCCTGCATATCTTCTCTCTCACTTTAGATTTTTTTGAGCAACAAAGTATGTCAGAAATCAAACAGCTCTTCATATGTATGTTTTAATATCTTTTTGTGATTATTTACAGTAATTTCACCTTCCCTTTTCTCCTTGCAAATCCTAAATATGTAAATATAACCTGCTCAGTCTATATAGTGCTATTAGTATATATGCCTTCATGGTTGGCCAGATGATATTGAACAACCTATTGGTGTGCCCTTCTCTGGGAAAACTATTTCTCCTGCTCTCAGTATTTCTCAGTTGCCTGTAGGTCTTTGTGTAGAGCTGAGGCCTTCTGGGATTTCGCCCATCCACTTTATCATGTCTATAATTGCCCTTGTTGAGTTCTCTTGATGCACATACATGGGTAAAACTTTACTGTTGTAGTTTCTGACATTGCTAGGAGACACAGTCTCTAAGTAATTGGCTGAGTACTTGGCTGAGAAGAATCTGGCAAAATCCCTAATCCTCTCTTTCACATTGTTCACTGAGCCTTGGGTGCAGGAGTTCTTTCCTCGATGGAGCCACTGTGACTGGACTCCACAACTGCATTTTGATTGGTTGTGTTTTCTGTGATGTTTCCCACCAGTTGCAAAGAGAAGTTTCCTTAGTGGGGGGTGAGGACTATACTGGCCTGTTATTGTAAGGACAAATGCTGAGAATGTAATTAGAGATTAGTAAAGAGGTAGTTGTAGGTTGTCGTCCAAAATCTATTACTTCACTAGCTTTAAGGAATTTACTAGGTTTCTACTACCAGGCAAGACTGACTTCTTATTGAGTTATCTTTATTCCAATTAGAGATCTAATGGCTACTGTCAAGGTCTGGATACCACTATTTCACCTTTAGGGTTATTGTGCCATACTGGTTATTGTTATGATTACAGATAAAGAAATTAATTTTAAATGTAACTAAACAGCTTCTCCAATTTTATTGATTTGTTTTTATTAATTTTTATTTAAATTAAAAAATTTCATTTTATATACCAATCCTAGTTTCCTCTCGTTCCTGTCCTCCCATTCTGCTCACCATCTCCCCATTCCACTCCCCATTCACTCCTCAAAGAGGGTGAGGCCTCCCATCGAAGATCATCGAAGTCTGTCACATCATTTGGGCCAGGACCTAGACCCTACCCAATCTATCTATTATTGATTTATAATATTAAAAAATAAGAAATAGGGTATCATGACTTTTAAGCAGCCTCTCCTCTGAGGATTCCTAACTAAAATCCAGAATGCAAGACAACAGTTGAATTTTCTCAGTTTACCCATAAGGTAGAACAAAGTACCATTCTAGAAGCATGAGAGAGTATGGGCTCAGAGATATCAGAACACCTAGAGTCCATGGAACTGGATATTTTTAACAACATTTACTATCCATCTAAACCACAGTTTGGCAATGCTAAGCTTGCTTTCCTTTCACAATTTCCACTTGTGATGTATAACACTTATGGCATGGGTCACTTTTGAAGAAGTGGAGTGAAACCCACCCTGAGATTTGCCTGAGAAGTATCTGGGACTCTGCCCATGCAATGAATGATAGCAGCCTTATATTACCAGGTCCCACACTATCTCAGAAGAACACCAGCTCCTTTTATCCTCAATATATTACTTCCTGAGTGAAACCCCCAGTTGGGCCACTGTGAGGTTTAGAGCTTATTAAGCCTTTATTGTTTAAAAAGAGGCCTGTTCCTTGAGCACTTCTAGGGGGAGTTGGGAAGGCTGGGGCCAATACAATCTACTGCTTCTATTCCCTTTGTTTCTAAATTAAAGTAGGCTGCTAAGGTGGGCAAGTCTGTGAGTTATTGTTTTCTTAACATTAAACACTTGATTTAAAGCATATTCCCTTTGAAGGAAGGTCTAATTTGGGAATTATCTGAAGTCTCTAAGTGGTTGGAAACTGGGTTTAGCTGGATTCCTAGCTGTAAGCAAAAGTCAGCCTCTGATAAGAAGCTGTTGTATTTTATTGATGTAAAGGAGATAAGCACTCTCTCGGGGCTTTCTTGGTTCAAGAGTATCCTCATTGCTATTTGCAAGCTGCAGTGTAAAATTCTGAATATGTTCAGATACATTTAGCCCATGCAACTGAATTCTTCTCATCAAAGGCAGCTTCCAAGTAGCTGGGTGAAGTTTTAACGATATATTGGTAGTAACATGGGTTTTGTGAGGCAAGGAAGCTTCCCTCCATTACCTATTCATATGCAATCCTGAATTATAAAATAAAGCACGGATCTGAAATGGATAGACTTTCCAACAGAGAGACATGCAGCTGCATTACAGAGTCAATTTCATATAGGGATCTTGTGCTGAATCATTTAGCTATTTAGGAATGCATTTTGCAGCTAACTCATCCTGGCAGGCCCAGCGGAATGCAGTTCCTCTTAAAATAAATATGTAGTCATCAAACAGGCCTCACTGTGACAATTAACTGCTGGGCTTGAAGGAACTTTCCTATGGCTTTTCAAAACAGTCAGAACAAAAAAGAGAGACACCATGAGTCACAAGCACCTTTATGTATGGGAACAATCTTTTGCAAATTTCAATGTTGAATAACTTCATAATATTATCCATTTTTCTTAGCCATTAAAGATAAAGAAGGCTTCCAGGTAACTGATTTGTGTAACTTGAAACTTGCTATAATAGTAATTAACAGTAATCAATAATAATAATAAGTGAGAGAAAAAATGAGATATTGATGTGCCTAGCTGTATTATGGTGACACAGATCCCAATTTCCTTAAATAGAGACTGAATAACAATTTCTCATTTTATGACTTGTTTAGCTGGCTTGACTCCATCTATTCTGAAAGTGATTGAAATAATTTCTCAGAGGAATGATGCACATTAGACAAGGATAGCAGAGAACCAAACAGATTTGAGATGCATTCATGGGATGGGGATGTAATCAGAACTTTGTATTATAGCCAGGCGATGGTGGTGCACACCTTTAATCCCAGCACTCAGGAGGCAGAGGCAGGCGGATCTCTGTGAGTTCGAGGCCAGGCTGGACCGACAGCCTCCAAAACAATACAGAGAAAACCCTGCCTCGTAAAACCAAAACAAACAAAGAACTTTGTATTATTACCCTGTAACTTACATCTGGGATTTGAATCATAGGTGAAGAAAAATTTCATGGCCAGCTTCTAACACAGCTGGGAAGATGGAAGAATATGCACGGTGGCATCATGTGGAGTGGCTGGAGCATATCACACAAAAAATATCAAAAGTCTTCAGCAAAATCTGCAATCTAGAACACAACAGAAAACAGAAATGAAAACTACTCCCAAGCCATGAAAATAACATAACAAGTTCTATCCCCACTCTGAGAGCATAATGACGACGATTGTTGCCCAAGTATAAGGTGTGATATTGCCTATCTGTGTGGTTTCTGCACACTGGAAGCAGTACATGGGAGAGGAGAAAGCTGCATGATACAGATACCCTGGCAGAGCACAGTGGCTGGAGTTCTGTGGAAGGCTAACACATCACCATAAAGTGCTCTATGCTGGGGAAGAAGTAAGTTCATTACTATCCTTATGGCTCATATCAGGCTGTTTCTTTTATGACTCTGAGCAAACTGTGTGGCCAGTCTGGTTATCAGAATTTTACAAATGTGTCAACAATACTCACAGAAATGATACCATGTACCCTAAATCAGAAGCAATAATTGGCTAGGTTGCTATTTTGTTCCATTTGTACCTCACTTCAAAGGCTGCACTCTTTTTTTCTCTAAGCAACCGGGCCCTGTGGTCATTGCATGGAATTTGAGGGTGGCATACCTATGGGTTCTATTTAAAAGAAAACTTCTTTTGAACAATCAGATCTGAGCATTTAGAAGGGTTGGCATGACAAAACAGTTGAGATCCCCATCCATTGAGTAGTTCAAAGACAAGTTGCTGTGCCATCCTGTGACATTTTTAAATGGCATCACAGTATTAGAAAGGAAAAGAAGGCAAGCAAACTCTTTTCATTGGCAACATATAATTGTCATACAATTCAAACTCAAAGAAAGTATGAATAGAGGAAGCTTAATCCACTGTAAAGTTATGTTCAAGTCTCAGCATTTTTATTACTGATACCAATGCACAGTCATAAACAAACCAACTCTCTGCACTAGAATAAGCAATGTTTCTTTAGTATTTTAACTGTGCAGTGTACCCTCATTTGATCATTCTTTCTTAAGGTTCCACCAGCCTTGAAATTCTTAACATTGGAGTCACTGATTTGGATGTATGACCATGTCTGCCACTGTTTTCAAAAGTCTATATTGGATTGATATGTGTGTGTGAAATGAGGATGGCAGGGCTTGGAGAGCTCTCTTCTCTTATGAATGATCATATTCTCTTAGATGGAATTGTTTAACGGAACAGCCAGTAGTTCCTTTGGGAGGTAGTGACACATAGACACATCATCTTTGATTGGAAGTGATGGAAATGTGTGGCAGAAGGACTTTTACATTATTAATTTGTTTTTCTCTGTCTTGTTCAGCTCATGTCCTTTGTCCCCATTCAAGCAGGCAACAGAATGAAACCAAGAGTGGTTTGTGACAAGACTTCTCAGCTTTTATCATCAAAAAGACAATTTCACTGTGAATAGTAATCTAAAGCAAGGATACTGAAAGATATTTCCTGTCTAGAAAAAGTTGATTAAAAAAAGTTAGAAGGCTCCATGGTTGTGCAAGATAAGTATACTAGTATTCTATTTTCTTGTACCACTCAATAGCAGGGAAATCCTCTATACATGTCTACCTACTTTGCTAGGGAGTCTAGATTCTGGGGACAAGATTTACTACGTTATCACATACTCAGATTTACTACGTTATCACATACTCTGTAAATGCATCTTTGACATGTGGATTAGTGTCATATATATACCTTAAAGAGGAAGAGAGGGTAAGCTCTGAAAGTATCTAAAATGTTTGTAGCCCCCCCAAAGTAGATGTGGATTCAGAAATTTGATGGTGTATTAATCATCAAAGAAAATGAAAACAATTAAACAAGAATAGAGATGAGAACTCACACTTATTCTAAAGTCCAAAGTCAAAAGAAAAAGGCAGAAAAGCTGGATGCAGCATTAGAGCAGAAGAACCCACTCTGTTAAGGAAAACTTAAGGACAAACATCTCAGAAAGGAATGAGGTCATGGATGACAAGCCCTAGACAGTGACTAATTCTGCATGTAACAGAACATCAGAGAGTTTTCTATATGTCCAATAAAAACTTCCATATGGCTGGTCAGCAAACTTACCTTCAAGATTGAGATTCTTGCATATTTTCTAGGCAAATCCCAATTTTACCTTCTTCCAATGCCAACATGAGCCTAATTCAGTGTGACACTTTCATAGCCAAACTGCTTTTAATCTTCACAGTTAGCTAAACCTGAACATCAAAATGAAATTTCAAGTAAGAAAGACTACATGAGGGAGGCTGTTTTTTTACTTTCATTGTCTTTCTATGAATTCAATTTTATTAAACATCTGTGGTAATCTATGTTAGTGAAAATGCTACAGTTCCTCCCAGGGTTAAAAGAGCTGTGTCCACTCAAACTACTAGCCTCCTCTATGGGCAAACAAAAAATTCAAGGCCATCTTCTTGCATATCTGCATATCTGGGCTTAGACAGCTTTCATTTCTTCTACTTATTTTGTGGTGGAGAGAGCCTCTAATGGTTGCTGCCACTGTTCACCTTCCAAGCTTTATATAAAAGTTGATCCTCTCATCAGGAGGTGGGGTTATTTCAATTATTCTCTTTGAGTCGGGCTGTCCTTATAAATGAACAGACTGTCCAGAAGTGACACTGTGCCAATTTCAGGTGTCACATTGAAGACTCCTGGCAGCTTCTCCCCTATGTTCTCTAAGGAAATCAGTTTATAGATTATGAAGGAGCTAGGGCTAATGTTAAACGATGAATCCAATGCATAGAAAGAGAAGAGGAGGAGAAGCAGATGACATGAAGGGGGTTGGTTCTGGGCAAGTGAATGAATTCATCCTAGACCTTTCAACCTGTTGTAGATTCAACTGAATAAAGCCACGGGAGTAACCCCAATAACACAATTTGGAGCAGGAGAGGTGCCCAGCTGAGTCCTGTCTGAACTGCTGTCCATGAAGAACAAGTCATTGTCTTTCTATGTCATTATGCTTAGGAGTTGTCAGTTATAAAGCAATGAGATAACTAAAATAAAATTCTAGGGTTCATGGTATGTTATTATTTCAGCATTCTTTTACCACACTTCCACTCTCCTGGAAGTCTCTAATGAGTATAAATTAGAACATCTATAAATACCAGCTAGATCCTTCTAGAGAAAACTTCACCAATGCAAATGTTCTCTGCCCTCAACTGAACTTCAGTGTCTTTAAATAATTCTTTATCATTTTTTATGCTTTACAGTGACAATTAAATGTGCTTATTCATTCCTCCTCCATCTTTTCCAGTCCCAACATCATTCTCCATCTAAGGACTACCTATGTAAAGGAAGGGCACCTTAGCCACTCTTTGGGTGCTCTTGGCCCTCACTATAGGATCCACTCAGTGCAGACAGTCTGGAAGATGTTCCACTGGCCAGGCTCTATCCAAGGCTGGAGCATTAACAAGTTCACTCAGTCCTCAAACCTACATGACCCAGTCAACCGAGCAATAATAAAGCTATCATTTTGAGTTTCATCTTTCTACTTCACTGTGTTATTATTTTCATTCTAAATTCATGAGACAAGGTAGTGGAAATTACTTACTGATTTGTAAAATCCCTGAAGTTCCTTATGTGTTTACATACAGCACCAAAATTTCAACTCCAGAGAACAATTACCTGTTTTCTTATTTGGAGCCAATGCTTCTACATAAATTCTACATCCCTCTCATTATTATTCCCTTAGTCTTAGTTGAAACTATTCACTTTTGTGTATTTTATACTCTCCCTCTATGATGACTATCTTCTCCCATTATGTTAAAAAAAGTCTTTCATCAGGGCTGTTTTTTGTTCACTGCCTTATTTCTTTGCTTCTTCTCTGAGGTGATTTCTTGAAGGTGCATCTCTAACAGTTGTCTTTTCCTGTCACATTGTTTAGACTTTTCAATGCCCTATAATTTGGTTGCCACTCTCATGGCTCCTATATTGTTTTAATTCCTTAGTAAATGGAGCAAACACTGGGCTCTTTGTGTCTTGGTTTCCATGCTGTTACGGAAGTGCTTACAATAATAACCATCCTTTCTGTCCCTGACGTCTCTAGTGTGCCACCCTCCCCGCTGACTTTACCTTTACCATGATTCAGCATCCTGAGGCAACACTTTTGCACCTGGTAATGAAACAGCAGCTTTCCCCAGATTACCCACATTGCCCCCTTTTCTGTCCTTGCATATTCTTCTTGAGCAGTTGTGGTCTAATTATCATTTAACCATCACTATTGAAATCTCTACAATTTATCTCATAAACCGCCCACCCTCAGTTTTGCCCATATAATTTACTTTAAATTACCTAGTGGCCCATCTTTGGAATTGTACAATATATCACAAGCACTACATTTCTTTACTTAAAAAATGTGTCATCAAGCCTAATGTCATCATTTTTAAATTCATAGTCACATAAAATAGTAAGTGAGCAGTACAGCCCAAATGATGCCTCAGTCTCAAAATGTCAGAAGTATCCTATATTCAATTACTATCTTTGCATCTATTCGCTGATACATACTTATTCACATGGGGGGCCACCTTTTAGATATTTATAAAATAAAGTATCACTTCTTCCTACACCCATTGTTTGCATTGATACATCTCTAACTATCCTATTTATAGCATCCATCTACATTGCCAGTGGCACTCCGCTCCTTTGCATATTTTGGACATCACTGGTCTTGAGAATCTATACCTGACTCTTCTTCATGTATATAAATTCTTTAAGTGAATCTTGTTGCTTACAAGATGAGTGAACAGCAGCTACTTCTCTGTCAACACGTGGCTCTTCTCTACTGCTCCAAACAACCATTCCCTTGTAGGTCTCCTATAAAATAGAAAAACATTTGATGCAACACCTCCCTCAATTTACTCAAAATGACTCATTCTCACTGATCTGCTTTACTCAGGCACTGTTCTAGGATCAGGAAAATACATCATTGAACAAGAAAAGATCCCATTCTAGTGGAACTAACTGTCCACAGACAATGGGTCACAAGCAATAGACATATGAATACAGTACATAAAATATATTAGAAAGAGCAATAAGAACAAAATAGCATTGGCCATTAACAATACATATTATGTATAAGTAAATAGAACAATATAAGAGAAATAATGGGGTGAAAGGATAGATAGTAATCACTGAAAAGATGAATTCTAAACAGACAGAAGGAGACGGGAGCCAGTCACTGAGGTGTTAAAGAGTGGCCATATCTAGGGGAGAGCAGAAAGGATGAAGGCAGCCAAGGAATGGCAAGTTCCACAAGGCACAGGGTTCCAGGCCTCGCTGAAGATTTTAGATTTGCCTTGAAGGAAATAAAACACCAGGGAAGGAGACTGAGGAAATGGGGTGTACGTTCTGCCTGGGTTACAGAAAAATATCTATCACACTGTTGAAAATAGGGTAGAGGAGCTGTGAGTCCAGGAGACAGTGTGGACATTCCATCCATCTAAGGGGAGGGGGACTTAAAAGTATGATGGAGAGAAAGAGGAAAGAAGTAAAGTAGGGAGTGAAATATGAAATAGAAAGAAGAAAAAGAGACTTGAAGGAATAAAAAAATCAGCAAAAGAACATTCTGCTCCGATGGAATTATTCGCTAGCCCATCAGTATTCTATCAGTTCCCAGCTCAGCAGTGCTCATTCCTCCTTTTATGGAGTTAGCAGCTACTAACCTGGCTTCCTTTTGATTAATCTGAAAGGAGAATACTTTCTGCTTTCTGGGCTATCAAGCTGAATGTCTGTCTGCTCTTTGAACAATGAAATCGGCCCCAGGGACAAGAGCTGAAAAGACATCCGAATAAGGTGAATGGAATTTGGGCAGCTAGACTAAAGAAAGAGCCACATGCAACTCCTGCCTCCCCTTCTCTTTGCCTATTTCCTTGTGAATTTGTGTTTGGGGAGAAATTCTACCTGTCCTTGTGTCAATAAAATATTGGGGTTTTCTTACTTAGAAAGATGCTCAGAAATTGACTGAATAGTAATTCCAGGCAGAAAGGGAGAAATTGATAAAAACAGAATTTACTAATACCATAAGAAAATCAGTAGGTTTTCTGCCTTGGCTAAACTATGGCAATTGAAGCCATACTTTAAAATGATTAGAAATGACTAGGTTCACAAATGCAATTCACACTATACTAGAGATAGCTTTTTATCATGTAAACTTTCTCACAATGTACCACTCTGGTGTCTGACTGTGGAAAAGATATTTTTCCATGTTTCGTTAGGTCTTTGCCTGTTTCCCATTTTCATCCCCAGTGAGCATTTCACTGCAATCATGTTTATCTCAGGCAGACCTTGCCAGGATATTTAATAATTGCCCTTCCTGTGCTGGAAGTTGTTATATTGATCACTTTGAGAGATAATATTTACTTTTTGCTCTGCGCCATTTGTTCAGAGCATTCCAAATGCAGTCACAGCAATTATCCAAGCTAATTCTTGAAAGCAGAGAAATCACAGTCTTTGGCTTCTTTCTATAGGTTTTCCTTCACTTTTACAAATAGTGATTTATGCAAAGTCACCAAGACAGCTATTGCTTCAATGTTAGGTTTATTATCTCCATGATGAACAGACAAGCCATTAAGCACTCTAGGAGGATTAGTGTAGAGAAAGATCACCACACTGTGATTTTCTGGTTATGTGGTTCAATACAATGATGGTTTAAGGAAGTAAGAGCCAATTTGAACACCACCATTATGGAGCTGTATATATCATCAATAGACAGTTATAAAAGCTGTGACTGATAGGAATTTCCCTACCATAAAAGTCTCTTCCATCACATACTCACTAAGTGAGTCACAGCAAGGAACTTCTAAGGAATGTGAATGATTTCCAAGCTTGTGTTTTCTGATATGTCTTACCTATGAGCCAAGGCTATGAATTATCTTCATTATGGCCACATTTCACGTTGGTGTGTATTTTGTATAGAGTGTGTATTTATTGCTATATAATAATGTCTGTTGTATTGAGGCCAGAATAATTTCTTTCTAACTGTATTTTTATATGTACTATGTAGGATGGAAGGCATAGGGAAGTGATGAATGAATGAATGAATGAATGAATAAATGAGCATGCAAGTGTGTCTCTGTTCTCCATGGTTCTTCTCTAACTTCTTCTAAATAGTGACCAAGACAATTGCTCTTTTACCACAGAGATGCAGTCTGGCCCCCGAATGTCATAAAATGGAGCCCCATTTGTCAATGTGCTATTGTAGCTTTTGAATGGACTGTCTCCAACCTAGTTTTGAACATTTTTCATCCATGTATCCACCATTTTAATCAAATTGGACCAGAACCTGTCCTACAGGCCTGATGAGTTTCTTTCTATCTTTGATTATACTAGGTATCCCTTTTCGTTCTTTTTGCCAGCTATTCTAAAATCTAAATGGCAAGCAGAAACAGCAAAATGTGGTATTAATAGTAGCAGCAATAAAGCTAACAGTTTTATAGTTGTCATAGTTTAATAGATAATATAGGTATGGACTCATGTACCTGACATTTAATCACAGCATTCACAATTCAAAAGTCTGAGAACTATGCTATAAGTTGTTCAATTTCTCTGGGTTTCACCATCTTCAACTATAAGTGACACTCGGGCTCTAAGGAGTATTCTAAGGAGTACTGTAAAGGTGAAATGAACAGCACAATTTAGTAGTTCTTAGACTACAACAGTGTTTTATATCTAGTTCCAGAGCATATTCATGCCAGGAACTAGGCACATGTTCATCTCTTAACAATTCTGAGGCAGTAACAGTTACTTTCTCCCCAGTTGACTGATGAGGAAACTAAGACACAGAGTTACTTATCAGAGTGAGGTTCAGAGTAAATCAAATTCCCACAGATGGGAGCAGTTGGGCTGTAGTTCACATTCAATCAGTTAAACTTTGTCTCTCAAAGGTAGATAGGATTTTCCTATAATGTCCTAGCAGATATGGTATTTCTCCTTCCCACAGGCCACTAAAAGTTCTGCTTATCCATCAAGCTTCCTTTGGCCACTGGTAGTATCAGTTTTCGATAGCATTATTTAAACACTTCTTTGCTTGTAAAATTATATGTTTCTTCTGTCTAAAGCAACTAACTATATTAACTTAATTTAATTTGATGTTTATAATACAATGATTCAATACTCCCCATTATAATTTGATTGCATTCGAGGTCTGAACTGTATTTTTTTGTATACCCTGCATAGACATACATGTGATGTTCCTTAAAATTAACACTTGCCAGAAGCACTATTGTGACTTAATGGACATGGGATGTTACAGATGTTGACAACACTAAGTTCATTTAGTCACATGTGATGGTTGGACACAATGTAAGTTCAATATAGGTTGAACATAAATTAGGTAAATCAAGGCAATGAAGCTCAAATGTTATACCAAAGGATAAAGTGAGAATCGCATGTTTGAGATAGGTACACCTCTAGATAAAGAACACGACCTCCCAGACTAAGAGCTTTGCTTGTTACAATGTTCTGTGTATGAAAAGATGTCTACTCACTGCTAGATTCTCACTTTAATTATTCCCTGCACTGGCTGCCTGGCTGAACCAAGGTGTTTGGATGCAAATAAGATGAGTGTGTGAAGGAATCTGCCGAATGTATGCATGAGTCTAGACATCAATGTGTGTGTCTCAGGTGAGAGCCTCTTAATCTGAAATTGTGGTCATTGATGTAGCATACATTTTCTTCAGAAAACACATTCAGTTACAGCTCTAAGTTTTAAGTTGCTTCTTTAAGCCTTAATTAAAATTACTGGGCATGCAACAGCAAACATAGAACAACAATGCTGCCCTGAGCTGTGATTAATGGCCAGTCCATCAGGTTGTTTCACAAATAATCATCAGGACACTCTAAGGATCAACATCACCAGTATCTGCAAGGAAAGACAGATTTGCAGTGGTGATGTGTGTGTCCAGGGCATGACATGGTGATGTTTCAGTTACCATGTAAGGTATATTTCTGCAATGGATGATTTGAATTTATACTCCCAAAAATGAACTATTGCTACATACCCACTTTGTTTAGATATGTAGTAGCATCAAAAGGCACATATGTTGGTGGCTTGGTCCCCATGAATTGCTCAAATCATGGGGGATTGAAAGTATTATAAGTGAATTAATGATTGATGAATTCTTAAGATAGTAGCATTATTGGAAGGAAAGGTTTAGTTGGAGAAAGGAGGCTAAAAGCATGACACAGAAAGATACACCCTGTCTGGGGTGGGGGTAGGTTGGTCCTTCCTATTTCTCTCTGCTTTTCATGTATGTATATATATATATATGTCCTTGTGTATGTGAAACATGTGTTCATAAGTATAAGGATGCTTGGGGGTCACTGTTAGGTGTGTTACTCAATCCTGCTTCACCACTTTGGAGACATGGTCTCTCACTGAATCTGTAGCTACAAGTGTCAATCCTGTGTCATGATGGGATTATAGACACATGTTTTTATACTTTGCCTTTTTAAAACATGGGTTCTTGGGGGTTGAACTCAGGTCTTGGAGTTTTGTGTGGCAAACAGTTTGCTGAGCAAGTCATCTCCTCAGACTTCACACAGTGTTTCTTGTCCATGGTAATCATGAGATATGCAGCCACTTCAGGAATATAATCCCACCACCACAATGCTCTGCTTCACCTCAGTCCCAGGGGAAAAATTCAAAATAAAAGCAATGAAGGTAAATGACTATAAACTGTGAGGCAAAATAAATCTTCTTCAAGCTCTTTCTATCAGCTATTTGTCATGCCAATGAAATGATGGCTAGAACATCACCATGATGTCCAAGACTTTGCCCAATATGCCAAAACCTCAGATATTAAACCTGAAGAATCCAACAAGTTTCAGCTAACAGGCCAAGCACCTTAAACATACTGTCACTCCTTTCAACTAGGTCTACAAGTCCCCTCTCAGCCAAGGAATGCCATCAGCTAATGGTAGCCATTCACAGGTGGAAATATTTTAAAAGTGCTGTACTTGAAATATTTTTTCAAACAGCACCTAGAAGCATGTAAAACAAAAAAAAACTAATTGGTGAGTAAATACAAGATATGCAGGTGGCCAATTTTCTCTTTGAAAAAATTAAGGTGTTTCTAAAATGAAGACAATTATAGAATGTCCTGGTGAGTTATCACTAATCTCAGATCCACAGGGGCCCACCGTGTGCACATGGATGGTCTCCAGGGGTGTGGTTCACACCTGTGCAGTCTGGCTGAGTTAATAAACCAATAAACATCTTTGGTTCACTAAATAATTCACAACTTTTGAAGCACAATTATTTTCAAAAACCTCCTAATTCTCATATCATTTTGGAACATACAGGCTCATTGATATTTCACCAAAGTAGAAATTCTATTTCTTCAGTATGGTCCACTGAGAACCAAAAGACAGACCAAGACACAATTAAACATTCTCTGTATATTCAATTCTCCAAATTTAATCCTTTTTAAAAGGAATGTTTCTAAGGGGACCCAATGGATGTTAAAGAGCAATCAGGTCCACAGAAGCAATGAAACAACAGCCAGGGGCAATTATCCACATAATTTGGCATAATTTTCTTCCACCTGACTCATAATTGAAACAGAAATGGAAATGAAGGCTCCATGAGGTCACCAATTTTTGTCTGTTTTGTAGACCAACAAAACAGAAACTCCTTGAAGCAAAGATCTTGCTGTTTTGCTATATTGCAAACTCAGAAAAGCTGATTCTTAGTTGGCATTCAGTAAAAATTATAAGAGTGAATTAATCACAATATTCCTTGAATTTCTAATATTCTCAAGGAAAAAAAGAAACCTAGTATCTGAAGACACATCTTAGGTCACAAGATTTCCAGAAACATGCAACAACAACAAACCACTCATGCAGCCATTTGATTTGTTCTGTGTGTGGACCATTTACAATTCTTCTTTATTTCACTGGACTGTCTGATTACTTGCTTGAATCTATCCAGTAAGACTGTAATACTATAAAGAACATGAAATAAGTAGAATAATACACACATCGGGCTATGGAGATGGCTCAGGGGGTAAAGTGCTTGCCACCTTGGATATCCAGAACACAACTAAAAGAGCCCCTTTGTGGTGCTGAGTCCCAGTATATCCCTACAAGACAAACACACACACACACACACACACACACACACACACACATTAATAAAAAAGAAAGAGATGTTAAAATTAGTTTGATCCTGTATTCATTTTAACTATGAAAATCAACATATGAACATTAGATCATCATCTAATTATCTACTCTTTAAAAACAGAAAACTTAGTCTTCTTTTGGTGAAGGTAGAAAAGAAGGACTCAGTGTGATAAAGTATACATTCCAATACTCAAATATAAGTTATTTTTAGCACTAATGCCAATGTGAAGTTTGCTTCAAGTCAATGACCATGAGCCCCTTGCCATAAACTATGACTCACATTAGAAAGAACTAGAATGTGGGGAGCATACTGAAAGGGGAACAAATCTTACTGAAAGTAGGGAAAATTGCTAGTCCACAGAGTAATCAACGATAGGTTGTGAGGCCATTCTCAAACACTTTCCTTTTTTCTTCTTTCCCACATGATCGTTGGTTTCTTCTTTGCTGAATTTCCTTTGGTACCTTTCAGCAGAAACACAGATTTTTGTTAGGTGAATCAATCTCAGAAGGAAGGAATCATCCACTTTTTGACTCATTCCTGAATACATTCTTTTAGCAAAGACTTATTGCTATCTTATATGTGCCTATTCTGACAGATGCTGGGAGTACAACTATGTTAAAACTCCCTCATTCCTTCAAAAAGAACTACCTAGTTACTGGACCCACCATAACCTACACTTGATCTTTTACACTAGATATTAGGCAAGATCAATTATGAAAACAATAAGGGGAGGTTTATACATCCAAGACAGAATATGTTCTAAGTATAAATGCTAATTATTCAATGAGATATTCTTTGGTAATAACAATCTTACAACTGAAACTATCAACCACAAAAAGATTGTTTTCAGGAGTTGTTGGTTTTAGAGAACAGGGTATTAAAGAGGTGACTCTGGTGGTACCAAAGAGGTCAAATTCACCATTTCAGCCACCCTTCACCAAAGACCCTGTTCCTCTGTCTTGACTCTTTGCCATGATTTAATTAATGCCTTGCTTGTAGAAGAACATGTAAGATACTATATCATCAATGCACTGACTACTGTATGAATTAGAAGCTCAGAAACTAAAACTGGATCATTAAGTCACTCTAGGGAAGGAAAGAAATTAGAAGCTCGCAAATATCTGGACTGCTAAGTAAATATTTTTTCTTCAAGCATAGAGTATACCTGATCAACTTATAGACTTAGCAGGAATTTCTGGATAGAAAGGGAATGCTCATTCCTCTAAGACTCAAGTCCCTCACCAATCTGGATAAAATAATGGTTTTTACACGAGGTTCATATCCTTATATAATTATACTGAGTATGTTTGAAAACAACTTCCTCATCAAAGCATAAACTATTAAATACTCTTACTTTATGTCCTTCCTTCCAAAGTTTCTTGAACACTCCAAAAAAAAATCCTAGGATTACCCTTTCCCAAAATTTATTCAAATTTGTTGGCTCTCCCTCTGTTGGTGAGAAAAGTAAAATCCTGGTGACTTGTGGTTCAGTCGGAAAAATGAAATGTTAAGCACTGGTGGGTAGGTGGAGTGGGGAGTATAGAATGGATAGAATTTCCTGAGAGAGCTTTAAACTTCATCTTTAAGAGAACATTGCTTTGTGCAAAGAAACACTATAAAAAAGAGTGAACCTTATCTTCAGTTCCACTGTAGCCCAGCCCAGGAGTAACGAGCAGAAACTGAGAACTCTCTCAGTCTGAGATAGGAGGATGACTAATGAACTAGAAGATATCTGGGGTGTGTGATCCTTAATTGTACATTTCATTGCTTTTACTATTTTCTATTACAACTTTACAGCTGGCTAACTGTGTTTTCCAAGTGCAAAGTCTTGGCAGTAAGATTTAAAGAAAACAAAAAAGAGCCTCTCAACACCTTCTAGAAGCTTCTTCTTTCAATTGATCTTTCCCTTGTCTCCTATGAAGCGACAAGTACTTCAACAATAAACAAACTAGATTTATTTTAGAAATTAATATTAAAATTCCGTATGCATTTCCCCTTCCTTTCCTAAGCATTTTTCCTCATGTTTCAATATGCAGCACTATCATGATTCATAAGATTGATACCTAATTATTCTGGGTGAAATAATTGCAGGTAATGGAGACTGATTCCACTCTCAGCAGTGAAGGAATTCAACCATTTTATGTAATGAATGATGACTGGACTGAGCAGAGCAGAATTCAGTGGCTCTTTATTCCACTTAAGAAAATGATGAGTTCAGATAAAGTATAAAATCTCATATATTATCCTCTTATGAACTTAAGTGAAACATAAATAAAAAGAACAACAATTGGAGCTTAATATGTATGATTCACATAAATAGCACAGGTATATACATTTCTCTTCCTAGGAAACCTGTTAGTATTTACAACTTTATTTTACCAAAGGAAGAATAGGTTCAGAAAGCTCAGGTAATTTAGTTAGGTTACTTATTCCCTGAATAACAATGCCATGGTAATAATTCATTATTGTTGAACTTTGATATCTTGGGTGCTTAAAGAAATTGTTAGCAAAGTAGGTTAAAGCTAGAA
Source organism: Mesocricetus auratus (assembly GCF_017639785.1). Taxonomy (NCBI): domain Eukaryota; kingdom Metazoa; phylum Chordata; class Mammalia; order Rodentia; family Cricetidae; genus Mesocricetus; species Mesocricetus auratus. Next base: position 30,222,663 of record NW_024429190.1, on the reverse strand, counting down.
TGTGTTTTACATATCACTTTGCTATGGCTTATCTCCGACAGGTTCCTGTGCTGGAGCACTTGGGCATCAACTGGTGGTTATGGAAACTTTGAATGAGAGGCCTTAACTAAAGAAGTCAATCATCTGGGGATGGGCCTTGAAGTTTATAGTTTGAGCTCATTTTCCACGATCCCTCTCTTGCTTCCTGGTCTACTGTGATGTGAGCAAACAGCTATTTATGAGTCTGCCCACACCTCATGCTGCCATTGCTACCCACAGAGAAGGCTGCATCTCTGTGATCAAAAAAAAACCATCTTCTTCACAAAGCATTTCTTGTCAGTCATTTAGTCAAAGAAATGGTAGCTAATGTAGCTAATGTACCTTCTGTTCCAGTATTACTGAGGTCCCAGTAGGTCTTAGAACTTGTTGCTCATTGTCACATCTAAGAATGATCCAATTTGCTAATTTTTTTCATTCTTTACTGGCATTTCAGATGAGCATCTTTGAGGCTCTGAATCATCTCAGTGAGTGATCCAGTTTTGTTTTGGCAATCATTATCTGTGTTCACTCATAAGTGAATTGAACTAAAATTTTAAAGTGAATAAGCCTGTTAAACAGAGTTATCCAAATTCTCTGCTTAAATCAAGAGGAATGAGGTACCTCAGCGCAAGTGGTCAAGGGTAAGCATTATTCCTGTTTTTGTTTGGGTGACAGACTACATTTTCCATTGTTATGAATGGAGAACTGGCTCCAGCACACCTATAGATAAACAAAGCCGGTAGATGTAAGAGCCCATTATACTAAACAGTGTGGTAGCAATACATATCCTATGCATCGCTCTTTTGGACTTTAAACCATTTTTGATTGTTATGATACCTAATGCAATGTGCATGCCATAATAATTGGTAGACTGTATTTCTCAGGGAATAGTGACAAGAAGACTGGACATATGTTTAATACAGATGCAGTACTTCACTGAATAGTTTTGATTCACATTAACTGAATGTATGGATGAGGAACTCTTGAATCAAAGCACCAATTATATATCATGACATTATTTTAAAACCTATATTAACATAAATTCTGATCACTGATAAAATGCCAAGTAAATGTTCATTATCATTGCTACCTTATTTGAACTTTATAGCCATTGTTGATGAGGTGAATTGAGATTGAAAGATGCTAACTTACCCTGAAAAGCCCAAGATTTTGAATCTAAGTCTAACAGTATCCTTTATTGAAACTAGAAAAGTGCACATGAGCCTCCCCAGAACTTCTTGTGAGCCATATTCAGAAAGCAAGTTTTCACCCAAGCTTATGAAGGAAAGCAAGAGGACTGCATGAAGACAAATGCCCTAGAAAGTTTTTATCTTCCCTTTTTGGAACCAAGCAATTTGCAAAGAAACTTTTCCTCTCCATGTAAAAGTACAAAGGGTGTCATCACTTAGGAAATAGTAATAGGATTTGTGCACAAGAGAGGATATGTGATTTGTACTTTTCAGACTGGGGCACCTCAATCCATATAATACTTGCCAGTGATATCCATTTCTTTAAATTTTAAAAAATTTTCTATAACAGGTGAATAGAACTCTATTGTGCATATGTGTCTCATTTTCAATATTCAGTCTTCTGTTGATGGGCATTTAGGCTGGTTTCATTTTCTAGCTATTGTGAATAGTGAAGCAAGGAACATAGATGTCCATGTATATTTGTGGTGGGTATAGTGCTTTTGGTACATGTTCAGGAGCACTAGAGCTGGGTATTTCTGATTTTAACATTTTGGGAAGACTCCACACTGGCTTCTATATTATTCTCCAAACAATGATGGATAAGGATTCTTCTTCATTCACAACCACACTTATTTCTATGAACTCTCCTTACACAATACCATAACAATTCTTACAATTAATTTTACTTTGTGTTTAAAAGACAGATAGAGCAATGCTTGCTCCCACAAAATTATAGTATCCATAAGAGTAGAGATTATGATTAGCCCACTGATAGTTTTCCAGAGCCTATCATAATATGTGCTATGTAGATGTCCTTGAACACATACTAAGTGATTGGATACATAAATAAAATCCAAAAGAGTACTAAAAGCAAAAGATTGATAAGCATTAGGTCAAATGCAAATATAACTAGGGAATTTTCAACCCTCAAATGTGTTAAAGTTTGCCTGAACAGATACAAATGCTATTTAATTTTTTTAGATTTAAGATTTTGTGTGAGTGCTTTGTCTGATTTTATGCATGTGTGGTGCTTACAGAGGTCTGAAGGAACTACAAGATCACCTGGGCTGGAGTTAACTGCCATACAGGTACTGGGAACTAAACCCTGCTTCTTCAGAAAAGCAAATTCTCTTAACCTCTGAGTCCCAGCAGGAATTACTTGATTTTATTTGTTTTTAGATGCCGATTATTTGGTTGTTTGGCTTTGTTGTTGAAGTTGTGATGCAGAAAGATTAGAGAATGGCGTGAGATAAGAAAAAGAAATAAATCAGGAAAACATTTGATGTAATGTTCTGCTTTCTGCACTAATAAATCGATGGTCAGGTTGTCAATACAGTGAAGCCTTCTTCAAGGAGTACATTTTTTACCATTTCCTGGGGGGGGGAGGGGAGTCCAAATAGAGTATATTTTCAATTACACTTGGAACGTTTAACTAGTACAAGACTTTGAACTCAAAGAACTTCCACAATCCAATTCACTTTCATCATCATGCCTCCTACTCGGTTTTTAAACATTTCATTCTCAATACTATTGTATTAGAGTGCACGGTAGAAAGGTTGAATTCCCCTGAACACCTGTTTTTTTTTTTCTCAAACAAAACAAAAACCATCAATACAGTTCAAGTTCCGTAAATCCTATCTACAATCCCCATTATTTTCATTGGGAAATAATAACAATTCCTGAACCTGAGAATTGAATACTCCATTCCACTTCTGTAAAGATTTTCATCAGCAAAAGCCAGAGCACTCAGGTATACAATGATGAGATTAGAGGCTGCTGAAATTATTGTATTGTTTGAGTCATCAGATAGCGCTCATTTGACAGTCTCTATGTTAACAACCTAATGAAGTTATGGCCAGGATATATGCAAATTAACCTCTGCCGAGGAAAAACTGCATTGCCCACATCCTCCGAAGGCCTCATGTGGATAGGGATCATTTTGGAGCCTAGGGTAGCTAATAATTTCTGGGAAAGGGAGAGGTGATGTTCCAAGAGGAAGTGCAGGTGGGAAAACGGACATCTGGCAGAAAGCAGAGAATCAACAGAGATAAAGGGGGTGGGGGCACTTGCCTACTGAGATAGAGACAGAGAAGTCAACGTTGCCAGGCTTATCTCCCAGCTGTAAAATCTGCCCAGGATCAGATGAAAAACATCATTAATTTCAATGTAATTAAATATCATTAATAAGATGCTCTGGAGTGTGTGCTGCTTAGAGATAATGGAAGCCCTTGGGCACAACCTATGGGAAGGCTGTATCTCAGGATCATGCTGGCTGCTGGCTCCCAGCTCCCACACAGGGGAGAAAGAGAAAGTCGTGCACTTGGTTAACTTTGTTTACTGACTCCACAGCTCTTTCCAGAACAGCACCACCTTCGATAAAAAGAGACCAGAAAAGACGGTGTGAGGCAACTATAAAATTTATCTTCATTGAATCAATAGAAAGGATTGCATCTCCTAAAGCCAACTCAGGCAAAGAGCTCTCCTAACTAACCCCGTATGAGTGAGTATGTGGTGGGAATGCCTTTGTGACTAGGAGAGCATCTTAAATGGTGTTACGTCTACACCAGCATTTAAGATCACAGACAACTGGTCAGGTGCTTGTGGTACATACTGGTAATCCCAGAAGCACCCAAGAGGCTGAGGCAGGAGGATCATGATTTCTAGGAAATAGGGCAAGATTCTGTCGAGATGGCGGCGGGGTGATACAATAAAAAAGCTCTAGATCAAATGCTTTTGAGAGAACTGACAACTGTGACTCTTCCCCTTTTACTTCATGAGAGTGGCACTCAACTATTAGTCTGTGGGCTAGGAAGATAAAGACGGCATGTTTATATGCACTAGAGAAGCAGGTGTGTTTCCTCTTTCACTATAAGGCAGGAAAACAGAGACTAGCTTAGCAAGCTAGAAATGGTCTTGGCTGGAGCTATGCTTATAGCTTCATTTAGCAATGCACTTGGTAGCCTGAAACTATTACTTGCACACACATGACTCTCTGAACAACAGAGTCTCTGGTGGTCTGCTTGCTTCAGGTATACTTGCTTTAAACAATGGAAGTAACACGTTTCTCTTAGCAATTCCTTGATAGCACCCCATTTCTCTTTAGACATGTCTGAGAATACATGCTGAATCTGAGAGAGGTGCTAATAAAGGCCAGACAGGTTTGTGGTACACGCATAGTAAGACAAACTGAGTGTACTTTTAGGAAGAGTCCACTGTTAATAAGAGTTCAAGAACCTGAAAACATTCAGCCCAGACCACACCACAGCTAATGACTCTAGTTCTCTGAATGTCTCTGTCTTTCCTTCTCTATGAATAACTAAATTAAGGACAATGAAATTAGTGACTGGTCCTATGAAACTCCTCCTCTCCCAACTGTCTAGAAGATTATTCCTCTCATTTTAACTCATACCTCACTACTTTCAAAGTCCACTTAGAGCCAACAGATCCTTTGAGACTCCCTTCAAATAAATCTCCCCTCACTCTGCAAGTCTAATTTAGTTTCTGTCCTGCTGAATTCCCTTGTAACCCTATGTGCACCTCTAAGAAATCACTCATACAGCCTAGAGAAATAATTGGTTTATGCTGCTGCTGCTAAGTGAGACGAAGAGCTCAGCAGTATATACTAGAAGTCTCTTTGTGCCATTAAACCTACAAACAGTGCATGGGTTATGGAAGATACTTAACAAGGAGGGGAGGGAGGAAGAAGAGGAGTAAGGATGAGAGAAAAGTGAGAAGAAAAAAGCAAATTATCCTGGTCTGGCCTGGGTACTTTTTCACCTAAATGAACTGCAATTTCTTCATCAGCAGGGAGATGGGGCTACTTCCAATTTTGGAACAAAATACTCTGTGACTCCACAGTTAGACCAACTTCACTGAGACCTACCATCAGGCCTCAAAGCAGCAATTAAAGGGAATACTTTAGATAAGAAATCGACTTTAAAAATAATCTAATCAGCAGAATACATCTCAAAATATGTGCACAGCTCTGATCCTCTTTCTTGAACAGTTGGGAAGTAGCATGTTCAGCAGTGGACAGAAAACTCTAGGGACTTGGCCAATATGAACTCACAGATGTTCCTGTTGAAATCAGCTGATGAGTTTCCTCCAAAGCCACATTTAATCAAAGTCCTTAGTTCACCTTTAAGGCAAAGCCCACTCAGCCCCTACTACCCTTGGTTTATGAGAGGAAAGGGTGAGAAAGAGAAGATTTCCTAACTCCTAGAGAGAAACCTGTATCTAAGCATCCTGGTAGTTGACGATCTCTCTCTTCAAAATGAAAAGTGTTCATTTTAAGGTACCTGTGTCAGAGCTATAAGCATACTCATTATTTTATAGTTTCTCTAATCATTCTTCTCTACATTCAGGATGAGTTCAGCTGAGGGTAGTACACTTGTATAGGAAGGGGCCTAGATTTACTTGTCAAGGAGCTCTTTCTTCACAACTAGGGAGAGTAGCATGATGTTAAGAAGGAAGAATTTGGTGAGCACTGACTCTGGCAAACGCTTCCATAGTTTCAGTTTTAAGCTTCATAATGTTCCTTTCAGGGACCATCAACATTTTGCAAAGGGGAGGAAATGGAAGCTGAAGAATTCCCAGATGAGTTAAGTCACTCGACAAAAGGCAAAATTGGTCTCAGCCTTAGGTGACTCTCTGATTTACCCACTTAGATCTCCAGATTTAGAAACCTGGAGAAATTGTGGACTAGTGTTTCATTGCTTCTGATCACAGGTTGTTTGCTCTGTTTAACCTGAACTACAGACTCATGCAGTACCTTCATTGTCTCTACATGTTGTGTTGAGAAAAGTTTGACAAATATCACTCTAGCCAGGTCTCATATGATTTCAGGCTTATGATGTCCCATCACAGAAACTTCTTAGGACATAAACTTCACAGATCACTATCTGGTAGCCTTTATGCTTGTGTGGATAAACTCACAATAGATCTCTCTTGCAAGATCCCTTTCCCTTCTCTGCCAGGTGAGTCTCTACTTAAAGTTTGACATAAAGAGAAAGATCACATTGTTTTATTTCTATTTTTAATCACGAACCCAAATGTGTCCCTTAGAGTTCTCATCACAGTGAGCTCTGGCTTGAAAGGATTTTTGACTGTCTTGCCCACTTAAAACAGAGAGGTAGTCAGATAAGTTGTGTGGGAAGAATCACTACTCGAAATGGGGAAGGTAAAAACTCTTCAATCTCTTGAGCATCACCTGCTGCTGGTAAAGCACAAAAAACTATTACCCTGGAGCCATATCTGAACTATGCCCTGTTTACCTAGCCAGAAGATTCAGAATGGGTTTCATATTTTAAAAGAGTAACTTAAAAGAAAATAGTAAGAATAGGTGACAAAGATCATATGTGAGCCTAAAATATTTACCGCGTGACTAGCTCATTACAGAAAAGCCTTCCAACCTTCAATACTTACTTTCAACTGCCATTGATTAAATTCACATTTCCACATATAAACAATTTTCTTCTTAATCCTAGTTGTCATATTTTCTTACTCCTGTTTAGGGCTTCAGTGATGCTATTCTCCCTAATGTTTGCCTAGTCAATACTCCTTAACTTGCTATAAAGTTTAACATATATGGAAACAATCACAACTTTTCTGAGCTCCAGGAATCCTCACTAAGTGAAAAAGCCTGTGTGACTCACAACAGATGAAAAAATGGTGGTTGCCAGCACATTGCAAAACCCATGTCTTCCTTCATTGAGCTTTTTTCCTTTAATGTAAACATTCCTATAGCTTCTGAACTCACAAATCAGTTTCACACTGATGAAGGTTTCTGCCTATAAAAATGGAGTAATAACACATCACAAATCTAAATTTAAACAAAAATTCATGGCCTTTAGTTTTGTTTCCTGTTTGAAAGTAATTGTGGTGGCTAATTTATGTTAAGTTGACACAGGCAAAAGTCCTATGAGAGGAGGAACAGAAATTGAGAAAATGCCACAATGAGGTTGGACTGTAGGCAACCCTACAGAGCATTTTCTTAACTAGTGATTGATGTGGGAGGGCACGATCCATTAGAAATGGTACCATCCCTGGGCTGATGAACCTGAGTTCTATAAGAAAGCAGAAATTGGAGAATAGTTACTCTAGAGAATTAACAGTACGGCTGAAAGCTCTAGAACACAAAGAAGCAAACCCAACCAGGAGGAGTAGACACCAGGAAATAATCAGAGGGCTGAAATGAATAAAGTAGAAACTAGAAAAACAATACAAAGAATCAATGCAACGAAGAGTTCGTTCTTTGAGAAAATCAACAAGACAGACAAACCTTTGTGCAAACTTACCAAACAGCAGAGTGTGAACATGCAAATTAACAAAATCAGAAACGAAAAAGGGAACATAACAACGGACTCTGAGGAAATTCAAAGAATCATCAGGTCATACTTTGAAAACCTATACTTCACAAAATTTGAAAATTTAAAGGAAATGGATGAATTCCTGGATAGCTATCACTTGCCAAAATTAAATCAAGAACAGATAAGCAATTTAAATAGACCTATAACCCCTAGGGAAATAGAAGCAGTCATCAAAAGTCTCCTAACCAAAAAAAGCCCAGGTCCAGATGGCCTCAGTGCAGAATTCTACCAGAAATTCAAAGAACAGCTTACACCAATTCTTCTCAAAGTATTCCACACAATAGAAGCAGAAGGGGCTTTGCCAAACTCTTTCTTCAAGTCTTCAATAACCTTGATCCCCCAAGCCACACAAAGACATAACTAAGAAAGAGAACTTCAGACCAATTTCCCTCATGAACATTGAAGCAAAAATACTCAATAAAATACTGGCAAATTGGATCCAAAAAAACATCAAAACAATCATTTGCCATGATAAAGTAGGTTTCAACCCAGGGATGCAGGATTGGTTCAACCTATGAAAATCCATCAATGTAATCCACCATATAAACCAGCTGAGAAACAAAAATCACATGATCATCTCACTAGGTGAAGAAAAAGCCTTTGACAAAATCCAACACTGCTTCATTATAAAGGTCTTGGAGATATCTGGGATGACAGGAACATACCTAAACATAATAAAAGCTAACATCAAACTAAATGGACAGAAACTCAACGCAATTCAGCTAAAATCAGGAAGAAAAGAAGGCTGTCCACTCTCTCCATTACCTTTTCAATATTGTACTTGAAGTTCTAGCTAGAGCAATACGACAACAAAAGGAGATCAAGGGGATACAAATTGTAAAGGAAGAGGTCAAACTTTTACTATTTGCAGATGATATGACAGTTTACATAAGTGATCCAAAAAACTCTACCAGGGAACTCCTACAGCTGATAAATATTTTCAGCCAAGTGGCAGGATACAAGGTCAACTCAAGAAAATCAGTAGCCCTACTATATACAGATGATAAAAGGGCTGATAAATAAATCAGAGAAACATCACCCTTTACAGTAGCACAAACAACAAAAAATACCTTGGGGTAACACTAACTAAGCAAGTGAAAGACCTTTATCACAAGAACTTTGATTCTTTAAAGAAAGAAATTAAAGAAGACACCAGAAAATGGAAAGCTCTCCCATGCTCTTGGATTGGTAGGATCAGCATAATAAAAATGGCAATCCTGCCAAAAGCAATCCACAGATTTTATGCAATCAACATAAAGATACCAGCACAATTCTTCACAGACCTTGAAAGAGCAATAATCAATTTTGTATGGAAAAACAAGACTCAGTATAGCCAAAACAACCTTATTCAACAAACCAACATCTGGAGGCATCACCATCTCTGACTTCAAACTCTATTATAGAAATGTAGTCCTGAAAACAGCTTGGTATTGGCACAAAAATAGACAGGTAGACCAATGGAATCAAATTGAACACCCTGATATTAATCCATACATGTATGTACATCTGATCTTAGACAAAGAAGCTAAAAATATACATTGGAAAAAGATAGCATCTTCAACAAATGGTGCTGGCATAACTGGATGCTGGCATGTAGAAGAATGTGGATAGATACATGTCTATTGCCATGCACAAAACTTAAGTCCAAATAGGTCAAGACCTCAACATAAATCCAGCCACACTGAAACATTTAGAAGAGAAAGTGGATGGTACACTTGAACCAATTGGTACAGGAGACAGCTTCTTGAATATAACACCAGTAGCACAGACAGTGAGGTCAACAATTAATACAAGGGACCTCCTGAAACTGAGAAGCTTCTGTGAGGCAAAGGACACAGTCAACAAGACAAAAAGGCAGCCCACAGAATGGAAAAAGATATTCACTAACCCCACATATGACAGAGGGCTGATCTACAAAATTTACAAAGAACTCAAGAAGCAAGTCTTAAAAATACCAAAGGATCCAATGAAAAAGTAGGCTACAGCACTTCATAGAGAATTCTCAATAGAGGAGACTAAAATGGCTGAGAGTCACTTGAGAAAATGCTCAACATCCCTAGCCATCTGGGAAATGCAAATCAAAACAACTCTGAGATACCATCTTACTCCTGTCAGAATGGCTAAAATCAAAAACACCAAAGACAGTTTATGCTGGAGAGGTTGTGGAGAAAGGGGAACACTCCTCTATTGATGGTGGGAGTGCCAACTCTTACAGCCACTTTGGAAATCAGTATGGAGATTCCTCAGAAAAATGGGAATCAGCCTACCACAAGACCCAGAAATTCCACTCTTAGGCATATACCCAAAAGATATACATTCATACAACAAGGATATTTATTTCACTATGTTCATAGTAGCATTGTCTTAGTAGACAGAACTTGGAAGCAACCTAGATGCCCCTCAACTGAAGAATGGATAGAGAAAATGTGGTACATTTACACAATGGAGTACTATTCAGCGGGCAAAAACAATGGAATCCTGAAATTTGCAGGCAATGGATGGCACTACCATCCTGAGTGAGGTAACCCAATCACAAAAAGACAAACATGGTATGTACTCTCTCATATATGGATTTTATACATAGATCTGGGGAGTGCCAGCCTACAAACTCAAGGCCAGAGTGTCTGGGGAACAGAACCTTCATCCAATGCCTAAAGGAATCAGTGGCAGACTCCCACCGCTAAATACTGAGCTGAACTCAAGGAATCCAGTGACAGAGATGGAGGATTGATGAGCAAAGGGGTTAAGCCTGGGTTTAGTTAACCCCCAGAACCAGCTGACCTGACAAGGGTTAGCTCTTGAATCCCAGACTGATGACTGGGAATCCAGCATGGGACTGATCAAGACTCCATGAATGTGGGTGTCAGTGAGGAGGCCTAGGCAATCTATTGGGCCTTAGATAGTAGATCAGTATTTATCCCTGGCATACAAATGGACTTTGGGTGCCCATTCAACAATGAAAGATGCACTCTCACTCTGGACTCTTGGTGGAGGGTCTAGGCGCTGCCCTGGATTAAATGACAGACTATGGACACCACCATGGATGGCCTCACCCTCCCTGGAGTAATGAGGGGATATGGGGGGGGGGTTGGTGTGAGGGTGTGGGAGGAGAGGAGGGAAAGGGAGAGGGACATGGGACTATCATGGGAAGCAACATTGTTTCTAATTTAGATTTAAATTTAAAAATAAAAAATAAAAAAGGAGAGCAGACTGAAACCCACAGAAACAGCTGACCTGAACAAGGGTTTGCTCATGGACCCCAGACTGATAGTTGGGAAACCAGCATAGGACTGTTCCAGACCCCCTGAACAAGGATGTCAGTTTGGAAGTCTGGTTAATCTATTGGGTCTCTGGGAGTGGATCAATATTTATCCATAGACACATGGGGGGGTGTCTATGCCCTGCTCTAAATGATATGAAAGTCCTCACCCTCCCTGGAGAGCAGAAAGGGGAAGGGATGGGGGTGATTTGGGGTCAGGGGAAGAAAGGAGGGAGAGGGAACTGGGATTGACATATGAAAGATGCTTGTTTCTAAGTTAAATTTTTTTTAAAAAGTTAAGAACATAGAGTACAGTACATGGGAATGAGAGTCCTCCATTACTCTGTGATCTGAATGATCCACTTGCTGTTTCTATGCTTTAGGTTAAGCAATCAGGACAACAGAATTGAACTAATGTTTGCAAAAGCACTTAAAGAGAAGCATTTGACACATAGCAAATGGCATGTATCTAGATCTGAAAACTTAAAAAAGACACTGAAACACATACTCAGAAATCTACCGTCTGCTCAAACTCATCATTTGATAAAGATAGAAAATTCCCTTATATTTGAGGAACACTAATATTAAATCAAGATATAAAATTTTAAAAGAAAAAATGCTAACTCCTAGGGAATTGGAAACCAGAAATAAACACTTGAAAACAGCTAGTGTATCTTTAAGCTTTTGTCAGGAATATAATATCATTTACTCTACCCACAATACATAATTGAGAAACAACGCACCTTGTAAGTGCTTAATACAAATTCATTGTGTAAACTAAATAAAATAAAATAAAATACTACACTAAAACTGAATTTTAAAAATCTGATCAGGGCCAGTGAAATGCTTGGTGGTTAAAAGTACCAATGTATAAGCCTGAGGACCTGTGTTTGATCCCTAGAGTCATTTTTTTTAAATCACACACACACACACATCTGTAACAACACTTATGAAATAGATTGAGACAAGAGACTTGCCTAAGACTTTGAAGCCAATCAACCTAGAGTACATATCATAGGAGAAACAAGAGACACACTGCCTGACCAAAATGGAAAGAGAACTGGCTACCAAAAGTTGTCCTCTGATAAACACATACCTCCTTGGCAAGCATACAGAGATACAGAGAGAGAGAGAGAGAGAGAGAGAGAGAGAGAGAGAGAGAGAGAGAGAGAGAGAGAGAGAGAAGGGGAAAGGGAAGGGACAAGATCTTCTGATTAAATTGGAAGTGGGGGGGAGAGACAAAGGAGGGGGAAAGGGGAGAGGGAAGGAGAACATGATGGATCAGGAAGGTTGAGTTGGCAGAAGAACAAAGGAGAGCAAGGAAAGAGATACCTTAATAGAGAGAGCCATTGTGGGCTTACTGAGAAATCTGGCATTAGGGAAATCTCCAGGCATCTACAAGGATGACCCCAACTAGGAATCTAAGCAATAGTGGAAAGGCTACTTTAAATGCTGTTCCCCTTTAATAAGATTGTTGACTACCTTAAAAGCCATCATAGAGCCTTCATCCAGTAGCTGATGGAAGCAGAAGCAGAGATTCACAGCTAAGCAACTGAGCCACACTCCTGGAGTCCAGTTGTAGAGAGTGAGGAGTGATGAGCAAAGGGGTCAAGACCATGCTGGGGAAACCCACAGAAACAGCCGACCTGAGCAAGTAGGAGCTCATGGACCCCAGTCTGACAGCTGGGGAAGCAGCATAAGGCACAACCAGGTTCCATGAACATGGGAGTCAGTTGGGGGACTTGGGTAGTCTATGGGATCTCTGTCAGTGGAACCAGTATTTATCCCTAGTGCCGGAATGGGCTGTGTAGCCCATTCCCTATGGAAGTATACTCTCTCAGCCTACATACACGAGGGAGGGCCTTGGTCCTGCCCCAAATGATGTGACAGACTTTGATGAACCCCCATGGGAGACCTCACTCTCTCTGAGGAGTGGATAGTGGGGTGGGATGGGGGGTTGGTTGGGGAAATTGGAGGATAGAAGGGAGAAGGAACGGGGATTGGTATGTAAAGTAAGATTGTTTTTAAATTAAATAAAAATTAATTTTAAAAAAGAAAGGGTTTGAACCCCTGGCTATTCTGAGCTTATGCAAGCTGGCTCCAACATACCACAGGGTACAGAGAAGTGGAGCTCCAACTCCACTTTGAAGAACTGCCTTTTGTTTCAATGCATGGTGGATCTGACAACTAAACCATCACACATTTACCTGGAAAAAGACCAGTGCTAAAAGCTGAGCTTGATGATGGATTACAAACCTAACTTCAGGGAGACTGAGTCAGGCTGTGTGGGCTATGGAGTAGGCTCAAGGTCAGCCTGGGCAACTTAGTAAAACAAAGTGTGTGTGTGTGTGTGTGTGTGTGTGTGTGTGTGTGTGTGTGATTACTTACCTAGCTCTAGGTTCAAACTAAAGAACTAGATATGTAAACAAGCAGATGAATAAATAAACCAATAAATAGCTATGTCGAATTAAATAGAGTCTCTGTCACAAGGACCTGAATCTGAAGAGGAGAACAAATAAAGAAAAAAATCAAAAAACCTTACAACTCTTTTAGGTCTGGTTCTTTATCTTAATGAAACAGTTTTCCATTTGTTTAATATATTTATGTGAAATGTCTTAAATTCTGATGGAAAATTTTTCCTTAACTTCACCACAGTCAGTCTCTGATTTACCAAAGAAAGCAGTGGGTTTGGTATTTATCAGTTTGTGACAAGGTATGTTTAGTCTATAAATAGCAGCTCCCAAATACTCTTCTCAAAAACTCATTTTGAGGCTGGTAGGGGAAGGGACTACAGTAAAGAAGTCAAAATTAATTTATTTACAAAGGCACAAGGTGACACACCTTTCCCACCTTTTTTCATTATGCAAATTATTTCTAACATTAATAGAGAGTGGTTTGGGCTGGTGTAGGAATCCCACAGAAGCGCTGCTACTCAAAAAGGAGACTAAGGCAACATGAGTGCTTAAAGGGAAAAAGGATTTTAGTCCTTTACACATAGCAGTTCATAAGGGGATAACCTGGGATCACTGAGTAACTCTGACCAAATAAACCATTCCAATAGTCAGGCTGGTCCTATATTCATCTTGCTGGCCCATTGTGCATAACGTGCCTCATCCTCTCTATAGTTCACACTGAGTTTCTACCACATCCAGTTCAGAAGGAAACAGAGCCAAGTTGAGGCATGTTCACATGCCCAAGGGAAGAAGTTAAAGAAAACAGAAACAAATAAGCAAAACATCCAGAAATACCTGGCCACCCACATATCCTGCTAAACTTAATTATAATGAAATGCAAAGGAAAGCATTGTATGGAAAACAAGCCAGCTTTCTAACAAAGGCCTTTTACAACTATTTACTGCGGCTGATTTAACAAACACCAGAGCCACAGATCAGAAATATGAAACACATCCCAAATGATTACAATAAAAAACTCAGTTACGTGTTTCTCTTCACTACAAAAAGAACAGACATCCCAGCTCTAAACCAGAATGGGATGGGACACTCAAACGTCTTCATCATTTTTTAATATACCATAAGGAATATTTTAATAACATCAAAGTATCAAATATTAAAAATTAACTTATTTCTAGAAAAATTAAGGCTAATTCAAGATCATTTGACAGCAGTATATTCTAAGATTGCCTCGTCCATGTGATGCTTTCAGAGTTTCCCCCATATCTGGTTTACTCCTAGAGGAATTGGCATTATTATTTTGTTAGGCACCTAACTTTCCTTTTCTGTTCTTGTTATAAGTCTTTATCTTTAAAGGCACTCACTTCTTAACTCAGTAAATTTAAGGAAACTTTCTAGCGCTCTTACAAACAGAAAGTCAGTGTCACTTGCCAGTATAGAGGACAAACTTCAAAATAAAGGAAATGACTAGATAACGGTGGGAAGTGACACCAGCTTGATGCTGCTGGCTGATGATTGCAAGCCAGCACTGGACGTTGCTCTGGTCCAGAAGAGTTGAGAGGATTTAATGATGTACTGGCAATTAACTAAGTTTTTCTTCTTGATGTAATCTGAAGAACTGAATAGAATTTAAATAAGATTAAGTAACTGCATTCCTCAGTGTCACCCTTGACCATGGAATACCTAAAGCCACTCTTTGTAAGAGCCCCCTTCTGTGGGAAATCACACTCCTCATTTTCACATGACTGTGTTTTTAAGTGAGGAGAGGATAAGGTTGCAATAACCACACTGAGAAGTTCCAATAATCTTACCAATGGTATGGACTTTGAACACTATCATTGATACATTTTCAGATGGTAGAGGGATGAGCAAATGTTGCCCAGACTCCAGCTATTGTCTCAGACCCATGAACTGGAAAGAGTATGTCACAGAAGATTAGCCATCCATGCACATGGGTCTAGAATCTGAAGTACCCCCCTCTCTCTGGTGCTGTGTTATTGGAAGGTGATTTCCTGGCTGCAGAAATCTGGTTTCCACAGTCACATCTTTTCAACCTGCTCTCAGGAATGTTTGTGTGAGATGCTGCATTGAATACTTTAATCATCCAAGCCTTTCTCAAATGAAAGGAAGATAAATACCTGGTCTGCAAACTTAACATATAATTATGCTGCAGATCTGATGCCTTTGATATTGACATGCTTATGTTGTACTCTAGGAAAACATGCTTCTTTTAAAAGCAGTCAAGAAATATGAAAATAGTCATGGAAGCTAGTCAGTGCCTTCAGGTGATATCCAGCTATGACTAAAGTCATTATGAAAAATAGTCATCATGGCAGCAGAACAATTCTCCATAGTATCAAAGAAGTGACCAAAGACTTCAGACACACAGAGAAACTAAGATATTTCTTCAAGGTAGAGATAAGGGTTTAGTTTAAACAGCTTGTGGACATGGTGAAGCATAGATCTTCATGGGAGTGAAATTTATTTCACAATGAGATATATTCAGAATTATATAACAAAACAATGTTGATTTAGAGAATACAGAAATGGATTTTACCTGCACTGTTCTGGCCATGGAGATATATACATTATAGGCATATTTCATTTATTTTTCTTAATTCTGAAGATTTAGAAAGGAAGGTAGAAATCTTTTTGTTTTGATTTAACCAGAATTTAGACCTTAGGGACAAGCCAATCAGATGTTCAGGGTCACTGTGTTATGCAGCTTCAGGTCAAAGACAATCCTAATTTTGAACATCTATCTTTCCCCACCCCCAGGACCATTTGCCCTCATTCTCAGGGCACCATGAGTGAAGTCTATACTCTTTTTTTTTCATCTTATTCTTTTTTTAATTTATTTTTCAGTTTAAATTTAGATAAGAAACAAGGTTGCTTCACAAGTCAGTTCCAGGTCCCTCTCCCTTTCCCTCCCCTCCTCCCATGCCCTCTCCCCAACCCCCCCCATTATCCCCTCGTTTCCCCAGGGAGGGTGAGACCCTCCATGGGGGTGTCCATAATCTGTCATTTCATATAGGGCAGGGCCTAGACCCTTCCCCAGGAGTTCAGGGTGAGAGTGCACCTCACATTGTTGGATGGGAGTCCAAAGTCTGTGTGTATACTTGGGATGGGTACTGATCTGCTGCCCAAGGCTGAATAGATTACCTAGGCCTCCTCACTGACACTCACATTCAGGGGGTCTTGATCAGTCCCATGCTGGATTCCCAGGTTGATGCCTGGGATTCAAGAGTTAACCTTTGTCAGGTCAACTGTTTCTGGGGATTAAACCAGCCCAGTCTTAATCCCTTTGGTCATCAGTCCTCCCTCTCTGTTACTGGCTTTCTTGAGTTCAGCTCAGTACTTAACCGAGGGAGTCTGGCTCTTCTTCGATCAGCCACTAAATGAAGTTTCTGTTTCCCAGACTCTCTGGCCATGGGATTGTAAGCTGGCACTCCCCAGATCTATGTCTAAAATCTATATATGAGAGAGTACATGCCATGTTTCTCTTTTTGTGAAGTCTATACTCTTGAGCTCTTGAAATTCCCAAATTTTCTGCCTCTCAATGGTTAAGACTGATGCATCAGGAAATTACTTTTCCTCAAGCTAGTTTGAAGCATTCCTTAGTTAAGTTCTGTAGGCAAATTGAAAACCACTTAAACATCTGAACTATTAAACTTGCCCTGAGCATCTAGTATTTCTGTGTCCCTACTATATAAGCAAGACTGCTCTTCACACTAAAATGTGGTACAGAAACCTTTCTTAGAACATTTTCCTCAACACATTCTCTATCTTTTCATGAAAAGATTCTAAACCATGAAATTTTATGTCTCTCTAATCCATCTAAAGTTGTTTTCTTTGTGTCCTGAGGACATATACTGGGGAATATCTCAGTATGTCTTGTGTCTTCATAATCCTGTGATCCCATGATATAATCAGAATAGAAACCATCATTGATAACTGTCAGGTAATAGGACCCAAATATCTTAATGCTTAAAGGAATATTTTTATAGCCTTTCTATGTTTCAAAGGAGGATAAAGGGCTTTATCTGGGGAAATATTTTCAGCTTCACTTTAAACCAATACAAGACAGTTTCTTAAACTGTGACTGTAGTATAATGATCCTTAGTTTTCATTTAGAAAAATTTATTTAAACTTACTTACACATATGTATTCTTTTATTGTATGTAACTAAATTGCCTGGTAGCAGAAACTGAGAAGGGTGCTGGCAGTGGGGAAAAGTTCTGAGTAGAAAATGCGACCACATTTACCTGTTTCTTTAATGATGAACTGTTTATACATCCATGGGTCTTATATGTGCATATGTATAGGTGAATCCTTTGTGTGTGCAAATAAGTTTGTGAACAAAAACATTAAAAATGGTTTCATTACTCTTAAGGAGAATCTCCTAGATCTGATTATTTCTGTGAAATCACGTAGATGCAAGGTTTCATGGTATAGAGGCAGGATTATGTTACCAAATTGCTCACTCAATTATTGAAAGCTATGTAAGATGTTCAGGGCAAATAGTCACTCAACCCCACATCAGAGCCTTGAGTCAAAGGGAATTTCTGGAATTGTCTACAGATGACTAATGCTGCAGCTTTTCATCATGCATTTCCTGAAGAGAGCACCTTGGTTCTTCTTTGGGGAATTGCTATTCTCTATTCTCTGGTGTCTGCTATCTTAATGGGCCCATCCGTCGAAGTGTCCCTTCTCTGTTAGTCAAGGAGCAGCCACGTGATCCCAGCTATGACAATCCAAATCTATCACCTGGGGATTTAATTCTCAGTGTTAGGAGGTAAGAGAGAAAAACAGTGGGAGATGATTTATTCCAGTGAATGTGCATTGAAGATCCTGGTGTCCCAGAAATGCTTGATTCTTCAACTTTAATTTCAGCTCTCTAAGCCCCCAACACTTTCACAAATTCAATTTTGTCAAAAATTAGGCAAAGCCAATTTCTATTAATTGGTAGCAAATAGTCTGCTTGGTATTGTATTTATTTAACTGGGAAAATATAGAAAGAACACCCCCCTGTTTATTAGTATGTTTGTGTGCGTATTTGAGAATTTAGCACATTTTTCATCAATAAGTCTTTATTTCCTTATACAGTATTTTTAAGAAGCTAAGTTATCTTTTCATAACTTCTTTGTGCTGTGTTTCTGTTTCTGCATTCATCACCTTCACTCCCCTTTGCTGTTAGATAGTTCTAAGAATTTTTACATTGTGATAATAAATGTTTGTCTACATTTATGCCAGCACATTTTATATTGTTCTAACATTGTATAGAAGAAGCTGTAAGAGGTAAACATAAACCTAAATGCATTTACACATACACATGTGTGAACACACGCACACATACATACATACACACACACATACATGCACACACATCTTTATAATAAGTTGGGTTGTGGTGAATGGAATTTGCAACACTCTATACCACAGCTTACACTTTCTGCACACCCTTTCTTTTGCTTTTAGCTCACTGTGGTATCTTAAGTCTCCTTTGTTTGGATTGGCTTGTATGTTAACTTCTATTGCACACAATATGGTGGTTATGGCCACCACTATTTACTGGCTTTCATCTTTTGGCCATACTTGCAAAGAGTCGCTGAAAATACTTCCATTTCAGGTACATCATCTGTCAAGGACTTTTCTTTGAGAACCTACAGATTCATTTTGTCAAATAAATAAGGAAAAAGAAAAAGAAACTTCCAGAATTTCTTCCTTTGTATGAAACAATTGCTTTCTTCTTCTGTAGCATTTTCCCTCTTGACTCTCCTGAGGATGAGGTTAACAACCTCTGCAGGGTTCCATTCTTTGGACGCTTCATTTGATTTTTGTCTTTGAGTATATAAGTTCCTCCAGTTGATCAAGAAGATACAGGCTCCTAATCAACCTGCTGACTGTGACAGGACCTGACCCTAGATGCCTATCAACATAACTTCACACCCTTTTGCCTGTCTACTTGATTCTTTTCAAACAAGCTCCACCTGATCTATTTGACTCAATTCCATCAACATGTGCTGATGGCTTACTATGCACTGGGATCCATGGGCATAAAATGGAATTCAACATAGACCCTGCCCTTCAGAGCATATGGACACATAAGCAATATGGGAGTGGAAACTGATGAACATTCTAGTACAACTGACTGGGCCAGCACAGATGGCAGTGACTCAAAGGCTTGGTGAGCATGGAATGAGAAAATGTGTCAAGAGGTGACCTTGAGAAGGCTTTGGAAAAATAACTAGGAACATGTCAGGAAGACAAGGTGGCATTGCAGTAACTTAAAAGTGAATGTGTCATTCCAGGTGTGAAGAGAAAGGGGAGTGATCACTCTCTCCTGTCCTCTGTGATTGCAGGGTATGATCACATTAGTCTTTTTGGCAGCCACAACACACAGCTGGCTCACAGAGAGCTAAAACCACTGTCTTTCTTACATGGTTTTGCCACTTCAAACCTCATGCCTGTGAGTCACTATTCTCTATCAAGGAAATAAAAGGGAACCCTCAGATTCTTCATTTGTGTCCTTGATCACCAGTCCTCAAGTATCAGGTCTATATCCCCAGTATGCAGCATGAAAGTCCTGGATCTCCACCAACTTTTTCCCTCCTCTCCCTCCCTCTCCTTTTGTCTCCATCCCTTCTCTCTTCTCTCCCTCTCTCTCTGTGACTGTGTCTCAGCCTATCCGGTGCTCCCTCACACCCCTCTCTCCAGCACATCTTGGAAGATGGCATGCTCTGAGCTTTGTAAAAAGCAGAATATTCTTTTGACAAGTTTCACCAAAGGTTAGAAGTAGTTTTCTCCCAGCTGTTGTCCAGTGTTCCCTGAGACCAAGCAAAGCAAAAGAAACCAAAAACACATTTGCAAAAATCAAATTAAATCTGAGCTCTGAAAGAATTGCAGCTATCTACGCCCATGTGGGCCACCTGCCAAGAACGTTTTTAATATAATAATCACTCATCCATACACCCATAATAATTGATATTTGCAATTTGATAATGTGTCTTAACATTTTTTATTTGTTTCGAATTCCTTCACTTCCCCCCTTACCTTATTCACTCAACAACCCCCTGCATCAGCACATTCATGGCTCTTAATGACCCTCTCAGCAGCTACTGATCAAAGTCAAATTTTAATTACCATTCTAATTTTGGAAGTTTGCTTCCTTTTAATCTGAACTTTTAGAAGAGTCAAACGTGTGTTTGCAACAGCTCATAGGAAAAACATCAAGCCGTAGAACTCTTTAATTGGAAGTTCAACTAGTTTGAGCTTCATGCTTCCTACCTGCTTGTGTCTACCAGGTGATTATACCTACTGACTGTAAATTACATATCTAACCACCGGAGTCCAGCCTTGGAGACAGGCAGAAAGAAAGTAGGAAGCAATTGTGTTGCTTTGCTCTAGAAGTTTGAGAATGGCTAGCCTACCCCCAATACACATTGCTTTTCATAGTTCCACTGAATCCATTCAAGTCTTCTTATCACTTTACAATAATCTTATTATCCCTGTCAGAGTATTTTGTTTCATCCTTTGGGGTATACATTTTTAAACAAGAACCCCAGAAACTCCCATCTCTAATGCAACATTTCCTGATCCTTCCAGATGAAAATCAACCCACTGTAGTAACCTCAGACAACTTTCTGTTATCATATTTAATATCAAGTATTGATTATTGCAGCATTAGTTGTGTGTTCTTTATATTTGTGCACAGAAAATATTGTATTTATCCCTCCCCAAAATCCTATTATATACTCACTACCCTCACTTTACAGATGAGGAAACCGAATGTCAAACAAGTTAAAAATGTACTCAGAGTTAAGCACCTACTTAACATACCATAAAAACGGAAGCCTAATCTGTTGCAGTAAATGAAAAGAATGTATTCCTCCAACATGCTTGATGTAATCTCAATTTGAATATAAGCATGGGTAAGAAAAGGACTATATCTCAAATATCTCTAAATCTCATAAATTTCACAATGTTGTCGTCTAATAAATATATTACTGCTGGATAATTCCCTCTGGAAATATACAGAAATGTATTTAGAGAGTTGATCATAAAGTGGAAGAAGTAAGTTTTTAGAATTTTTATGCTTCTTAATAACTTCTTCAGAAATTAGGCAATTTAAAAAGATAACCAACCAAAGAGGTGTTTCAGTATCTCCAGAAATACTGACATTAAAGAGAAGTATAGAGATTTAAATACCAAGAATGCTTATACTTATACCAAGAATGATCATACTTAGAGATGCAGAGGACTTGGAGATAAGAATAATCTCTCTTAGCTGGGCATTGGTGGTGCAAGCCTTTAATCCCAGCACTTGGAAGGCAGAGGCAGGCAGATCTCTGTGAGTTTGAGGCCAGCCTGGTCTACAGTGCAAGTTGTAGGACAGCATCCAAAACAAGACAGAGAAACCCTGTCTTGAAAAACCTAAATAAATAAATAAATAAATAATTGCTCTTTTTGTCAAGGTAACTCACTGTCCAGCACAAGAATGTGGTGAACAACAGCCTTTGTATCCATTCTTTCCAATTGATTTTTGATACACTTATATGTAGCAATGATGAGGTATTTGTTCTGTGGGTGAGGAATTGTGTATATATTTGGAGGAAAAATCAAGAGAAAAGCTTAAATGTCACATGAAACAGAGGGAGAGGAACTCTAGATAGACTGGACTGGAAGAATCAGAGAAGTCAAAGGGAAAAAACCATCAAGGACTATTTAAAAAGAAAAAATAAAATTTAAAAACTGGCTGTGATTTTTTTAGCTGTCTCATGTGGAGTACCAACTGTAGACCCTTCCTTTGCAAGATCTTCAGAAGAGTCTACATTGATCACTATGACTTGAAAGTGGAGTTTTCTGTGAAATAAAATTATGCTTCATTTTACATCTGTAGCTTTTCAAGTCCAAGCAGGAAACCATAGCAAAAGTTGAGAATGAATAAACAACATTCACCATTCCAGATAGTGAAAAGATCCATAGTCACTTTTCCCCACACCCACACATATCTTTTAATGCAGATATATTTATACTTGCTTTATTCCCCCTGACTTTATCCCATAACTAGGTGTCTAATCCTGAATACCACCATTTCAGGAGAACTTCTCTGTGCCTTCTTGGGCCTTATATTGCAACAGTAATGTGTAACTACACAGAACATCAGACTGATACCTTTTGTAAATATAACTGTTGCAGGTGTAAATATAAGGTCATGCCAGACCAAGGAAAACGTATGTCCTTACAAGAAGAATGGAAGTGGGTACACACAGGATACTGAAGATCAAAGAAGATCCATGTGATGACTGATAAAATGAATGAAAAAATATCATCTGTCTACAAGTCAAGAAATGTTGGAACTGCAAGTCACTATTGGTGCTTCTCCCTTAGTGCCCCCAGGGGATGCAAGCTTGAAAATGCCTTCACTTCTTACCTGTGACCTTCAGACCTATGAGATAATAGGTTCCTGGTGTTCTAAGAAACCCATTTTTCAATGTTCTGCTCCAGCAGCCTAGAGGCAGAATATAGACTGTCCTTTTCCTAACTTAGTTCTGGCCTTTGTCAATGCTCAGTAAGACAATCTTCCTATGTCACAGACCTTAAAACAGAACATTACACTTGAAGCAGGAAGTGAGAAAACTCTGGAGACATATCTGTAGACTGTACTTAATTTATCCTGAGATTATAAGAAAGGAGCCAGGAGATGGTGACACATGCCTTTAATCCCAGCACTTGGGAAAGTCACCTTGCCATATAATAATCGAAACATCAAACCTACAGAATAAAGAGAAAATATTAAGAGCAGCTAAAGAAAAAGGCCAAGTAACATATAAAGGCAGACCTATTCGAATTACACCTGACTTCTCAATGGAAACGATGAAAGCCAGAAGATCCTGGACAGATATCCTACAAACGCTAAGGGAACAAGGATGACAGCCCAGACTACTATATCCAGTAAAGCTTTCAATTACCATAGATGGAGAAAACAAAATATTCCATGACAAAGCCAGATTTAAACAATACGTATCCATGAATCCAGCTCTACAGAAAGTGCTAGAAGGAAAACCTAGATCCAAGGAAGATAACTACACTCACAAAGACACAGGCAATATATAATCCCACTTTACAAAACACCAAAAGAAAAAGGGAGGAGAAACTACACAAAATAACTTCACTAACAATAAATCAAGCACAAACAAGAATCATCAATCAATGATCATTGATATCCCTTAATGTCAACGGCCTCAACTTGCCTATAAAAAGGCACAGACTAGCAGAATGGATATGAAGACAGAACCCATCCTTCTGCTGCATACAAGAAACACATCTCAACATCAAAGACAGACGGTATCTCAAAGTAAAGAGTTGGGAAAAGATTTTCCAATCAAATGGACCCAAGAAACAAGCGGGTGTAGTAATCCTAATGTCTAACAAACTAGACTTCAAATTAAAATCAATCAAAAGAGATGAAGAAGGACATTTCATATTCATCAAAGGAAAAGTCCATCAAGATGAAGTCTCAATTTTAAACATCTACGCCCCAAATACAAAGGCACCTACATTTGTGAAAGAAACATTACTAAAGCTCAAATTGCACATAAAATCTCACACACTAATAGTAGGAGACTTCAACACTCCGCTTTCACCAATAGACAGGACCTCCAGACAGAAACTTAACAAAGAAACAAAAGAATTAATAGAAGTTATGACACAACTGGGTTTAACAGACATCTATAGAACATTCCACCCAAACACAAAGGGATATACCTTCTTCTCGGCGCCACATGGAACCTTCTCTAAAATTGACCACATAATAGGAAACATAGCAAATCTCCACAGATACAAAAAAATTGGAATAACCCCCTGTATCTTATCAGACCACCATACATTAAAATTAGAATTCAACAATAACACAAATTGCAGAAACCCTACAAACTCATGGAAATTGGACAATGAACAAGTGCACCATCCATGGGTAAAGGAACAAATAAAAAAAGAAATTAAAGACTTCCTCGACTTCAATGAGAATGAAGACACAACATACACAAACTTATGGGACACTTTGAAAGCAGTGCTGAGAGGAAAGTTTATAGCACTAAGTGCCCACATGAAAAAACTGGAGAACAGTCATACTAGAGAATTAATAGCACAGCTGAATGTTCTAGAACAAAAAGAAGCAAACTCAACCAGGAGGAGCAAACACCAGGAAATAATCAAATTGAGGGCTGAAATCAATCAAGTAGAAACCAGGAAAACATTGAGAAGAATCAATGAAACAAAGAGTTGGTTCTTTGATAAAATCAACAAAATAGACAAACCTCTGTCCAAACTAACCAAAAGACAGAGAAAAAGCATGCTAATTAACAAAATCAGAAATGAAAAAGGGGACATAACAACAGACTCTGAGGAAATCCAGAGAATCATCAAGGCATACTTTGAAAATTTTTAATCCACAAAATTTGAAAATTTAAAGGAAATGGACAATTTCCTGGATAGATATCACTTGCCAAAACTAAATCAAGAGCAGATAAACCATCTAAACAGACCTATAACCCCTAATGAAATAGAAGTAGTCATCAAAAGTCTCCCAAACAAAAAAAGCCGAGACCCAGATGGCTTCAGCGCAGAATTCTACCAGAAATTCAAAGAAGAGCTAATTATAATACTCCTCAAAGTATTCCACACAATAGAAGCAGGAGGCTCACTGCCAAACTCTTTGTACGAGGCTACAATTACCTTGATACTCAAGCCACACCAAAACACAATTAAGAAAGAGAACTATAGATCAATTTCCCTCATGAACATTGATGCAAAAATACTCAATAAAATACTCGCAAGCCTGATTCAAGAACACATCAGAAAAATCATCCACCATGATCAAGTAGGCTTCATCCCAGGAATGCAGGGATGGTTCAACATTAGAAAATCTATCAATGTAATCCACCATATAAACAAACTGCGAAAGAAAAACTACATGATCATCTCACTAGATGCTGAAAAAGCCTTTGACAAAATCCAGCACCACTTCATGATAAAGGTCCTAGAGAGATCAGGGATAACAGGAACATACCTGAATATAATAAAAGCAATATACAGTATACCAACAGCTAACATAAACTAAATGGAGAGAAACTCAAAGCAATTCCTCTAAAATCAGGAACAAGACAAGGCTGTCCACTCTCTCCATATCTCTTCAATATTGTACTTGAAGTTCTAGCTACAGCAATAAGACAACAAAAGGAGATAAAGGGGATACAAATAGGAAAAGTAGAAGTCAAACTTTCATTATTTGCAGATGATATGATAGTTTACATAAGTGACCCGAAAAACTCCACAAGGGAACTCCTAGAGCTGATAAACACCTTCAGCAATGTGGCAGGATACAAGGTAAACTAAAAAAAAAATCAGTGGCCCTATTATATACAGATGATGAAGTGACTGAGAAAGAAATCAGAGAAACATCACCCTTTACAACAGCCATAAACAGCATCAAATATCTGGGGATAATGTTAATGAAGGAAGTGAATGACCTGTATATCAACAACTTTGAGTCTTTAAAGAAAGAAATCAAAGAGGATACCAGAAAATGGAAAGATCTCCCGTGCTCTTGGATTGGTAGGATCAACATAATAAAAATGGCAATCTTGCCAAAGTATTCTATAGATTCAATGCAATCCCTTTCAAAATCCATCACAATTCTTCAAGGACCTGGAAAGAACAATAATCAACTTTATATGGAAAAACAAAAGGCCCAGGATAGCCAAAACAACCCTATACAATAAAGGAACTTCAGGAGGCATCACCATACCTGACTTCAAGCTCTATTATGGAGCTATAGTCCTGAAAACAACTTGGTATTGGCACAAAAATAGGCAGGTAGACCAAGGGAACCGAATTGAAAACCCTGATTTTTAACCCACACACCTATGAACACTTGACTTTTGACAAAGAAGCTAAAACTGTACAATGGAAAAAAGAAAGCATCTTCAACAAATGGTGCTGGCATAACTGGGTACTGGTATGTAGAAGACTGCAGATAGAGCCATGTTTATCTCCTTGTACAAAACTTAAGTCCAAATGGATCAGAGATCTCAACATATATCCAGCCAAACTGAAACTTTTAGAAGAGAAATTGGAAGATACTCTTCAACGAGTTGGTACAGGAGACCACTTCCTGAACATAGCACCAGTGGCACAAACACTGAGATCTACAATTAACAAATGAGACCTCCTGAAACTAAAAAGCTTCTATAACGCAAAGGACACAGTCAACAAGACAAGAAGGCAGTCCACAGAATGGGAAAATATATTCACTAGCCCCACATCTGACAGAGGGCTAATCTCCAAAATTTACAAAGAACTCAAGAAGCAAGTCTCCAAAACACCAAAGGATCCAATTAAAAGGTGGGGTACAGAACTAAATAGAGAATTCTCAATAGAGGAGGCTAAAATGGCTAAGAGACACTTAAGAAAGTGCTCAACATCCTTAGCCATCAGGGAAATGCAAATCAAAACAACTCTGAATGCCATCTTACTCCTGTCAGAATGGCTAAAATGAAAAACACCAAAGATATTTTGCTGGAGAGGATGTGGAAAGAGGGGAACACTCCTCCACTGCTGGTGGGAGTGCCAACTCGTATAGCCACTATGGAAAGCAGTATGGAGATTCCTCAGGAAAACGGGAATCATTCTGCCACAAGACCCATCAATTCCACTCTTAGGCATATATCCAAATGAGGCAAATTCATACAACAAGGGCATCTTCTCCACTATATTCGTAGCAGCATTATTTGTAATAACCAGAACCTGGAAACAACCTAGATGCCCCTCAACTGAAGAGTGGATAGAGAAAATGTGGTACATTTACACAATGGAGTATTACTCAGCAGAAAAAAATAATGGAATCTTGAAATTTGCAGGTAAATGGATAGCACTGGAAGAAACCATCCTGAGTGAGGTAACCCAGTCGCAAAAAGACAAACATGGTATGTACACACTCATATATGGATTTTAGACATGGATCAGGATAGTGCCAGTCTGCACTTCCACTGATAGAGAGTCTGGGAAACAGGAAAGAACCTAAAAGATATGCATAGTACCCAAGAGAAGAGGAATGAGGCGACATCCTCTGAACAGATGGGGAACAAGCGAGGGGCGGGGGGCAGTGGTAGCTGGGAAGAGGAGAGGGGGAAAAGAGGGAGAGTAGTTCATGGAGGAACAGGAAGGTTGAGTGGGGGGGGGGTAGAATAGGGGTAAGAGGAAATCATATGTTAGAAGACAGATCAGGCACCAGTGTGACCTCCAGTGATCTAAAGGGATGACACCAATTGGCAAGTTAAGCAATGGTGGAGAGACCACCTCGAATGCCCATTCCTGATAATGTACTTGATGTCTATAACCATCCTGGAGCCTTCATCCAGTGACTGATGGAAGCAGAGGCAAACACCCACAGTTAAACACTGAACTAAACCCAAGGAACCCAGTGACAGAGAGAGAGGAGCAGTGAGCAAATTGGCAAAGAATGGGCTGGCAAAACCGGCAGAGACAGCTGATCTGAACAGGGGAGAGCTTTTGGACCACAGACTGACAGCAGGGAGGCCAGTATGGGACCCCCCCCCAATGTGAGTGTCAGTGAGGAGGCCTGGGCAATCTATGGGGCCCTGAGCAGTGGATCAGTGTTTATCCCTGGAATACAAACAGATATCGTGTGTCCATAGCACAAAGAGGGATGCTCTCTCAGCTTGGACTCTTAGGGGAGTGCCTGGACCCTACCCTGAGTGAAATGACAGACTCTAGATATCCCCTATATGGAAGGAATTGGCAATAGGGTGGGAGACTGGGGAGGGGAAATGATCCTCAAGTGAGTGGTAAAACTTTAGTATGAGATGAAAAAGGCAGACAACTTGCCTTGTGCTTTGACATACAAGGAAGCACCTACAAGCATGAAATTTGAGAAAAAACATGTCATCTTTCCAACTAATATCATTATGGGAACTAGAGACTTTAAGAAATGTCATGATGGGCGACTAATAAATGGCAAAGGCTGACTTTGATGAAAATTAGACAACGCATTTCATGAGCGTATTGACTTTTTACTTTATATCAGACATATATGTTCATTTCTATGGATCATTTGTTGATAGGATTGTTTACTTTTCTACTGTTTTATTTGTAGATCTTTATATATTATAAATATTAATCCACTACCAGAAATCACTATAAGAAAATGCAGGTGAAACAGTTCCAGATCTAGGCATATCCCATAGCTTTCTGAATAGGATTCTAATAGCTCAGAAGTGACAGTAAAAACTGATAAATGAGATTGAATCAAATTTAAAACAATCTGCACAGTAAAGGAGTCAACAAAGACAACAGATATCTCTAGAACTGAGGAAAGTCTTCAGAATAAGTATGGAAGTTCCTCAAAAAATTTGAAGTAGAACCCCATGTGATCCAACCTTTCCTTAAAGGTCCCAAGTTTTCATATAAAGGAGGTTTTGTACACCACTGTTTATCCCATCACTATTCACAATAAACAAACTTTGAAATCTCACTGAGTGCTCACCAATAGGCAAACCAAGAAAACACACACAGAGAGATTTGTTTTCTGACCCATTTTTTCTAGAGTTATCTTTGACGCTTCTGGTGAGACTGAGCAGTAGATACCAAAGCCAGCTTAGGAATCTCACTTGAGGCAACCAAATATGCACCTTCTATCAGCTTCATCTGTATTTATCACTCTCCTTCATCTACCCACTGCCTCTATTTTTTTAATCAACTCCACACTTAAGAAGCAAAATTTTCTGTGTTACTTAAAGATCCCCAGACTGTAATCCTTGCAGTCTCTCAGCGCACTCTCATTTAAGACTGTCTATATCTTTTCCCACAGCCTTGCTGCAGCCTACTGTCCAATTTGCCTTCCTAAATTCTCTTTCAGCTACCCTAAATTCTGGAGCCATGTCTATCATAACATATTCTTCCAAATAAACACTATAGGGTGCCCCAAAAGTTACTCTGTGGTTTTTTCATTCTGACTCAAGTTAGTTGGGTTTCCATTTTTATCTTTATCTTCCTTGTCCAACCAACCCTCACCTCCCCATACCATCCTCTGCATTCCATCCCCATTCTCAACTACCTGCACCTCAGGTTTGGCAATAACCAGAATTTAGTCTTCCAGTAAGTTTCTAAGATGCTGTTTGTAATATCAGAAGTTCTACTTGACCATAAGAAATGCATTCTAAATGTTACAAGATTTTTTGTCAAAAAGAAATATGATGGGAATTTTTCATCATCTCATTAAGACCCTTGATTCTGACACCCATTTATCCTACTGTATCAACATAAAAGTATATCCAAATTTCAAGTATCTATTGAAATATCCCTCTGCCTATATTATCAATAACTCTGGGATTATCAGTTATGAAGGAGGTGTTCATTTGAAAGTATCAATTTTGGCCGAGCAGTGGTGGCACACGCCTTTAATCCCAGTACTCGGGAGGCAGAGGCAGGCACATCTCTGTGAGTTCGAGGCCGGGCTGGACCGATAGCCTCCAAAACAATACAGAGAAACACTGTCTCGTAAAAACCAAAAAAAAGTATCAGTTTTGATTCTAAAAGACAACACAGGTGAACAGCAGAGACCTGGTTTATGCTCACACAGTGGTGCCTAGGTTGCAGAGGATCTGCCAATCTTGCATCCTTTTACTTTTGGGAAAATATTGTTCTTTGGGAGATTTGGGGCTTTATCCTATCAGTCAGATGGGACCATCTCAATCCATGAGAGAAATTCTACTTGCATGTATTCATCTAAGAGATACATTGGTTCATGTGCAAATTTTCCAGCTCCCACGTTTGTCTGATCACCTCTGCATTTCAATTGAGTTAGGGGGAAGCAGCTTTGTTCATGATCCAAAATACTGGGTTGGTATTCCTGTCCATAACCTCATCTTTCAAGATGAGTGAGTCTTCACTGACAGCATAATGATGCTTTGAGCTAGATATCTGGGTAAACCTAAATAAGCAACAAATAGCCTAAACAGCTGAGATACTGGATAACATAAAAAATCCACATCACCAGGAACCTCACTAAAACACCTTATACCCAGAAAATATATGTCTGTATGTTTGTTTGCTAATGTGGATCTTAGGATGTTTTAAAAATATAAATGTAGAACAAACATATTCTAGTTTCCCTTAAGATCCACAAAAATGTAGAGGCTTCTAATATCAGCTGCTGCCTCACTTCCCTGGATGTTTGCCTCTGAGCACTGAGTTACAGGTCCATACATTTAGGGAACACCTTGAAAGCATGGGAAGAAAATCAGCGTATGTGTGAGCCTGCACATCTCTTCATCTGCATAAACACATTCACACATGGAAAAACGAATTTAAAAAAATATATACTTGACAATTTTGTGTTGTGTTATTGACGGTGAACCTCTTTTCTGACATTCTTTCTGAACAGGAAGTGACAAAGAGAAGAATATTTGAGATTCATATATAGAATATGAGGCAGAAATATCATAATCAACCATTAAAGTCAGGCTTTACCCACTCTGTAGTCCTAATGTCTACAGAGTGGTTGAACACATGAATTGCATGAAATGCATTGAAGTATGTTGTCCTGTGGATTGCTTCAGAGCCCATCTGCTAGGAATAACTTGCCCCGAGGATTAATAAAGAAGGG
Organism: Mesocricetus auratus; assembly: GCF_017639785.1. NCBI lineage: Eukaryota > Metazoa > Chordata > Mammalia > Rodentia > Cricetidae > Mesocricetus > Mesocricetus auratus. Next base: position 30,191,731 of record NW_024429190.1, on the reverse strand, counting down.
GGACTATGAATGCATGCATCCACCATCTTCAGCAAAGAAACCTTGGCTCTTATCTGTGATACATATGAGTGGTTCTATCAGGAGAAAATAAAGCAGATGAGAAAACCACTGGGATATGTTAAAATAATTTTTACAAACTGCTCTCTTTATAGAATACCACAGTTCATTTCTTCTGCTTGAAAGAAGCTAAGAGTAGCGGTCCTTAACCTTGGTTATGCATTGGAGTCATCAGGGAGATTTTCAAATGTACTTACGCCTAGGCTTGGCCCCCAGAGATTCTACTTTATAATTTGTCTTGGGCTTAAGCATTGAAGTTTCTTAGAGCTCCCAGATGATTCTCATGTGCAGCCAAGGTTGAGAACCCCAACTCAGGAGGGAAAGGAACAAAGTTTGAAATAAAAAAGATGGAGTATATTCCTAGTTCAACTCTATCTAACTCCTTTTAACTAAGTTAATTGCATGAGCTTCGAGTCTCCATTTTGTATGTGCATATATTTGGAGAAATTTCACACATACCTCTAGAGTCCCTGTGATTATTATAAACCAGCTCCAGGTGACCAAGCAAGGCTACAGAGAGCCAATTGCTGCCACCAGTGAGAACTGCACTCAAAAGGCTATTCATAGAGCTCCCCCTTCTGTATCCATGGGCACTATTTGGGAAGCAAACAAATCCATAAGGAAACAAAATTATGCAGGAACTAAAACTACTGTTGCTGCAGAGTGGTCTGAAAATGTTCTGTCTTGATGGAATTCAACACTTTGACCAATAATTGAGCTGTTTTTGATACTTTCAACACCTGCAAACTAGAAAATTAGACCACATTTTTTCAGTGGACCTTAACAATGACCTAGTCAGCTCTATGCCAGAGATGCTATCAGTCTCTGTCTATGTCATCTTTGAATCAATTAAGCTACTGTTTTGTCTTCTCTCACCAAGAGAAGCTTCCAAGTAGTAACTTTTAATTTTTTGGTTGTTTTTGTATTTTGGTGTCTTGTATTTATTTATTGATTCATTTATTCATTCATTTATTTTTATGTCATAACATATCCTTTCATTCTCCTATTAAAAAATTAGGGCCGGGCAGTGGTGGCGCACGCCTTTAATCCCAGCACTCGGGAGGCAGAGACAGGCGGATCTCTGTGGGTTTGAGGCCAGGCTGGACAGACAGCCTCCAAAACAATACAGAGAAACCTTGTCTCGTAAAACCAAAAAAAAAATAGGGCATGACAGTCTAGTACAACTTTTGTAGATGTGATGAGGTATAACAGGTGATGGCCAGCATCTCAACCTAGCAGCAGTAGATACAGAACATTTCTTCCAGTGAATCAGGAAGTGTTATCAGTGGAGATAGGAGTGGTTGCCATCCTTCAGATCACTGTTTTTACTCTGGACCCAAGGTCTCGGTTTTTACACATTCTCATGGGCCAACTCTAACAGTAAATAGTCATGATTTTACAATTTCACTCCATGAGAAATTAAAAAGAAATAAAAAGAAGATGCATATATTGTATGTCAATATGTTGGAGAAATATTTTATATCTGATAAAATGATGAGCATCAGGAGTTTGCCTGCCATGAGGCTCTGTGCTCTTTGAACATCTCCTCATTAACCTCGACAACACTATGAGAGAGAGAGAGAGAGTCTTTAATACATTCCATTTGATACATGAGAAAAAATGAAACTCATGAGGTGAGAATACAGTTTGATCATTCCAGGAAGGAAATTGGAGATGTAATCCCCATGACACAGAAATTCTCTTCCCAGATATATACTCAAAAATATGCTGCAAACAAATTCATGTGTACTCATGTTCACAAAAGTACTATTATCAAAAGCCCATAATCATAATCTGGAAAAGTTCATATATCTATGAGTGTAAGAATAGACAAAAAATGATGTATATCCATACAGTGAATATTCAACCACATAAAATAATAAATAGATGCTACAATATGAACCTTAAAATATGCTAGGAAAAAAAGACAGATGTACATGACAATTATCACATGACTCAATTTCCAAAAGTACTTATATTCAGTAAATATATAAAGTCTGAACTAGATTAATTAATGGCAGAGGCATTGGGAAATATGGAATGCAGGTGCAGTTGTCACAGGGTATCCTTCAAGGAAGAATGGAGATGTTTTGGAAGCAGATGGAAGGAGTAGTTTCATAACACATTTAATGCACTAAAAGTGATCAAACTGTACATTTTAAATGGTTAAACTTGTGTTATGCTAATATTTCCCAGAAAACACTAAGCGTTTTCAAAATGAGTTTTGGCAGTGTACCGACTATAGAGGTGTCCTGAGCTCTCAGAGGACTGGCTGCAATACAGAGTTCAGATACCATGGCCTGTCAAATCCATCTTGATGCCTAATCTTAGAGAACTCAGACTGAAACATGGTTAAACAAATGTCCAAAATGCCATAGCAAATGGCCAATCCCAGGTTGCATTTCCATACAGCTAATTTTCTTGAGTTGATCCTAGACACAAAATAACACTGTTGGTTGCTGAGTGCTATCTAAGCAATGTTTTATATTTTTTTCTGGTGAAGCATGTATTGATCTCACTAAAGAATGGTGATTTAGAGAAAAACCACTTGTCTTTCTCTATTTTTATTTTTAAAATGGAGAAGAGGTCATTCACATGCAACCTGAGATACACTTCTATCAAGTGCTCACTAATTCACTTGAGCCATTCCTGACCCAAAAGCTCCAGACACTTGTTCTGTTTGATTTGATGAAGGCATGTTTCTGAGAAAATTCACTGCTTTGGATGTATAAGTATCTATTCTATCTCAGCCCAGGCCAGTGTGATTAAATTATCATGAATTTGGAAGTTCTTTGCTCTATGGAGCTGTCAATTGGCCAAACTAGACCCCCACCCCTTCTTTTCCAGCAACCTTAACACCACAGTAAGCCTAAACCAAGATAGGAGAGATCGCTGACTCTCACTCTCTGCCTATATTCATGGCAGTCAACACCATATACTCCACCTCTTGTGTCATCTTTCCTCTTCTTATAACTCTATGCACTTCAATCTAGATCTATTGCTCACTCCTCGACAGCCCTAGATCTCATTACTCATCTTTAGAAACTCACTATTTATATCCAATACCTTCTATTTCTCTAGAATGCAAACTCTGTCAAAGACACTGTATCCACCATAGCTGCTATAAGCAATGGCCCCTCACTCTGCACATACTTAATGCCAGTGGAAATAGAGGAAGGCATCATCATTTTACATCTCGATATCTCTAGATAACTGTCCAATTCCCTGAGATTCTAGCTTCATATTTAGCTGTATCATATCACACTACTGCTGACACTATCCTTTATAGCCTAGCCCTTGGTGACTGGTCTTCATTCTTTGATAATGTTAATGGATGTAACATTGTCACACCAGTCTTATTCCTGTCATGAAAGAATCATGACAAGGACAAGCCTTTTAATATCCACATAAAGAGTTCTTTTGTTATTTTTATGTTTTTGCCAGAGGTCTCTTTACCCCCTTTTCATGTTGCTGTTCACTCTACTTCAGCTACCCAATCCTCAGGACACTGTCATAGACACTGTTTCCATTTCAAGAATAAATTCCTCTTCCGATATCTCCTCTCTGTAATTTATTCACATGTGTATCATGACTCAGACAACTAATTAATGCTCCCATGCATTAGTTAACTATCAATGTTGGTGCTCTCTTCTCTTATTGCTGCTCCACAGTGCTTTGCAGAGAGGTACAAACTGCTTCACCTCTCCTTCTCCATCATGATCCACTGGCAAAGGCCCAGCACTGAATAAATCTAATTCTCCCCTTTCTCTGTGCTCACACTAGGGTGATTGAAAGTAGCTGGAGAAAAACGTACACACATGCTTATTCATATCACTTTGAAATCATTACCAGAGCTCTCAAGAGGGTCATTAAAGCTACTGACAAACCCACCACAGTTCCCAATTCAGATTTCCCTCCCATGATTCTAGGTGACAGTTTTATTCCTTCCCTTTAAACTTCCAACACCTACTACCTTATCCTTCCTCTCCCCATGACATCAATTTCAAGTGCACTGAAAAATTATAAGCAGTCAGGAGAGAACTTACCCCATGCTCCTTCTGCCACATTGACTCCCTCTTATTCCTCTTTTCTACTCCTGTCTGCTTATGAGTGTCTCCCTATCCAAATCCATTATAGATGCAGTTGCTTCTTTACTAGTCTCTCATCCTTTCCCCTGTGCATTCTAATTCTACAGACATCAGGGATTCGTCTTTATCCACTGTCTTATACTAATTATCAGAAAAGTGAATGGATATATGAAGTCAGTATATAATTGTTATTTATATTGACAGTTGACTTTTCTGTGATCCGTTCAAACATCATGTGTAATATGTCCATTGTCAGAATCTGCCCATTTTTAGAGTAAATTCACCTATAATTTCTCTGGAACTTTCTTTTCCTAGATGTCCAAGAATCAATGGTGATTCTAGACCATTTCTACGAAGATCAACTTGCTTCTTTTGGATAAGGCTTCTTTTGTGCATAATTACAAGAATCAATATGAATAACCCCCTCTGTTCCTTTACTATTATAAACCCATAACTTCCTGAGGTACAATGTAACAAGAATTACAGTGGCATAACAGTAGACCAGCTAACTAGTCAGCCAACCAGACATGCCAAAGGTAGACAGTAATTCCAAGTCCTAAACTACCATGTAACAATAAGCAACATTTAATCTGGCACTCATAATGTTCAAGCAGCATTTTATGGGTTTCATATAAATTACTTTAATCATCAAACAACCTGTTGCATAAACTTTAATTGAGAATATGCCCCCCAAAAAACCAACTTCTTACCTCAGATATGACACAAAATTGAGAACAAAGTAGAATTACACCAACATCCAACTTAAAAGCCAATTAGTTTTCTGGGCTTACATAACATGAGTAGGGGTTTACTTACTGGAACATGGGTGACCCTAAAACAGCCACATCATCAAGAAGTCTCACTCCAATATAGATGATGTTTCCTTTGTAGCTACCTAGCTTTTCACATACTATATTCTCTGTTATCCCCCAAGAATAGTAGTAGACCATAAGACCACATGTAGTTCAGAGATAATTAGTATATATATCTGGTATGGAAGACTGGTGGAGAACTCAGGTCAGACTCTCATGATTCTACTCAACCCATTATTATATGACAGTGTGTGTACAGGCCCAATAATGAGGAGTTTCAAATAGTCGCAATGCTCTGATGATGTCAGGCATAACTATCATACTTGGAAGACAGTATTCTGTAAAACGGTCACAAAAGATTACTGCTGTAATCACTGTACCCTTATAAACTGGAAACTGAGATGGCTTCCTGGTAGTAGATCCCATGTGGTGAAATCTAGCTCAGCACTGTGGAAAACAAAGCAAATAAGTTCATAAACTAGTAATATTTAAGGGAGACAATTTAGTTTCTAAGTTCTAAGATCTACTCCAATCTTTCTAATTAAAAATTAAAGATACTATTACACATCATACACATCAATGAACAGCAAAAGAAAAAGTGGGATTGAATTTTATTTGTGTTCGTGGTTGTATTGTTGGTGGTCATAGAGCCAAACTCCATATATCTCTATGTGCTTCTATTACTTCAGAGTTCAATAGGAAACTAATATAGCACATATGTTATAACTCTTCCCTGGTCAAATTAACAGATGTTTAGTTGTTCATTCAAGTTTGTACCAAACTGTGTATAGCAAGTGAGATCATACTTTCAAATACTGGATGTAAAGTTCTGAGTTTTAAATCCTCAAATCCAAAACTTCAAGTGTTTTATGAATTTCTGCCCTCCTCAATTGCAACATTACTCTATTGGAAGAAAGATCTCAGAAAAGAAGGAAATGAATTTAATTCTGAGGTTTCAACATGGAGTTTTCTATGATACAAGAAGTAGCAAGCATGAATTTCATGGCAATATTTTGAAGCTCTATGCTGGGGCATCTTCTGCCCTCAGCGGGAGGTCAGGAACTCATCTGAGGACTCAGGAGGATAGACACAATGGCCTATGCAACCATGGTCTATCACAACTATAATCTTGGTGCTCTTGTTAGTGTCCAGCAGAAGAGAATTACCTTGAGTAGTGAACAAAGGTAGATCAGAATGTTTGTGCTGGAAAGCTTCTTGCCCACCCCATCTTGGAATTTGAAACCTCAGCAGTGAGTGCACCTGCACAGCAGAAGTCACCTGTCTTCTAGTCTGCAGATGCCATGGGAGCAGCATCTGTGAACCCAGAATTAACAGCCAAGGAGAATCCATAGAGGTGCATGCATAATGACAGGGTAGATATAGAGAAAATGAGATCAGGTCCCTACCTCACCATTCCCACACATCTGTTGTCCAAGTTCAGTAATCCTATACTACATCCCACTGAAGTTACCTACTGACTCTTGCCACTGCTTTCAGCCTTCACCACTCCGATCCAAACTCAACCTCACAGCTAAAGTCATATTTCTAAAATGCAAATCTGATCATGTCACTTTTCTGCTAAAAACTGTTGCTCCCCACTGCCTACAGGCTAGAGTCCAAACTCATTAAAATGGAAGTCAGTGCCCTTGAAAAGCTGGCACTGACCCACCTTCTGGCCTCATTTCTCAATGTAATATTTCCAGACCTATCATCCTCCCTCCTATCTCTCTGCAAGCCTTTGCACGAGTAACCCTCCTGTCTAGAATTCCCTGTGGTTAGCAGAAACCAAAAGTCTAAGCTCAGACAGATTTCAGCAATGGAACATCAGCATGGGCTCACATAGTGAATAGTCTAGAGGTTGACAAAACTCATATTTGGGTGAACCGGTGCCTTGCTAGCATTGTTAAGAACCCAGTTACTTGCCGTCTGCCTTCTTTGCCTTCTGTAGTTTCTAGTACAGTATTTGAGAGGCTTATCACAGAGTAGTCAGTAGAACCTTTGGGGTAGAGTATGATATGTATACCTTGAGAAAAGGAGGAAATGGGGGAATCAGGTTATTCTTATTTCTGTTTGAACAATTCTAAAAGTTCTTGTCAGACCCAACTGAAGTATATTGATATCTGTGGGGTAATGTCTCCACTCTGATGGCAAATTGTTTTTCCTTAATTGTATCTGATGCTTGTATAATAGTCATTTCAAGAGCTCCCTGGCAACGTAAAACAGCACTCATGATAGCCAATGATATGCAGAACATTTGGCACACATTAACTATTTATCACTAATTATAACGTTAATATAGATATTGCTATCTATGCTCTATTTATGAAGAAAATGTGAATCTGAGAAATGAAATAACTTTCACAAGGTAGTGCTGAACTGATATAATTCTCTAACTTACAAATTCATATGTCATGGAGATAAAAAGTACATCTTAAAACATCTATCATGCAGTGTTAACCAAAAAGTCACAGTGGACATGCCATTAATAGTTACCTCACTGCCTTATACTTATTGACCTCTCTTACACATCTAAAATCCTTCTTTTAACAAATCCACGTTGAAGGCCCCATGGTATTATGACTAAGATCAGGATCTGTAGCAACAAGCGAGCTGCCTTCTCCCTACTTCAGTTTCCTCACACATCAAACCGGTGGTAATAACAGTCCCTATATCATCGATGCGTTCCTGGGATTGAATAAAACATAGAAAATCTAAAGAACTATGTTTGAATATTGAAGCACTTCAGTAGAGGGCATGCAAGCCTGAGGATCTTCTCACCAGAACTCATGGTAGAAAGAGAGATATTACTTCTAAAAGTTGGTTTCTTACCTCCATATAAACACTGTGGTATACAAGCATCTGCACTCACACATGTACAACACACACACAGACACACACAAATGGGAAGAGGAAAAAAGGAGGAGGAGAAAAAAGAAGAAAAAGAAAAAAAGAAGAAGGAGAAGAAGAAGAAGAAGAAGAAGAAGGAGGAGGAGGAGGAGGAGGAGGAGGAGTTATTAATACACTATCCTCTCTTAGGATAATGCTTGATATAAAGCAAGTAGTTAATTAAATATATTCACAGACACAAATATACAAGCTCCTTTGTGTACAAAAAATTTACCTATTTTCCAAATTCCCCCATTGCCTTCTAGCTTCAAAGATAGCAATATTTCAGTGGCAAAAATCCAGAGCTGGATGGCATGAATGATCTATCAGTGTTGTAGACAGGACACCATGGTGGAGGATTCCAATCATGTTATAGCAACATGAAAATTAGACAGTCTAGTAATCATGAGGTTTGGGTTCCTAGGCTATCTTCTTACCACCATGTGAGGCATTGAGATAAAATTGATACCATATAGTGACTAACTGAATGTGATGGATGAGAAACAAAGAGAAATTGAGGATGATTATCCCTATAGGTCATCATCCAGCCTGTTCCTGTCCCTGATCTTTATTTCAGACCTGCAAAACAGAGCAAGGCATAATCTTCCTTCTCATTCCAAGAATCACATAAGCTTTGGGGAAAGAAAAGCACCCACCGGGAAACAGGCGACACAAATGCTGACATTGAAGGGACTGAAGTGCACATGGTGGACAGCACATTACTTTTAGGGTTTTGGAGACCATCCAGGTGTGCAAGGAAGACAGTAAAGAGCCACACACAGGAGAATGGCAACATATCTCTAGTATAAGCAGTTCCCTGATTCTGTGTGATAACATTTGTAGGAAGGCAAAAATGGAGAAACCAACCAGGACTGATTTTTAGAAAGCTAAGCAAGAAATAAGGGGAGACCAAACTGGGGCTATAACAGTGGGAATGAGTAAAATGCATGAATATGAAACAGACTTAGCAGTAAAATCAATAGAACATGGTGACTGACTTATGTGGGATGGATGAAGAAAGCAATTGAGCATAATTCTCACTTATTTTTATCGAGCTGTGTGAACACGGTCCTTCTTTTAATATGAGAAAAGAAAGAGAAAGTCAGGGATAAAATAATCATTCTATTCAGAAATCAGAACTTGAAGTAGGAAAAAACTTTAACTGGTTACAAATGTTCATGTAAACCCACATTTTTTTTGTTGTCAGGCAGTCATGTGCTTTTGTGTAAATCATTGCATGGTCTTGTGTGGTGAATAAGGTTGTAAAATTAGTAGCTGACAAGAGGAAACTTGAGGAAGGTATTTGCATCCAAGCAACCACATCACAGCAAGTATAGGCACAAGAGTTTAAGGAAAGTTTTGGGCACCTCAGAAGATGTGTTCTTGTGAGGACCATTTATGTAATGTAAAAAATGAGGGGGAAAATACAATAATGATAAATATTCTTCATTTTCACAAAAAGCTAACAAAATTGTAAAGAACAGGGTTTACATCCTAGGAGTGATAGGAGGAGACAACATTTCTAACAGAGGTAGCACACAGACAACGACAGGTCAAAATAATAAGAGGAACCAGAATGTGATCATTCCTTCCTGATCAAAAAAGGAGAAATTCAGCAGCCAGGTGTGGTGAGGCCAATCAGGACCATAGAGTAGCACCCTATCACAAGAAGTGGAGAGAATAATAGATGAGAGTTCTAAATACAGGGAGTAGTCAGGGGAAAAGACCCATGGCAGGCAAAGTTGCTTATCTTATTCATTCCACTATAGTGACCACTGGGAAGAGTAATGTAGATAGAAGAGGCTCTCTTCTTTGCAAAGAGAAAATGATAGAGGGAATGGAGAGTATGGGTAAGAAGATGGAAGATTATCTGAATAGTCTTCAATAGGACTTGAAGGAGACCCACACGTGTACTAAGATGAAGATACCAGATCTCCTCTAAGGCAGAAGAGATAAAAATCATAGAAGATGTCAGAAACCTAGAAAGAACATCCATATTGATGTTCAGTCTCATTTTGAAACGTATTTTCCCTTACAAATCAGTTCTTATCTATAATTCTTTCGCTTTGAGTTCTGTATAACAAGAAGGTGTTGGGATTCTGTGTGCTTTGAGAAGGGTAGGGAGGGTCTCTTCAGATCTTCATTTACAGGGAAGAAGTTAAAAGAAGCAGCAACAGAGGCTTTTGGGGGAAAGTGGGACCTGGGGAGATGCTTGAACAGAAGAAGGCAAGTGATGAGGGTGCATACAGAAAAGGCTGTGCGAACTCATTAACCAGAATTAATAAGGATATGGAGAATAGTTGAGAAACCACATTAATGATAGCTAGTTCTTTTCAAACGTGGGAAAATCCTGAATGCAAAGGAATGAGAGGCACTACGTTAAAAACTGCCAGCTGGGGCGTTGAACCTGGCCGAATTCTGCAGCAAAACCACAGTGTTACTTCTTCCCTTTCACTGAGTGAGGCGCTCCTTTGCTTCTTAAACTTCAAGTGATTCATCTGTGCGTAGGAATGATGCAAAGACACAATGGCAGGGACTTGGGAGAAGGTCATAGCAACTTTAAGAAGCTAAGGGCAAACAAATTGGTACTTTAAAAGAAAATTTATATAAGTAGATGTTTGCCTACACATAGGAGCACACACACACACACACACACACACACACACACACACACACACACCACTGTAAAGCTGACTCTAGTCATCAAGTGGAGAGTGGTTTGAACAAGAAGTGAGGGGAACTAGGGAGATCCTGAGCAAGGCTGTCAAAACCAGTGGAAGAGAGTAGACAGCCAGAAGCAGGCCCATGGCATATATGAAAATTTGATGAGTGACTGAGTGGGTGTTGCAGATAGACAGAAAAAGGATGGGCTGTTCAATAAGTGTTGCTGGGATAATTTGTTATTATTTCTTTATTTAAAAAATGTGCATCACATACCCTCCACAAAAATTAAAGTGAAAGACAATGCTTAAAGGTGTAAAAATTATTTGGAAAATAGTTTTCATCTTAAAGAACAGGTTTTTCAGTAACCCATAAAGTAGGTGACCAATGAAAGAGAGATAAAACTGACTATTAAACAACAAACATTAACTCATTCTAATAGCCCTCAAAGAAAGGGAAATGCAACTCAAAACCTGAGAAAGATATACACAGAGACATCTAGATTGCAGCTACCATAATCACTGTCCTACAATTTGCTCATTATTCTTTGGCTTTTCTTTATAGATTTATCATGTGCTTTTATATGGATATATTTATTCATATATGTCCCTATATAATGTATTATAGCTTGTTTGCTTTTAAAATATCAACAATTAGAATCATATGATCTTTGGAGCTGTGGGAACTTATATTATGGATTCCCATCAATTCATGTTGACTTAGTGACTTCATTTTCATGGCTGTATTTCATTGAATAAATAAAGTACAAGATGATTGTCTGCCTCCTGCTGGTCATCTTCAGAACTGCAATGAGCAGTTTTGTGTTGTATTGTGCACATTCTCATACATACATCCCACTGTCCACAGGCAGTATTTCTTTATAGGAAATGTTTAGTACATGCCTGCCAACATGACTTGGAAAATTTACTAAATCCTACCTGACTTAGAGGATGCAATTCAGACAGGACAGTCAAACCTACAATGCACACAGCACACACACATGCACACATACACACACTCACACACACACACACACACACACAGAGAGAGAGAGAGAGAGAGAGAGAGAGAGAGAGAGAGAGAGAGAGAGAGGAGAGGGAGAGGGAGAGAGAGAGTTTTAACAGAGATGATGGATGAAAATAGTTCTCAGCTAATATTGTATAATCAAGGTCACAGAAAATATGACCCAAGGCATGAGCAAGAAGATAACAGAAAGTTTGTTTTGGCACACTCTCAATTAATCCTGTCCTTTTCATTCTTGCTGAGGAGAAATATTCACGCTGATGCCCAAAACTATATCTTTTATTCCAAGCCTCAGGCAAGAGCAGTAGGAAGAAATCAAGGAAGGAGGAAAGAGGGAGAGAGATCTGGCTCACAAAATTACACTGCATTTTAACACAACATAAACCTCACTGAACATGTTTCCTGCCCATTAGCATCACACCCTGCTTTCCCTGTAAGTAGTCTGCCCAAGTCCCTAAATGCATCTGTGCCATGCATAAACTTCATTTTCCTATCCTCTTCTCTTCACTTTTCACTAAACTCATCCACCCACATCATTTTCCCTTGGTGAAAGCCACTGTGCTCATCTGGAAAGATATTAAGCTCTCAGTTCTGTCTGTCACAGAGAAACATTTTCAGATATTCGGTATGAAGATTGCTGAAGAAAAACAAATTGTGTTTTCTCATACCTGCCAGAACTGCTGCGAGTACACCAAATTTAATGAAAGATTGCCATCAGGTGTCTAAATGCTTAAGCTATGCAAAGGTCGGAGGCTGCCTTATCCTCTGTCACACAGGTAACACATATCACAGTCTCATACTGCACGGGGGAGGGAAGGGAGCATGAAATTGCACATAGTCAAAAATGTCCTGTCCTGGTGTTCTTTTGTCTACATTATTCTGTTTTTTAAAGTATTAAATATTTATATAAAATATTAAAAATATTGCACAACCCAAAATGTTTTCTTTGATAAGATAGGAAACTAAATGTTAATCTTTCCACAATTCAATATTTTATATTTATTTGTCTGGTGTGTGTGTGTGTGTGTGTGTGTATTTACATCGTGGTGTACAGGTGGAGGTCAGAGCACAACTTTGTGAGTTGTGTCTTTCCTTTTACCACATGAGTCCCAGTAATCAATGTCAGGTTATGAGTCTTGGCAGCAAGCATCTTTACTCACTTAATCAGCTCGCTGGCCCATTTGCTATATTTTTTGAAGTTTAATTACTTTTTATATTATTATGAATATTTTAACCACAAAGCTATCAATTAACCATTATGGTTCTTTTTGATGGAAGGTGAAATGATAAGGCATTGAGATAGGTTCTATTTCATGAAATTACAAAGATAAACTTCAATTTCAAAATAACCAATTAATTTAATTGTCTACCATTTAATAAGCACCTGCTAAGGGATAAAAACTGTTAAAGACTCCAGTAAGAAGCAGTAGATTCAAGCAGACAAAATCTAGCCACATTTAGGGTACGAATTATCTGTGATGCTCTGAGTTAAAGATGAGCAGCTATCAACAGACCACAATACACACATGGCAGCATAAGCCTCCAGCTTCAGACCCCAGAACTGTTTTCCAACAGAGTGGACACTCAGAGGACCAAGTGGTCCGTATTGTGAAAATGAGGCAGCTTCTCCGATAGGAGTAGGAATGAGACTTCAGCTGATGCCTGTGCACATGGCTTTGTTCATGGAACATCCCTCACTGGGAAACAATATGGTGTGTTTCCTGAGCACACGATAAGTCAGTAACTATCCACAAAAGGATGGAAATGATATGCATGCCTCTGTTCACTGAAGCCATAAGACAGCCAAAGATATGGGAACAATGTAAGTGACTATTAACGTGCAAATGGATAAAGAAAATGGCACACCTTCACACACGTGCACACAAAAACAGTATTTAACACATAAAAGATAAAATCTATGCCATTTGTAGTAACATAGTGAACCTTTAGAATATATTGCAAAGTAAAAAATTCAAACAGAAAGGCAAATACTATTTGATGGCACTTGGGGACAACTAAGTGCTCAGCCCTGCATGGAACATCTATATCATACACTCTGTGGCCCAGGGAAAATCACAGAAGATGAGGCAGAAAACCTTCAAGACAGCACATAAGGAGGATTGCCAGAAAACAACATCTTCTGGATATGACATAACTGTGGCCATCATGAGCACTCAGCAACTGTACCACATGCACAAGACTGACGGGGGGGGGGGGGGTGAGAGGATAAAAGTGGAAGGGGACTGAGGACTAATTGGGAACAGTGTGTCAGGAGAGTGAAAGGGGTCAAGAAAAAGGGGGGTGAATATGACCACAATAAGTTTGCAAAAGTACAAAACTCATCAACTGTAGACCGACAGCTGTGGAGACTCCAGGGCACTGAACTAGTCCCTGTATGTGGGAAATAGTAGTGAGTTTGTGCTATCTAAGGGGTCCCTGTCAGTAAGACCAGGATCTAACCCAGCCACATAAGCTAGCTTGTTGGAGCCCATACCCTGTGGTGGGATGTTGTGCTCAGCCTGAATGGAGGGGCTTGGTCCTGCTCCAATTTAATGTGCCAGACTTTGTTGACTCCTCATGGGCGCCCTTATCCTTGAAGAGGCGTGCATAGGGGTTAGGGGTAGGCTGGAGGGAGATGAGGGAGTGGGAGAGGGGTGGGAGGGAGAACTGAGGTTGGAATATAAAATGAAACTTAAAAATTAATTATAAAACAGTACAAAATCACCAAATTTTTTAAAGCAGTAAAAATTAGGAAATAAAGACCAATATCGCATGTTTTATATGCATATTCTAAATTTTGCTCTGCATGACATGAAGGCAGAAAGGGGACTCTTTGGAGAAGAACTAGTGTGGAAAGAGAGATGAGAGGGTAGTGGCAAATAAACATGAGCCCATATGTCTATAACATATAATGAAACTAACCAACAAAACATTTAAAAAATACAGAAAGAAATAGTGATTTGGAAGCAAGTATTTGAGGAAAGAAGATCATTGAAAAGTATCAATTTTTGAGTGATCCTCAATGCCTAATATGTAGGGTGGTGACTGTAACCAATGATAATGTGCTTTATAAGTGATATTTGCTATAAAAGTATATCTTACGCATTCCCTCAATACACATATACTATGTGAGATGACAGAAATTTTAATTAGCTAGACTGTAGCACTCATTTTGAAATGTATATTGGAACATAAGTTGTGTGCCTTAAACATAGTTTGTCAGTTGCATTTCAATAAGTCAGAAAAAGAAATGAAGAAAGCTAGCAGTTGGAGGGTACACTACGGAGATGTGAATGTAGGAGACATAATACGAGCTGTACTTGATGACTCAGAACTAGTGGGAGTAGACAACCAACTACCAGTCTAACTTAAGACCCATGCCATGAGAGGGAGTCCAAGCCTGTCACTGCCTACATGTCCAGGAACCAGAGGCTAGATAGTCCAGAGACCTAGAATAGAACCAAGCATCACTGACAAAAAAAGAAAAATGCCAATGAAATTATTTCTTGTATCCTAATACACTCTAATCATAGATTAGTTCCTAGCCCAGTTTATCACCATAGAGGCTTCATCCATCAACTGATCTGGGCAGATGCAGAGACCCACATCCAAACCCAAGGTGGAGCCAGGGTAACCCCACAGAAGAGGGGGGGTGGAGGAAGGATTGTAGGAACCAGAGGGGACAAGGACACCACAGGAACATGGCACATTGAATCAACTAAGTAGGGCTCATAGGGGCTCACAGAGACCAAAATGACAAACACGGACACTATAGGGGTCAGAGCTAGGTCCTCTAAATATACCTTATGGTTGTTTAACTTGGAGTTTTTATGGGACTCCCAATAGTTGGAGTTGTGAGTGTAACTGACTGTTTTGTCTGTGCTTTGGACCCTTTTGCCTGCTCTGTGTTGCCTTATCCAATCTTGATATGAGTATTTGTGCCTAATCTTACTGTGTCTTGTTATGCAATGTTAGGTTGATATCCCTGGGCAGAAGGGAAACAGAAGAGAAGTGGATTTGGGGGAGAGGGAGGAAGGGAAGGAACTGGGAAGAATGGTTGGAGGAGAAACTGCAGTTGGGATATAATGTATAAGACAATTTTAAAAAAGCTGTACCAGAAAAGCTGCAATGACCAGGAAAAGGAAAACATCCCAAACTAATCCATTCAGTTCACCCAAGGAAGAAAACCCCTACTACAACCTTGTTGTTCTGATTTCTTCCTTTTGCTATCCACACCTTCAGGTTTTCAGTGTTTTCTAAACCACCCCCCTGTTCTTTACTGAAGCCAGGCCTCAGCATCTTTCACCCAGCCCACTGAAAAAGATCTAATAATGGGCTGTAAATGCCTCCCTCTTCCATCGTAAAATTGCTCCATCTCCTTCAAGGTAGCCTGGTATGATTAATACATAATTGAAAGATTCTCACAGTCTGGCCTTGACTTCCAGTTCAGCTTTGCTTCCTGCAGGTAATTTCTAGGGCTGTCAAAACAAAGCACCACAGACTGGGTGACATATGCAACAGAAATATAATGTCTTTGGGTTGGGAGAAGGAGGATGAGGACTATATTTGTCTCTAACATCTTCTTTGGCCTATAAGTGGCTGCCTCACTCTGAGTCTCTTCCACAACTTTTATTGCTTGTTAGTTTGACTCCAGTAATACTGGAGTAGGGTCCACTTAACCTCACTTCAACTAACTTCTCTTTGAAAAGACCCCGTGTTCTAATAGGTCACATTCTAAGACATGAGGCTTATAACATCAACATGTAAATCTTGAGACAACACATTCAACCTGTCACACTATTCTTCTCTCATCCAATACCCACTCTGTGTTCTGTTTCTATTTAACACTCGGTTTCCAGGATGTTTCCAATATCAGGTCTTTCCTCATCTTTACACCTCTGTATGTGGAAGTCCTTTTGTTTCACACACAAATGAGTGAACTTTTATCAAAATATCAATCTGAAAATTTATGATCTCTGTTAAGTTCCCCATATGCATACTTGTACAATATTTAAAGCATTTTCCAGTCTCTGATGTTTATGTACAAATCTTTTACAAATAGAAATGCCTGTGATATAGTAAATGGCTTGAGCCCTATCCATCTCATGAATGCAAGATGCTTAATGATTTACTTTCTTGCACACAACAGACACTGTGCACTGTCCTGTCAGACCACACTATGTAGTGCTGTTTTCTGTGTTTGCCTGTTGATTTTCCTTTTAAACTGTTTTTGTTAGAGATCCTTGACAATGGCAAATGACATTATCAAAGTAATGAAGATGACAGTGTGATGTATCATGTTGTGAGACTGTAACTTTTTCTATACAGGAGGTACTGACCAACTGTGGGATTAAAGTATTATCCACTTCAGAGTTGTCTGTCACCTGATGTATGTGACAATACAAGTTCAGCTGGGTTGAAACAGTTGCTTAATTGCCAATCCTTCTCTTTTCCACCCCATAAATAACACTTTGGCACAGAGATTTTAATGTGCTTTTCAGTAAATACAAATACATTGACATAACTCATGAACAAAAGCATTCCATGGTCAAATTGCACTAGATGAAAGCTAAATTCCAAATGTCCCTTTTGAAGAAGAAAGTTAAGTCAACATATAGGAGCTTTTGAAAATATTTCCAGCATTTCTTCTTTCAAGCTTAGTCAGAAACTTGGTATTTAAGTACATGTAGATACACATATATAATATATGTTTCTAAAATTCATGTTTTAATATATATAAAATATATGCACATATACTTTAATATATATTTATGCATTTAATCAATCATGATGTATAAATTCAAATAGATAATTGATATAACATTGATTAAAAATAGATGAGAAATGATAGATGATAAACAGATAATATGATACTGCACTTAACTAGGCATTTTATTCCAAGAAACTTGCTTTCCACATACCCTACTTTAGAAAAAATTAACTCAGTAACCTTTAATGAATCTACGTGTCTTTTATTCAAAATGTTCATTTGTATTTATTTTTACCTTTACAACTTGTATTTCCCCTCCATTCACATGATTACAGAGAAATAAAGCTCATTTAAAAACAAAATTTCATACTGGAGATGGAATAGCAATAAGAGTGTGACTCTTTGATGACATGGTAAAACTTGTGGGTGTATGTAGAGGTGAAATTGTTAGCACTGAAAGGAACAGCTTTCCCACATAAATAGGTTATAATTAGGGAAAATCTATAAGTTACATCTCTGATTGACAAGATTTTGCAGTTGATGGCTGTGATGGTATTTTGTGTCATTGTGGCTAGCTCTAGCTCTGTCCAACACTAATCTGGGTGATACTATCAAAATATTTTGAAGATGCAATGAATCCCCATGATAAGTTGACTTTGAGTGAGCAAATTTGTTTTAGGTAATTTCATTGTGACTGAATCAATCTCTTGAAAGGCCTTGTGAGTTGCTAAGGCTTCCCTGATGGTGGAGACTTTCCACCTATTGACAGCAGCTTCCACTCATTCCCAAATTCAGCATACCCTTCCTGATGACCTGTTCTGTAGGGAATCAGCAGAGTTGAAGCCCAAGAATTCAACTTGAATGAGATAATTAATCAATAGAGCCCTAACCATGGAAATAGCACATTTAAATAGGTTTCTTCAGTGTTTCTATATCGTTTCATGATAATTCACCAAGGCTATATTTTTGTTGATAACCGAAAGAATTCTATTATCCCCTATCATTACATACAATGAAAGAAAAATATAAACGTACTGTAAACACAAACCTTGGCCAATTATTAGGGAAATTACATGGAGCAGGATCTGTAAACAAAATAGTTTCAAGGGTAATAATACTGTGGCATTTTTATAGAAGTATAGAATCTTGCAACAAAAAAGATTCCTTAACATCTTATAAATACAGTACAACAATTTTGCAAATGAGGAGTTTGATTTTCTTGGGATAATTTTATCACACTTTAAAATGCAAGTATGTCGTAAAGCAAAGTACAGCATTCCAATGTGCCTGTGTTGGTAAGGATCAAGGAAGTATAATTTTCATGGAGTGTCTTGGTGATAGATGCAACACTGTGTAATTTGCATTCCCAACAAAACCTACTCCTCTCTCCACAATAGGTCAAGTGATTATGACGAAGTGAGAGAATGCTTTGGAAGAGCAGAGGATGTGCTTGTGTGGGAGTGTAGGGTGAATATAAATAAACATTACCTGTTCCACAGGAGAGAAATGAGGAAAATAATTCACAGTTGAGTTCTACTATATGGCGCCTCAGTGATATAGAGAGATAATGAAGTAAGGTATATATCTCATCTTATTTAATCTTTACAACCCTGGGAGATAGGTTTTGTTACAAGAAATTCACATAGAGGAATAATTGAGTCAATAAGTAATTAGGCAACGAAACAGGATTTGAATTTAGAACTGTCTCCAAGGTTGATGCTGCCACTCACTACATAAAAGTTTCCACTGCAATTATTTCATCACTATACTGTATAAACATTTTTGGGTGTGATTGGGTTGGAGATGGTAAACAATCTTACACATGTCTGAACAAATGGTCAAAAATGTGATAAACAGAAGACAGTTTTCTGTATGTAAAAGTGGAAGAGATGCCAGCTCAATGTGCAGTCACATCGGGGCTTTCCAGGACTCTAAATTATATTCTACCTGTGTTGGTTTCTTATCAACTTGACACAAGCTAAAATCATCTGGGAAGAGGGATCCACAACTGAAAAAATGCCTCCATCCGATTGGCCTATAGGTAAATCTATGGGGGTATTTTCTTATTTAGTGATGGTTGTATGAGTGCACAACCCACTGTCAGCTGTGTAAACCCTGAGCAGGTGGGCCTGAGGTTTAAACAAAAAAGAAGCTAAGCAAGCAGTGGGAATCAAGTCAGTCAGCAGCACTCTTCCTTGACCCCTGCTTCAGTTCCTGCTTGCACTTTCAAGCCTTAAGTTCCTACCCTGACTTCCCTTTGTGAGGTCTATAAAGTATAAAACGAAATAAATCCCCCAAGTTTCTTTCAGTCATAGTCTTTATCACAGCAGTATAAGAAAACTAAGACAATGCCCCCAAAGTAGGCCTTATTCAGAACCACCATAT
Organism: Mesocricetus auratus; assembly: GCF_017639785.1. Lineage (NCBI taxonomy): Eukaryota > Metazoa > Chordata > Mammalia > Rodentia > Cricetidae > Mesocricetus > Mesocricetus auratus. The sequence goes on along the minus strand of NW_024429190.1, from coordinate 30,172,109 downwards.
TTTTACTCATATTAGCAGGAAAATGCAGAACTCCAGTTCATCCTTTAGAACAAGGCTGAGAGATGGATCCACATATACACTAGCCATCTGGAAGTCACATGCTATAGGCAGCTAGATCCAGAAAGAGAAACTGAAATGGGTTTAGTCATGCATAAGCAATGCCTACTTTGTATCTTTGTTAACAAAGAAGGTCTTGCTTCTCTAAAACATGAGTCTTGGAGGGATCCTCAGCATGATCGCCAAGTCCTTCTTCTAGGAAATGTAGTGGGACCTCTATCCCTCCTTACCTGACTAGTCATAACAAAATTGAAGCCATTGGAAGGTGGATTTATCTAATATCCATGTTATTCAAAATGTAGCCACCTCCCTGAATGAAATTTGGGCAAAAGTTGGAGATTGGCATTTTCTTGAGAATCCTTTAACTCCTGTTTTCATGGAGTAGTTCTACCATGCCACTGCCCTTGGGGAAGTTGGATTTTGTATAATATATTGCATCCATATTAGTTAGAATATAGCTCTCTCCCAGGATGACATTTGAGGAAGATTTGGAGGTTCAAATTTTCTTGAGAATTCTTTTATACCTACATTCGTGAGGTGGTTCTTAAATGCCTTTGCATCTTTGTGGTGAAAGAGAGCAGCTGAGATTCTCCCTACCAAAGGCTCCAGACTAGATCTACAAAGTTAATTAACACCAAAGTCAAATGCTGAAAACACTTCAAGATATTGTATCTAACTTTACCTGGAGCATCTTGAATTTGGTTATTACATTTTCTCGGCTTTTTACATTTATTCCATAATCACTGAAATCTGGAAGAAAGCAGTCCAGACACAAAGACATCTTTGATAAATGTCTTTCTATTTCTTATTCATGTGTCTGTGCTGCTTTTATGCTATTTTTCTTTATAAGTATTCTAAGCTGTTTCTAATACGTTGTCATTATAAAAGCCATCATTTTTCCAAGATTGAAGCAAGAGTTGACATATCATAAACATAAAACTATTGTCAGAATTTCCATAATTGACAAGTCAAGAGACAAAGAGAAACAATGTGGTAAATGAGGAAGAGCTTACTTAATGTAGGGCTCAATGCCTGTGTCACATGGAACCAAGACTCTTCCAGAGTCTTGTCATTGACCCTCTCCGAGATGAGTGAGGGAGAGAGAGTAGAAGGGGGAATGTATGGAGAAAGATGGAAGGGATTGGAGAGAGGGAAATGGAACAAGGAGAAAGGTAAGGAAAAGGGTGAGGCATGGAAAGGAAGGGAGACAAAATAAGGGCATGTAACCCATTGCTTTTTACACCCAGCATGAACTAGTCTAAAATTTCTTGTGTTCAGGCAGAGGTCACCCCTCTTGCATTTTCACAATTCTGAAGCCTTAGATGAAGTCACAATAGAGGAGCAACAATTAGGACACTACTATATATCCTGATGGTTAAAGAGTCATATTGCTATTCTGCTCATTTTGAAATGATCTATAAATAGAAATTAAAATAAAATAATCCTTTCTATATAACCTAATTGCTATTTTAGCTAATCCTGTAAGGTCAAATTCAAATGCAGAAGTCCATTTATTCAGTCTCCAACTGACTAGGCTAGGCATAGTCCTGGTGAAATTAAACACCGCATCCCAAGAGCAGAACAAAGATACACAATAAAAATAATCTGCTCATTGTTCTCCCTGTTTCTCCCTGTCTCAAGGATGTGAGTTCCTTCTAAAGGAACCAAGATAGGTGGAAGGAACAGCAAATGCCATCCTTGGAAAACACGAGATTGTCACCACAATTTTGTAAGTGAGAGGCAACATCCTTGTATTATATTCTGAACATGTATTGATTAAACTCAGAATAAACAAAATCTGCACAGTACTTTGTTTTCTAAAAAAAAAAAGGATTTTCTTCCATAAGCAATCGTGTTGGATTCTGGAGAGCATGTATAAAGGATACTTCATCAGGTCATTTTCAGTATGTGAATCTATGCATTAGTAATTTCTGTGATCCACAACAATTAGAAGTGGATTCCAAAGTGAAGCTACAGTTCATCCAATAAAACCTTCAAGGACAGGAACAGCAAAGGTTTCAAATTGAAATAACATTTGAAATTGTATGAGAATTAGTGGGTGTTTATATACTTTGATTCCTACAATTACTTTTCTGCAAAAAAAAAAATGCAGCTATTTTTGAACAACTCAAATTGCTTGGGAGCCCTAATTCCTACATTCCAACAGATTCAATGGCACCATAACAAAGTTTTTCCATGGGTTTTATTATTTAGAATTAATCTTCACCTGTTTGAATTTCTTTTTTTTAAATTTTATTTCCAGTTTAAATTTAGATAAGAAACAAGGTTGCTTCACAAGTCAGTTCCAGGTCCCTCTCCCATTCCCTCCCTTCCTCCCATGCCCTCCCCCCCCCCGTTATCCCCTCATTTCCCCAGGGAGGGTGAGGCCCTCCATGGGGGTGTGCATAATCTGTCATTTCATATAGGGCAGGGCCTATACCCTTCCCCAAGAGTTCAGGGTGAGAGTGCACCTCACATTGTTCTATGGGAGTCCAAAGTCCGTGTGTATACTTGGGATGGGTACTGATCTGCTGCCCAAGGCTCAATAGATTCCCTAGGCCTCTTCACTGACACCCAGATTCAGGGGGTCTTGATCAGTCCCATGCTGGCTTCCCAGGCTGATGCCTGGGATTCAAGAGTTAACCTTTGTCTGGTCAGCTGTTTCTGGGGGTTAAACCAGCCCAGTCTTAATCCCTTTGATCACCAGTCCTCCCTCTCTGTTACTGGCTTTCTTGAGTTCAGCTCAGTACTTAACCGAGGGAGTCTGCCTCTTCTTCGATCAGCCACTAAATAAAGTTTCTGTTTCCCAGACTCTCTGGCCATAGGATTGTGGGCTGGCACTCCCCAGATCTATGTCTAAAATCCATATATGAGAGAGTACATGCCATGTTTCTCTTTTTGTGACTGGGTTACCTCACTCAGGATGGTTTCTTCCAGTGTCATCCATTTGCCTGCGAATCTCATGATTCCATTATTTTTTTCTGCTGAATAGTACTCCATTGTGTAGATGTACCACATTTTCTCTATCCACTCTTCAGGTGAGGGGCATCTAGGGTGCTTCCAAGTTCTGGCAATTACAAATAAAGCTGCTATGAACATAGTGGAACAGACATCTTTGTTGTATGAATGGGCATCTTTTGGATATATGCCTAAGAGTGGAGTTGCTGGGTATTGTGGTAGGTTTATTCCCATTTTTCTAAGGAATCTCCATACTGATTTCCAAAGTGGCTGAACCAGTTGGCACTCCCACCAGCAATGGAGGAGTGTTCCCCTTTCACCACATCCTCTCCAGCATAAATTGTCATTGGTGTTTTTGCTTTTAGCCATTCTGACAGGAGTGAGATGGTATCTGAGAGTTGTTTTGATTTGCATTTCCCGGATGGCTAAGGATGTTGAGCACTTTCTCAAGTGCCTCTCAGCCATTTTAGACTCCTCTATTGAAAACTCTCTATTTAGTTCTGCAGCCCACTTTTTAATAGGGTCCTTTGTTGTTTTGGAGACTTGCTTCTTGAGTTCTTTGTAAATTTTGGAGATCAACCCTCTGTCAGATGTGGGATTAGTGAATATTTTTTCCCATTCTGTGGGCTGCCTTTTTGTCTTGCTGACTGTGTCCTTTGCCTTACAGAAGCTTCTCAGTTTCAGTAGGTCCCATTTATTAATTGTTGATCTCACTGTCTGTGCTACTGGTGTTATGTTCAGGAAGTTGTCTCCTGTACCAATTCTTTCAAGGGTACCACCCACTTACTCTTCTAAGAGGTTCAGTGTGGCTGGGTTTATGTTGAGGTCTTTGATCCATTTGGACTTAAGTTTTGTGCATGGCGATAAACATGGATCGATCTGCATTCTTCTACATGCCAGTCTCCAATTATGCCAGCACCATTTGTTGAAGATGCTTTCTTTATTCCATTGTATATTTTTACCTTCTTGGTCAAATATCAGATGTTCGTATGTGTGTGGGTTAATACCCGGATTTTCAATTCGATTCCATTGGTCTACCTGTCTATTTTTGTGCCAATATCAAGCTGTTTTCAGGACTATAGCTCTGTAATAGAGCTTGAAGTCCGGGATGGTGATGCCTCCGGACGTTGTCTTGTTGAACAATGTTGTTTTGGCTATCCTGGGTCTTTTGTTTTTCCATACAAAATTGATTATTGTTCTTTCAAGGTCTGTGAAGAATTGTGCTGGGATTTTAATGGGGATTGCATTGAATCTGTAGATTGCTTTTGGCAGGATTGCCATTTTTACTACATTGATCCTACCTATCCAAGAGCATGGGAGATCTTTCCATTTTCTGAGGGCTTCTTTAATTTCTTTCTTTAAAGATTCAAAGTTCTTACGATACAGGTCTTTCACTTGTTTGGTTAGCGTTACCCCAAGGTATTTTATGTTGTTTGTGGCAATTGTAAAGGGTGATGTCTCTCTGATTTCTTTTTCAGCCCTTTTATCATCTGTATATAGTAGGGCTACTGATTTTCTTGAGTTGATCTTGTAGCCTGCCACTTTGCTGAAGGTGTTAATCAGCTGTAAGAGTTCCCTGGTAGAGTTCTTTGGGTCATTGATGTAAACTATCATATCGTCTGCAAACAGTGAAAGTTTGACCTCTTCCTTCCCAATTTGTATCCCTTTGATCCCCCTTTGTTGTCGTATGGCAATAGCTAGAACTTCAAGTACCATGTTGAAAAGGTATGGAGAGAGTGGACAGCCTTGTTTTGTTCCTGATTTTAGAGGAATTGCGTTGAGGTTCTGTCCATTTACTTTGATGTTGGCTGTTGGTTTACTGTATATAGCTTTTATTATGTTTAAGTATGTCCCTGTTATCCCAGATCTCTCCAAGACCTTTATCATGAAGGGGTGTTGGATTTTGTCAAAGGCTTTTTCAGCATCTAGTGAGATGATCATGTGATTTTTGTTTTTCAGCTTGTTTATATGGTGGATGACGTTGATGGATTTTCGTATGTTGAACCATCCCTGCATCCCTGGGATGAAACCTACTTGATCGTGGTGAATGATTGTTTTGATGTGTTCTTGGATCCGATTTGCCAGTATTTTATTGAGTATTTTTGCATCAATGTTCATGAGGGATATTGGTCTGAAGTTCTCTTTCTTAGTTGTATCTTTGTGTGGCTTGGGGATCAAGGTTATTGAAGCCTCATAGAAAGAGTTTGGCAAAGACCCTTCTTCTTCTATTGTGTGGAACACTTTGAGAAGAATTGGTATAAGCTGTTCTTTGAATTTCTGGTAGAATTTTGCACTGAGGCCATCTGGACCTGGGCTTTTTTTGGTTGGGAGACTTTTGATGACAGCTTCTATTTCCATAGGGGTTATAGGTCTATTTAAATTGCTTATCTGTTCTTGATTTAGTTTTGGCAATTGATAGCTGTCCAGGAAGTCATCCATTTCCTTTAAATTTTCGAATTTTGTGGAGTACAGGTTTTCAAAGTATGACCTAATGATTCTCTGGATTTCCTCAGAGTCTGTTGTTATGTCCCCCTTTTCATTTCTAATTTTGTTAATTTGCGTGTTCAGTCTCTGCTGTTTGGTAAGTTTGGACAAAGGTTTGTCTATCTTGTTGATTTTCTCAAAGAACCAACTCTTCGTTGCATTGATTCTTTGTATCGTTTTCCTGGTTTCTACTTTATTGATTTCAGCCCTCAATTTGATTATTTCCTGGCGTCTACTCCTACTGGGGGAGTGTGCTTCTTTGTGTTCTAGAGCTTTCAGCTGTGATGTTAATTCTCTGGTATAACTGTTCTCCTATTTCTTCATGTGAGCACTTAGTGCTATGAACTTCCCCCGTAGCACTGCTTTCAAAGTGTCCCATAGGTTTGGGTATGTTATGTCTTCATTCTCATTGAATTCGAGGAAGTCTTTAATTTCTTTTTTTATTTCCTCTTTGACCCAGGGATGGTGCAGTTGAGCATTATTCAATTTCCATGAGTTTGTAGGTTTTCTGCAATTTGTGTTGTTGTTGAATTCTAATTTTAAAGCATGGTGGTCTGATAAGATGCATGGAGTTATTCCAATTTTTTTGTAGCTGCTGAGGTTTGATATGTTGCCAAGTATGTGGTCGATTTTTGAGAAGGTTCCATGTAGTGGTGAAAAGAAGGTATATTCTTTTTTATGTGGATGAAATGTTCTATAGATATCTGTTAATCCCAGTTGGGTCATTACTTCTATTAACCCTTTTGCTTCTTTGTTGAGTTTCTGTTTGGAATTCCTGTCTAGTGGTGAGAGTGGTGTGTTGAAATCTCCCACTATAACTGTGTGGGGCTTTAGATGAGATTTAAGTTCTAATAATGTTTCTTTAACGAATGTGGATGCCTTTGTATTTGGGGCATAGATGTTCAGGATAGACACTTCATCTTGGTGGGTTTCACCTGTGATGAGTATGTAATGACCTCCTTCATCTCTTTTGATTGATTTTATTTTAAAGTCTAGTTTGTTAGATATTAGGATTGCTACCCCTGCTTGTTTCTTGGGTCCATTTGATTGAAAAATTTTTTCCCAACCTTTAACTCTCAGGTAATGCCTGTCTTTAAGGGTGAGGTGTGTTTCTTGTATGCAGCAGAAGGAAGGGTTCTGTCTTCGAATCCAATCTGCTAGTCTGTGTCTTTTTATGGGTGAGTTAAGGCCATTAATATTGAGGGATATTAATGACCAATGATTGCTCATCCTTCTTCGATTTGCGATGGTTGTTGTTGGTGGAATTATGTGTGAAATTTCACCCCTTTGTTCTTTTGGCTGTTGGTAGAGAGGAATTCTCTAATGCTTATGTTTTTCTGGTTGTAGTTAGCTTCCTTGGGTTGGAGTTTCCCTTCCAAAATTTTCTGTAGGGCTGGGTTAGTGGACACATATTGCTTGAATCTAGTTTTGTCATGGAATATCTTGTTTTCTCCGTCTATAGTGATTGAGAGCTTTGCTGGGTATAGTAGTCTGGGCTGGCATCCATGGTCTCTTAGTGTAGGTAGAATATCTATCCAGGACCTTCTGGCTTTCAGTGTTTCCATGGAGAAATCAGGTGTAATTCTGATAGGTCTGCCTTTATATGTTACTTGACCTTTTTCCTTAGCTGCTTTTAATATTCTTTCTTTATTCTGTATGTTTGGGGTCTTGATTATTATGTGGCGAGGGGATTTTTTTGTGGTCCACTCTATTTGGTGTTCTGTAGGCTTCTTGTACCTTCATTGGCATGTCTTTCTTAAGGTTGGGAAAGTTTTCTTCTATGATTTTGTTGAATATGCCTTCTGCCCCTTTGAGGTGGATTTCTTCTCCTTCTTCTATACCTATTATTCTTAGGTTTGGTCTTTTCATGGTGTCCCATATTTCCTGGATGTTTTGTGTTAAGGATTTGTTGGATTTAAGGTTTTCTTTGGTTGATAAATCCATTTCTCCTAGCGTATCTTCAACACTTGAGATTCTCTCTTCCATCTCTTCTATTCTGTTGGTAATGCTTGTATTGGTAGTGCCTGTCTGTTTGTCCAGCTTTTCTATTTTCTGCCTTTCTTCAGATTGTGTTTTTTTTAATGACTCTATTTCAGTTTTCAACCCTTGCAGTGTTTGCATTGCTTCTTGCAATTTTCTGTTTATCTGTTCGTCCATTTGTTGCCTTTTATGAATTTTTTGGTTTGTTATTTCTTCCATTTCTTGCATTTTTTGGTTTGTTTTTTGTTCCATTTCTTGCATTTTGTGCTTTGTTTCTTCTTCCATTTCTTGCCTTTTTTGGTTTGTTTCTTCTTGCATTTTTTTCATTTTTTGCTTTGTTTTTTCTACCATTTCTTGCATTTTTTGCTTTGTTTCTTCTTCCCTTTCCTGCCTTTTTTGGTATGATTCTTCTTCCAATTCTTGCATTTTTTGCTTTGTTTTTTCTTCCATTTCTTGCATTTTTTGCTTCATTTCTTCTTCCATTTCCTGCCTTTTTTGGTTTGTTTTTTCTTCCAATTCTTGCATTTTTTGGTTGGTTTTTTCTTCCATTTCTTGCATTTTTTGGTTTGTTTTTTCGTCCATGTCTTTGAGGGATTTTCCAATATCCTCTTTTAGGGTCTCTATCGTTTTCATGAAAGTGCTTTTAAGGTCGTTCTCTTCTGCTTTGTCCGCATTGGAATGTTGGGATCTTGCTGGTGTGGAGTCTCTAGAATCTGGCGGTGTCATATTTGTTTTTCTGTTGCTGACTGTGTTTTTGTATTGTCTCTTTCCCATCTCTTCTTCTAGTGGGTGCAGAAAGAGCCCCTTACTGGTCTGGGGAACAGAGTTCCCTTTTGGTGGGTGCTAGCAAGTCCAATAATCTGGTGGTTCTTCTATTCCTTTTCTGAATGCTGGTCCCGTGGGTGGAGAAGAAGAACAGGAATCTGGGGCGCTTATCCTCTTACCTGGTCCCCTGGACCCTCTGCTGGGTCCTGTTGTACTTGATCCAGAACAGCTACTCCCCTGGTCTCCCTGGGTCCTCTGGTTTCCTGGTCTCATTGGTGGGAGAGAAGACCTGGGGTCTGGGTGCTTGGCTCCCGCCGGGATTGGGAGCTCTGTGCAGGTCCCAGGCGATCTGCAGGCACTGGAGCACAGGCCGGGAAGCTGGCCTGTTTACCTGATGCTGCCCGATGAACAGCTGCTTCCCTGGACTCCCAGCCTCCTCTCCTTTCCTGGTCTCGTTGGTGGGAGCGAAGATCTGGAGTCTGGGGTGCTTGGCTTCCGCCGGGATTGGGAGCTCTTTGCAGGTCCCAGGCGATCTGCAGGCACTGGAGCACAGGCCGGGAAGCCGGCCTGTTTACCTGATGCTGCCCGATGAACTTTGAATTTCTTTTGATCTGAGCAAATTTCCAGAGCATTTTGTTCTCCTGTGGGCTAATTTCATTTATCTTTGGCATCTTAGTGCACATTTTCCTTTCTTTAGTCCTTTAGACTTGATCTCAAGCCATGGGGAAACTACCTACCTCATAGTACTGACCAAAAAAGAAATTTCCAGTTCTGTTTTATGCCAGGTTATGTGATAACTGTGTCAGAATCCACTGTCCTGTGGATGAGTTTGTCTAAATTCTTTTGACATGCCATGGCATGTGCTACTAGTAACATTTAATACCTGACCTTTGTAGATTGCCTACTTCATGACCTCCCTAGCAAGCCCAAGTCCTTCCCACCGAACTATGCCATCCAAAATTTGCAGCAACCTATGAGGGCTTGAAATTCCACACTGTGTTGTCCTCAGTAAGAGTTCTTACTGAAATAGAAACCTTAAGTCCCTACTTTAAATGTGTCTCTCATCTGTAACCATGGAACTGGCCTCACAGGAGTAGACAAAAATCCTATTCTGACCTCATGTTTTAAGATCTTTGGTCTGCTCTTCTCCTCTTCCCAACTCTCCTCCCTCCTTCCCTCTCTTTGATTTCTATACTGTCTTCTCTACTGCCTTCCTCTAATCCCTCATTCCTACCTGGCTCCCTCTCCTCTCTCCCCCTCTTTGTCTCTCTATCCAATCAATCCTGAAGCCCAAAAGACTTTTATATGCTTCTTGAAAAACAAAATCATCCTCCACAGTCATGTTATGCCCAGACTTCTCTATAACTACAACTGGTAATGTTTAAATCACACCCTTGCCTTTTCATGTGAAAAACCTATCTTTGGAATCCTATGCACAAACACATTTTCTCTTCCAGCCATATTTGTGGATACAATAACCCTAGTTTGTGGCTACAGTGACCAGAAATACAAACCAAAGTGGCTACTTGAGGTTCCACAGAATTTAAGGCAGCTTGAAATGTGAGTGTGTGTGTGTGTCTGTGTGTGTGTGTGTGTGTGTGTGTATGTGTGTGTGTGTGTTTCAAGGAAGGCTGACCTAAAAGGCATAAATCAATGATGAGTTATAAAGAAAAGAGGTGATTTCATTAATTCAAGTTCACTTCACTTTTTAAGTTTTATTTATTTATTATGTATACAGTATTCTATATGCATTCATTCCTGCAGGCCAGAAGAGGGCACCAGCTATCACTACAGATGGTTGTGAGACACCATGTGGTTGCTGAGACTTGAACTCAGGACTTCTGGAAGAGCAGCCAGTACTCGGTTTTTGTTTTTTGTTTTTTTTTTTTTTGACATTCTGGTCCCAGTTCCCCTTCCCTCCTCTCCTCCCACTCCCCCATCCCACCTCCCTTCTGCTCCTTAGAGAGGGTAAGGCCTCCCCTAGGAAGTCTACTAAGTCTGTCCCATCATCTTTTTGAGGCAGGACCAAGGCACCTCCCCAATTTCCCACACCACTCACTATGTCTAGGTAGCCAGTGCTCTTAACCTCTGAGTCATCTCCCCAGTCCTCAAGTTCACTTCAAAAGGGGCAGAGATTCATATGTTGAGTACTTATACACTGGGAAAAAAACAGTCCTCCTTTATTATGCATATTATATATTACTGAACTTTAAATGGAAAGAGTAGAAGTTTTCCACAGGCTACAGCCAAGCAATATCTTAGGTATGAACTGTAAATAGACCATTATAGAAATAAAGAATTGATGTTCTGTTTGTTACCTAAAATCCCAAAACTGCTCATCTTTTTATAGCTGTTTACCTCTGGGAGGGCTACCCTATTTGCACAGAGCAGTCAGCAAATTCTGAAAGATACTGGTCTTCTTCCTTCTGACTTTCTATCACCACGTGACTCCATTTTGGATCAGACTGTTTTTGGTTTTTTTAACCAAGTATTCAAGCATCAGGATGAAAGATCTTATGCTAGCATTAAAGTATAGTGACAGAACAGTCATTGTGCAGTTGAGTACAGAGGGTACAGAACAAAGAGCAGATGGGAGAACATGGCTGAGGGGTGGCTTTTCATCATTACTCTTAAGAACCTCAATCGTTGAGTTCACTCAATGAACAAAAAAACCATTTACACATTTATGTTTATGAGTAGTATAACTGAATCATCTTTTTTAGTTAAAAAATATATGTGAAAATTCCTAAGGAATTTAGAGCATGTGTGATAAAGGGGATGAAGACTATAAATCCACAGACATTATGTATAAACAATAAAACATTTTATCCTAGAAAAATGTCCCTATCCCAAAATAGTAAATATCTTCCCCCCCCAAAAAACTATTGAACTCATTCTAGTAAAAGTCAATTATTTGTGTTATTAGAAATAGACCCAGCCAGGCTGGCAAGATGGTTCATCATGTTGCTATACTACCCTGATAACCTGAGTTTAATCCCTAGAACTCACAGAAAGACAGAAGGAGAGAACTGACTCCCGGAGCTTATCCGCTAACATCTGTGTATGAGCCCACATACATACACAGCATATAAACACACACACACACAGAGAGAGAGAGAGAGAGAGAGAGAGAGAGAGAGAGAGAGAGAGAGAGAGAGAGAGAGAGAGAGAGAGATGGAGTTTTAAAAACAATCTGGATAAGTAAAAAACCAAAAGAATATCAAGGCAATCTTTAAACCATAAATATAGGCGATTCCCAAATTCCCTGAGCTGGTCACACAGTATGCTTTAATGACTTACAGTATGCTAGCCTAGTTGTGACTCCTGAGGCGGCAGTAGCTGAGATGGGCTTTAAAAATAGGTTTCCTTTAATTGAATTCAAAATCAATTAAAATCCCATTAGAAATATAATTGTTGTGATATAAATCACAAAGTGATATCTTTAAAATAAATGGGGGCCTTCTTGCATTATTAATTCTCTGGATCACACAGGCTGCATCATACTCTTTTCTTCTCACCTGTCCATATTTAAGCTGAGGCTCCTGTTACTAAAGAAAGAATATTTGCTAAACCATGTCAGCAACAAATGCAGACACCAATAAGGTACATCAGTCACCACTGGATAGTTTCTAAGACCATCAAAAGCCCTGCAGACATTACCTCCCAACTGAGGATACCTTCCAAGCATCCATGGAAAATTAGAACATACTAAGTGCAGTGTTGAATATGATCAACTTAATAGGATCTGGAGCATCCTAGGAGGAAAGTCTCTTGACACACTTAAGAAGTATTATCTATATTAGATTAATTGATGTAGAATGACCCACATTAACTGTTGGTAACACCAACCCTCTGGCTAGAGTTTGGGGCTGAATAAAAGGGAGAGCATAAACTGAGAACCAGAACCCACTGTATTTGGCTTCTTGGGGGAAGCTGCAATGTGGCATCAAGCACCTGCTGCCATGCCTTCCAGACCAAACTTGGTGGACTGTTAATCCTCAATTTTATGTGGAAAATCAAAAACCAGGATAGCCAAAACAACCCTGTACAATAAAGGAACTTCCAGAGGCATCACCATCCCTGATTATAGTCCTGAAAAGAGCTTACTATTGGCACAAAAATAGACAGGTAGACCAATGGAATCAAATCAAAGACCTTGATATTAACCCACCTGAACTTGACAAAGAAGCTGAAACTATACAATGGAAAAAAGAAAGCATCTTCAACAAATGGGGCTGGTGTAACTGGATACTGGCATGCAAAAGACAGCAGATAGATCCATATCTATCACCATGCACAAAACTTAAGTCAAAATGGATCAAAGACCTCAATATAAATCCAGCCACACTGATCCTTTTAGAAGAGAAAATGGGTGGTACCCTTGAACAAATTGGCACAGGAAACTTCTTCCTGAATATGACACCAGTAGCACTGACACTGAGATCAACAATTAATAAATGGGACCTCCTGAAACTGAGAAGCTTCTGCAAGGCAAAGAACACAGTAAACAAGACAAAATGACAGCCCTCAGAATAGGAAACGATATTCACCAATCCCACATCTGACAGAGGACTGATCTCCAAAATTTACAAAGAACTCAAAAAGCAAGTCTCCAAAACACCAAAGGATCCAATTTAAAAATGGGGTACACAACAAAATAGATAATTCTCAATAATTCTCAATAAAGCAATCTAAAATGGCTGAGAGACAATTGAGAAAGTGCTCAATATTCCTAGCCATCAAGGAAATGCAAATCAAAACAACTCTGAGATACCATCTCCTCCTGTCAGAATGGCTAACATCAAAAACACTAATGGCAGTTTATGTTGGAGAGGATGTGGAGAAATGGGAACACTCCTCCACTGCTGGTGTGAGTGCTAACTTGTGCAGCCACTTTGGACATCAGTATAGAAATTCCTCAGGAAAATGGAAATCAGTCTACGACAAGACCCAGCAATTCCACTCTTAGGCATATACCCAAAAGATGTACACTCATACAACAAGGACATCAGCTCAACTCTATTCGTAGAAACTATTTGTAATAGCCAAAACCTGGAAGCAACCTAGATGCCCCTCAACTAAAGAGTGGATAGAGAAAATGTGGTACATCTACACAGTGGAGTACAACTCAACGGAAAAACAAAATGGAATCTTGAAATCTGCAGGTAAATGGATGGCATTAGAAGAAACCATCCTGAGTGAGGTAACCCAGTCACAAACAGATAAGCATGGTGTGTACTCACTCATATATGGATTTTAGACATGGAGCAGGGGATTGCCAGCCTACAATCCCAGTGCCAGAGAATCTGGGAAACAGGGAGGACCCTAAGAGAGAGATGTATGGTAACCCAAAGAAGGGGAATGGGAAGAGAAGAGGGGGAAGGGAAGGGGAGAGGGAAATGGAAGAAAGACAGGGGCAGAAGAGGAGAGGAGAGGAGGACATGGGGGAGCAGGAAGGTTGAGTCAGGGTAAGAATACAGAAGACAACGATGAGAGATACCGTAATAGAGGGAGCCATTATAGGGTGGAGGAGTGATCTGGCACTAGTGAGATTTTGAGAGACCTATAAGAATGACACCAATAGTCATTAAGTCTACCTTAAATGCCCTCCCCAATAATTAGATTGATGATTACGTTATATGCCATCCTAAAACCTTCATCCAGTGGCTGACAGAAGCAGAGGCAGATACCCACAGCTAAAAACCAAATTGAACTCCTGGAACTCAGTTGCAAAGAGAAGTGATGAGCAAAGGAATTAAAACCAGGGGGTGAAACCCACAGAAACAGCTGACTTAAACAAGGAACGCATGGACCCCAGACTGATGATTGAGGGGTCAGCATGGGACTGATCCAGACCCCCCCAACCTGGGTGTCAGAGAGGAGTCCTCCGCAATCTATGGGATCTTGGAGAGTAGATCAGTATTTATTATTGGCATACAAATGGACTCTAGAAGCCCATTCTACATAGAGAGATGCTCTCTCAGCCTGGACACTTGGGAAAGGACCTAGGCCCTGCTTGGGATGATATGACAGACTCTGAAAAACCCTCATGGAAAGTCTTACTCTCCCTGGGGAGCAGAGGGGGGATAGAATGGGGTGGAGGATGGGGTCTTGGGGGACCAGGGAAGGAGGGGAGAGAGAAGAAACTGGGAGAAACATGCAAAAAGTTAAATATAAAAATTATTGTTAAGTGGCTGGAGAGATGGCTCAAAGATTAAGAGCACTGACTGCTCTTCCAGGGGTCCTGAGTTCAATTCCCAGCAACCACATGATGGTTCACAACCATCTACAATTCAATCTGGTGCCCTCTTCTGGCATGTAGCCAGAACACTGTATATGTAATAAATAAATAAATCTTTAAAAAATTATTGTTAAAAAAACAGTGACCCAAAACAAGCCCATTACTCCTTACATTGTTTTGTTGTTGTTGTTGTTTGGTTGGTTTGGTTCTCTTTGTTTTGTTTTGTTTCTGTTGCCAAGTATCTTGTCTTAGCAAATGAAACAAGTAACTTATATACCACACACTTATGTTCAGTCATTATCAAAGCCCTGACTCAAAAGTCACTATTTTCAAGTGGAATATGGTGGTGCATATCTTTAATCCCAGCACTTGGGATTCAGAGGCATGCAAATGTCTTAGTTCAAAACTAGCCTGGTCGGCTGATGCCTGGGAATCCAGCATGGGACTGATCAAGGCCCTCTGAATGTGGGTGTCAGTGAAGAGGCCTAGATAATCTAGTGAGCCTTGGGCAGTAGATCAGTATTCATCCCAGGTATACAAATGGACTTTGGACTCCCATCCAACAATATGAGATGCACTCTCACCCTGCCCTGGATGAAATGACAGACTATGGACATCCCCATGGAGGGCCTCACCCTCACTGGGGAAATGAGGGGATATTGGGGGGTTGGGGGTAGGGCACGGGAGGAGGGGAGAGAAACGGAGAGGGACCCGGAACTGACTTGTGAAGCAACCTTGTTTCTAATTTACATTTAAAAATAAAAAAATAAAAACTAGCCTGGTCTACAAAGTGAGTTCCAGGACAGCTAGGGCAACACAAAGAAACCCTGTGATAGAAAAAAAAAGTCGCTATTTAGAAAAGCTATCCTTACTTCTAAAGCTGCATTCACCCATGGACTTCTCAGAACAAGTATAGTGTGATCCTTTGAACTATATTAACTTCGAAATTGTTCTAAATGTAGACATTCTCCTTGTTTGCAAAGTACAGTCCTCACAGCATCACTTGGGATTTTTTGAGCACTGTGGATTCTCATGCCACATCCAGAACAGCTGAACACCATCTGCAGTATGGCAAGATGACCAAATGCTTTGTATACACACATCGGTTAGAGAAGCTGTGAACTTTGTCTTCTTAGATGAGTTCCTGGCAGAAGTTGAAATATATGTACAGTCTTTAAATAACCAGGTGACTTTAAAAGTTGAGGTATTAACAAATTAATATACAAATTGAATAAGCTTTTCTGTGTAGGAGGAAGCTTTTGCTCATGAATGGTAAGGCTAAAATGAGACAATTACATACAAGACAATCAGATTTAGGTACTCAGAGTGAGTTGCATACATTTGACTTATGGAATGATAGTTAATCTCAGTGTTACCTGTATTGACAAGCCAATTGGTTCTTTACCCTTATGGACATAAGCCCCATGCTTTAGATGGTAACATGTTTGAATGGAGGGTATGTGGTGGGGCAGATCCATTACGGCAAGCAGAGAAGGATAATGGGGACAGTGAGCATTTTCTCTCATAGCAGGACTGTGAGCTTTAATGTGAGGAACACAATTATTAGAGCCATTGTATATAACAGTTCTTAAGTAGCCGCTGGGTGCTTGGGGAAGCTCAGAGCCCACTAAGGGCATATGTTCTCTTTGGCAGTGTTACGAGAATGAAATGGTTTTGTTGATTTGTTTTTGTTTTGCATTTCTCCAGCCAAAGGAAATTCCAATTTCCTTTCGTTTCTTTGTCAGTCTTATTTTTTGGAAATCTCTTCAAAGGAAGGCACACGAAAGAAGCCAAAGGAAACACTGTGTTCAGAAAAGTAGACACTTCCAGCTTTTGAACTGGTACTTGAAGTCAGGCGCTACAGAAAGATGAAGTGCAGTGTCTAATTGTCCTTTTATCAGATGGTAGGTGGGGAGGGATGGGGCTCTTCCCTTCAGCAGCCTATTGACTCTTTCAACCTTGCCTCTTGAAATCTCTCCTACCATAGGAGCTGATACTGCAGGTTTTATATTTATAATGATTAATTAATTCTGCACTAAGCAATGTTCTCGACTGTAAGAATAAAATCCACTTTAGAAAGCCTAAATGACAGCTTGCCTAAAATAATTAGCCCCCATACTGATCAAATTGAAATGTTCTTCTTCGACTTTATGCAGGAAATTCTCAGCAATTTAATAACAGATATTTCTGATTGTTCTAGACTTACAATAATAACGAGAAGGGGTTGATAAAACAATGGTTTAGATGGGGAGGGGGAAATCCCAAGCGAAGGAAATAAGGAAGTAGCATTTAAAGGTGTCTAGAAATAAAATTACTTCAAGCAGCCCAGGCTCAATTAGACACTTTGGTTAGTTGAGCTATGAACCTACGCATGGAGCTGGATGTGGCTTGATTTGAGAGGAGGCTCTTAGAATGCCTTTACTGCCCTCTGGAAACATTAAGGACACCAGTGAAATATTATGTAATTGTGGCTTCTGAATGTCAGAGGTTCAGCATTTCATTGAAACTCCTTGACTCATGCTGTCAAATTTTACTATTGTCTAGTTTATTGTGGGACTTAAGAGTCTCTAAATTTAAGAGTTCTGACATAAGGTCCATGTGACATAAATAAATAGGAAAGGCAAATGCACATGCTATGGTCTCTGAGCTTTGCCTATGCATTTCAGAATAGAATTCAAGAAATTACCTTCTAACAGGAAGCTCTCCACCAAAACAAGCTCAATATAGTGCATGTCAGATGACAACTTCTCTATGAAGTGACAGTTTTAGTGATAAACGGCTTTGATGACTTACCCAAATCTTCATTTTCTCTTCTTCTTATTTTGTATTCTCCACACATCTTGCAAATGAATTCTCAATATTCCCCTCTATTCCTCATGAAATCCAACAATCTTTTTTTAATTTGTTTAGAGAAAAGGGAAACTAATGAAGTATGTTTTAAGTGAAAACATTATATTTCTCTTAAGGGCAAAACAAGTCGGGCTATTCTTTGTTTTGTAGATTTATCCAGGGAAGTCCAAAATTTCATTGGCAGGATTACCTCATAAAATCTTTGATCATATTTCCCTTTCTGCTATGCTGTGACAACTTTGCTCTGGCTACTGATTTCAGCAATTTCTATAGCTGGAAAAATCAGACAATCTGGCCAGACAGTCTCTAAAACTCTGTGATAAAATATGGCAGCCACTTGTGTCCTGTTGACTTAACATTTGAGGGGCCAATGAGGAGAGAAGACTCAATGAGTGGAGGTACTAGCCACTGATCCCTGGATGCCCATGATAGAAGGACAGACATGACTCCTGCATGTTGCCTTCTGAACTCCATATGCGTGTGATAATACATGTTCACACACACACACACACACACACTAAATAAATAAATGTAATTTAAAACATTATAAAATTTTGAGAAAGGTCATTAGTCCAAAATTAGATGTGCTATGAATGAAAAGCACTAAATTTAAGGGAAATAAAGAACACAAAAATAAACCATTAGTGATTTTCATGCTGATTATATAGTTAAGTACAGTGAAAATGATGGAGGTCTATGGGGTTATATACAATATATTACTAAAATTAATTTCACTTACTTCTTTTTACATTAGAAATATGACTTCTACAGCATTTAAATCACATACCAACTAATATATTTAACCCTCACCATGTGCTCATTAGCCAGTGCCGTACTACAGAGAACTTCATAATAGTGGTCCTTTATCTGACTATCAGCTTGCAATATGACAGCAAAACTAACACGAATTTATTTCCCTTGTTTACAATTTCACTTACTACAAATATTAACAACCTCAGTTTACACATATATATTTTGTTTCCCCATAAGCCTGAGAATTTTAACTACTTTACTTAAAATGGGTATTTATGGTTTTTCTGGTCTTACTCTGAGACAACCACTAGTCTCATATTCTAGAGTTATCATAAAGTAAAATAAGATTTGCTTGCATGCAAAACCATGATACTAAACTTTATCTGATAACAAAGCTGATGACCAAGTACCTATGGGAAAGTAGCATATAAAATGTGGATACCCTGAACAAAGGATTGATTTGTATCCCAAGAGAGGTGCTGCAATATGGCGTAAGGCTTCGTCGTGTTACTTGAAATAGAGTACAATGTAAAATGTAGAAACTGTTTATTCTGGAATTGTCCAATTTAGGTTTCATATTGTGTCTGACTAACAATAATTTAAACAACATAAGCAATGTATACTTCTGTATATTTAACATTCACAAAATGTGTTCTTACTAAAGAATCTGAGAACTATAAGTCTAGATCACCTTTCTGGAATTTTCTTTAAAGTAAAAAGTGATACTTATCTTTTGTGGTTATTGTAAGCAAGAAATAAATAAACCGTGTATAGTAAGGAGTCAAAGCAGTTTCTGGTCAGTTGCAAGTGAGAGAGCATCTATCTATCTACACAGGTAAGATCTTGGACTCTGTCCTCTTGCCAGAAGCATGGTGTGGCCCATTTAACCTCCATGCCTTTCTGTTTTTCATCCATGAAATGGATCTCAATATCCGACTTTCTAGTCTATGGAAATGACAGTGTGGTCCTCAACAAACAGAAGACAATATGTGTTTAATACTTACTTTTCTTTTCTCCCTCCCATTTACTGCTAACCAGGTACCAGGGATGCTTTTGGAGAATTTCAGAAGTACTGTACAATTGAATTCTCCCAACAACAGCAGCAATGTAACAAAAAGTTCATAGAGATTTCCTCAGTCTCTGAACAAAATGCCTTCCTACTTGTGTCACCTCACACAGCACAGCAAAGTTTTCCCTCTGGAAAGGAAGTTGTCAAATGAACTTTTTCTACAGAGTTATAAACAAAAGTCTACTACAGCTAGAGTACCAATAACAGACTAAAGTAAACATTCCCTCTATGTTTTTCCTGGTGAATAATGAGTTTACTAGGCTTGCTTACAGAGTGTATGTGGGGAGGGGTTATTTACAGGAGCAGGAGTGACCCCCCAGAAAGCCACATCACTGAAGAGTCTCACTCCAGCATGGATAAGGACTCCCCATCACTATAAAGATGAAGTCTCCTCTTCACCTGACTCTCACTTCTTGTATACTCTGACACTAGTGTAGACTGTGTGCAGCTGGAACAGCATTACCATTAACAGGGAGGTGTATGTGGGAGCAGCTGAGATCTGAGGGGAGGTGCTAATGAACCACTCTGCCCTCTTTCTATAAGGGAATAGTGAGAAGTCTGAACTTGAGGGTTTCTTGCTTGTAGTCATAGTTCCTCTGGTGAAGTTGATATTGATTGTTATGCTTATAAGAAAGCTTTCCACAACAGAAGTCAAAACAATGTGTTTATTAGCCCCATTTATGGATGAACAAGCTGAGCCCAAAGTCACACAGACCAAGACAGATCTGAAAGTCAAATCTGTTCTCAGAATCATTTGCTCTTCTTCCACAGTTCTATTACCCCATCTCCTCCTTACTATTATTCCCTTCCTTCTTACATCCTAGGTTTTTTAATTCTCTATTGTTTCCCCCACTTTCAAGACTCTAGCTTTTATATGCTAATAACAGTATTCCCCAACAATGTCCTATTTAATATATTGATGAATTATATCTATGGAGCTGTTTTGTTTGGATAGTTGTGTTTTAAGCTTCTTATCCATTGTTGTCTCTGTGATATTGCATTTGTACCAAGCTGCATATCGAAGTCTAGTGTAGTCCCCTTGGGGAAGCTTCTCCTCTGATACAAGAATCACTAAATTGTTGGCACTGAAGAGGTGTGTCAATGGAAAGAGAGTCACAATCACCTTTCTTGTAGACCCGGAATGTCAATATAAATCATAGCATTGAGTATCAGGATATGAGCAAGCCTAGCACTCTACATATTGCCAAGATGGACATTCTGTTCTGGAGAGATTTTAACTTTATTTTGATCCTCACATAGTTTTTTACCCATTAAGTGCAGATCCAATCCAATGTACTTTGTACCATGTCATCCTGTATCCCAAGTGTATCTATCTTTAATAAAAGTTAAAACTCCACTATTAAATTCAAAGTCCCATTTTAGAAAAAAAAATTTCAAAAGCAGCAAATCAGGATTTATCTCTGTCCCTTGATTCTGTTTTAGATTGCACCCATGTTCTCCTGCTCAAGTTCTACCTGGTTCAAAACTTGATTGCAGAGAACAAACTTGCTTTTTTTTCCCCAACACTTGAACTTTCAAAATTCAATGGAAAAAATGCTTAGCTTTAAAGCTACAAACACAGTACAACTATTATTATGAAACAAAAACTAACAAAAGAGACACTATCTTAGTTCTTGCTCTGTTCAGATGTTAGAATGATATTCCATGCATGTGCTGGGGCAATTACAAACACGTTTGTTGTTCTTTGGTCTAGAGGCTGGAAAGCACAAGGTAAATGATCCAGAAGACAGAGTCATTATCTGGTAAGAGCCTATTTCCTGGTTCAAACACAGTCATCTTAGAGTTCTCTATGCCACCTTTATTTCCAAGGCTCTACATCCTAATACTACCAGCCTAGGTACTAGTATTCAACATATACATTTTGGAGATAGCACAAGCATTTAGTCCTTGTGTGTGTCAAATTGCTTGGCTGATTCTGTTATGTCTGCCGACTACTAAAATTTAAGTCCTTAATGCATGTTAGGATTATCATTATATTTCAGAATAGAAATTTTATCATTTTAAAAATCGCTCTGGGGAAGCCAGCAAAACTCACTGAAACTCAAAGCATTGCAGATCCAAGCTTACTAATCATTCTTCATATACCTGCACCAAAGGTTTTCAAACTCTGGTGCATAAATTCTAGTTCCATTGATCCTCGATAACAATGAATCCTTGTAAAACACCAAAGAAGGGTGATCACTGAAAAAAGCTTTCCAAAGTAAAGTTTCCTACATGTGAGCGAATATTCAAACTCTCACTCTCACCAACTACTCTTACCATAGACCATATGATTCCGTGCCACCATTATTTGTCACATCTCTAATCAATAACTGCCATGTTTTCATAAAATAACATAGATAAAATTTTCACTTATTGCTTACATTTACAGTGTGCCAATGAAAAACAAGCAGCAAGTAAGTTTTGTGACCTCGACAAAAATACAGTAAACTGGAAGGAATTATGTTCATTTCTAGAAGTCACTGTCCATGTCTGAAGCCTCTCTAACCTCAAAGGGCAGTTAGAGTCCATCTGATTCATCTTTCAGGGGAATTTTAGCCTTGTTCCTAGAAGAATTATATGTATTTTCCAAATGTACATGCTGTGAATGACTAAAAAGAAGCCATCAACATTGTGATCTTCCAGGAATATCAGAAGAGCCCACATACACCTTACAGGATTTGGATAAACTATATGCAAAGACCAGATAATCAGACATGGATTTAAATAGTTAACTAGACCCTAGACAAATTTCAAACACGCCCTTGTGCTTCTATGCACTGGGTACTATACTGAGTTAAATAACAAAAACATTTACTCTTAGTAACATTTCTGCAGTTCGTATTCATTTAGCAAATCTTTAAGAATGGTGCTAGATAGCCTCCAAAGAAGATACAATAGGTTTTGAAAACGTGTGTTGACTATCATTTTGGATCAAGCTAGAGCCATAAATTCAATTTGAATTATAACTTGGTGCCTGTCTACAGCTTCTACCACTCACATCAATCAAACTTTGGTGCAGGGATACAGATTTAATAGGAATGTGGGCTAGATGCCTTGGGAGTAAATACTATGCATTACAGGAGATATATTCCTACCATAAATTAGAATAATTTAATTGAAACATAGATAATAGATGATGAGACAGATGGGTTGATAGGTAAATTATAGATAGATAGACAGACAGACAGACAGACAGACAGACAGACAGACAGACAGACAGATAGATAGATAGATAGATAGATGGACAAGATATAGATATTTCTCCTATTACCCTGGCTCTAAAAGACTGAGTTTGGCATGCCTCTTTTGAGAGAAATCACCCTTGGATGTCTACTGGCATACTTTTCATGTTGAAATCCCCCTACATGCTACAGGCCTCCTGCTTCCCTCCTTTAAAATGTCTGTTATTATTTTTAGAGGTCTAGAAATATTCAACATGCCTTGTGTGCGATTTTCGTGTCTCACCTTGGTGACAGCAAGCATGTATCAGAAGCTACTCCAAATTGTTGTCCCCCATTCTCACAACCTTCAGAGTCCTCCATGAGAAGAAAGATTGCAGGAGAAACTAAAGGCAGAGCATCCATCATCCCAGAATCATGAACTCAGGCTTGAGGGCCTATCAGCATCTCTGAAGTGGGGCCACCACACTACGTTTTACACAGAGTGAGACATTCACTCACCAGAAACTATTTATACAAACTTGGAAATCAAAGTATTGGAGCCTGAATTTCCTGGAATCCTCTCACAAATTCAGAAAGTTCTGTCATGAAGTAGTACTATCATGTGTGAGTATTTTCTGTCCTCCCTGTCTCGTACACAAAACCAGAGTTTGAGAAACAAATGCCCCCTCCTGAACCACTGGACATGGCTAGCAGAAGTTCCCAGTAAGTGATAGATAACTAACACATTTTGGGGTTTTTTTACTTTGTTTTGTTTTGTTTTGAGTGTCCAATGAGTTCAAGTCCTGACTGTGTCACTGTCAGCTCTGTAAACTTGGAAGATTTCTAAACTCTTCCACACTCCCTTTCTGAGTCTATGAAGTAGAGATAATAAAGTAAGAATGGTGACTATACCTCAGTGATACTCTTGGAACCACAGAATTTAAGCATAAAGCACTAATAAGCATGGCTTTTAGTTGTGAAACTAGTTATAGTCCTCAGAAAGCATCATTCCCAATCTACAGATGAGGAAACCTAGGCACAAAAAAGAAATGAAATGTTTCTAGGGTAGCTAAGCTAACACAATCTGAGAGCCGTGCACAGAAATTCGAGAACTTCAGTCTCCACTATCTCCATCTTTGCGTTAAAAAATGTTCAGAGCTACAGGCTGCCTACCAAAAGGCTGACATATTATTTCCCATTTGAGGCTTCTACATGATTATCTCCAGTTTTCTCCCAACAAGGAACAGCACGAAAACTCCACTCTTCAGAGTTTCTAGCAGAGGTAGCTTCTGCACAGATACCCCTGCTCTCAAGGCATTTTTTACCTACCAACTTTTAAATAACTACTGCTTTATCTCTTCCACAATTCCCTTACCTATCCTCTCTGGATTTTCCTCCTGTGTTGTCCTTTTCTTTATGCTCAGATATTAACACCATTCTCACCTCCCACTCTACTGAGGCTGGACCTCTGCTCCTAACTTTCCCCGTTAGACAGCGTTCCATCAAGTTAGTGAGCTGTTAACAAAATTCTGAAATATAAAACTTGAGTAGCCTGCCCCCTAGTGGGAATGCTCAGAATAGTCTAAAATCGCCTGGTGACGAATAGCTCCATCAAAACCTACCTATTCTTTTTGAATGCTGTTACAAAATGAAGCAATAGGCAAGTGAGGAGTGACAGTGACAAGAGAGAGATGGGTTATCTTTGCTGTCTAAAAGCTAAGGATGTCTAACAGCCAGAGTGGGGAAGAGAGGTGAGAGAAACTCAGATCTACAAGAGAGGAATTTGCATACTCAAAGTCCAGGCAAATAAAGCAGGTGGTATGAAGAAGGAAGTAGGAAGTAAAGCTAGGCCATGGGAGCTGGGCTGCAGACAGGTGCAGAAAGGTGAGGGAATGGCAGCGGGACACCACACTGGAGTCTGTTTGTCTAAAAACCATGAGGATAAAATAAAGCAACAAGATAATCATATTTTATTGGGTCCTTCCAATCAATATCAAAACACATTAGGATAAAAGTTAGAAATCATCTTTCTCTGATGATTTAACTTTCATCTTCATGTCATTGTCCCGAGCAAAGGCAAGATTTAACAAGTAGCATCTAAGACCTGCTGCTTTAAAAATGACAGAAAGAGAGATGTTCTTCCTGGGAACTGGGATATTTCCAAGTCAGTGCTCCCTCCAGGGTAGCTGTCAGCTCCATCTGGAAATAGCTGAAGTTACTGATCAGAATAGGAGTCTAGAAATTCCTTGGTGATCTTCCCCTCAGTGAAGGGGGAAAACAATGGATGCTTCTCTGTGCTTATAATACACTTTCTTACCCATTTACTTAGCCAAATGGCTTGGGAGCCCCTTGAGAAACCTGAACTTTGATGTTTGCAAAGAGATTTACCCATTTTTAAGTCTTCTGCTATGAGATCTGCCCAGCTGTGACCAGACTCTCCCATCTCAGCACCTGACATCACTTTCCAGTCAAATCCCATTTAACATGAGAAATTTGTGAGTTCTGGCCCTGTCCAACAACCTGCTCACATCGTGAGTACAATATGGAGATGAAAGGAGAGATGAGGCAATTTTCTACTAGCCCAGGGGTGCCAAGGATCATCAGCAAGCCATCAGAAGCTGAGAGAGACACAGTGTTTGCTGCCAGCACTACATAATACATAAGGAACAGAAATTTGGTTCTCATAGTTTGGGAGTTGGGATAGTCCAAGATTAGGGTGCTGGCAGGTTCAGTGGCCTGACAGGGGCTGAACCTCCAGAAGTGAGTGGTGATGGAAGAGGAACAGGAGCAAATGGATGTTGCACAAAGCAAGTTTCTCTTCGCCGTATAGTCATTACCAATAGTTACAAATTCATAAAGACGTTTTCATTGATGTATATCATGTACTTTAACCATACTCTAACCCTGTACTCTGCTCTTTCTCCTGCTCTGTCTTTTCCAAGACCTCCGTGTCTCTCTGTATATGACTGTGTGTGGTGGGATGTAAAACTTCCAATCTCCACTAAGGTCCATGTATGAGACTAAACACATTTTTCTGATTCTCTCTTATTTTGCTTATATAATGCTATCCGGTGGCATCCATTGTCTGGAAAATGACTTAATTTCACTCTTCTTTGTGACTCATAAAACCCTATTGTGTGTTTATGCTGTATGTTCTTTATTCATTCATCGGTTAGTAGATTCTGTAACTTGGGATTGCAAAAAGCACAGTGATAAACATCAATGGATAGTACTCTTTAGCACACTGACTTCAGTCCCTTTGAATATCTTTGTAGGACTGCTATGTCTGTGTCATGTGATACTTTTATTTTCATTTTTTAAGGAACCTCCATACTGAATTCTATAGAAATCTTACAAGGGATTTAATCTCATTCACAAATGAGACGTGCCATAGCCTAATGACCTTTCGTGGACCTCACTTCTGAGGTTACAATCATTTTTTGGCAACATCTTAAATTTTAAAGAGAAACATTCAAACCTAAGCAGGCTTGAAACAGATGCACCTTCACATCATGAAAACAATCAACCTGTCTGACAGACATTTTGAATTAGAACTTCTAGCCTCCAGAGCTGTAAGAATAAATTTCTTTGGTGTAAGACCCTCTCCCATGGTATTTTGTAAAATTAGTCCCCCAAACTGAGATTTTGACATCAGTAGGCCACAGCTGAGGAAATGCCAGCGTTGTTGCAAAGAATCAATGCCATTAAAATTTGGCCTTACCAGTCCAGCGTTGGCGGCACATGCCTTTGATCCCAGCACTGAGGAGGCAGAGACGGGCAGATCTCTGTGAGTTCGAGGCCAGCCTGGTCTACAAAACGAGTTCCAGGACAATACAGAGAAATCCTATCTCAAAAAACCAACAAATAAAAAATTGGCCTTACCAATTATATATACATACACACAAGCACTCTCCTTGAGATTCAACCTCCAGCAGTAACTGCACACCCATGACTAGCTTGTTTCCTCCCCTACGTTGGTATATCCATCTCATAATTACAACTTTCCAGTCATGTTTTGGTGCAAGGAGAAATATCCTCGAGAGTTTCATGTTTTTAAACAACTGATACCTAGAAAGTTGTGATACATTCAGAAAGTAGACCCTGGTTGGAGGATGTGAGACAATGTGAATGAGCATTGAGGCTAACCTCCACTTTGCTTTAGGTGTATCCCGGTCCTCCCTCTCCTTATTGATGTGAGCTGTTTGCTTTTCCATACTCTCTGCCAAGATGAACTGAACCCTCTGAAACTGTGAACAAGAAATATCCCTCTTCCTTTCAATGGTTGATGGCATCTCTTTATTTTTCATTTTGCTGAGAAAAGCAACAAATACAAATGATTTGTGTCACATTTGAAAGTAATGGCCTAATAGGCCTCCTGGTATCTTGCTCATCTCCTATCCTGTATGTAAGTCAGCTTATTCCTCACAGTGATGTCTTCTATACTGATGAAAACCACTAAGCCAACTTTGACCTCAGGTTCTTTGTGCCAGCTCTTCACTTTTGTCCAGAATGATCCTCTTAACGATATTTCACAAACTTGTCCTTCTTAGCTTTCAGACCTCAGTTCAAATGTAAGTCTCTTCAATGAGGTTCTCACAACCACCTGACTGGAAATAACCCCTCAGTCACTGTCTACCCCACATTATTTTATTTAGTACTCAGCACCCTGCTTGCTAGTTAACATTGGATAAGCAAACCTACTGATCGCAATCATGTTAAGAACTTTAATAAGCACTTACAATATGGGGGTAAGAGAATAAATGAGATTATTGTTCTTAAGGAGTTGACATACAAATAAGGGGAAATGGATTAATCATTTGATTAATCATATTTTTTCTGGTTTGTCCTTTTCTATTTGAGATCAACTGTGACTGATGAGGGATGTTCTGTGTATACGTTTCTCTTAGTGGTCGATGAATAAAATGCTGGCCATTAGCCAGGCAGAAAAGAAAGGGGGGTCTACCAGGCCAGGAGAAGGGTGGGGGAGGAAGGCAGAGAGAGGCTGTGAAGAGACACCATGCTGTCAAAGGAGTAACATGCAGGAATATTGGTAAGCCACACCTCATGGCAATACATAGATTAATAGAAATGGATTAATAATTAAGACAGAGATTGCCAATAAGAAGCCTAAGCCATTGGCCAACAGTTTAATAATTAATATCTCTCTGTGTTTATTTGGAGCTGAAGGGCAGTGGGACTTGGTGAGACAGAAACTTTCATCTATAGTTGAGCTTTCTCCCATTAGAACCAGAACCACAGCATGTCAGACCTCTTTCTTCTTTGTTTATCTATGTATCTCCATGGATATCAAGATTTTAGTAGATTTCAGAGCTTGGGAGGTCCCTGGCAGGTACTTAGCGAATAAATTAAAGGAAAAAACTAAGTAATACATTTGTAACCTGACACAGAAAACTTAAATCTCAAAGGTTTTCACATCTGACTCTCCATTAATTCATTTGTGAATAATGAAGTAATTATAACAATTTTTTGTGTATTGTCAAACAGAAAAGATTATGTTTATGATATTTCAGGGGACATACAGTGAATGACTCATGAATAAACTATGCAAGAGCAATACGGAGTTTCTCTCATAAACCTAAAAATTACAAATAGGTTCTAAGGTGTGTTTTCAGTTTTAAACAGTATCATAATTTTGCTGGCATCATGATTTCTCTGCATTCCAGTGCAATCTCTTCCTCATAGCCCTTGAGATTTTTGTGCTTAAATTATAAGTATTCTAGCGCATGCTTCATCTGTAATGAGAAACTCCTTGAGGGCAAGTTCCACTTATTTGTACAAAGAATTACATGCAACCTGGTATTAATTAACTGTTGCTGTTGGTTATTTACCATTTCTTCAGCTCTATTATAGTCCTCCTGGGAAGGGAAAATGATTCGCACCTATTCTTTGACTGTCATCACCAACTCCTTACTGCCTCACAAAAATCTCATCAATTCTGAGCCCATAGATGGTTGTCAATCAAACATTCCTTATTGATGCAGTGGGACTGATAACAGCAGGCAGCCTCTCTGATGTAGCTCAATACTCCCCACTCCTTGCTATTCTTGGACTGGTGTTGTCTCCTTTCCTTGACTATGTATTAGAAGAGGAGAGGCCTCTGTATCAGGAGTCTGACATTTCCAAGCAATGTCCACCATGATCTGAGATCCACATCTCATGTGAAAAAGCTTGAAAGTGGACACTCTCATGTCTGCCAGCATCTATGTGAATGATTTAGAGGCAATCTCTCTTGAATTCTTACCCTCACAAGGACTGCAAACTGAAGCATATGTTCACCATACTCTTATCTTGTGAGCTATGTCAAATCAGGGGACTCAAATAATGTGTTCTTTTTTCCCTTTATTTTATTTTTTGACACTTCATTTTTAATTTAAATGTGAAACAAGCTTGCTTCACATGTAGATCCCAGCTCCCTCTTCCTCCCCTCCTCCACTGCACCCCACAAAACCCCAATCTCCTACCCAATCCCCATTCCACACTTCAGGGAGGGTGAGGCCCTTCATGGGGGTCTCCAAAGTCTGTCATATCATCCAGGGTAGGGCCTAGGCCCTCCCCCATGTGTCCAGGCTGAGACAGCATTGCTCCATGTGGAACAGGCTCCTAAAGTCTATTTAGATGCCAGAGATAAATACTCATCTAGTACCTGAGGCCCCAAAGATTGCAGAGGCCTCCTCACTGACACCCATGTTCAGGGGGCCTGGATCAGTCCCATGCTGGCCTCTGAGCCATCAGTCTGGGGTCCATGAGCTCCCCCTTGTTCAGGTCATGTTTCTGTGGATTTCCCCAGCCTGATCTTGACCTCTTTACTCATCACTCTTCCCTCTGTGCAACTGATTTCCAGGAGTTCAGTTCAGTGTTTAGCTGTGGGTGTTTCACGTTGCTTCCATCAGCCACTGGATGAATGCTCTAGGATGTTATACAAGGTAGTCTTCAATCTCATTATCAGGGAAGGACATTTAAGGCAGCCCTAGAAACTAGTCTACTGAACCTGACGCTGAACATGTACTATCACAAGGCACTACGATTAGGGATAATTTATTAGGTAGCCCTTGGTAGCTTCTATAGAGTACTCAGTGGTTGTTCCATAAATATTTTTGAGTACCCAAGTTAATATTATCTGCTCCCATTGACAGTTAAAATACCTGCATTTGGAGACTGGAAAAACATCTCTTTTTGCTTTACTCTTTATTCTGAAACTTTGGAAACATAAATATAGAAATCAGTAATTAATTCTTTATTCAACTAACATTTTGTGCCAGAAAGGGAGTGTGAAAATAGAGCCTCTGATATAGAGGATTCACACCTGTCTTCCTGCCACTCATGGGTGTTCTAATGTCAGTCATGTTAAGTCTACAGTCCTTGGTCCAAAATCAAAAACTAAGTGAAAATATGATCATTAGTTTTAAAAGAGTATTGAACCAGTGTCCTAGCTGTCTATTGTGAGTCAGTCTATTGACTGACTGAGAGATTATAGAAATGAGCAAGTGTCTCCAAGACGTCGGGTTACTCAATAATTAAATAAACACCACGATGTCTATTTTGTTAAGAATTTATAAGGTCCAAAGCCCCAACTACAAACTCCAAAAGAACTGAAAAAAAGCAAGAATTCCTCTTATCCACTATGTGGTCTTTAGTGATTTCAGTTTCCTGGGGCCAATTGTGAACCCAAGGTATTAAATGAAAATTCCAGAGATAGCTCATGTTTTAAAATGTGTACAGCTCTTAGTACCATGACTGTGTCTTGTTCTGAGTAATATGATGAGATGACAAGCCATTCAGCTCTGTCTTACCTGGCCCTTTGACCCTGTGTATTCATATCACACACAGCCCCTGTCTGTAAATTGGCTCAGTAGCCTTTCAGTTTTCAGGTCAGCTATTGTGCTATCACATTGCTTTTCTTTAAGTTACCCTTGCTTTCTTCAACAATGGCCCCATAGCGCAAGAGTGTGATGCTGCTCTAATTATTCTACCTTATTACTATTTGCTATTGTTGATTTTTTACTATGCCTAATTTATATGTTAAATTCATTATAGGCATGTTTGTATCAAAAATAGTGACATTATATCTAAGTGTTGTAGAATATTATTTTAATATGTGTTACATTTACTGGTATTTATTTACTGATTCAAAGATGTGTTACACTCTCTTATTTTGCATTTGTTTAACTCTGTGAAGCAACATTACTTTGTCTGTCTAAAGCACCTAATTGGTCTAATAAAGAACTGAAAGGCCAATAGCAAAGTGAAGCAAGATAAGGAGAGAGGACACTAGGGGGCAGCTACCCAGCTACACAGAAAGCAATGGAGTAAGAAGTAAAGAAAGGAATATGGAATAGAGAAAGATAAAGGCCCAGAGGCAAATGGTAGACAGGATAATTTTTTTAAAGTTGTCTAAAAATAAGCCAAGCTAAGGCAAGACATTTATATATAATAATAAGTCTAGGTTGTGATTTTTTTTGAGAGCTGGGTATAAAGAGTAAAAACCACCAACAACATATAAGTTAAATACTGTACATAGATTCAAGTATCTGTTAGACTTCTTGGTTGGACCCATGCAGATAAGGGATAACACCACATTTTTTGTTTTTTGTTTTTTGTTTTTTTAACCTCAATTATCACACCTTGCAAAACTGAGCCATCCAACAGAAAGAAAAAGAAGAGATCAAATCAATTACAAGGATCCATAGGAAAGCAACCTATTTCTATAGGTAAATGAAACTCCACAGGTAGGAATTCATAACTATGACTGTCACTAAACCAGGGTACATATTGTTTAATTGTTTTATCCACATCTTTGAAACACTGTGGAAGCAGTAATCACTTAAGCTTTCTAAGAAGTTATATGTAAACTGGAGATACCTAGAGTGAGCATGTAAGCCTAAGGAATGGAAGTTGGTAAATGGAAACTTACAAATAAATAAGTGAAAGAGGTTTTCAAAACCAAAAGCCCAGCCGATTACTTTTTCCAAACTGTCTAGTAAAAGAAAAATTGGTGTCAAAAAGGTTATTGATGAAAACATGTCTTGCAATCATTCAGGACACCTTTGTCATGTATTTAAAACAATTCTAATGAATATAGAAACTTTGTTTGTAGGAGAATCCTATGGGAATGAGCTTGGGCATCTGCATAGTGAGAGAACTGAGAAGAGGAACTAGTGTGATAGAAAACCACAAATGGCCACAAACAAAACAATAGCAAACTAAGACAGCCTAATGAAATGAAAGGAATTCCCATGTTTCTCTAAATACTAATGTGACATTACAATTGCAGAGAACTGCTTAAGTGCTCTGAATTTTTGGTATTTTATCCCTCTAAACTTCGAAGTTTGTCGTGATGATTAAAATAAAGTTTATCATCATTTTTCATTAAAATTATATCTTATGTGACACTTGAATCATCGACTGAATTCATCTAACTTGGTGACTGCAGGAAAATGAAATATAAAATAAATACTATGCAGGGAATATGGGTATCTAATTTATCACTGTGAAGCATGTACTTTGTGAAGGATCCTGTTATATTTTATCTAACATCCATGCAGGTAGTAGTTGAATAACATAACCATTGGTGTTCTTGGAATGTGTCCTATAGAGACAAGGAAATTTGCTATTTTATAGTCTCATTTTCCAAGACTCCAAAAGCAGGAATTAAATGGGAAAAACATAGGAACAGTCAGTTATAAGAATGTCACCTCACTTCTGCTTGTCCTATCCGGGATCTCCTGGACTGAGGACTGCAACAAGCTTGAATCACCACCGAAGGACTGAGTAACCAGGAGCCTACTGAGAAAGCCAGACTACTCCCACTCCCACTCAGGCCAGAGGGCAGAGGGCAGAAGGCAGAGGGCAGAGGGTGGAGGGCAGAGCTCGACCCACCAGGAGAAGAAATGACTTAGACCTGCCTACACTCACCATGAAACCCATCAGTGTATCAGACCTACTTGTACCCACCATAAGAGAACCTTGGAACCATACCCACCAGGAAAGGAAGAGATCCCACCTGGACCCACTGAAGGAAGGGATGGGAAGATGACAATTCAAGAACAAATTCAATGATAGAAAAACAAGTATGATGCCACTAGAGTCTAGGGACTGTACACCAGCAAGATCTGAACATCACAAGAAAGATGAAGCAGAATAGAATGACCTTAAAAACAACTTCATGAAGATGATAGAGACCCTAAAAGAAGAAATGAGAAAATCCTTTAAAGAAATGGAAGAAAAGACAAACCAAAAATTACAAGAAACATTTCCACAGTGCAAAGTTGAAAGCTGAAATAGAGACAATAAACAACACAATCTGAAGGAATGTTGGAATTAGAATAGGTGAATAAATGATCAGGAACTACAGATCCCAGAACAACCAACAGAATACAGGAGTTAGAAGAGAGAATCTCTGGCATGAAGATTCACTAGGAGAAATAGATTCATTGACCAAAGAAAATTTTAAGTCCAACAAATCCCTAACACAAAATATCCAGGAATTATGGGACACCGTGAAAAGGCCAAATCTAAGAATAATAGGTATAGAAGAATGTGAAGAAACCCAGATTAAAGGTGCAGAAAACATATTCAACAAAATCATAGAAGAAAACTTTCCCAATCTAAAGAAAGACATGCCAATGAAAATACAAGAAGCCTACAGAACATCAATAGAGTGAACCACAAAAGGAAGTCCCCTCGCCACATAGTAATAAAAGCCCCAAACATACAGAATAAAGAAAGAACATTAAGAGCAGCAAAGGAAAAAGGCCAAGTAACATATAAAGGCAACCTATCATAATTACACCTGACTTCTCCACGTGAACTCTGAAAGCCAGAAGGTGCTGGAAAAATATTTTACCAACACTAAGAGGCCGTGGATGCCAGCCCAGAATACTATACCCAGCAAAGCTTTCAATCATTATGGATGGAGAAAACAAGAAATTCCCCAACAAAACCAGATATAAAAATACATATCCAAAAATCCAGTTCTACAGAAAGTACTGGAAGGAAAACTTCAACCTAAGGAAGGTGATTACACCCACAAAAGCATAGGCAATAGGTAATCTAACTTTACCAAAACCCAAAAGAAAAACCAGTGTAATTCCACAAACAATAACATCAACAACAACAACAAAAAAAAGAATGAACACTCAATGGTCCTTAATCTCCCTCAATATTAATGATATTAATTTGCATATAAAAGGACACAGACTAACAAAATGAATACGAAGACAGAATCCTTCCGCTGCATACAAGAAACACAC
The DNA here is from genome assembly GCF_017639785.1 of Mesocricetus auratus. NCBI lineage: Eukaryota > Metazoa > Chordata > Mammalia > Rodentia > Cricetidae > Mesocricetus > Mesocricetus auratus. The sequence goes on along the minus strand of NW_024429190.1, from coordinate 30,138,518 downwards.
CTTAACTTCAAAATTACCTCAGAGAAAAGGGTTGGGATAAGATTTTCCAATCAAATTGATCCAAGAAACAAGCTGGCGTAGCTATCCTAGTATGGAACAAATTAGACTTCAAACTAAAGTCAATAGGAAGAAATTAAGAAGGTCATTTCATATTCATCACAGGAAAAATCCATCAGGAAGAAGTCTCCATTCTGAACATCTATGCTTCAAATACAAAGGCACCTATGCTTGTAAAAGAAACATTACTAAAACTCAAATTGCACATAAGACCTTACACAGAGTGGGAGAATTCAACACCCCATTCTCACCACTAGACAGGACCATCAGACAGAAATTTAACAAAGAAACAAAGGAAATAACAGAAGTTATGACCCAATTGGGTTTAAAAGAAATCTATAGAACATCCCAATGTTACATGGGACCATCTCTAAAATCGACCACACATGTAGCAACATAACAAAACTCAACAGGTACAAAAAAACTGGAAAAGTCCACTGTATCTTATCAGACCACCATGCTTTAAAGTTAGAATTCAACAACAACACAAATTTCAGAAACCCTACAAATTCATGGAAATTGAACAATGTGCAATTTCCTGGGTCGAGGAAGAATTAAAGAAAGAAATTAAAGACTTCCTAAAATTCAATGAAAAAGAAGACATGGCATACCCAAACTGATGGAACTTTGAAAGCAGTACTAAGAGGAAAGTTCATAGCACAAAGTGTTCATATGAAGAAATTGGAGAATAGTCACACTGGAGAATTAACAGCACAACTGAAAGCTCTAGAACAAAAAGAAGAAAGCTCACAGAGGAGGAGTCACCAGGAAATAATCAAATTGAGGGTTGAAATTAATAGTCCAAATAAAGAAAACAGCACAAAGAATCAACGTAACAAAGAGTTGGTTCTTCGAGAAAATCAACAAGATAGACAAACCGCTATCCAAACTAACCAAAAGGCAGAGAGAGAACATGCAAATTAACAAAATCAGGAATGATAAGGGGGATATAACAACGGACACTGAGGAATTCCAGAGAATCTGCAGGTCATACTTTGAAAACATGTACTCCACAAAATTCATAAATTTAAAGGAAAGGGACAATGTTCTACATAGATGTCACTTACCAAAATTAAATCAAGAGCATATAAGCAATATAAATAGACCTATAGCCACTAATGAAATAGAAGCAGTCATCAAACTCTCCCAACCAAAAAAAAAGGCCTGGCCTAGATGGCTTCAAGACAGAATTCTACCAGAAATTTAAAGAAGAGCTAATTGCAATATCCCTCCAACTGTTCCACACACTACAAGCAGGGGGTTCATTGCCAAAGTCTTTTTACAAGGCTATAATAACCTTGGTTGGCACCCAAGTCACACAAAGACACAACTAAGAAAGAGAAGTACAAACCAATATCCCTCATGCACATCAATGAAAAATACTCAGTAAAATATTAGCAAATCAAATCCAAGAACACATCTTAAAAATCTTCCACCATGATCAAGTTGGCTTCATGCCAGATATGCAGGGATGGTTCAACGAACTAATATCTATCAATATAAACAAACTCCAAAAGAAAAACCACATGATTATTTCACTTGATGCTGAAAAAGCCTTTGACAAAATCCAACACCCCTTCATGGTAAAGATCCTGGAGAGATCAGGGATAACAGGGACATACCTAAACATAATAAAAGCAGTATGCAGTAAACCAACAGCTAAGATCAAACTAAATGGAGAGAAACTCAATGCAATCCTCTAAAATCAGGAACAAGACAAGGCTGTTCACTGTCTCCATATCTCTTCAATATTGTACTTGAAGTTCTAGCTGAAGCAATAAGACAAGAAAGGGACATCAAGGGGATACAAATTGGAAAGGAAGAAGTCAAATTTTTGCTATTTGAAGATGATATGATAGTTTACATAAGTGACCTGAAAAACTCTACACAGGAACTCCTACAGCTGATAATCACCTTCAGCAAGATTAACTCAAAAAATCAGTAGCCCTATTATATACAAATGTTAAATGGGTGAGAAAGAAACCAGAGAAACATCACCCTTTACAATAGCCCCAAACAACATAAAATATCAGGGGATAACGCTAACCAAACAAGTGAAAGAACTGTATAGCAAGAACTATGAGTCTTTAAAGAAAGAAATTAAAGAAGATACAAGAAAATGTAAAGATCTCCCATGCTCTTGGATTAGTAGGATCAACAGAGTAAAAATGGCAGGCTTGCCAAAAGCAATCTAGATTCAACGTAATCCCCATCAAAATATCGGCACAATTCTTGACAGACATTGAAAGAACAATACTCAACTATATATGGAAATACAAAAGACACAGGATACCCAAAACAACCCTGTTCAATAAAGGAACTTCTGGAGGCAACGGCATTCATGACTTCAAGCTCTATTATAGAGTGATAGTCCTGAAAACAGCTTGGTATTGGCACAAGAATAGACAGGTAGACCAATGGAATCGAATTGAAAACCCTGATATTAACCCACACACCTATGAACACTTGATATTTGACACAGAAGCCAAAACTATACAATGGAAAAAAAGGATCTTCAACAAATGGTGCTGGCATAACTGGATGCTGGCATGTAGAAGACTGCAGATAGATCCATGTCTATCGCCATGCACAAAACTTAAATCTCAATGGATCAAAGACATCAACATAAATCCAACCACACTGAACCTCTTAGAAGAGAAAGTGGTAGGTACTCTTGAAAGAATTGGTACAGGAGACCGCTACCTGAACATAACATCAATAGCACTGACACTGGGATCGACAAATAACGGGAACTCCTGAAACTGAGAAGCTTCTGTAAGGCAAAGGACACAGCCAACAAGACAAAAAGGCAGCCCAGAGGATGGGAAAATATATTCACTAACCCCACATGTGACAGAGCGTTGATCTCCAAAATTTACGAAGAACTCAAGAAGCAAGTTTCCAAAACACCAAAGAATCAAATTAAAATGTGGGATAAAGAATTAGAGAATTCTCAATAGAGGAGTCTAAAATGGCTGAGAGACACCTGAGAAAGTGCTCAACATACTTTGCCATCTGGGAAATGCAAAGCAAAACAACTCTGAGATACCATCTCACTCCTGAATGGCTAAAATAAAAAACACCAAAGGGGAACACTCCTCCACTGCTGGTGGGAGTGCCAACTCATACAGCCACTTTGGAAATCAGTATGGAGATTCCTCAGAAAAATGAGAATCAGTCTACCACAGGATGCAACAATTCCACTCTTAGGCATATACCCAACATGCACATTCATACAACCAGGACATCTATTCCACTATGTTCTTAGCAGCATTATTTGTAATAACCAGATCCTGGAAGCAATGCAGATGCCCCTCAACTTAAGAGTGGATAGAGAAAATGTGGTACATCTAGAGAATGGAATACTACTCAGTGGGAAAAACCAATGGAATCTTGAAATTTACAGGCAAATGGATGATACTAGAAGAAACAATCCTGAGTGATATAATCCAGTCACAGAAAGACAAGCCTGGTATGCACTCACTCATATTTGGATTTTAGGCATGAATCAGGAGAGTTCCAGCCTACAATCCCACATTCAGAGAGTCTTGGAAACAGGGAGGACTCTAAGAGAGATGTGCATTGTATTCCAGAGAAGGGGAACAGGATAGAATCTTCTGAGGTTATTGGCAGCATGGGGGTGAGGGGGAATGAGAGGAAGCTGGAAGAAATAGAGGGGTTGAAGAGGAGGGGAGAGGAGGACATGGGGGAGCAGAAAGGTTGAGTCAGGACAAGAATAGAGGAGAGCAGGATTTGAGACACCATGATAGAAGGAACCATTATAGGTTTGAAGAGAGATCTGGCACTAGTGAGACATCCAGAGACCTACAAGGATGACACCAACTGGCAATCTAACCAATAGTGGAGAGGCTTCCTTAAATGCCCCTCCCTGATAATGTGATTGATGACTTCCTTGTATGCCATCTGAAAGCCTTCATCCGGTGGCTGAAGGAAGCAAATGCAGACACCCACAGCTAAACACTGAACTGAACTCCTGGAACCCAGTTTGAGAGAGGGAGCAATAATGTTCAAAGAGGTTAAGTCTGGATGGGTGAAACCCACAGAAACAGCTGACATGAACAAGGGGGAGCTCATGGACCCCAGACTGATAGATGAGAAACCAGCATGGGACTGATTCAGAGCCCCTGAACATGGGTGTCAGTGAGGAGGCCTCTGCATTCTTTGGGGCCTTGTGCAATTGATCAGCGTTTATCCCTGGCATCCAGATGGACTTTGGGAGCCCATTCCATATGGAGAAATGCTATCTCAGCCTGGACACATCGGGGAGGGCTAGGCCCTGCCCTGGATGATATGAAAGACTTTGAAGATCCCCCATGAAGGGCCTCACCCTCCCTGGAGAGTGAAGTGGGGATTAGCTTGGGATTGAAGGTGGGGGGGGGAGAAGGGGAGGAGAGGGAACTGGGATTGACATGTGAAGCAAGCTTGTTTCTAATTTAAATAAAAAAAGAATGTCACCTGAAAGCATGTGGTTCATATTAGCAGTAGTTCAGAACTGAACATGGATGCAAACTCAGGGCCTGGGTTTTGTTTTCTGTGAGCTCTGAGAAGAAGCAAATGGATCCCTGTGGATGATACTTTTACTAAGTTGCATTATTCTTTCCTAGCATAAATAGAGACCCTCAGTCAGTTTTCTCTAGGTGGCCAACTGTATCATTAGTAAGTCTTTCAACCAAGAGATACTTTCTATGCAATATTAGTAATTTTCCTCCAATGAGGCTCTTTAATAGTCTTTCATTCATGAGTACTCTGCTGGATCATCTCTTGCTACTACAGATTTGCTTCTTATTTTACTCTGGGTCAGAAAGACTAACCTCAAAAACCTATCTGACATTGTTGTTTACCTTGTATCCTAGGTAGGAAATGCATGGGAAACAGCAGCAGATACTCAAGAGAGCGGAAGGCAGGGATGTTGACATCTTATGTGCCTAATTACTTCTCTCACGACTATATTTTTAAATTACTTCATAACTTGGCTAGTGAGCTTTATTTGCACAGAGTCAAATATTTTGCAGTGACCCTGATCAATGAATTCTAGCAAATATATACATCTGCATAACCATGGCCATAGTTAAAGAAAATGCCTTACTCTACAAGATGCTACTCAGTTCATTTTGTACATAAATTCTGGTATGTGTTAGACTTCTTGGTTGGACCAAGGCATATAAGGGATGACACCACAGCCTCAGGCAACCTATGATTTCTGTTCTTATAGATGAATTTTGCCTTTATTAGAACTCAACATAAATGAAATCACAGAGTATGAACATAATTATTTGAGACTGGTCTATGTTGTTGGTCCTATCGATAGCTCATTATGTTTTATTGCATTGTAGTACTGCCTTGGATGTCTGTGATACCAGAGACCATGAATGCTATGGGTCCTCTCCTAATCCCAACATGCTCCAAACTGCCACTACACGTGTTCGTTTCTCAGCTCCCACCTTTGTGAACAGCCTCTTCATTAATTTTTTCCTTGTTCCCTTCTGTATGTTCTGTGGGCAACCAGGCATCACTTAGAAACTCAGTATTACAACTGTATATAAACTTTTTATCCCTCAAAACCATTAAAATTTTACCTGCCCTGACTTAGTCTGTTAGTGCTGCTATATTGTGGTACTGTTACATGGGAAGTTTATAAAGAACAGAACTTGATCTCTCATTATTCTGGAACTTAGAGAGTCAGAGTTCAAGGTACCAGCATCAGTTAAAGGACTACTGGTATAGCCTAGCATAGCTGAAGGCAGAAGAGTATGACTTGGAGAACACTTCATGAATCTTCTTTTTGTAAAGTCCTGGTCCCATTCTTGACCAGGCTAATCACTTCCTACAGTCCTACATCTTCAAACCAGAAACACCTGAAATCTAGAGGGAACACCTTTAAAACACAGAAACCATTACTTTGTCATTATTCATTAAATCCCACTCAAGCAAAGAGAGACAGAGACAGATAGATAGATAGATAGATAGATAGATAGATAGATAGAGACAGACAGACAGACAGACAGACAGACAGACAGACAGACAGAAACAGAGACAGGGAGAGTCATTTTAAGTTACAAAAAACAAAAAGAAAGAAATATGGACATGAGAGAAGAAATAATAATAAAAATGTGTAGGAGTGTGGTCTCAAATTTCTAAATCCAAATGTCCCTTAAACTTATTTAATTTTTAAAGATTTTTTAATTTTGAAATACATGTATGTGTGTATTGTTTATGATGTGGGTATGCCCACAGAATTGCAATATCCACAGAGGCCCAGAAGAGGACATCAGATTCCCCTAGAATTGGAGTTAGAGGCATTTGCAGTATACCAGAACCAATCTTCAAAGAACCCTCAGCACTCAAATTCTGGGCCATCTTTCTAGTACTAAAATTTTATTTGAACAGCTTACAAAAGAGATTGAATAAAGTACACCAAGGAAACAAACCCCCATCTCGAGATGTAGCTAGTGTGTTTCTTTCTCGTCCTTTTCTCTTTGCTGCTGCTGGCCCATTGCAGCAATTTCAAATCTAATTAAAGTCCCAGATAAATTTTGTTGTCTGCCTTGTTACACCTAACTACATTTTGCCAGGATTTTCATTGACATTGGATGTTACTCAGAGACATTTTTCTATGACTGTGTAAATCTGGCATCTGTAACACCTGTACTCCCTGCATTCCCCATTGTTTGTGATCTTACACTTCCACCAGAAAGCCAGAACTTGAAGAAAGCAAACTGAGTTTCAGCCCAGAAATTGGTCATTATGATGGCGTTCTTTGACATCCAGGGCCAGCCTAGCTTCTAAATATAATTGAAAATCAGGGGTTTTAACACTGAGAGAAAGGTACTTGACAGCTAATGGAAGGGAACAGTCACTTGCAGAATATTCACAGGACCTAACAAGGAAAATAGTGGGGTGCCCAGTCCCCACCTCTGGACGAATTCTGAAGCCTGCCCTGTTATAAGACTCAATTAAGATTAGAAAGATCAAGTAACTTTGCAGGAAGAACATAATTCCTGCAATAAGAAATGTCAAATGTGGCCATTTTAGCTGTTCTGAGTGACTGCCTTGTTATTTCTGGGGGTTTTAAGGGTAGTATTTGTCAATGGCAGTATGGCAGACTTTTCAAAGTAATTAACTCCATGTCCAAAAATAGCCATAATTGTTTAACTACCGGTATATAAGGCACCATGGGAGAGATGTTCCATTTTCTTTGGAAATAAATCTGATTCCTTCAGTGTCTCGATTTATTTCTCCAGGAACCATGTTATTGTCTTGTAAAATGGCCCACCCCTCCCATTATCTGCTAAGTAGCAGTTAGCTGGGGAGAAAACAGTTATATTGATATATGAAGTTGCAGGCAGATGCCAAGCTAATTGATCTGAGTAGGTTAAATGGGAGAAAATACTTCCCAGAATCAATAGAGGTGCTAATTCGGCTAATTGTTGGATACTGTTTCTTTTTTAAGTGAGTGATTTTCTCAATTACTGTTTATCACGTCAATTTTTTTTGTTCTGAGTTTATCAGTTTTTAACTTTACCAAACCATCTAAGATATTGGTTTCCAATCTGTCTCACTCTCCAAGTTTTTATTGCCATTCCCATGACAGGTACTTTTCATAAATATAGTGACCTTCAGTACAAAACTAGACTGAGTCTTTTTCTAAAATGACTTTAGCACAGGCAATTTTCTATAAATGGCATCATAAACAAGATTCTCCCATCTTACTAAAGTTGATACGGCAATAAAGGAAAGTCTAAACATATTATTTAAAGTTACCAAGGTAACCAGTAAAGAAGATTAAAACTTTCCATAGTTACTTTTCCCTTCCCTGTGACAAAATCCCTGACAGAAACAACTGAAGGGAAGGAGTATTTACTTCTGGTCACAGTTTCCATGAGAACTTGATTCATCACAGGAGGAAAGTCCTGGTGGAGTTCTTGCAAACTAGAGCTTGTAGTTGAGGCTCATCTCTTCTGGCAAAAAAGTAAGTAGTCTAGAGTCAAGAACCAGACACAGGAATAACTCATAATACTTCCCTTAGTGATACAATCCTTCCAGGCAGGACTACCTGTCTAAGGACTCCACACCCTTCCAACTAAGCACTACCAGGGCAGAAGAGATGACCCAGAAGTCACAAGTGCTTTTTCCTCTTTGCAGAAAAATGGGACATAATTTCCAGCATTCATGATAGGTGACACACAAGTGCCTATAATTCCAGCTACAGGATACCTGATACCCTCTTATTATTTTTTACTGGCACCTGCACAAACATGCCCAAATGCAAACATAAAAAATAAAATAACATAAAACATTTGCAGAAAGAAGAAGAGGCATGTTCTGTCTCATATGTGAATCCTATCTTTGACTCTTTAAATATCTGTGTGTGTCTTTATCTTTTATTTTTCCTTTTATTAATTCTTTTCTCATACAATACAATCTGAATAAATTTTCCCTTCCCACTATCCCCCCCCAAGTTCTTCCCCATTTCCTCTACTATCTGGATCCACTCCCTTTCTGTCTGTCATTAGAAAAGAAACTATCTTCTAAGAGATAACAACAACACATGACAAAATCAAACACAAGATACAGTGAAAACCATCATACCAAAGTTGGACAAGACAAGCCAACAGAAAAATTAAAGAACTCCGAGATCAGGCACATTAAGAGTATCCTATAAGTACTCAACTAAAAGCTATAGTGCATATACAGAGTAGCTAGTGCAAACCTGTGTAGGCCCTGTGATTGCCACTTCAGTCTCTGTGACTTTATATAAGCTTTTCTTAGTTGTTTTGGAGGGTGTTTTTCTCCTGATGTCCTCTGTACCCTCTGTCTCCTCCATTCCTTTTGCCTCCTCTTCCATGAGTTTCCTGATTCTGAGGAGAAGGATTTCATGGAGCCATCAAATCTTGGACATCTTTTAATTATAGTGCTTGAAGAAGCCAAGAATCCCAAAAGTAGGCATGAAGTGATTTCAATAGGTGGTCATAGAAAAACAAAAGGGTAGTTAAGAGGGAAATTAAAATAATGGTGCAAGAAGGGTCAAGTGAGTGGAGATACAGGAAGGATAACTAACATTAAAGACCTTTGAAAGAGACATATGGAAACCTACTATTGTCTAAGCTTCTTAAAATACATACATATACAAGTTTAAAGAGTTTTACTAAAATTACCCTATATGATGGACAATGCCTCTGCTAGACACAACAGGCTAGCAAACATAAAAGTCAGTGTCATGTAAAGGTAACTTCCCTTTTTGTCAGTAAATTTCCATGAACCCCTAAAACAATACTGGTTGTCATTGCTGCTCTTAGTTCCTTGTCAGAACTTGATAGCAAGATTTTCTTGCTGAAGACATCAATTATTAGAGTCATAGGATGTGAATATATCCAGCTGGTGCTGACTTAAGTGTTTTATCCCTGCAGGTTAACTTTACAGTGCTAGGAGATGCTATATAAGCTACTGGTGAGAAAAGTAATTAACAGTCCTACACAACTGTGAACTCCATCAACTATAATATAACTGACCTGGAAAGACATGTTCACTAGGCAACAGTGGCATGAATGTTATGGGAGTATCCAATAACTTAATGATTAGATTTAAAGCCTGCTCCCTAAAATATAACTCAGTTCTGGTACCACTAACTGAGCCAAAAGTCCATAGGTGAGTAAGTTATAGGACCTAAGGGAGAATCTACAACTACAGTTCTGCTAAATATACACATTATTAAAGTACCTCGAAATACTTGTCTTTACTCATAGATTAGTAGAATGTTCATTCTTCATCAGAGAGGCTTCTTGTTCCAAAAGAGAGTAATTAATGCAGAAATTCATAACCAAAGAGCAGAGAATAAGAATTATCCCTAAATGAGGCATCTATATCTCACTTTCTTAACCAAGAACTCAGGGATCATTGAGGAACAGGAAAGAAGGTACTGAAGGACTCATGCAAAACAGTGTTTTCCAGACATGACAAAGATATTCCATCCACGAATTCAGTGAAAACATACACAAGACCTGCACAGGATCAAGTCAGCTAAAATATCTTGCATGTATATGGAAATGAATCTGGAGGAACTAAGGAAATGTGGGAAACTGATTGATGCTGAGAGAAAAGAGAGTCAAGGTCTTTAACTGATGCCTTTAATAGGTCCCCCTGTTCCAGTGGGAAACCATACACCCATGTACACACTGGAGGCACTAAGTAGGCTCAGTGCTTTTAAAAAAGAACATGTTAAGTGGGGAGGGGAGAGTAGTGGGTAGACTACAAGAGGAGATGGAGAGAGGAAACAGAGGTAGATTTGGTAAAAGTACACAGCATCCATGCTTGAAATTCTCAAATAATTTTTCTTTTAATTCCAAAAAATAATCACCACGTAACTGAGGACAACATATGCAAAATGTGCATCTGTTGGGAACATTTCAAATTCAATGTAATGCCCTTCTAGTTTAAAACTGAAAAGAACGTGTAGAAGGAGTGGATAGTTACCTAACTTTTCAGATACCAAAGATGCATATGCAAGGTTATCACATGAGGTATTACGCAAAATGATACATAGACACATGGTCAATGACAGATACAAAGAGTGGAAGGGAGAAGAATGCAAAATAAGAAAAGTGAGTTTTCAGTCTTTCCTTACAAAGCCCGGTAACTTAACAATTTTCAAATAACATTAATCAGTGACAAGCAGAAACGAGTGTTGAGTTTCTGATGGAATGGTGATGAGAACAAAAGATGAATAGCAGGATTCAATAACATAAGGGCTTGAAGAACCCAGGAGACCAAGTTTTACTTTGCAACTTTACAGATGATAGACTAAGACACAGTTAGTTGGACAACAGAGATTATTGTATTCAAAATCAATAAAGGAGAGTATATCTAATCATTATATACAGCATTTCCTTATAATAACACTTAGAAAGTTCCTGCCAGCCTCCAACCTTACAGATCTCTCAAACCTGCCCACTCATGAATGACTGAAATTTTTCCAAGGTGATAAGTCATTCAGTTTAAAATGAAGGATACCCTAGGGGGAAATTTACACATTAAATCTGGCTCTGCTTGATTAAATTTGACCTAATTTGGAGCAAAGGTTTAAGTGTCTGGTATTAGAATAGTGAAGAATTCTTGCTGGTGGTGTGGATGCTCTGTCAACATGATCTCTGAGAAAGCTGATTGAAGGCATCACGTTCGGACACCTCACACCGTTGGGATTTCCTGCTGTGGTCCTGCTGTTTCTGATCTTACACTGTCTTTCTTCTTTCCTTCTGCACAATGGTACATGATGTAGCTGTTTTGTGGTTAAAATCAGCATCATAACTGGATTGTCAAATGTTCATTATCATGTTTTGGCTGAAGCTTTTGGCAGATTCCCCCTATTTGAGTGTTCACAGTCATATCAGAATAGTAGTGGGAAACTTGAACCAACTGAGGTGCTAATGGCAAACTTAAGAAAGAAAAGAGATTCTTCAGGTCTTCCCCACAAGAAGCTCAGTGGTCAGAAAAAAAACTCTACAAAAGTATCATGACACTGGAAGATTCTCCCTGCAAAAATGACTGACCACAATTGACACTGCCACTACCATCATCACCACCACCATCATCACCATCATCATCATTGTCAGCACTACCATCAGCATCACCACCAGCACTATCATCTTCAGTACCTGAAGCTACAAGAAAGCTGAGCTAGAACAACTGTTTCAGTTCTGTAATTGTCAGTACATTCTTACATAAAGTGAGAATGCAGAACTTTATCTTGCTGATCTTGTAGTGAAAAGAGGCATAAATGTGGGAAACAGACATAGATACATAAAAACGCCACCAGGGAGTGCTACATAAAAATGTGTACCATCAGAAATTATTCCATCTTTTTGAGGCCAGGGATACCAGAGAGGATTCTTCATTTTGTTTTTACACACCAACCACAGTTTCTCCTCCCATCCCCACCCCCACCTCCCTTCTATTCCCACCCACTCCTTCTCCTATATCCATTCAGAAGGGGTAAGGCAGTCAACAAAGCCTGGAATATCAACTTGAGGCAGGACCAAACTCCTCCCCCTTGCATCAAGTCTGCACAAGTTATCCCACCATCAAAAATAGGTTCCAAAGAGCCAGTTCATGGATCAAGGAAAGGTCTGGTCCTACTACTGGGAGCCCAACAAAAGGCCAAGCTATACAACTGTTACCCAGATGCAGAAGGCCTAGGTCAGTCCCATGCTGACTCCATAGGTATTGGGAAGAGCACTGAAGATGGGTCCAAAGTATAATTAGCACATCCATTAAACATGTATAACACAATCTGATATGATATTCTAGGATCCCTTAGACTTTAATGCTTAGTAGTTAATGCTTAGAAGTAATTCTAAATAATTGTTAAGGACTGCCAGGGAATAGATCAACATGGCTAAATCTAAGCAATGAATGCAAAGATGGGACACCAACAGGAATAAGGCCACAAATTGGAACAAAAGAAGAAGAAATCAGTGAAAGGAAATAGCGATTAAATAGAAAGATATAAAACACATAAAGTTAATGGAACAACTTGGATAGAAGAATGAACAGAGTATAGTAGATAAAGAATGATAACAAACGTGTATTACCATCCAGCCTTGCATAGGTTGGTCAGAGTTCCAGAATATTAATTATAAAACAAGAGCTTTGACCCTCTATTTATTCCACAAATGAGTTAGATAGTCTTCAGATATGTCAATCTATTCTTCTATCTTCCCCCAGCCCACCCCAGCATGGAACTAAATGACGAAATGTGGAGAATGTGCAATATCACTTAGGAATACAGACTATGTGTCAGGCAGAGCATTTGCTTACACTTATAGTAAATAACCAGCCTCTGTAAATAGTGGTTCAAAGATAAGTAAGACTTGGTCTCTACAAAGGATTCATAAGCAAGCAATAGGGGAGGATGTGGTAACAAACTCACTGTCAAACATTAGGCAGGTGTGGCAAGCAAACATATTTGAAGAGCATGCAATGGCTAACTCTATCAAGGAGGGGTCAACAAAGCATCACGAGTGGAAAATACAGGAGCCATTGTTGGGTTTTATGAATTTTTAAAAGATGAGAAGAAATAAATGACAAGAATGTTTTCAAGTGCAGCCTTTAGGCTCCTAATTCAGGGTCAAGGAAGGGGATTTTTCTCTGAAATTCTAACCAAATCCAAAATTATTCCTTGTGACGCTAAATCACTAGCCACAATATCCTGGTTCAGCCAGGGAAACATGGACTATTTGACTCTCCATTTCATGAACAGAACATACAAGCCAATTTTGCTTTGGAAAAAAAAATTCCACAGGTAGAAGCTTAATAAAGGTCATACACTATAAGGCTGCAGACAAAACTCCTGCCTCTGTAGTTACATGACACAGTTATTACTGTTATTACAGTTAAGCCTCCTCATTCCCTTGACATTATTAACTAAGACAAACGTGGCCCTGCAGCTTTATTTCATGGGCAGATCACCTATTAAACCAGCAGCAATAGCGTAGTCTTTTTGTAGCATTTTCAAGATGGTTTCCTGTCTCTAAAAGGTTCTCTGGGTTTTCGTCCCCTCCCAGTCAGAGCACATGTTATACATCTTGTTATACGGTCAGATTCTGTTTTGTGTAACCCTGCATATCAACCCTGTACCCCTCTGGGAAGAAGCACAAACTTGCAACTATATCTGACATCAGCAGGCAACCACAGGCAATCTCCTGTTGGTGAGCAGAATCAATTAGTTCCTTAGAAAGCTTACAACCTATCTGGGCATTTCCCCCTTTAACCACAAAAGTATGCTTCAGGATCTATAAGTAAAGTTCATTTGGAATCTGAGAGTACAGCCTTAATCAGGAAGAATGAACCAAAATCTCAGAGAGCTTATGTAATCCTAATGGCATTATGTACTGTTAGGTGGCCAGAGAGGGATTGAATCTGAAATTGTGTAGACAGTTTAACCTTATGTTTTTCTTGTGGGAAATCATCACCCTTTTTGAGAGATGATGGTAAATCACTGTTTATGACATGGATGGTAAACTAAAATTCAAACATTTTCATTTGATTTATGAGATAAGATGATTTTACATAGAAATTTTCATCATTTAATTATACCTTTCTTACCACAATTAACTTACTGAGTAAAAGTGAATATCATTCCCGCATTCCATGTGCTATGGGGTTTCTTTCAAGCCAATAATGTTGCCATACGGTCAAAAGGGGAATGAGTCCCTTCTAAAGACGAACATTCTTAGAAGTTCACAATAGGCTGTTATTCTTTTAAGTGCTGGGATCCACATTAAGGACCTGTGTCAGTTAGGCAAGCACTCTGTCACTGACCTCTGCCCCAATCACAGGACAAGCACATGCCTGACTTGAATTCATTGTCTTATTTCTGCCTTTGAAATTGTACAATTAAAAGAGTTTGCTACCATACCTGGAACCTATTAAGTATTTTTTATTCCTCAATATATGTTTTTATTTAAATTAGAAACGTGAATGCTTAAGAAATCAGAGAAACATCACCCTTTACAATTGCCACAAACAACATAAAATAACTTGGGGTAACACTAACCAAACAAGTGAAAGACCTGTATCGTAAGAACTTTGAATCTTTAAAGAAAGAAATTAAAGAAGCCCTCAGAAAATGGAAAGATCTCCCATGCTCTTGGATAGGTAGGATCAATGTAGTAAAAATGGCAATCCTGCCAAAATCAATCTACAGATTCAATGCAATCCCCATTAAAATCCTAGCACAATTCTTCACAGACCTTGAAAGAAAAATAATCAATTTTGTATGGAAAAACAAAAGACCCAGGATAGCCAAAACAACCCTGTTCAACAAGGCAACGTCCGGAGGCATCACCATCCCTGACATCAAGCTCTATTATAGAGCTATAGTCCTGAAAACAGCTTGGTATTGGCACAAAAATAGACAGGTAGACCAATGGAATCGTATTGAAAATCCGGGTATTAACCCACACACATACGAACATATGATTTTTGACAAAGAAGCTAAAACTGTACAATGGAAAAAAGAAAGCATCTTCAACAAATGGTGCTGGCATAACTGGAGACTGGCATGTAGAAGAATGCGGATCGATCCATGTTTATCGCCATGCACAAAACTTAAGTCCAAATGGATCAAAGACCTCAACATAAATCCAGCCACACTGAACCTCTTAGAAGAGAAAGTGGGTGGTACCCTTGAACGAATTGGTACAGGAGACAGCTTCCTGAACATAACACCAATAGCACAGACAGTGAGATCAACAATTAATAAATGGGACCTACTAAAACTGAGAAGCTTCTGTAAGGCAAAGGACACAGACAGCAAGACAAAAAGGCAGCCCACAGAATGGGAAAAAATATTCACTAATCCCACATCTGACAGAGGGTTGATCTCCAAAATTTAAAGAACTCGAGAAGCAAGTCTCCAAAACATCAAAGGACCCAATTAAAAAGTGGGCTGCAGAATTAAATAGAGAGTTTTCAATAGAGGAGTCTAAAATGGCTGAGAGGCACTTGAGAAAGTGCTCAACATCCTTAGCCATCAGGGAAATGCAAATCAAAACAACTCTGAGATACCATCTCACTCCTGTCAGAATGGCTAAAATCAAAAACACCAATGACAATTTATGCTGGAGAGAATGTGGTGAAAGGGGGACACTCCTCCATTGCTGGTGGGAGTGCCAACTGGTTCAGCCACTTTGGAAATCAGTATGGAGATTCCTCAGAAAAATAGGAATAAACCTACCACAAGACGCAGCAACTCCACTCTTAGGTATATATCCAAAAGATGCCCATTCATACAACAAAGATGTCTGTTCCACTATGTTCATAGCAGCTTTATTTGTAATAGCCAGAACATGGAAGCAACCTAGATGTCCCTCACCCGAAGAGTGGATAGAGAAAATGTGGTATATCTACACAATGGAATACTATTCAGCAGAAAAAAGTAATGGAATCATGAGATTCGCAGGCAAATGGATGACACTAGAAGAAACCATCCTGAGTGAGGTAACCCAGTCACAAAAAGAGAAACATGGCATGTACTCTCTCATATATGGATTTTAGACATAGATCTGGGGAGTGCCAGCCTACAATCCTATGGCCAGAGAGTCTGGGAAACAGAAACTTCATTTAGTGGCTGATCGAAGAAGAGGCAGACTCCCTGGGTTAAGTACTGAGCTGAACTCAAGAAAGCCAGTAACAGAGAGGGAGGACTGATGATCAAAGGGATTAAGACTGGGCTGGTTTAACCCCCAGAAACAGCTGACCAGAAAAAGGTTAACTCTTGAATCCCAGGCATCAGTCTGGGAATCCAGCATGGGACTGATCAAGACCCCCTGAATCTGGGTGTCAGTGAGGAGGTCTAGGCAATCTATTCAGCCTTGGGCAGCAGATCAGTACCCATCCCAAGTATCCACACGGACTTTGGACTCCCATAGAACAATGTGAGGTGCACTCTTACCCTGAACTCTTGGGGAAGGGTCTAGGCCCTGCCCTATATAAAATGACAGACTATGGGCACCCCCATGGAGGGCCTCACACTCCCTGGGGGAATGAGGGGATAATGGGGGGGGTTGTGGGGGGAGGGCACGGGAGGAGGGGAGGGAAAGGGAGAGGGACCTGGGACTGACTTGTGAAGTAACCTTGTTTCTTATCTAAATTTAAACTGGAAAATAAAATAAAAATTAATTAATTAATTAATTAATTAATTAATTAAAAAAAAGAAACGTGAATGCTTCACATGTCAATCCCAGCTCCCTCTCCCATCCCTCCTGCCTTGTCCCTCCACCAGCCTCCCTCCAGCTCCCCACCCAATCCCCATATCATTCCCCAGGGAGGGTGAGGCCCTCCTTGGGGGGGATCTCCAGAGTCTGTCATTTCATCCAGGGCAAGACCTAGGCCCTTCTCCATGTGTCCTGCCTGAGAGAACATACCTCTATGTGGAATGGGCTCCCAAAGTTCATTTGTATGCTATGTTAAACACTGATCTACTACCCAAGGCCCCAGAGATTTCTGAGATTACATTCATGTTGTCTGGATCAGCCCCCTGTTGGCCTCTCAGTCATCAGTCTGGGGTTCAAGAGCTCCCCCTTAGCCGGGCGGTGGTGGCGCACGCCTTTAATCCCAGCACTCGAGAAGCAGAGGCAGGCGGATCTCTGTGAGTTTGAGGCTGGGCTAGACCGATAGCCTCCTAAACAATACAGAGAAACCCTGTCTCGTAAAAACCAAAAAAAAAAAAAAAAAGAGCTCCCCCTTGTCCAGTCAGCTGTCTGTGTGGGTTTCACCAGCATGGTCTTGACCCCTTTGCTCATCACTCCTCCATCTCTGACACTGGGTTCCAGGAGTTGAGTTCAGTGTTTAGATGTGGGTATCTGTCTCTGCTTCCATTAGTCACTGGATGAAGGTTCTAGGATGGCATATAAGATAGTCATCAACCTTATCATCAAAAAGGGGCTATTAATGTAGTCTCTCCACTATTGCTTAGTTTGCCAGTGGAGTTATCCTTGTAGATCTTTGGAGATCTCACTAGTTTCAGGTCTCTCCTCAAAGCCATAATGACTCCAACTATTATGGTATCTCTCATCCTGCTCTCCTTTATTCTTACCTCTACTCAACCTTCCTGCTCCCCCATGCCTTCTCCCCTCCTCTTATCCCCCTCTCTTTTTCCTGGTTCCCTCTCCCCTCCCCACATGTTCCCAATCTGCTCAGGAGATCTTGCTTCATTCCACTTCTCTGGGGAGAAACCTCCCTGTATCCCAGACTCACAGGCACTGGGAATGTAGGCTGACATTCCAAAGTACACAGTGTACTTATGACTGTAAATCCAAAGTGGAATAAGTATGCCAACCACAGCACTGTTCTCTGTTTCCTTGTGAATAGTATCCTCAGAAGTAGAATCTAACAGGAAGTTTGATACAATGTAATTCTTAAGACACTGAAATGCCTTTCAGGTTTTGCAAAATTCCAAAAAATGATCAAGACCATACAAAAATAGTGGCCACATTCTTTGGGTTGTTGATTGTCTTTTGTTGAGTTTCCTTCTCTTAAAAAATACACCAATGTGTTGTTCTTGAATAACAACAAAACAGCAGGACTCAAGATACTATGGCATCAGATCAGAACCCAGAAGGGCCATTGGGCTTGTTGCTCATTCCACCTCTACTCCCACAGCCGGGTCTGACTGAGGGCAGAGTGGGTGAGCAGAGCCCTGCTTGTCTCTGTGGCTAGTCTGGGCTGGTCGGTGGACAGTCAGACTGATCCAGGATCAGACCAGTCCCAACACCCCCACCCCAGCTTTCTGCCTGTTGGCAACCAGCCACCTGGAGTCTGTTCAAATGAACAAGCTGCCTTTTCTTTCTACATATTGCTTTCTCCTCCATTTGAAAACAAAACTCTTCCCCATCTGCTTGCTTCTGGGATCACCATAATTGCATGGAGGATAATTGGCGGCAACTCAATCTGAGGAAAACCCTGTTGATTCGAAACACAGTTTCAATAAACGTTTGTGTTTCATCGTTTTGCTAAATGGAGCCTGTGTCTCAGCCAGCTCCGCAAATGCAGGAGTAGAAATTAACCAGAGGCATACGAGGAGGAGGAGAAGTGTGCAACAATGCTGTCATGAACCCTTTGTTTCTAAGAATTCTCTGCTACCCGGGGACCCATTGACTTGTCTGGATTGTTCCCCAATCCATAAAGCACCAAAGTAAATGATGCCAGAAGACAGCCCTTGAATGCAATGAGACTGCCAAGCATGGGGACATTCCGCAACTCTATGTACAAAGCCATGGCTTCATCTGATAACTGATCTGGTCAACTCCAATAAAACAGAAAAGATCATTGCCTTCATACTGCACACTTGCTTTCTGACACTACCACTGCCTGCTACAACAGAGGCCACTTGAGTTTGTGCTTAGTCTGTGGACAGACATCTCCACACCTGGGTTGGAGTCCTGCCTCTGACACAGCCCATGTGACCTTGACATGCCCTATGCTCTCATGTTTCCTCCTTGTCTCATCTGTACCAGGAGGGTTATGATTCCTTCCAATTCACTGAGATGCAGGTGACATCTTTGATGTTCACCTCAGATGAGCAGCTGATGCATAGCAGGTTATGGAAAGCTTGGCACTTACTCCTAAGTTGGTGTTCATTCAGCCAGCCCTTATTTAGCATTAATTGTCCATCAGACATTGAATTATGTGCTGGAAAATTCAACAGAGAAGAAAATATAGATAAGGCTTTCTTCCTCCTGAATCTCAGAGATTTGTAGGAGAGACAAACAATAAAGAAGGGCATGAATTATAAGCATAACAAAGTCTATGATGAAAATAAAACCAATAGTCTCAGTAGAGTGAAGACAAAGGTGCTTTGACTTGATGTAGGTTGTCGTGAAGAGAAATTATATGAGTTGCCATCTAACTGCTTAAGCATATGAAAAAGCAACAGAAAAGTGAGAATTGGGGATGTTCTTCATAGATTCAAGGGGGAAACAAGAATATGAAGCTATAAGATAATGAACAGGCTTAGCAAAGACAAGAAATTAAGTCAGACATTATGGTTCAAGGTTAGTGTTTCTTGTACTCCATAGAAACTCTGGATAGAGCTGTTGTTGTGTGAGTCAAATGTTTAGATAATATGGCTAAATCTGAGAAGAAGATAGCATAAGGAAAGGCAGGGACTCACCCACAGAAGGTTGGTGACAAGGTTCTGTTGAGAGGAAATGGTGATTTAGACTACAGTGATATCAGTAGAGTTGGGGTGAGGAGAATGGTGTGTAGTTCTTTTACCTGCGTGCCTTAACAGGACACCTGTTTGCCTAAGCTGATCTAAGATGAAGGACTTGATTTCAGTACTGAATTCAGATTTTCAAAAATCTAGATATTAAAAAATGATGAGGATTGAAATGAGTTATGTCCCAAAGACCACTTGTCTATATGCCAAACATGGTAGAATGCAGAGTGCAAAGGTTTTAGTCAAAAGAACCAAAAGTGAGCTCTGTCACCTGGTAGCTGAGTCACTTTGATCAAGTCCCCTGAAATCTAGCCTCAGTTAACTCAACTGTGAGATAAACAGGTTCATACTACAGGAATAGTTCTGCTTCTCTTAATTTCAATGACCAGACACTGATCACATCTTATTTAAGTTTCTACATTAGTTTTCTAGGGTTACAGGTGTAAATTATATAAATTGAGTGCTCAAAACAGGAGAAATGTTCTCATTCACCATTCTCCAAGAAGTCCAAAGATGAGGTAGTGACAGAACCAAACTCCCTTCTGAACCTGTGGCTATGAGTCCTTTCAATTCCAGAAGTTTCTCTCTGCCTCAAGGCATACATTACCACTGGAAGCATGACTCCAGTCTTGACCTCCATGACCTGATGCCATCCGTCACCAGTCTGTGTCTCTGTTCCTCTATGGCATCTTGTCCTTGCCTCTCTCCTCTCTTCTTATAAGAAAAGCCAGTCATATTAGATTAGAAATCAAGAATACTGAGATATGACACAATTTTAACTTGGTTGCTTTTATAAAAAGCCCTATTTCTCAATCAGGGGCTCAGACAGTGGAGGTTAAAGTTTCAGTGTGTCCCTTTGAAACACACTATCCCTATTTGAATTATTTTTGTATTTCTAACTAGAAAAACAATTATCAGCTGTAAGTTCTAGAAGCTGTCTGAACAAGAGAGTAAAATCAAAACTCCGGAGGAAAGAACCATGGAGAAATGAAGCAAATTTGATGTTAAAATCAAAACTTTTGTTTGCAGTATATGCCATCCCAAGGTTTTTCAAGTTGAAGAATGGCAAGGAAAAGGGAGAACCAAGAATGAGCCAGCCAAGGAAACCTTAACCTGCTCCAGTTAGGAGTGGTAGGGACAGGTGGAGTGCTCTTACCAAGTACAGTGAATCTTGGCTTGGCATTCCATTGCTGGGCAAGAAGGAGGCTGTGTGATAGCTAACAAAGAAAGTAATTTGTGAAAAGCAGGTTCTAGGTGCTGCAGCTCTCTAATTCTACACAAGTGGAAATCCTAAAGAAATGAGCCTGTACTTAAGTTTGATACTGGTTCGGTCTGACAAGTGCCAGGTACTGAGGCAGACAAACTCAGGAATTAAAATGATTTCTTCCTGTTTGTTGTCTTTTTTCTTGCTTGTTTGTTTTAACACAGATTCAGTTTAGAGCATTTGTAAGTATGGACTTAATTTCACCAAACATAAATGGTACATCAAAAAATGCCAGTTTATTAATATTTTTCTCCATAAAGTGTGGAGGTGCTAACCCTGCAATTAAGTATATTTTTGAAATGTTCAGATGGAAGATGGTGGGGGATGTCTTCTGAGGAAAATTAATGCAAGCAGTGTTGAACTGTATGAAGAAAGGAGGGAATCAGCATATTTTCTTTCCATAGAAATTGAAGAGGCATTCGAAGGGATCAAAGTGGTAGCAAACCATTATCCTAGAACAAGTGAAGTACAGCGTGGACTTTGAATCGGTAAAGTGGAACTGACAGCGCCTCTTTCATGGCATCGAGTGCTGCCCTGTGAATTTCCCTATTCATAGTTTCATCCCCACGTGTCATATCAAACCACATTAGCAGACATTTACTAACATCAGCACTGTGCCAACCTTCTAGGGAAGGATCAGCGTGTTGATGGAGTCTTGATTCTTAAGAGATGGCGTACACACTCACTCACCCTTCCAAATCTGGGTGTTGCCTTTTAAGTCCTTATCTCTGGTTAATGCATAGTTAAAGCACAAGAAATGAATGCACCTAAGATAAAAATGTCTCCATTTGCTATAAGATTTGATAAAGCAAAGCAAATGGCACTAGGGAGGAGACTTGCAGGAAGAACCCAAGGACATTGAAAACAGAAAAAGAATGAGACAGTGACTGAAAGCAGAGAGGCAGGGAATCACTGAGTGAAAATTAGGAAGAGGCAAGTTTGAAGTTATTAATTTTTTCTTAATGAGCCAGAGCTGAGAGTGAACTCAGACTGTCTTTTAGATTTCAGTACGAGTTGAAATTCAATAAAAAAGAAAGTAAGTATTTCAGTCAGGAAAAAATAGGGTAAGGAAGTATGCACTTATTGCATTCCTACTGCTGGTTAATAAAAAGATGCTAGCTTGCCCCTCCATAACCAACTTTGGAATCAATGACAAACTAAATCACCAGCCCAGGTACTGTATCTGAGGGCCCTGGAGTCCTGTCATGGTCAAGAAACCATTGCAGTAGGATGATAATGGCAGACAACAAAATATGGTGACACAAACACCCACCCATGCATTGCTTCCCCTAGAAGGGCAGAGACATGGGTTTCTCTCCATGGGTAATACGCAAACATTACACCAATCAGTGAGGTCAACTTAAACCAAGAGCCTCATATAGACTGGATTGTAGAAATGCAGGTTTAATCTAGCTTTCAGTTTTTTAACTTCTCCCATTTGAAAAGTGAAAAGGTGGATGTGTGATTGACTCAAGCTACCATACCAGGAAAGCTATTGCAATATTATAGTGGATGAGGGAAGTGATGGTTTAAGACATTTTGCTTGGTGATAACATGTAGGAACAATTGAAGTCATTAGCCGCAGAAACCAAAATAAATTTTCAAAAATAGGATTTAATTCATATGAATAATGAAGTATGAATCAGATAGTTTGTTGGTAAAAACAACATTGTATCTTCACTGTGTGTGTGTGTGTGTGTGTGTGTATGATACACACAGAGAGAGGAGTGATGAGTGTGAATACCTGTGCATTATAAAGAAAACTGCCTTGTGACTGATAAGAGCACTTATCAATATGGAGAAATGAAACACTGATAAAGGCAAGGCATCCCTGAACTCAGAAGGCCAGCCTACAGTTGCGATTTTATACTGTGCTAGGCTAAATCATAGAGCTGTCCATGGGGTTCCTTGAATTAATTTCTGCATTTTTAGGTCAAGCAACAGTTTACATTTCTAGGGGGATTCTTCAGTACAGTGTCTTAAGTTTGGGTATTGGCAGACTGTCATTGTAAATTTGTGTCTAATTAGACGTGACTTCAGTGCGCTCCTTTCTCTAAAAACCTGCTGAGAATCTCTCAGAATCCTTGCTTGGTTCAGGGAAAGAAAAGAAAAATAGTTTCTCCATTAAAAAGAAAGAAAGAAAAATGGCCTGATTCCTAGGGTAACTCTTGAGATTTAGGAATATAGGAGGACCACATCTGGGTCATTTCTTGACTACATCTTAGCTAAACTTCTCTCCAGTATACCATCAAGGTGGCAAAAGCACATGCATTTCACCTAAGCTGAAACCCAGAGCCTTCACACTCTATGCCTTAGCTTTATCCTCTGTGAAATGGACATGGCACTTATTATGCAGAGTAGTGAAGATCCCTTGGATATATAAGTTCTGGACCATAGTACAGTATAATATAGTAAAATATACATTTAAAAATCAAAGTTCTCTTTCTCTTTGTCTGTCTGTCTGTCTCTCCTACTTAATCACATGCCTAAAAAGTACACTTTGTCTCTATTTCTAGTACCTGTCTATCCTGGCACAGAGTAGGTTATTAGTACCTATTTGGGGGAATAATTAATATCAGGATGAATGAAAAATGAACAAATAAACAAATGAATGAAGAGATGTAAAGATGGAGGGATTTTTTTCATTCAATCATGCTATAAACTATTTTGGGCTAATCACCTGGGCTATGTCTGTACTCTGTCAAGTTGGGTAATAATTTTATAATGCGGACATTGGTTGTTACTTACCAAAAAAAGTGTTCATTTTCATTCCTGACTAAAACCAAGCAGGACTCTCTCTCTTACTGCCACAGGAGACTTGACTTGCATTTGAGGACCTAGGAGTAATTGTCCTTTCGAAGGGGCTTATTTCACAGTCAATTATGCTGTGACAGACCCAGACATCCCATTTTAAACATGTACAGCATGTCCTTGAAGAGCCAAATCACTTCAACAGGATGTAGTTACTCAAAATATTAAATATCACTCAATCTTCAAAGCAACTTATCATATTAGCAAACCTCTCCCATTGCAAGTCTGCCATTATCAAAGCATAATATAGAATAAAAACAACATGGCTCAAGCACTAGTCTTGGAAATGCACACCATCAGTCAATTCTGGGGGTATCTTACAGTACCAGTCACACTCAAATGAACCTTGCTATGGGGATGTTCAAATGGTCCTTTGCTTGCCTGAATCTGAATAAGTACTTCAAATTTATATAGGATCTGACTGAAACCTGCAAAACCCACCATGTGCTGTTCAATACATTTGGTAGGTGCCCCCATGGTTCATGGTCACCCCTTAGAATCTCCAAGTGGCTACTAAACCATCCTGAGATCATTAGTGACTACAGAAAGAAACACTGAGTCCCTGCCTCAGCTTCTAGCCCACAGGCTACAGGAGAAGCATAGTTTGGAATACTCCTGAGGAAGAGCCTGCTAGAAGAGGATTTCTCTCCCCTGGAGAAAGGAAATTATATGAGACTTTGATCTTACTTCTATTTCCTTCTCTGAAGTGAATTATATGCCCATAGAAAGTGCCAATCTGGCAGTCAGGCAAGCAAATGGTTATACTTTCTAATAAAAATGATCAGAGAGAAGAAAGAACCCTGGCCTCCAGGGTCATTCTGTTTTCTCTTGTCCGGGTAGGTGGGGTACTCAGGAGGCAGCAGTACAAGAATCTCATTTTCTTACCCTCGCTACAGATGAATTTGAAAGTTGGTCAAATCACTTGTCTAACTTCAGTTTCCCATCCTATTGAGTGGGGTGTTTGAGTGTCTCAGCGTAAAATGAGAGTAGAGAACTTTTCATATTTTAAGAACTTATGAGCTTCCCAGAACACAAATGTGATAACCAATCAGTCATTTGACAATCAAGTCATTTCCAGAATTAAGGGCTGGAATCAGCCAAGGAACAGACCCCCATTGTGATCTCTAGATTGTGCCAACCATGGAGCACATGGAGATATAGATGTGGTACATTGCCCTCACGTAAAGAGTGTCTGTGAAGTTTCTTCATTTCTTGAGAAGTGGCAACACAACCCCACCCAGAAAAATAAAGCGAAGTGAATGTATCCTTGACCAGGAACAAATGAAAGCAATGATGGCTGTACAGTCATCTGTTATCTGGAGGAACTGAGACCGATGAGGAGATGAGTGGATATGAGGAATTGTGAGGTTTTAGGAAGATAGAAATTGCACAAAATAGATGTTGCCCCATAAGCCTGGGAATTGTAAAAGAGAAAGTTGGTAACATTAAACAAAACAACAAGAACCAATTAGGCCAAAGTTCAGGCTTCAGGAGATGAAGAACAGGTATTGTACAGTTGAGACTACTAAGTCAATGGTGCATAATGACGCTAGTTCTATGAGTGTTGGGAAAGCATGTATTCATCTGCTAAAGAATCATGTCCTGGCTAATACCAACAGGAAGTGAATTTGAACAAAGCAAACAGGAGGCAACAACTTCAGGGGTGCTCACATTGTCCTTACACTGCCTCCTCTTGATAAGTCTTAGGGGAGAGTGACAAGGCAGAAAGGTGACTCCAGAGCCCCACAACCACAAAGGAATGAAAATTAAGGTGAAATAATTGATTAATAACTGGCACTAGAAGTAATGAGGACAGAGATGAGTGATTGCATCATGTCTGAGCTGGGGCTCTAAAGAGACAGGTAGAAACAGAAACAGAAGCAGAAAATGTAAACAAGATGTGGGTGAGGAAGAGAACACAATACCTTGGGTCTCACAAGGAAACTTGAAGTCAGATTAAAGGTGACCTTGGATGTAACATCAGAATGAAGCAGCTGGGACTTAGGTAGATGGTCTTAAACCACACAAACAATATAGAGTAAAGCATCAAAAAATGGACTCTGGTTTCAATGTAAATCACACCAACCACTTAATACATGACCTTGGACAACAGAGATAAACTCTATGGGTTTGTTATCTCCAGAATGGGCATAATTTTGTATTTATATGATATGGCTATTGTAAAAAGTGAAGGAGATAATTCAATGAATATTTTATTGGAGTACCTGCATGGAAAAAGAGCTCAATTTTTAGTTCTTAAATCTATTTACATCTGTTGGTCTCTTAATAATATATAGAGCTGTATAGAATAAAATTATAAGTGGTTGGCCATTCTAGATTCTTTGGCCAGGTGTTCATGTCTCAACCAGCATAGTGTTAAGCCAGTAGGTATGTGTGACTTCTAAACCATGCCTTTAAAGGGAATGTGTCCCCTTATTGTCTTTGTCCCTTTCTGTTATCTGGGACACAGATATGGTGAAGAGCTATCTTGAACTTTGGAGATGAGAGCAGCCTCTATTCTATTGTTTTAAAGAGTCTTCATGGCCAAAGCAACCTTTATAAAAGGAAGCATTTAATTAGGGGAATTGGGTCCTTCAGAGCTTTGCTCCATTATCACCATGGCAAGAAGCACGGTGGCATCCAGGTAGACACAGGAACAGTAACTGAGAGCTACATTCTGATCCATAAGCAGAAAGAAAGATATATTCTAGGACTGGTGTGGGATTTCAAAAACTCAAATACCATCCCCAGTGACACACTTCTTCCAACAAGGCCAACCAGGAACTAGACATTCAAATGTATGAGCTTATAGGGGCCATTTTTTCATTTAATTCATGCTTTTTTGTTCTATTTTATTTTTTATTTAAATTAGAAACAAGATTGTTTTATATTTCAATCCAAGTACCCTCTCCCTCCTCTCCTCCCCTGATTACCACTAACCTTCTATCCTATCCCCTTTCTGCTCCCCAGGGAGGGTGAGGACTTCCATGGGTGATCTTCAAAATCTGCCATATCATGGAGCAGGACCTAGGCCCTCCCCCATGTGTCTAGGCTGAGGGAGTATCCCTCTATGTGGAATGGGCTCCCACTTATGCCAACCATGGCAGCATCCTAGAGCAGATCAATGTGCTGGAGGGACTCTGCTTACATGACAAGACATATCCCACCAATGGCCATCACAGCAACTCAGACTGAGTGTAAGGCAGAAATAAATATCTATCATATTTGAAGCACTGTAATTTGATAGGAATACTTGACCCATGCCCTAATAAAGATACATTCTGAAAGGAAAATTTCAGTATTATAAAGTTATGTCAGGTGACTTTGATTTCAAGGAACAGAATAACTGAAGAATAGAAGACTCATATGAAGTTGTATATGTTTCAAACAAAAAGGGTCTGAATGTAGTTAGGGTTTATACAGTCACTCAGCCAAATCAGTGCTGTGTTTGACTTCTCTGTGATGCTCCTGAATTTATCCTTATGGCTGAAGATGACTGCTATAACTCTAGCGACCTCTTCCTCACACGCATGCAAAACCAAGAAAACAGAGAAAATAGGAAAAGGTATGTTCTTTGTTTGTCTTGTGTTTTAGAAGCATCCTCAGTAGGTAAATGAGTAGGTTCCAAGAGTATGGTGGAAAATATGTTGAGGCCCTGACAGCAAGGGAAGACAAGCAAACAAGAAATGCTGTCAAAGAAGAGCTCTACTAAACAGAAGACAGTGGACTGACAACACCAACACTCATGGTTAGGCATAGGACATTTTGGGAGCCTTTTTTCATTTCCTAGAAATTTTCTGTGGCTGTGTTAGTGCCGAAATGTCTACTAAATATACATTTATTGTCACCTACATTTCGTCAAATCACTACCTTTTATTACAGAGATAGTACGGTGGGGTGCATTCATTTAGACAAAATGGCTGTAACTATTATTTAACTCAGTTCTACAATATGTCAGATTCTGAGCCGAGGACATGTCTGACATCTTATCAATTTAATATAAAGCACAGTCTGAAAATGCCTGCTGTCTCCGTATTGCCTTCCAAAGTGCTGCATTCTAGTATAAATAAAAATAAAACAGGGTGATAGCAGGGGCTGTGAATCAATTTTCAATATGCCCAAGAATCAACATTACAGAAAGCAGATATCTTATTATCTTGGCCAAACTACATAAAGTGTTGGTTTAGCTTTTAGCCATAGTTTCAAATTGATTCTGAAAATGGTGATAGAAAACACAGTGAAAAACTAAAACATGTGGCACTTTCCTGTTGTATGAAATAACTACTCCTTGGGAAGCGAAACATTCATCAAGAACTTGGTCATTTCACCAGGGCCATTTTAGGACACATCAAAATATCTCAAATCGGTGAGTTCTGCCGTACCCCACTCTTGGCTTCCTCTCCACCTGCCATGCTCAGCTTCAGAGCCTTGGCCCAGTAGCTGATCAAAGCAGAAACAGGCACCCACAGCCGAACACTAAGACATACTTCCAGAATCCAGTTGCAAAGAGAGAGGAGAGATGAGCAAATTAACCAAGATGGAACTGGAGATACCTGCAGAAACAGTTGACCTGACCTAATGAGAGCATGCAGACCAGCAGGGGAACCAGCAGGGGAACCAGCATTGGAACTCACCAAGTCGTCTGAATGTGGGTGCCAGCTAGGAGGCCAAGGCAGTCTATGGAACCTCCGACAGTGGAGCCAGTATAAATCCTAGATCATAAATGGACTTTGGGAGTCCATTCCCCATGGAAGGATATTATTGCAGCCCAGATACGGAAATGAGGGCCTGAACCTTCCCCCAAATGATATGATGGACTTTGATGATCCCCCATGGAGGGTCTCACTATCTCTGGGTAGTGGGTGTGGGGTGGGTTGGGGAGTTGGTGGGAATCATGGGAGAGTGGGAGGGCAAGGGAATGGGGGATGGATATGTAAATAAGAGTGCTTCTAAAATAAAAAGAGAGAGAAAAAATATCTACAAGTCCTAATTTACTTAAATATTTGTGGGAGAAGCCATGCAGCTTGCTTGTTATTCATAATATATAAACTCTTATATATTCTACATGTACCATGGGATGATGGCTTTTAATTTTGCCAAATTTGAGAAATTAATGTTTAGTAATTTATTTAATTTTGAGATAGTGTCCTATTGTGCAACCATGACTGGACTAGAACTCACTACATAGTCCAGGCTGGCCTCAAACTCAGAAATTCACCTGCCTCTACTTCCTTTGTGTATTGGAATTAAGGGCATGCCTGACTAGAAACTGCGCTACAACTGTTGTTAACACATCCTATCAGACTCAAGCAAAAGAATGGGTTACAGATATGATAAAATCTACTGTGGTCTCAGCAATAAAGGTTATTGAAAGAATTGTCTAATGATACTTGGAAGATTCAACTTCATACAACATGGCCAAAAACAGTCAGATCTCTGGTTTAGCCAGTTGTGAATGAACTCAAACTCTGGCTAACACCATGTTTCTAGAGGAGTAAACTAAGAATAGCAAACTCTAGAAATATTTCTTTTATGACTTAGAAAGCCAAAAAGAATGACCAAAGGAATATGTCAACTACAGGTTCTACTTACAGTGGGCAACACTTAGTGCAGAAGCTTATATAAGGTGAAAGACCTGATATTAAGTGACTATTGAGTGTTCAGTTCTAAATGTAACCCCTTCACCAAGGCTCAAGGAAATCAAAGAAGATGGGGAACAAAATGTAAGATCCAGAGGACGATGAGGAGTGTCATAAAATGCTTTCCTCTGGACATGACATGGTTGCTGTACTAGTGAGTTCAGAGCAACTCTGTCTACTTTCACAAGACCTGAATAATATTAAGCCAATCAACATTCTAGAATGCATACAGGAGGGTCCACAGTTAGGTGAGGAGCTCTCTACAATTGATATTTTCTGGGGAAAGGTGATTCAATTTTATTCTATGTTGTGGCCCCTGGAGGGTGTTATCCCCATGTCAGTTCAGCAAAACAGAGCAGCAAGTTCTCCTAGTCATGAAGTTATTTATTTATTCACTTTATTTTTTAATTAAGCAGGTTTACAGAACAAGGCATGAATTTCCTCCTATGGATAAGGTCACAATTTTTATTTTTATTAATTTTATTAATCAATATATTTATTTTACATCCAACCAAAGCCTCTCCTTGTTCTGTAAACCTGCTTAACTAAAAAAAAAATAAAGTGCTTTTTGACACCACCTGATGCTGTACAGTCTTGTTAGACCTGAACAGAAGTAAAATAAATCACTATCAAAGAATCCCATAGCACAGAGTGTGAGAGTCTATTTGATAATATAAACAACTTCTTTCACAAAAAGCTACACAGGAAAAGAAAAGAAAGGAAAAAAGACATATAAGCTCAGACTTCCATATTCAATGGAGTTTGTGGAGTCAGCATCAACAATCTTGTTTACTTAGCTCAAGAAGACCATTCCCTATGACAATCAGATTATACATCACTGTGACAAAATATTTGACAAAAGAAACTTCAGAGAGAGAAAGATTGTTGCAGTTTACTATTCCACAGGGATTCAGCACACCATGGTGGGAAAAGTGTGACACGAACATGCAGTCAGATAAACACATTCTATTCAGTCAGAGAAAGAACAGGAAGTGGTGTTGGCTTTAGAAACTCAAGGCTCACGCTTCATCATTTACTTCTTCCTTGAGTAACTCTCTACCATCTAAAAGATCCACAGCTTCCCAAACAGTGCCAGGATGAAGCATTCTAGCAATGCATGGCTCCATGAAAACATGTCACGTTAAAACCACACTACCGTGAGTGACCTTGAATAAATTTCCTACACTTAGTGTGCCTTGCTTTCTTCTTCCATGAAATGGGGATGACAAGAATAGAAGGATAAGACTCATTTTCCTTCTAGATTGTAGAAGAGTTAGCATGTGTAAATTGCTGAGAGCTTTTGGTTGTCACTGGCAAGAACTCTGTGTCAGCTATCCTGTTTGTTCTTATTAGGTTAGACTCTATTGTCCTCACTATTTAGATTTTGAGCCCTATGACTTCATGTTAATTCATCTTGGCAATGCAAATAGGTAAATCGGATGACCTATACTTTCAACTCCAACTTAGTGATTCAGAATATATATATAAAACACTGGGGAGAATATGGGCAAGAAAAAAATAAATGAAGAACAGAAAAGTATTTGTACTTGGCAGAAAGAGTTATGGCTTCTCTTTCAAAATAAAAATCAGGTAAGAAATGGAATGAGACAAAAGACACAAAATAAGAATAAATAAGAGACAGTATTTCACTCTACGCTCTATTAACTTGGAGAAAAATTCACTATGAATGTCTAATTCATGAAACAATAAGCATCATACACACCATTACCTGTTTGCTTGTGACTATAACATTCTCTAATTCCTCAGCTTATAACTGCAGCCTCCAATATTACAGGACAAGGATGGAGTGAGGGGGGTTTAATGCAATTCAACACATTCCAAGGTAAAAAGCTGCAAATGAAAATGATCACAATGAGCAAGAATAAAATTATTATAAAACTGTCACATTTCTAATATTTCATATCGCTTCTGACCATAAGCTCCCCAGCTATAAAAGCAATATCTTTAACTCCCCAGTGTGTAGCAGTGATGGTTTGCATTCTTCAAGGCTTATAATGCTAAAGTGCCTTTAATTATGTTCAGGATAGCTATTCATAAGGCGTTCTTAAACCTCTCCAAGGTCAACTTCTTCCTTCTCACTGATTCTCAGATCATCATTCTCTGATTTTAGCTTCATTTGACATGATGTTCATTTTATCCCCAGAAAAGAGACAATTGCTGAATTGGTCACACTGGCATCTGGGACGGGAGCAGCCACTGTCCCCAAAGATTCCTTTGTTGGGCATTTGATGTCTCCTCTGCCATTCTTTAGAGGTCAGCCAAAAAGAAAATTCAGATTGGGACTTAATGCAATTCAAAAGTCAGAGCGCTGCAAACAGCTACCACCTTTTGGGGCCATTTGGAGACCTTGAGTATGAAGCAGATGGTAAGTGGCAGCTTCTTACAGATCTGTGTTTCTTGTGACACCTTGTCATGAGGACAGGGAAACAGTGTTGAGTTGCCAATCACAGTGTTAAGTAGGCACCTTGGAAACTGAAAGTGTAAGTCTATGCATAGTTTACTCTGTATTTAAACAAATGGCTTGCTACATAGCAATAATGGACTCTTCTTTGAAATCACTGATTTAAAAGCTTGGACCCTAAACCTCTAAGAGTCAACTTCATGGATGGCTAGTCCTATGAACAAGTGACAAATGGGGTAAGTTATATTCCAGAAACATCCACTCATCAAGTTCTTATTAAGGGAACAATATTGGAAATATGTTTCCAGGAATTTTCTTTTCATGAAAAGAGAGAGAAGGGGGAGGGAGGGCAAGAACCCTTGCATCTACTTTCAGGCGGACATGGAAAAGTAAGTAGGAATGACTCAGAGAAGAAAGATGAAGTATGGGATAGGATATAAGTCAGTAGCTGTGTGAGGAGTGAGGAATGATTGCATTATCTTTTTAATATTTTCAATGATAATTTTACCAGGATTTTAGGCTTTTAAGAGAAATCTTAGAAAAAATAAAAAAAACTATAAAATAAGTTGTCTTACCCAAAGCTCTCCACCAGTGACATTTCGCTGTACTTTACCTAATTTCTTTCCCAAGCATCGTTAGGTTGTTGATTTTTCATATCGAGCCTAGTCGTAATCACAGTATTTATTTTGTCTATTAATGGTTTTATTATCTGTCAAACCAGTCAAGCAGCAAAACCCTCCTACTACCCTAGGAATTATGTTCCCAAAAGGGAGAGTGTGATCATACTCTTTGATTTTATAGGACCTGGAACAGACTCATCATTCAATAGACTACTGAAGCATGAATTGATCGACATTCAATTGAGCATGGAACTGTAGTTCTTATTTTCTTCTCACAATATTCAACCAGTGAAATGAGCATTCTTTTTTCTTTTGATTTTTTTGAGACAGGGGTTTTCTGTGGCTTTCGAAGCTGTCCTGGAACTAGCTCTTGTAGACCAGGCTGGTCTCTAACTCAGAGATCTGCCTGCCTCTGCCTCCCAAGTGCTGGGATTAAAGGCATGTGCCACCACCACCCTGTGAAATGAGCATTTTTAGTGTCAGTCTCATTTCTGAGCTGACTTCAAGGAAACAGAACCCATAGTTCCCAAGATTCCTGATGGGCTTCATTTAGGTATAATTTAGAGAGTCTTCCTTTCCAACATGAAAGTATCTTATTCTACAGACTAAGAACCCCCTGGTGACTCCATGTTTAAATTGGAGATGTTCCATGAGACCAATATTGAGCAATAAGAGTACTGAACCAATAGATAAACACTCCCACCTTTGATAACTGAGAAAGATGTTTCTCCAAAGATCCAGTAGGGTTGATTTCTATTTATCCACAAACAAAACAAAGCACATCCTTGTGTTGGCTTTTAGGGTCAGCTCCCTGATACCTAAGCACCTGCTGTAGTTTCCATCCTAAAAATACGATCTATACTTGAACCTTCATCTCAAGTTTTGCTTCACCTAAACTAACTTAATCAAAAGAAAACTGTTACATATTACTATAAATCATCCCAGACCTAATTTTAAAGGTTTCATGGTATCCAATTTATATTTCTGTGTAATATTTCTGGACATTTAAGTAGTAAAAATTAAACTGTGATCATTTTCACATGTAAAGCTTTTTCTTGTTTTAGGAAAGGAAATCAGTGATTCGATGGTTAGAATATGAAATTGTAGCCAGATTTACAAATTACATTTGAAAAGACATGGTCATGGGCTTGTTCTTTCCAGCATTTATGAGTATCTATAGGATCTACATTCATGGACTCAGCCAATTGTGTTTGAAAATATCAGGAAGGCATTCTAAACCAGGTGGTGGTGGTGCAATCCTTTAATCCCAGCACTTGGGAGGCAGAGGCAGGCAGATCTCTGTGAGTTCAAGGCAGCCTGATCTTCAAATAGAGTTCCAGAACGGTCTCAAAACCTACAGAGAAATGCTGTCTCAAAAAACAAAACAAAACAAAAAAGTATTCAGTATGCCAAAGCTATATAGAGTTTCTCTTGTCAGTATTTCCTTAACAACATGGTATAATTCTTATGTGTTTACTATATACATGGTATTAGGTTTTTGTTGTTATGATGAACACCATGATCAAAAGCAACAAGGGGATGAAAGATTTATTTAATATTGTAGTTCTCAGGACACACTGTATCACTGAAGAACATCAAAGCAAGATGTAGGGGTGAGCTCACAAAATAGTCACATCCAAAAGGGGCGTGGAAAAAGATACAGGCACAGGTGAAGATAAAAGGAAGCAAAAGAAAAAAATACTCTCTCTCTTGGAAGCCTGCCACGCTTCTGAACTTTCAGCTTGTGGGTAAGTTCTTTCTTTGGTAAATAAATATATTATATTCCATATTGCATTGACCTCCCTCATCAGCAGTAACCTGGAGAAAAGAACTGAAGCAGAAATTATTGAGGAATGCTGCTTACTGATTGCTCATCTTGCTTCCTTAACCACCCACAGAGCACCTGCCCAAGGGCCATACCATCCATAGTGGGATGAGCCCTCCTATATTAATCATTAATAAAGAAAGTGCTCCCACACACTTGTCTACAAATCAATCTGTTAGAAGAATTTATAAATCGAGGCTTTCTCTTCTTAGATGATTACAGCTTAGTAAAAGTTGACACAAAACTAACAAACACAAGGATTTTAAATAATCCATTTATAACAACATATATAAGAGGCTATGTGTGGACTGTATGCAAATATAATATAGAAGATTTGAACCTATATAATATTCTTGGAACCAAGTCCTTCAGAGCACCAAGAGACAACTATGGTTTTTGTTGTTGTTGTTGTTGTTGTTCATGTTTTTAAATTTCAGAGGTGGGAGATCATTTTTATTTTAACTTGTATTTATTATTTTGCAGTTCTGTTAGTAATGTTATCTTTTTAAATAGAAAACATTTCAAAATATTTTGAGACTACTAATTTTCTATACCCAACGACATGAGAAAACTTACCCTGGGAGGTAGTCACTAGGGTGAATATGGGAAGGAAAGTCTCAGGGTAGTTCTGAACTGGACCAAGGCATAGAATGAGCTCTCCAGTTTAATCCATGGAGCAATGTGGAGAGCTAGAAATGGCTTGATGGGGCTAACATCGAGGTGAGCATGCTTGACAGAAAATCAAAAGCAGCTGTGCTGCTGGGTGATTATAGGCAACTATTCATTAAATTTGGTTTGACTGGCAAAAGGGAAAACTATTCAAACTCCTCTGATAGCAGATTATGAGAAGTAGATCCTTTACCCTGTGTCTAAGAAGCTAAAAGTAGTTCTATGATACTGGTGGTTTAAAGTTAGGTGTAACTTAGATAGGCTAACATAACACCAAGAAGGGGAAGGAAGGGAGAAGGAAGGAAGGAAGAAAGGAAGGAAGAGACAAGAATATAATAAAAGTAGCTGGGTGTTGGGGGCACATGCCTTTAATCCAAGCACTCGGGAGGCAGAAGCAGACTGATCTCTGTAAGTTCGAGGCCAGCCTGGTCCACAGAGCAAGTTCAAGGACAGCCTCCAAAACAACACAGAGAAACCCTGCCTCGAAAAGCCAATATACATATATATATATATATATATATGTATATATATATATATATGTAAAAGCCCCAATATAAAGAAAGTGGTCCTAAGTTGACAAGTTGAAACTACTGCCACTGAAATGGTCCAAATAAGTTAAGGTGCAGCTCAAAGGTATCTGATAGCAAAGGTCTCAAGAAATTTCCAGAAAGCACCAAGAACAGCCAACAGACCATAGCTAAAAATGACAAAACAGAAGCAACAATATGACAATAAGCCAAAGTAGAAAGCTCTTAATGGTGGAACTGAAATTATTCTGTGATTGTTATATCAAGTAAAAAGGGTGGTTTTTAAAGTACAGATTTAGCATACATTTAAGGCAACCCTCTGCTCTCCTCTTCAAACATCTTCTAAAACAGTTTATCTTGATCCCTAGAACCTATGAGCCAAATCTGCAGTAACCATACCCACGCAACAAGGGTAAACCAAGAACAAAGTAATTGCTATGTTATGATTCTGAAAGACATTGAGAAAGACATGTACCATAGACAGTATCCTGATGTCTACTGAGGAGGTTATCATTGATGCTCTTAACTCAAGGAAAACTGCCCCTTCTTATTGGAAGAATCTCTGGACATTGATATTATGGCCCCTGGATCCATCTTCTGTTCAGTAAATGTTTTCCAGTTACCATCCTAGCCCAGATACAGAGTGGATATGGGGATGTTTTCATTTTTTTGGTCTTTTCAGCTTTTGCAGATAAAATTCTAGTCTATGGAAAGCTGAGAACCACAATGTTCTTATTTATAATTTCATTTTTATAAACTTTGCTATTGCTTGGCTTGTTTTCCCAATAGACATTTCCTAAAAACTTAATAGATTTCTGATCTAGTTGTGATGCAACAAGTACTCTTGGGGACCTGTTTTCAGGCACAATTTACTTCTTTGTTTTATATCCCCATTCAAGCCTTTCCTGTTCTTTTCTAAAACACATTAAAACATATATGTTTTTCTCCCTGCTGTATTTTTCTTACCAATCCTGTAAAGTGTTTAGTTTCTGGATAAGTTTCTGGATACTGCCTTTTTTCCCCTTACAATGTAGCCTTGCTGTCCTAGAATCAATTATATTTTTGTAATAGTCACAGCTTTGTTCTCCAGAAAGCAGACTTCAGTATGGAGTTCAGTGGGCAAGATGCTTATTCATGCATGTGATTATGGAATGAAAACCCAAGAAAGTAAAAGTGGGTAGCAGGGTTTAACAATGGAAGAAAATAAGATGTAGAACAGGTCAATGAATGCCTAAGTTTTTCTCACAGGGAACTCTGTAAATAAAATCATCCAAAAGATTTTTCAACTGCTGAAACAAAATGTCTGGCTGCTTATGTGTCTGCTTTGATCATTGAGTATGAGCATGCCATGAAGAGGTTACCTTTGGGCAAGGTAACTATCTACAGTCAAGGATTCTAAAACAACTCCTATGCTAACAGAACAACAGGGACATACATCTGGAAAATAGACTATGCATGATTTGGTGGGGTTCTCTTCCTCTGGAAGTTTAAAGAGGAAGCTTAGTGTTGCAGGTGACCTCATAACCTTAACCAATGTGTAAGGTCTCCACTGGTATCTAATCTGTGGTCCTCATGTCTTTAGACACACTTGTGTTTCCTTAGCTGTGAAGTGGGTCCTCTATTCTACCACATGGTGTATGATAGACTTTGGTGAGTAACAGGTCTAGAAGCACTCAATAGTGCTGTAAGTTGAAGACAGAAGTGCATATCATCTATGAGAACCAGTCTCTAAAATGCAGTGGTAGAAAAGGAAGATTTCTAGAGAATGTACCTTAAGTGGAAAAAAGGTGACCCCCAATTGCCACTGAACAAAGCATCTAAGAGGGAGTAATAAGGAACATTATTACTTTGTGACATATGTCCCAAAGCATGGGACACATGCTCAAATATAAATCAGTATAGATTTTTCAAAATAACCAACAGTCTTTCATTATGTTTAAATTGTGTCCATGGGGGAGGGAGATTGTGTGAGTGCGGGTACCCACTGAAGGCAGAGGTCTCTGTTTCCTTCAGAGATGGAGGGAAAGGCAATTACCTGTTCCCAGTCTAGCTAAATTGTCTCTTGATGAAATGGTTTGATATCAGATACTCATCAATAATATGCTTTGATCAACTAAACACTTAGCTGTAGCTACAGTTGTGGCAGTCTTGGTGAGGATATACCCATACAGAGAGTCCAGTTTTTATTTGTGTCTGTCATCCATGCCTGTCCTCTCAAGACCAGGATAGTCACAGATAAAGGCTGATAATATCAACCAATTGAATCATTTTGACCCCCCTCTTCCAAGGCAGATTCTCTGCGATGTGAGGATATCTTTGTAACATACATTACAAAGATCTTTGGACTTAACGTGTCTCCTCAATATTCACTCTCATGCCTCTGTCTCCAACCGTTATCATTAGTCTTCTAGTTTTCCTCCACCCAAACACCTCACTAGATGTCCAGGTCATTTCCAACTGCTGATGGGTACGTGTGTATTTTTTCACTTTCATTGACACTCCTGGGACCACACTGTTGATACCCAGTGTACCAATATAGTCTGCCACATCTGAACAGTAGAGATGTTCTTTACATCCGCATTCCTTTGTCTGTTCTTTGACCTGTAGTTTCATACTAATTAAAGGGGAGATCAAGGCCCCTTGTTTTCTAGGCCTGGAATGTGCAAAGTTCTGCCTCTGCCCTGAGATGGTAGAGCATGGGACTGTAACGATAACATTTTTTTTACTGTGATAAAATTCCATGACCAAAACCAGCATGTGGAAAAATGGTTTATTTTATCAATGGTTCCAGAAGAGGAGTCCATAATGGCAGGGGAGGCACTGCTGTAGATGTCAGAACAGGAAGATGAAAGATCACATTTCTGTTCACACATGGGAAGCAGAGAGAAAACTGGAAGTAGGTTAGGCTCCTTTCCCCTGTACTTTCTCTAGCAAGGCTGCTCCTTAATAACCCACAATCAGTGCTACAAACTCAGGGTCAAGTGTTCAGATATCTGAACTATGGGGTCATTTCTTATTCAAACTACAACAGGGCATAAAAGTAATGTTTGATTACAAATATAATCGTTAAGAAATTTCTGGGGCTGTTTATAGACACCATCCCTCAGAATTGGAAGGAATTCCAAGGGTATTAATGAAAAGATCCTACACTTTGATAATCACGAGAAAACCCCAAACTGAGGTTTCTTAAAAGACAGATTGAGCACAAAGGACTGAAAACACTCCAGCTAAAGGTTTCAGCAACAACAAAATCACCTGGTGTTAGAATAGCACCACAAGTGTAATGAGAATAACTAAAAGTTGAACTTTTATTAAATGACAAGGTAAAACCACTTGTGAGAAGATAGAGGCAGCAAGCAATGTCCTTGGAGGACATTTAGAGAAGATCTACTTTAAGCAGAAGTAAAGTTATTCAAATATAACATCCGAGATCAAATAATAATGAATAATTACTGGGAAACATGAGCAAGTGTAAATCAGGATAGACCACTCAAATGTAATTAAGTTTTTTTTAAATTGTGTGAATGTATGTGTCTGCATATGGATATGTCCATGGGAAGGCAAGCACCCACTGAGGCCAGAATCATTGGCTTGCCTTAGAGCTGGAGTAACAGGTGGTTGTGAGATATCCATGTATATTGGGAAACGAACTCTGATAACTTAGGTCCTCTACAGGAGCAGGAAGTGTTCTCAAATACTGAGTCGTTCCTCCAGCCCTGACCAAGGGAATTTTTGATTACTGGAGAAAAACAGAAGTATTTTTATGAATACAGAAAAGGAATGCTAAGGGATAAGGATTTAGTCCTCAAGTATACGGAAGGATAATGCAATTAGTATTGTCATTAAATAAGTGTGCTAAATGTATAGAATAACAGAAAAAATGGCCACATGACATCCAGACATAGAAAGATGAACAAAAATAGTAAAAATAGCTAATCATATAAATCATACTAGGACATGTATATATTTATCACAAAGTAATCATATACAGGAATTATATATGTATGCATATGTGTATATTATACCATCTTACTTACCCAGTGATCCAAAATGAGTATGGCAAAGCAGTATACAGTTTAGGTGCTTATACAGGAACCTTCAAGAGTGAGTTGGATACAGGTAGAATACTGGTTAGTCAGAGAAAAGTATAGGACAAGCAGAATCAGGAGATAGACACAGCATGTGTAGGGAATATGAACTTCTCCTTTTACAGGCTGGGTGGTGGGTACCCAGTACTCCAAGTATTAACTTTAATGAACTAAACATATTTTAGTGATTTACACATGCGCGCACGCACACACACACACACACACACACACACACACATATATATATATATATATATATACAGAGAGAGAGAGACATAATGTTTTATCAAAAAGAAATGCACTAAAACCTGAATTTTTTAAAGGATGCTGGGTGTTTAAAATGCCTTATATGTTAATGTTGATTGTTGAGGGCATCCATTTCAGAAACAGAATGGAGAGTGCCAATCAACACAGTGAATAAATCAATTTAGAAAAACATGACTGCGGCCATTCAATTAAGTAGGCATCAGCTATGAGTGGTCCCACTGTGCATATACACATCTATTTGATAAGCTCTCTCAGAAGAAGGGAGATGAAAGAAAGGTTTCTTCTTACTTCTTGGGATTTATCTGGCTCCTGACTCTTGATGAGACTGACTGTGGTTCCTTTATTGTTATTTCTTGGCCATGTGACTACATCAGCACTCAAATACACACCAAATTTCATTCTTTATGGGTAATATTGCTCCCTATGCACAATTTTTCCATGAGAAAAAGAGCAACACGTTATTGTTTAATAAAAATGATGATGGTTAATAAAGTTTGTACTTCTTTGAACACTGCTTGAATAGTGTCTACTCAGCTCCCAGAAGAAATCTGGGTAAAATAATGCTATTCGTTCTAATATAATACATAAGGAGTTTGAGAACAAAAACTGCCATTATCATTATTCCCATTATCAGTAAAGAAGCTATGCACCTAACTCTCCATACACTATGTGAAAAAATTAAAATATTATAACTAATACAATGACAAAAATTAACTACAGAAAAGTAAACAAAGGGAAAGAATGGAATTCTAAAAGAACAGACTCGAAAGAAAATAGTAGGACCATATCTTGAGCTTCTGGAATGAACACGCACAGTTTCTTGATGTGGTATTCCAACTATAAAGAAACACACACGCATGCACACACACACAAACACACACACACACACACACACACACAAAACCTGGCTTTCTGTTCATTTCTATACCCTTGTTCCCTCCCTTCATCATAGCTGTCCCCCATCGTTTCTTCCTTAATTTTCTCCTTCCTTTTGTCTTTCTTCCAGCTGGTATTCATTTAACCTAGAAAAGAATTCCATATGCAGTCTTGTGCGTGCGTACACACATGCTTGCATATGTACATCCCTGTGGAGCCCCAGTGCTGTCCTGGAGTCTTCCTTCCTCCATTGCCCTTCAGCATTTTGATTGAAGTAGGGTCTCTTGATGAATCTGGACTCCTCTCTTCCAGCTAATCTAGCTAGCCAACACATCAGAGGATCCTGTCTGCCTCTGTCCACAGAGGGGCAGGATTACAGGGGACTTCTATGTCTGCCTGGTTTGTGCATAGTGCCAAGGATCACAACACAGGGCCTGAACAGGCTAAAGACAGATGGAGTCACAGTGCTGGGAGGGGAAAGTGCACACCAGCTCCCATATCTAACCAAGAAGCTATTTCCAGATGACATCCACTTGTAAAGGAAAATTTAGTTTTCTCCAGTGGAGGTTCATTGAACATATAAACCACATTTATGGCTAGGTCCCATACCCAGATGTAGATGGCAAACACAAAATGAACTCAATGATGACATTTTGTGAAAACCAACAAACTAGTGTAGGTCTTCATGCTTGCACACAGCCACCTTGTCTACTAAGCCATCTCCCCAGGTCCAAACCAAGAAAAAGAAAATTCACAAAATCAAAAGCCTATTTCTCTTTACGGGAAGTCCAGTGAGGGAATATCAAAAGTTGAACACTTTTTGCCTCCTAAAGCCATCTCCACCTATAG